>NC_139160.1:10366214-11744886 GCF_964270905.1 Leucopleurus acutus | reverse complement strand
CCCTCCCTCCCTCTCTCTCTCTCTTTCTTTCTTTCTTTCTTTCTTTCTTTCTTCATACAATGCACCTCTAGCCTTAATCCTCTTCAGTCAGCCAGTTAACCACATCTGATAGCTTTTGCCTCTTCAATCTCTCTGGAATGTTTCCATTTCCCTCCACCTCCACTGCACTACCCTAGGTGGAGCCGCACCATCTCTCTGACCACAGGACCTTTTAAATGTGCCCCTGTCTCTCCTACCTGGACATTCGGCTAAGGGATGTCCCTGCTGCCATTATTGTTCCCCTCTCAAGCATTCTTGACAGGGTAGAGCTCTTCAGAGCTTTTTAAAATGCAGATCTGATCCCCTGGGTTCCAGCTTAAAATCATCCAATGGCTTCTCATTGTGCTTTGGATAAAACCCAAACTCCTTAACTTGAATTTCAAAACCCTGCGTTATGTGACCCCTGCCACCTCTTCCATCCTCATTCGTAAGGTCCTTCCCTCCAACACCACTTGGCTGCTATGCTAACTTGTTTAGGCCCCTTCAAAGCACCACACTTGCTCCCTCCTCCGTGCCCAGCCATGAAGCAGGTGGTCCTCTTGCCTTGGAACGCTTGCCCTCACTGTGCCCTACCCTCCTTCCCCTGGCAAACTCCTCCTAATCCTTAAGATCTGGCTTCACTGCCTCTTACCCTCTCTGTAGGGTGTAGGCCAGTCTTGACCCCATAGGTGGTTAGGATTCCAACAGCAACATGCAGTACTTCCTCTCTCAGAATACTCTGTTGTGATCACTAGTTGAGTTGTGTGATTTCCCTGCAGGCTAGAAGGCCGGTGCAGTAGGGAAAGTGGTGGTAAGGAGTGCAGGGATTTCGGCCTCCACCCTGTATTCGCTGGTCAAGTTGCTTATCATCTTTATGCCTCCTCATCTATAAACTAATACTGCTTGCCTCACAGAGTTATCCTGAGAGTTAAATGAGATAATATGTGTGTGTGTATATATATGCATATATGTGTGTATATTGGGTTGGCCAAAAAGTTCATTCGGGTTTTCCTGTAAGATGTTACGGAAAACTCAAATGAACTTTTTGGCCAACCCAGTATATCAGTATAAAAGGTTTAAGTGCGTTAACTAGTCCATAGAAAATAAGTCTTCAATAAACTGAGATGCACGCGTAATGAATACTTAGTAAACGCAAGCTTTTTGTTGTCGCTTTGTTTTGTTGTTTTTAAGCTGAGTATTGCTACGGCTGTGTTCCTGGGAGTGCGCTTTCCCCTTTTCTTTATGTGCCATTGGCTTGGTAAGATTAGAGTCCCAAAAGTAAAACTGTGAGTACTGTGTTTGCTTTCCCATTTGCTCCTTTCTTCCCAATCTGCGTAGCCTGTAGGAGTGATGTAAAGACGTAAAGTGATGTAGAAAGTGGGCGAAGAAAATATTGTGTTCACAAAGCCTGTTTTCCAGTCAACTCCTAGGGGATCCCATGCCTTATTAGTTGTGGATTCTGCCTCTGCCCACAGTTCTTTAGTCCTTGTCTGCTTCAGAGCCCTTCCTATTAGAGGCACTGGCAAGGCAGTGCAGTGCCAGGAGGCCCAGGCATCAGGCTCATTCAGCAAAGACCGGGCCAGAATGCAAGCAAATTAAAGCATTCTCAGGGCTTCCTACTTCAATCTGCCCCCCAAAAAACAAAGAAGCAAAACATAGGTGTGTGCATGTGTGTGTGTTAGAGGGAGTCACCAAATACATGTCAAAGGCAACACACAAATTAGTGCAGCATGAGTTCTGTGACATTTGGTAAAGGTCTTTGGAGAAGACGACAAAACAAGGTGCTTCCCAGTTCCATGGCCCCTAAGGTTTGGTGCAAACACTGTGTGTGAAAAATCACCAAACATGTACCTCACCACTGAATTTTGTGAGGGTCGACTCATTACCCCTGTTACCTGGTAGTCTCCAGGCTTTAGAAGAGTTCTTGTCATTTTGATTTTTAGATGAGTCACTGGGTTTGTTGCCCCCAGAGGCACTTCATTATGATTCAGTGTAAAGCCCTGAAAGGACTCAGCTTCCGGGAGTTAGGGGGTGGGATGAGGGCTGCAGTGGTTCTGCGTTGGCATGAGGCTGAATTGACACCTTTGATGTAGCCTAAGACAGAACCCGCACCTCCCACTGCTGCTCGGAAGACGTCAGCCTTACGCAGAAAAGGCATCTGCTAAGGAATCCTGCTTCTCATTCAGCCTGCTCTGGGAGCAGCCTTAGCCATCGTTAACTAATCCAACCCTTCCCTCCTCCCCTGCGGTGCTGGGCTTAGTGCTAAGAAGGGATTTTGCCTCTTGCTCTTGTCAGGTTAGGCACTGAGACTGTGTCCATGTTAGAACTCATAGAAGGTAAGTTAAATGCATGATCCCTCTCCCTCACGGAAGGATGTTTATTTTGCGCCCTGGAGGACATTTGTGTCTCATTGCTAATCCTACTTCATTGCTGTGGATGTAAAACATGTAAAAATGTTGACATTTTTACAGGCAAAATAGTGGCGATCTGATACATCTTTACAGAGTCATGTCTTTAAGTGTTTTATCAGTTCTTAGAGGTGTTGTTACTCAGAGAAAAGAATGGCTTACGTGAGTTCTGTGGCTTTGATTCCTTTTAGGGATAATGTTTAAAAGTCTTGAGAGTCAGGTTGATTCTCGTGATGTAAACCTATTGAAAAGGCAGCTTTTATTTTCGACAGCAGTACAGATTAACGGTGAGGAGTTCCTGAGTGTCTGTGCCAGTTACTTTGTGTTGCGGGAGGCAGGTCCTTCTGAGTTAGGCTGGGGGTTGCATCGGGCGCAAGTGGATGTGGGAACTTCTAGAAGTGAGTTCTTAACTCTAAAAAGACAGTGATCTGTTTTCGCAAGACACGGGGACTATCACTCGTGAGCTGTGCTAATGTTTGCTCTCACTGGGTTGTACTGGGAAGCTAAACTAAAGAAGGAAGCATGGAGTCCATTGAAAATGTCTCAGAACCGCATGCCTAAAATCTCCGTGGGCACAGCTAAGAGCATCATTCATAAATTCATCAGGAAAGTTGTGCAAAGTACATTATTATTCTTTTTACTGTAACCTGCTGCTATATTCAACACTGGATTAGCAAAGCAGTGAGTTTCTGAAGAAGGTTTCTCCCAGAAGCTATTTTTCAGCACTGTAGATAAAAAGGCATCTGGAATGTTAGCAAATGTCCCTCTTTAATTGTTTGTTGCTCTGAGAAGATGATTTGTCGTGAGAATTCTTTAGTAAGCCACTTTTTCACTCTGTGATCCTCTGTGTTTCTAGTTAATGGAACCCCTGGGAGTCAGCTCTCTACTCCGCGCTCGGGCAAGTCTCCAAGCCCATCACCCACCAGCCCTGGAAGCCTGCGGAAGCAGAGGGTAAGGAAATGAGCACGCTCCTTGTTTAAGACCTGTCCGTGTCTCGGTGCAGATGGCACAGGTGCCGGCAAATAGGCCTCTCACGATAGCGCTGCTTGTCTCTAAGGAAGAACCAGGCGAGGACAGGAGGTGACCGACCTTGGGTCACTTATTACGGCTGCGGTTTCTCTTAGCTACGACTCGGGGCTTTAAATTTCCCTGTAAACTTGTCCTGATCTTAATTCCAGGGAGAATAGACAGTTGCTGCTCCACTTTGAAATACCTCACTCTTTCTGTCTCGAGTGCACAAAGACGTTAATGGCACTGGATTGTAAGCTTCCTTAGCTGAAATGAGTTTCATTAGAGACATCATCACTGGTCACCAGCCTTCCTTAAGAAAGAAAAGGAAAAGTGCCTGGATTGGAGGTGGGCGGGCCCTGGTGGGAGTTGCTTTAGGGCAAAGGATGGTGGTCCAGAGCCCCTGAGGGTTTCTGCTGCAGAGATGGTCATATGTGACCTGTGTTTTTGTGAATGAAACCCACACCGAGCACCTTCTCTTTCATCATGACCTGCATTTATCTTTGAGCTTCTTGTGTAATAATGGAGAAGTTGATTGAGCTTGGAGACCAAAGTCAAAAAAGTTACCGGAAACAGTGTTCGCTTCTCTATGCTAAGGAAGGGGGTGGGATTAGCTTTTCTTTCAGGATGGAAGAACGACTGTTCAGGACGCCTCACAACCTCTGCGGTTTGTCTTTCCCAGTAAGACCAAGGCAAGAATCACAGGAGTGGGACGGGGAGGAGGGGCATGGCGCAGTGGAGGCAACAGGAGGCCTTTCATTGGCCTGATTTCAAAGGCAAGGTGCGGAGGGAGGTTTCAGGACATTTTAAGAAGCTAGGGCTCTTTGGCAGCTTTTCAACTCAAAGATTGGATTCACGAATTTCATTTCTTGTACTGTGTGCTTTAAAATGAGACTTTAGGGCTTCCCTGGTGGCGCAGTGGTTGAGAGTCCGCCTGCCGCTGCAGGGGACACGGGTTCGTGCCCCGGTCCGGGAAGATCCCACATGCCGCGGAGCGGCTGGGCCCGTGAGCCATGGGCGCTGAGCCTGCGCGTCCGGAGCCTGTGCTCCGCAACGGGAGAGGCCACAACAGCGAGAGGCCCGCGTACCGAAAAAAAAAAAAAGAGACTTTATGTTCCATACATTTAAACTGCCTCCAAGAGGGAAGCTCCTCTTTGCAAGCCTCCTGCCGAGGTTGTGTCCACACACCCTCTGGGGGGAGGGTGAATAAGTCAGTCCCCAGTCCCCTTTGCAGCCTGGCCTGCCACTTAGCAGGTTGTACTGTCCTGATCGCTCCACTGAACCGCCTGGCATCAGGTCCAGCTGGTTTTGATTATTGCATGAGGCCTGGAGCTGGACACCAGCTCCTCCACTAAATGGCTGTGTTATCTTTGATAAGTCTGTTATCCTCTCCTGGCTTCAGTCAAAACAAAACAAAATAAGAGGCTCTTTCCAGATAGAAAACCCAATAATGCGACTCCAATTCCAGCTGAGTGTTTTCACTATGGTTTCTTCATGGCCACGGTCTAATCTGGCATTTTAAAGTGCAGGAATCATTAGTGAACTACTAGAAGAATGGGCCAAGTTCATTTAATCTCCTAAATGTCTATGGCTGAGTGGAGGAAGGGCTAGTGGAGTGAGTGATGCTTTTCTTATACATGTTACCCAGTGAGGCCCCCATCTATAGAGGCAGCCATTAGAAATAGGGCAGATTGGGGACTTCCCTGGTGGTCCAGTGGTTAAGACTTTCTTTGCTTTCCAATGCAGGGGGTATGGGTTCGATCCCTAGTTGGGGAATTAAGGTCCCACATGCCATGTGGCCAAAAAACCAAAACATAAAAGAGGCAATATTGTAACAAATTCAATAAAGACTTTAAAAACAACAAAAGAAGAAAAAGAAATAGGACAGATAGGGCCCTCTTACATAGAATAGTCTCTCTTTTGAGGTGTATACTTTGGAGACTCCACCTGGCATAGAAATCCCTCTTCATCCTTTGGGCTAATTAAATTAGGTTCAGGATTTAGCTCATGCTTCGTTGTTGAGATTAGATTAGAATGAGTGAGACTCCCTGCTACAGATCTGAGCTTCCCTCCTGCTGGCTTATGGCGGAGACTCCATCTTGGGGATGTAAAGCGCTGGGCTCAGCTCTCCCTTTGTTGGCAGAATGAGGCTAGAATTTGCTTCTTCTGCCCTGTGTATTTCCTACTTCACTATGATTTTGTCCAACTGAGGCAGAAAATTTCCATCCAGCTCCTAGCAGCTGTGTGGCCAGTGGCTTATGTAAGTAACACTGCCAGCGCTTGGGAAATGATGATAAGGGATGGTTCTCTTGTAGATTCTTCATTTTGTCATTTAAACTACCAGTGCAAGCTCCGTACTTGACAGGGAAAAACAATCTCGTTTGTTTTAAGGAGACAAAAGGTTTATCATCATCTGAAAACATTTATTAAACACATGTTGTGAGCAGAGCACCAGATAGTTTAGAGATGGTTCAGTTTCCAGGCTTTTGAATTGAGGCCGTAAATGAACATCCTCCATCCGTGTGCCATGTCAGTGAGCAGAAACATTCCCAGCTGCTTTAGTGAGAGGAGCTTTCATCTTGGTGTGGAGGCAACTGCATCAAATAATCCCTCCCAGTTAAAATGAGCCTAGAATATCCCTAAAAACTGATCCTGTTTCAAATTTGGTTAATATTCTTCTCAAATGGCTCTACTCCTATGCAGGAAATACTGAAATAAGTGAAAGATGGCAAGTGCTAAAAGAAGACACATCAAGGAATAAATTAACTCTTTTTATTGCAAATTGGAAAACAGTAGCTACTTCTCTTTTTCTTTCTGTGTTGCCTAGCAACATGGCCAGGGAAATGAGTGGGCTGCCTCTCCCTGCAACACACACTCACACTTCCTACCTCATTTTGAAACTCAGGAATGTAAGCTGCTTTTCTTTTTTAAGGAATAGTGAGACATTTGACCGCTTCTTCGCAAACAAGAAAATCTATACTTTTATTTATGTTAATTATGATGGTTTAATCAGCTTTTTTCCTTCCCTTAATATTTTTGTTACCTCTTTTGGTATTTTAGAATAGTCCTATACAATAGGAGTCTGCATGCCAGATATTTTTCTTCTTGAAAGCGCTGATGGCAGTGTACCAAGCAACTGCCCTATTTTTCCAAAACACTGTTATTTAAATTGCTGTCTAGAAGCGTTTGGTCACAGATGCAGATCCGGGAGGCTCTTTTCCATCCATGAACTTTCTGGGGTCCTGTTTCTTAATATATCAGGAAGAAAAGTGTTTTATTGTGTAGGTGGAGTGAAGCTCCCCATGATACTCCCACATGGCTGACTTTTGTAGATTATCTGATCAGTCAGTTGATGTGAAGAGTGGGTGGTTCAAAATAGAAGAGAAGCCAGGATTCTAGACACTCTCTGCAGATCTGAGCTCGTTGCCTGGTGACCAGCAGAGGGATCTCTTAGCAGAAAAGGGCGGAGGGGAGAAGAGGGAAGGTGATGGGTGAGCGGTTGGGGAACCGGGATAAACACTGGGAAGGGAGCAGGGAGGTCAAGTTCGCATTCTTTCCGTCTTCCAAACATACCATTTTGAAAAGGCAATGTTTATTGGGTGTATGCGGGGTGCAAATGCAACCCTTGAGTTGCTGCTCTGGGGCCAGAATTTCCTGAATGCCAGCTGGGGCTCCTAATAAATTATTGCCTGAGGTAAGCACCTTCCTCTTCTACCCAGAATGGGAAGGAAACGTTGAAGGAAGAATTGCCTAGATACATAGTAGCAGAGTTGGTGTTGACAGACCCCAAGGGCCCAAGAACCCAACTGGACACAGAGGAAGGCAAAAGCTCATGAGCAGATCAAGCCAATAAGGCAGAGTAAGCACCCTTTTCATCTATTTAGACGCTTTCATGATCTTCCCTCTTATCCAAATTTGACGATCTAAAGGGTTCAGTGACCTCAGAAACCGAGGATGCCCATTCAGTGTTGTCCCACTCCTGAGAGAGCGCAGGGCACCTAAGAAAGCCGCGTAAACAAATCTGTACCTGCCCTTCATCTTACAGGACCTGTATCGCCCCCTCTCTTCAGATGATTTGGATTCAGTAGGAGACTCAGTGTAAAAGAGACAATGGAGCAGTGTATATGGTTTGTGGTTGGGTGAAGGTTTCACGTTTCCTAAGCAAAAGTCTAACAGCAAAATACACAAAAGAGTTTTGCATACCTTGAAATTATGAAGACTAAATCATATAGAAGGAAATATCCAGGTATTTTATATTAATCCTTGAAAGAGATATTTTTTTATATCGCCTACGTTGATTTGACTGAGGGAGCTTGAACACAGACTGGCTCAATTGGTGAGGTTTTTGTGCCAGGCCTGGCTCTAGATGAATTTCATGTATGGGCCCGATCTTAGTTTCAGAACAGGCTAACGGTGTAGCAAGACAGTCATAATTTCTGTAGATGGGGTTTTCATTTTGATCATAGGTAAACATGTAGATACAAATTTTCTGTACAATTCTGTACAGATTTTCCTGTCTAAGCAGATTAAAATGCCACTAGCAGACATTTTTTCTTAAAGTTATATTCTTCTTAAACTTTACATTGCTGATTTTAAAGTACTTTTATTGCAAAACAATCAAAATATTCAAGTAGGGTTCTTCTTCTTCCTAGACAATATTCAGAGCTACCTGTCATTTTGTGGGTTAGTCTAGGTGAAGAAAAACACCCATGTCAAAGACATAGCTCATGAAGACTCTCTTGTTAAGCATAGGAACTTTCCTTATTTTTGTTGTAAAAAGTAAATTTTACTTTTTAAACTTATCTTTCATTGAAAACAACGTAAGTGTAGCTTAAACATGAAGAATTTTTTCAATGGCGTTGCTATAAATTATATAATTCCTCCCTATAACCATATATATAATTTTCCAAATATGTAAATGCTGAAGCTAGGAAGCTTTTTTTAAAACATACAGACCTAAAACATTGTGTCTGGACTTATTCCAAAAAACCAATTTGAAAAGCAAAATTCTTTTAAATGTTGCTACATAAATCAGGTCCCAAATATCCAAATCTCTACTCGGATAAATCCTGGATCTTACTGGTATTTTGGAAATTTTCATATGCAAAACTCCTTTGTGTTAAACTAAGTAAGTCTATGATCATAACCTATTGTTAATCATTAACCTACTAATTCTGCTTTCCTAGTCCTCTGTTTAAAAATTATAGTCAGCTTTGCTTAAACATAAAACAATTATTTTTAATCTGAGTGTTAAGAACTAATTTAATGTGTATGGTCTGTTGTATTTAGGCCATACCCTAGTGATCATTTAGTTTTACTAGTTCAAACACTAACAATTTAAGACTTGTGTAGCATGGTTTTGATATTTTACAGGCTTGACATATCTCAGTAGGTGATAAATTAAAAATGTATGATGCCACTTGGAGGCTTTTACTTGGGGTTTTCTTTTTCAAATTTTACTTGAAGATTGAATTTAAAAACAAAATGTTTGATTCAAAATGGAGAGAATTTCAGTTGTCATATACTGTTTTAAATGTTATCCATTTATCTCCTTGATAAATTGCTCAACTATCAAATTTTACCATCTGGTTTATAGTTACATATGTTACTATCTCACTTTCCAAGTGAATAAAATATTCCAACCATAAGAAGGAGAAGAAGAAAAAAAAAACAGTACAGGCAGCCTAACAGCATTTGAAAACTTAGCCTTATAAAAATTAGTGCCTCATTATCCTGTCTGTTGCAGAGAAAGACACTTCTCTGGCAGGTTATTTGAGAACTGCAAACTGAACCATTCCATCTTGAAAGAACAGTTCATAATACCTGTTCCAGACTTCAGATTTTAAAACTGTTTCCAATAGAAATGAACAGAGACTCCTGCTGAGATCAAAAGGCTGCTTTGTTTTAGCTGAAACAGTAAACATCTGTGAGGTTGCCTATGCTGGTGTCTGTTCTAGTTATGTCTTTGTAAGATGCATTACTTAATACAGTTGAGTCCATAAAAGATTAGTATGTATTTGACTGAACTGTCAAAAATGCAGAGAAAGCAGTGGAACAGTTAACCTAAATCTGGTGGGGTCAGATGGTCCAGAACAAAAAATAAATTCCAATAATTTTAGCTTCCCTGAACTGTCAATCTTATGGACAACTACTGCTTAGAAAGGTCCAATAAACGCTATTTGTTCTGGATAAGTGGTAGATATTGCCAATTGATATGAAGCCCAGGGCTTTGTTTAGACATGGCAAAAAGAAACTGGACTTGTACTAATTGCCGATAGATATCATGGCCAGCTTTCCATCCAAGCAGTTCCGAGGGAAATGCTATTCCACAGCATTTAATCTTTTGAACATATGACTTTTATTAAACGACTGTTCAGGGGCAATATATATCATTTACTTTTGAAACTAAAATCCCTCAGAGATTGAAACAGCACACCATTTATAGACTTTGAGATCTCTTCCTGTGCAGAGCATAATTCCATTATACTAAAGCAGAAATTAAAAAAAAAAAAAAAGCTTAGCAACAAACCAGAAGTTTTCAGTTTATTGGTGGAACCGAATTGATGATTTATAGGCACTTAAGATTTACTTACTAATAGAATTCTTTAAAAAAAAAAAATTAGACACTGAATTTTTAAATTGTTCTACTGGGCAGAAGAGACCTCCAGCAAAAGCAATGCATTTTTGTCCTTATGGTAGACCTTAAATGTTCTGTGAAGACATTGCACTCTAGGAAAAATTTGGTCTTTGGCACTTACATTTTCACCTTTAGACATCGTAGAGAACGATACAATAAACGTATCCCTGCTTTTAGCATTTTAGAAGTGCAAAACCTAATTATATATCAAGTATAAACTTCAGTGTGAACTCAAAAGACTGGTTCTGAAAGCCACGTGGTTTGTTTCTTCTTCGTCCTGCTTAATTACGTGGGGTGGGGCAGGAGTTCCCAATGTTTTCATACTGTCATAGACTTGTGAGACGTGGCAGGTCCACACCCATCTATACACATCCCTGTGTTCTTATATTGGCTCATCTAAATATTAAAAGTATCAAATACTATCTTCTAAAAACATTTTGAACCAGAATTCACGTGCCACATGTGTTCCCTATGTTAACCAGCAGGGGTATTTTGGTTGCATCCACTGCAAATCTGTACATGATTTTTTTTTTTTTTTCATTGAAAAGTAATGAAATCTAAAAGCCACATTTCTTAATACAAATGAATGAATATATAGAATAATATCCTTAAAAATAATTCCATATATTTTAGCTATTGGACTACTAAATTTTTCATATGTGGCCATATATCTACCCAGGTGTGTAGGTGTTTACGTAAATTTGCAGGGCCCAGTGTGTATATGGGTGTGCTTATGTAAGTATTTGTGTATGTTTATAGACCATAAATGGTAGAGTATGGTATTTGTGACACAGCCTTATAAGTTACTGGCTCTTGTGGAATTGTATGTAAAACCTTTCATGTCATAAATCATTACCCATGACATATTAATTGAGGCATATTTAACTTCAAAAGTAGTTTTCTAAACTAGTATGGCAAAACGGTTCCAAATAATAGGCAGATGTACTGATTTATTTTAAACAATTTGGAATCCAGTTAAACAAAAATTTGAAATTCAGATAAATCCAACATGGTGTTAACTATTAAATATAAGCATACATTAATGCTTATATTGTTATGTCCTGATATTCTATTATTAAAATGATTATATACTATCACTGTTGTTTCTCTAATGTGTATGACATGTGGTGATTGTCAGTCAGTATTCACTAAGAAAAGGAAGTATTGATTTATAGGGTTGTGAGTAGGTGAGTAATTATATTGAAACATAAATCGAAGAGAATCCAAACTATGTTTGATTTGAAGTAAGTTGAATTGCAAAGCCAGATAACCTGTAAGGCAGTTTTGTATGTTCTTTCAAAACACGATTCTAAAATATTGATGTATTTTCAGTAGTAACCCTACTATACTTCCTGTATGTGTGTATAACAAATATACACACTCCTGAAAATGTTAATTGAACGAATATATTGGGAATGAACTTTCTGGCCAACCCAATACTGTATATACGTACATTTCCTATTTATGCGTATTTGCATTAGCCTGGCTAGCATCTCTAACTGTGCATGTCAGTGACAACGATATCCCACAGCATTATAGTGTGAAAATTAGAGATATATTGAATTCGAAATACCAATTGCCTGATGCAGTTTGTTATACTGTCAGCTGAAAAATATTTGTAACTTTGTGCCTGTAATGCATGTGGAAAAGATAGGAAATCTGAGGCCCTAGCTGTAATTTTTCAGGGTGCATGATATATAGTGTCTTTAAAATGTGGTTCATTTAGTAAAGACGATGGATAAATTCCAAGATAGTATAAATGATGCATGTTATACATGGGTGTTTGTATTATATATGGCCACAAAATGGTTTTGAAGCCAGGGAAGTAGGTATCTGAAAGGTCATAGTCAAAGAACTATGAAAGTTAATTTTCTTGTGATGTGTTTCTTTGAGTTTATATTCATCAACAAGCAAGGAATTGAGTTTATTTGTTCTAAGGACATTTTACTTTGAAATACACTATGAATGTTGTAAATTTGGATAAAATTTTTGCAGAGAGGTTGACATATTTCCTGCTTACAGTTTGAGTTGCTCGGATGTGCATTCTCTTAAAAAAAGCATTTGGTGTTAAAATGTTTTAAACAGCAACATGTTTTAAAAATCCATCAGTTGAGGCCATCAGCAGAGTTTTTCAGAGCGAAATGATGAACTGTTTCATTGACCTACCCAATTTTGAAAGTTCCATCACTTTGTACTGTGGCTTCACTGTAAAATGTTGTACCTTGTGTTTCACACTGGACCATGTTATTCCCCTCAAAGTTAATGTTGTGACACTTACCACCTTAAAAATAACTATAATAAACAGGAAAAACCACCTACGTTGTTCAGTGAGTTTCTTTCAGAAAACTTGATAAGTAGACATTGAAACTGAAATGACTGTGTGGGGTAAGGGTTACATTCATAATCATATTTATGGTGTTTTATGATGTAATTAGCATCAGCAGATGATACCTGAGATACTGCAGAATGACATCGCATGACATCCAAAGTATAAAATACTGACAATAACAATGAAATAAGACTATTTTGTTGAAGAATTCTGTTTTAGTTGGTTATATTAAAATCACTAATACACTTGCCTCTCAGGGTTGCATTAATGGTGAATATGTCAAACAAATTGGCAACTGGTTGAAAAAAAGAAATTTTAACCATAGTAACTTCCTCCTGGGCATGAGGGCATTTTTCCCAAAGTCATCTAACTTGCAGGGGGAAAAAATGTGCATGTGTATATAGGTGCATGTGTGTGTATGAAAGGTATTTTAAAAGTGCTAAATAAATAAATATATCATAAAATAACTATAATAACAAACTTGATTACCCAACTTTAATATAGAACAAAGACCCATAATCTGTTTCATTCTTAATATGGTATATAAGAGAGAATAGAAAATTCTACTGGCCTAGTTAGAAAAAAATTTTTTACATTAACATTATTATAGAAGTCTAAAACTCTGGTTTTAAATCTAACATTTTTACTAGGTTCATTTTAACCTTAAAATTGTAGTTTGCTGTAATTGGTTCTCTTTATTATTTCCATGATAACCTAAATATAGTCAGTACTCAAAGCAATAATGGTACAGCTGGAAGGAATGTTTACAAGTTTATAAAATTCCAAATTGTGCTTCTGCTTTCTGAATATAATAGACTTCAAAGTGAAATGGAGCAGGTGCCTGAAAGAGTAGTGCTGGGAATCCAAACTGAGGAGTAAATCATGGAGGGAATTATTTTCTTGAGAGGAGATTCCCCTTCCAAACTATGATTTCACAGCGAGGAACTCCTAAGAGGAGACCTGGTGCCCACCAAGACAAATGGTTGAGATTCTAAATGTACAGATCCTGGCTTTAAGTGAGCGTAGTGATTAGACGGTAGCAGCAAAGCAGACTGCCCCATACAACAGAGTCGTAACTAAACGTGTTTATTTTTGATATCTTGGCTCCGTGGTTTCACTAACATAGATTTCAGTATTCCCATTTTCATTTTCTCTTCCTCTGAGTAAACCTATTTTATGAATGACAGTTCTACAGTCCTTTTAAAACTTTGACCAAATGTTTATAACTTTTTACGCATTTCAGTATTCGTTCTGAGTTATGCACGTGTTTGCTATGCCGTAAACTTTAGGTTATGCGTACTGTGGAGAATGCAGACAAGGGAATTTGGAAAAAGGAATGACTTTTGTGCCTTGCTTCAAGTAATGGAGCCTTATTAGTTATTGTAGATTGTAGATTGTTATTGTATTGTAGTGATTGTAGATTGTCATCAACTTATTGTTCTCTACCCACTTGGCAAGTAAATGAATATATGTTTTTTTCTATATACACAGAGTCCCTTGGATTTCAAGCTCTCTACACAAAGGTTATGATTTAATTTTGTTATATGAGATCATCTCTAGACATTCTGTAGGCCTCAAGTCAGGATCACCAAAACAGTTCTTTGCGTTGGTTACATATCTGTTGGCTGTGTTTCCTTTATAAAATTGATCCAGTTGATTTCTAAATTCTTTTACTGCCATTTTCCAAAAAAAAAAAAAAAAAAAAATGTTAACAAAGTAATAACTGCATGCCGAGACAGAATGTGAAGTGGAAACAATGTAATTATCCAGACAAAGCTAAAGTTATCTGGTGAGGTTTTTCTACCTTGATTACATCAGTTGGATCAATTGGATATTTTTGTAGTCATTATTCGGTGTGGACCCCAGCTGAGTGCCATTAATACAAGTGGCAGGAGGAACTCGTACCATTTTATGTTTGAAATGAACTGGTTTTTTACTACATAGTCATCAGATACATCTTGGTAAAATGTGGTTAGAACTGTTACGTCAGCTTTCTCACTTACTTCAAAAAAGTGTGATATGTTCTCCATCTGTTACATGATCCAAAGCTACACTTAGGGTGTGTTCTTACTGAGGCCAGTGCTTTTATGAAGGTGTGCCATGAAAGCATCCAGGTGCCAGCAACCTGTCCACCTGGTTCCCATTAAATCTGCCTGGAAGCCATGACATTTCAAATGTCAGAATCTCTCTTAGAGCAGCTAATTGCGTTAAGTTCTAAAATTACTATGTTTTGCACTGTACACCCCTATGCCTTGGAATTCGCATACTGACTGAAGCAAACACAAAATCTTATCATCATGTATCCTATAAAATGGTTTATCTTCTCAGAAAAACCAAATAAGTAAATTGATTTCATTTATAAGCATGCAAAAATATAAGTGGGCCTTTTAGCTTCTGTAGGTCATAGATAGAGGCTGATTCATCTCATTGGGTTAATTCTAAAGAACAAGAACCTACACATTTTCCCTTTAGTATTTTCAAAATCCTTCAATCAGACTTATGGGCAATAATCAAAATGTTCCTACGCCGTCTAAGGTAGTATATTTAGGAGTAGTTACCAGGGTACTCAAAGGGCTGTGGTGATTACTGAATGACTTCAACTGGGAGAGACAGCAAAAATGTTAAGTGACAAAATCAGAATCCAAAAATAACGGGCTGGAAGGATATGAATGTAATAAATATGACATTAACATGAGTAAATGCGAAGTCTTAGACTTGATCCAAAACGCCAACCTCTCAAATACAGAATAAGGATATCTTAACACGCTGTGAGTTCAGTGTAGGCTTAAAAGTCATGTTGTTACTGTTAAGCCAGTATGATCTTAAAGTGCATTAATGTTCTATTCACAAGGAAGAAAGCTCTACCCTTCTCTCTCTGTGCTGGTCAGGGTACACCTAGAATATTGCATTTGTTTTGAGCACTAGCATTAACCAGAGAAATCGACAACTGGAGGGTCAAGGGGTCACGGGGCCCTGTCTGATGACTAACAACCCAGAAAACTGGGATTATTGAAATTGAAAAAGAGAAGACACAGAAGGGGCGAAGTATCTCTTTCCAAATATCGGAAACATTGTCCTATTGGGAAATGCACTGTACTGGGTGAGAGCTAAGAACAACAAATAGGAGATGTAGAGGGGCATCATTTGAACATAACTTAAGGAAGAACTTTCTTTGCCTCATTAACAGTTAGGGGGCTGCCTTAGGAAGTAATGTGTTCAGTATTGGAGGTGTTTGGACAGAGGCCATTTGACCACATGCCTGGGATTTTTGTAGTGGGCATTTGGTCTCTCAGTGGAAGTAGGGTAGAACAGGTAATATTTAAGGTCCATTTCAGTCCCTGAAATTCGTTGAATCCATGAATAGTCATTGTCTTGGAAAAGTGTATAATGTTAACTATCTTACTTCTTTGGGGGAAAAGAAGAGAGAACACCGTTAGAAATTTAATACATTTATTTTACGTCATTTGAGCATAGTAAATAAAATGAGAACTTTCCATTTTCAGAGTACCGTGTTTGTAATTAAATGTTTTTCTCTTACAATTGTCTGTTACCTTCAGACAGTATGAAATTTGAAATGACTTGGAGTATATTTTCAAACCTAAAGTTGAAAATAAGCAATTTTAAACATAAGCAGACTTGTGTTAACCCTACTTTTTTTTTTTTTTTTTTTTTTTTTTTTTTTTTTTTTAACCAGAGCCTAAAAAACCTGAGGGGTTTTTTGTTCATAAGGCAGAGAAAAACACAGCTGGCACTATGGCCAGCTTGAAGGGCATCAGACATTTGGTGGTACTGTTGAAAATGCAATTCATTAGTTGATAAGGCAGTTTAGTGAATAATATCCAGCAAGTTTATTAAACATTATAGTTTAAAAGATGTTTTCGTATTATTTGGGTCAGAATTCTGTATTGAGTATCTGACGTTCTTATTAAAAGAACAAGATTTTGGAATTGAGTCCATAAGTCGTGGACATCTTTGCTAGGAAATACGCTACTAGTCTATTAATTTGAATGCTTGATTCTGAAAGAATGTGTCTTTGTATTCTAAAATCTAAAACGCCGTATGACAGGACAGCACCTGCCATCCCAAACCACAGTGTGTCTGCATTATTAAACACCATTTGTGATGCTGCTGGAAGAAATTCAAGGATCAGAAGGCCCAGAAGAGAAAGTCTACATTTTAGACATTTCCTTACTGCTTTTCTGCTTGGAACACCGTTTGTCTACAGCACAAGCAATGACACAAGGGATAAAAGATCTCCCTGTTCTGGAAAACACAAACCTTCCCCTCAAATGCGGTAGCGTTAATGTTTCTTTTCTCCAGACCTCGACATCGTAAATCTGCCTTGTCTCAGCCATGTATTCCAATATTATAGATATCAGGTTTTCACAAACAAACATCCGTAAAAGTCAGAAGAGCACACTTAGAGGCTCGTACATTTATAGTGCCTTCGACAGAGTTGGTTATGACAGCACAGTTAGTGTCCCAGCAAGAAAAACTCTGTTTCAGGGTCGCAATCTGAATCCTTTCTGGCCTGCCACAGGACAAATGCGTGCTTCTGGTCACAAAGGGAGATTGAATGAGATATAAGGATGGAAACAGCTCAAGTCACCAGGCTGATGGATTGGGGGATTATTACAATACTGGAAAGTAAAAGGCACATCACACAGACTAGGTGACCTTCAGGCATGTGGTGTACTAGAGTAACCACAAAACTTCTAGAAAGTCCTGTGAGGAAGCAGATGCATCAATGCCATGAATTTAACTTTTATTCCCATCGTGTCACCTGTCAGCTTTGATGAACTCGTCCCATGGAACGTGGTCATCTTAGCGCACCCAGGAGAATGTGCTATGGCAGTTGACTCAAATGGCGCTGCAGTGACTGAAGTAGCGTTTACCCGATTATGTTCATCCTTTGGGTGAAGACTAAAATCTTTGAATTTCCTGATATTGTTGGGCACAATGACAGTACGTAAAACTTCTCTTCCTACTTACTTTGTGCACAGTTAAGGCTGGATGGAATGGGGAGGAGGTTGAAGGGAGACAGGTAAGCAGAGCAGAAGTAGGTCAACTTTGCTTCTCGCCACCTCTTCATTATTAATTCAACTACAGACGCTCTCTCCCTTCTCTCTGCTCCACAGACAGCCGGCACCATGAGCCCATGCCGCCCCTCACCGCCTCCAGGCTCCCATCAGGCCAACCAAGTGGATAAACCCAAGGAAACAGAAGGAGGATCTTTTAGGACAAGCTGTGTTCACTGTTTAGAAATAGCATTGAAATGTGCAAATTGCTTTCTCAAGGAATAGATAGAGGGATGGAAAGATTCATTGTTAAAGTACTGCCTCGTGGCTGATCACAGTATTAAATACTTGGTATTGTTTCATCCTCTGAGCTTTGTGATATAGTTGTTACCCTGTTTGCTCTCATGGGTCTTGGGTCCAGATACACCCCAAATTTACAAAGGAATCACAGGCTTAGGCTTTCAGTTCTCTCTTTGCCTCAGGAATACAAGTAATAATAAGTCAATGTTTCTTGCTATGTAACATTTAATGTATCAATAACTTGCTTAGTGCTATGCCTTTATCTCAAAATGGAATTAAGAAACCCACTGTTCAACCTTTCTCCAAGGATGTGGCAAAGCTGAATATTTTTTAAAGGATATTCCATAAAAAACAAACTGAAGAAAATTTTTTTCTATGGTAAGAATAGAAAAAAAAAAAGAGATCAGAATGACCCCTTATCTGAAGCCTGTTTGCAGATGAGAGTGTGGAAGAGTGAGGTGAGATACCTCAAAGCTGCCAAACCTAAACAGTGCGCAAAAGGATGCTAACGTTGAGAAAAAGAAATAAAAAGTCACGGAACATCCAAAGGACGGTGATGAGCCTGACTCAGTTAACGGGATCTGTTGTTGGGTAATAGGGTGGGGGGAGAGGTAGTCCCAAATGAATAGTCTAAGAGCCTCCCTTTCCGAGTGTTAAGACCAATTTCTCCCTGGTGGTGGGTACGGTTACCTCCCGAGATTCTGGGCTGGGCACAGCACCTGGAGACTCAGGTAGTGGGACCGAGGATGTTTATTCTCTGTTTCTGTTTCCCCCCCGCAGAGCTCTCAGCATGGCGGCTCCTCTACTTCACTGGCATCCACCAAAGTCTGCAGCTCGATGGACGAGAACGACGGACCTGGAGAAGGTGGTGAGTTTTGGACTTGGTGTCTGAGGAGAAGGCTCAGCTCGTGCTTGGGCAGAGGATGGGCTGGCTAACTTTACACCCACCAGGAAACGGTCACTCCTCCAGCAGAATGGGCCTGAAGCAGCTTCAGAGGCTCGTAGCAAGGGGGCAGGATTGAACGTGGCTCCCACCAGGGACGGTATCTACTCTCGGGGGCCAGGAAGAGGGAGTTAGCCTAATGTGGAGACGTTTCCCATCCTCTGAAGGTATAAGCACCCTAACAAAGCCAGCTATTGCCCACTTTGCAAATGTAATTGTTGCCTTTGTTGTTCCAAATTCTGTTCACTTCTGGAACAAGAAAGACATCTTTACTTTTTGTTTTTTTTTTTTTTTTTTTGCGGTACACGGGCCTCTCACTGCTGTGGCCTCTCCCGTTGAGGAGCACAGGCTCCGGACGCGCAGGCTCAGCGGCCATGGCTCACGGGCCCAGCCGCTCCGCGGCACGTGGGATCCTCCCGGACTGGGGCACGAACCCGTGTCCCCTGCATCGGCAGGCGGACTCTCAACCACTGCGCCACCAGGGAAGCCCCTACATCTTGACTCTTGCTTGACTGTGATAGCCCTGCAGAGGCACTCTAACTTAAGTGAAGTCAACATGTGAAAATCTGGCTTCACAGAAAGAATGAATTGATGGCAATTGCAAAAATATTCTTTGGACCTTAAGTGAATTCCCTTCAGAAAGTGGTGAGGTGATGTGGATTCCAGAATAGACTTTGTTGCTAACTCCTGGATTGTTTTAGATAAGCCTCTTCGGCTCTCCACATCTCAGTTTTTCTTCTACGAAATGGAGATTGTAATATATGCCTGTTTCCTCCCTGGGGGTTATTATCAGGCTCAAATCAATTATGAGAAAGTATTTCGAAACTAAAGTATAAAACTGATATGATCAAGCCACTGTTACAGAATCAGCACCCCTTATTTGTTTTAAGTAATATGATTTAATTTTCCAATAAAGTACCATTAGGGGGAAACATTTTTATTATGTTACGTGAGATACCTGACTTACCCAAGGATTATTTCTTGACTACCATGCAATATCAGACTTTTTTGGTATTTCCAGAAGTATGAAATTCAGAAGCCTCTTTTGTTCCAATGTGTTTTATTTACCTAATGAAATGAAATGGTCCTTGACGGAGCCTTTTTGGCTAACTCTTCTTAGCCAAAAGCCTAAAAGATACATTTTTTTCAATAGTCAGGAAAAAAATCCCAAGCCATGTGCTCCGGATGGGTGCCCAGTGGAAGGAAGGATGGAAGTCCCTCCCTGCATTTCCCATCTGAAGCCAGGGTTGCCGCTGACAGCTAAGGATGGTTACTTTTACTATCCGTGTAGTAAAGAGCCTTAAGACCGCGTCATCCGAGAGATATTTTGTAAATCCGGGTGCTCTGCAGTGGATTTGAAACTTCTCCGACCATTTTCTGTAATAACCATGGGCTAGACAAAAATCCCCAGTCTGAATCCTTCAAACGGAGGCAAAACTGTGGCTTCTTTGGGGTGAGATGGAGGGGGTGGGGGGGAGTGGAGGTAAGTCCCCAGGTCTCGCTTTATTCCGGAGACCACTGAGATAGCTTCTAGTGGGTTAAACGTAAAATGTCACCTGTAAAGAGGTGAAGAGGTTGCAGAAATGCCGAGGACAAAAGCAGTGGCAGAAAATGTCCTACATTTGTACACGCTTTCCAGAAATTTCCTCCACTCTAGAATCCAGAGTGGTGCAGACTGGACATGATCACAAAACCAGAATAAGTAAGGGTCCTAAAGCAGATATCTGCTGATTGTGAGTTTCCATTTCCCGTTCCCCAACCCTGCAGACTAAACTCAATGAGAACACGGAAATCACCAAGAAAGCCCATTTGCCACCTACGGTTTTAATTTTATTTTGAGAAGAATTGTTTAGTCTCAGTTTATGATTAAAGGTCAGGAAAGGAGCACATTTAGAAAGCACACTAGACTTCCATCACATTTTGTATTCTGGTTGCCTGAGGGGAAGCCAGGATTTATAACTTTAAAGCATGTAAATTTTAGAGCCCAGCTATAAAAGCCTTTTTATACCCCTAAGATGTTAAAGGTTATCCACTATATTTATGTGACCTAAGTGTGGCTTATTTAGTTTTATGGCCTTAGATATTTAAAGCATTATTAGGCATTTGTAAAATATTTCAAAATGCATTTTAAGGGGGAAAATGCGTTGTGTTAGTGGCACTAACATAGTTGAAACTACAAAACTGTTCTGTTCACAGACATAATAGATATTGCAGTTTTAACTCAACATCCAGTGAGAAATTTGTCTAAAATCTGCTCATTGATACTGGGGAGGGGTAGCAATCAGTGCTTAGTTCATAAGGAATTTTACGGAGATCTCTATTTCAGGATGTAGTAAAGCTAAGTGTCCAAACAGCAGGCATTTCTCATGCTTGTACAATGTCAAGCGGCCCAGAGTCCCTTACGAACCGCATCTTCCTCCCTACCTAGGAATGTCACTTTTCCTGGACACCATGGGTACGCAGTAAACGCTATTGATCAAATTGGCATGAAATGAAAAGTGAAACTTCCTCCTCAGAATCCCCACTGCGGCAGAAAGCATAAGTTGCATTTACTTAGGTGGCAGTGGACCCCATACATTTTACGTTTCCTTTTAGTTTATCATTCATCTTAGTAATAACGGTTGATGATGCAATGTCGGCAAGGAGGTGGGAGTCGGGGACTGGCCTCCCTATACAGAAAATGACATATTGACGCTGAATCAGTTCCAGTCTATTAGATGATACTTCTAAACGTCTCTTTTGTGCAACATCTGTGTTCCCTTTTCTACCAATAAAAACGTACTAATGATTCTTTCAGAAGTGCTGGAGGAAGGCTTCCAGATTCCAGCCACAATAACAGAACGATATAAAGTCGGAAGGACAATAGGAGATGGAAATTTTGCTGTTGTCAAGGAATGTGTAGAAAGGTGAGAAGGATATCATTTGCATTGAGCTTTAAAGGAAGCACTTGGCGTTATGTTTTCCAAGACAGCGTCTTTATTTGCGGTCTGTGGCACATATGGAATAGGTTAGTGTCTCAACTCCAGATGTAAAAAATATTTAAAAGAAAGAAAAGCCCATCTAACAACAGATTTGAAAAATGTAGTGATTCCTGGGGACAATCTATAAATTAAGGACTTTGATTTTTCTTTTTAATGTACTCAGCAAAACTTTGCCAGAGCTTTCAGGTAAGTCCTTTTATTTTGTTCAAACAAACAAACAAACAAAAAGAATTTTGAATAGTTTTTTCGGCACTGTTTTGAGACATTTTGTAAAGGTCAGAACATTCTTATATGGGGTGTATATCTCTAACATATAACTTTCATAAAATTAAATACAGTAACTTCAAAAAACTTCAAAATGTATCTGTTCTGATCCTGACAAAAACAGCATTTAATACATTGAAATGTTTTAAAATGAATGAACTAGGCACTCTTATGGGCCAAAGGGAAGGACTTGGAGTGAAAGGTTTACCCCTGGGACCTTGATACCTAATCAAGGACAGTAGCTGGGGCTACTGGTTGGAGAAGTGACAAGTAATAGTCATAGCCCAGATCAAGACCGCCTCAAACCCTAAGCCCAGCGTGAGATTTGGAGTTCGTTTCTTACGGGGGACCTGGTCAGCCAGCAACTTCCTCTCAGGGCTGCTGAGCAGAGTACTGGAAAGGCGGGGGCTCCCACCTGGTTCCTTCAGGGAGTGTGTCCGCTGGCTCCCTGGGGGCTGGCCTGGGGTGAGCACCTTCCCCACTGCTCTTCTCTGCTCCCCTTCCGCCTACTCCCTGGGAGAGGGCCCTGTGCGCTGCCTGAGTTCTCAACACTGTGTGGAAAGAATGCTTTAATCTCCACCTCCACTCAGAGAGGATGTCTCAGACTAGAGGCTCTGTCTGCAAGACCCAGAACTTATTTTTCTCCAAGTCCGTTGACTTAGAAATGAAGATCCATGCCACATTAGAGCTGGACGTCTGCCCAGGGCCTCAGACACTGTGAGGGTCCTGAGTTTGGCCAGTGGCCACTGATTTGCTTCCCTTCACCCTTTGCCCGACTAAGGTAGTGGCGCCCTCCTTAGGCTCCTCTGGAGCAGTGGGTCTCAGACTTTGCCCCACTCAGCATAGCAGCTGAGCCAAGTCATTCCTGAGGATGGTGACAGCGACCCCTAGAGCAGCCGCTGTGTGTCGGGGACGGGCATGAGTGACAGGCAGCTTGAAAATGCCCTTTGCTAATCCTGCTGCCCCGCTTTCCCCTCCCCCTCATTCCCCCACTCCCACCATGAAGTTTGACCATCTGTTGCATGACTGCGAAATACAGAAATTTTCCCGTGACTTTCCTGGGCCTCACACCTCCTCAAACAGGAGCAGCCACTGTTGACTGAGCATAAACTACATACAAGGCCCTTAACTTACGATACTTCATTTAATTATCATAATAATCCCATAGTTATGGGATTATTATATATAATCCCAAACTGTTTCCATCTCATATAAAGAACGCCTGGAGAAGCTAGATGCCCAAGTAAGTTAAGTACTCAGCTAGTAAGTACTTAGCAAGGCAAGGATTCAAGTTCAGCTCCAAAACCCACGCCTTTGGACCACTC
Source organism: Leucopleurus acutus (assembly GCF_964270905.1). Taxonomy (NCBI): domain Eukaryota; kingdom Metazoa; phylum Chordata; class Mammalia; order Artiodactyla; family Delphinidae; genus Leucopleurus; species Leucopleurus acutus. Next base: position 11,721,655 of record NC_139160.1, on the reverse strand, counting down.
TGCACCAGTGCCTCCTGCCTCGGACCAGGGGTCTTCCGTAAGAAAGTGGCTTCGCTGAGCCAAAGTCACACACAACACGTTTGTCCCTGTACAAAGAAGACGGAAGTTAAGTCGGGAAAGCCATCCCCAGAGTAATGGGTGGAAGCGTGTGTGCGGTTATATAATTTTATATTTCATTGATACTTTTACTGATAGCAAGCCCAGCCCTTTTAAACTTAATTTCCTCTGCAGCAGAAAACCCCGTGTCTGGCAGATCCCCGTGCCCTTCCCCCGTGGCGCCTGGTGCCTTGCCAGGGTGCGTCATCTGTTGAGTCTGGAGTGGTGGCCATGTGCTCGTCCTCGGATCACGATAGCATCTCAGTCCCACAGTCCTGGTCTTCCCATGATAGAAATTTATCATTTCTCCATCCTGAATTCATTTCTTTCTTTCTGGTTTGCATTGTGTGCGTTTTGCATGAGTTCACATCTTGGGTCTCATACGAATCGTCAGAGTCTAAACGCCAGATTGCCCCCCAAAAGTGTTAGTATTCCGCTCCCGCGGAACAAGGACATATGGCATCTGCCCTCTCTCCCCAGAGGTATCACGAAACAATCTTTTAATATTTTCCAGAGGTCCAGGAAAATAAAAGGGAACTAAGAATGTTTTGAATGGCACACATTGCTTGAGGGGGTACATTCTGTCATATTTTAAAGGAGGAATATGTATTAAAAAGAGCAAGGACGCCTCTCCTCCGTTAATAATATGCTGTCACAGGGAAGGTTTTCCTGCAATAATGGATGCAGTAACGTTGCTGCAGAGGCCGTCCCTCCCCTGGTCCCGTGCCAGCACATCCCATCGTAGGGGATGCCAGGTCTGCTTCGATTTCTGCCTATCTCCCCGTAACAGTCTCGAGTGGCCTCAGGAGCCCCGAGGACATGCTAAAGGATGTCGGTGGACATTTGAAGCTGTCTTGCGGAGCCTTTCGAAGCCCCAAAGAAAACTCAAGAAGCTGAAAAGCACTAAGGAGAGATCCGAGCACGGGTAGGGGGCTCACAATGACATGCCCTTCATCCCTGGCTTCCTGGCTCTGTGTGGACTAATTACCATTCAAGCCACGGGTACCGGCAATGCGGTCGTGAGTGGGGACAGTGTCGCAGGTGGCTCCTGGCCCTCCTCCCCCCCTGCACTGCTTGCACGTTTTGGCACCGGAGGCATCAGAACTGGATTAAAATTCTAGCTGCTCGTGATTCCCTCTTGCTCTCCTCCACCTGTAAACCCAAAGAACTACACAACGAAAGCGCTGGCAATGAAGGTAGGCAGGCCCAAACCCACCCGAACGAGCTAAGACTTCAGCGTCAGCAACATGGGTTGCATCCACCTAGACAATCTTCGGAATTTTCAAGAACCGGTTACCTATAGTTGGAAAGCATTTCCTTCTGAAGTGGGATTTGGAGGATGAATCAGCATGAAGAACTTTAAGTATCTCTCAGCTACCTGACAGCGTTCTTTCCTCTTTCCTTCCTAAAGATGCTCTGGCACCTGATAGCCATAGGGCCCAAGTTCAAATTCAAAATAAAACTCTACTCTGAAGATGTTTGACAAGACACTGGGATGCCTCAGTTTTCTGCTTTACAGAGGAGGCTGAGATTTAGCCTTTTTTTTTTTTTTTTCGGTACGCGGGCCTCTCACTGTTGCGGCCTCTTCCGTTGCGGAGCACAGGCTCCGAACGCGCAGGCTCAGCGGCCATGGCTCACGGGCCCAGCCGCTTCGCGGCATGTGGGATCTTCCCGGACCGGGGCACGAACCCGTGTCCCCTGTGTCGGCAGGCGGACTCTCAACCACTGCGCCACCAGGGAAGCCCTGAGATTTAGCCTTATTATGATTAATTGGTAAACAAAGGGTGCTGTTTACCAACCCCTCTTTCCTGGGGGAGAGGGTCTTTCTGTCACTGTCCTAACTGCCACCAGCCTCTGGAGTTTTCACAAATCCACCAACATGTTTGGAGCCCCTGCTAGTTCAGGCCTATGCTGGGCCATCTCCAGGGCTACAAAGAGAGTCAAGACGGGACCCCTTTGCTTGAGAACCTGACGCGTAAGCAAAGGACTGCCTTGAAATTCAGTAAGTGCCACGTCAGAGGAATGCCTGGGAAGCCACATTTCCTCTTCCACATGATCTTGATAAAAATCTTCAAAACAGAGCAAACAACCAAAAGCCCGTTGGTCCAGAGCACCCTTTTCACAAACATTCTGCTGCCCTCCAGGGCTGAGGGCAAGGATGAGAGGAAGACTGCCCCAGGGCTGAGAATCATTCAGTTAAACATTCAGCTTTCTCCAAACCATTTTTAGTACAAACCTGAAAAAGTAGATTTAGTCCAAGTTTGTAAAATTCAGACATTTCTCCCTAGTAGTTCGAGCTCTAGCCTTGGGTCAAACTTAATAGGAAAGTGACTTTACAAATTGAGTTCCTGTAGACAAGGGGGAAAACAAAGCTTGTTCTGCTGTTGCCGCTTTGGCTGCGGCATTCGAGGTTTCTGTAATTTCATGAAAGGTCAAGAATGTAATTTCAGGAGCATACAAGCAAATGGCCTGGACGCTCCACAGCAATCCAGGTGTCTTCTCTCCTTCTCGACACACGGAACTGTAGACTCCTTGAGGTCAAAGACCAGGTCTCCATCACCTCTGTAGCCACCAAAGAACCATGCTCATGACTGCTTGCTGAATGATTACCTGCGGGCAGTGGTCCTCAGAGTTTAGGGTACGGAGGAAGGCAGGTATTTTATTTGAGGTTTTATTTCTTGCCAAATGTTTTCAATTACCAACTTAAAGCAAGCAGTGAAGTTTTTATTCTTATGGTGTACATTTAGTCCTAGCACCTGTTTTTAGTCTCATTTTCCAGATTCAGCTACTTTCCTATAAACATGCACTTCTAGTAATTAAAGATTTTATTGTGACTTTATAGTTCTGTCCTCAAGGAATCCAGAAAGAAACCTTTCAGTATTGATTTTGGTGGTCCTCCTCAGGGCTCACTGTCTGGTATAAAATATGGGTAAATCTAATTGAGTGTTTAATCCTATTTTGTAAGGTTCTGGGTAGTCAACCCACAAGGTCCTTTTTCCTAGTAAGCTCTAGGGCCACTGCAACGCAGGTTTGCTTGCATTTTCCCCTCAGCTGTAGGCTTAGCATCTAACCTGATTGTTTGGTGTCCTGGAAGCCAATACACCCTCTTGTTCCCTGGGGATTCTGTTCCTTGTCTATCCGGCTGTAGAGGAGGATTTTCAGCCTTCCCGGGTCCCACACCAGCTCTTCGCTTTGAGTGTAGCAAGGCTGAAGTGTTACTCATTCTAGGGAAACAGAGGATCAATTGGTAGCCATGGAGAGGACAAAGCCAAGAAATTCCTGGATCTTCTGACCAGCACCATCCCACATCCATCCCCTTTGTGGAGGCACTGAGTCCAAGTGTCGGCTTCATTCTAGCTCTCTGTACCTGCCTGGGACTGCTGGCTTTTATCAAAGCTGTCAGACCAAGAGTCCAGATTCCTTGCCATCAAATGAAACATCTTAAACTAGATAGGAAATTCCTCATGTATTCCAGTCTTAGATTTGCTTTGTCATCATTTTTAGTGATTCATGAAAAGCGGAATCCAGAAACACTTCAGCTTTTAGTTTTCCTCTTGATTAAATATTTTCAAATTTGCAAACAGACCCTTCAGAAGCCTCTTAAGAAGAGTTACTGGAAGGGACCCTGTGCTCCTTCTGTGATGCGAGGATTCCCCTCGTAGATGAGTAATTTCACGTTCTCATTTATCTGTTTGCGCGTACATTTTAAACTTCTAATGGGAAGTATTTTGTTGGCCCTCTGACTGAAGTGCTTTTCCTCCACCCCCATCCCATAGTACACCCACAGCCTTGCTGAAGGTCTGGCGTTTATGTGGGGTCGTCTAGCACCCCAAGCCCTGCATTTAGCCAAGGCTGACTCAGCCTTCCTCCATCATGTTCTCTGCCCACACGGGGGCCTGAAGAATCAACAGAGGCATACTTGGGGCTCTCAGTCCATTTCTTCACGAGGCTGAGGCAATTCGGGTTGCGCTGGGTACCCTGCACCCAGGCAGTGGAGCCGCCCTGAGGCAGAGGGGTTTAACCTCCTCGCATCCGAACCACAGCGCTCTCTAGTGGAGAAAATCAGCTTCAAAATGATTGTTTCCATCTAGTTTCATTCCTCAGGTACAATTATAACAACTTGGTCAATGTTTATGGTTTTCCGCAGGCTAGGACCCTGAAGGTCCTGGAGGTATAGTGGAAGAAGTATTTTTAGAAGTAAATGACAGGAGTGGTTTCTAAGATGCCCTTGAAACACACTGTTAATATCTGGCCTCATGATGTGTTTGGAGGCTCATCACTTTCTTGCTCTTGCCATAATGTACACCTAGGAAATTCTCCATACTGAAAATTCTAAAACCCTATTTAAAAATTTTGTTTTTGATCACCTTCACTCCCATTGTATTCATTTGGACCCCTAAAATTGGCCTTTATCTGTAGGTGAAAAGCTAGACTCTCTTGGTTTCCCCAGCAGATATGAAATGGCAGTGCTTGTGGAGTAGTGGTTTCTGACGATTATGAAGTATGCGTCGTGTCCTTTGACGGTGGACCTGTCGTGGTTGGCACTGCAGTGTCTGGGAAATGGTGACACAAATGAGGAAGCTGTTTACAGCTGCAGTGTGACTAAGCCCTCCTTCCCACACCCACCGCGGAGGAGGGGCAATGTTGGCGGGGCTGCATGCGAAGCAGAGACCCCAAGAGCTCCAAGTTCTGACCTTAGTGCTGCCGTGAGGCTTTGGCAAAGCGAGTTCATTTTCGTCGTCACCTCCATTTCACTTCTATCAAATGAGACAGCGATGAAAGGCCCAGGAGGTCACGGGATGCTCAGTTAATGGCTGCATCCCTTTCTATATTCCTTGAGCACCTCATCCGCTAGTTCTCCAGTGGAACACACAGGGGTGCAGACAACTCAAGTCTGAAGAGTGTGAACTGCGTCTTGAGAGTTGTCAGTGTGGCCGTGAGAGCCATTCAGAAAACTGTCACAGCTACACTTCACTTCGTGGAGAGAGAACTTCAAGAGAGACTGGGAAGAAGATGGGCAGAAACTCACATCCTGACCACACCACTTCAGAGGGAGGGGCAGAGCACAGCCACCTTGCAGGGGGACTTATGCGTGGGACTAGCAATGGCAGCAATTTTATTACAAGTATGACAGTGTTAGCAGCTTGTGAATGTTTCTATGCTAGCGTGTCCGTTGTCCTTATACTTGGTCAGCCCCTTAAAGTTCACTTATTTCTTTTAAAAAAGGAAAAGAGAGTTTTTTACAAAATAGTTACACCACAATGCAAGATCAATGCGGTAAGAAATGAATCCTTAAGATGATGCAACAGATCTGAAATGAAGTTGTTTTTATTTTATTTTTTTTAAACTTTCTCTTTGCAGGTCGACTGCTAGGGAGTATGCTCTGAAAATTATCAAGAAAAGCAAGTGTCGAGGCAAAGTATGTATAAGGTTTATTCTTATGAAAATACAGTGTTTTGGAGGCAGAACGAAACACAAAGATGGGCTCCCGAATAAACATAAATTTACGCTAGGAGCTGTGGAACAGAATGTTGTATATGTATTAGGATATAACTTTATTCTATAAATAGTCCTGGAATAAAAGTTAGTTGGAATGATTGGATGTTATTTCTGTTCTTTCTCTGTGTTTGCCGCTTTGCTTACTTCTTCTATTACTTTTGTGATCTAAGTTTCATTTCATCCTTCTATATGCAGTTATACTTAACATGGTAGGTTCTGAAATTACAAACATCTTCTCAGGACCTTCAGCATCTCTTGGCAATTCTAGGCTATGTGAACATCAGAATTTAAGACAGACTCCATATATTTTACCCAAAATACATCTCCCTTGATCTTCAAATAGTATAGTTTTGTTCCTTCGAGTCAGCTCCTCATGTATTTTGATGTGTATCTTGATTAAGGTAACTTTTGCCTTGAACAGGAGCACATGATCCAGAACGAGGTGTCTATTTTAAGAAGAGTGAAGCACCCCAATATCGTTCTTCTGATCGAAGAGATGGATGTACCAACTGAGCTGTATCTTGTCATGGAATTAGTAAAGGTGTGTATTTTGGAGAAAGAGATAAACCTGTACAAGGCGCCCCACTCTTCTATACAATAGAGCGCTCTCCTTTATTTCCTCCCACCAACATCCAGTCTCTTATTTCTGTGCATTGGCATAATGGTTAAGAGTATTAGCACTAGAATATACTCAAAAGTTCAAGTCCCAGCCTTGACCTAAATAGCTCCCTGATCTTAGGCATACCTCTCTGTACCTCGGTTCTGTCCTGTGTAAAATGAGGATAATAATTGCTAGGAATAAAAATGGCTAGGAATGCTATTGTGAGGGTAAGAGGGATGTCTTTCACCAGCTTCTGTGACACAGAAAGTATTGGATGCCAATACAGTTGTGGTTGTTGTTGTAGTAGAAGTCGTTCACTTTTCCAGGAACTACATCCAGAAGTATCATTATTATAAGATCAGGCTTTGAACTTTTAGACACGACCATAATAGAAAAATAGCACCATCTTAATAATAATGTGAAGAGTCTGCCACCTTTCGCTGAAGGTTACAATCTCATCCTGTCACATAAAATTAAGTTGTTATTCTACTCAATCATAGAATATGGGAATGGCCAAATGTTGACGATGGTTGAGTCTAGGTGAGAGGTAACCCCCTTGTTCCCTCTACTTCCATACTTGAAAATTTCTTAATTAGAGGTTTTTAAAAATTGAATGTTTCATTTTCATGAAGTCGTAGTTTTCTCAAGCCTTTTCTATTATGTTACTCTAACTGAAGGCATAAGTAATTTCTACTTTAGTTGTAAAGTGCTATAAGTTGGTCACGTCATCTTCTCCATCAGCGGTGTGCCAGTGAGCATCTAGGGCTCCAGGAACCCTGTTTAGAATCGCTCAGCTGAGCTGGTGGTGGGAATCAGCACCCTGGAATATGGGGTTTCCTTTTGTAAAGATTTAAGACCAGGCAAGCATTTAATCAACTAATCTGTTACAATATAGAAGAACGTTCGTTCTAGGGCCTGTAAACTTTCATTATTCAGAATTTCTTTGCTTTACTTCTGTTGGCCTTTTTTAACTTAGTGGTTATTTATGTTTATAGATGAAGCCTTTTCTTTTTCTACTTCAAGTTAAGATTTGTTTCTCTGAGGGTAAGGGCTTTTTTGTTTGTAGTAACACAGGTTACTGTCACGTTTGAGAGTCAGGGAGATAAAAATGCTAACCGTTTATTCCAACAAAGGTCAATTTCATTTATTCAGAAGATTTTCATGTTGGCACTTAATGACCAAATATAGTTTGGTAATTACCAACATTGTCCATTAACAGCCTTTGTGAATTCTCTCTGGGTGCTGGGACTCCTCAGTTGAGCCACTGTATCGTACCCTTACGTTTAGTCTGACCGAGAACCACCGTGAGGCCAGGTCTGAAAGCATCCCGAGAAGTGAAGGCCAACCCCAGGCTTGACCTGAAAGTCTCCCACGACATCCCCCCTGAGGAATTTCGCTTGGCCTGTGCTTGTCAAACCCTGAGAGGCCAGTAGGATGCCCAGGAGGGCCTGAAGCTGTAGGATAAATGAGGCCTGTGTTCCAGAAAACAGTGAAGTGACAGTTCTTAAGAGTGAAATTCCATAATTACCAAGAACGGGACTTCAGGCTTCTGGCTGCAGACGTAAACACATGCACAGTGCTTGTGTGTTCAGAGGAAGGGAGGCCTGTGGACGGGGTGGCCCTGGGGCCCGTTGCTAAGGGATCATCACGAGTGAGAAAGACAAAGGGAGTAGAGGGGACACTGCAGGAAGCGGCTCTACTGAGGACGGGTATGGAGTGAGGAGGGAGTGTGACCTGTTTGGGTGACCAGGGAAGACATACCCTACCTGGAGCATTAATGTAACTGGTCTAGGTAGAGGCAGGAGATGAGGTTAAGCAAGTTGGAACGAAGGTTGGGGGCAGAGCGGGGAGAGCCGTGGGAAAGGAACCCTGATTTCATGACAAGAGAAAGAAACGTCGAGTGGGAAGGTGACAGTCCGTGCACACAGTGCTTTGCGTAAGGAGCCGGGGGACGGCCTAGAAGGCTGTGTCAGAGGCACGCCTTAAAGGGAGGACTGGTAAGATCTGTGGACTGATTTGCAGAAGGTGAAGAAGAAATGAGTTTACAGGCTGCCTGGAGCCTAGATAACCAGGACGATGGGGGAGGCTTGGCAGGGTGACCCCATACGGCCCTACACAGAGTCCGGCGTGCTGTTCACGCGAACCGCAATGAAAACCCCACCTCCCGAGGTGGTATGGAAACAACTGCAAACCCGCACATAGCAGCCTTGCCTTTGCGCGAGACAGAATGTTGAGAGGGAAAGTGTTCATTTGGAACAAAATGTATGTGCTTAGCTTGGGAACTGCTGCGGCTGAAGGGTCAGTGGGAGACACTCCCCTCCCTCCCCCGAGCAGAGATTATACAGAGTCACAGAGGGCCAGGTCAGGATTTGAAAATTGTCAGCCTACAAGTGCTCTATTTTGCGTTTGCTATTTAAAAAGAAAAATTAAACCTCTTAGCCCATTAGGTAACAGATGAACACAGTCAGCCACTGGGCTCGGCTCCCTGGGACCTCGTGTGCAAGAAGGATGCACACATTGTCAGTAAATCAGACCCAACTTCGCTGAAAGCATTTCAAATAAATGAATCTAAAATTGGAGCCTAAAATCTTTGTTTCACCAAATAACGATAAATTAGCCAGGAACAATGGAAACAAAAGTTCAGATGAATAATGGTACTAGAAAACTTTCTTTGAAATTTCTCCACCCTCCTCCCTCTCTTTCTCTTTCATCTTTGGAGTGACAGTTTCTGGTCCTTTTCTCTGTTCTTACAAAGAAGCACATTATTGAAAAAGAAAACACTACGCCCACTCCACGAGACCTAAATCTAGAGAAGAAGAGAAGTGTGTGTGTGTGTGTGTGTGTGTGTGTGTGTATGTATGTGTATGTGCGTGCGTGTGCGTGTGTGTGTGTGTGTGTGTGTGTGTGTGTGTGTGTGGTGGTAATTTCACAAGGCAGCAGAGCATTTTGTTAAGGGTGCAGTTTGCAGTGTTACCTATTTCTTATTTTGGGAGATTTGGGATTAAGAGTTTGACCTTCTGCTGGCGGTTGGCATGAGGCAGGTAGCACATGCCACCAGGATTCCCAGGTGTCACAAGGCCTCTGCCCTGGAGACCTGGCTCCGCTTCCCCTCCCTGGCTGGGAGTTTAAAGGCAGAGAATCCTCTCTCTTTCCTTTGAGCTCTGGAGGAAATGTCACTGGCTCTCACAGTGGGGAGAGAAATCACTATAAGGTCTCCGGGCCTTTGAGAGAGAGGTGGCAGGAAAAGCCCTCGGAACCCAGAGACCCTGAACGCATCCTTCACTCCCTTTGTAGCGTGTCACGCGCCTCTCCAGGCAGCGCCATTGGACCATCTGTTAATGTGCTTCTCCTCCTGCTGTTCTGTCTCAGGGAGGAGACCTCTTCGATGCCATCACTTCCACTAACAAATACACTGAGCGAGACGCCAGTGGGATGCTGTACAACCTGGCCAGCGCCATCAAATACCTGCACAGCGTCAACATCGTCCACCGTGACATCAAACCAGAGAATCTGCTGGTAAGAGGGATTCCAACTGCAGGATGTCTTGAGTTCCAAGCATTCATGAGTGAATATGAGCATTTCTCTCTTTTTTTCTTTTCCATTTTCTTAAAATCAAAAATGACTGTAAAGGTTGTTTTCCAACTGGCCTTCAGTAACTAGCTGGAAGCTAGTCTTTTAAGTTGATCTGTCAGGGTTATTGTACCGTTAGGAGCACTTAATTTATTAGCAAATAAAAACCCAAGGCAGGGGGACAGGAATAGAGCTCAAGAAGTCTAGGGCTATGGTTAAGACCATGGGCCAGGCCAGGCCAGTCATGAGGAGTATTTACACTTACATTATTTATCAACAGCACTTTGTGTTAGAAAGCTTCTACTTGGAAAAAAAAAAAAAAAAGATGGAAGCCTTTTTAGACTTTGTCTTAATCTCCCAATTTACATCCTAATAATCTGATCTCAGAGCTAAGAGAATAAATCATTGTGAGTTTTCAAGACACCAGCCCCTCAGCATAAAAATAACCATGATGAAGACAGATTTAAAGATCAGAGACATCTTGTCCTCCCTTTAGGCCCGTTTGGTTTGCTTTTCATGAACTTTGTATCTCTGGGGAAACACTGAGAGTTCTCCATGCAAGGAAAGGAGGATGCTCTCCTAATCCCATTGTTAAGGGGACAGTATTGAAAGAATTCAGGAGACAGAGGCTGGGCATCGGGGAGCTATAACTAGTGAATGTGGGAGTATCATAAATTTTGTTGGCTATTCAGGGTGGAATTTTAATGAAATATATTCAGTTTCTCACCCCCACCCGAGATGCTAGTTCTTCTTTTACTTTCATTATCCAACCCCAAGAGTCATGTATTTTGTGACTCTTAGTTTGTCCATCTCTTCAGAAATCTGGGAAATGAGGATTCTCTTTCTAAAGCAGTGTTTCTCCAACGGTGGTCCAAAGACGCCCTGCACCAGAATTACTCCCAGATGCCTGTTAAAAATGTAAATTTCTGAGCTTCCCTGCAGCCCCACCAAATCAGAATCTGGTGACTGGTGACAGGGTGCAGATCTGCATTGCAGCCAGCTCCCCACGTGAGCTGAATGAACGCTCAAGTTTAACGGCAGATGAACAGCCCAACTCCCACCACCAATAAAGGCTGTTAAGACCTGCTTCTGTGGAGATCACCTGTGCTCACCCCATGCTAAGGGCTTCACTCTTGGTATTTCATTCCATCCTCACAACAGCCATACGGGCTAAGGTCTATTACTGTCCCATTTCACAGGTGAGGAAACGGGGTGCCTAGAAGTCAAGACCCCCTCGAGGTAATCACAGCTCTTAAAATGGAAGGGCCAAGGTCACAGCCTATGTCCTACTCCAAAGCCCAAGCTTTTAACCACTAGACTACATAAAGCCGTGAATTAGGGAGAGAGGTTTTCTATGTGCTTGTTCTGTGCCGTGGACTGTGCCAGGGAACAGAGAGGCATATGCCTTCACAGAGGGGCATTCAGGTAGGAAAAGTAGGCATTCAAGAAATAAATACACAAGCAATTAGTTAATTGCAATTAAGTTAGTAATCTTGTAGCTACTGGCTAATGAAGGTGGTTGAGGTCAAATGATGGAGTTCTGACTTAATTGCCCCTCAAATTCCACATCTCCACAGTAGCCTAAACATTCTCTTCTGCATAGTGCCTTGTCTGCACTCATTCTTCCTGTGTCCTGACATATGTAGGATTGTCTCATGGGAACGGACTTACAACTGAGCCTTTGTTTAAAAATTTCTCTAAGCTCCAAAAATTCAGTGATTGAAAATTAAAGTTTCATTTTCCTTCCCGCTTTTGCAGTTCAGTTTTGTGTACCCATTGTTCAACCTGCTTTTCACCAGAGCACTGTTTCTATAAATGCCATAAATGGTTACATAGCAGTGTGCTTTTATTAAAATGACAATTTTCAGGATACTTTTTAAGTACTGTGCTCATTTGAACATATTTTAGTTTAAATTACCCAAAAAGAAAAAAAGTTCTCTCCCTTTTTCCTTTCTTTTCTAATTTAAGAATGTGAAAAATGTATATATGCACATATATATAGACAAAAACAAACGCACGCACTGTTACCGTCATTCATAATGCAGGTTTAAAATATATATATGAAAAACTAAAGTAATTCTGCTTCTCCAGTATAGTAATTTCTTTCTATAGGAGAGTGGTAAGGATTGGTGATGTTTGCAGGGATAAATCTACTATAGGATAAAATAGGTAGAAGAATAGAATAATTTTAACAAAATTAGAATGACATCACTAATTGCACTTGAGACTTCTATTAACATCATATTCTGTTGACCTTTATGTGGAAATAAGAGAGAATTGTCATGGGAAGCACAAAATCACATACTCAGGATTTATAGTCAGATGGACAAAAGTTCAAAACCAAGGGCTTCACTCTTCCATTGTCTAGTCTTCTGACCTTGAACAAGATACTTAACTTCTTTGAGCCTCCTTTAAGGGGACTGTATGAAGATAAAGAGATACCATGGGACTATTAGTTCCCTTCTTTTTTATTCCCCTTTTATTTGTAATGCAAATTAAATTATCCCTAAAAATAAAACTGTTTAACAGTACAATGTTACCTTGTAACAATCATTTTTCATCTTTTTTGACATTGCTTTTAAAATGTTACTATCTTCCCAGGCATGGATTTGCCATCTTGTGGCAGAATGTAGAGCTAGAGACTATTTTTGGAAAAATGCTATAATGAATTTAATGCAGAGAGTTTCAATCCATTTTCTAACCACCGGGAAACTGAAAGAAATAAAAAAGGCCTTACTGCACACTTTGCATTACTGTTTTATTAAGAGACCTCGAAAAACCCCTAAATTGTTAGACTGCTGATAAATTTTTGCTAATTAAGTGTTTAATGTTTATTATAAGTAGCAAAGAATTATTTATAAATGTAGACATTTCAGCTATAGATTTCATTTTATATAGCATCATTGCATATGCAGAACTTCTAGCATTTTTTATTTTTAATTCTTATAGAACAATATGCAAATATCGTAGCTTGGCCTTAAGGATCTATATTAATCATATGGATGATTTATTCAAGTCTGAGTATTTGATCAAGTCAAAGCATTTTAATGAGAAAATTTGACTTACAGTGATGTTTCCAGCTACATTTTAGGCAAAAACTGGGAACTGACCCAATACGAATAGCTCTTCTAATTTTATTATTGCATTGTGACTAAGGGTTTTTTTCTTAAATGAGTTAATCATGCCAGTGATTTTACGTGATTCTTTCTGCTTTAATCGTCAGGCCTGGTGCTCAGTGATCGTATGGATGAGTGACAGGTGAATGAGAGGGTGGATTAGATAAGAGAGTGAGTGAATGGTGATACTTCACATAATAGAGGACAGACACACCGTGACAAGCCCTAGTCATTTCTCAATTCGTCTATTACGTTGAGGACTTACGTTGGCCACAGACTAAAACTCTCTGAGTAGGGGGAGAGATTACAGTGCCTCCCCAGCTGCACTTATGCATGGAACCATTTTGTGTGTGGGTGGGTGGGTGCGAGTGCCATGATAGTTTATGACAAAAAGGAACCTTTTGCTTTAAAAAAAAACCAACAACCCAAAAATTGTCTGAGATCAACTGCTTTCAGTTTACATGAGTCACCACTAGATGGCAAGCTTGTACCCTTGGCAGCAAAAATCATCAGTAGCAGCCTGTTTTTTTGCAGGGAGCTGGGAGGGTCTTTTTAAAATGTATATGCAGATACCTCCTTCTTAGGAAAATTAAAGTCTTTATGGCAACAAATAACTGACATCACTAGTTTTTATTAGATTCCAGAAATAAACACAGTAATTTTCTTGAGATAATGAAAATTTCTGTTCAAGAAACGTTTTGCTTCTAAACTCCTTAATACTGTCTGGGAGAAAGCAGTTTCTCAGGGTTACTGCTTCTCTTGGTCAGAAATTTCCTTTTAGCGACTCTCTGTCGAGGTGTTTGTGCCTGTTCCTCGCTGCCCATCAAAATGGCATGTGCAGCTAATGACCCTCATTTTCATGAAATGGGTTGAATCTAGTAATAAATTATCTTGTTTTCCCCCAAGTGATGACCATAGGTTGTGCTCCAGCTCTTCTTAGTTTCCACTTCAAGCCAACACGGAGCTCACCAGATAATGGATTTCTTTCTGCCTTAATCCCAGGACCCTTAATCCCCAAATAAACCCATTTTCTGATAGGATCACTAACTACACTGGGAGATAAGGCCAGTGCCACAGATGGAGCGCTGGAGGTTGTAAACAGAAACACATTTGAGTAGATTTGTAGTCAGTCCACTGCATGAGGAACTTGAGCCACCAGAGTGTTGATGAACGGATTGGGGACCACCCTGAGGAGGGAGCTGCAGGTCTCACAGGAGTCTGTCACCAGCCCCGCCCTCGTCAGCATGCCAGTGGGCCGAGATGAAGATGTATTCTATATATCAAATGACAGACTTGAGATCCAAAACTATCTTTGGCTCCATAAAGGCCCCAGATCAGTAAGATGAAATTTAACAAGAGATCAACATAAATCTCTGTAGACTAAGTTGGTTTTGGTATAGCTGTTTTAAGGACCATTGCAGAAAAACAGTGATGGGAAAATTTGGCCCAGTTTAAAGGCTATTCACTGACCATAAGTTCACTGTGAGTCTTAGTGTAACATGACTGCCACAAATACCAACGTGCCCTTAGACTCCTTTCCCTGAAAGAGTGTCGCCGTCAAGAGAGTCCCTGCCCTGCTTATACCACGTGACACCAGGTGGGAGGGACCCGAACACATCACCGTCAGGGGCCTGGGTTCAGCCCAGAGAAGGGATGGTGAAAGTGGAGCGGAGTGGCTCTCGTCAAAGGTTGCCAGATGCGAGATGGGAGAACGTTTTTGTGCTGTGTATGTGAGCAGTAAACTCAAGAGAAGACATTAATGACAGATTTGAGGTTGACATAAGGAAAAACTTTCTAACAATTCCACCTGTTTGAAAAGTCAGTGGCTTTTATTACAGGTCACTTGTAGTCATTGAAACTGTCCAAACAGAAACAGAATGATCGTTTTTCATAGGTGTTTGGAAAAAGAATTCCTTCTCTCTGAATTTGGTTAAGAGTTGAGGGAAAATAGAAGAAAAAGAACGCTTTCCCCAAACATGATTTAATAGAATAATATGCCGGTTACTGTACTAAGCATTCACTGAGGGCTCTTCTCCAAAGATCTGTGATTCCATCGGGGAAGAAGGCAGGAAGTAAAAGTGTAGTGTGTCCCCAGGATTGATCAGCACCTGTCTGCTCTGCAGCCATTTCTTCTGTCATTTAGGACTTGAGTAGTATCATTCACTTCATTTTTTTTTTAAACATCTTTATTGGAGTATAATTGCTTTACCATGGTGTGTTCATTCACTTCATTTTAAAATGACGTGGCCTTACTGGACTAGCAAAGATTAATAATGATGATATACTGGGTTGGCAAATTTATGAGGATACCAATCATCTCATATGAATCAGTGCAAGATTAACTTGATGGAACCTTTCTGAAAGGTAGTTTGATAATATGTAACTAAAGCCTTAAATAATGTGCACCCCGTGACCAAGTAATTCTACTTCTAAAAATGTAACCTAAAGAAAAAGTGTCAGATACGTATACATACATAGGGATGGTCATCTCAGTGTGTTTTGGTATGGAAAGAAAAAAAAAAAAAAAAATAATATATATATATATATATATATATATATATATATAGAAACAACTTACGTCAGGGCACTGATTTTTTAAATAATGACATGATATGGAGGCAGGCGGACATCCTGGTTAGAATAATGGACTTGGACATGCCCGAGCTTAAGTTCTGGCTCTGCCACTTATTAGCTGTGTAACATTTGTCAAGTTACGTAACATCTCTGATCCTCAGTTTTTTAATCTGCAAAATAGCAGTAATATTACTTAATGGTATTTTTGTGAAGATCAAATGGGATATTGAGCATGAAGTCCTGAACAGGAGGCCTGGCAAGGGCTCAATAAACAGCAGTGGTAGTAGTTTGGGGGATTATTATTATTATGGTGCATCTATACAGTGGAGTATCCAGCAGCCACTGAAAATCATGATGTAAATATACGCTTATTCACTTGGGCAAACATTCAGGATATATTGTCCAGTGAAAAAAGAAAAACAGGAAAGGGAGAAAAAGAAAGCTCTTGGAAGTTTATAGCCCAAAGGTTAACAGTGGCTATTTTTAGGTGTCAAGATTATGGGTGAGTTTAATTCCTTTCTTTCTGTAATTATCTGTCTTTTCTAATTTTCCTACAATGACATATTGGATATTCCTTGTGTGACAAAAATGTAACAGTTTTTAAGAATTGCAGTGACATTGAGTTCCCACAATTTTAACAAAATCCTGGGATGTGCAATTACTACAGAATCCAGAATGTGCATGTTTTGTGCATCTCACTGCAGCTGCATAGAACTCCTTTCTAGATAGTTTCAAGACTGTTTTAAAGGAGGGATGAGAATCAGGTTTCCTGGAGTTTCTATTCACTTCTCCATCTTCCCAGATATCTCTAGGGTAACACTTTGAAAAGCTATTTTATTTTTTCTTCTAATGTTGCCCCGCTTCTGACTTCTGTACAACTTTTATTATTTTTATTATTTCATTTAATTTTTTGTTTCATAAAGGTTTTACATGTGGGTATAAAATGAATTTGTGTTTTTTTTTTTTTTGAATTTGGTTCTTTTAAGAGTTAATTTTTTTTCCAGGAAGTTTAATTCAAAGTATGGAGACTATAAAGTGCATTTTGCAAAATAATTCCCTGCATAAATGTTGTTACACTTCACTTCTTAAAGATTAAAGGTTAAATTTAATCCACTGGTTTTAGGAAACATCATAAAGGCCAAATACCTTGGCTAGAAGAAAATCAATGTGTTTTTTAAAAAGATACCATATTTGTTAAAAACTAAATTCACTTTTTTTTCATGGCTTTGTCAATTTCATGCCAGTTTTGTTAAATTCTATTTGGTGAAATAATTTTTAGTACCTCCTGAGCTCCTCTGTGAAAACTATTTCAGTGGTTACTAACGATTCATTAGCCAGCATTTCAACGAGGTTTTCCTTGAATTCATACTATCATTGAGAATTGTGTTTGTTCCAACACATCTGTTATATTAGTCAGCTCTTAGTTCTCTATTATGGGAATCTCAGAAACCATTTGACTGGGTTCACGTTATCTGTGAATTTTCACATTATTTTATGGCCACCGGCTGCATTTTATGACTATATTAAATCTTTTATTTTTTCAAATAACTTTTTCAGATGGTCTCAGTTTCTGATCCAAGGGAAATCAGGCATACGCCCAAACATCTACTGTTCAGCAAGTTACAGCCACTGCGAAACCCCAAATAAACGAAAAAGAAACAAAAATAAAACTCCTCGTTAAAAAAGAAAATTCCTGTGTAAAATACCAGTATGCCAAAAACCTACGTACCTGACCTTTCACTAGATCTATTCTTGGTAGGACATGCCTTCAGCTTTTAATTGGAACCTTTTTCATAATTGTTGCCATTTAACACATTTAGTCTGTCAAATCATGGGATGTCTTTATAGCCATATAATAAACCCTAGAGAACAACTTTTCTGACTGTAGCCATCTGCAGTGATCACAAGAGTAGCTTACAAAATACTGACAGTCTTTACGGTAATAGGATACATATGGCAGCCCACAATTATGTGTAGCTGCATTCAATTAGTGTTGTACAATTACACAGTTTTATTGCTTAGTTAAAACAGTGAAAGCAGTACATACTGGGTAATTTGCACTAATCCCCGTCTCTTTAATAGCCCTCGTTGTTTAAAACGTGGGGGGAGCATCTACAGTATTTAAAGGGCGTGGGATGAACATAAAATTATATCTCATGTTGTGAATACTCTTTGACTGGCAATTAACGTACCCCACCTCACGTGTGGCGCATATGTTATGGCGGCTTTAAAATACAGTCACAGCAAAAAATTTCTTCTTACACCAGAAGCCCACTTGCTGGGTCAGCCTGTCCAAGCTTAGACTTGCAGCCCGTTAAGGTTCTTTCTGAAAGAAGGTCAGGGTGAGGAGACAAGCTAAGGAAGTCGATTCAGAGAGTGGGAGAAGCCAAGGACTCTGTGTTTTGGATGCGAATGTGTTAGAAGCTTTTCCGACTCCTAACGTTTAATTAAAAACTTAGTTCAAAGTGAATTTATAGCTGCCATTTGGGAAAATACGTTCTGGAGATGGTTTTGTGAGGATGTGTGTGTGCGTGCACGTGCACGTTCGAAACACATGTATTCAGCAATCTGTGATTTTTAACGAAGTTTTAATTACATTTTTAAATGGCCTCAATCCTGCCCCTCTGTAAATGGCTTGGTAAGAAATAAGAGTGAGTACACTTCAGGCGGCAGCAGGCGCTCTGGGGAGTCCAGTTGTGAGGTGGGCCCATTGCAGCACTTAGGAAAGGCGCTCTCCCAGGGGAGGAGAGGAAACACTACAATATATTCTTCTGTATCCTTCTCCCCAAGTGTTGACAGAGAAAAACCCAAAGCAACCTTCTTTCCTGCCCTGCCTGACGGTAAGTAAGTTAAACAGAATTCCAAATGAGAGGCCTGGGCATTTATTCACCTGCAAAAACATTTTGCTGAAGCATTTCAAATGTACTTGGGTCTAGAAATGTTTTCAATTATGTGGATTAGACCTTTGTCTCTTAGCTCTTACTGTCTCTCATAAGCATCACTTTAACCTCTTTATATGTTCATGAAAATTCTACTATATGGTTTTCAAAGCAAAAAAAAAAGGGGATATGTAGAAGTGAGTAAAGAGAGATGAAAAGAACATTAAAATGATAGATTCTACATATTTCATTTAAATGATGCTGGTTTATTTTAAGAGAATTATTACTGTTAAATAATCTTCATTTTCTTTACTTTAGGTAAGTTTTTAGTGCTTTTTTTCTTAGTTATTGAAACTTTGAACTTGATTGCTCAGCTATATTAAATATAACTGGCATATGGCTATATGTACGATGGAATTCCTATTAACATGTAGATGCTTAAAAAGAAAGCCTTTGGTACATGGAGGAGAATTACGTGGTCATATTCTGAACTAAAATGTGACTTATGACTGCATCTGCCAATATCTGCTTTTGTCCAACTTTGGAATAGAGTTGGGTGATTATGGATAGTATGTTTAGAAAAAAAGCCACAGAATCTCTGTATAAATGGAGCTGTGTAATTTGAAATCTGCACCACCTCACAAAACACGCACCATGAACGTTTGGAACTAACAGAACATCAAAGCAAGAGGTTATTCTGCATTTTAGAAAGGTTATTGGTAACAAAATGGAATTAGGGAAGTAAACAATTCTGCTCTGTCTGGGAAATAAACTAGATGATCTACTAGGTATTTCCAGCTCAGATTTCTTTTCATGAAAAACATTCGCGTGTCTTTTGAATGACCTGAATGGCTGACATGCTAAGACTACAGTTTAGGGATTTCTTTTGCCTGAGAGCATTTAGACTGGGGAGGATATTGTGTTTTGTAGCTCTGAGGCCTCAAAGTCCATGATTCAAACTTGTTTATGCTGACCAGGGCTGGTTGGCTGCTTCATTAAACTAGGGAGGACAGTGTCCATCTCAGAGGACAACTGGGCAAAGCCACATCTGTGGGGGACATACAGCTGTCCTTGCCCTGACAACCCAGGTGCAGGTGGCCCTGAAAGCCTCTGGATACCTGCCTGAGGGCAGCCCAGACTTGATCGTGGTTGAGCCCTCAGGGAGAGGACTGCATGTTCTGAACGTGGAGAAAATGTAAACAAATATTTGCTGCCCAGAAATGACACAGTCTCTCCAGAGAGGAGGATCTGACTGCCTTTTTTCTGCCAAAACAGTGAGATCCAAATGATCATTGCTGATACTGCAGCTTAGCTGGCCAAACATCTGCACTTGAGGCTGCAGTGAACTGAAAAGTGAAATCTGCTTTTTCCAAAGGAAGGCAGACATGGTGTGTGAACGGTAGCGGTGTTCCTAATGTGTGGAGATGTGCCTTGCTGTGCGTGAGGTTCCAACTGCTGTAGCAAGTACAGATGATCATAGAGCGATAACAGGAGAAAATGCAGGCCTCGACTGGCTGGATGAATTAGTTTGATGTACGTGAAGAACTTCACCATTTCCTTGAGGCGTCTCCTGGCAACTGCCTTTTACTGTGGCTCTCTTTTCTGTATCTCTTGATTCCAGTGGAGGGCTCTGAATTAGAATTCTGAATGCCCTTTGATCTTTTCTTTGAAATAATAGACGTTGTTTGGCATACTTTTTAGAACAGATCTATTTGGTTTGATCGTGGGCTAGAATTAAAGCAGTTTAAGTACTTGCCTATGGTCACATGCATCCTTTTCTTGATTTGTTGGGTGAGAGACTAGACATTTTTACTGCCTTAATAAGGAAACCTGGACAGAATGCTGACTCTGCACCGGATAAATCTTCCCAAATTGCCACAGGTGAAATGAAATGTTAATATCCCTTTCAATTATTAATAAAAAAATGTAAATAGATCTTGTTGGAAAAGTGGGGCACTGAAAATAAGGTATTTTAATAGATGTGTGGATTTTTTGTTCAATTTACTAAAGAATTGCATTTTTAAAGCTTCTGATATATTAAAATGAGGAGGTAATTATTTTCATAAATTGGAGATTTTACACTAGAAACTTGCTGTATTTCGTTGTATTCTGCAAATCAATTTGAATTGTAGCAAACATCGAACACAGATAAGCAAAAGGAAGAAAAATCTCCTATAATCTTACTACCCAGAGACAGACACACCAATATGATGCTCTTCCAGACATTTTTCTTTGTACATATTTTTTTCTTTAATAGACGTTTTATAAAAACCAGTCTGAAGTCTGTCCTCACTTCCCAAACTTGATTCATTTCAATAAATGTAAACCCACATCACCATTGTAATGGTCATGTAGCCTCCCATTGTATGAACATACCGTAATGTATTTAACAAATTTCCATTTGCGGGTTCTTCACCATGTTTTCAATTCTGCAGTAATATAAAGATGTATGTATATCCTTCCATAATTGCCTGATTTTTTATTTTATAATAAATACAGGTAAAATATTAATATACCAAAACCTCAATTAAATAGAGTCAGGAGACCAGAAGTGGCGTTCTCACTCCCTGTGATCATAGCAGAGCCCAACAGGAAGAAGAAAGACTCCTCTTTTTTCCTGGCAAGGACTCAACCCATGAAAAGCCATGGACTCCTTGTTTTCTACAACCCTCCCAACTTCCTTTACCTCTTTGTAAATGCATCTCCCTCCCTTGCCATGTGGGGACTTGGACATGACTTGCCATGGGTGCAGACCCCGAATTGCAATCCTGTGCTGATCCCAGATAAACCCATCTCTGCTAGAGAAACATCTGGCAGTCTGTTTGTTTTAGATCAACATATATTAAATTTAAACCACAGTGCCCTTCCTTTCTTCAGGAAAGAACTTTTGAGCTCTTGGTTTTAAGACAATTTCACTTTTACTTTAGGTGTACGAACACCAAGACGGCAGCAAATCGCTGAAGCTGGGCGACTTTGGACTGGCCACCATTGTAGACGGCCCCCTGTACACCGTGTGTGGCACCCCGACATATGTGGCCCCTGAAATCATTGCAGAGACCGGGTAAACACTTCTTGTGCATTTACTGCAGTACTGTGCTTGGCTAGTTGGCTTCAAGGATAGAAGCTAGTTGGCTTCAAAATAGCTAGTTGGCTTCAAGGATAGAAGAAAAATAGCTAGTTGGCTTCAAGGATAGAAGAAATAGGAGTGTTCTGTCCCGTCCAGACAGAACTAGTTATCATACATTTTTCACTTTTTTTTTGACTTGAAAGTGGGAGCCATTTTCTCTGTTGCAAAATAGCTAGTTGGCTTCAAGGATAGAAGAAATAGGAGTGTTCTGTCCCATCCAGACAGAACTAGTTATCATATATTTTTCACTTTTTTTTTTTTTTTTTTGACTTGAAAGTGGGAGCCATTTTCTCTGTTTTCCCCATCAAGTTGCCAGTTACTACCATCTTGTTTAAGGCTTCCTTTTGGCCTTTGTTAAAGGTAGAATGGCAGTTATTAACCCCTTAGTAAAAAATGTTTGGACTAACAGAGAAACATAGTAATTAACTATGATGGTAATTAACTAGCTATTGGAGCAAAAAGAAACAGACATAGCTGTGTGCAGTGAGTGAGTCCAGTCTACGGTGGTTACTTCTCTCAGCTGTCCTTATTCTCCAGTTCCGGTCCCATTTTGGTCCTCTTGGCAGCCCGTTGATTATCTGTGGAGTGCAGATACCCTCAGACATCTGAGGGCCCCTGGGAACTGGCTGGTTTCTGAGTGCAGCGGACACAGATGAATGAAAATCTCTAGAATGGGGGGAGATTGTGGGGTGGCCTAATGCTTTAAGGACCTACTACTATATGCCAGGCTCCTTTACTTAATTCTTACTCTTCCAGTAGATGATATGATTCCCATTTTGCATCTGAATAAACTCAGTCTCTGATGATTAACTTAGAAGCTCATGACTAGATAGTAGCTGAGTCAGCATTTGAACTCAGGTCTAGGTGAGTAAAAGGCTCTTTCAGTGAAGAGCCCCATTTCTTGCCAAGGATCAGCAGCAGGGTTCTGAAGCACTGTCCTTAAACAGAAGGTTGGGCCACAGCAAGGACAGACAGCCTGACTATTTATTCCCATTAGTGGCACCAACCCAAACCTAACAATCTAGGTAGTATCTTCCACTGTGACAGGTGGAGATAGTTTTTCTGCTTGTACCATAGACCAGAAAGGCAGAAATACAGAACAGATGAGAGGAGAAATCCCCAGAGTGAGGTGTGAGGTAATGAGCACTTTTTTATTCATCAAATTTGAGTCAATTGCGAGCCCACAATCTATAGCCATGCCTGACCTCCCTCGAGGCAATGCCGTTATCTCTGTTGGGTGCTCTGATGGCCTGCTGCGAAGGGGTGGTGTGGGGTCGAAGGAGGATTTGGTTCAGCTCTTGAAAAACCTTGGCTGGAACTCAGCTGTGCCACTAATTGTGAGATCTTGAGCAAAATTATTTACCCTCTGAACCTCGGGTTTCTATTCTTTAAAACAGGCAGTAATATTCATCCTGTACAAATTACAGAGTTGTTGGGAGAACAAAATCAGATAATGTATGCCAGTGCTTTATAAATTGGAAAATGTCTTCTGTGTAATTATTATTTCTAAAATTCAGGAGTGAAATAGTCTCAGGGGTCCATCTCTATCTGAAAATTGATGTGACTATAATAAACATTTTTGCTGAAACCCTTCACTTACTGATATTTAGATATGAGGTAGGCATTTTTATTTTTAGTCATGTGCCTTAGATAGTCTTTTCTTTTTATTATTATTCTTTTCTTGAATTCTCTTAAGCCAGTGGGTGGTGGTTTAGTGTGTGTTGTGGGCTTTTAAACTTCTGTTTGGTTTGGGTTTTGGTTTATGATAGAGAGTCATTCACCTCACCGTGCCCCGTAATTTGCCCTGGCCTGACTTTGCTAACTCTGACATCACTTACTTTTTCAGATATGGCCTCAAGGTGGACATCTGGGCAGCTGGCGTAATCACTTACATCCTGCTCTGTGGTTTCCCTCCATTCCGTGGGTATGGGCAGCGATCTTTTATTCAGCACCAACAAAGCATTTCTCCCTTCTCTGAATGATCCATTCGGCCTCCCCGCACAAAGGAGCCTACAGCTGGAAAAGAGCATAAGAACTTGTTATTTTTTCCATGTTGTGCACGCTAATTTACATGCCTTCCATAAATCTTCCTCATATAATTTAAAAACTCATTCTTTCTTAATTTGCCAAAACAGTTCCATACTGACATTTTGAGTTGCTTAAAAACACACATTTTACACATTTGTGGGGAAAGGAAGGGCTTCGATGCATAAGAATGAAAAGATACACCCTGAGTTGGCGTTTTCCTGCTGTTTATTCCTCGTTGTTGTCCTTCATCTAAACAGAAGCGGTGATGACCAGGAGGTGCTTTTTGATCAGATTTTGATGGGGCAAGTGGACTTCCCTTCTCCATACTGGGATAACGTTTCTGATTCTGCAAAGGTAGGTTTCCAGTGCTTTCCTCTTCCTTATAGCGTGCGTCTCAATGGAATTATTGATTCTGAATCAAAGAAACAAATGATATCGTAAATATGATTTCTGTATGCATTTTAGTCATAATTACTAACTTTCCCAAGAGCTCACATTCAAAGAGTCATCTGTCCGTAGCCATCCCAACTCATCGACTGCTTCTGCTTCCCTGGCTCATCCCTCCCTGTGGCCATTCCAGCTGTATTGCTGTAGCCTCTAGTTATGCCCCGCCCACACCTGGCTTGAGCCCACCTCAGACTTCTGTATAGCTTATTGCTTCAACTCTCTCGGATCTTGACTTAATGTCATCTTCTCAGTGAAGCTTTTCCAGTTGCAGCTCTTAACCCCTACCTGGCTGACCTTATCGTCCTTTATTTTTCTCTGTAACACTTACACTTTGTGTCCATCTGGTATACCATCTACCTACCTCTCTGTATCTGTCTGCTTATCTAGATGGATATAGATAGGTGGATATATTGTATTTATGTAGTTTATTTTCTAACTCTCCTCACTAGGGTATAATTTCTATCAAGACAAGGATTTTTGTCTATTGTATTCATTTCTGTATCATCAGTGCCTAGATAGTGACCAGCAACTAACTGATGCTCAACGTATATTGCACGAATGAATGAATAAATGAATGAGTGAATTAAACAGTTAATCAATTAAAGTGGAGAAAGCACAACATGGGTTAAGATGATCAAGAAAGACATCATGGGGAAGCTATGATGTAACTTGGACCTTGAAAGACAGCCAGGATTTAGAGGCGGAGGGGAACAAAGCGTATGGTTTTTGTCCCATTAAACTAAAAGATCAGTCTCTAAGAAAACTGTAAAAATCTCGCACAGAGACATTAGTAGACCCTGAAATCAAAAATGAAAACTTTTAAATTGATCCCTTAAAATTATGTCTCCAAGCATTGACTTATATTTTTGGAAAACTGATGTTGAGAACTAATTATCTTTTGATTATTCAATATACATGCCTTTCCTTTTGCTGTGTCCTGAGTATGAGTTCAATTTAAAATCTGACTCCTTAGGCCTGGCCACTTGCCATGGAAAATGATGCATATTGGGCCCAAATCTCTCATTTTCTTCAACTGTCCAGGAATCTACCTCTAGCCATAGGAAAATGTGGGGAATTGGGAGAAGTGTCAAAGAAAAGCCACAGAAGTAAAAGGAGATGGGATGATATAGCCACAGAGGTGGGGCTCGAGGTGTTTTCACCTGTGAGCAGACAGTTCAGGAACCTGTCCCAAGTCTCAGGGCTGTCACTTCATAACTCAAGGGCTCAAAGTCACTGACCGATAGGACTATCTCCTGCACCCCCATGGCGCCTGCCAGCAGCATCACACATAGATAGTAGTTGCTTTAATTGAATCCTGGCCCAAGTTAGAAAGTGAAGGTAGACTCTCTACATCATTGGAAATAAATCGTCCCTGTCACGGAGCGGTACTCAGAGCCTATGCTTATGAGGGACCAGGTAACACGCACCTAACCATTTTGTTACACGGGAGCTTCTAATCCAAAGTAGACAGATGTCTGACAGACTCATCATTAAAGCCAAAGCCGTGCTTTTCTGGTGCAAATAAATTTCAGAGCCATTTAATCATTTGCTTCATGATGGTTCTATTTTACTTTTATTGATTGATCTGGAAATTTTTGAATCATTTTCAACAGATTTCCTCTGAATTCTTCGGCTACTAAAGAATAGTTTCTATTTTACCAACTAGCTGTTGGCAATTCCGTATGTCTTTCCTCATTCCTTTCTTTCAAACCAAAATATGCCCTCTTGCAGTTAGGAGGAAAAAAAATCCATTTTTCCCTTCAGCTGCCAAAGTGAAATTTTAAAGTGTTTTTAAAATGTGATTTCTCTATTAAATAATTTGGAATCTGTCTTTAAAGTGCAAAATACTTTATTTCCTTTATACTAAAAATATTTTTATGAAATTGATTTTAATATTTATTTTTTTCTCTCTCAACTACAAGCTATATCTTTATAATTCCAAGAATTCACCTTTCCTTTAAAAGGTGTTAGGTAGCTATAGGTAAGTTGAGTCGATATATTCAAGGTTTAGAGCTTTTACAGATGTTTTCCAAACAAAAAGAGAACCTCTGCTCTTGAAAACGCCCGGATTTTTACCTTCAGTGTTAGACACAAATGGCATTGAATGTTTCCTTTCACAGGAGCTCATTACCATGATGCTGTTGGTGGATGTAGATCAGCGATTTTCAGCCGTGCAGGTCCTCGAACATCCCTGGGTTAATGTAAGTAACTTCCTCCCTTCCCTGTATTTACTCCGAACATTCCTTTCTCAAATTGCAGCTTTCCTAATGATGTTGCCTCCTTTTTAAAGTGTTGTGTTTGTGTCTGTTCCTCTCTCTCAAACATGCCAGAACAGTTACAGGATCTCAGCCTTGTTCCACAAGGGCCTCTGATGTATCTGTGCTGACATGTGTTCTCACGGTCCCTTGCACAGAGCATTTCATTTGATTCAGACGGGACTGCCTTCTACCGGGGAACTGCATCCTATGGTCCAGATTAGGGCTGCATCCATCAATAATACAGAGCAGATTTTCTGAGTCAGTGCTGCTTTTGCATCATTTCTACCAAATATACCAGTGACCCAAGGGTCCCCGCATCAGTGTTGGAGTTCTCCAGTGCAGCACTTCTCAAACTTGCCTGTGCTCACAAGTCATGTGGTGGGGGGGTGGGGGGAGGCTTATTAAAGTGCAGATTGTAATGTAGTAGATGTGAGGCTCTGAGTTTCTAAAAGCTCCCAGATGCTGCTGCTGCTCTCTGAGTACAAGGTCTGACGAAACTTCTTTAGCTATGAAAGGATTCTCCAGAGCAGAGTCATTATTTTTTGACTCTCTCTCTCTATAACTGATAGAAAAGATTTGTCTTGAATAACAATAATAATAAATATTTAGAGTGCTTAGCTTATAGTGTCTGCCCAGGACCATTTAAGTACCTCACATACATTAACTGATAACCCAGGGGCTGTTGGAACCCCTGCTGGCATGTGTGGAAGTTCCATACCTGGGTCTAATGGTTCTTGCTACCAGAATAGAAGACAGGCATAGATTTGGATATAGGTACAGACATGGGACAGGTATAAAATCGTTAGCTCATTGGTATGTATTTTGCCAGCTGCTTCGAGGGATCTGGCTGTAAGATGAAGGCAACAAAATGTTCCACTTCTCTGAATTATCACTTCGGTGATAAGTCAAGTGTATTTTCCCAAGATAACTAATGACTGAGGATGAAGTGTGATTAAAAGCAGTGTTGAGACAGACTGCATCTGAGGTGACAAGAGCTTGGGATCTTGTTCATGTTCTGCCACTTGATGCCCATGGTCCTAGGTTCCAGCACTTTACATGCCTGAACCTGGTTCCTCCCACCCCACTTGGAGGTTTTATATATATATATATATATATATATATATATATATATATATATATATATATATATATACACACACACACACACACACACACATATGACAGGAGAATATACAGGAATGCGAGCGTGTATAGGTATACAGCTAAGGTTTGTTAAATATTTTTACACAGCAGAGCTTCCCAACTGGTGTACAGATGTGTGAAGATATTAATCCCCGCAGCCCTTGGGATAGTCAGGCAGGGCTGCCAGAGTCCAGGAGCTGTCACCTCCAGCCTTACAACCTTTGCATTTACCCTACGGTGCTGTTATCCTTTTCTATGGAGTTGGAAAGGTTAGGAAGCATCTCATGTAAGCCTAATAATAAGCCTACAAGAGAAGCAGGGTGGGTATTATTGTACCCATTTTACAAATGGAAAGACTGAGGCTGTGATGGATGACTCTTCCAAAGTAGCTGTGCTTATGGTTGAGCCAGAATTTGCAGGCAGGCACTTCAAGCCCATTTCCTTTAAAGTCCCGTGCACCACACTGCATCACCCTCTCTCTGTTATACATGAAAGCACTGTGAATAGTGCAGAAGAGTGCACTATATGTACACCAGCATCGTTATAATGGTTGTTCGTACAAGGTCGCAGTCTTTCCAAAGTAACTTACCTGGGTCGTGGTGCCTCTCCCTTAGATGTGCAGGGTGGAAGAGGCACAGGCCAGCTGCAGACTCTCCTAGTGGCAGCAGCTGGTTTGGACTGATCTACATGCTGATTAAAAGTCCACGGTCCACAAACTGTCAAATTGCATGTTAGCGCTGGAAACACTGAGAGTGTGACCACACAGAATACAGTGGAAAATCCGAATTTGAAACACGGCCTTTGAAGGCTCACAAAGAGCCGTGG
Source organism: Leucopleurus acutus (assembly GCF_964270905.1). Taxonomy (NCBI): domain Eukaryota; kingdom Metazoa; phylum Chordata; class Mammalia; order Artiodactyla; family Delphinidae; genus Leucopleurus; species Leucopleurus acutus. Next base: position 11,693,492 of record NC_139160.1, on the reverse strand, counting down.
AGGAGAGAGATTACAAATAGCCCTTTTAGAGTTTGAAATACATTTTCATCAGAGGACACCCCCTGTTGGGCCCGCTCTCCAGGAGCTCTGTCTGATACAACAGTCACATGGCAGTGAGAGAAGAGCCACCCCAGCTGGCCTGTGTGGGGAGGGTGCCCTGAGAGGCTTCCCAGAGGAGGAGATGCCAGAGCTTCTTCCTGGAGGAGGCTGGGAAGAGATGTCCTGCAGGGCCAGCTCAGGCAGGATATGGATATTTGCTGTAAGATAACTCTGTGAATGTGAGCACATTTGTCTATACATGTGAGAGGCCTGGGGTGTTACTGGAAACAAAATAATCCCTTACCCTGATTCCAGACCAAATGACCCTATATCAATATATTCCAACTCAGTTGGGTAGAGACACAAAATTAAGACGACTTCTGGCTGTTGCCTTTGAAAAATTAGGTTGTTCATTTTCCTAGGGCGGTGTATACATGTCTCAGCGGTAACTTTCTTCCTTCTCAACCTGCTTTGTGCACATGGTCCCACTTTGCTGACAATTAGGTTCCACAGCTCCCTCTGGACCTTGGACTTCTGCTGTCATTTTAGTTTTCCCTCTCAGATTCCCTAAAAAACATTTTCTAAGAGCAAGGATAACATTTAAGGCATTGTCTAGGAGATTTAAAAATTTTAAATACCCTTTAATATAATTAAAACAGACCTTAGATTCTAAGAAAAAAAAAGATAGCAATTTTGACCAAAAACTTAACATATAAAGTGATTGCTTAACTTTTGAAATTACATAGTAAATAACTAAGTTAGAAAATTGATTATTTTCTTTATCTCAAAATAAATGAAAAAAATATGTATATAAGCATTCACAACCAGCATTTAGTGTTTGTTGAGGTCTCCGAGTGCAATAAATGAACCCAGCAATCAGAATAAATAAATTAGGGATGTAAAGGAAGCCCATTTAACAAGACATGTTGCATTCGGCAATCAAATTATATCTGATCACTGCAGAGGGTGCTACCTAAGGGGGGGAAGTAATAATAAGTGTATGAGCCCTAAGGAAGTCGTCAGAAAGCTCTTCCCACGTTCCCATTTGTCCTAATTTTCTCTTATCGCATAAACGATGCCCTTTTCACCTGGCGCACTTGGAATTGAAAAGGCAGTCTCATGAAACAGAGAGCAGAGCGCGAGGGCAACAGAATAGAAAAATCTAGTCAGCAAAAGTCACTTGCTTTAACCTTACTCCAGGTGCTTCCTCTAGGCCCCCATTTATTTTTTATACACTCTGAGTGCCCTTTGGTGTCCTGGACCTCTGCTCTGTTATCGGAAGAGCGATGAGTGAGGCCTCTCAGTGGATGGTTCTAACCAGCCAGAGGACAAAGGCAGCATCAGTGTGTGCAGCCAGGTGTCTGGGAGAGGGATGTAGACCCCCGGAAGGAGCGCCAGCTCACCTTGGGTAACCTTGGGACAGTCATTTCACGCCTTTGAACCTGTTTTTCTGTCTGTGAAATGGGAGATAAGAGAATCAACTTCTCAGGTTATGAGGATAGAGAGAGGATTTTATATCTGAAAGTCCTGAGCAGACAGTCTTAAGTGCTCATACGCCGTAGGTACTTGGTAAATATTTGGTGAATTTGAGTCTGAGGAAGGCCGAAACTCCATCATCTGTAGCTACGAGCTGATGAAATGGAAACTGTGATCAACGCTGGCGTGTGAGAAACTTGATTAAGGTGGAAGCCCCTCATCCAAAAAAATGATCCTGTTTGTGTGCTCCGAACTCCACGTAGATAATGTGATGAACACCTTGTTGCGTTCTCCAGTGTGACAGCCATCTCTTAAGGTAGCTGCAAAGCACCAACAGGAATTTCCCTAGCTGAATTTATTTACCTTATTACTCATATAGTGGAGAACCATATGATTTAGGCTCATATCATATGAGAGTGGAATAGGCAGTAATAATATATCTGGATCATTCCAGGGATTAGGGAGAAGGTTGAGTCACTTTCTCCCCAAATGATATTTTGTTGGTAGAAAATGCAGGTTAGTGATTAAGTTCATAAGCTTAAATGACAGTTCCAAAGTTTTTTTTTTTTTTTTTTTTTTTTGCTGTGTAATTAGGATTAAATTATCAGCAGTCTATTTCAAATAGATGACTATTATTGGATTTTTATTTTCAAAGTTTTGACCTACCTTATCCCATTGTTATTCTCCTCATACCATCTGTGTTTTACCTTCAATTTTTTCCCTGATGAGGAAGATGAGGCTTAAAGAAGTCTCTAGCACGAAGCTCAGTGGGGTCTCTAGCATGAGGTCCGATGCCTGGGTTTTGCCTCTAGAGATTCTGATCCTGATCTGCACTGGCATCTAGGCATTGGGAATTTTAAAAGCTCCCAGGTGACTATAATGTGAGACCAATATAGAGAACCTCTGTCCTACGGGAAAGGACTGGTTTAAATAAGTCAAGTGTAGTTACTTAGCTGCTGCAAGACTTACTGTCATCTTCCTGGCCTTTAAATTTTATTTTCCCTCCTTTTTCTCACGTACCTCTTTTGAAAAGATACTGCTAAGCCAAGATATTCAACGAGAAATAAAGAACCCGAGGAAGAACAAAAAACAAGAGCCTAGATAATACGCTTTTTATTCTATGCTCATAAAAATCAGTGCTACCCATACAAAAATATATAAGCATTCCTCTAACTGTTGTTAGAAATTAAGAGAACCCCCAATGATACTGTAATAATAAATAAAACCACCTATCTGTATGTACAACTTATAAATAAAGTTGTAAATGATGACATGGAATTCCACTTGCCATTGGGGCATCTTACCCTCTCCTTTCTCTAAGGTGGATCTTAATTTACTTCACATTTTCTCCCCGAGAGCAGAGTGAATTGTAGACATAAAGGATACATAGGGCCAAGCTGAGAGATTCAGAAATCCTGGGATGTTGCACAACTGGGGAGGGCTAACAAGAGTCGAGGGGGCACACTCTGGCCTGTGAAATGGACCCGCTACTGGAGAGTGTGCTAACGTACCTGGGATTGTTTAAAACGAAGTCGGGATATCCTGGTAGTGAATATCAGACTGCTCAAGACTGCCATGCTTCCCATAAATTTACAGCTATTATTAATACTAGAGTCTGGCAATGAGTAGACTGAAAACCAGATCCATGATTCAAAAACAAAACTCCATGAAGGGAGGAGGGTTTCCTAAAGCATGACCCCTGGAATGGCTTCCTGGAGGAAAGAGAGGAATTCACTCTGCTGAATGACTTCACAACCGAGCCCCCCAGCCCTCCTGACGGCTCCTCCCCAACATCCGCTAGAGGAGCGGGGACCAGGAGGCTAGGTCTCCCCCAGACAGCTGGGAGGGTTCATTTTCCATTTTGCAAACTAGTTTTGTTCTTGTCGGTTGCAACGCTCTGCCAAGGAGTGGATGGGGATTTTCTAAACCAAAAACCGCTAACAAACCACAACCAGCCCGCGTCGAACGTCAGAAACTCCTCCCGGAGACTCCACACCAGAATGTATGGTAATAATACGAGAACTATCTGTAGCCTACTGCCAGGTTTGTCACGTTTGGAAAATTCATAGCACATTTTTGGCACATAATCTATTCACAATAGTGGTGATGAAGATGTATATATAAAAATGTACGCTTTTAATGGCCCTATTTATTTTATTGATGCAAGATAGTAAGTTAGCTAAATCTCTGTCATCAATCTGGATGCCTCAGGTACAGCTTAGGGCCCTGCTAAGCCAGTTGCTTGTCTTTTAATCCAGTTATGCTCAAAGCCTTCAAAATTGTTAGAGACTGCAGATTTTTTAGTTGCTGGTGTGTGTGTGTGTCTGTCTGTGTGTGTGCACACTTGTGTATATGTGTTTTACCTTCTCTGGCGGAGGCACCTTAATTCATTGGGGAAAAAAATCCTGAAATGTTTTAAGATTTATGCAGTCAAAAGCATCCCTGGCAACTTGTAAGGATTGTTTCACTACTTTCATTGCTTCAACATGAACTAATAACCCATGGGAAGCTAAAACCTTCACTAGAATTTAAAGCTGGAGGCCTGAACCCCCAGGCCCCAGCATCTGAAAGAGTTGCTAGGAGTCTGACAGGAGATTAGGGCCAGGACAGAGCTGGGAAATGGTAACAAAGTCCATCGTGAGGTTGGTGAGAGAGCCAGCTTTTAGCTGGAAGACTGGCAGGAAAAAAAAGCCAGGTAAAGGGGAATTTCTGGCAGAGATGGCAGTGGTGGGGGTGTGAGGAGATGGGACTGCAGTAAGGGCTGATTCTCCCTCAGCAAGTTAAGTAGAGGCTGCTCCGATGGGGTCCCTACTGTTTGTTTCCTCCATATCTGCCCTCATTCAGTCACAGGCCCACACTGTGACCCAGGGCACCTTCCTGTCACCCTGTGTCAGCCAGGCCTTCTGGCACTGCCTGCTCCACAGAGGATTCCAGAGCCCTGGCCCTCATGGGCCACGTTCCCGTATCCCAGATGAGTGGATGCCCAGCGTCTCCTGGGCAGAGAAGTCCCTAATTTCTAACTACATTCCTGTGGCCCCAGAAGTGCTCAGCATCCCTTTTACTGACCTCTGTCCAGATGCTTCCCAGGCTCCCTTAATGCCCTGTCCAAATATTCTGTTTCTTTCAGCCCCTAATTCAGCCCTCCTTACCATCGTGTGACTTTCATCGTGGAAAAGATGACTCATTGCGTCCTTCCATTTCACAATTCTGGACCTCTTTTAGTAACCAATGCCCCTGATGCCCTTGACAATGCAATGCAGTGTGGTGGGAAGACCACAGAGTTCCAACCTGTTTCAGGCCTGACTCAGCCAGTTTCTAGCCCTGTGACCTTAAGCAAATTTTTTAACCTTGCAGAGCCTCAGTTTGCTCATCTTCAAAATGGGACTAACAGTGCATGTTGTAGAAGGTAATCTGAGGACTAAGGAGATCGTGTATGTAACTTGTTAGCCACATAATGATTATCTCATGTCACCTTCCTCTCCGTGCATTTGTCTTTTAACTCTGCTTCTCTCCTTACCCTTTTCTCTCCTTACTATTTTATAATCTAAAGCTCATACAAATTGCTTTGCCTTGCATAGCCTGGAGCTCTATTAAGAGATGACTAGAAGTACCTGTATAATTTGGGGAGTGAGGCCCAATTGGGCACCGCTGTATCCGGCTGCCCCCTTTTCTGCAGGCAGGACCCCAAATTATGCCCGAGATGTGACACTTAAAGGCACATCAGTTCGTCCCTTGTCAAATGTTTAACTCCTCCCCAAAGTCTAATTTAGATTCCAAGGGCTGTTGTTTCATACACCATTTAAAAAAAAAAAAAAAAGTGTTTTACATACACCATTGAATTCACCCTTGTGTTTAAAACTCTAGACTGTATAATCCTAATTCTCTGTGGTTGTCCTGCAACTTCTCTTTCACTTGTAGAGTCGGGAAGTGAATAAAGGGAGGGTGGTCCTTCACACTTCCTGCACTTACACCCCTCTTACTTTTTTAAATGTTTTAAATTTTTTTAAATTTATTTATTTATTTATTTTTGGCTGTGTTGGGTCTTTGTTGCTGCGCACGGGCTTTCTCTAGTTGCGGTGAGCGGGGGCTACTCTTCGTTGCGGTGCGCAGGCTTCTCATGGCGGTGGCTTCTCGTTGCGGAGCACGGGCTCTAGGTGCATGGGCTTCAGTAGTTGTGGCTCGCAGGCCCTAGAGTGCAGGCTCAGTAGTTGTGGCACATGGCTTAGTTGCTCCACAGCATGTGGGATCTTCCCAGACCAGGGAATGAACCTGTGTCCCCTGCATTGGCAGGCGGGTTCTTAACCACCGCACCACCAGGGAAGCCTTACACCCCTCTTATTAAAGAGTACTGTTTTATTCCTAATTGAGACCAAGGCTTCCAGCTCCAGATGTTCTGGGGACTCATCTGTGGCCAGTTCTCTCCTGCTCTTTCAGCTTTCTCGCCATCACTCTCCCATGGAAACTCTTAACTAGAGGTGGAATGGTTGACTCATTGTTTGGCAAACGTGCCTTGTGGCTTCCCACTCAGGCACATCTGTGCACCAACATCACCTCCCCCCTCTCTACCTGTCAGTGCACTCCCACCATCAAGGACCTGCTGGAATCCCGTATTCCTCGCGAAGTTTGTGCTAACTGAAAACACGTCCTCTCTCCTCTGAAGTTCTGTGTTTCTAGCTGAGCCATGTGGCACACTGCCTGGTAACAGGTCTTTCTTATCTTATTGGTCTGTTTTACTGTTTGACGTGGGGTGTGCAAACTTTGTCTCCCAGTTAGCCCGCGAGGGTCTGGCAGACAGCAATCATTTCTCCTCCCCACCCTGCCATCCCCAATGCAGCCCTGCATATAGTAGGTACTTCAGTTGACCCTGTTTCCATTCCGAGTATCATCCCACTGGTACCCTAATTGACCTTCATTTTCTGTTTCCACAATTTTTTTTTTTAAATTTTGAATACACTCTGCATCATTGGAAAGCCTCCTTCTTCTAGATTTGGTTTCAGATGTGACTCAATAAGCATAATAATTGTTCCTTCTTCTAGCCATTAATAAATCAGCCCAAGAATATCATAAATTGAGCATCCACTGTGTGCAGGGCACTGAGCCAAGTGCTTATATTAAAGATTACAGAAAACATGGAAGATGTGGTACAAAAAGGCAAGAGTTCATTTTTATATATATATATATAAACATGTGTATAAGTTTTATATATATATATATATACACACACACACAATCACCTAACACCAAAAAGAATGTAAATAGTGCAAATATATATAATGAAAAAAGCATTAGGAGTTTATAGAAGAACAATTTTAATGGATTGTGCTTAATAGGCAGAAAATGTTTTGGAACAGGTGATTTGGACCCAAGTTTGGAAGAAAAAGAGGGACCACAGGGTCCATAAGAGCAAAGCCCATGAGTATTTTTGGCCACTATTATTTCCCCATCAGTTACTGTAGTACCTGGTCCAGCCAAATGCTGAAAAAAAGAGTAAATCCCATACGGAGAGACCAGGTTATGTAAAAGAGCAAAGCATGCTGTGCTTGGAAAGCAGCAAATTTATTTTCTTGGGTGGAGCCAAGAAATTCCATGCAAAGTCATGGAGAGGAAGGAGAGAAAGAAAATGATGAATGGCACTGAAGTCTTGCCAGGAATTTTGGTTTAAATAGATAGTAACAAACACTTAATTATTCATTCATTCACTTAGTCCACAAATTTTATTAAGCATCTACTATGTGCCAAAGTACATGCTAAGACCCGGGGATTCTGTAGTGAACAAAACACACTCTCTGTCTTCAAGGATCATGCAGTCTCTTCATCACACACTAGTAAGTGGTGTTACATACTTATGACTCCGATTCTTGTTATTCTAACAGTATTTAAGCAAAGGAGAGAAATCTGTCCAGTCTCCATCATAGATGGCTCAGGCAGAGAGCAGAAGCCTTAGTTAAAATGAGCTCCAATGCAGAATATGTCATAATAACAGATGATATGAAGGCAGCAAGGAGGATTTAAAACTTAAGGAAGAACTTTCCACCTGGAAGGTTGTGTGGGATTATAGAATGGATGATCGAGTAGCTGTGGCACCAGCTTGAGTTTATTTACGGGCTCCTGCCTGAGCCCAGGTCCGTCAGTTTCCCTTGGCTTTGGGTCGGTATGATGGGCTAAGAGGATAAAACTTTTGGGTTAGGAAAAAAAATGTTTAGATTGATTTTTTTTTTTTTGGTTGTCCAGATTAACTTGCTCTTTGACATATGTCTCTAGAGCGATGGCTGAAATCAATTTTATTAGAAACCAAAAACAGAAATAAAATTTTTTATTTAGGGACAAAGTCAGAGGGTAAGAAGACACAGCAAATTAATTTTAGAGCAAATGTGGAAATGAAGGAGCCCTTGAAGTAGTACTTGCTACAACAGTGTTTAATGAGAGGACACTGGTTGGTTTCTTCCTGAAATGTTATGAATTTTAAGATTACTGCCTGTTACTAGAATATCTTGGCCTCATTTTCTATTTATCTCATTTTTTTCTTCTACTCCTTTTTTTAAATTTTTTATTTTTTTTTTCCAGGATGACGGCCTCCCAGAAAATGAACATCAGCTGTCAGTAGCAGGAAAGATAAAGAAGCATTTCAACACAGGACCGAAACCGAATAGCACAGCAGCTGGAGTTTCTGTCATAGCAGTAAGCATCTGAAATATCTACCTATAACTTTTTCAAAGCACTCCCTCTAAGAGATGGGCATTACTCAGGAGATTCCACCCAGAGACAGCAGAATGGGTCATTTCTTTAGACAGCTCGACCATTTAAAGCACTGGGGGAGGTCTGGGGCTTATATATATGATGTGTTTTTGCTGATCATTTCCCTGGGAGTCACATCATTATCCAACACCTCCAGGGTGCCTTGCAGTATATATTAATTTCATGATTTATTTGTTAAAGCAGAAAACCTCCCCCACATTGGACTCTGTGCCAATGCAAACTTCTGGGCTCTGAGAAAAAGAGTTCCTAGTGTCCTTTTGCCAGGACCTGGCAGGGGAGGGGAGGGGAGCTGAAAGAGAGGACATGGCAGAGAGAGACTGGAACACTATAGATCTTTGTACAAGCCGTAAACGAAAGCCAAAAACGTGGCAGGACGCTTACCCAGTGAGATTTTCAGTGAAACTGAATTGCTGTGAACACCCAAAGAAATCAGGATTTCTTGCTCCTTAGAAATTTCTGTTTTCAAAGCGGAGAGTCTTTTAACATTTACCATTTTGTTGATGTGGCTGCAGGAGAATTTTTTTTTTCCTGTTCCATACATGCAGACATACACTACATGCAATTTGATAGCAGCTCTAGGCAAAGATTAAATTGGGCAGAGAAATAATGAAACCTCATACTTCCCAGTGTCATATTCTAGAGTAAATATATTCAAGTCCCAGATTACTTGAGTTTTAAATAATTTCCTCTTTTTTTCAGAGTACATACATTTTTACAGCATATTCAATGTGAAATCACTTGAGCTGTTTTTCTTTTTTAAAACAAAGAACTTAGACACTATGATCTAGAATTTTTAAAAATATTTATGCTCCTAAACATACATCATGCTCGTCAGCAATACTGAATATTTAACTACTTCCATGGGTGTTTTTCTTTTCTTTCTCTTTTTCTTTTTTGGTGGTGCTAGAACTCCAGGTAAAGCAAAAGATAACTAAGTGACCTATTTGATACAACCAATCCCAGATCTGGGTTACTAAATATTTAATAGGAGTTTCCAGAATTGGCAGGTGGCACGAACGCATGCATATACTTTTCTGGACTAGTTGCATTTCATGTTTTTTGATTGAACCCTTTCAGCAGGGAGTTACACAAGTATGAGTTACTGGTTCAGGAGTACGCTGACAGCGCTAAATAGAATGCATACTCTTTCCCCATGCTCCTCAGCGCTCCTGGGGATTTAACATTGCAAGTTATTCTTCTGGCCCTCTCTCTCTTTAGTTCTTTCTAAGGAAATTCAGTGTAGAAGCGCAGTGTCCTTCCTGTCTTCATCGATCGTCAGCATTCTTTGTTATCAGCTAATATTCAATCAGTAATTTTTGAAAGTAACAATCTCATGGTGCTTCTCAGGGAAACCAGACATTCTATCCTCTGTTTTCATCATTCATGTAAGACACAAGTATATTCCAAAATGTTTGTTTCCACAATTTTCTTTTGGAATGGACTGCCAGCACACTTGTCCATGAAAAGAACTGCTTTTCTGCTCCTGCTGAGGGCTTACAACTGCTAGAGAGGGTGCTTTTCCCACCTCTGTCATTTTGGGTTTTTTTCGTTTTTCGTGGTCTTTTAGTTTAACTAGTCTTTGGTTAGTTTGCCTTGGTTGCTCAAGAATGCTTTGTTCACGGTATTCTGGGAGACTTGTAATGACTGAGAGCAGGAACTTCAGGGTAATTCTCCAATGAACAGACAACACAGATGGGAGGGGAAATGCTACTTTATTCAAACCTGGATAAATTTTGAAACCTAATCCATGTGAGTTTATTAAAACATCAGCTAAGTAGATCTCCAAAAAAAACTTCAGTTAGTATTTGAAGATTAAAGGTCCAACTGATTTTTTTTTTCTATGACTGGACCATTTTGAATGCAATTTAATATCAGTTTCTCAGTTCATCACTAATATGTTTCCGTGGAGACTGTACCAACTGGTTAATATAAATCATAAAATGGGCCGTGTGATGCTGAGTTGTGCATTAGTTGCAAGCTTATTTTTATCCACTACAAAGTTGTGAAAAAAATCAACTCAGGCTCAAAATAATTGACATTTTGGAGAAATATCTGAAAAAGTGCCTTGTCGATTCTAATGTTGCGCAACTCACATGTTGAACGCTATCAATAGTTCAAACATGAAAGAGAATATGGCTGTAAATTTCAGGGGGTATTTCAGAAGCTGGCCGGCCATAATATATGCATTTATGCATCTTCTCCAGAATGCTTTTCCCTCATAAATGTCCACACCCTCCATAAGAACCTGGGGTAGGTCACTAGGTGCAGGGCAGGGCTGGGAGACAGAAACGAGCCAGGTTGGCTGCCTTTGTTATTAACTTTCAAAATAGCACTGGATAAGTCAATGTATACCTCATAACCATGTTCCCATTCTTAAAGTGCACAGAATTAGACTCAGGGGACCATCACAAGATAAAGGAGCCCTGGCATTAAATAATATCCCCAACTCAAGCTAAAGTATAATTGCAAAGGAACAATCTTCTGCTGTGAGACAGAATGTGAGAGGTTGAAGGAATAGCTTTCATCAATGGTGCATTCTCTAAAGATCATTTGACAATTTAATAATGGAATATAATTGATTCACCCACATGATAGAAATTTCTGTAATTAATATAATACTATTATGACTTCTATTTGATAGACATAGGAAAAAAACCTGATTTCAGCATAGATTTCATGCAGACAGAATTTTTTCCCATGGGCATGAATGCTTTCCCCAGAGGCTATCAAATGATGTATTTTATTTTAAACTGCCTCTATTATAGGAGTGCTTTTTCGTAAATTATATACACCCTTTAAAATTAAAATATATATATACTGTTTAGAACAGAGTATCAGCTTGTTTTTTTCAGAAAATCAGCAATTAAATCATTGGTCTTTAACCGGTAGTTCTCTTTCCTTACTTAGAAACCTCACTATCTGCTCATAAAAGAATTCATGACACTTTTTCTTTCTCGGAATGACAAAGGAGAAAAGAGCATACTGTCAGAACAAACAGACTCTAATCACAGGTGTAATTTATGACATGAGTGTAGTTTAACATGCATTCATGGTTCTGAACCTTAATGTTTTCTGTTCGTGTTGTCATTTTTTTCTTCTCTTCCTCCCACCCCCTACATTATTAAGATCAAAGAGAGGACAAATGATAACTTTATATTAAGGTCCTCGAGTTGGCTGGGAGAGTAATTACCAGCTGGAGGCTCACGGGCATCATAGAGCCCTTCTCGAAGGAGAAAAGGTATCTGACATTTAGGTCAGGTGACATGATTAGGTGGAAACCCATTGCTGTCCTTATAACTACAACAGTCTGCGTCCATTGTTCCTCCACTGCCTTTCCCAGTGGTCGGGGGATTAAAACCAAACCAAACCAAAGCAAAGAAACCCAGAACAGAGCAGAGAAAGGGAAACAAAAGGTTATTAAAATGCAATTTATAGACATAAAATGGAATTAGAGATGACATTTTAACGGCGGACTTCTTGAGAGCCGAGGGATGGGAGGGAGGCATTATTAGATTTGCTCAGCTTGATGAAGAACCGATGACTCAGATGTCACTTCCAATTTATTTTTCCTCATTTAATGCTGTTTATTATTTTAACCAACAATTTTCCTAATGCTTTTGAGTTCTTCTTTTGCATTTTGGTCGTGCAAATAGAGCATTTCAGTCTAATTGAACAAATCCATACTAATCAATGGGCAAATAATTGTGATAGTGGGAAGCTTCCTTCTAAAGCGAGAGGCCTCTGCACTGGGGCATTCCCAAATGCGGAGTTATGGGGCACTTTGCCTGTAGATGGCAATAAAGAGCCAGTTACTGAGTAGCCATCCCTGGGCTGAAACAGAAATGCAGGCCTTCATCTTCCTAACAGCAAGTGTACTTCAATTTTTTTTTCTAAATAAAACGAACTGTACATTTTTAAAAAGATTAAAATCTCACATTGCTGTTCCGTGAACACTGGGATAGCCTAGTTTATAATCAGAATACCGAATCTTCTGAGCAGTTTTTAGTTTGAACAAGTGCCCCGGCATGTTTTTGAAATGCGTTTGTGAATTTTGTAGTAGAAACTGTCATCAGCATCATGCCAGTACCACACTTGAAAGCATTCATGAGCCTCTCCAGAAAGAAAGGTGGTCAACTTGCATCCTCTCACGGGCAGAATGGGGGAGTGGGCATACAGCATGATTATTGTTTCTCAAATCTGGGGACTGAATCTTCTATTCCTAGGTAGCCAAAGGCTAACAACTTATTCCAGGAGGAACAACTTTGAGAACTTATCCTGTCTTCTATTTATTGTACCTTTTGTTAATCATAAGCACTTAACTGTACATATGCATTTTTAATATACAGCGAAAATTATTTTTCATTTTATTTTCTTGGAGAAAATTTACTGTTTTATACCATACCTTTTTAGTTCAGAAATGTAATTGATTCACCTTTAAGAACAGCTCTGCTTCTGAAGATTAACTCTTAAGGAAAGAAATCCAAATTGCTGTGATTTATGGGGATTCAAAACTTGATTCTTTTATTTCATATTTATGAAGGCCTCAAACTTAAGCTTCATGGGGTAAGATTTGGGGGGTGGGCGTCCAATCTGCTTTCTCTTAGGTGGCTAAAGCTGATTTCAGCACTTTATTGTAAAGCATTTTCCATTGCTCTAGAATATGAAGACGTGTTTATATCTTTTGAAATTGAGAGGATATTATTAAGTGTGCATTCAAAACCTTGTTTGACAAATTAGATCTTTTCTAACAAATTGGCCTCCGAGATATTCATGGGGGATTAGTGTCTTTTCTCGCCTTTTTTATTTTCAATGTGCAGATTTAGGATATTAGCTAGTCACCCTGCAGAAGAGGCATCGTAACTCTATATACATATATAGTCGATGAAGAACAGCTTGGTCTGGAGTCTTAATACTTTAGCACAATGTCGATCCACTGAGTTGCCCCCATTTCTCTCTGCTCAGCTGGACCACGGGTTTACCATCAAGAGATCAGGGTCTTTGGACTACTACCAACAACCAGGAATGTATTGGATAAGGTATGAGATGGTGCAGCTCAAGTCAGTGTTTCCATGGCAACGTGCTGGCAGTCTCCATTAACCAGTTCCTTCAGTGGATAAACATGCTTTTGATTTGTTATCCAGTCCATATGCTGCTTTATCAGTTTCATTTTAATCTTGATTGAGATGCCACACCCCCTCATTCTTTTTTTTCACCCCATTATTCACACTGACATTTGCCAGCTTTCTTTCCATTGCACATGCTCAGTATCAATTTTCCTTACAGTTAAAAGGACAGTATATTTAGTGTTAATGTCAAAGCATTTGCCTGATGTTGCTAATTAAAACAATGATTTCTAGTGTTTTGTCCCTTAACAAATGGAAGAACAATAGTACCTTAGTATATGTTCTATAGAAGTATATACTGTCATTTTAAAATCATCAAGCCCGACCTTAACCTTAGTAGATGGATGAAACAATGCATTTACACCTTAGTCATAGAAGCTCCTCTGAGCACAGTGAGCTATAGAATGCATTGTGTGTGTTGGTAAGCTTGTGTTTTCAAATCCTCCACCTTTTTGTTTCATTTTGTTTTTGTTTTATTGTTACCTCTCTCCCCCTGGAAATCCCTTTATGTACTAGCTATTGCATGAATTTATTTTTCGATATTTTGTAACGGTCAGATTACTTAGCTGGCTTATGTGCTCAAGCAAAAGGGACTATGGGAGGTATCGATTTTTTTTTAACTGGGTTAAGAATTCTATCCAATCGTTTTCTATTCCAGTCAACGGCACTGGCATTTCCTTCAAGGGGCATTGTTTGTGTCTCTTTAAGTTATCCACAGGCAGGATGAGTTTTGATGATATGAGGAATGAACTCTGAGAAGTGCTAGGCAACTTTTCTCCTCCATCTTAATGTTTCTGAAATGATCTCCAGGTAAAGCTCCACATCTTAGCGTTTGCTAAGAAAAAATTCCACTGGGTTTGGCATTTCCCCCAAACGATGGTGCCTTATGCTGTTCATGGAATAGACCAAGTTGTTTTAAAAAAAAAAAAAAAAAAAGGAAAGAAAAGAAAGAATAACATATATAATATACAATTTAACCCCCAATTATTACTCTTAATTTTTTAGTCTAATTAGACACTAGAATCAAAGGCATTAGAGATGCAGAAAAGGCCACCCTTTGACAAACTCTCCAAATATCTAAGATCATGATAATTTCTAAGCCTGCTGAAAGCAAGAAAATACCCAAACTTCAATAAATATCAAAGTCAGTTTTACATAGAAGGCTGTTTGTATCTTCTAGGCATATCTGCATACAGGAGTTGCACACTCACCTTTTTATTTACCTAAATAAATAGCTTTCTAGATACAGAAAGAACTTTTTTATTTTTCACCTTTTTTTGTGTGTGTGGGGGGGTGCGAATCAATTATGATTTGCCTTTGTGCAGACTCTTTACATGGAAGATGATCCATCCATCTTTTACTTTTTCCTGAAAGATAATACACATTTTGAAGAGTGCACATCTCAACGTAGCCCTAAGGGTAAATGCTGACCTGCAGTCTGTCCGCATTAATTAGCTTTGCCTGGTTTTGTTCTTTCTATAAATCGAATCATGCTCCATCCTTTTTTAATTGTATGTCTCCTAACCTCAGGCATATTAACCAAACATTTATGAGTATAGTCGATATACAATTAAAAATAGGCATCAAACATGTCTAATTACAATTGTGCATATTTGTATAACACAAATTACACATAAATTTCGAAAAAAAAACCTCTAGAAAATTATATTACTAAATTTGTGGGCTTAGGGGTGAGTGCAAAACACCAAATAAACAGTAATTAATAAACGTAGCCAAGTATAAAAAGGTCATTTGACTAAAATCCTAGCGATGGTTCCCATCAGCAGACAAAATGACACATCCCTGAATAATGGGCAGGAGCAGATGGAAGATAATCTCTTTTTTCTTTCCCACATAAACTGCTCTGCTTTCCAGCTGGGGGCAGTAACAACAACGTTTATAGATAATGCTGTACTAAACAGCACACCCAGTATGTAAAGCTAAATTGGAGAAATGATGCTAAAAACTCATCGGTGTATATGCTTAATTAGGAAGTTTTATAATGCCATTTAGCCCGGAACGAACACACTCTCCTCACTGATTACAGATGCTCGCCTTTTATCTCCTTGGAAGTGGGAGCATTTGTCTAACCATGGTGGCAGCCAACTTTTTAACATAAGCAATCATTGCAGGTGAAACATCCCCACTCCCCATTGTTGTGTTTACAAGTGCTCCTGGCTGTTTTCACTGCTCTGAGCGGAACGCCTGGGAGAGGAGCTTGTGTTTTGTAAAGCAGCTCACATCAGGGCAGAGGCTTGGGAAACGGCTCTTCGGGGTGCCCAGAATTGGCATGCCCCTCTTAGTAGGCTTTTTGGGGATTGGAGACATGGTGGGGGCCATGCCTCCTCCTTGCATTCATTCTCCTGCCTCGAACAGAGGGATGCTTCCAAGCGGTAGCCAGGGCAGCAGCATCCTGCATAGCTTCCTTTTCTGGGAGACCTTTTGCTCCTGTGCCCCAGAGTCTGGAGGTAAGCGTCTTCCAGGAATGAGCCATTCCACCCTCTCACACACATCCCTGCCTCTCTCAAGTGAAGCTGTCCCTGTGGCAGGTACTGTGCCAGCAGCACATGGAGAAGAATTCCTGCATCTTCTGCATGCGGAACAAGGCAACAGCCAGAACCTGATTAAATGAAACAAATATCAAAACAAGACATACGCTAAGAATGCCAAATGAGAGATAACACAGAGGTGAGCTAGGACAGAAGGGGGGTTGAGGTCAGGCCTGACGTGACTCGTGTGCGTACTAGATTCAAGCACTGTCCTGAAACAGCAAGTAACGAGGCAGAGCGGCAGCAGCCGTACGCAGCCCTTGCAAGGCTATTAAATGCTGTCGTGCTCGGGCGTGAAAAGGAGTGGGGTCAGTTAAATGCATCTAGCTCGGCGCAGGTTTGGAAGACCGGTTCGCACAAAAGCCAGAGAGGAACCCCCCCACGTGGTGTGAAGAGGGTTCCAAAGGCACACAGCAAGTTGCAGGGCACAGGTTGCTTTAGGGATGGTGGCCTTGGCCTTGCTCTGCCGTCGAGAAAGGTCTCCCCATGCTCCATGAGTGTAAAAAGCGCTGCAGGAAGGAAGGAGAGGGGCCTCTGTTCTAGGAAGGGATTAACCACCCTCCGTACCCCAGCACTTAACACATAGAAGAGGCATAGATTTAAACTTCAAAACCATCCAAACTGTGATTGCAGAGAAAAGTATAGGGGAGGTATGAGGTTTGGTAGGGCAGCTGTACCGTGATGCTAAAAAGTGAGTTATTGGCCAGGAGGCTCAAAAGCTGGGCCGCAGTACTTTGTATTATAGTTCCACAAATGGTCATAGAGAGAGACACAGGGCTAGGGAGACATCTGTGTTATTTTACCAAGTCAAACAACAGGTTGCTCGCTGTTTGAGATTTTATTTTGTTTCGTTTTACCTTCAGAGCCCCCTTAAGAGCAGGTCCCAACAATATATATTATTTATATATATATATATATATTTGTCTTTTTAAAACTTAACGTACTTGCTATTAGAAATGAGAAATTTCCATGGCATTCCAAGACTTACTGATTGGGTGTAAACTGTATATGTTTTCCTGAGATTCCTGGTGATTCGGTATTGATGGACAATTTTGTGGTATCGTATTTATTTTCATCTTGCTTCAGAACCTCTTTCCCCCTTTATGATTTAAAAAGATGCCTACACTCTATTCTATGTATTCTTTCCTGCCATACTTTGCCTCCGTATGTTCCTCAGTGATGTTTACGGATAGGATGTAGGTTTTATCAGGTATAAATGTGTAGGAAAGAATAATCATAAAGAACTTAATCATAAGTATTGACACACTGTTATTCTATTAAGAAAGAGTGTAAATATCCATATGCTGAAGTCAAACAATTCTCAAATACATGTGAAACACATGACACTTCTAGAAACTAAAAAGTCTTGAAAATTGAAATGAAACCAACTTGATTAAAGATTGGCAGCTCTGTGCATGGAGAGTTGCACAGAGAGTTTGTGGCTTTGGTGTCAGGAAGCCCTGGTTTTGGATCCAGCCTGTCCTACTTACTGTGTTGTGACCTTGGGCAAGGTACACGTTCCTCCTCTGATTCTTAATTTTCCCATCTATAAAAATGAGACGAGTATTATCAACCAACCTTCCACATCTGTCATGAAGATGACATGAGTGGCCTGTGCAAAAGCACCTCCATGGACCCAGCCCAAATGAGGAGCCCAGAAAAGATAGAATCATCCACTCCACACCACATGAGAGACAGATTTTCCTGGGAAAACTGATCTCTCTCCAGATCTAAGCATTTGTAATTAAAGTAGAACCGTGACCTTTTTTGATGTTCTGATTGGGATAAACTATTGAATAACTTATATGTTAGATTATTCATGAATTGGGGGCATTAAATTTTACTTACTCTATAGCCCCAAATCCTGATGAAGTGTAAGTTTAAAAAGTTATCCTCTAGGGCAGGGGTTGGCAAATTACAGCCAGCCAATGGGCCAAATCTAGCTCACTGCCTGGTTTTTAAATAAAGTTTTATTGGCACACAGCCACACCCATTCATTTATAAATTACCTGTGGTTGCTTCTACTCTACAAGGGCAGAATTGAGTAGTTGTGTCAGAGAATCATATAGCCTACAAAGTCTAAAGTATTAACTCTTGGTCTTCCCAGAAAAAGTTTCTCAATTCCTATTGTAGGAGAAAAATGTTTCTAAATTAAAA
Source organism: Leucopleurus acutus (assembly GCF_964270905.1). Taxonomy (NCBI): domain Eukaryota; kingdom Metazoa; phylum Chordata; class Mammalia; order Artiodactyla; family Delphinidae; genus Leucopleurus; species Leucopleurus acutus. The sequence continues at coordinate 11,675,392 of NC_139160.1, read as the reverse complement.
GACAGGGAGTTCCCTGGCAGTCCAGTGGTTAGAACTCGGCACTTTCGCTGCTGCGGCCCTGGTTCGATCCCTGGTCAGGGAACTAAGATCCCACAAGCTGTGTGGCGTGGCCAAATTAAAAAAAAAAAAAAAAAAGAAAAAGAAAAAAAGCACCACCTGGCAGGCTTGTTAAAAGCTGTATCACCACCAGCTAGTGGAATGCACGGCACATAGAAGGCACTTCAATAAATATTTGTTAAATTAATGAATGATTGAATTTTCCCATGAAGGGACCATTACTATAGAGAAACCTTGATTGTGAAGATAAATTTGTTTTTTTAAGAGTTTGGACAATCAAATCACATATGAGATGCTCTACAGTAGCATCCCACTATAGCAACCCAAGAGTAATTCTTCGGCAAAGCTAAAAAAATTGTTTTTGTAATAAGAGGAGTTACCCCTTAATCTACCTGCTTCGTAAGTTCTAAATTTTCATAGATTTTCTTAAGATAAACTGTGCCTACAGCTGTCCTTTAGTTTACTGGCATGATGAAGGAAAAACAACATGGCAGCTCAGCTTAGCTTCCTCTGTGAGAAAATCAGGGGCCGTAGGGCAGAAGAAACACGTGAATTTTGCCCTCTAGAAACCTGACCTCAGCAACTGACTGTCATTTTGACCCCCTGATGGGAGGCCATCAGCAACCCTCTGCAGAGTTGGACCAATGTGGGATTCTATTAAGAACCAGATCAGCGGGAGGAGCCTATATTTATGACGTGGTGGGGAAATGCGGAATCACATCTAAGAGACGGGTACCTAGAAAGGAGCTTTGAAGGCCGCTGGTTTCATGAAGCCTGCTTTTGCCATTTAAATGGTCACCTGCACTTTAGGGAAATACCGTGTCTTAGACCCAGATACTGTGCAGTTCCTGCCTGGCGAGACCCCAAAGGGATATTAAAGCAAAACGAAACAGAACCATAATAAGCATGACAGCAAGCCAAAAAAAAAAAAAAAAATGAGAAGGGTGGATATATCAATCTAGGTGTCAGTTTAATTTTACTAGCAAGCAAAACATTTCCAAAGTGGCAAGCAAATCGTAACTCAGTCCCTACAGAGTAAGGGCAAGCAAAGGAGAGAGCGTTCCTGAGATTAATGCCCCAACAGCTGCATCCCTGGCTCAGTCTCCTAGGTAGTATGAATAATGGATGGGCTCAAAGGCAACATGCACGATAATGTTCTTTTATTAATGAAATGAAGACTGTTTGGGATGGCTGGCAATAAATTAAGAAAAGCGAAGAAGGAAAAACAGTCACCGTTCGCCTCTGAAAAATGCAGTTACTTAAATCCAATAATTACTGCCACGACAGGAAACATTGCCTCCGAACTTAAACGAGGTACATCTCTTGTGGGTCCTGCACATAGTGCAGAACAGAAATATTTTTGATCCATAGACTGGAAGGCCTGTTGTTTACGAAGAGAAAAACATAACCCATTTTAGTAGATTGATGGTGATATTAAGCATATTCAGGTATTTCATAGGTGGAAGTTTCCCTAGGAGTGAGGCACTGTACTTCAGCTCAGGCTGTGGACTGGGAAATGGCTTGATGTGGTTAGAAAACGTGTCCAAGGTCACATAATCAGCTGAGCTAGGACAAAAAGCTGGTTCTCCTGACTTCCCCCTGCTGCTGCTACCAAGGGGATTAAGCTAAAGCTACCAGACAAGGCAAGCATTACACAGATGTGGGTGACTCAGACTTGCAAAAACAAAGTAATGCTCCAATTCATATTCTCACTTCATTCCTGACCTTCCACCTCCATGCTGTATTTTTCCTATAACATTGCAAAGATAGGCCAGATGGGTACCTCCTAGGTATTTATGCTGATTTCCAAATTTAATGTCAGAAAGAAGATTTAAAATATCTGAGTACTGTGTGGAGGATGGTGTTGTTTTATTGTAACAGAAAAGGCCAAAGATCTATCTATTGTTGGAATACGTTTTCTGGGTATTAGGCAAGCACCGTCTCTGATTTGCGCATGCTTGGTGTTAGGGCAGGCACCAAAACGTGATGGATATGAATTTCTCTAAGAGCTCCAACTGCTATGTGTGTCGCCCCCAGATTTGCTGAGGTAACTGGCATGATCTTACCGTTCCTCGGTTTTCACACTTCATCTAGCATCTCCTAAGGACACTCTGATCACCAAGAGCTTGCGGTCTGAGGTAGGGATATGCAGTGTTTCTTTCATGTAGAGCAGGTTTATATTAGTTTCTCCATATCATTTTATTTGGTCAGTTATTTGGTCTGTCAGGATCCCCCAGTCCACTGTTAGCTGGCTATAGCCCCGCACACGACATAGCCGTTGTTATTGGGTACATATTTTAAATAACTAGATTAGAGCTTCCTATTTGGTTACTACTGGTCAGCTCCAGAATCTCAAGAGATTTCTTGCTCACCTCTAACCTGTGATACTTAGCACCAAAATGTGATAATGCAGGCTTCAGATTGTCTTACGAGCTTTTAATGAAGTGATAACTTACTGAGGAAACACTTGGGAATTCTACTGCAAGTCCATTCATGTCTGTTCCACAAAGCTGCAAACCGTGAGCAAAATAACCAATAAAATAATAAATCCGTTAGGAAGTCTTAAGTTTTAATGGAACATCAAGACTTAGGACCACCTTACCTTACAAAGATAGGCATTAGGGAGGAGAGACCCAATTTCCTTGATATCTGGGAAATTTTTGTGATTGAGAAAGAGGAAAGCAGTCTTTCAGAAATGGTTGAAAGGGCCCTGAATTTAAATCTATGATACAGCACTTCAGAGGGAAAGTTATGTTTTGAATGTTTTCTGGGGATAAAATTATCAGTTGGATAATATATATTTTTATAGCAATACTTTAAAAAATTATGTGTTGGCCTATTATTTCTATTTCTTTGCTGAATTCATCTGTCTTGAACTACATGTTGGGCCACAGAATTCAACTGTAAAATTTTAACTGTACAGATTTTAGAGGCAATTAATTTTACAGCTACACTTAAAATTCTAAAGATATCATATATAACAGTGCTTACTGTGATAAGGAATTGGACCACAATATGTAGTTGTTGAGTAGATAAATATATGAAGTGATTAATGTTATCTAATGTAAGCATTTGATCATATCTAAAACAAATTGCACTCTTAAATATTGGACTCATAATACCTTTGACTTCTTACTCTTTTGTATTATAGAGTTGTTCGGGGTTCTGTTTTCTTTTGTCATTGCTATTCGGAAAGTACGTAATCACCTAAAATAATCTAATTCTGTATTAACTGAGAAACATTTAATATGTCCCTTATATGTGTGTCACAGTTGGCTAGGCATTCTGGAAAAATGCAAAGAAGTTTCAGATCCTACCCTAGAGCAGCTTGCATGGGATTTGGGAAATATGCACAGGAAAGGTAATAGGCCTGTGTGCAGTAAGTGTCAAAGGTTTGGTCAAGACAATACTTGCCTGAGGAATTTAGAAAGAAAAAGTGTGATGCAGAAGGTAAAATTTGATCAAATCTTGGAAAATAGAGAAATGCGAGTGGGCAGGAAGTGGGAGAGGTGATGTCAGGTTGGTGAACACGGTAAGCCAGGATGCAGAGGTGAGCGTGATTAAAGTACCTTCAGAGAGATATCAGTTTGGACTGTTTGGATTGCAAGGGAAGAAAACCCAAACCAAACTGGCTTTCAGCAAAAAGAAGAAGTATGATTTTATATAATCTGAAAGGTCCAAAGGTTGGGTCTGGCTTCAGTGATGTGTGGATTCAGCACTCGGTAGGGCTTGGTTTCTTTCTATCCCTCCACTCTGCCTCCCCATGATGGCTTTAGTCTGGAACTTCACGTGGTACCAGGATGTGGGAAGCAGCTCCAGGCTTGCTATCCTCTCAGTTGGGATTCACTGTGAATGTGCAGTCTCAGTGAAAGTCTCCTCATGTCCCGTGAACTGGGTCGGGTGCCCATCCTGAACCAATCACGGGTATTGGCGAACACAGCACAGGCTTGCTTCTGGGTCACAAACCCATCTGCACCCCACCCTCAGAGATGGAGGTAGGGTCCCCTTCACTGGAACCACAGATTACGTGAGCAGGGGATTTCCAAAGGGAAACCGAGGCGTGGTTAACCGTAAGCTAAATGGATGCTGTGCCCACTAACGGGGACATGAGGTCTGCTGATATCACAGTGATCGCTTTGAGTAATAACAGGAACTAGACCCTGGAAGTTTTTATTGTAAGCACATTGTGGCTGTTAGGACAAGGAGTCCAACTTTATGAGGAATTGTAAACAAATTGGACCTGCTGTGTGCAGGATGGGCTGGGGGTTGGCTGCTCTAGAGGGAAATAATGCGACCTCTGTTGTGCTTTCTCATATTTCTAAAGCCACAGCACTTAGAGAGTATCTCCTGTGTGCTAAGAGCTGTGGGGAACACAGACAGGATGCCCAGACTTGATCTTGCCCTCCACAGAGTCTACAATGTGGCAGGGAAGACAGTGCATCAGAGTCGATTGCGTTGCAGGCAGGATGCACAGTGATCGCTGTACTGGGCTTCGTGGGAACACAGAGAGGTTCTTAAAATGAACCACAGTCCATAGAGCCAGAAGCAGAATAAGCAAGAGCCCTGGGAGGAGAGGTCTGTGGACAGTGATGCCCTCTCAGTCATCTTTGGGAGCAAGTCTGTTGGGGGCACTAAGCATTGCTTGTGTAGCATTTGAGAATGTTTCAAGGACCTGGGTGAGTCAGGAACTGCCTGTCTTATCAATCAGCAGACCCAGGTCTCCCTAGGAGTTTACAGGCCCAGAATGGGATTGTCCACGTGGTGGAGGCTGGCTTGCTGTCTCTGAGAGAGCTCTCGGGCCATCAGCACGTGAAGCTCTAGTCTTTTGGCCTCTGACGCTGCTCGTGCTATCTCCTCCCTGGCTCACCCTGGCTAGGACCGGAGGAGGGAACCACTGGAGTGCGGTGGCTCCTTTGAGTTCTGTTTCAATAGACTTTAAATGGGAAGAAATTGCCTGGGCCTCACGTGGGAGGAGAACTGAGTTCTATTCCTAGTCAGTGATGCGATACGGGCAAGTCTCTCCACATACCTGGGCCTCAGTTTCCCTGCCTGTAAAGGCAAAGCCCTGGGCGAAGAATGCTTTATAAATGCTCTTTCAATTCTAAGAGTCTATACATCCAACAGAAAGAACCATCACACCCTTTTCCATGACCTGTGGTCATGACATGCTATGTCTCCAAAAATAGCTGCTGTGAAGTTACTGGTGAATCAGCACAACTGAAAGCTCAGGAGCATTTGAGCATGAAGGCCCGTCAACAAAGGCCAGCATTTAAAAGCTGCTAACTAGAGAAACTGGCAGGAGTGGCCAGGACTGACTGCTTAAATGGGACAGAGCAAGGGCTGTCCAGGCAGAGGGACAAGTAAGGAAGAGGATATGTGACTGACCTTATGAGCATCTGGACAAATGAACATGAAAATGAGGGGGATGGGACCATCCAAGCCCATGAGTGCCACCAGCGTCTGCATAAACTGCGTTACAGTATTGGTGGAGAAATGGCTTATTTCGGTGCTGACAGCCAAGAGAGTGACTTGGAATAATTGAGTCAGTTATGGGGAGACGAGGTAAATATGGAGAAGGTGCCAGTGAGAGTAGGCAGGGAGGGAAGGTGCTCTGAGGTAAGTTCTAATGAGAGCTTTGTTTTGCATTGTTTTCCTCTGACCTGCAGTTCCTTCATTTCAAAACAATATCTTACATTGTAAAGAAAAAACAAAACAAAACACCACCTTCCATTTCTGGGAGTCTTCACCATTTTGAAAGCATTTGCACATCCATTTTTATATATAGCAACTCTGGAGGGTGGGAGGGCGTTATCCCTGCTCCTTATTTAACTGAGAACTGAGTGAACGGTTCCCATGGTCAGCAGTGGACGGAACAGGACTCAAAATTTCTGACTACAAACCCGCTGTGCAATTTTTCTCCCCGACACTAGAGAACCTCAGTCCACTAGTCAGTATTAGTCCCATGCCAGTGACTGTTTTCTTTCTCAAGAAGGTAGAAATAAAAATATTTTTTATGACCAAGAGAAGCGTTTATATTACTCTTGGATTAACTACAGAGTGGTTTTTATGTGTCAGACTAAATAGACGCCTGTTTTTTACATTCAACTCTACACAAACAGAGCATTTTCAGTTTGCTTTGAAAGCAAAATACCATGTGTTGTTGTAACTTTACAATGTTTTAAATAAAGTTAGGAATTTGGATTTATGATGCTGAAAAATATCATAAAATCGGTGGGTATAAGACCAAGAGCTATGTATGTGAGTTGAGGGTCCTTAAAAATTCGACACTTCGAAGAATCAAAGGTAGACATTTCAACACACCAGTTATTGAATCATTGTATTAACAATCTAGTGAAACGAGAAGTGAATTATTAAAGTTTATCTTGCTCATTGATTTGTAACACTGTTATTCAGATAGTTTTTAAAGCAGAACAATTCAGCCTCATGAAGCCATTTACTGTACTGGTTTCTACACACTGCCTCTCTTTCTTTATTACTTCATTCTGGAACTTTGATTGCCCCATTTTAGATCTGAGATTGCTCTAATGCTACACTGCAATTGTATGAGGGGCTTAGTTTTCACTTTGTTCTCAGAACCCGGCTGGCTATAAATTTATCTCTGTTCTTTGAAGAAGCTAACAGTAAATTTCTAAGAGGAAAAATGGTGGTATATATCCCTGTAGAGGAAAAGTAATCTCTTAAAAGCAGAATAACCTCCAGGCTACATCCTTTTAAAGAGGGACTTTCAAGCAAGGATGCCTTCAACTTTTATATGTGTTCTGCATTTTTCTTCAGGCTTGGTACCTGCTCTTCTGCCCTCTGTGTAAGGTTTCTCTGTAATGATCCGTTCCTCCTCACACCCATTAAATCTGTAATGAAGTCATGCCCTTCCCAATCCTGATGTCATAATAACTTCCAGAGCTATGGCTAGAGAGCATATCCTGGAGATCATATGAGGTTTCCTCAGGAAAAGGAGGCATAGGGCCCAAGAGTTGGAATACCTACAACATCGAACTTCAGTTTCGTAAATTACCACACACTACAATGAAAATGAACTTTGTAAAGGAAAATCCATGGGAAGGTTTCCATCAGGTTTAACTGCATTCAAAGCAGTTTTCAATTTCAGGCATTGGGTTCATTCAGATTAAACCCATCCTTGCCAGAGACTGAGCCATACTCCCTCATCAACAGATAATAAGATCATTTAGAATGAGGAGGTGCTAAAATAACAGGACGAGCTTGTGGCTCTGTTTCCATGTGTGACAACTTCATCACCTCTCATCTTTATTAGACAGCTGCCTGGAGCTGAATGTTGATGAACGAGACATGCCTGGCGTCCTCACGTGTCAGACACACAGGCCTGAGGCTCCCATTTACCAGGGGGTCTCTGGCTAGGCTGGGAGCGACCGAGGGTATCAGATGTGGTGCTAGCGGAGGTCTGGGGAGGGCCAGGGAGCTGTTGAACCCACAACATCATCCATCCTGCCTGTGCCTGCGATGTCATGACCAGGTGCCCTTAGGAGCTGCTTGTGGGGGAGCAGAGGGCACCCCAGCAGTGGTGACTGTGGTCACCAAAAGTGAGTCATCGTGGACAGGTTAACTTAGCCAGCATATTTTTCTGACCTCAGAAAGTTCCAGAAATCATTCCTTTTGCCATTTCCTTCAGCCTAATTGTCCTCTTTCTCATTTTATGCCCCTGCTAGACCACCGCTCTTGATAAGGAGAGGCAGGTTTTCCGACGAAGACGCCACCCGGATGTGAGGAGCCGGTACAAGGCCCAGCCAGCTCCGCCCGAACTCAACTCGGAATCGGAAGACTACTCCCCGAGCTCCTCCGAGACTGTTCGCTCCCCAAACTCGCCCTTTTAACAAGACCCTTTTACTCAAAGTCCTAGCTTAACCCTTTGAGACTCTGAGATTTGTTTTTCCAAATTTATGTAAAACAGTTTCATCTGATCTACCTAGCACTCAATGCTTGAATGGCCGAGCAGAACAGTGTGTTTTCTGGTATCCTTGTAGCGATTTCCCTTTGCTGAATGGGACTGTGACTTGTCGTTGGTGGAGATGGCAACTTGCTGCTAATCGGGTCCTCAAAGGGTTAAGGCTACTTTGCAACTTTTTTAAACATAGAAGCAATGAATGTTTTCATCAGTCAATCTAGGATCTGCAGTATGTAACATAGCACTTGTTAACCCTCTGAGTGCATAGGATTTTATGGGGAACCCTTGGGGGATTTTTCAGGCCTTTGGATTTATACACACATGTTTCTTGACTTTGCTGCAGATCAAGGGGTTGTTATTAGATGCTGAGATGTCCAGACAAGAAGAGTGTCTAGAATGATATCTTGCGTGTCCTTTTTTGTGGGTTTAGAACATGGCAGGTTTATAACTTAAGCATCAGCACCCCCTCTTTCCTCTTCACAATCCTATTAAGAAAGGGGCTTTTTTTGCATTGGAGGTCTAACTGTCAGCTGCCCTGAGTCCTGCATCCTGAGTGGAGGGACTTGGGCCTGTGACCAACAGCCTGACCCAGGATATAGATGGTGCCCTCACCCCCAAATTGCCTCCATATGAAGATGTGCTGATGACGCCCCAGAAATGCTGCTTCCACTTCAGCTGCTGCTACTGCCAGCGCAGACCCTCAGGAAGGCACCATATCTTGTCCTGTGTTTGGTGAGTGAGAGTCTGCCTGCTCAGTATGAGACCTCTACAGGAAAAAACAAACAAAACACACAACTGGTGGAAAAGAGCAATAAATTGCCAGGTGCTCTATAGGGCTGGAATGTCAAACAGAAAGAGGCAACAAGATCCTGTTCTTTTTCTCACCTGCTTTTTCATGCATTTCAGTCTTCAGTGTGCAATCCACATAGAGTATGGAATCCGTAAAAAGGAGGAGCACCGGGTCATAGGGGCCCAGAGGCAGGTGCTCTGCAAGATGGCCGAGGAGAAAGCAGAGTGGGCAAACAATCTAGAATAGTCTCAAAATGGTTTTTAAAGAAATAAACCATTGGGAAGATAATTCCATGTGCATCTTTGGGTTACCTACATAATAGTCTCTCAGGGAGAACAGGAATGGGAGACCTAGAGGGTATTCCTGAGGATAAAACTTCCACTCCCTAAGATGACTTTTTTTTTTTTTTTTGCGGTACGCAGGCCTCTCACGGTTGTGGCCTCTCCCGTTGCGGAGCACAGGCTCCGGACGCGCAGACTCAGCGGCCATGGCTCATGGGCCCAGCCGCTCCGCGGCATGTGGGATCTTCCCAGACGAGGGCACGAACCCATGTCCCCTGCATCGGCAGGCGGACTCTCAACCACTGCGCCACCAGGGAAGCCCAAGATGACCTTTTTATAGCACTGTCTTTAGCCATCCAGAGGGAGATGCTGTTTTCTCTCTTTGGGCCAAGTCCTATCCGACACATGTATTTTACTCCTGTTACCAAATCTTTCTCCCTAGCCCTGTGTCTCCCCCGGTGAGCTTCTACTGCAGTGTGTCACGTTCAGAATGGGGGCCTGAGGCAGCCTGTAGTCACTGCGATGCTTAGTGGGGAGGCTGGCCATGGTGTTGGGAGGCAGGGGCCCGACTCAAATGTCCTCCTAAGGTTTGCTCAACTGTGTGGCCCGGGAGACAACCAGTGAGTGATGGCTCATGAAATTTGCATCTAGATGGCTGAACAGCACTCACTGTCTCGGCTTTGAAATATACTTCAGTACCTGAAAGTCTTGAAATCTGTGTGCAGCACTTCCACAGTCAGTCCTTACTTTCAAATACAGATGGATCTTCGATGGCTGCTTTTTACTCTCCAACTGATGAAGGTATGGTCTATATTACTCTAGATTTTAAAATCACAGCATGTCATGACTTTTGCAAAATTGTTCCCCCAGTTTTTTGCTCTTTCACATTTAGGTTTATCTCTTCGGTCTGTGTTGTCTTGCCATGTATATATTAGATCATTTATTGAGATTCCCCCCTGCCCCCCACTCCCTTTTAGAGGGTCCTGAAAGCTTAATACACAACATCACAAAGTAGCACAAATCAGCTGGGTTTCTTGGGGAGGAGGAGGGCAGAACACGAGGAAGGGTGCGGCGCGTAGGTAGATTCCATATTAGTAAAGTTCCCTGAACTGGTCAGAAACGACTGCTTTCTCTAGAACTCTAAAGCAAAGCACTATTCTAAGTAAGACTAAGGAGTAGGTAAATAGCTTGGCCTTAACTCTAAATGTGGGAATATGAAAAAATCCTATGGGCAGAGACCTACCTACAATAGATTGTGAATTTCTCTGAATTACTGCTTTTCCCGTGGGCATTACATGTATTGCTCCAATATCTAGTGTACAGACCTTACAGTGCATGGCTCAGGCCTTTTTCCATCCAAGTCTTGAAGGACTGTGGACCGTGTGAAGCTGTGGCGTGTTTCCCAGAACACTGCAGAGGGGTAGCTCGGAAGAATGCAGGGCCATTCAGCATGGGGATCCCAGTGCATCGCTGTAGAATTTGAGCGATCTATGCTGAATAAACAGCGGAATGTGACCTGTCAAGTAGAAATATTGAGTAATCAGATGGAATGCAATCTTTTCAGCACTAAGCTATTGAGATCCTGAATGTCAGAGATGTACTCAGAGGGTTAACAGACAAGCACAAGGCATGCTGATTACGTGGGTGTACCCAGACTGCTTTTGCTTTTAGCCAGTACTTTCTATTTTTTTTCACAACATTCTTGGGATAGTTCAAGTTTGAAATAATTAAGTGGTGGTGTTCTTTAAGGAATTTCTATAACCAAATGATCTTATTTTTTATTTCACTTTATTATAGAATAAACATGTACCATTATGGCAGTGTATCTATCTCTATAATTATCAATTTAATCATTGCCACAAGTGTCTCCATATTTTTTTTCCTAAGTATTTAATATAGCTCTTATGGTGGTGGCCTGGTAATGGGGACTGTCTTTCCTTTATTGATACATGACCAACCATATGGTATTTTCAAGGGAATTTTAAGATTCATTTTGTTTCAGTTTGGTAGTAGACTTGTTAAGGAAAAAACTTTCATTACTTGCATCGTGTAAACCATCTCTGTAGATGAGAACTGTTCATATTGATGAACACATTTTTTTCTCGACATTGTAGCAGAAATCATTTTATTTGTCATAATCAATGAATATGTGATTTGCTCCAGATCATTAGAAGGAAAAGTAAGATTTCAGTCATTGAAAATGTTTTTACTGTAGCCCTTATCTAACTTACACGTGGTGCATACTAAAATAAGCAGAGAAAAAATTGCAAATAAACTACTGAAAACGCTTGGTGTTTTGTGTTCAGTGAGACCTTCCTAGAACCTGCTCAGGACCTGCACGGGTGGTGGTTAACAGGCCCATCAGATATTGTTGGAAAAAAGCAATATATCCATGAATGAAGGCTAAAATTGCAATCCTTTACCCTTTGAGGTATGTTTCAGTTGGAAAAAAAAATAGAAGAAAAGAAAACTTGGCTTAGCTTAGAGGGTCACGGAGCTATCGTATGACCAAGGCTCATGTACATTAAATCATGGTTGTTTGCTGGCCAGCAGTGCCCATTAGACGACTCTATCCCCTGTGCTGAAAGGCAATTGTGCTTGAGGGAGAGCTTTCTTAATATTATTGTGTTGCCTGCTAGCCTGTCTCTGGGTCAGGATCTGTCAGCATTTCCATGATAAACTTTTAATTTCAAAGGTTTTTAATTTGACCATAAAAAGGTGCCCCAGGCTGAAGTTTGCTATAGAGGGCCTGTTCCAAAGAGTGAAGGTTCGCCGCCTTCTTTTCTCTGCCCAATTCTCCCGAGAAAAGAACAACCAAAAAATCAGGTATGTTCCCTCATTGTGAATTCAGAATTTTAGAAAGCACCAAGATCCAAGATGGTAGTTTAATGTAATTATTCATTTGGATGTGGATTTAAAAACAAATAATGAGTCACCTGGCATATATTGTAGATAATGTATCTTTTCTATAATTTGTAAATCGTTAATTTTTTAAACTGTTATATGATTTCGGGGTGGGGCGGGGGGGGAATCCAATCAAAGATTTTTTAAAACTTGAAGTTGGTCAGTTCAAGGGTTAGCCTTTCCTGCGTGTTGTCTGCCATTTCCATTAAGAGTTTGGGAAAAATGCTCTCAGACAGACCCTTATTTTGCATGCAGTGATAGAGGGTCAGATATATGCTTCTTTGGGAGATACGGATTTCTTTATTTAATCAAGTTTCATGAAGCCATTCTGGTCTGTTGAGGAAAATAGTGATTAAAAGCATTTCCAAATTAACATTTTTGTCAATTCGGGTATGATAAGCACGTAATATGATATGCACTTCACACTTTCTTGGTTTAAAGACAAAAAAATCAGCAAAACTTGAGGACACATTTGATCACTGCAAATGTGCTTTAAAAATTGGCTCAGTGGTGCTTATACATGAAACAGTAACAAATGGGGTCCCTAGGACTGTCTGTCAGAAGGAATCTTCCATTTGTATGTAGTTACATACTTGAGGAGGTGGTGCTTTTAAGGCAGTCTTATTTTTTAATCATCTCAAATATGCAACCATTCATCCAGTAACATTAAGGGTCGTAAACTGGTGGGAAACAGGAAATTCAATGTAGAAGCTGAGAATGCCTCTGCGTGGTGTGGTTTTTATTTTTCCTTTGGATTTTTTTGTTGTTGTCATTCTCGGGCTTCAACGCTGAAGCTATGCGATCATTTTTCAGTGAGTGAGCCTCTAACCGGCAGGTGTTTTGATCATGAGGTTTGCAATCTCTTGCCCTTGGAGACAAGTGAGAGCTCTAGTTTCATACCTTTTCATAAAGGAAGAGCAATCTCTACAATTAAACCCTACCTGTAAATGTCCTCAACATTCTTTTTTGGTTAACTGATGTGAGACCCTTAATGTTGCTTCAATGTAAAATTGTATATTTTTGTCTGTGATATACTTTATTAACTTAAAGTAAATAATAGTTCTAAAAGTCTTCACTGTCGGTATTAAGAGAAAGTAGGATCTTAAAAGTGATGATAAAGATGCTATAATGTCAATTCATTCCAGTCCAATCGAATGTGGTAAGAAAAAGACCTTGAATAATTCTCTAGGGACAATTTCTCACTGACCATTGACATTAATTTTTGATATATTCTCAGAAAAAATAAAAAGAAATTGAAACTGGTCCAAGGTTAGAGTCACATCCTCGATAACTATTTTGTTAAATTTTATTAGGAAATTAATAATGGTCTTTTTCAATCTGGCTGAAAGAAAATTATTAAAGGATTAGCTGAGTGTGAAATTAAATAGTATTTTGCTCATGCATACTGAAAAGGTGGGCTAGGAACCTGATGCATTTAAACAAGTTTCTGAAAGGTTTCAATTTGGTGCAAGAAAAAAAAAAACTGTTTCCTTCAAAAATACTGAATTTATCAATTGCTGCATGGATCAGATGGCACAGGTTAATCTTTGATTTTCAGAATCTTAATGAAATAACTTTCAAACAATTTGTATCCATGATTAAGGCTGGAATGAGATCCAATTTTTTTCCCTAATCTCTCAGTTTAAGCTAATAAATGTAGGTTAATGTGGATGAAATCATCTGTGATATATTATGTTCATTTATCAACTGAGCTTTTTTGATGTTGCCTGTTTTTATGTAAAACATGTTCTTAAAAGTTAATAAAATAATAGTACTTGGTGTATGAACTGCTACGTAATACCCGAGCTCCAGTGTCCACTCCTCAGTTCACTTTGCCATAATGGAGTAAAATTTCATTTTAGTTCAATTCATTATTGACACATTCAGTCCATGAAGGAATAACCCAGCTGTGTTCTTGAGGGGAATTCTCTCTATGCAAGGCTTTAAAAATTAGTCATGCAGTCAGAGTGTAGCTTTCCCACATGTCCTTCCTAGCAGAGTGTATATTTCATGAGCATAATTCAAAAACAGCTATTCTAAAAATGTCCCTTTTCATATATTACCTTCCTGCCTGGGCCAGTGACTTGGATAAACACAAAGAAATCAAATACCATTCAGGCCTATTTTACCCTTCCACCTAACAAGATCTCCAGAGAAGAGTGTTGTTTTATCTGCTAACCTGTAATTAGCTGCCATTTTTATAGCGATGTCCCATCAGGCATCCCATGTGCAATACTGACCTTAGAGAAAATCGCCATGCTGTACAAGGGAATAACGTTCTTTCTTACGTGAGTTGTTCAATGCTAGGAGATTGAAAAGTCGGCCAGCAAAAGTGACTGCAGGACCCTGGTGTCCTAGGAAGGTGCCAGAATATCTCTGAGCACTTGTAAAATTAGCAGTCACCTTCCTGGCCATCATCTACATGCTGCTGCTGCTGCTACCGCTGTTGCTGTTTTTGTGCCTTTTGCTCCTCTGCAGTGAAATTGCTGGGTCCTTTCTAGGATTTCGGGGCAACTGCTGTGAAACAATAGCTAAAGTGATTGCTTCCTAAGGACCATTACCTTGTTTTATGAGGCTGGCGGCTTTGCCAAAAACCTGCCATCAGAAAAAAACGTGCCCTGACACAGAAACATCAAACACCGGCAACTCTGGGATTGAGGATGATAAAACTACCACATCAGGAAACTGGGAGAAAGGCCTTCCAGGACTTTTGAAAGGTAGGACTTAATGTTCAGATAAGGAAGTTCTGCAAATGGTGGTAAATGGGTCAAATAAAACAGGTGAAGAAGCGTCCTAGGAAATTCCATACACTACTACCTCCTTACACAGAAGAAAGGCTTTGCTCTATCTCGGAAGGCAGCCAGCCTCCCCAGCTCCAGAAGGGGCACCAAGGGAAGAGGGGGAGCCCCGCCCAGCCAGCTGGACCAGCCAAATCCATGCTGGCCGCCAGCTCTGTGACAGATGTCCTTGCCAGCTTGCCTGCACATCCAAATCATTCATTCAGATGTTTCCTGAGTAAGTGCCAGCACCACAGAGGGTACCCCATTTGGGCTTAGAAAAGAGACACCCCATTGTCCTTTTTTTTTTTTTTTTTTTGCTATGGATTAGAAGACTTTAAAGATGAGAAAATGTGTTTCTAGCTGCAAGGTTTGCTATTTATCTCAGACTCCTGGTCCAGGGTTCAGATAACCTGGACATCACATCCAATCAGGCTTTGTGGTTATGGCAACTTGGATTCTCTCACTTGAGGATGTGTTTACCATCTGCCTGTTCAGTGGTGCACACACCCTGTGCTACTCTTGGCTCCGCTCCTGGCCTCTGGGGTAGAAGGCTCCCAGAGTCTTCTCTGCCGTTTGTAATTAGCACGCGATTTACAACTGTCGTAGACTAGCACATCTATTCAACAAGCATTCTCCAGGACCTACTGTGAGTGACGCACCACATGGAAGCCAAGATGAACAAGACACCACTCCTGTTCTTAAGAATCTCAGACCTAGTGAGAAATCTTCTCCTCTGGATGGCCATGGGCTGGGGCACCTGATTTATCACTCACAGATGGCCGACCAACAGTTTGTCGGGGGAGAGGCATCCCTACCAGCCCGAGACTGGCCCCCTCAGCATGTGTAGACTGTGCTCCTGTGAGCAGGCCAACCGTCAGTCACATGCGAATACATCTGTGGCCTGCTCTGTTACAACAATTCATATATTCATGTGTCACCCTTAGAAAGGCCCTGGAAGGAGGCAAAGATGGGAAGGAAATAGGAGACGGAGAGAGGGAGGGAAGGAAGAAATGAAGGCTGCTGACACCAAAGCTGCCCCAGTCCTAAGACCTAGTGTGTTACTGGGGAGCTTAGAGGAAAGGAAGAGTATTAATGTCTCACAGAGTGCTCTTCAGGCCCAGTCCGAGGACGTGCTCTGCGGGAATTATAGAACATACCTCAGTGTAGGTTTAACATGGTCTCTTCCACACTCTTCATTCAGGGGAGTGCCCTCCACCCCCTGTGACAGGATGAATAATAAGACCCCACTGATAGAACCATCAATGCATTTCTTTAGGAAGCAGGGGGTGGGGTGTTTCCCAAAAATGTTCTAATTCTCACACTCTACTGTCCATTCTCTCCCTGACTTCCGAGATCCTCTTGGAGGACCTAATTCCCTTGAACCTGGGAATTTCTAGTAACAGGAATTTCAACCTGGGGGGCCCCCTCCGCCATCTGCCATCGGGGCACTTCGTCTAATCCCATCTCCAGCAAGCTCCTATCAGGTGCCAGTCCCACTGCTGGATCCTGGGATCCATCCTGGCAGCATGAGATAAAAGACCTAACCACTGCCTCCCCGACGACCAAGGTCCCGTGCAGGAAGCAAGTAAACAGAGAGACATCAACCAGCATGAGCAGGGTCGCGAGAGGAGAGCACGGGGTACTTCGCAGGCACTTTGGAAGTTCATCTAACTGAGATGGAGGGGCGAGGGGATTCAGAGGAGGCTTCCTGGAGCAGGTGCCCCTGAGTGAGTGTCTGAAGGATAAGCAGGAATCAGTCAAGAGAACGAGGAACGTACTTTAAGCCATGGGGACATACTTAGAGAACATGGTGGAGCTCAGAATGGGTAAGAGGGAGGTTTAAGGGTGGTCCTAAGGAGGCCAGGGTACAGCCCAGGGAGCTGGGACCCTCAGACCCTCAGCTGTCATGCAGGAGAACAGGCATGGAGATCAGTCCATCTCCTCGCTGTGTGTGCTCAGCATGTGGTGGGTAAACTTAAAAGTGAAACAGCCCCAGACTCTGGGTCACCAGAGCTGGTTAAGGAGGAAGGGGAGCTGGGTGCATGACTCTTGGGGGGACATTAGAGACACTTCCCGAAATAACACGGATCCTAATGGATCCCTCACAGCAATTGCAGAGGGCAGCCTCCCTGTGCAAACGGAAGGGCTAGTCATGTGTTAATCCTTTCCTACAAGGAGTAGAGTTTCCAACTCACAAAGCTTCTCAGCTCACAGGGAGAAAAAATCACTTCCTTCTCACCTGTGTTGCTTCACTGCTGATAAAAAAAGGAAAAGAGAAATGCACTGACCCTGAAAATAGCTCTCTCTCTCCTCCTTCTGGGGCAAATCCACATTACCACCTTTCCCTCCAGCAGGGTGATAATTAACGTTCCACCCGAGAGAGGTTTCATTATTCCATCAGAATTACCTATTAATTTGCTGGATTCTTCCGATGAAGCGGTGAACTTGTCATGATGGGAACATTGTTCAGAATGTGAAATATCCTTTCATTTTCAACAGGTAAATCAAAGCCCAAACCAACCTAGACATGTTTAATTTCTGCTCTCGACATGGTCCCCTCTGTTCTCACTGTTGTGGATGTTTCATTTTTCAACATTTTCTAAGTTCTCTGCTCTCGTGCTGAGCAAACTGTTTGGGCTTCATCAATAGCTTCTATTTTTTTTTAATTCCTCTGTAGAGGAAGGTTCACAGTGGCTTCTTAAATTGGAAAACTGAACATTTCCTGCTCGGGATGGGAGGGAGGCCTCATTCCAACACTTGCATCTGCTGATTCTCTCACGGGACTTCTGCCCAGTGGTTTTGTGGGTTCTCCTGAATTGCCCGCACCTTGGTGTGCTTTTCTGTAAAAATGTTGTCGGCGCGTATGTGTGCCTCGATTCCGCTGCCTCTCGGGGCCTCTCACAACAGGGCCTTCCTCTCTGAACATGTTTGTACCAAAAAGGTCTGATGAAAACACACCAAGAGCAGCCCTGGTGCAGAAAGGAGGGAGGCGACTATCACCTGGACAATCGGGTCTCTGGAATAAAAGAGCGTGGAGACCCGCCAGCCTGGGTGACCAGGTGCCGGGAGGAGGTCTGATCACTGCTGAGCCTCGGATCTCTTTAGTGTCAGCCGACCAGAGCTTCCGTGAGCCCCTGTTAACCAGAGCCCAGGAGTTACAGTAGCAGAGGATGCCCTTGGACCTAAAGGGTCACTCCTATCTGTCATGATCAAGATTATCCAACTCAGCTCTGTCCCCAACTTGTCAGCAGGGCTCGCTCTAAAGGAGAGGAACCTTCTAGGTGAGAGAGAGGCCAGGGGCTCTTGGGGCCAAGTCAGGCCTCCTCCCAGCGCCCAGCTCCACTCATCAGTGTTTTAGCAACAACAGCCCCATAAACCCCACCACGGCCATGCTCAGTCCCCTCCCAAGAGACACGTCTGCTGCCTGAAAACCATGCGGCCTCTCCACCATAAATGCCCAAGGTTTCGCTTCTCCTTAATGTGGCCCTAAATCCAGACTGGCCTCTGGGCAAACTCTGGCCCCGGCCTCCATCATGCCTCTTCAAGCCTGGAGATTTGGGAATCATTTCCAAGAAAGTTAGCTTTCACAAGAGAGACCATGTGCCCCTATTCGAGGAACAGACACCATTTTGGGGAAGTCAAAGTACAGTGGCTGGGTAGGCTGTTTGCTGTTTCCTGCCCTGCGGGTCATGAACACGTCCTGAGAGATATCCCCGACACCGCAACTCATCCTGAAAGCCTCGCTAGCCAGGGAACATGTGACGTAGAGACAGAGCTTCTCCATTCTATGTCTGTTGCATCAACATTTACCTCTAAAAGCTCAGACCCAGAACCACCGCTGCTTCTGTGCTGCTGTAGTTAGCAGGCTCCTTCCCCCACTCCACAGCATCTGGCAGATGTGGGTGCCAGTACTGGAGTTCCTAGCGGTATCACTACCTAGTTATCCAAAAAGTGTGTATGTGTGAGTGGTATGTGATGTGTTGCGTATGTGTGTTTGCATGTATGTATGTGCTACGTGGTGTGTGTGTATGCGTGTGTGTGCCTATGTGTATGGTGTGAATATGTGATGTCTGTGTATGTGTGTATTTGTGTATGTGTATGTGTGTGTGCATGTATGTGTGTGTATGTTCTGTGTGTATGTATGTATGTATATGGGGGGGCGTGGTGATTAAAAAATGTGAGTCCACATCACACAATGCAGCAAGCTTCCTGCTGCAGGCAGCCATCTTAGTATCCCCCAGAAAGATGATCCCCCCCAGTGTCAGGCTTAGTAGTCTTCTGTAACATGGGACCAGCTCCTGGCCACAGCCGGCCTCCTAGGGCTCTGTTTACTCTCCTACACTGTCATCCACTTCACCATTTGCCACCAGTGTGGGAGACAGCTGCCATGACTTTAGATTTGAGCGGTCAGCCTCAAGGTCAACCTTGACCTTACGGCAAGGTCAGGCTTGCTGTAAATCAGGGAGGCACAACCTGGCACTTGAAAAATGAGGTGCCCTTTTCTCCAATCCAAGCTCCTATACTTTCAGTTCCAGGCAGGAGTGTCCCGTCTCCCCGCTTTCCCCCAACGCTGCTGCTCTTCACAGATATCTGACGTGAAGCCTGCTGGCTACTGGCGTCTTAAAAATGTTTACGTGTGAAGGGACTTCCCTGGTGGTCCAGTGGTAAAGAATCCGCCTTACAATGCAGGGGACGTGGGTTCGATCCCTGGTCAGGGAACTAAGATCCCACATGCCGTGGGGCAACTAAGCCTGCATGCCACAACTACTGAGGTTGCACGCCTCAACTAGAGAGCCTGCGCGCCACAACTAGAGAAGAGAAAATCCGCACGTCACAACTAGAGAGAAGCCCACGCCGCAACAAAAGATCCCGCATGCCACAACTAAGACCCAAAGCAGCCAAAAATAAATAAAATAAAATAAAATAAATAAATAATAAATCTTTGGGCTTCCCTGGTGGCTCAGTGGTTGAGAGTCCGCCTGCCGATGCAGGGGACACGGGTTTGTGCCCCAGTCCAGGAAGATCCCACGTGCCGCGGAGCAGCTGGGCCCATGAGCCATGGCCTCCGAGCCTGCGCATCCGGAGCCTGTGCTCCGCAACGGGAGAGGCCACAACAGTGAGAGGCCCGCATACCACACACACACACACACAAAAAAAGTTTACGTGTAAAATCACCAGACCATTATCTTTCCTCCACCCGGGCCCAGCTCTAACAATCAGCCGGTTGCCCTCCGATATTGACTTTCTTTCTTCCTGTTGGTTTGGCTGACAGTAGGATGCCTACTGGGACACTGGCCATGTCTCTGGAGAGTGAGGGTCACAGAAGGGACCCTTATCTGGTGATGGGGTGACAGGAGGGAAAGGGCCACATTTGTAAGTATAAGCGGGGACTCATTTTGTGCAGTGGATGAAAACTTCTGAGGGTGAGAGTTTGAAATTCCCCTTTTCCTGGGAAAGCATCTATTTTCCTCTATTTGGTTTCAGCCATACCTAAAAGCCAAGTATAAGCTAGGGTTTCCAAAAAAGAGAATTCTCAAGTTCATGAACAGCTAATTCAGTCCAATATGGCCCTCCGGCCAGCAGCTCCCTGAGCAGAGATCTGTTCACAGGCGTCAAACCACTTGCTATAAACGTTCTCTAAGGGCTCCAAGCTAAGACCATAGGTCACCTACGAGGAGGCAAGTGAGAGCATCATCAGAGCTTTGCCACCACCTGGGGACATACATCACTGCACAGGCTCAGGGATCTCAATGGCGCAACATGTCTGCTTAGGACATCAAGTTCCAAACCTTGCATGGCAGGAAATGTGGCTGGTAAGGACATCATGGGGACCTATGTGCCTTATGAAACAATGAAGAGGCATTGAAGGGTTTTAGGTAGGGTGTGGCATGCTGAGATGTATGCTTGTAGAAGATGACTCTGTCATGAGTAGAGGCTTGTTTGAAAGGGGACAAGCCTGGCAACTGGAAAACCCATTAGGGGACTGGTAATATTTTAGGACGAGATAGTGAAGTCCTAAAGTGGGCAGTGGTGATAGGAATGGAGAGGAAAGGCACTAAGGACATGTTTAGGAGGCCAAATCAATCAACAGAACCTATTTCTCATGGGTGATTTGGTGAGCGCCGTGTGAGTAGCAGAGGAGGGAAGAGGACAGGGCAAGGGTGCTGGGGTGGTGGACCAGCTTGGTTTTGAACATATTGAGTTTAGTGGACTGTGGAGCGTCTGGGAGGGGAGAACCCACAGGAACAAGGCTGGGCTGCACACGGGTGTGGGAGTGGAGCAAAAAGCGATATTTGAAACTTTTAAGAGTGAATACCACCACCAAGGAGAGTTACGAACCTAAGTAGAGAAGAGGGGTAAGGAAGGCACCCTGGGCCCCTCTAGCACAGGAGACCCTGAAGGAAGCAAAGACTCATAGACATGAGGGACTGGGCATCAGAAGAGGCGCTTGGAGCCAAGGAAAGAGGTGATTTCCAGGAGGGAGTGATGAGGTGTGTTAAATGCAGCTGAGTGAGTTCCTAGGATAAAAAGGGAAGGTTTATGGAAATAAAGATCAACCAAATAAGAAAAGCAAAGGCTAGTTATTCTGGACTTGCTGTAGCAAGGGAGTCAGCCGCCATCACTTGTGTTGGGCAGAGACCCGAAGGCAGGCAGAGGAGTGGGAACGCTTTAGGGCAGAAACGGGAAGGCTTCAGGTGCGCCCTGACTGCTGGCCACTGGCCTGGGGCGACTGCAGGTGGACCAACTAGAAATGGGGCATACTATGGGATTGGTTAGGGGTGCATATTTGGTTTTCTCTGGTTGGTCCTAAGTCGGAAGCGGGGATGAAAATAGGGAAATTTCCAGTTATTAATCAAGTCCTGGCCATTTGGGGCTGATTGTTATAGAAGTTACTGTTTAGCTTCCTGAACTGTCACCAGCGATAGCCATCTAGAGCTTCCTACAAGCTTCCTGACTTATAACAGGCTGGCTTCCTGGGTTGCCCATTGTATATGAAAGGATTGGTTTCCTAGGCTTATTGCTGCAGGCTGTGGGTCAAAGTTCTCTTTTTATATATAGTCTGGCATTATCCATTTGCATATTCAGTCTCTCAGGGTACAGATTTGGCTTCTGGGAGCCTTCCTGAAAGCAGTTTCAGAGAAGCCAAGAGAGCAGAGAGTAGAAAGGTGAACAAGAGGTAAGCACACGTAGACAGAGCATGTGTCCCTTGCTCTTTCAAGAAGATTTTGTTAAGAGAAGGAGTAATTAAAGGGTGATAAGCCTCCAAGAAGTGTTCTGTTTTTAAAAAAATGAACTTGAACTTTGTTCACTGAGAAAAACTATTAACATCCCATGAAAAGGGCTGAAAATATCAGACTGCCTAGTAGATATCTCCCCAAGCATGACTCATACGGACCTCGAATTTCACCAGGTCCAAAACTGAGCCCACTCTCCCTTGCTGCAAATAAGTTCCATGCCCTGTACACCCTGGGTTAGTTGGTCACTCCCCTCCAACCAGGCATCACTGAGTCACTAAGTTCTATCGATTCTACCATCGTCATGCCCATCCCCTGCTCTTCAATACCACTGGTACTTCCTTGGTTTACGTTCTCATTATTTTTCAGTTGGACTATTTTGACAGGTTTCAAACTGGTCCTTTCAACCCCTGTCTGTCCTGTCTGAAAACTGCTGACTGAGCTTTCTTTTTAAAATGCAAATCATCTTACTTTTCTGTTTGCATTCTTTCAATGGAGCCCACAGGATAAACTGCCAACTTCTTATTATGGCACTCATTCATTCATTCCACAAACAGTTCTTAAGCATCTACAATGTACCAGGCATTCTGTTGGGTACTGAGTATACAATAGAAAATCAATAAATCTATCCCCTGGTTCCTGAAGTTTGTGGTCTAGTGGTGGGTAAACATTAATCAAATAATTGCACAAAGAGCATTTCAACTGTGATGAGTATTATAAAAGGGAGATGCAGGGTACAATGAGAGTATCGGATAGAGGAATTTGATGGAAATAGGGAGGTCAGGAAGGCTTCCTGAGCTGAGATCAGAAGCCTGAGTAAGAGTTAACTAGCAAAGAAGAGGGTAAAGTGCATTGTGGGGAACAGTTTGTGCAAAGCCTCAGTGGTGGAAGGAAGCATGCTAGCCCAAGGGACTGAAATCTGGCCAGTGTGGAGGAAGAAAGGTGTGAGACACCTGAGAGATAGACAGGCAGGTCTTACAGGGAGGTTCATCTTTATCCCTCAGAGGAATTGATGGGTTTTAAGTAAGAGGTGGGGGTGGTGGTGATGGGATCAGATTTTCATTTCAAACAGGTTACTCTGGCACTAGTAGGAGCTTTAAGGGGGTGTGGCTGAGAAGACAGAGGTAGAAAGCAGTACAGATAAAAGCTGACAGTAGATACACTCTGGTGGTGATAGTGGAGATGGGGATTATGGATATTTAGGAGCTATTCTTAACAGGACTTGAACATGAGGGGTCTGAGCAGGAGTTGTCAGGGATGATTTTAGCTTTCTCGCTTACAGAGGGATAATGGTCCCTCCCAGTCCCTGAGTTAGGGAACTCTGGAAGAGAGCCAGCTGAAGGAGTAGAGGAAGATGCTGAACTTAATTTTAGACGTGTTCTTTTTGAGGTGACTCTGACACATCCAAAAGACCTAGAACGTGCATTAGGATATACTAGTCTGGAACCCAGAGGAGACATGTATCTTTAGTCGTCTATATATAGGAACTCACTGATGGATGAGAATGCCTGAGACGAGTGTGGGCCAAGTGGAGTGGTCTTGGGCTGAGCCCTGAAGAACTTCAACCAATAGTGATTGGATAGAGGAGAAAATGCACACGAGAAGAGACAGAGAAGCAGCTGGAGAAGCAGGCAGAACCCAGGAGAAGGCTGTACTGTGAAAGCCAAGGGTAGAGAGTGCATAGAAAACTTAAAAAAAAAAAAAGTCGGTAGAATTTAGCAATATGGAGGTTATTAGCTACCTTAGCAGCACTTCTCAAGCCTGTGTCATGGAAGAATGGAAAAGATATCTGCATGATACCAAGGGAACCAGGCAAGGCTGCCCTGGGTCAGATGCAACCAGCCCAGAAGCTCTAGCTCCCCAGCACCCAACTGACTGCCCTGAAGTGTAAGGGATTATTAGCCGGGCCCACCTCTAGCTTATTCTCAGCATACCAGTGAGCAGTTGGGAAGCTCTGCCTTGTAGGGAAAGTACAGTTTCCAAAAAGTGATGGATCCTGGAAGCTAGATTACAGGGGAATGGGGAGAGAGGACCAGGGCAGCTACTACTGCCCTACTCTAAGGAGCCAATCCCATTGTATTTTGAGTGAATGGTGCCACCTGGAGCAGTGCAACATGGTGGCAAGCCAGACCAATATTGTTAACTCTTCAGAGAGATTTGGTTGAGACTGGAAAGCTAGAGATAAGACTGTGGATGGAAGGAAATGAGTTAATTGTTATCTCTTTTAAAATCCAGAGAAGCATTTGTGTATTAAAAAGCTAATTACTTATGTATTAAAAAGACAGATATACTGAGAGAAAAGAATGAATATTAAAGTCCATGAAGACTCAACATCATTACTTAGAGTAACGGCAAATGGAAACCTAAGTGAGATGATATTTCACATGCACTAGGATGGCTAAAATGAAAAAGGCAGACAAGAGTTGACAAGGATGGAGAGAAATTAGAACCCTCCTACATTGCCGGTGGGATTTTAAAATGGTGCATCCACTCTGAAAAATAGTTTGGCAGTTCCTCAAATTGTTAAACAAAGAGTTACTATAGGACCCAGCAATTCTACTAGGTATATACCCAAGAGAAGTGAAAACATGTGCACACAAAAACCTGTACACAAATGTTCACTATTCATAATAGACAAAAAGTGGAAACAATCCAAATGTGATCAACTTCTGAATGAATAAATACAATGTAGTTTATCCATACAATCAGAGAGTATTCTGCCATAATAGGACCTGAAGTACCGATTCATGCTGCAGCACGGATGAACCTTGGAAACATTACACCGAGTGAAAGAGGTTAGTTACCAAAGGCCACATATTGTATGATCCCATTTATATGAAATGTCCAGACAGGCAAATCACAGAGCCAGAAAGTAGGTTGGTGGTTGCCAACTGGTGGTGGGGAGTGAGTGCTAATGGATACGGGGTTTCTTCTGGAAATGATGACCATGTTCTAAAATTATAGAGGTGATAGTTGCACCACTCTGTGAATATACTAAAAACTCCCAACTTGCGCACTTTACAAGGGTGAATTCTATGATATGTGAAGTGAGATGGATCTCCCTAGTCCTGCTAAGAGCGGCCGCTGATTTGAACAAGGGGGCTTTTGCACAGCTGCTAACTGTTCCTCCAGATGCATGACACCTGGGTCCCCCTGGTCAGCCCTAGGAGGCGCCAGAGACAATGGACACCAAAACACCACTGCACTCAAGCTAAAACAACTGTATCCTAGTAAAGCTGATATTTTTTCAAATCAAGACTTTTTATGACTCTTCTCTCTCTCCTGCCACACCTGCAGCCTGTGCCCCTCCCTTTCCTCGACAGCGTCTCCTCCATTCAGTCAAGTTCTACTCATCCTGTAAGACCTCACGAGCACATCTCTGTCTTGGTGAAGACGGGACTAACCTTGCCCACCTCCACCCCAGTGAGTAAACTGAGTCACCTCTGCTTTGTGCACCACTGTACTATTTAGTACTATTTACCATTAAAACTCATCTCGCTAGAGGGCAATTATGTGTTTGCAGGCCTGTCTCACCACACTGGAGCTTCTTGGGAGAACTGACCTCTCACCATGTTTTTCTCTGTAGCACTTAGCACTGTGCCTAAAGAGAAGAGATGCTAACAAATATTTTAGGGCAAAAGGGTGGACGAATAGAGAAAGGAAGATTGCCCTAGTAAGCAACTGGGTTGTCAGTGAAGAAGAGAAAGCTTTCAAATGTTATAAAGTGCTCTAGTCCCTAAATTAAAATACTTAAAGAAATAATTATTGTATCTATACACTGGATAAAGTTCACCAATGATGAGCATTTATCAGTAATGAATAGATAGTGGGTGTGTTAGCCCCACCACCCTCTTCAACTTAAGGGTTTTTTTATTTAGTTAGTATAAATCTGGCTTTTAATAGTTTTGTAGAAAAAAGGTTCAGCAAACAAATGTTAACCCTGAGTAAAGAAAAAACAACACAGGCAGTGTCTTAATTCTCAACTAACAGACACCATTTTGATGTGCTAATAGCTGCAAATAATAACTGCAGTGAGGTGTTAACTAAATGTTACCATAGGTGTAACTGAAACAGTAGATTAGGAACAGTAGATTAGGAACTTTTGGATAACAACTGAAATAGACCCAAGCCCTAAACTAGGAAGGTGTTCAGAGCTGACATTTTTCTCTTAGCAGTTAAAACAGCCATATCCTTAACACTAGAAATCCCAGTTGCCACAAACATAAAAATAAGACCATGCCAAGCCAGTGAGGAAGTATCACCCCCTTAGGGTCTGGGCTAGTTGAGTTACTAGCTGCAAAGCTACTACAAAGCTAGTATTGCTGCAAAGATTAAGTACATCAAAAATGATTTTTTAAATGCAAGGAATGTATGTTTATTGTTGAAAGTTGGACATCATGGGTAAAGCAAAGAAGGTGGAAAAAAATTCCACCACGATGAAGACCTCAGCATATGTCCTTTGAGTCTTTCACAAAAACAGGATTATCCCGCACTTACGTACATACAAGACATTCAACTAATATTGATTGAGCCATTGAGGTGGGGAAGATGCTCACATCACATAAAACAAAAGAGGCAAAAATCCCTCTCTCGTAATGCCTGTATTTTACTTAGAGGGAAATATACACATAAATATAAACAATAATAAGAAAATTATTCATTGTTTTTCATTGAATCTCAGACACCATCAATATCAATTATCTCTTCTTGCATAATAAAACACACCAAAAGGAAAGCCATTCTTTAGGTCACTGTTCCGTAGGTCAGTAATTTTGTCTGGGTTCAACTGGTGGTTCTTCTGGTCTCTTTTGAGATGACTCATTTATTCATTATTAGTTGCCTATCACTAGACAGCTCTGCTTCTTGGAGTTTTCTACTGTCAGTTGGGGCAGGGGAGGTGACCGGGCCAATTGTTTCTCGTCATCCAGCAGGCCAGCTTGGGGTTGTTTGTACGGCCAGAGCCAGATTTCCAAAGGAGAGACTGGATAGACACAGACCTCTTGAGGACGAGGCTCAGAACTGGCCTCTCATTCCTGCCACAATGTATTGATCGAAGCAATCCACAGTACTAGGCAACTTTTAGGGGATAGGAAAATAGAGGAGCTACAAAGTCACACTGAAAAGAAGCGTGGGTACAAGGAAGAGACTAATCGCAATCATTTTTGCAAACAATCCGTCACACCATCGATGTAAGATGCACCATCATTCCCTGCACTGCTATGAAAGAAAACAGCCGCCAAGTCGTTGGAAGACATATGTGATTGTCAGTCTCATCTCAGTTTCAGAGATGTTTAACTGTAGAAAAAACACGCACCACAAATCAATGAAAGATGCTAGTTAGAAAGTCATAAGACTATGGGAAGAATATAAAACTAGGAAAGGTGATCAAGAGTGCTGACAGTAGGGAGTCGTGATGGACTCTTAAATAAGGCAGTCAAGGGAGACTTCGCTGACAAGGTTTGAGCAAAAACTGGAAGCAGGTGGGGGAGGAGGTATGCAGGTACCTGTGAACAGCCAGTAGGAAAGCCCTGAAGTAAGAGTTTGGCTGGTGTGATCAAGAAATGGGAAGTATGGTCGGGGTGGGGAGAGTAAGGGAGAAAGGAGTACAAGATGCAGTCTGAGAGCTAAGGGGGAGGGTGTGGAGGACTTTGTAGGCCATTTCCCATGTCTTTGACTCTGTGTGAGGTGGGAAGCTGTGAGCAGAGGCTCTCTGTGATGAGTTTTAATGCCTTAACTGGGTCCCTCTGCTGCTGTGTTGAAATAACCTGTGAGGCATAACAGCAAGATGAGCAGATGCACTAATTCATCTGAGAGATGAGAGTGGCTTGCACTAGGATGATAGCAATGACTCCAGTGAGGCTGAGATTCTGGGCAGACCTTGAAGGTAACGGGTCAAAGGATTTCATGATAAGCTGGATGTGGCTGTGACGATAAAAAATGACTCCAAAGTTTTGTCCTGAGCAACTGGAAGGATGGAGTTGCTATTCACTGTGGTAGTGGCTATGGGTAGAGCATATCTGACAAGTGGGGAGATCAGGACTTCATACTTTTTAAATAAGGTTGATTTTTATCTATTACATATCCAAGCGTGTTCTGACCTTTTTTTAACAGATTATTTTTTAATTGGAGTATAGTTGCTTTATCTCAATTAAAATGTCATGCATATCATGCTTGTTATTCAGTATTCTTCTACAACACCTTTTAAAAACAGCTGTATACTATTCCTTTTATGGATATACCATGATCTTTTTAATCATCCCCTACTGATGAACATTTAGATATTTTCAATATTTTATGACTACAAACATGGCTTCAGTGAATACCCTCATAGTAAAATCTTTGTATAGATCAACTATTTCCTTAGTATAAATTCCTCAAATTGGAATTGCTGGGACAGAGAGTTTATCTATTTTTAATATGTTTGACATATGTGGTCAAATCACTCTCCAGAAAAGTTGTATCAATTTATGTTCCCACCATGATGAATATTTTCTTGCACCCTTTTTTTCTTGTTTTTATTTTTTGTTTTTTGCGGTACGTGGGCCTCTCACTGCCGTGGACTCTCCCGTTGCGAAGCACAGGCTCCGGACGTGCAGGCTCAGCGGCCATGGCTCATGGGCCCAGCCGCTCCGCGGCATGTGGGATCTTCCCAGACCGGGGCACGAGCCCGTGTCCCCTGCATCGGCAGGCGGACTCTCAACCACTGTGCCACCAGGGAAGCCCAGTAGTGATACTATTTATTCAGTATTTACAAAAGCTTTAAAATAATTATATAATAGTTATCTAATAGATAACAGACAATATTAAATTGTAGTGATACTGTTTTTTTCTTTTTTTTTTTTTGCGGTACGCGGGCCTCTCACTGTTGTGGCCTCTCCCGTCGCGGAGCACAGGCTCTGGACGCGCAGGCTCAGCGGCCATGGCTCACGGGCCCAGCCGCTCCGCGGCATGTGGGATCCTCCCGGACTGGGGCACGAACCCGTGTCCCCTGCATCGGCAGGCGGACTCCCAACCACTGCGCCACCAGGGAAGCCCTTTCTTGCAGTCGTGTTTAAGTGCATCTTTACAGTCAGAGATTCAGATTATAAAAAATATTTCATGAGATGAAAATAATTTTACTCTAAATCCAACAAACCTTTATGGAACACCTACTATCCCCCAGATGTATGTTCTGTATGCCTTGCCCCAGGCATAACTTTATTGAATTTTTGCTTGAAACTGTGCTAAATAATTACTAAGAAATGAGCCCAGAATCCAAAAGCCAGCAAGTGACAATGTCAGGATATGATCCCTAAGTCCAATGGCTTGTGTCCTGAAGGGCAGCCACAACCTCAATGCATTTGGACCCACTGAGTGTCACGGGGCACCCTTGGGGGGCAGGGGCCGGCAAGAACAAAGATTAAAGAAACAAACATGAAAAAAATCCAACAACAGCCCCATTACTCCTGAAGGTGGAGACAAACTGACATGTAAAACATCAGAGTGTGAATAATAAGGTAAGAATGAAGACAGAGGAGAAGGGCTCATTCTGTGAGCACTGACAAGCAAGTGCTGTTGAACCAGAAAGAAATTAGAAGTTTGGGGAGCTGAGAAGAGAGCCTGAACATTCCCTCAAAGAAAAGAAACAAGAGCTTAAATGCACATCGGTTCCATTGTCGACCCACAATTGTACAGAAGAGGAGAAACAAGACAGTTGGCCAGAAAATACATACTATGTGGTGAAAGGAAATTATGATGTAACCAAGGCCTTGGAAACCAGGCCAAGAAAGCGGGGTGATTAAATTACGAGGGTTGAATCCCGCAACTGGGAGGAATCCAAGAGGAGGAAGGAGGTATGTCCCTATGTGTGAAAATAAAGCATTGCACTTACAGACATTTTCAGGAGGCCTTCAAAGGGCCAATGACAACCGCAACATGACAGGAGCAGTGTTATGCTGCATATTGCCAGGCCTTTCAGACATAGAAAACGTTAGAAGTTAGGTGGAGGGGTGATGAAGCAAGAGTGAAATACGCTATTATATGGTAAAAGTGAAAAAAAGAGTAACTCTGAGAGAGGCAGCCATAGAAAAGAAAGTTCTGGAATCCACTTCACTGCGTCAGACCCGTTGGTGAGCCGCACAGGTCAGGGTCCTACTGGGTAAGAACAGGGGCTCTCAGTCTAACCATCTGCTCAGGCCTATGACCTTCATGTCTACTCTGTGTTCTCACTGGACATGAGGCCCTACTGCACTGATTCATGGTTATCCTCGGGCCTTGAGTCTCTTGAAGTGCATCTTAGCCCAGCACCTGGCCCAAGTGGCAATCAGCTGTTTTTGTTTTTGTTTTTTTAACTGAAGTGGCATTCACATAATACAAAACTAACCACTTTCAAGCGTACAGTTCGGTGGCATTTAGTACATTCACAATGTTCTGCAACCACCACTCCTGTCCAGTTCCAAAGGGCAATTAGCTTTTGCTGAGTTTAGTAGCTGTTTAAGAGCTGTTTGCTATCTTGAACCCTCACCACATGCATCAGATGAATTTACATATTAACGCATGTTAACTTAATACAAGTGCCCCATACCTATGCTTAGAATGTGAGCCCAGCTCAGCTCTGTTAAAACACCCTTGGCATTTGTTGCTATTATTTCTCAGAGGTTTAAAACATGAACCATGCTCTATAAATGAGGTAGGGAACAGTAGGAGAACAAACCATCGCTATATTTCGTTCTTTTTGCTTTTTAAGCTTAAAATAAAAAGGAAGGGCTTCCCTGGTGGCGCAGTGGTTGAGAATCTGCCTGCTAATGCAGGGGACACAGGTTCGAGCCCTGGTCTGGGAGGATCCCACATGCCGCGGAGCAACTAGGCCCATGAGCCACAAGTACTGAGCCTGCGCGTCTGGAGCCTGTGCTCCACAACAAGAGAGGCCGCGATAGTGAGAGACCCGTGCACCGCGATGAAGAGTGGCCCCCGCTTGCCACAACTAGAGAAAGCCCTCGCACAGAAACGAAGACCCAACACAGCAAAAATAAATAAACTCCTACCCCCAACATTTAAAAAAAAAAAAAAAGAACTAAAAAAAAAATCAAAAGGAAGACCACCCTTGAAAGTAGGGACCCTCTCACTGTCTTTGTACCCCCATATCCAGCAATAGCGTGTTCACCCTGTGAGGTAAAGTCACACCTACACACCAGTATGCACTGTATTTCCTCCATATTTCAGGAAAGCTCTATTCTCCTATGGTTGGTTTTGGGTTTGGTTTTGGGTTTTTCACCTTAAAAAATGATGTCTCTCATAATGATGAGTAATAAGAAGAAACACTGTCAGGGAAAAACTGGTTTTAGATCTGAAAACGACCTGAGAGAACATTTTATACCCTTAACTTACACGTGAGTCTATAGAGAAGTAAAATAATGCCACCTGGAGAAGAGAGGCCATCTGCTCAGGTTTGCAGAACTCTCCTGGAAAATCAAAATCCACGTCTCCCTCGCCACTGAGCAGAGAGTTAGTCATCAGGTTGCCAAGGGCAACCCCTCAGGAAGAAAGCTTCATCCAAAAGGTCTCACTTGTTTGGGGGCGTTATATCAGCAACCTTGCAAACGTTGTTTCACTCATGAGGAAACTGAGGCTGAGGCGGGTCAGGGATGGAGGACCAAGCGAGAGCCTGAGGCTGCTTGTGCCCCACCCTCCTGCCTGCCACGTTTCTCAGAGGGGATTCCTCTGCTTGGGCTGTTATAGCAATTCCATGGACTGAGTAGCTTAACAACAGAAATTTATCTTCTTAAGATAAAAATATATAAATATATTTATTTTTCAGAAATTTATTTTCTTGGACTTTCTGGAAAGTCCAAGATTAAGTTGCCAGCAGGGTCTATGTCTGGTGAGGGCTTTCCCCTTGGATTGCAAATGGCCACCTCCTCACTGTGTGCTCGCGTGACCATGACCTTTCCTCATTTTATGTGCATGGAGAGAGAGAATGAGAGAAAGAGAGAGTGAGAGAGCACACAAGCTGTCTGGTGTCTCTTGTTATACGGACACTAATCATATTGGATCAGGGCCCCACCCTATGACCTCATTCCATCCACTTACTTCCTTAGAAGCTATCCCATCTTCAAATTCAGCCACACTGGGGTTAAGCTTTCAACAGAGAAATTTTGGAGGAAACACACATGCAGTCTATGACACAAGCATGTAGAGCTTCTGTGGCTCAGAGCATATGTTCTTTTAGAAAGCAAATAAAAATCCGCATTTTAGACCACAAAATGAACAGTTACCAGTATAGCCACAGTCCTGTAGTTTTGGTTTATCCAGGCACTAGCTCAAGAAACTGGGTTTTGTTTGGATTTGGGTTTTTTTTTTTTTTTTTTTTGCTTTTGCTTTTGTTTCTTTACCACAGCATACACACAATAGGTGAGCCCAATGCCTTCTGTACTGATGTGGCAGAGGCCACATCAACATCTTCTTAAGGCCCCTTCCACCAAATTTGAATCCAAATGCCAAGCCTTTAGACGCCAAGCCCAGACCTGGAAATGTCTCAGTGAGACAGATCTCTCTAGTCTGCTAACAGCTGCTGATTTGAGCAAAGGGACTTCTGCACAGCTGGTAACTGTTCTCCCAGGTTAATGACACCTGGGCCCCACTGGTCAGGCCCATGAGGGGCCAGAGACAATGGACACTGAGGTGCCACTGCACTCAGCTAAAGCCACTTGGCAGAGGGCTGGCAGTGGGCTTCCAGTTCACCAAGAGACAACCCTGACGTGACCTTGGCCCTGTCCTTCTAATCCTTCCCACTGCGGTGGTGAATCCTGGTGCCATTACACGAAGCTTGGATGGTTCCACTTATTCTGGTAAATAAAAACCTGGAAGAAATACCAGGAAAAGACGAAGAGAGCTGTGTCTACTCTCACATATATGTGAAAAACGAAACAGAGTATTCCCATCTCCCCACTGATTGCTTTTTGCCAGGTCACCCTCCCACAACCAGAAGTATCTGGATCACTTTCCTAGTTGTCCTCTGAGTCTCTGCTGTTAAACAGCGAACACACACTTTGGAGGGAAGGATCACTCCCTTGTATTAACAAATGTTTCCTTGGATGCAGTAATCCTGAGTTCCTTCCTCAGAGTGCTAGATGCGTTTACCAAACATTTTTTCATAAACTCCTTTTCAGGAGCTGTTTCCACCTCTGGACACACACTCTGGATTTTGTTCCCAGATCTGATGACGGTTTTCAAACAGTGGGATGCCACATGCATTACTGAATTTAGTCTCTCCTTCCTTCATAGTCTCCTCAGCTTTAAAATGAAAACTAATCCTTTTCTTAGCCTTTTCCAACAATGGTAACATCTCTGCACAATCGTAACATCTTTGCACAATCGTAAAGATGGTTCTTATACAGAATACATTATTCTGACCAAATGTGAAAAATGCACAATGACGTCAAGCCACTGACTCAAAGACTAGAAATATGAAACAGGAAATATTTTCACAAGGGACTTTCATGTAGGGCAGCTAATAAGAATCCACAGACGTTGAACACATGAGATTGGATTGAATACAGGTTATAAGACTATGGACTTTGGAGTCATATAGACCTGGGATTGAGCCTGAGCTCTGCTATTTACCAGCATTGAGAACTTGGGCAAATTACTTAGATTCCCAACTTTAGAGTTCTCTTCAGTAAAAGTGAAATAATAATTCCACCCTGCAAGGCTGTTGAGAATTTAATGAAGTGATGTGTGTGGGTTTCCTTAGCTCACGCTGCATAGAGCAATCAGCTGGGAGCTGTTAAAAATATAAATGCCTAGGTTCCTATAGTGGATTGAATAATGCCCCTCTACAACTTATGTCCACTTGGAAACTCAGAATGTGAACTTACTTGGAGAAGGGTCTCTGCAGATATAAATATGGTAAGGATCAAAATGAGATCATCCCAGAGTAGAGTAGACCCCAAATCCAATGAGAGTGGCCTTATAAGAAACAGAAAAAGACCCAGAGAGACACAGGAAGACAGAAGCAGAGATTGGAGGGATGTGTCTACAAGCCAAGAAATCCCAAGGAGCCTGGGGAAAGCTGGGAGAAAGGCATGGGAGGAATTATCCCTGTGAGCCTCCAAAAGGGACCAATCCTGTGGACACCTTGATCTTAAACTTCCAGCCGCCAGAACTGGGAGAGGATATATTTCTATTGTTTTAAGCCACCAAATTTCTGGTGATTTGTTACCACAGCCCTAGGAAGCCCAGAGACTCTGATTTAACTGTATTCATTAACTCTGTGAGGGTGCTTGCCACGTGCCAGCAATTGTTCTAGGTCTGTGAGGGCTACAATGCAGCCACATTAGGCCACTGAGTACTTGACACGTGGCTGGTATGAACTGAGATGAGCTATGAGTACAAAATGTCATGGATTTCAAAGACTCAGTACAAAAAGGAAAAAGTAAAATATTAATAATTTTCATATTGATCACATGTTGAAATAATATTTTGGAAATATTGGTTAATGACAATAATTTGGATATATTTGCTCATATAAATTAAAGTTAATTCCACTTGTTTCTCTTCACTTTTTAAATGTAGCTACTAGAATATTTAAAATTACACACGTGACTCAAATTATATTTCTCTTGGACAGTGCTGTTCTAGGCACTGGTAATACAGTGATGAACAAACGAAGTCCTTGCTCTCAGAGGCCTCACATCCTAGCACTTTCCCCTTGGGCAGGGCAATGGGGAGTGGTGGGGAAGACTTCCTTATGGGGAACATTATGCACCTGGCAGGGCCTCGAGTGTGGGACAGTTTCTCAGTACCTGATGCCTTGAGGTCCCAAATCCTCAAACTCAGGAAGCCCAGAGAACACCCCTCAGTAGGGACCCTCACCTCATTAAACGTCCATTCCCCATTAACAGCCCTAGAACTAATCCTAGGCAAGATGTCAGTAACTGGTCCAGACTTCCTTCCTGTTTCCTACTGACTGGCTGGGTGCCGGGGAGCAGAGCAGACTCACTTGGAGTCACCTCATAAACTCTGCGGGGCCCACCTCCATCTCAGTCAGTAAAAACTGAGGACAAAATGGTTTGCCCATTTGATTTGCTTACTAGTTACATGAAAAAGAAAAAAAAAAAAAAAAAGGAAGGATAGAGAGTCCTTACGGTTTAAGCATTGTACCAATTCCACTCTAGAATTTATCTGAAAGAATTATTAATTCAAAGGTAAAGTTAACCAATATAAATCATGGGAATGTTCTAAGGTGATCATGACATATGCAAATATAGTTTTACTTATTCCTTTCCATTGTGGGTGCCTTTTAGTTCATTTTCCTGTCTAATTTTCCCAGCTAGAACCTCTAGTACCTACTGAACACTTACTTATGCAGGCACTGTGCTTGTGTTTTACGTGCATCATCTCATTAAATTCTCCAAACAACCCTATTAGTAAGTGTCACTATCAACCACAGTTTATGGACAAGTTAACTTGGCCTGAGAAGGGTTAAATGGTCTACTGAGGTCACCCAGGTAGTAAGTGAGGGAACTGGGATTTGAACCTGTATCTGTCTGATTCCACAGACATGGTCTTAAGTTATACTCACCAGACTGCCAAACCTAAGCTTCCTCTAAGCCACCAAGGGGCTCCTCCAACCCTTCAACTGGAGACAGGGATGCAGGGCTCCAAGCGCCTTTCCAGCTGAACCTGAGATCCACATATTTGGGTTGCCATGAAGACGGTACTGCAAGTTTGACAATACTGTGCTGTATATGCCCAACACGGGCACTCTGCGGCCCAGGGTAGGTTCTCCCCAAGAAAAAAGAAGGAACGGGGAGGAGAGGAAGGCAAACCCCAGAGAGAAGGGGCTGAGGTCCAGGCTGCCTCCCTGACACGTCCAAGATAGTAAGACAGAGGGATGAAGACACACAAAGTGAAGCTTCTCTTTCTTGGTAGTACTGACTCTGAGTCCATTATGGCCGAGGACTGTTTGGAAGTGCTTTGTCCCTAAGAATTACAGAGAATATAATACATGTCCACACAGCTAAATCCAAAGAATCACTATTTCTCTCATAGGAAAGGAAACCGATAAGCCCTGAGCAGCCACTTTCAACATCTACTCATGCCTGTATTAGCCACGTGATCCTTGCAGTAGCCCTGTGGGAGACGCAGCTTCCGTGCACCAATTGTAAAGAAGAGGGAGCTGAGGGTCAGAGAGGTTTCTTCCTTACCAGAGTCACACAGCTAACAAGCGGCAAAGCTGGAGCTTGCCCAACGTCTCCACTCCACCTGGGATCCTAAGCTTTGGGACGGCCTCCCTGATTCCCCCCAGGAAAAGGAAATGACAGTCCACACAGCGCCATTTAAGACAGCCATCTTCAAACTGCACTATAGGTCCCAACCTGACCCTCTACACCCAGTCTTTCCTTCTTGTACCTGCACGTGGATCATTCCAAGGAAATCAATTTCTAACTCCTCAACTTCCATGAGTTCTCTCCTAAAAATTAACTGGCCTGAGAACAAGTCTTTGCTTTTGCCCTTTGCCATCTCCACTGCCACAACATTCCCTCTTCTATTTTATAAAAAATAAATAAATAAAATAAACAAACAACCACCACCAAACCTTACTATGCTGTATTTTCCCAGGTGTAAAAACCTCCAGGGCACCAAACAGAGAAACAATTCAAGACATATAAATCCCCTTCTATCCCATTAATATATATGTCCAGTAAAATTTTTATAATTTTTTTATAATTTATAATTATTTTTCAAAATTTGTAAAATCTTTATCTTGTGGTCAATTGTTTATTAATAATTATAATAATACCTCAATTCAGAAGAAAAAGTTTAAACTTATAAAATTTAAAATATACATACACACATATATATTTATCACAGAAATATGTGAAAGAGTTATCATAAAATACAAACGCAAAAATATAATTAAACTGGATGGTTCTTAATGAGAAGTAGAATGGAAATACAATGTTAAATAGAAGCATTTGTATTTAAAAATGGATGTTGGGGGGTATTAAATCATTCAACTGGACACATTTAAGAGAGTTAATAAGAGTTATATTTTGAGTTGTCAAATTGTACAATATGCCAGAAGTTACATTCTTTGCAATTACTTAGCAATTACTTATGATGGAAAACTTATGATGAAAAACTCAGAGGTCAACTGCACAATATGGGTGGGGTTACAAAGTTTTTCCAAATTATTTTAGAAGGTATGTAAGCCAAAAAATTCATGGATCACTGCGTTAGTATATTCTCATTCTCTGAAAACCGATCCTCTGTTAAAAAAAAAATATCTGACCGTCTGTTATAACCATACCCACCTTACCCGTAGCTACTCTGCAACCAGTGAGTGTAGAGACAGGGAAGCTGGGAGACCACACGGAAAATCCCCACCTACAGGCAAAAAAGAGCACGCAGGCTGTGGGACCCCCATCACAGTGCGTTGTTCTCTTCCCAGGTGGCTTTGGAGCCTAATCCCTTTGAGGCCGGGGATGCAATCATTGTGTTGGTGCTTTCTTACCATTGTCAGGACTAGGTCTACTCCAGAAAGCACCGGCACAAACAATGCCTCACAGGTGTACAGCCATGGATTCCCAGTACTATTTGCAAAGACCTTTGAAGGACCCAATACCCTCTGAATGCTGAGCGCTCTCTTTGTTATTCTACTCCATTAGGCGTGTTTTCTTTTGTTTTTGACAAGCACCGGGCTTTAACTTCTGGGATATTGAATTTCACTGGCTTCTGTCTCCTCCTTCCCCAGGCTACTGAAAATGCGTTGCTATCGTCAACTGCTCGCCCCACCTCCATTCTTCTCCTGGTCACGGTGAATTTGGATCTGCAAAAGCCTTGCATCAGCTTCAATTATTTTTTAATATAATATTGGTCTTGGCACCCGGGCTTGTCAGAAACGCTCCCCTCTGCTTTCCCTGAATGAACTCGTTGCTCCTAATTACAGACCTCTCTTCTGTTGCTTTTTCAGCCTGAGTTCAATCTGGTGTGAACATCTTTTCCTTGGCCTTTTGGGTTCATGTTCTGGGCGATATTCATAATGATCGCATGCGTTGTCATTTCTTCTTAGCAAATTCTGACAATACCCTGGAAATACTTGTTTTGGTAAACTTACTGAGGCCAGCTCTTCATTAGTCTAGATTAGAACAGCGCTCCCAGGTGGCTGGTCACCTGAGGTTTCCCCAGAGAACTTGAGCTTTCCCCTGGACCTGGGTTAGGCGCTGATTGTTTTTGGTGTGGGAGGTGACTTGAATTATTAAATTGGGGCATTTTGATAAGATCACAAGCCTGGGTTTGGATCTTGGCCACTCCACACATCAACTGTATGATTTGGGGCCTCTCTGTACCTCAACTTTCCTATTTGGAAAATGGGAATAATAATTCTTACTTCATGTGGATTAACCAAGGTAATGCTTATAAGTACCTACTTTGGTGCCCGCTATCTAGTAAGTACCCAACATATGGTGGCTGTCCTAAAAAAGTGTGTCCAACAGAACAGTCAAGACTTAAAAGGTTCCTATTCCATTTAGTGAAAAATATTAATGTAACTCTTTTCTCAACCAGATGCTGTGTGTTAATATTTTACTAATATTTTTGTTATATTGAAAATTCTTGGCTGAAGTCTTTAATATCCTTTTTTCTCTGTTGCATAATGAATTTTGTGGAACCCCAAAATTAAAGTAGCATTTGCTTTCTTCTAACTGTTCTAAGCAAAATCGTTTGTCTTATCTCTGAAACTTGAGTCTCTGTTTCAAAGGTTAGATTCTGTGGGTTCCCCCTGGGTTCCGGAGTCCCCAGACTTTAGAAATCACAGGATGCACTGGTCAGCATGTGCATATTCAGTTTTCAGAAAGCATCTGAAAAAGCTCAGCGTCAGAGATTGATGGTTCTCAGCTTTCAGCTTTGGTTTCTCTCAGCCCGAGGACCATTTGGATGTGGGCCTAAGAACATAGTCACACAATGTCAGAGTATTAGTATTAAGTAGGCGATGCCCCTCTTCCTGCCTCTCGGCCTCATTTAGAAAAACACGAGAAAATAAATCTAATCTCCTCACGGTTCCCTTGCACTGCACCACAGCAGGAATATTATATGATTTCAAGTTACTTATTAGAAATATTCCTATGGGTATCACGTTGAGGATTACTTTTCCAAGGTTATTATAGTGCCTGTATCATTAGGAAAATGAGGTGTAATTCTACCTGCTATCTCGTGCTGAAGGCGTCTTCTACCTTTGGACAAAAACCAACTTCCAAGTCAAGGAGTGGGACATTTATCTTGTTTCACTCTCACTTTCCATCACATTCTGGATGACAAGCTGAAGGTGGGAAACAAATCACTTGCTCAAACATTTGCTTCTAATAATAGAGTAGAGGCTTATCTCTTCTTTCAAAGGAGATGATGTGACACCCAGAGGGAGTTAAACATTAGAAAAGGCCAGCACCCAGAATGGAATTGTTAAAGTTTTGCACTTGTACTCATATCTGAGCAGAAAACAAGAAAAAATTCCTGTGGAACTAATTCAAG
This sequence comes from Leucopleurus acutus, assembly GCF_964270905.1. Lineage (NCBI taxonomy): Eukaryota > Metazoa > Chordata > Mammalia > Artiodactyla > Delphinidae > Leucopleurus > Leucopleurus acutus. The sequence continues at coordinate 11,635,898 of NC_139160.1, read as the reverse complement.
GCAACACAGTGTCCGTACTGATGATAAGAGGACCGTAGTCACAGAGACGCTTTATGGAACACAATCTAGAGAATGGAATTCCTTAGTGACCTTGAGTAAGTCACTTCACTTCTCTATCAAAATATCCTTCCTTGTGTACCCGCTGTATGTGTGTATGTATCAATTACCTGCACTTTGGTTTACCTGAGGCAAATCTTTCGAATTCATTGACAGCACTTAGCATTTAATTACTTTCCAAGTTGACAGCTCCCCTGTTCTGCAAGAAACACTAACATTTTAATTCCTTATTTTACTGACATGTTGATCCTTTCTAGTTTTCACTTGTTTTTTTCTGCAGCATCCATCCCTGCTGGGGAGCCCCCTGCAACATAAATCACACTGCCATTTTTGCTCCAGGGACGTTTGAAAGGGCAGTATGGCTTCTCCTAAAACACTTCAGGGCTGGCAAGAAAGCCCTGCCCGCGTCTCCCCACCCCTCAACCAGGTTTTACTGAGGTATAAACAAGAGAAGAGATAGGAAAGGAAATATCTTTCTAGCTCCTTCTAAGTCAGTCTTCAAAGCAAGATTCCTTGCTTTGCTAGAAGTGAACATCCACAAAATTTTCAAGCATTGGATTTGATGAAAAGCACAAACCCATTTCCAATCCAAATACCAGTGAGTTTTGAATCGCCTTCTCTGGGTGCAAAAAATTGAGGGTGGACTTCATTTGCATCCACACATTTTTGTCCTTTGAATTCAAAAGCTCTACTTGCTCTATGCAAACGTGGCTGATGCTGACCTGTCCAAAAATGATAAATCACTTCTTGAAAAGCTTTTGGAGAACCTGAAGAGATCAACAAATTTTTTCGACTCCCATGACTAAGCCTCCTCAGCTAAAACGAAGTAAGAATATTGTGCAATTATTTAAGAGGAAATTCTGGACCTTTGGGACAGCCAGTCATATAATTTGGGCAAAAGTGGATGTAGGGCCCTGACATTTGCAGATAATTGTGCAACCCTCAGCTGTGTGAGCCAGCCCTAAGAGAGCGCCCACCTTCCATTCGCCCCTTTTCTCCCACCCGGCTTCACTTTCTGCCTCTTGATTAGTAATAAAGTGAATAAATCAAACAGACCTAGCTTGGCTCTCGTGAGCTATGCTAAGAGAAACAAATATGAAAACTGTAAAATACCAAAGTAAAGGTGTCTTCCCGAACCTCATTTCTCATTAAAAAAACAACAACAAAATAAAGAGACTCGTTCAGCAAACATGAGCTTCCAAACTAAGGCTCACTCCAGATGTTATTAAATATAAATATTTATAAGACCCATAAAGATCCTGGCTAAGCTCAATTGTGCCTTAATGCGGCAAATGTTTCAGATTCGGCTCTTTCACCGTTTGAAGCCTTTAGAAGGCAGGATACAGTAGAAGACGCATTACTGTTGGTGAGAGGAGGAGAGGTTCTCTTTTATGTTTTATGACCAGTTTTTCATTGAGGGGTATTGCTTTTCTCAGAAATCACTTCTCGAGGCCTGTCTTTTCCAAGAAGCCAGAAGAAAGTACATTTGCTGCAGCCCTGACTTCAAGGGCACTGTGTAAGGCACACACATGGTGAAACGTGCATCCTCCATGTGAACGGATGGAGGAAAGCCAGGTTCCCTGTGTTCTTTCCCCATTTCATGAACCATCTAGCAAGAGCCTAAAAGCCTCATTGTAATCATCCATTAAATGGGTGTGTGACCATTATAATACATAAAGCACATTTAGCTCATGTTTTAAAAATTTTGATTTGGTTAACAAGGGTGTGCTTTTCCACCCTTGTGTAGCAAACTCTTGGCTACACTATGTAAACAACTCCTTTGGTAACTTTTACAGGCATAAGCAAAAAAACTGTGGACATACAAGCTCTAATTTTATGATGAAACAGTTCAAACTACATGATCATTTGGACTCTAGGTTTAGAGTTTGGTCCTCCAAATTCTTGAACAGGGCTCGAGGTATGAAATCATTATTATTTTCAACCCACTTGTTTCATGGTAAGAAAAATCTGCCCACATGTCTTGTCTACCTATGAACTATGCAATGCCTTGCTTTCTAAAATCCCTTTGGTTAAATGCATCACATTAACACTTAACTTCCTGGTGCATGAACTGTAAAAAGATTTATTACTTAACAGAATGATTCATCTGTGTATGCAAATGAAAAGAGCCTTGGGTTTCCCCACTAGGATAGGTCCTAATCTGTGAAATAATTCCTGCTTCTTTGGGAAAGTCCTGATGCTCTTTTAGAGCCAACTGGCAGTGGCCTGTTCTGGACCCCATCTCTGCACTCCTGCATTTGGGGGTTCTTCCTGTTGCCGAGAGCTCAGGAATGGAGGCCGTGGCTCTTCTCCAGCCCCTGGCTTTGATGGTTTCTCCGCAAGTTCTCTAGGCATGTCCACGCTAGCCCCATCCGACTCCCCACCCCTAATCTCACTGTTCAGTCCTTTTTAGCTACTGAACCTGACAATGAATGCTGACCCTGGGAACACTGAGCTCCTCAGTGGAGGCCTTCATCTGCTGGACGCATCTGGCAAGCGTTCCGTGCTGCTTACCTGGATTCCCTGATTAATGTAGATGTAAAGATTTTATCAAGGCTCCTAGTGGCCGGACTTCAAGATGTAATCACAAAATCAATCCACATAGACTAACTGGGCATAGACTTACTGAGAAGACATCCCACTATGTCAGGCACTTAATTAAGGCACTCTGGCTCCCCTGTCCCGATTGATTCTTTTCTTTCTCTAACAGGTGATGCCGCTCCTCTGGGTAGACACGCCATTCTCTGCTGGAGACCATCCTGCTTTTGGAGCCTTGCAGTTTGTAGGACGACCACCAGGGGGCACCTGCTCATCATCTCATTCCCCAGGGACTGGCCCAGGGACCAGAAAGATCCCTGTCACAGGCCCCCAGCGAGTTGAAGAGGCAGCTAACTAGGCCTGCAGCATCTGCTCTGCTGCAGTTTGTTTGCTGAGCCCCATGTTTTTTCTCTTAGCTTCAGGCATCCCTTGAAGATAATCAGAAACTCCTCCCCTCCCCTCTCTTTTCCTTTCCACTTAGGGCACCATAGTGCATGGTAGAGCCTGCTGCTCTGGCCTGAGCATATGGGAACACCAGCCAGGTTGGCTCGCTTGACATAGATGTTTCCTACTAGAAATTCAAAGACTTCAGAAATGGGGGTTATTAGCCGTGTAAAGCACCTTGTGAAAAGTAGCACAGATCAGAGATGATGAATTTACTGCCACTTGATGCTGAGCTAGGTCTGGGAAGCACTGCCTGGCTTTCATTGGCTGGGCTCATCTGGTGTGATCTTAGCACATTATCATTTAATTCTGCAAACATTTGCCAGGCATTGTGCTGGGGATATATTTGTCATGGTTTAGTGATTACAGACTAGTAAGGGAAGAAAGTCAATGTGCCTATAAAACAGGGTGTTTGGGCAAGAGCTGGGGGTGAAAGGCTTTCAAAATAAGGCACTGTCTGACTCAGTCCTGGAGGATGAGCCACCTGGACAGTCCCCAGCTATCTAGGTAGCTATGGGCCAGAAACATCACTAGCAACTCTGGTGCCTGAGGGCCTGGCTGCAGAGGGGCAATTCTATTCCCCTGGAGCGACCAGGAGCAGGCAGGCTCCAGAGAAGGTCAGACCTTCATTCAGTCATTCAACACTGACCGAGCACCTACTACATGCCAGGCAACAAAATGAGTCACAATAAACCAGGCTGGGGAGGCATTCCTAACCACACAGGGAGGCTTCTCCCCTGTGGTACCCACATTGGACACCAAGATCTTGACACCGACAGCTGAGCAGGATCCACCTGGTCCTCACTGTGAGAGACAAGCATCCTTGGAAGACTTCTTTAACTCAGATTCTTATTAAGCTGCCAAGAAGATTTGCTTGAAACAACTGACCCACACTTTGGAAAGAGAAGACAGTACACTACTCACTACCGTTTTTCCATGTCTTCACCCCTCCTCACAAAGGAGCCTCAGCCAGTGTGATCAAAATGACTCTGTCTCCAGCAGAGATGTTTTTCCTCCTGCCCTTGCTCGACTCTCCTATTCATCCTCTCTGGGTCCAGGCCATTTGCCGTCCTGGGGGACTGTCTCTGTTGGGCTGGCATCTTTGACATGGGTCCCAGCTACTGTCACCAGACTGAGTCTCATCTGTGAACATGGTGGTCTAAGAAATATACAATTTTAAATTTTTTCTATAACTTTATTTCTATTTTAATTTCGACCTGATGGTCAAAAACATATTTTCCATTTATTCTGGGTTTCCTCTCCCCATTTTCCCCAGGGTGGTATTAAAGCTCCATGAATTTGACTAATTTTGAGGGAGATTGGAGGGGATTTGGTCCTTGAGTCATCTGTCAATGAAGGTCCCATCTGTGGTGTCTACTGAGCCTGTCCACATAGCATCTCAGGTTTAAGGCTGCCTTTGCCAAGCAGAGACATAGCAGTGAGTTCCCTTTGCTGCTCCCATGGGCCCCAGCCTGGCCTGCAAACCCTCTCCAGGGTCTCAGCTTCTAGGACTGACTCTGTCCAGGAAAATGGTCAGGGCAGCCACCCCGGGACTCCACTCCAAGTCCTGTGGAGCATTTTTTAAAGACACTAGCGGGGGAATACACTTTCCACCCTTGAGGTTTTTTCCTTAAAGGAATTCCTTGTACCTTCAAGTTAGCTTTGGAGGCGCAAAAGATATCCTTAATGGGTTTAGGCTTTGGGAAACCATGAAGGAGGTAGCTCTTCCTTCTGCCTTCTACAATTTTTTTTTAAAAGAAACTTTATTTTCATCAACCTTATTTCCATTTTTTGTTTAAGAGTCTGGGGAAGAACAGAGGAACCATGGTGGTTCCTCCCCATTCGGTGGCCTGAGCAGCGGGAGTGCAGACCCATCTTCAGCGGCCGGCTGAGCGCTCTAGGCCTCGCTAGCGAACCACTGAGCAGGCACAGAGGGCACCTCGCCTGCGCATCTGCCTGTGACCTCGGATCGAGTAGCAGTAAGGTGGGGAGCTGGAGTAGTCCATTCACCCTGACGTTCCTCCTCGGCCACAGCCCTTCCAGCAGTGACCTGCCCTGCCTGCCTGGTCTCTTTAGGAGCTCTGCAGAAGTAGAGATCAGGCATCATCTCCATGGGTGTTGACATGGGATGGTGCTTAACTTCCCCAGCCAGTATCCGCCACATCAGACGTGCCGAGGCGCTCCCTTGTTGCATGGATGGCAATGTCCACATGGCACAAAGGTGGGGCTGTGTTATGTGGGGCGATGGTGCTGGTTAACGTAAGAGCCTCTGGGAGAGGCTGGCGGGCAGCCTAGGATCAGGAACCAGCAGAAGTCTTGGCTCCCGGAAAGCTGCCCAGATCAGATCAGATACCAGCACAGCTCACTCGCTAGTCGGTCTTCCTGGAAGATGTGACACTGACATCAGCCAGGTTTGCAATGGCAACAATGGCACAAGCTGCCAGCAGAAGCTACTCCCAGGTTCTCTTCAGATTTATGATGTAGAAGCCATCACTTCTTTTGTAGATGTACCGTTCCATTTAGAAGTTAAGGTGGGGGACTTCCCTGGTGGCACAGTGGTTAAGGATCCGCCTGCCAATGCAGGGGACATGGGTTCAATCCCTGGTGTCCCAGGAAGATCCCACATGCCTTGGAGCTGCTAAGCCCGTGCACCACAACTACTGAGCCTGCGTGCCACAACTATTGAAGCCCGTGCGCCTAGAGCCTGTGCTCCGCAACAAGAGAAGCCATCGCAATGGGAAGCCCGCGCACCGCAACGAAGAGTAGCCCTCGCTTGCCACAACTAGAGAAAGCTCGTGCGCAACAACGAAGACCCAACGCAGCCAAAAATAAATAAATACAAACATACATACTAAGAAGTCAAGGTGGGTGCCATTTTAGTGCATTCCTGCTGTGAGAAATTTGAGGACATCTTTCTCTTTCATTTGCAGGACATCAAGGGCTCCTGACATGGTGAAAGTTTCCCTTAAGTTACCATGGGAACCCAGCACAATGCTGTATGGCTTCCTCTCTGGGTAGCAAGGCAAGGTGCTGTCTACATTTTTGCAGTTGCGTCATCCACCCCCCCCACCCCAGGCCATGCGGAATGTGGGGAGACAAGGGAAGGAGTAGGATTACCAGGAGAGAGATTTTTAAAATCAGTTAATATCTCAAAAATGTTATTCAACCACATTGAAGTTTTTATCCCTAAATGAAGTTCCAAGTTCACTTTAAGCACAGTCTTTCACCTTCCGTTTTCATCTGCTGCCTCAGTGTGGCTCCATTATATGCTCTGCAAAAAGTTTGCTTCCAGATTGACTTCTGCTCCCCCAACCCCATGCCTCTCTCTCTAATGCGAAATCTCAGCCCTTCTCTGAGGCAGCAAAGAGGTGGATATGATGTAGCTTGTTGGAAAAACCATAGACATCTGTGCTCAGCTGATCCCCCATGAGCCCCAACTCAGCCACACATCTCTGGTTCAATCTCCACATATCTTCTAGGCTGCCGCCACTTGGGAACATCACTGGGTAACCATTTCACACCTCCCGTGAAGGGGATTTACTAGGCTCCAGGACACCAAAGATGAAAGGCATAGACGGGCCTGCCCTCAAGGAGCTTCCAGTACAGGAGAAAAGGACACAGAACATGTGTTTCAATGTAAGAAAAGGAGCTCAGTTTTGAACATGCACTGTTTGAGTTGATTGGCAGAAATGTCTGGGGCTGTGGCTGCAGCCAGTAAGAGACAGGTGATAATTCAACACCAATATGGGTCAAGACCACCACTAGTAAGAAGAACTAACATATCTAACGCTCTTTATGTCCCAGCCCGTGATGCCCTAATATCTTCACATGCATTATCTCTTTGAATGAGGCTGCAGTTATTATTATTACTCCTAATCAAAAGTGAGAAAACCTTACGAAGTTTCAAGAACTTCTCCAGGGCCTCAGAGCTGATAGGCAGGAAGGCTGGGGTCAAGGTCAGGCTGAAGGGCTCTGAGTCCGTGCTCCTAACGAGGGTGCCACACGGCTTGACCACGTGACCGTTTTGTTCCTTATGTGTCCCCTCTATTCTGTTGTGAACAGTTGGGGGAACAGGTGCCATCCCTTTTCTCTTGGAACATCTCAGAGCACGGTGCACACGTGGCCTCTTGTCAGTGTCATTAACTGGCTGACTGCCTAACCCCCCAGCTTCACCATGCAGCCGTGAAATTTTACCTTAGAACTTCAATTTAATTCCACAAAATGTTTTTGAATATCTAAAGAAGGTAGGCGTGAGAGTGGGATTCAAAGATAAACAAGACGTGATCTCTTGCCTTGGGATAGTTCTGATCCGTCTGTGGGGAGGAGGGAGAGAGGAATAGAGAAACAAGCAAACCCAGCTCCGAGCCACAGTGCAGGGAGTGAGAATCTTCTGGGTTCCAGGCAAGGTTGCAAAGCCACCAAGACCCATGGGGAGCCTCTGTTAGGCTTGGTACAGGGCTGACTTCTGCACTGAGCACGGCAGAAAGAGTGCCTGGGACCCATGATACATTCCAGGGCCCTGAAACTATTCTTACTTTTCTTTTAAAATCAGAAAAAGAAAAAAAAAGGTAATAATAATGAACCCAGCTTGGATTATAGTTGTCTTATACCAACAAAGGCATAAATAATATTATGTATTTACTTATTTTTATAGAGGTAGGAGTCCAGGAAAGCAAAAGTGCCTGGGACCCACGAAAGTCCTAACATGGTTCTGCTACGATGGCCAAATCCTAGCCATTCTATGCACACTGGATTTTATAAGCTACAGAGAATTGTGCTCGGCTTTTAAGTGAATACTCTGAAACTTGTGACAATGTTTTATCAAAGATCTCAAACAGGGATTCAACATCTCAATGTTGAGGAAAATGATTTTAGAACCGTGAAACTTGGCCTTTATAAAACCAGGGAAAGAAGACCTAAATACAGCATCCCTTTCATAGACCCCAAATAGCATCACTTTGGGTCCCGATTCCTGGAATTAGTAAGAATCAGTTGCTAAGAAAGGGGCCTGATCTCTCTTCCTGCCTAATGAGTATGCAAAACATGAAGAGCAAAAGCCACGCTCTGAAAATAAATAAGTAATCCGAGCACGCTGCTGGAGACTCAGGAAGGGACCACGCCATCTCACCTGCTGAAATCTCACTGTGTGTCGGTGGGGGCCGTAGGCACGCCCCCAGCCCACCAGAGCTGTCAGCTGGGGAGACAGACTCTTGTTACCAGCCAGGGCCTCCATGAGAAGGCTTGGGGGTCTCAGAGGAGGTGCAAAAGCTGGAGCCTAGAGCTCTCCAGAGGGATGGAGAGTGGGATGTAAGCCTCACCAGGCCGCTGGTCCCAGAGGTGGTAGGAGGACAGTGCAGTCAGGGGAACCCAGAGACCTAGGGCCCAGCCCGGAGAGCTGCCTGCTCCCCCAACCCTCAAGGAATGGCCCTGGGTTTTGGGGGGTTTTTTGATAAATTTATTTATTTACTTATTTTTGGCTGCACTGAGTCTTCATTGCTACGTGCAGGCTTTCTCTAGTTGCGGTGAGCGGGGGCTACTCTTCACTGCAGTGCGTGTTCTTCTCATTGTGGTGGCTTCTCTTGTTGCAGAGCCTGGGCTCTAGGCGCACGGGCTTCAGTTGCTGTGGTTTGTGGGCTCTAGAGCGCAGGCTCAGTAGTTGTGGCGCACGGGCTCAGTTGCTCTGCGGCATGTGGGATCTTCCCAGACCAGAGCTCGAACCCCTGTCCCCTGCATTGGCAGGCGGATTCTTAACCATTGCGCCACCAGGGAAGCCCCTGGCCCTGGGTTTTAAGCTTCTTTCAAAGCCACAACAAGGACTTGGAATGAGGGTGAGGGCAGTTTAGACAATACCATGAGGGTTAAGATCAGATGATGACTCATGCTTGCAAATGCTGACGGAGTCTACCTCCTACCTGAAGGGCAAAGTGACATTTCTCGCCCTTTCCCCCAAATAAATCTTCCCCAGGCAGCATTCTCTGAAGACCTCAAGGCCTGTCAAGAACTTGGCCCTGAGCTCATTGAAACCAACAGTAATTGCCAAATTTTGCAGATGTTTGCACTGACTGCTTTATGTTTTGCAATATTCCAGAGCTGTTCCCAAGTGACGCTCATCCATTCACCAAGTTAATGCTTAATAAGAATGATCTACAAAGAGTGACAGCTCCAAAAGTTAGGGAGAGGGAAGACCGCCTCCAATGAGCATGGACGAGCAAAATAAATAAATAAATATGCTCAGTTCCCAATAGATTGAGGTGCAGAAGAGGGAACTTGTGCAGCAATTCCTAGGGAAAGAAAAAAAAAAAAAAAGAAAGAAAAAAAAAGAAAGGACAACAATGTTTATTTATGGACACGGGCATGTTTCTTTTTCTCAGAAGTGACATGAGACCCCCAACTGGGCTTGGGAACGCTCCCACTGAACTCAGGCTGAGTTGAGATGAGTGTACATATGAGCTATACTTGAAATGTACATAGATGAGCCATACTTGAAATGTACACAGATAGGCTATACTCATCTACGGACTGTACAGGTGAGCTCTTATAGAAATACGCATTGATTCTATAGCCAAGGAGGGGTTAGTTCTCAGGGCAAGGAAAGTTTGGTTAACTCTGAAGGAAGCACAATGATTCCAAAGCTACAGAAATGGAATAACCATTCCTACTTTTTAACATGCCTTTGTCTATATCATCTTATTTAATGTTTGCAAAAATCCTGTGGGCACCAGATTTAGTTTCTCTACGAAAAGAGAGAGAGGTTAAAGGATTTTCTTGACAGTCAACAATTTAGTGGCATATCTAGGATTAAAAGACAGGTCTTCATTCCTTCCCAGCATTTGTATGAGGTATAAAATGCTAAATCTCCTTTATAGTTATAATATATTGCATGTTTTACATGTAGTGTATCTAATCCTCACCTCGATCCTGCAGAAGTGGTATTATTATCTTCATTTAAATATGGCAAAATTAAGGCTCAGGGAGAGAGATCACACAACAGACCTGAGGTCACAACTATTTCAACAAATATTAGGTTTTGTTTTGTGCCAAGCCAGGGACTTCTCAGCTACCAACCAGAGCAAGCACAATTCAGAACAGCAACAACAACAAAAATGACCAAAAGGTCTCAGACAAAACAAGATGAATTTTTAAACATGTTTTTAAGGACAAAATAATCGTCTGATGCACCGTGGTTTTTTCATGCTAACAGGCTGAATTCCATGTAGGAATGGGAGCAATGCCATAATTGCATGGAAGGATTGCAGATGTACACAGGCTCGTTTTATTAATTAAGCAGGCCTGGATGCTAATTCAGTTGCTATGCACCAGAGCTCCTGGGAAATGCACGCAGAGGCAGAACCTTTAAGGAGATTTATAGATAATGCAGGTGGGAATTTTTGAAGAGAAGGAATGTGATTGCACAACCATGTTAGCACAGAATCCAGCTACTTAAAAGTCGTGTCCATGGGCTGTGCTATCCCCAGCCACATGCCAGCTGGAGGACTCGGGGAGGGATACAGGGAGTAATTATAATAGTGAGAGAGAAATTTTTCTTTAACTCAGGATCTACCCTCTTTGCAGGAACCCCAGCCTGCCTGTCCTCCCCCCTCCCCACCTCGCTAATCATCAGGCCCCCGGGGCTCCAGCAGACTTCCTACCTCAGTTCGCACCAGCTTCCTGCTGCCCCAGTTCTCCCACCCCAAATCGAGTCTCTGAACCTGCAAAGCTGCTGATGCTGCTGAGGCCTGACATCACCCTGCAGCTGGTGGCTGCCCTGGTTGACCCTCAGCTGCCCTGTTCCAGAAACTGGCCTCAGGGGCAATCTTGTCTTTAACACGTGGCCTCGTCTGTTCCAGGGGTCACAGAAGACTGCGCCCAGAGCTCACCATGTCTTATGGAGATTTTAATGAAACAGCTCTTCTATTTATTTGTGTTGCTGCCTCTAAGGCCTGGGGCCATGACACCAGTCCCTGAGAGGGGAGTCCGGGGCACAACCGGGACATCACGCTTTCTGTCCAGTTGCTCAGCTCCTGACACTGACCTGCCATTCTTGCGTCAATCCTATATCCTTCCCTCTGGTTTTCTCAGGCGCATCTGAATCCTGGGGTGAGTACCGTCTACCGTCTACCGTGCACCCTGCAGCACTGGCTAAACGTAAACACGTTTTCCCTGAGCGTTGGCAGCTCCACCAGAAGGAGAACAAAGGTCAGTGCAGTCATTCAGAATCTGATTAACATCAAGCCGCAGAAACACACCCCTGGATTAGATGCTTTCCCAAGCCACCCCTGCCCCTTGGACAGAGGAGCTATTCTAGCTGGTGTAGAAGAAGCAGCTTTGCTTAGCTCGCCCAGTGGGATGTGTTTAGTACCCACATTTCAAGTTGGGTTTTCCTATTGTTATTTTTTAATTACGTGTATTTTAAGAATGATGCTATCGTTTGGATTTTTAAAAAATGAATAGGAAAAAAAACAGTTTTATTACACTGCAATAAAAGGAAAATGTTGCTTTTAAAAAAATCAGGTTTATGGAGGTATAATTTACATACAATAAAATTTATCCTCTTTAGTGTACAGTTGGATAACAAATATATACAGTGTAATCACCACAATCAAGTTTCCACTCCTTCTCCCCCAAAAAGCTTCCTGTGTCCCCTTGCAGTGAACTCTTCCCCCCTTCACCTCCAGCACCACCACCCCAATCACTGATCTGTTTTTTGTCCTTATAGTTTTACCTTTTCTAGAATGTCATACAAATGGACTCATATACTGTATATAGTCTTTTGTGCCTGTTTTATTCCATCTAGCACAATGCCTTTCAGATTCATCCATGCTCCTGCAGGTACCAGCTGTTCATTCCTTTTTACTGCTGAGTAGTATTCCCTTATATGGATGCACTGCAGTTTGTATATCCATTCCCCAGTAGATGAATATTTAGGCTGTTTCCAGTTCTTAGCTATTGAGAATCAAGCTGCTATGAATATTTGTTTACAGGTCTTTGTGAAATCATATGTTTTCACTTAGTTAGGGTAAATACCTAAGAGTGGGATTGCCAGGCATTGATTGTCAAGCACATGTAGAAACATTTTTGAATGAGAGGGGAGTTTAAGAATGTTGTTGGGCATTTCATGGAGTAAAATATCAAGGTGATGAATTTTAAGGCGAGTCAGTTCAGCTCTGGGCTCCATCCCACCTTCCAAATTCTTGAGATCAGTTGATTTACTGCCTTATCGGTCTAGACACAAAGGATGGGACAGATAACTTCCATTATCTGGTGGTTCCACCACTTATCAATGGGCAAGTACTTAAACTCACTATGCTTTTCTTTCCTCTGCTATAAAATGAGCATCAGCCTACATAGAGAAGCTGGGAGCATTTTAAAAAGTATACATGTAAGAGTGTAGGAAAATACCTGGTGCATAGCAGGTACTCAATAAACAATGACTATTTAAAGTCTGGGGGAAATCAGAACTAGAAGTTAAACTGAAAGAGATTATAGCAGAGATCATTTGTCTTCCTAGAAAGCTCTATTTTGAATCAAATATGCTCACCAGATGACAGGACAAATACATTTATTCATTTAACTCATATTCATGGAGTACCTGTTGAGTGCCAGCTGAGAGAAACAGGCCCAGTCCCTGTTCTTATGGAGCTTACAGTCTAGAAGGAGAGGCAGGCAGAATGAAAGGTGTGTGTTACATGTGAGTACAAACTCTAATGAGCTCAACGAAAGAAAAGGACAGGGGCTGAGTGTGCAAGTGCCAGCCCTGCCTTGCATTGGGATAGCCCTTTATAGCTTCTAATTCCGCTCAGTTACTGACCTTGCATAAGAGGAAACGGAGACCAGCCCCTCCTGATCTCCTTCATGCCTTCCCTCCTTCATTCATTAATCATCAGCAAACATTTGCCTAACGCCCTTTAGAATCAGGTACCCAGGACATATACAGACAGGAATCAGACATTACTTCTCCTGCCAGGGAGTTTACAATCTCGTAGGGGATGAGACGGGGATGAATATACAGCGACAGCTCCACTTCCTGCTGGAATTGTTCTGACGAAAAGGATCATGAAACTTTGATGAATCCACGAGAGAGGCAGCTAAGCACCATTTCTGCTGGCCTAGATTTATCAATGGGATGATGCCACACACAGACTAACAGCACCAACATGCTGTTTTGGCTGAATGGGACCCACATACATGGAGGGCATTCTCCTTGGGATCCCTATGGAGAGGCTAAAGCCCCTGGAGGAGGAGGCCGTGGAGCAACACAAGACCCATGATCAGTCCCCTCCCTGAAGCCAGATGGTGTTTGCCAGAGACTTTCAGAAGAAACTGTGAACAAGCAGCAGTGCTGCTGTGCAGATATGTAATATGTCTTGGAAAATAACAACTGTTTCAGAAAATTGGAAAGGTACTAACGTGCTGAGAAGCCAATCCCAATGTGCAGGAGCCAGGATCTCTGTGGGAGTCACAGGGCCTGACAGACCTGCCCTTCTCTTGGGTCTCAGCCAGGTCCAGCCAAAGGCAGTGATTGGACAAACAGTAGAGTTCATATCCCCCGTGTGTCCAACTCTGGTCCTTAGGATTTCAGCTGTGCCTATGAATGCCTTCTAAGCGGCAGGCACGATGCTCAGTCCTATGGGATATCCAAGATGTAGATATGAATCCTGTGGTTTTCAGGATTGTCCTGGGTTAGCCCTAAAAGAAGACTCAAAACTCCCCTGGACCTGGACAACAGCTTCCACCTGTGCCTGTCCTGCTTCTGATTTCCCTTCCTAAAGGCCTCTGTATCAGCTTAGGCAGCCAATTCCTCATGATAAATCTCTAGTGTGTGTGTGTGTGTGTGTGTGTGTGTGTGTGTGTGTGTGTGTCCCCATCCTACTGTTTCTGCTTGCCTGGTTGAACCCTGACTGGTACAACAAAAGACAGGGTTTTGTGTTTGGGTTATTATTGCAGAGTCTGCTAGCTGTCCCATGTGTCTATTCTTTTCTCTCTTTATACTAGAATTCCTGGTTTTTAGCTAGGCTCATAGCCAGCCAGAGGTTCAAAATTCAAAAGGTAAGTATTGACCCAAGAGAAATAAGAACATATAGCCATAGAAGGATTTCTATGCTAATATTTGTAGCAGCTTTTTTCACAGTAGCTAAGAACTAGAAACAACCCAATTGTCCATCAGGTAGAGACAGATATATGGACCAGGTACCTCTGTATATGCAGTATTACTCAGCAATAAAAAGGAAGAACTACTATTCACAAAACAACATGGATGAATCTCAAAATCATTCAAAAGCTAAGTGAAAGAAGCCAGTCACAAAAGGCCACATATTTACAAATCATATATCTGATAAGAAATTTGTATCCAGAATATTTATATAATTCTTACAACTCAAAAATAGACATGTAACCTAGTGAAAAAGTGGACAAATAACTCTAATAGACATTTCTCTAAAGAAGATATGCAAATACCAATAAACATGTAAAAAGATGACCAACATTAGTCATTAGGAAATGCAAATGAAAACCACGAGATACTATTTCATATACACTAGGGTGGCTAAAAGAAAAAAGACAGACAATAACAAGTGTTGACAAGGATGTTGAGACACTGAGAATGGAACTTCTGGGAACTGAGTACCTTCCCCAAGGCAGAAAGAAGTGGGGTTACCAACAGAAATAGGGAATACTCAGAGGTAGGAATACTTTATACTCCAGAAGAGGAGGGACTCTGAAGGAAAAGTCCTCAGACAGCTGCTTCAGGTGCTGTCAAGAGGTCAATGAGGATCCAGACCAGTAAACAAGGGCATGAACCAACCAAGTCATCAGTGTCCCCCAAGAGAGCCCCACTGGCTGCACCACACTACCATGACTTGCAGAGTTGCGGAGTCACAGGAGAAGGAAGAAGAGCTCGAAGAAGTAGTGGGATTGAGTGCAGCTCTTTAGGAAGACCTGAATGTATTTCTGGGAACAAACAGCCTCCCCAGAGTGAGTGCAATGGGAAGAGGCCAAGAGAATGGGGTGGGCTGGATAAGGAGTAGGGCTGGGGGTCTCTTCCAAACTACAACCCTTCCTCCTCTTTCTCTGGTAAGAGTTAATAACAGACATCTTTGCTCACAATATTAGGAGGTTTTGTTTCTCAGGCTTAAAAGCCCTTTGGTGTGATAATAATAATTATCTGATTTATTAGAGGTATAACTCATTGGATATAAGCATGTAATGGTCTTATTCTTCCTAGTAACTCCCCCTTGATAAGGTCCATGTTGAATCCTCCTTTCTCACTAAGGGCCAGGTCCCTTCCTCACACCATTTGGACCAGATTGCATAAGTTTCCATCATTCTCAGTTACTAAAATAGTTTAACATTGGCATTTAAGATTCAGTCTTTATCATTTAAAATGTCTTCTTTTTTTTTTTTTTTTTTTTTTTTTGTGGTATGTGGGCCTCTCACTGTTGCGGCCTCTCCCGCTGCAGAGCACACGCTCTGGATGTGCAGGCCCAGCGGCCATGGCTCACGGGCCCAGCCGCTCCGCGGCATGTGGGATCTTCCCGGACCGGGGCACGAACCCGTGTCCCCTGCATCGGCAGGCGGACTCTCAACCACTGCGCCACCAGGGAAGCCAAAAAATGTCTTCATTTTTGAACTGGGGCTATCACTGCTTTAAGTGGAGGAGGGGATATGATCTGTCTCTGAAACTCCTCCTCTCCAGTGAGAGCTGGCTCCCCTCCCCCATCAGAGCAGGAGGGAGGCAGAGTCTCTCCTGGTGTTTGTCATAGGGATGTGCCCCTGGCCTCACGTAGCTCAGTCTGGTCCTGTTTGAGCTGCAGGCGGCCTCACCTAAGGTGGTTACCTCCAGGTAGGCAGTGCAGGGGTTCTTCCTGGAGAACTGTTCAGTTTCACCTCCATCTCTGAGAATCATTCAGCCTCATCAGCAATACCTGCTCCCCACCCATTCTCCAGATGGGGTGTCCCATTGACCTTGAAATGCCCCTGGCTCTTGTGCCTCCAATAACCTCTGTGCTCCTCCATAGCATGGAAACCACTGGGCTCCTCTTCCACAACCTATGACGGCCATGAACTTCATTTTGTAATCCAGGTTGGGCTTCCAGAGAAGCAGCGTTGCCAGATAAAATATAGGATGCCTGGGTAAATTTGAAAATTTCATAAAAACAATGAACCGTTTTTTAGCATAAGTATGCCCCATGCAATACTGGAGACATACTAAAAAATTATGCATTGTTTACCTGAAATTCAAATTTACCTGGGCATCCTACAGTTTTATTTGCTAAATTTGGCTACTGTACTAAGAAGCAAACTGAGATGGAGAAGGAAGTTTGCGGGGGGTGGGAGTGGGAGTGGGGTTCTCAGGATCAACACTGTGGGGGAGTGAAGCCAGCAGAACTGGGCAGAGAACAGAGAAAAAAGTTCAGCTGCGAGGCAGTCACAACAAAGACTTCAGCCAACCCTCCAGGGAGCTCTGGAGCTGGGATAATCCTTCAGAATTGCCCCACATGTAGGAGAGGTGGCTGGGGCTTTATTCTCCCAAACTGACAAGTCACTGGCTGTGGGCTGACCTTGGAAGGAGGCATGACTTTGGGCAAGGCTGGGCTCTTCTGCAGGAGAAAATCCATGCCTGGGAGGCTCAGCTGGGAGCTGAGATATGTAAATTTCACCTCCATCAAGTGGAAATCAGGTGCCTTTGGAACTGCACAAAGGGTTACCCTAGATCAAACAGCAACTAGTGGCAGGAGAATTCGAATCCTCATGAGGACAAAGGGCAAGAGCCAGAGTGAAAAGAAACCGCACTGCAGCAGACTGGACTATATTGGTGACAGAAACAATGATTTTGTTTCAGCACAACACCCTAATCAGTCGTATCACGGGAATAAATTGTGCGTGAGGACTTTGCTTTACGCTAGTTAAAAACTGTAAGGCTAAAGCTTTGTACGGAGTTTGGGCTCCAGCAGAGTCCTCTCCCTCTAACAGAGGTGTGTGCCGAGCTCACGGTCCAATCTGGAAGCAAGGCTGAAAACCACAGTGGGCTATGCCAGGTACTGCTTCTCTCTGGAAGTGTGGCCCCCACCCCTCTGCCAGCACCAGCCTGTCCCCATCCCGGTGCCTTCACCCTGTCCCCCTTCTGCTCCGTTCTCCTCGCTCCTCCTGTGTCAGCCCCACCACCCACTCACTTCCTTGCTGCTCACTGGCTCCCACGCTCTGGGCAGGACCTGTCCTCTGACACACTGGACATGATTTTGGCTTGGCTTTGGCTAAGGTCTCCGAGGCAGCGCCTCCTCCTCTGGCGTCCTGGAATACCCTGCTTCGCTTCCTACACCCCTGCTGGGTCCGCCACTCACGCCCCCGGCCACACCCAGGTCTTGTCATCACCAAGGGGCTCCTCAAAGACACCCCACACTCCCTCCTCCCACTCGCTGGCCGCAAGCCCTGATTTTCCATTCTCTCCCTCCCTTCCTCCTCGGGGCCTGTTCCCTCAGCCTGTGGCCCGGGTCCCTCCCTAGACCACAGCTCATCACTTCAGCCATGGTCTCACCTCAGCCTCCACACCCCTCTTTCTTCCACCCACCCACCTGCCTCCTCCCCTCTCCCGGGCCTGCTGGGGGCTGCGGGAGGAAAGCCCGCCAGATCTCACGGCAGAGTCAGAGACCCCATGGTTGGCTGCTCTCTCAAAGCCCCTCAACAGACCTCTTCCTCCTGAGACGCTCCCCCTCACTCCTGCAAGAACCTATCCAATCCCTGCTGCCCGCCACACCTCCACCTCCCAGGCGACCTCGCCTGCTGCTTCAGAGAAAATGTGGAGGCCCTCAAAGGAGACACCTCAGCCTCCTGCCAGGCTCCCTCAAGCTCACCCACACCTCGGCCATCCTCGCCTCTTCCCTCTGGTCTTAGAGGAAGATAGGGCCCTCCCTGTGTGAGATTCCACCTTCCATCTGGACTCCAATCCTCTCTCCTCCACGCCTTTAGTCTCCTGCTAATGATTTCCTGTCTCACCAAATCACTTCCTTTCTGCTGGCCCTGTCTTTTCTGATGTACAAACATATTCAACAAGACCCTCTATGGCTTTAAAATAAATGATCAATGGACCCTAAACTTCCAAGAAGCACCGCCAGGTCTCTGTCTTGTTGGCATTCACTTTCCCAAAGAGAATAAGTGACACTTCGAGCGTCCACTTTCACGTCCTCCAACTACAATTCAGGTCTCAGAAACACAACTCCTGCTGCCACCACTTCCCAGCGATGTCTAAATCCTGGCCCATTTTCATCTCCACGTTACTGGTGTCGCTTCAGTTCTTGGTTCCGCTGACTGTTCTCCCTTGAGACTCTTTCTCAGGCTGCTCTCTCTCAGGTTCCTCCACGAGTGACTGACCCTCAGCGTTGTCAAGGGTCAGCTCCATCTTCTTCCCTCCTCTTCCTGCTCATGCTCATTCTCCCAGGGCTTAATCCTTTCCAAGCAGGCCCATGACTCCCAAAGTGTCATCCAGCCAGCCCTCTCCTGGGAGCTCCAGCCCAGACACCCAGCTGCTTCCTAGACTCGCCGCCTGAGCATCCCAGATGGGAGGCGGTTCCTCAAACCAGCACAGCTTTAACCCACAGATCTTCTCCAGGCAGGTCCCCTGGTTCAGTATGTGCAACACCCTCTACCAATGGCTCATAACCAGAAACCTCAGGAGTATATTTGATTCCTCCCTCTTTCTCCTTCTGTATCCCATCTGGACAGAAAACTAATACACCAGATAGCTGGCCACCACGTGAGGGCAAACAAGATGACACTTTGAGCTTCTTAAGCAATATTTTTATCCTATGACTTGCATCTGAACATTCATTGTAGTGTTCACTCATTCCTTCCCTCACTTGTTCATCCAGCCACAAACCAGAGCTGAATGTCTTCCACGGCTGGTACTGTGCTCAGCACGGGCTGGTGCTTTCACGGTCCTCCCTGCCAGGGGCAGAGAGACCTGGAAACGAGATAACTGCCTGTGTGGACAAGCTCAAGGGTGCTCAACGGATGCAGACAAGGGAGACGCACCACGGATAATGCGCTTACAGACTCGGGGAGTAAGGGTGCTTCTCAAAGCAGAGTGGAAACTCTCCCAGCTAAGATGTCTTGTTCAACACTGAGGTCCAAGAGTCTAGAAAGTGTCTGGCATGTATGTGGTAGATGCTCCTTAAATATCTGATGAGCCAGTGAGTAAAAAAGAAGCGTGTGTGTGTATGCGCATTATAATCCATAGAATTAAGAAACCAGGAGTTCATACTGACATAAAGAAATAATTGGATAAAAAAATAAATAGGGGGAAAGGACAGCTCTTCCTTATGGTAGAATTGCAACTACTAAAGGTAGATGGAATGATGGAAATAGGAAATCATCATTCAACGGAACCCCAAAGTAACAACTGTTCCAGGCAGGAATCAGCAATGAATGCTAAAATTTATGGATGAAATTTGATGAGATACAGGATATTTACGTATTCTCCGTGTATCTCCCCACAAGGCACTTTAATTACAAATGACAAAATAATAACTTTACAGTTAAGAAACCCAGCAGACATCATTTTATCCAAGTGATTGAAGTTAGTACTACCAATGATGGGACATATTACCACTATGTATCTCCTGAGGATATGATGCCCTCAAAAGGTACATCTCTTCTGTGGCATTACTTTTAATTTTAAAATTTTTAACAGCTTTATTGAGGTATAATTCACACATGCAAGTGAATTATTGGCTATTACGAATAATGCATCTCTGCATATTCACATACTTATTTTTATGTGGACATGTTCTAATTAATATTGAAGAGATTATGGATATAGATATAGATAACACACACATACACACATACCCCTAGGAGTGGAATCGCTGGGTCATATGGTTATTTATAACTTTATGTTTAATATTTTTCTAAAGCAGATGCACCATTTCACATTCCATCAGCAATGAATGAGGGTTGTGATTTCTCCATACCCTTGTCAACACTTGTTACTGTCTTTTATATTTTATTTTAGCCATCCTAATGGGTGTGAAGTGACACTGACTAATGATGTTAAGCACCTTTTTATGAGTTTATTAGCCATTTGTATATTTTCTTTAGAGAAAGGTCTATTAAAATCCTCTCTCGGGACTTCCCTGCTGGCGTGGTGGTTACGAATCCACTTGCCAATGCAGGGGACACGGGTTCGAGCCCTGTTCTGGGAAGATCCCACATGCCATGGCGCAACTAAGTCCTCAAGCCACAACTACTGAGACCATGTGCCACAACTACTGAAACCCACGTGCCTAGAGCCCGTGCTACACAACAAGAGAAGCCACTGCAATGAGAAGCCTGCACACCGCAACAAAGAGTAGCCCCCGCTCATCACAACTAGAGAAAGCCCGCACACAGCAAAGAAGCCCCAAAATAAATAAATAAATGAATAAATTTATTTAAAAAAATCTTCTGTCAATTATTTAATTGGCTTACTTGTTTTTTTATTTTTGAGTTGTAAGGGTTATTTTTATTTTCTGAACACAAGTTCCTTGTCAGATAGTCTCCCATTCTGTGGGCTTTTTATTCTCTTGATTGTATCATTTGCAGCACAAAAATTTTGAGTATTGCTAAGTTATTTATTTATTATTGTCACTTGTGCTTTTGATGTCCTATCTAAGAAACCATTGCCTAATTCAACGTCATGAAGATTTACTTCTGTATTTTCTTTTAAATGTTTTATAGTTTCAGTTGCTTTTACATTTAGGTCCATGATTTTCTTAACTGTACAAGGTAGGGGTCCAACTTCATTCTTTTCCCCATTTGAACTGTCTCAGCACCTTTGTTGAAAATTAATTGACTATAAGTATATGGGTTTATATCTGAACGATTATATTCCATTGATCTTGATTACTCAGTCTTGATTACTTTATCTTTGTAGTGAGTTTTAAAGTTGGGAAGCATGAGTCCTAAAATGTTTTTCTTATTTTTCAAGGTTTTTTTGACTGTTCTGGGTAGCTTGAATTTTCATATGAATTTTAGGATTAGCTTGTCACTTTCAGCAAAGTAGCTAGCAGGTCCTAGAAGATAATATTGGAAAAAAACTACATAACCCTGAATATTTTAATGACTTTCTAGATACAACACCAAAAGCATGATCCATGAAATAAATAACTGATAAAGCTAGACTTCATTAAAATTAAACATTTCTGGGCTTCCCTGGTGGCACAGTGGTTGAGAATCTGCCTG
This sequence comes from Leucopleurus acutus, assembly GCF_964270905.1. Taxonomy (NCBI): domain Eukaryota; kingdom Metazoa; phylum Chordata; class Mammalia; order Artiodactyla; family Delphinidae; genus Leucopleurus; species Leucopleurus acutus. The sequence goes on along the minus strand of NC_139160.1, from coordinate 11,614,649 downwards.
CTAATGCAGGGGACACGGGTTCGAGCCCTGGTCTGGGAGGATCCCACATGCCGCGGAGCAACTAGGCCCGTGAGCCACCACTACTGAGCCTGTGCGTCTGGAGCCTGTGCTCCGCAACAAGAGAGGCCCCGATAGTGAGAGGCCCGCACACCGCGATGAAGAGTGGACCCCGCTCGCCACAACTAGAGAAAGCCCTCGCACAGAAACGAAGACCCAACACAGCCAAAATAAATAAATAAATAAATAAATAAATTCCTACCCGCAACATCTAAAAAAAAATTTAAAAAAAATTAAAACACTTCTCATTTGCTAAAAACAAATGTCAAGAGAATGAGAAGACAAGCACAGACTGGGAGAAAATATTTGCAAAAGACACATCTAATAAAGGACTTTTATCCAAAATATCTGAAGAACTCTTAAAACTCAACAATAAAAGAGCAAATAACCCAATTGAAAAATGAGCCACAGACCTAAACAGACACCTCACCAAAGAAGGTATACAGATGGCAAAAAAGCATAGGAAAAGATGCTTCACTTCCTATTGTCATCAGGAAAATGCAAATTAAAACAATGAGATACTACTATGCATCTGTTAGAATGACCATAATCCAGAACACTGACAACACCAAATGCTGGCAAGGAGGTGGAGCAACAGGAACTCTCATTCATTGCTGGTGTGAATGCAAAATGGTACAGCCACTTTGGAGGACAGTCAGTTTCTTACAAAACTATACATACTCTTACCATATGATCCAGCAACTGTACTCCTTGATATGTACCCACAGGAGTTGAAAACCTGTATCTACACAAAAACCTGCATAAGGATGTTTATAGCAACGTTATTAAGCACGGCCAAAACCTGGAAGAACCAAAGTATCCTTCAGCAGATGAATGAATAAATAAGCTGTCATATATTCAGACAATGCAATATTATTTAGTGTTAAAAAGAAATGAGCTGTCAAGCAATAAAAAGAGTCAGAGGGACCTTAAATGTGTATTACTAAGTGAAAGAAGCCAATCTGAAAAGGCTTCATACTATATGACATTATGGAAAAGGCAAAACTAGGCAGACAGTAAAAAGATCAGTGATTGCCAGGGGCTGGAGGAGTAGGGGTGGGAAGGCATGAATAGGTAGAGCACAGAGGATTTTTAGGGCAGTGGAAATACTCTGTATGATATTATAATGGTGGATACATGTCATTATACATTTGTCCAAACCCACAGAATGTACAACACCAAGCCTGCATTATAATGTAAACTGCGGACTGAGTGATTATGATGCGTCAATGTAGGGTCATCAGTTATAACAAAGGTACTGCTCTGGTGAGGAATGTTGACAATGTAAGAGGCTATATATGGCGGGTGGGAAGGGCAGAGAATATATAGAAAATTTCTGTACCTTCACCTCGATTTTGCTGTGAATCTAAAGCTTCTCTAAAAAATAAAGTCTTAAAAAAAAAATAAACCATGAGGGATTCAGTAGATATTGCATTGAAACTGTACATCAATTTAGAGAATGTTACCATCTTAATGATGTCAAGCCTTCTAATCCATAAACATGTCCTTCCATTTATTTAAATATTCTTTAATTTTTTCAACAATGTTTTGCAGTTTTCAGTGTATATGTATTGTACCATCTCATTAAATGTATACCTAAGTACACTATCGTAAGTGAAATTGTTTTCTTAATTTCCATTTTCAGATTGTCCACCGCTGGTGTATAGAAATGCAGCTGGTTTTTGTATATTATTTTTATGATGAAAGAGTGTTGGATTTTGTCAAATGTTTTGTTTATGTCTGTCAAAATGATTATGTGTTTTCTGTTCTTTATTCTATGGTTTATTACATAAATTGATTTTTATATGTTGAGCCAACCTTGCATTCTTAGAATAAATCCCACTTAGTCACGATGTATAATTAAATATGTTTCTGGATTTGGTTTACTAATACTTTGTTAGGATTTTTGCACCTTTATTCATAAGTAATATTAGTCTGTGTTTTTTTTTTTTTCAACTTGTGATATCTTTGGCTGGTTTTGGTACTGGAGTAATTCTGTGGCAGTCTTGCCAAAAATGCATAACTAACTTAATGATGAAGTAACATCAGACATACCTAAATTGAGAATGACTACATAAAACAATTTGCCAGTGCTCTTCAAAAGTGCGAAGGCCATGAAAGATCAAGGAAGCCAGAAAAATGTGGTCCACAGTAAACTGACATAACAACTAAATGCAACGTATAATAGTAGATTGGAAACTGTAACCCAGAAATGACATCAGTGGGACAATTATTGAAATCTGAAGTAGGCCTGTAGATTAGATAATAACATGGAATTGACAGTAAATTGACATAACAACTAAATGCAACGTACAATAGTAGATTGGAAACTAACCCAAAAATGACATCAGTGGGATAATCACTGAAATCTGAAGTAGGTATGTAGATTAGATAATAACATGGAATCAGTGTTATTTTTCTGATTTTGATAATTGCAGAGTTTATGGAAGATGTTAACATTTGGGGACTTCTTTGTATCATTTTCCCAACTTTTTTATGTGTGAAATTATTACAAAACGAAGAGTCAAAAATTATCAAAAAAAGTTTTTAAGCATATGTGTCTGTGGTGTCCTTGGTTCAATGAGAGAAAGAATGTATTTGAGAAGCAGGGAAGCATGAAAATCAAGGTCTGGAGTTTACTATTTCTGGCAACTACATGTGGCTGAGTGTTTCTGGAATACAACGTGTGGGGAAGGGGATGGGAGCAATAGCAGTGCGGACACCCTGAAGGCTGTGGGGAGTTGTGGGAGGACTGGGCACTGGGAGACGGGGGGAGACTGGGGAGAGAAAGTGATACAAATGGAAAGAGTTACAAAGATTTGCTGTGAACTTGCAAAGAGAAATTTTGCCCAGGGATGTTATAGTCTCCTTAGTTTTTTTGTAGATTTTTTAAAAATCTAATATTGGAAAGGAAAATTAAAAGGCCAAGTTTTGTATCTAGAACAATAGCAATGCTCAGCCCCCAATTCAACCTCAGAGAATTGAGGCGTTTACTCTAGGGGAAAGAGTTAAAATGAAATGTGTATATATATGTCAATAAATAGATAACTAATGAGAACCTACTGTTTAGCACAGGGAACTCTACTCAATGATCTGTGGTGACCTAAATGGGAAGGAGATTTAAAAAGAGTGGATATATGTATACGTATAACTGATTCACTTTGTTGTACAGCAGAAACTAACATAACATTGCAAAGAAGCTAAACTCCAATAAAACTTAATATAAAATTTAAAAGTGAAAATATAAAATAAGACAAAAAGACCAAAAAAAATAAAATGTGGGCTTTAAATGCATTACCACAGGGAGGGCTAAGATGGGGAGTTTCTTCACCATGCTAATGAGATTGAACTAAAGGGTCTGAAGATCCAGTTTTTAGGAGCTGAAAGTCCTTTTATTGAGGATGGAGGAGCCTCACGCTGGCCTCCAGGAGAGACTTGAGAAAATTTCTGTCAAAGAAGAACTGAGGTAAACTAAGTCTGGGCTGCGGCAACTTCAAGGAAAACAATTTGACTAGAGAACTAAGAAGCCAAAGGGAATCAGAGCCTGTAACGGGAAGGACTGGGCAGGGAGAAAGAGAAGGAGCAAGGGAGTGTCTCCCACACAGCCAGGTCCCTGGAGTTTCAGAGACCCTGGAGAAAAGGTTGAAACAAGCTTACATGCATTTAGCAGTATTTTAAAATATTTACGTCCAATAATTTTTTTTCCACTGGTAACATTTCAACCATATCTATTGGGTTGAACCATATGAAATTGACAAGTCAGCTGCAGCGAGTTGTCGGGGCGATTGGATGTTAATATAAGACTAGAAATGGTCCAGGTAGGACACAGAGGGATGCAGGCAAGAGACAGTGAGAGCCTGAACTGAGGCTGAATCTGCTTGGTGGGTGGAATCGCCAGAACCTGGCTCTTGACTGGCTGTTGAAAGCTGAGTAAATGGGCGTCAAAGGAAGAGGAGGTTCCAGAGCGAAAGACCAGTGTTACCAAATACTTCTGCCAGGAGACATGGAGACTGAAAGATGTCCAACAGATCTGTCAGTGGAGCTCTTGGAGACTGTTTTATTAGTTTCCTGTAGCTGCTGTAACAAATTGCCGCGAACTTGGTGCCTTAAAACAATACACATTTATTTTCTTAAAGTTCTGGAGGCCAGAGGTCTGAAATGAGTCTCACTGGGGTCAAGTCAGGGTATCAGCGGGCTGCGTCCTCTGGAGGCTCTAAGGGGAAAATCTCTGGGGCTGGGGGTGGGGAGCTGCTTCCTCCAGTTTCTAGAGGCTGCTGATGTTCCTTGGCTGGTGGTGAAATTGATCACTCTCATCTCGGCTTCCACCTTCACATTGCTTTTCCTTCTTCTGTGTCAAATTTTCCTCTGCCTTGCTCTTACCAGGACACATGCGATGACATCCAGGGTCTACCTAGATAATCCAGGATAAGCTCCCCATCCCAAGATCCTTAACTTAGTCACATCTGCAAAGTCCCTTTTGCCACGTGAGGTCACACCCACGGGTTCCAGGGATTAGGATGTGGGTATCTTTGGGGGCTAACACTCAGCCTACTGCAGAGACCTTGGCAAGAATATTTCCCCACAGGAGCTGGGGGTGTGGCAGCAGAATGCAGAGGGCTGACATGTGGCTGGGGCCCAGTCTGGATGGCTCATCTGAGACCTTGAGGGAGATGCCACACCCTGAGGATGGACTAAGGATCAGGAGTCTGCATGGGAGGGGGAGAATCAGCGGTCACAACAGGCAGAAGGGAGTAGGAAAGAGTGTGTGGTGAAGCTCAGCGTGCAAGGAGATTCCAGAAGGAAGAGTCAACGTCATCAGGCACCACAGAGAGGACAAGCGATGGACTGAAAAGAACCTACTGCCTTTGGTGGTCAGTGGTCATGCATAAACTGCCAGGGCAGGGGAACAGCAGGGTGTAGCTCAGGGAAGTTCACTTACAGAGGCCCGCGTGGGAACACGAGGTGAGGACGTGGAGACAGGGACAGAGATTATTTCTGAGGAACTTGGCTAACATGAACATAGGAGCACAAAGCACAGTCAGGAGAAGGATGAAGGGCCCCAGGCTGTTAGGGATGGAGACAACCCCAAGGCCTGTGAGCAGGCAGCCCAGCCTTCAGCCTTCCAAGCAGCCAAAGACACTGATGGACAAGTTATGGTCCTGAAAACTTCTACCCTTACTGCTAAGACATTCTACTATCTTCCATGTTTAGATTCAAAAGGTCTGTAACCAGAGCATAAAATGACCATGAAAATTCCGAGGATTTTCAGGTCTTTGTGTGGTACCCTCTGCACAGCCCCGGATAATTAGGAAATGGAGCACTTGCAAGCGTGGCTCCCAAAGACGGGATGCGGTTTCACCTCAAAAGGATGAAAACTCCCTTTTCTCCGGGCAAAGAAGTTAGTAAGTCAGGGAAGAGCTCTTTCGAGAATAAAAGCTCTCAGTGTGCCCCTATATGGGCAAAACACCTTTCTTTCTCCTTCCAAAGGCCCTTCCCTTCTTTGAATTGGGGAGGGCATGGCAGATGTTTGAAAGATAATAGGATATTCAACTTCTCTCGTTAATCAGGAGAAATCACAATAATCTGATCTTGCCTTTCTGGGCTTAGTTTTCATTGTGCCTTTTAAAAACTGAAACAATTCTCGTTTTTTTAGTTTTACATTCCTTTCTCTTTCTTCTTCCCTGGGTTTGTTTATCTCTCCTGCTCTGGGAGAGCTTTTTCTTGGGTTGTGATGGTTTGCGTTGTACTTTCACCTCCTTCTGCTCCTTTGTTCTCTGCTCTCTTTATTCCAGCCCCTCCCACCCCACCCCCACTCACTTTCCTCTCTTACCGCTTTGATAGCGAGGAGCTGCTCCCTAAATACCTGAGACAGTCTTCTGAGCAAGAGTCCAAGGCACTTCTGGGGAGACCCCTGGAGTCCCTGCCTTCATTGGGAAGGAAGCCCCAGGCCAGGCTTGCACCCAGCACGGACAGGGCGACAACCTCATCAGCCAGAGGCAGCAGAATGCCAGAAACACATTTGGGTCTGTCTTTGGGAAAGAAAATGATACTTCTGCAGGCAGGTGGTACTATTTTGGGGAACATTTTTATGTGCAATTTAGAGTGCACATTCTACGCACAGCTCAGACAGAAATAATCAGTTTAATGTGTGTCTGCACCATCATATGGTCAAGCTTTAGGTGAGAGCAGATTTACACACCAAAATCAAAAGGAAATAGCAGGAGCCGTCTTCTGCTACATTCCTTGACGATAAATGGTCACGCGATGGAGAGCTGCCAACCCAACTCTCCGCTCCTTTTATTCCTTCCCAGAAAGTGCTTGAGTTTGAAAGAAAATTAGTTTCCAAGGTGCTTGAGTGCATCTGTTAAATACAGATTTTTATTAACAGGGGGCACATGTAAACAAAGTCTACATAAACAGAAAGACGCCTGGCAGCAAAGGAGAAGTATGCTCAGCGTCAGGGAGTTTTTCTTAAAATGAAGTGTAAGGAAGTTTACAGGAATTCTTGAGCCAACGTTTCAGTTCAAGAAGACATCCTGCTTCTCTGATGTGTGCTACAGAAGATGGTCAAACCGAAGAGCTTAATGTCCACGGCATTGGGCATTTGTCATTGTGTGTTTTCATTAAAGAAAACGGGATTTTTCTCTGATGGGCTAGGATGTCAGAGGAGCCACAGTAAAAAAACAAACAAAAGGACAAACAAACAAAAAAACATACTAAGGTTCACAGCATATTTTTCAGAAAGTTCAACTTTCAAATGGAAGAACTGTACTGAGGATTATTTTTTAAGTAAAAACTCCACTGAAAGCGTCCACGTGTGAACACCTCAAGAAGCAGAAGGGTTTTAAGTCAAGCCACGATGCAGATCTACACCCAGGGTAATATTCAAAATATGTATGTATCACCCTTTGGATCCCCGAAGCAATGAATCAGTGCAGACTCTGCAAAAAAAGCAGCTGTATTGAGTCTGCGAGTCACCTCGGCCACAGCCTTCAGGAGAGAAGAAACTTTGAGATTAAAGGGCAACATTTTCCCTCTGAAATGGAATAATTGTGATATGGGATTTGCTTTTTTTTTTTCCTTCAAGTTTTGAAGAAAAACAATGTTCTTCCTGCTGTGATGAATTTATTCTGAGGTTTGAAAGGAAACCCGTGTCCCAAGAGAAGGACGGCCCTGAGTCAGGAGGGTGAAGGCTGGCCTTTCAGCACATGTGTTCCCGTTTATCCAGGGGCGGCACTCGGGTGTGAAGGGGGAAATACCCAGGGTGAAAAGATTCAAGGGGATCAAATTATTTTTCCATTTGTCTCAGAAAGAAAGAAAGAGAGGAAATAAAAGGGGGAGGGAAAATCATTTCATTATGTGGTGATCCAGTGTAACCTGGGGTAGCAGGCAAGTGGCAACTTTATTTTTCAGAGAAGCTCCCTCTCGGGTGTCCCGAGCCTCCCAGGGTGTGGGCTGGGACTGTGGAATTCGATCACAGCAGGAGCACGAGAACAGGAGTTGCACGGATATCTGTCTACACTTGTCATCTCTCATGTGATCTCTGGGCTACGAGCCTTCCTCGCCCCACCTGGGTGGATGGGTTCGAGGGGAAGCCAGAAAGAGAAAACTGTTCAATTGAACATTTACTACATGCTAGGCGTTTTACGCGCATGGTCTCCCTCACCATAAGTCTGCAAAACAGAGATTATTGTCCCAATTTTAGAGGTAAGCAAAAAGTTTCAAATATTTTTGTGGGCCTTGCTCAAAGTGCCACAGCTGGTGGTGGAGCGGGCCTGTCTGCTACCAGACTCAAGCTCTTTTTGGTTTTGCTGCACTGCCTTCCTGCCAGGTGGCCCTCATACGTGAGGTGGAGGCTGAAAGGACCATTTAGCATCACAGGATAAAGGCCACAATGATTTCCCTCCACAGCTCACACCCTATTAAATAAGGGAAAGCAATAGACTGAGTGAATGTACTCAAAGGGCAGGAGTAAAAACAATACATTAGGACTCATTTGAGGAATAGGAAGTTTGCCTTCCAGTTACTGTGGGGTAAGGCAGAACAGGACCAGTCCTAGGGGCTCCCTAATTCACTGGATAAAAGACAGGAGGACAGTGATTCAGCGCCTGCTGGTGATTAGCTCAGGGAGGCCCCACTGGTTGGCTTGGCTGCACTCTAACACTTAACACTGGCTGATGATCAGCTGCTTTGCCAACATTTGAACACACCTGTGGAGTGAAAAGCCCCAGGCCCTGAAGCTTTTCAACCTGCCTGTCTGGCCCCGTCCCCTTTTCATGGGTGCAGTACCCTCATACAAGGAACTCAGCCCCATGCCCTCCAAAACCCCTTCCTCAAGCCTCCCGCCGAGCCAGGGGTGCTCTTGAGAGTCCTGTCAGCCCCATGACTTCCAGAATTCCTCAGGTGGGTCACAGACTGGGCTTCACCTTGACCTTGAGCACAGGCTCCCCATGGCTGTGGGAAGAGGGGATGACAGAGCTCTCTTGAAGCCTAGGCCTCGTTAGTGTCTCGAAACATGGGTTTCCCACTTGCCTTTGAAGTTTAAATGTGGACCTGTTTTCTCCTGATAATAATAAGCAGGGCCAGGAGGGAGAAAGACAGAAGAGGGAGAGGAGGGAGGGCACTCAGCAGTCGTGTCAAAACAGAAAACCATCCAAATGCTGCTCGGAAGGGATGCTGACGTGGCTCCGTGGTTGCCGGTGGGAGTAACGGGGGCCTGGAGGCCTGGTCATGGGAGCAGACGTGCCCTGCGGGCCAGCTCCAGCCCCTGCCCGCTCCGGTCACCAAGGAGTGGATGGGGTGGATCTTGAAAAGAAATCAAGAGAGTCCCAAAATGTAACCACCGAGGGACAGAGGAAATGAGACCCTCGGTGCGGGCGCCCAGGGCCTCTGGAGGAAGGAGACCTCTGCCAACCAGCCCGCTGTGGTCAGGAGGTGTCCCAGACCTGCAACAAATGGCCACAAGCTATGGCCTTGTTTGGTCTAGAACCTTCTCCAAAATAGCAGAAATAAATGTTTGGAAAGAAAGGTGAAATGAATGACAGCTCGTGACCTAGCTTCGCATGTGTCACAGCCAGCTGGCCCAGCAGCACCAGGGGCCCCCGCGGTCGGGTCAGGGGTGATCCCTGCGGTCTAGCCAGAGAAACAGACACAACAGCCCACCTCTGTTCAGAAACAGAGTCCAAAGGATAGCAGTGCGTGCCTGAGGCACCCTGGGCCCAGGGAGGTGGAGCTGCTCCCAGCTGCAGGAAGAGCAGGGGCTCCAGAATCCAGGACCCCAGCATCAGGGTGAAAGCCTTTCCTGAGAGCCCAAGGCTTCCTGGAGACTAGAGCTGGAAGGGGCTCCGGAGTCCAACTCTCTCTGTTCATTCATTAAAAACATGGCAGCTCAGAGGAAGAGGCCACCCTGAGCTCAAGACCTCCTGAATATTAGCCAGCAGTTCCCCATTCATGAAGATGGAAACAGAATCCCTGCCTTGGGAAACTGATGTACCAATTAAATGGGACAACATATGTAGCCACTTGAATAGTCCATCACCTTGCAATCCTTATTTGTCATTATGCAGATAAAAGCCAACTAGGAAGACCCATAAAGGTCACAGCCTTGCCCAGAGTCAGTCAGTGGAAGGCCTGCCAAGGTCAGAGGTAGGCAGCTCCCAAGACGGCCCCTATGATCCCCCTGTCTGGGATTCACACCCTGAGTAATCCCCTCACACACTGTTATCCATAGATACAAAGAAGTGACTTTATATCACTTCCAAGATGAGGTTACAAGCCTCTGTGTCTCAGAACAGAATGAGGGTTGCCAGGGGCTGGGGGTGGGGGAAAAGGGAGGTGTTTATCAAAGGGTACAAAGTTTCAGTCTGGCGAGATGAACGAATTCTGGAGAGCTATGTACAGCACGGCGACTACAGTTGACAATACTATATTGTACACTAGAAATTTGCTACGAGGGTAGATCTTAAGTGTTCTCGCCACACACGTACAAAAGGTGACTATGTCAGGTGGTGTCCATTAACTTGATTGTGGTGATCATTTCACAGTGTATACGTGTATCAAAACATCAGGTTGTATACCTTAGATATGTACAATTTTAATTCGTCAATTATACCACCCAAAAGCTAAAAACCCAAAACACTGTGGCTGCCATCTTAGGCTCTGTCTTGGGCAGCCAGACCCTTGTAGACCAAATATGCCAAATTTTCAATCCCCACACACGATTCCAGGAGCTGAGAACAGAAACACTTTGAACTGGGACTGTATTTGTTTCCTGGGGCTGCCATAACAAAGTACCCCGCACTGCATGGCGTAAACAATGAAAATGTATTGTCTCACAGTTCTGGAGGCCAGGAGTCTGAGATCAAAGCAACAATAGCAGGGTTGGTTCCTTCTGAGAGCTGTGAGGGAGAATCTGTGCCTGCCTCTCTCCCAGCTTCTGGTGCTCGGCCTGCAATTGTTGCCATTCCTCGGCTTAAAGAAACATCGCCCAGATCTCTGCCTGCATCTTCACATGGCGTTCTACCTGTGTGTGTCTATGTCCGAACTTCCCCTTTTTATAAGAACACCAGTCATGTTGGACTAGGACCAACCCCAATGACCTCATCTTAACTTGATTACCTCTGTAAAGACCCTATTTCCGGTTGGGAACAGTGGCGGAGGCCCGGGCTGGCTCCCTGCGCTACCATGGCGCTCGGGAAGAGTCACCAGGACCCGTTTGCAACCTCCGTGGGCCAGCACATAGAAAATGCTACAGTTGCTGGACTTCAGACTGAACACTGGGGCCAGTTTATGCACATCTGTGACATAATTAACACTGTTCACGATGGGCCAAAAGATGCAATAAAAGCTTTGAAGAAAAGGATTTCCAAAAACTACAATCATAAAGAAATCCAACTTACCTTGTCATTTATTGACATATGCATACAGAACTGTGGTCCAAGTTTCCAGTCTCTGATTGTGAAGAAGGAATTTGTTAAAGATAGTCTAGTTAAGCTGCTGAATCCCAGATATACCTTGCCAAGAGACATTCAGAATAGAATTCTGAATTTCATTAAGATGTGGTTGCAGGGTTTCCCAGGAGGTATGGATGTAAGTGAAGTGAAAGAAGTGTAAGGAAGATGTATCTCCTTAAGAAAGATGTTCAGTTTCCTCCATCAGATGCTGAAACAGCCAGACAAGAGACTGCTCAGATCTCACCGAATCCACCACCATCTGTTCCTACTGCACCAGCTCTTTCTTCTGTAGTTCCCAAGAACTCCAGTATTACACTGGTTCCAGAACAGACTGGAAAACTGCACAGTGAATTGGATATGGTGTAAATGAATGTGAGAGTGATGTCTGCCATACTGATGGAGAATATTGCTGGGTCTAAAAACCGTGAAGACAAAGAGCTTCTGCAGAAACTTTATAAGACGGGTCAGGAGATGCAAGAGAGGATCATGGACCTGCTCGTGGTGGTGGAGAATGAAGATGTCACTGTTGAGCTAATTCAAGTGAATAAGGATTTTAGTAACACCACCCTTGGATATGAGAGGTTTACTCGAAACCAACAAAGGATTTTGGAGCAAAATAAGAACCAGGGGGAAGATGCCAATACTAGCAGTGAACCTTCTGCCCCATCCTCTGATCTCCTTGACCTAAGTCCCAGCCCTCCAACGCATAGGGAAACTCTGGGAGAATACAACACCCTGAATGCTCAGCTTTCAGACTTAAATTTCAGCTCTCCAAGTCCTGTTGTAACAAACAACTTGAAACCCAGTCTTCATCCACAGGTGGATTTGCTAGCCTCGGAAAATACAGAAACACCTGTTTGCCCAAAGGACCAGCCAAAACCTTGCCTCAGGTCATACATATGAGAGTTCTCTGGAATATTCAAATTCAGTATTACCACAGCCAGCTAGTCTACAGACCATTCCAGCGACACCAACAAAGCAGAGACCACCATCCTTGCCCAGCAATCAACCAGCGATGACAAAGAATGATTTCCAGCCATCCAGTTACTACGAGGTAATGGAGTTTGATCCATTAGCTCCTGCTGTCACCACAGAAGCTATTTATGAAGACACTGATGTATATCACTACAAAGGAGCTCAGTCACAGTGACGATTGAGGTGGAAGTAGATGACCAGCTCACTAGTGGCATTATGGGTGCCAATTCTCTAAAAGGTAGACCCTGTCGAGCTTTGAGACCCAGAAGTTAAGACATTCCAAAACATCAAAACCACGGTGGAACATTTTTTCTCTGTAGTAATGAAGTTCAAACAGAAGAGTAACTGTTCCAGAGTAACGTTTATGGTTCCTGACAGGAGCTGAAGCTTTATCTCAAAAGAACTTGGTTGTAACATATATTCACTTAAAACTTCAGCAGAAGAAAAATTCATGGTACTGAGGCCAACCAGGTTAAGTGTAGCACCTTATGTTTCACAGGCCTTCCTACATTTAGAAATCATCACAAGAGCTGGGATAAGAGTAGATGAAGACTGTTTCATTACAAAATGATTGTTAATAGATGAAAGCATGAATGTGAAAAACTATTATTCAGGAAGAATACTGAGTGTCTTCATTTAACTAAAGTTGAAAGTAGAAGTCAATTTGCACTTCTTTATAAATAATACTCTTGTTTAGAATTATGAACTGTAAAAGCCTTGATGATTGTAGTTTAATTATATTTCAGGTACCCTCAAGAGGTCAATGGATTTTACATTGGTTGCCTTTAAGTATAATTCTTTATAATACTAAATGCTCTTTGTTTTTCTTTTTGGAAGAAAGACTTCTGGAAAACATTCAGAATAAATTGTACTTTGGTTTGTCATAAATTACAATGACAAATAAATTACCATTAAAACAAAAAAAAATACCCTATTTCCAAATAAAGTCACTTGCTGAGGTACGGGGGTTAGGACTCCAACATATTTGGGGGGGGCATAATTTAATCCTTAACAGGGATGTTGCAGATTACTGGGATAAGTTGAAGGAGGTCTTTTAGAATCTCCCAGAAGTGATTACAGTGTCCAGATGGCTCTTACAATGTGCCCTGGGCAGTTAAGGAGGCAGAAACTAAGCAATTCCCCTGGTGTTAAAGTGAGAAGCCACATGATTCTTTCCATGTTGGTACTGGCAAGAAAACAACCCCCCCTTTAATGGATGCTGTGGGTGTGGTTTTCTTCAGCACCCAGTTAGTTTGCTGGGGATGTCCTAACAAAGTATCACAGACTGCGCGACTTAAACAACAGAAACTTATTTCTCACAGTTCTGGAGGCTGGAAGTCCAAGATCAAGGTGCCAGCAGGGCTGGTTTCTCCTGACACCTCTCTCAGCTTGCAGATGGCTCTCTTCCCTCTGTGTCCTCACATGGTCTTTTCGGCTGTGAGCACACACCCCGGCTCTATTCTTATAAGGACGCCGTCCAATCAGGTTAGGACCTACCCTAACAGCCTCGTTTGAACTCAATCACTGTTAAAGACCTTGCCCTGTTAAAGACCTTATCTCCAGACCTTGCCCTGTTAAAGACCTTATCTCCAAATATGGTTACATCCTCAGATACTGGGGGTTGGTTCTGCCCCGGGGACACTAGGGGGAGACTCCCTCCTGGATGGACGTGTCTTTAGTCCAGACCATCCAGAATGTCTCCTGACCTTTTATAGTCCCGTGCCAGCACCCCGCCTTTCGGTGTGTGGGGTTCCCTGCCTGGCAGGTTCCTGAATCCGTTGCCAGGTCTGGAGGGAGGGCTCTGAGAAGGCTGTTCTTTCTCTGCTATCAGGGTGGAGCAGCCTCGGGCCCCTTGGGCCAAGCAAAGAGTACTTCTGTTTTGACTCTTCATTTTCTCACATTTTCCCTTTAAACACAGCCTGTCTTATATCTCCCTTTCTTATTTTCATTTCTAACCCCCTCTGTTCCTCTTCAATGTAATTTTAAAGTGAAAACACATGGTCGCAAACCGGCGTCTCCCCATTTACTCAGCTGCACCTACTTATTCAATTTAAACTGGAAGGCTAGTTTACAAACTTTCAAAAATAAGTCCTGGGCCAACGTGGAGAACTGTATAAACACAGGTCTAATTTCATTTCTACTTGTTTCTTCTTTTTTTTGTCTCTCTCTTGCAAATGACCTTCCTAGTATAAAAGCCAAAACACATGCATGCACACACACATACACACTTTTTCTTTCTGGAAGTTTCTCCTTGATTTCTAATTCTGTAACAAAATAAACAGGTCTTGAACAGAAATTGAAAGTTTTTAAGAGACAGTTTCCAGCAAACTGTCAATTAACATTAGTGACATCATTCAACACAATATCCAGTTTAAAGGGCTTCAGGACAGAGTGTTTGATTGTTAGAAAAATGACTAACTGAGTAAGTGAATTCTGCTTTTTCTCCATGAAAGACACATACATACTAGTTTGTCTAACTGTTAATCCTAATCCTTTTTCACTTTTGGAAGGAAAGGAAGACAGCTTTGGAAAATAGGGCAAAGGACATAATTTTTGGCAGTAGAGCTGTTCATATTTTGGTACAAGGGAACCAAAATGAGAAAATTAACCCTGAAAAACTCTGGAAATCGACTCAAGTTGCTTTTTCCTAAAATGACCCATACTGTAGCCATATAAGTTCCTTATTTGACCCTACCCAGTCACATTATTTTGATTGTGAGCACACAGAATGACCAAAAAGTCCTATTGAACTATAATGTATTAGTTTTCTTCCATTTGTAGGGCTTAGGACTATAGATTTTCACATATCTTATGTGACCCTCACAAAAACCCTGTTAAGGAACTTGCCCAAGATCACTACAGCAGATAAGCTGTAGAGGATTCAAAGCCATGCCTTGTGAAGGCGAAAGCAATGCTTCTTCCTCTCAACTGGGAGGTATATACAAGTCTGGGGTTTTGTCATATGCTTGAATGTCACAAATGACCTTCCATACAGCAATAGTCTTGTTTTGGACTGAATTGTATCTTCCCCAAATTCATATGTTGAAGCCCTAATCCCAATGTGACTGTATTTGGAGATGGGGACTTTAAGGAGGCATTTAAGGATAAATGAGGTCATAAGGGTGGGCCCTAATCCAGTAGGACTGGTGTCCTTATAGGAATAAGAAGAGATGCCAGAAATCCATCCCCCACCCCCTCCCCCCCGCACGCAGAGAGAAAAGGCCATGTGAGGACACAGCAAGAGGGCGGTTGTCTACAAGCCAGGAAGAAAGAAAACAACCCTAACCTTGATGTTAGACTTCTAGCTTCCAGAACTGTGAAAAAATTAATTTCTGTTGTTTACGCCCCTCAGTCTGGGGTATTCTGTTATGGCAGCCTGAGCTGATTAATACAGTTCTGTTGGAGACTCCTGCCTGGGGGATACTTCCCTAGTTTCACCCCATCTAGGGAACCGGATGCTTGTCCTTCATGGTGCCATAAATTCCTGTCTGTACAGAGGCCTCTATGACAAAATGTGGAGAATTTCTTGAACTTAAGACTTTAGGTAAGAAATGAAAGATTAGATGGCTGGACCCACACTTGGAAATGAAAACCATAGTCACATAACGTAAAAACTACTACTAATAAGGCAATGGAATTATAAAATTAGCCTCTATTTCTTGCTTGATTTAAAAAATGGGTCGAAACCCTTCACCAGGTGTGACTTAGGGTGTTACTCTGATGAGACATAAGTTCTGCCACCTTCACCCTCATGTAAGTCCCCCTGCTTTTGTCCCAGTCCAGCCCATATCGCAATGGCAGGTTTGTACGTCAGGATGTTTTTTCATGCATGAGAATTCAGTCCATAGTTGTGTAATTGTTAGGGTTCATTTTCAGAATGCCATCTTATAAACATTATTTCTAAGGAGATATCCTCCTTGCTGTATTTTCTGCTGAACATTTAAAATTGGCTAGTCATTGTTTCCTTCTCAGTCAGCCGGACGATTCTCTGTTCTGGCCTGTTGATAGTCTGCTCTACCTCACTAGCTCTTCAGCATGAGAGCAGTTCCTGACTGGGGTCCATCAGAAAACAGATCCCCTATTTGAGCCAAAACCCTCCCTGTGTGATGTCATTTCACATCCCTCCAACTGCAGGCATTCAGGGGTGCTTTTACAAGCACTTTCCTTTCCCTGGTCCTAAAAGGACTTCCCTCTGTGTACATGAGACTCAGTCCTCCAGTTCTTGGTTTGGTAACGACCAGAAACAAAAACAAGTCTGAGCAGGTTGGAGGTAACAACAAATACAACATCCAAGAAGCTTCTCCTGAGTTTACTACATCTAATTTTTTTCTTTTTTTTTTTTTTGCCTAAGCATAACTTACAATGTACAACAGATGGTAAAGGGAAACCTAGAGTTTGAGTTTCTTCAGCTAATAAACAAGATGGCATTAGGAGTATAGTGGGCTGTGGTACGTTTTAGTAATGGATGTTGTGGAAGGAGAGATTCCCTGCTGACAATCCTGAAGGCTGACTGATCCAGGACAACTGTCCAGTCTGGGACCTGGTCACTTTCCCCATCTGATCAACTGCCTAAAACTGAACAAAGTCCCAAGAAAAGAAATTTTGTATTTAAACTGTTTACTGGCTCGCTTTCTTTTTCTTTTTTTGGAAACTGGGGATTGGCAAATGACCTTAGAGTAGTAGCATTTTTCATAAAATATAGCTCTCTGGATTCATGACTCAGTTTTGGTTTTTTTGGGCCTGTAGTGACCTCCCTTAGGTTTTTGTCGACTCCAACATTTTTAGATGTTTTGTAGCGGCATGGTTTTTGAATAGTTAAACCTCCATATTGCCAAAAAAGAGCCGAAATGGTTTGCTCTGATTTTTGCCCAAATTTTTACTTCTGTTTACTCCTTCAATTATGTGCCTTTCCTTATAAGCTCAAAATATAATCTTTTACTCAATTTTCTCAAAGGGTTACCCCAATATCCATATGCCAATATCTCACATGCCTTTTCATTTACTTCAATAGCTCCCACTCTAAACCTGTGCCAGTTTTCTCCTTAGAACTTCAGGTCTGGATTTCTCATCACAGTATATAAGGAACAACTGGATCTCATTCCCAGACATGGAGAAGTTCCACACTGCCTTTTACCTTATGTAGAAAATCTGAAGAGGATAATGCAACAACTTTGCATTTCTCCTTGGCCTGTCTATGGATCAAACATTAATGCTCTTATAAAATCTGCATTCTACTTACAAAAATCAATGTAAAAAAAAAAAAATCAATGTAAACACTCATGATCCTCTTACTTTGTAGATAGATATTTGAGGTTCTGTGAAATAGGGATTTTCTTTTTCTTTCTATGTCCCTCATTTTCAGTTCATAAATAGATGATCTGGTCTCACATTTAGATGAACTGGTTGGAGCCCCTTTGTCAAATTAAGTAGGAAGATGGTATTCTCCTATTAATTAATTAATTGTGACAGTTTTGATATTGAGGTCCCTCCCGTAAGAAACAGATACTCTGTAAGGAAAACTGGGGCTCCTGGTACCAGTGGAATTGTTCATTTTATCCAGTACTAGTTTGTTCTGCTTCCAGGGTCAGAGCCAGGGGTATGGTTGTAGGTTTCAATGAAGTAGATTTTTTTTTTTTGTAAGAAGAAGAGCGAAACATTTCAGATCTGTCCAACTACGGGGCAAGCTCCCTAGGAAAGCTCTGTGCTTGCCATCCCCCCACAGGACCAGGTAGGAGGCTCCTGTCGGGAGGCCCATGAAGTCCATGCTAGTGACGAGGAGGAAAATGCACTTTCATAACCAGAAAGACAAGGCTTGTTTCCACCTTCATTACAACCTATTAGTGAAATTTAAGAGGAAACCAACAACTCACCACCCAACACAGGCACCTGCAGGCTCCAATATTCATTTCTGAGTCCCTAAAGGAAACCCATATGTTCAGATTTGGGGGACACAGCAGAGACTCTGCTGCCTGAATCCCACGTGCCCTGGGATGCTCCTGAAGTTATGAGGGCCGAGTTGGGCACCATGTAGTATCCGCTTTCAGAACTGCTCAACTGAGCCACCTCTTCTGACTGTCTGTGCACCTGCTAAGAGCCACGTGCTTCCTGAGGAGCCCCTGGCTTTGCCTGCACACGCCCTCTGTGAGACCATGACACCCAAGGGGTAGCAATTCCCCAAGAGTGGGAGGTCACTGCCTCTCCTTCCTCACATCCTCTTCTCAGCTAAAACCCCCATCTTTCAGGTCTCAGCTTCCTGTCACCACCTCTTGCAGGCAGCCTAGCCCAGTGCCAGCCCTGGACAGGGGTCCCCCTCTGCTCCTTGCACTGTGCCCACAACTGTACTGAAGTGGTGATCACAAGACCGGCTGGCTTTGGGATTCTGGCTTCCCGTATGCTACTGAAAAACAGGGTTGCGGTATTTCTGTTGGTATAATACTGATTTTTCAGAATTCAACCTGAAGTCATATTCATTTATATCTTGATATGCACTTACATAAAATAGAGACATACTGTCTTTAGGTCTCAAGTTGAACAAAAGTGCAGGTGTTTATGTTTAGAAAGTGCTCTGATCACCTCCCCTCTTGGTTTCAAACCCTTCCCAGAAGATCTCCCTTTAATTCCCGTCATTTTAGTTTTTCATGTCTCCTCAAAGCAGTTTTGGGCTCCAATCTACTTCAATAGGCTACAGAATCATGTAGAATAAGGGTGGGGTGGAAAGACACAGTTAAGCAAACAGGAGAAGGATGTGGTGAGGGGATCAGGAGAGAGAGGATGGTGGGGGGAAGGGAAAGAGAAGGGGGAAAGGGGGAGGGGGAAGGAGAGGAAGGGGAGCAAAGAGGGGGAAGTTCCCAGACCCAGTTCCCAGCCCTTCAGCTGGAGCCAGACACTGCCCTTCTCCCAGAGGGGGTCCCTTCTCTCCCCTCCCCTCTCTACTCCACCCCTGTCTGTTTTCCTTCTGAACTGAAACCAGTTCCTTCAGGCCTGATCTCTCTTGCCCGGGACAATTATATCAGCCTGGACCTTCTTTCCTGATCCTCCTACGTGAAGAAAGCAGCTGAAAGGACTGAGGAGCCTCAGCTGGGCCCTACACCGCTCTTAGCAAGAAAAGAGACTGGGGACTAGTTTGGAATATAGTTATTTAACTATAGGTGCAACTGCTTGGATATAGCTTATTTAAAAATAAAATATGAGCATCAACACAGCCTTTTCAGGACCCCACGCTGCAGCACCATGGAATTAGAGACCTGGATTGCCATCTTCCTGCATTCCTCACAACTGTCATGTTTGGGACCACAGTGGGGAGTGGCCCCTGAGTCTCCCCACCGCACTGTCACCCCTGCTCCGAACCCAGGGCCTTGCACAGAACTTGGCTACTACAGAAAAAGTCAAATAGAAACTGCACTTGCGTGTGCTATAAAACCATTGCTCCTTTGATTCCTCGGTGTCCCACATACAAAGAGGAATTAATTCCAAGTTTATTGTGAGGAAAGCTTTGTGTGTGGCCTTCAACAAGATCACTGGCCTCTCAGGCCCCTTCTGTGAACAATAGGAATGATGATGTCCACCTTATGTGGCTGTTCTGAGGATAAGAAACAGTGCATTTCAGTCACAAAACAACATGGGCACCCAGTGGGCACTCAACGGGGCTGGTAGCCATCAGTCACTGTAGGTGCTCTGCTTCCCTCTTTTGTTTTTGGCTGGCGCTGCCTGAAACTCCAGAGGAATTTGAAGTTCAGTCACAGCAGCTGTGATCATCATTTTGGTTAGCACAGTTGCTTCTCTTCCTACTTCCTACTGTTCTCTATTTTTAAATCCCTGAGTATGGACATGTGCTTTGTGAATGTTATCATTCTCACCCTTGGCCAGTCATTTCAACTACTCCATCTCCGTGAGGACGGCAAAGGTCTCCCCTTTTCTCACATAAAACAAAAGGCAAGAATGACAAACCAGCACACAAACAAAACCCTGAAACACCCACGATGCTCTCGGTGAGAACCTGCACTTGCTGAGTGCTCGGGGGTCTCTGGGCCACCCCTGGGCCAGGGGCAGTGCTGCCTCATCTCCTTTCTTCCCGAAACAACCCTTTGCAGGTGACCTGGGCTTCCACTTTCCCTTGGTGCTTAGCCTCTGGGGGGGTGGGGGGGTGGGGGGGGTCTTTTCTTTTGTGCCAGCTCAGCAATGCATTTAAAACAGGGTTTTAGTATTTGATCCAACATCATAGTTGTTCTATTTGGGAAGGGCCTTCAGGGAGCCTGGTCTACCATCCAGCCTGAAATGGAGATGGCTTTCCGGTACCTCTCCCACAAATCACTCCTCTGTTTCAATTACCCAGAATTGGTTTTCTCTGCTTGTAAGTAAGAAACCTGGCTGATGGAGGGGAGGCCCTTCTCCAAGACCCTTGGGGCTTCCCTCTCCTTCTGGTGACCCTGGGAAGGAGGTGAGGGCAGGATGTGACCATAGGGCCAGGATTTGGGGTACTTATACCCCCTCTACCCAGCCTCTGCTAGGATTTCAGAAAACAATATTTCAAAAACATTTCAGGCGGTAACTTTACTTGATCAAGAAAGACGTGAAAAACGATTATCTACAGTTTCCATAATTTCATTTGAAAGGAAATGTTTAGCCTACATAAAAGACATCATCTCAGGATAAGAATAATTGAGCAATGTTAGCTTTAGGACAAGCTCGATCTCTGGCCTTTGATTTCACTTTAGACCAATGACATCTTCATCCTGGGCCTTCAGATCAGGCTTTCGAAGTGCCGGCCTCATTACGTGGGAGGGCACAGGGCCCACCCCTCCCCTGCCCTATGGCGGGGACAGACCCTGGTTGACTGCTGCTGATGATACTGGCAGTGCGTGCCCAGGGCCTCCCTCATCCCAGACTCTCCACCCTTGGGTGCTGGGTGGAGGGCAGGGGAGGAGGACCCAGTGGTTAAACAGCACTAGATCCAAACATATGTCTCTACTGGAGGCAGGGGAAGCCACGGGCTCAGCCCTGCCCACAGAGAACACAGGTTCCCTCAAAACCCCCTGCTGCTCCTGGGAAGGTCCTCTGCTCACATTCCCTCCATCCAGTCCTGAGAGTCAGGGAAAGGGCTTGCTGAGCCCGGGCAGAGGGGGTACAAGTGCCCCAAACCCAGGCCCCATCGGCAAGTCCTGTTCTCACTTCCTTACTTACTGCCTGTGTGGCCAACCGAGGCAGAGGTCATGACCTATCTGGCCATCAGCAACCTAGTAGGACAGAGGAGTTGAGAGGACCAGATGACCTCTGCAGCCCCTCAACAACACCCTTAAGGGATCCTCCCCTTGGGCCCGTGGCCTGGCACCCCCAGCCCTACCCCCTGCTCTGGGCATGGAGAGCTTGACTCTTCCTGAGGTCACCAGCCTGAGGGGCGCTGGCTCAGACCGTGAAGCCCAGGGCCATTCTGCCTTCAGAATAATCCCCGTGGGAACCTCTTGCCATACAGAGGGGAGGAAAGTCTGTACAGAGGCCTCTGAGCTTCTAACCACAGGTTTTCCTACCAGGGTTTTGGCTCTAATCACCAACAGGGAAAACAGCTCATCATCCAAAAGAATGAACACTCAGAGGAGGCCCTGCTGAGAAGCAGGCTCTCCCAGCCATGTTGAGCGGCTTCCCGTTTTGTTTCTGTGTGATCGGGAAGGGGCACCACAGAAGAACAGAACTCAAACAAACAAAATCTTTCTGTCTTACTAGGTGCTAACCAGAACTGAAATCCAGATTTATGTCTGCAGGTGGTGGCGGGAAGCTGCTGGCTCTGCCTCTCCCACAGAGAGCATAGATTCCATTCAAAAACACGCGCAGCTGTTCCTGTGAGTTTTGGCCACGTCATCAAAACACTCAACCTGGCACCTGAGGACTTCTCTGTTCGGGGGAATACCTCACAGAGAAGCAGCGCTTTGCGATTTGGAAAAAATGCAGCCTGCACAGGGCTTTCTCTATTGTACACCTGAAGAGCCAAACCTTACCAAGTTTCCATAACCTGCCCAAGGTCACCGAGCAGGGGAGCTAGGGCTCTGACCCAAGTCTTCAAGTCTCAAGCTTACTGTTTTTTTTCCCACATGACCCATGCATTTACTTACTCATTGGTTTATTCATTCATTCAATCAACAGTTTCAAGGGCTTAGCATGTCGGTTTACAGTCCAGTGGAAAAGACAGACACATAAATGACAGTGACAACGCAGTTTTGTGCTAAATGCCTGCAACGCCAAAGGGAAAAACCCTGGCAGTTTTGTTGTCATGTAGTGGAAGGAAGATGTATGTCAGTGAGCCGTGAGAATACAGGGAGATGGTGCAAAAGGAGGGGTGTGTGCAAGCAACCCCGTGCACCGAGAGATGGGCACCAACTACACAGGGAGGGGGGCTTCGCGGAGGAGGTGATATGGAGTCAAGAAAAAAAAAAAAGAGTGCTCATCGAGACAGGGCAGCCAAGATGGAAGACCTAAAAACCACAGGAGAAAGGGGCAAGCAGAGATGGCGGTCACCGGCTTGAGCACAGGACTGGCTCAGGGCTGACAAATTCAGAGTGGTTGCAGGAGCCAGTGTGAGGCCAGGCATATTTTTAAGTTTTAAAAGAACATTTTTTAACTGAAGTGTAACATACACACAGAAAAGGACACAAAACTTCACTGGGCCGCTCAGTGAATGTTCACAAGGTGAACGGACCTGCATAACACACGCAGCTCCTGAGAAGGAGCCCAACATGGCAGAACAGACCTCCAGCGCTCAGGAGCCCCGGCGTGGCCCTCACCAGTCATGACCTCCCATCGAGGAACCACGATTCTGATTTCTGACAGCACATATCAGTTTCACCAGTCTTTGTACTTTACATAACACGGAACACGTACTCTCTTGCGCTGGTATTTTTAAATCAACATCTATGTTTGATTACTGGGCACAAAGCTGCCAAGAGCATTCTTTTCCATGTCTTGCTGATGCATGGAAGCAGGGGTTTCCCTTGGATCTTTATCTAAACATGAGACCGTGGGGTCACACACAGGCAAGGAATATTCTTAGCTTTACTACCAAATTTGAATTTGTCACATTTTTCTAAGCAGAGATAGGGAGCTAGAGGCAGGGAACTGTATTAAGTAAGGATGCTTTGATTTGATCTCAAGCACCAAAAAATACAGCTTTGATCAACTTGGGTCACTAGGGTGACCCAATCACTAGGGTTATCAGAAAGGAGGTGACATGGTGGGACCGGGATGGGTCCAGGAGGTCCCCAGGGGTCGAGTCCCAGTAAAAAAAAAAAAAAGTCACATGACAGGTAGAGGAGGAAAAGTTACCCCCAGAAGATCCACAGCAGATAAACAGGGAAAGGGATGTCAAACAGACGGAAACGAAACACGCCCTAGACCGTGGAAGGTGACGGCCACCTGCCGAGCGAGCTCTACTGAAGCTTGACTTATGCTGTAAACAACACAATGCAGATACTTTTATCCCCGTTTTAACTGACGAGAGGACTAAAAAGTCACTTCCAGAGGAGCCCAGCAACGGGACCCTGCCCTTCAGCGGCCTGAAAGGCCCAGAATATGAGGAGAAGCTCTTACCTCAAATCATCTGTCAGCTCCGCTTCTCCCGACGGGATGAAGGTGGGTAGGGAGCAGAAATTTAAACACTTAAATACCCCTTCTTTTGTAGCCTTGGGCGTTGTCATCGGTGAATCCCTGAACCTTGACGGGAAAGGCCCACGGCTATGACCGGGTCCCGTAGTTTGGCCGTAAACCTCTTTGCCGCAAATATTTTTCGCTGTATAATTAATTGCCGTAAGGCAATTTTGTCGTAAAAGATAAACTAACTGACCCTTTGGTTTGACACGTATAATACAAAGATCACGACAGATGATGATGATTTGCCCCAAGAGTTGCACTTCTTATTTTGAAACACATTACATTGGAGGAGAAAGAGGCCGAGGGCCTGGAAAGTGCAGAGTTGGACCCACATCTCCCATAGAACTCTGGAACTTCTATCAGCGGACGTGGGACACGTGACAATACGGCAGCGCACACAGCAGCGTAGAAGGCTTTCACCACCCAGTACAAAGCTCAGTGACAAATAGCATCCTAGTATTTAGAAACTGATGGCTGATACATCTTTTAATGAAGGAAGACACTTTATGGGGACTTCCCTGGTGGTGCAGTGGTTGAGAAGCCGCCTGCCGATGCAGAGACACGGGTTCAAGCACTGGTCCGGGAAGATCCCACATGCCGCGGAGCAACTAAGCCCGTGCACCACATCTACTGATCCTGTGCTCTAGAGCCCGTGAGCCACAGCTGCTGAGCCCACGCACCACAACTACTGAAGCCTGTGCGCCTAGAGTCCGTGCTCCACAGCGGAGCGGCAGGGGGGGGCCCACTGCAGTGAGAGGCCCGCACACTGCGGCTAAGAGTGGCCTCCACTCGTGGCAACTAGAGAAGGCCCGCGTGCAGCAACGAAGACCCAACACAGCCAAAAATGAATAAATAAAATAAATTTTTATATAAAAAAAGACACTTTATGGAAAAAGTGCAATGCTGAAGGAGATAAATCAAAAAGCAAAAAAAAAAAAAAGTGTAAAATACTATGAATGTAAGACTTGGGAGACAAGTGTTTAGGTAAAACCTCCTAAGTAAAATCAGTTATTTGAGCAGTATTGCCATGAATCTATGCACATTTTAAATGTATTCAACTATCTGTATTTTGCAATAAAGTCCTCTTAATTTTGTTACTCATTGTTCATGTTTCATGATGTCCTTTTTAATGTCCCTCTTATATTTTTAGTTATTTTATCTTTTACAGCAAAATTGCCTTATGGCCAATTAGTTATGCGGCAAAAATGTTTGGGGCAAAGATGCTTACAGCAAAGAAACTTATGGCAAAAATACCTAGAACTGGCTGTGACAGTAACTGGAGAATGGAGCTCTCTGGAAGGACCACAGTGCAGGGCGGGAGAGGCAACCTGCGGCTTTGGGTGTCAGGGCAGTGGGAAGAGGGAGGACCCCTGAATATTCCTGCCAAATTTGCCCAGGGGTCTGGCCTTCATCTATACATTTGTTAAAGCTACATTTACTGACAATCTACTCTGAATCCAACACTGCCCTAAGGATCCAAGATAAAAGAGTTCACAGTCAAGAAGTTCACAGTCACAAGGCAGGAGAGGCTAGTAAGCTATGACAATACACTGCTCTGCAGTGACAGGGACATGCCAGGTATGAGGAAGTTAACCCAGGGGTCAGGGAAGGCCTCATAGAGGAGGGAACACTTGAGCTGCGACTATGACAATAAGTAGAAGTGTGATGATGTTGTAATTTACTTTAAAATACCCAGTATAGGCAATGTGATAGTATGTATTAATGTTCTCTGCACGCTAGGGGCCAGTTTCCCTGATCAGAAATTTACACTCCAGATCATTTAAATAGTAGAGTCTCAACATAAAGTCAAGGGCCAGAGCTCCAGCTTCCTTATCCCAAAGGAGACCAGAAGCTTTATTAGTTAGGATAGTGAATGTTAAGACTGACTTTTCAGTGGGGAAATTACTGACTCCTTAACTAGCATCACTGATGAAATTAATGGTATTTCATAGATGTGAATTCAATCTACACTGGCTACAGTATTTTGGAGACTTTTCCTACTGCTCCATAGCCAGGGTATAAGAAACCACCGAGGTCTTTAGCCTGTACTCTTGGGGTGGTACCCAAGGCTTGATTCCTAAATGATTGGGTTGGAGGAGTCTGGTTGCCAATGGCATTACAAGACTAATGGGATCCTGCTTCCAGATGACCAGTGCATCTGCTTCCAGTGTATCTTCCATGTACAATGATTGTCAGATCACCGAAAAAGGCGCTGGACTTCCCAAGCTCACAGAAGACTTCTGTGAATGGTCTCACGCTTGCTTGCTTGCTTGCTAAAACGTGTTTGCTGAAGATGTGTTTCTACAATGTGGCAGAAATTGATCCTGAAAATTGTTTTCATTATAACATAGTGAAGATGTGGGGTTTGGGGACTACCTTCACCTGCCAAAAAGCCTGTGAATGAGCAAATTGGTTTAGGTCAATTTGCAGCAAGGAGTGCCACCAGGTGGTGCAGATAGAGGAGTCCTCTGGGCAGGGAACACACTAAGAACCAAGGCACAGGGTAGATCTCAGCCACTGGTAGTACGTGGGTTTGCCTGAGGTGCAGGGTGTCAAAGGGCGGGGTAGATGAGACTGTTTCCCTCCTGGAGGATTTCTGTGCTCTCCTGAGTCTGGGCTTCATCCCTTACATTAATGTTGTCAACAATGTGCCCAGGGGTGACCCACATCAGAATCACCTGGGTGGGTGGGGCCCTAGATTCTGCTCATAGAAATAAGCTCCCCAGGTGATTTTTCACCCACCAGAGTTTAGGAAGACAAGGAAGCCATGGCAGGGTGCTGGGTAGTGGGATGACTGGGCTGGTGGTGTATTCAGACCCTCAGGCAGCAGTCTCATGGAGTACGGTGGGAGGGTTCTGATGTGAGGCCCAGATTCTGGTCAAGAGGTCTTGGTGACAGTCCAGGCAATGGTTCTGGAAGTGGGGCAGTCGGTTTAAAGAGGCCTTGAGGTAATGACCAGCCTGAGGAGTGATGGACGGGCTGTGAGAAGGGCTGGGTTGAGGGAGCCAGCCGGGCTGAGGATGACTGACAGACGTCTGGTTTGGGGCCAGGATGGAGAGTGACAGTAGCAAGGCTTTCTCAGGCTACTATATGGTTGTGTCCTTTTTGCCCCGAGAATGCAGATGGAAGCTTACCTGTGGTTCTGTTGCTCCCTGGGCCTGTCCAGAGCCCCCTCAGCCCGGCTCCTGTTACCTGCCTGCTCTGGTCAGCAGCTCCTCCATTCCCACCTGCGTCGTGCCTGGTCAACGATAAATTCTAGAAAGCGTAGTTCAAATGAAAATAGCACGATTTGCTAACTTTCATGTAATGGGCTGTTACACCCTTCACCTGCATTTAGTTTCTTTTAAATGAAACAAAAATAACCCCAAAAGTGGACTGTGCAGAAGAAATAACAAGAGCTGTTTCCCTCTGGTCACTGGTGCCCCAAATCCCTGCCAGATGGTCAAGCAGAGAAGCTCATGTTTCAGCAAATTACAGAACCTCATTAGGACTCTATTTCATGTTCTTAGATGCTCTAGGCCTTTATATGAGGTGACGTTGATTTCTTAAACTTGTATGACAACATAATGAATGCACATAAGTGAAGTGTCCAATGAAATGTGAAAAAATCGGTGAATTCTTTGCATATTTTATTTGTCTTTTTTTGATTTCCAACTCACACACATCTGGCATATTTTACATCTTTGCAATAAAACATGGTTACAATAGCTTAAGGAATTTATATATCCAAAATATTTCACCATGATCTCAAGATGAAATGAACTTGTCTTCCAGATGTTCATTATCCTCCCAATTCTAAGCTACAAACTCAAGATATTGCTTACAGCCTGGTGATGAATAAATTAATCATTACGCCGATTCCCCAGAATTTCAGAATCTCATAAATACAAACAACAATGAAGAAGGAATTCAGTTAAAGGAATTCAGCTAAAACTTACTAGTACAAGGTGGATAACAAATAAGTAATCACATCAATAAATAATGATATGTTTCTGGTGCAAAGTGCCAATACAAAGAACCCATTATCTTGTTTTTATCTTTTTAAATAAATGACTGCAAGTGAGTGTAAATTCTGAGAAAATTACATTCCTGTAACATGCCTCATAGCCCTACCGACACAATATGTACATATCTATGACGATACAGTCACCAAATATACAAAGAAGAAACATGAATAAAGTGTATATACCCCTGGGTGTATAACTTGATCAGTACAATGTATGGAAAATCATTTGATAGCCATCATTGTATATCATAAAAGATGAAGTGCCTTAGGCTAAGAATGTGGCTTTAGGTGAAAATTTCACAAGAACCTAAAAGAATAATGCCAGTTATTGTTATAATAAAGTCTGACTTATTATTAAAGAAACTAAGCTATTCAAGAACCAAAGAGAGAGAGAGGGCGGGGGGGGGAAAAAAACAGCAAAAAAGTTAGCATCAGATTCTCCTCCCCTAATGTACACACGCTAAGCCAGCAGGATGATTCTGGAAGAGTTGTCCAGCAGTTGGGAAGTCATTACTATGGAACTAAATGGTCGGGACTCCTATTTATACAATAAAACCAGGACCTCATCCCTAAGCCCCCTTTCTGCTGTGTCTTCAAATTATGAAGGTTACGGCTGAATTTTCTTTGTATCAAGTACCAAAATGGCAAATAATGGCTTAGTATTCAAATGCTTTATGAGCAAATTTCACTTAGAAGGGATGAATTTAGATTTAAAAGTGCAAAACTATGTATTTTGGTGAAAATGTCAAAAATTACTGATTGAGCCCAAATTCAGTCCTTTCATACAAGCTGTGTCCTTGCACAGATCGTACTATTTCCTAGTGTCAATGCACCTGTCCCATCAAGACTTCAGGATTAAAGAACATGCAAGTTGTAACTCCACAATAAAATTAAGAAATGTTTTGTTCTTTATACAAGGTTTTACTTTTACAAAAGTATCCCTTTAAATAAGATGCATCTGATGTACAAAGTATCAAACGTGTTTTTTTTTTTTTTTTCTCAGCTTGAAAAGAGGCTGGAAATGGGATGCAGGTTAGGTTCAAAGCTTAAACTTTGTAACAACTGGACACAAGGTTCCTCAGAATTGTCAAAAGTCTCTTGTGACACGTCCTACTACCTTTTCTCAATAAACGACAAGATATGAAATAATTACCAAAACATCTCCTAATTCATATAATTTACATGATATAAGCTTGCTTGGTAGCAGCTGGTGTTCAGTAGTGAAAAAACACACAAAGTAAAATGGCTGCTGACTACAATGTACAGCTATTGCTGGGTGTGATGGAATGTACAAACGGAGGTCGATGTAGACGAGTTTTTTTCCACCAGAGATATTGCCTTTCCATGCAGCACTTGTGCTCTCAGCTTTAACTTGGCTTTTGGCTCTCCATTTGTCTTCAGTATCTGTTCTGATGCTCATAATGCCACCGATTAAAATCTATATTAAAAGCTACAATGCTACCAGAAGCCATGCCAGTGATCAGAGTCCTGGAAAAGCAGAGGCAGTAGTTAAGAGAGACACAAAATCACTGATGTGGTGCTACTTTACACTAAACAATAGCACGATCTCAAAGTTCACCAGGTTTTACTCTTGTGTGCCCTCAGGTAGGATTAAAATTTATTCTTGGTTCTCCTAGGAGAAGCTGAATCAATTCTGAAAACACCTGGACTGCCAGACCACATGTTGATTAACTTTAGATCAGACAACTCATCAGATAAACACTTTCTGAGTAGGCATCCTCACTGTATGTTTATCTCTCAATTTGTAACTTATGTGCATATGCTACTGCTCCAACATATCAAGGACATCATAAAACAACAATAATAATTGAAATTGAGGATGAGATTGAAAAAGAAACAGAAACAGTATCTTTCCTTGCTCCTCCTGGGAGACCACTAAGACGACTACAGCCTTGCCTATGCTCTCTCATCTACTCTCTCCCCCATACCGAGTGAAGGATAAAGATCTTACAAAACCTTTCCTGCCCTCTGCACCCCTTGAGAAGAGCTAATCACTTCCTTCTTCTGTTCCTCTGCTCCTGCTTCCCTCATAAACATTTATTATGATTATTTGAGCTCTTTGGGGTCAGTGATCTTGTTTTGTATCCTCAGGACTGTGCACAGTGTTTAATCCATGATGGTGGCAGCAAGTGTTTGCAACATGAATACATGAATGAATAAGAATATCCGGGAGAATATTTAAACTACTTAAGAACACAAATCATTTCAAATACTTTAGAAACACCCACGTATATAAAATAATTACATGGTAAGCCATTCCCATTTATGAATACAGACTACAGCATTTTGGAACACTTTTGGAACACTCTAATAATAATCTGCTTAAATTTTCTTTAAAACAGGTTGGGCTGCAGATCAAATACCCCTTCCCCAAACTAACTTAAATTCCATTGCTTTTCTTGATGACTTCAGTACCGTTTTACTATAGTGTGAAGATGCTTTGTTAAATTTACCATATAAGCCTTAACATTCATACTGTTTTAAAACCAATACTCTTATAAAGAATATACACATAGTTGAAATAAGTTGGTTAATAAGTTTTTCTTATTTCTGTTAAATATATAGCAAAAAATGAGAAATTACCATATTAAGATTATAGTTTTAATTTATTTTTTAAATTTAGAAATTTAGACTTTATATTCCAATTATTCTTTTCACTTTATAATAAACCCAAAGGCAAACTTTAGGAAATAACAAAATCTTGTTGCAAATTGAGGAACAGGAGAAAATCATATTACTTTGTTAACATTCCTGTCAATTCTTTCCAAGAAAAGATTATAGTGTCTTAGGGAAATACATAAAATACCACAAAATAACGCAAATGGCAGATATGTGAATAAGAAAATGAGGGGGGGGCGGTGCTGGAGATTGTTTCAAGTAACGAGTGCCTCGTATTTTTAAAACAGAGGCCAGCTGTAGTCTGTACGTTGCATTTGGCTGCATTTAGCTAGATGTATGCCTCAAGCCGAGACTCTGCTAAAAAATATGTGTTTCTTTCACATAATGTAAGCCAGGCAGGCCTGTCTGAGACCAGGTACGGATGTGAGAACAGAGAAGCTGGTGGGGATAATTCTACATTTTGGGCAGTGTCTAGATGCGCCTGTTTTTCTTCAGACCCATTTCTTTCTTTTTCCCCCCTTATTCTCTTCCTCTGTTTCCTTCTTACCAGAATCCTTTCTTACAGTACTTACTCCTCTCCTCAATTTACCCTTCTCTGCACTAGTCTTTCTTCCATCTGCATGCTGGAATCTTCTTCAAAATATTAAGAACTTTCAATGATAAAATATTATCATGGTAATGATAATGGTAAAATATTAAGAACTTTCAATGACAGTTCTTGAGCGATTACATTTCTCCCCAACATGGCTCACCTCTGGTCATGGGATAAGTCCATTGCTCTAATGCCAGCATCACATCCGGGGTAAATGTACAGCTGCTTGAAGTCACAGGCCTGCCAAACCTCCACCACGCCATTGTCCCCTCCGGTCACCAGGTTCTGGCCATCGCTACTCAGGAGAATGGCCTTTGGACAAGGGAGAAAAGCAACCATTTCTCTCAGTGTTTCCCAAAAGATCAGTGGGCACTACTGGAAGGCACTTAATACAAGTCCCTTGTCATTATTTTCTACTTTTAGCCACTTGTCCAAGTTTTCTAAAGTCCAATCCATAGACTTTCCAATGTGGAATTCATCAAAGTTCTTACATAAACAAAGCATCTTATTAAAACCAATTTAGGTTACAAAATAACAGAAGTCCCAAAGAGAATATTATCAGTCTAATCCAGAAAGAACTTGAGAATTAAGTAACATGATGTTTTGTTAAGTTCTGAATACTAGCTGTATCAAGACTTTTAGAACAAATGGCAGAAGCATATTTAAAAGCTGTTTTTAATAATGATAAACCAGCAATTATAATTCATTTGTGAGTGATGGGCAATTTGGTATGTAATTTTGGTCTAGGGTTCAGAAGATAAGATTCTTTGACAATAAACTCATTTTTAACGTCAGGGGAGTGCAACGCAGGAACAATTGTTTGTAAGAGGAGATTAGGAAAAAATCTCCTTAAGGGTCTAACCTCTAATCAAACTACAGCCATCACCTCCAAAGTCTAATTCACTGAGTTAGCTACTTGGGATTAAATGAGCTTTGGGTTTGTTCAAAGCATCAATCAACATGAATTCATATGCTTTTACAAACCAACACACATTTACCTGGATACCAGAGAAATTCTATTATGAGTCATTTAATGTGAAATAGTCAATCTTTAACCTCTTGGCTAGGTCCCCAGTTAGCACGGAACATGCAGATTTACCCGTGTTGAATCGTTGATCTCCATTTGAGCCAAAAGTTTCCCATTGATGCTGAAATTGCTGAATCGCCCTCGTTCATAGTAGATGATACAGTGGCCTTCACTGGAGACAGAGATCAAGCGTGGGAACAAGCAGTTTTCCGGTCCTTCGAGGGCTCTTAGCAAATCTCCAGTGATTGTGTGGACAAGGCAAGGGCCCTCTGCAGAGCGGGGAACAGAAAGGCCAGAGTCATTGGTGACGACCAGTCACGTATTAGCTCCCACACACCTGCAAACCGTACCTGAATAATACACTCAGATTTGTTGAAAGAAGGTAGAAAAGAAAAGAACTATGGTGGCAAGAGCAAAGCACTGATGTTAGATTTCAACAGAACAAGTACAGAGAACTGTTACATAACACACACGTGTCTTCCAAACTTTTTATCTAGGTCAGTAGTTGCTCTTTTCCTTCATGAGATAATATTCATTAAAAAAGGATACAGTTCATACATTACATGAGAATAAAAGACTGTATGTCAAAGTTTGCTCTTAATATGTGTTTAGAACTTTTTCTTTAGAAAGTTCAGGAGAATTATCAAAACAATCACTAATTTTCTTTAGTATCATCAAAATTTTAATTGTACCACATAAATACAATACTATCAAATAATAAGTTTTACCATTCTATAGTGTATACATAAAATGTAAAAGGCAAAATTAAGAAAAGGAATCCAGTAATTCAGACTGTAGGAACACTTTTTTCTTTTTTAAATAAATGAAGAGTGAGGCGAGAATGTAAAAGTAGTATGGGGAGTGACTTATTTTTTCTCAGGTAGAAATTTTAAGATAAAACATTCAGTAGTCAAGTTCAGACAAATAATTGGTTAATGTAGTTTGGTATTACCTGTCCCCCAGAACCCCCAGAAAAACTGCATAAAACCATGTATGAATTACGTTCTTATGTTTCAAACAATTGATTTCAGTAAATACATATTTTACAAGTGACATTATAAGGCTATACCTAAATGTTTTCCTGATTACTAAAGTAATAGACGTGCATTCCAGAAAATACAAAGAGTTAGAGAAAAAAAATAGCAATCACTTCTAGTACCAACCATCATCTACAGAAAATTAATGTTTCTCCCTATGCATATTGTGTCTCTTGCTTTCCTTCCCTTTCCTTTTTGTCTTTTTTTTTGCTTTACAGAACAGAATGATATTACATGTTATTTCTAAGACAGACATTAAAAGACATTTAGTGAAAATATCCTATGTGTCTCTCCCGGGGTTATTTATTCTTAAATACGAAAACGCAGTGTCCCTGCCTTCAGACATTATACCCATTATCTCTAAAGCGGCCAGAATAAGCCCCTATAAGCCAAACCTGATCACCTTAACCCCCTCCTGATGCCAATGGCTCCCCACTACACTCAAAACAAAATACTTGTGCCGCAGGGGCCCCTCACCTCTTCAGCCTTTGTCTCCTTACGTCCGCGGTGTCCTCACCACACTCGGCCCCTTTGGTTTTCTTTCAGTTTCTCCTAAGCATTAGGCTCCTTACTGCCCCGGAGCCTCCCGTGGAGAACTGGTATCTCAGCCAGAATTAGAATCCAAGTTTCCTGACTTTTCCCGAAACAGTACTTTTTCCACAAAAAGTCAAAAGAACTAAGTCATCGTATTTCCTTTCCCATCTACCACTACACAGTCCCCAGCCTTGAGAAGAAAATGACTTGTGGGGGGGTTGGATCCAAGGCTGTGTCTGATGAGCAGCCTGAGCCCCCCATGGACCCCACCATCACGGATATCTTCTCCTTGTCTTTCATTTCTTTTATTTCTTATTTTTTTTACTATATTTTTATTTTTGGCTGCGTTGGGTCTTCGTTGCTGCACGCGGGCTTTCCCTAGTTGCGGCAAGCAGGGGCTACTCTTTGTTGTCACGTGAGGGCTTCTCATTGCGGTGGCTTCTCTTGTTGTGGAGCATGGGCTCTAGGCGTGCGTGCTTCAGTAGTTGTGGCACATGGGCTCAGTAGTTGTGGTTTGTGGGCTCTAGAGTGCAGGCTCAGTAGTTGTGACACACGGGCTTAGTTGCTCCGTGGCATGTGGGATCTTCCTGGACTAGGGATCGAACCCATGTCCCCTGCATTGGCAGGTGGATTCTTAACCACGGCACCACCAGGGAAGTCCCCTCCCCTTGTCTTTTTTTTTTTTTTTTGCGGTATGTGGGCCTCTCACTGTTGTGGCCTCTCCCGTTGCGGAGCACAGGCTCTGGACGCGCAGGCTCAGCGGCCATGGCTCACGGGCCCAGCCGCTCCGCGGCATGTGGGATCTTCCCGGACCGGGGCACGAACCCGTGTCCCCTGCTTCGGCAGGTGGATTCTTAACTGCAGTGCCACCAGGGAAGTCCCCTCCCCCTTGTCTTTTAAATGTTATCTGTAATGACTGCATATATGGGTGTGCTGCAGTTTAATTTATCAGTGTTCTGGCTAGAATGCTGGTGAACACAAAGTACTACATAATATTTTATATCTATTTTATATTAGTACTAGTAAGTATTAATAATAAAACTAAGCAGCTACAAAAAACCTAGGGATTACATTTGTCTAGGGAGAGCCTCCTAAAGGAAATAAATCATAAATCATGGTTAACTTGTGAAAATCGTATAGTGTTTAAAGACCGAAAATGAAAGAAATGTCTTCTGACCTTTAGCACCACTGATAACAAGTCCAAGTTCGGCACAGACAGAAACACAGACAACTTCATGGTCATGGCCCGTGAGGACAGCTCTTGGTGCAGGATAGTCACCTGTAAAGGAACAGCAGCGGTGAGTCACTACAGACCAATGGCGGGAATGAAGAGCTATTCCATTAAATTGAACGTTAAAAATAGCAATCATTGTTTAGTAAGGGCAGTTATTAGCTGTGTGACCATGAGCCAGTTACTTAACCTCTCTGACCCCCTTTCTTATATCTTAGAGAATATTGTGCCTTTTTAAAGGCTCCGTGTTTTTCTCTTCTGTTCATTCTGCTTCACCTGGTCGTTGAGTCTGTGATCTTGCCCTTATGGTGCCTGAGATCCTGCATGCTGGCCTGTTTTCCTCTGTGCGCTCATGTTCTGGACGGGGTTGAACCACCGCTTCCCCATCTTGTCTCTCAGAAAAACATCCTATGCTTTGGTCTCGGCGATGCTGCTCTTTCTGAGAGCTGCCCCCCCGGTTGCAATCCCCCAGCCCCCACTGTAGAGGGGGCAGTGGGGGAAGTGAATGTCAAAGGGATGGCACTTGTGCCCACCTCCTGGGCAGCCCCTCCCTTGACTCTGATGTGATGCCACGGCCCTGAGTAGCTGGACTGGTGCTCCGATTCCCTGCCCCACAGCGGCAGGAGGGAAGGCATCAATAGATCGTGGAAAATTCTGGGAAGACGGCGCATAACTAAAACGCCCTACCCAGCAAGGCACCCAACACTCTTCCCCTCTGCCAATATCTCCTCCTTCAGACCCACCGGTCTTCTGTCTCTCCAGGAACTGCTCACAGTTTTCTGTGAGTTTTCTCAGATCCATCATGTGAGCCTCCACTTTGCTTCTGAGGCATTTCTTACTTAGATGGAGTATGGGAGGGAGAGCTGAAAGCCCACGTTAGTTTGTGATTTTATTCTGAATTTATGTATCTTGCTATAATGTGTTTGAGTATTGGCCTAGTATCCTCTTAGATTTGTCAGCAGTCCTAGATTTGTCCGAAACATATTTATATGATTTATAAACTTATGCTTCACAGATGCCCTGAGTTCCCTGACAAAATTAAGATTAATTATTGATAAGATTTTATGTGTAATATCATCTTTAATTTTTCTCAGTGATTATTTTATCTTGGAGAGACTGATGAATTAAAAATCCTGCAATTATATGTTTAATACAATTTATATAGAGTTTTCTAAACCTTTCCCTTATATGCTACAGAAAAAGTAAAAAGCAATCTAGTTCTACTGCAGGGAATTTAAAAAATGTATAAAAATTTTCCTTATGTATGTAATATATTTTATATTAGAAAATAAAGTTTTTCAAAGGTTTGCCTCTGATTTAGAAAGCTTAAAATGTTCTATTTTTCATGACAATTTCCCCAGATCATTTGAATAAACTGTGAAACTTAACTATTAGGGGATTTTGTAGGGCCCCTGAAAGCACCGTTTCCCTCTTTCAACTATAGAAAAGTAAATAAAATGTTATTCAGGCGTTTTGAGTTGGAGAACCTGCAGCAGAGGGAAAGCGTATTTCCTATATTTCATTTCATTGTCAGGGACAGATGTCACACACCCCAACAATCATTCAAAATCCTAGGAATATTCTGTCACTGTCACATCACAATTGATGGATGTAGCTACGGGTTAAAGGGCCCTGCGCAGAGGGAGGTGCAGGTGAGACCTCTCCTCTAAGGACCATAGCACCACTGCCCTCCTTCCCTAGTCATTTCCTCAGGAGAAGAGTTTTCTGGGTGATGGAATTACTATGAATGATGAACAAACACGTCCAATTTTGAGATTCCTTATAGTCAAGCATTTGGAAACTCCAAATATAAAAGTCTTATAGTAAACAGATTCCACCTCATTTTTATCACAAGATATTTCAATATTCTCAAAATGGATGATGAAAAAAAGTGCAAAGGTGTTAGATGCTGCTATCCACAGAGAACTGACAAGGAGAGCATTGTCACTGTGATAGTCTGTGGCTTTCAGAGAAAAGATCAAAGTAAAGATTGCTTATGGTTCTTATTATTTTCAACCTCATTTATGGGACTACTAATATGCAGGGGAAGCTTTGGTCCTTCTGAACTGGAGCTAAACAAAAACAGCAGAGTTTTTCTGTGAACCTCAGTGCAGTTCTGGGGGAGTCGGAAAATGAACCTCTTGATGATGTATGACATTCAGGTTTTATCTGCGACCTTTGCTGAGTCACTGAAGAATCACTGTAGAAGGTATTTTCATTCACATTTATACTATATAAAAATGATGGATTTTTGACTTGAAATCCCAGAACAAAAGATTTCAAAGGGTGCAGCAGTTTCATCACTACTCTGATTTCAAGATTTATTTTGAAAAAATTATGTTAGACATTTGCTGGGGTAGCTCAGAAAAACTTAGTTTGTGAGGAATTCCTATTGAGGTACTGTGTCTTCAGCCACCTGAGGGCTGCTGCAGAGGTTTCTGGCCCAAGCACCAGAAACACCTGGGCCTGCATTTTCCACAGGTCACAAGGTAATCCACATAAAAACATGCCATGGGTTGGAAAACATCCCATGATGTGGTTTCATTTTATTACACAATCACAGAGTACTTGATGAAAAATAGAAGATCGATACAAATCTATTTATTCACTGACTCTAAGTTGCTCTTTTTCTTCTTCAGAGAGGACGCTGACCACATTTTCCCCTGAGCCCTGCTGTTTCAGGGCAGATCTCTTCCCTTGAGGTCCTGAACCTGGATCTAGGCCACAGTACCTTACTGTCCTACCATCTCCTTCCCCAATCAATAGTGTAATCCACCTGCCTTTCCCAAGGAGGTACAGGTTTCTGCATGATGCCCAGAGAGCCCGCTGGTATAGATCCGAGGCTCCCTGATCACGAGAACATATTAGTCACTCCTGTTTTTTACATTGCTTCTGACCCAGGACAAAGACCCTTGCAGCCTTGGTTCCGTAAAGGGGAAGGAAAAGCAGAAACTGAGTGGCAAGCAGCCCCCTTCTTAGTCAGGAACCGTATAGTGTCTCCTAACGTTGGGCTGAGGGAATGGGAGGGCTGAGAGGTCTCCTGCAGAATGGGCCCCGTGTTAGGGATGCTACATTATAGACATTATCTTTTGGCCCTCAGAAAGCTCTACGAGGTAAGAATTATTACACATGTAACTATGCTTCCTCTCAAAGTTAATGAGAAGAGGTTTAACATTTACTAAACCCTAGTTAAGATTCCTTGCTCTGAGAAGTGAGACAAACTCATCATATATATATATAATATTATATACATAAAATATCTTCAGGCTATTCTTTGTTCACGCTTTCTTCATCCCCTATAACACCACCGGTCAGTGGTGGCTGTGGAGCTGGGCACCAGGATGGTTGTTTTAAAAGAAGGCTGGATGCAGACAAAGCGAGGGACGTGATTTGGCAGATGTTTAGTGACAGGTTGGGGCTGGCGGGAGGGTCAGTGTCCAGAGTTGAAGCGAACACAATGGGAGCCCAGGGAAGGGATGTGTGCACAGCTGGAGTCTCCTTTTCAATGGGCTTCTTGTTTCATAGTTTGTATAATTCTCAAACGTGAGCTGAAGACTTGTTTTTCAAAAGTGAAATAGAAAAAGCATGAAAACAATGTCATACATATTACTCAATGCATATTTGTAGATTTGATTTGAAAAGAGGAACAGTAAATTCTCTTGCAAAGTTTCCTGTGGTTATGATATGATTTTAAAAATGTCAACAAACTCTCTATCAGGCATGTTATATCTGGTATAAACATTAAAACCACACACTTTACAAGCCGACTGGATTTGGAGCCGAGGTCCCAATGTATTATACGTGTCTGCTGAAGAGACAATGTTGACTTGCCCCTCTTGTGACTATCTCGTTGGAAGCTACAGCACGTAATGAGAAATGTCAAGTCCCAAGATCAATGAAATTTGGGGCTCTGGGGATTCAACAGGAATAGCATTGATCCTTTTAAAGAACACCAGTCAGAGACGGGCTGTAATATATTGCACAGAAGGGCTCAGGAGGATAAAGAGCCAAGTCCAAGATACCTACCTGACAACAAATTCAATCAGCTTTTAGCACAGATTGCCTGCTCTGCTCTCCTTCTTTTCATGCGATAGCCTGCTTCCAATTAAAGTGCGCAAATTAATTTTTATCACTTCCAAATTAGTTTCAGAATTTGTGTAAAAGTCTGTTTCAGATGAAAGCATCTGTCCCTCACATCTCTGCAATTCTGTTATCTAGTCAGGGACCTAGTTTACATCTACAAGAAAACTGTCTACGTTCACAGTCACAAGTTTGAAAGAGTAACAATGAATATTAGCATTAAATATATTAATAAAACTACTATAATTCAACTGGAACCTCTGCCAGGTAGCCTCTGCTTGTTTCTCTTACGGTCTAAAACTCTATAATAATCTGCTTACACATTTTCATTGTCTTTGTGGCAAATTCATTAAAACTATAAAGATAATTAGAAAAAGATTTATTTATGAGATGTCCAAGTTAGTCACAGCAATATATGTGACACACAATGAAACCATTAACTCTTTCAAACCTACCTAAAAAAATTCACAAACGTTACTTATTTTTTCTCTGTGGCACTAACAGAGCTAGCCATTAAAAAATAAGGATGACAATACAAAAGAAACATACATATATTAAAGCACCTGAGTTTACCCTGAGGAAGTTTTAGTGATGTGCACACAGGGTGAGTAAATGAATCCTATTACGTTATGGTGTTGTGCTGGATAAATATGATTCAGCCTCTGACACACAAAGCAAATTCAATGTCCACACCAAGACCAAGTCCTGAATTCTAACAGCTACTGGGATATTACGTTTCATGCTAGGACTTCCCCCTTCAAGTCGAGGTTAATATATACAGCCCTCGAAACCTAAGGGCATTGTGTCACACATTTTAATATGAATTTAGACATAACTAGCTTTTCGGTCTTGTGTAGCAATGCATTATGAGACAGAAAGAACATATAGCCCGATTCTCTGACCTGTGAATTGGTAGCTAGAATAAAATAAAACAGGAAAAAAAAACCCAAAACCCTTTCCCTTCATTTTGTGAGTTTTCTGACCGCAAGGACTACATCTGTGTCAACACCCACGGCCGATCCCTGATGTGGCAGTCAATTCAGTGTGTGCTCTGACTGCCTTTGCAAAAACTGAACTGACCAAAATATATGGTCTCTCTAGGCATGCCTACATGAGCTGCTAGGTTGGCTGGTTTCACAGACTGAGTCACAAATCAGTCAAGTTAATCAAATACTAAATATGACTAATTATTATTTTTTACTGTGTTTTACTATTATGATTTTTACTATCCGTATGGCAAAAAGCTGAAACCAGTTTTTACATAATCATTAATTTGTGCCCAAGATGTAACGTTAAGCATTTTGTAGATACAAATACTTATGACACTAAATATTATCTGATAGCAATTCAAGACTCATGTAATACTCAGTATATTCAGTACTTCCAAGCAGGACAGGCAGTTTCGTGGTCATAATATAGGTTTTTATTTATTTATTTTTTTTGCGGTACGCGGGCCTCTCCCGTTGCGGAGCACAGGCTCTGGACGTGCAGGCCCTGCGGCCATGGCTCACGGTCCTAGCCGCTCCGCGGCATGTGGGATCTTCCCGGAACGGGGCACGAACCCGTGTCCCCTGCATCGGCAAGCAGACTCTCAACCACTGCGCCACCAGGGAAGCCCATAATATAGGCTTTTGTAAACCCCAGAAAGTCAGAATTTGACCAGCCAGCACTCCCAGCTGCTAAGGTAGTACCAGCACACAGCAGGCATTTAATACATGCTTGCTGCTTGACTAATACTTGAGCTACTCGTCCTGTTTAATCTAAAAGAGCATATTTCTCCCTTTATGTTAAGGATAATGGATCAAATGGAACCACATTACATATGCCCACATTAAATGCCTAGGAAAGTCTTGGCAGGGTGGGTTTTATGGAAGTCCTTAAGGTTCATAATGATGACAATAGTTTTTAATCAAAAAATAAATCCCCCTAAATGGAGGCAATACTGTATGGATAATATTATGCAATAATGTCTTAGGGATAATCT
Organism: Leucopleurus acutus; assembly: GCF_964270905.1. Taxonomy (NCBI): domain Eukaryota; kingdom Metazoa; phylum Chordata; class Mammalia; order Artiodactyla; family Delphinidae; genus Leucopleurus; species Leucopleurus acutus. The sequence continues at coordinate 11,573,900 of NC_139160.1, read as the reverse complement.
TGTCTTTATTTAAAACTTAAAATTCTACATTTTAACAAATCCAGTATTCACAGTTTTGTTCTTAAGGATTAACATAAACATTTCTATTTACATAGCTCCTGTTGAAAGGAACTTTAAACACTCTAAATATTATTACATTTAACTTTCCTTGCTAAGTGATGGAACAAAGACACAATCAACTGTTAACCATCATTTGGTTGAAAAGATCATTAGAAAATAAAGTAGTTAACAGATAATTACTATAATTTAACATTTTTCTTTAAAATTTCTTTTTTTTTTTTTTTTTTTCGGTACGTGGGCCTCTCACTGTTGTGGCCTCTCCCGTTGCGGAGCACAGGCTCCGGACGCACAGGCTCAGCCGCCATGGCTCACGGGCTCAGCCGCTCCGCGGCATGTGGGATCTTCCCGGACCGGGGCATGAACCCATGTCCCCTGCATCGGCAGGCGGACTCTCAACCACTGCGCCACCAGGGAAGCCCTAAAATTCCTTTTTTTTAAAACATCTTTATTGGAGTATAATTGCTTTACAGTGGTGTGTTAGTTTCTGCTGTACAACAAAGTGAGTCAGCTATATGCATACCTCATAGCAGGACATTGTATTATCTTCTCTGCTACCAAATGGTAGTTTTTAAGAAATGAATTCTCTTTTTGGAAATATCATTTTCATCATTTTTGAGCTTCACTTTGAAGATGTTAATTAATTGGATTTAAAACCCTATTCTGCTTCTTTAAATTTTTTTTCTGTCTAATAACTTCTAATTTGTGTCAATAATGGATGGAAGATACCACACAGCCCTGCTGCTCAGTTCAACTTTTCTTCTTATGAACACTACACTCATCTAAAAGGAAAAAAGGAAACTGGGAAATACGTAAAAATACAATTAGGTAAAATACATGTGATAATGTACCATGCTTAAAAATAATAAAATATAATAATAATAAAGTAGATCAAACATTTTTTACACACACACACACACACACACACACACACACACACATATCCTGCTAAAAATGAAGTTTCCTTGTTTAAGGATATGGTTTTAAAAAAGAGAGTAAATAAGGAGGTTAACTTACTAGTATTTAGAGTATGATATTCGGTTTAATGTACAATTGGTAGCTAATTAGTTGAGCTGGTTGGAAATCAAGCAACACTGAACTGAATATGTGTTTTCCTCAAACCAATATCACAACTTAGTTCACAACTTAGAGCAGAGGCACTTTCTCTTATTCAGTATCTACACTAAGAGACACTACTTCATAATACACTTTTAGTTTCTTCATTTACTGTTCTTCACCTCTAGCTATGGGAAACAAGAATAAGTCACCTGGTCATCTAGTTCATTCTCCTACCACCTTTATATATATATATGTATACACATATACATATATATGTGTGTGTGTGTGTATGTATGTATATACACACACACATATATATATATATATATGAAGCTTTCCATGCCCAGCTCTCTCACAGGCTGGAAGGGGGCCAGCCATGTCGTTACAACACAGCGTCCTGTACATGTCTTTTCTTCTCTACTTTTATAGTATTTCAGTGGCAGGTGCACAGCATTCCTGGAAAATTCCTATCTCTGTTTCATCACAAATATTCCCAAACTCATGTTTCAGTTTATTTTAGAGTACTGTTAAAGCTGTGCCCAATGTACAAATCATAATTAGAATAATCCTGGTTTAGGTACTTGCCATTATCAACACCTTACAGAAACCATTCTCTATTTTACAGGAAACGTGTATGTAAAATATTGAAAGCTTGGTAATTAAAGACAGTAATTATTTCTAGGAAATGTCTTATCCAGTTCTTCAGTCATTCAACGATATTTATTGAAAACCTATTATTTGTGCAACTATGCCAGGAACCAGAGACTTAAGATGCAGAGACAGGGACTTATGGTCCACTTCAGTGTTTCCTCAGAATAGCAGCTCCAAGGAATAGTAACTGCTCTTCCACGAACACAATGTTCCATGGAAAACATGTTTGAGAAACTGTGGGTTATCAACAGCTTTATTTGTGTAAGGCTTTCAGAGCTCACATAGAAAGTAAGAGTATATGTGGTGTTTTCTAAAATTGTTTTACTGTGGAGTCCCCCCATTTTTCTCCTACAGGATATTTTCGGGAGCACTTTTGAATAAAAAACACTCAGGAATCATACCAAGCAAAGAAAGCATCTTATTCAGCTTTGCCTCACCAGGGTCTAATCTGAAGCGGGTATTTCAGTCATTGTCAAATAAATAAACAGATTTTACTACACCCCATGGTAGAAAGCAGTAAGTGTCCTCTTGAGGCACAAATAAAACATATGGAAATTCAGAGAAGGAGAGACTACACTTAGCTGAGAGAAATCATACGAAGTTGAATGGACCCGATGACACGGAAGGAAATTTTGGAAGGATGGGGACATTTGGAGACTGGGGAAGGGCTGCTGAGCACAGGGTCAATGTGAGGGGATCTGGGAGTTTCCTCAGGCTGAAGGTTATAGTGGTCGCGCTTTGGTACACCTTGAATATAGCCACATTCCAACGTAGAGGTTTGCTGCTTAAGCTCTCGTATTTTAAAACCCTTACAGAACCAGCAAAAACTATTAGGAAAATTAAAAAGAGCAAAACATGTTAAAATGAGTTCTTAGTCTGGTAGGACAATTCTAGACAAATACTCACTGCTGTTCGGGTTGTCTCCTATGATATGGTGTCGCCCACTCCAGTACCAGAGAAGCAGGGTAGCATCTCGAGACCCAGACACGATGTAGCAGTCCCCACCTATGTATGACTCTGACCTGGCCAAGCACGTCACCACATCCCAATGGCCAAATACAATCTGAGTTAGCTTCCCTGAAACAGAGAAATGGTAGGTCAAATTCATTGGCTATTTTTCTTTAAACGGTAATAAGCTTAACTTTACTAGATTTGTGAAAAGTGAATCTATAGACCCGCAAACTTACAAGGTAATTTTGTAACGAAATCTGGCTACAGATTTGGTTTCTTGAATTGCTTCTGAAAAAGTGATACAAGAATGTCACTTGGGACTTCTTAAGAAAAGAACATAAAATAACACAATCTTGATTTTTTTTCAGGGTTGGGCCAGGCTAAGGGGAGGTTTAAGGTCTTTTATTGGACCTGATTTGTGGGAAGGGGACTGTTGTGCCAGCTGTCCTATGAACTCAGGGCTCAGCTCACACTAAAGTTCAGAGTGGATAAAATTATAAGTAGTCATTTACTTACAACGTGAGCATTTAATTTGAATCTCGGCACCCAAGATGAAAATGCCTACGTTATTAAGTATGATTTCATATGAAGCTTTAGGTGTCACAATTGGCATTTTGAAGAGGATAAGGTATTTCATAGCTCAGTTTACCTGTTTCTGTAGAATAAACTCTGAAGCTCTTATCCCAGAATCCACAGATGAGAATATAGCGATTGTCGGCTGTGACCACAAAACAATGGGCGTTGATTTGTATGCTCTGGTCAACAAGGTCTGTGATCTGCCGTTTGTTCACACCAGAGTTATTGGCTAAACATAAATAGAAAAAGAACTTTAATGAAAGATTCCACAAGAGTTTCACCAACCACTTATAGAAGGAATACTTTTATGCTTCAGTTACCTAGAAATGGGTTCTTAAGTCTATAAGATTATTAAGATTTTAACATTTCCCCATGAGAAATGTAAACCCTTTAGTAGCAGTGATTATTTATGAACTGTATTATATATTAAAAACTTGTTGGAAATTTAAGTTCTCCACCGATATGAGGAATTCAAGATGTGAATTTACAACATAATAAAAATATTTAAATGCACTAAATTCAATAGATGTTCACCCTGCACAAGTTCATTGGTGTCCAACAAGTTCAATAATAATGAGGAATAAATATTGTATGAAGTGTGTTACATAAGGAAAAAAAAAGTCTTAATATTTGCCTCCATCTGTCATTTTCTGATGGCATTTACAATTCACGTGAAAAGAAGAAAGTAGGGATTTGTGGGAGGGGTGTTGTTATGTAGGCAGCCCCTCAGGGAACTTTAGGTCAGCAGCTTTAAAGACCTGGATTGTCAACAAACAGAAACCTTTCCAGAATGGTCTGGCAGGGGAGGAGAGGAATAAGAAAGATGGGAGAGGGACTGGGGAGGAAAGAGACAGGCAGAGAATCAGTGGGTAGCACTGGGATTGAATCTGAATAAAGTCAGGAACTCAGACACACCATCTGATTTCCCTGGTGCCTGTCTGTATGCCAGCCTGTCCCTTACTCCACGCCGTCCTTTCAGGCTAAATCCCTGGGCTGAATTCTTAAACAGAGAATGCAGATGTAGAAGATCAACATCACTTTCTAACACCAATTAAATCTAAGTGCTACTATTTGTGGATATCTACTAACACTAAAATAGTAATTACTAGAGAAGGTAAAAAATAAAAACTAATTTTAAAAACAGCAAAGGAAAAGAAAAGCAAACATCCCGAGTCACTTGAAAATTATGTAATTGGTCCTTGATTAATTAGAATACAGCTATTAATTTTTCCATAGTTACACTCCAGCTGTACGTGACACTGTCGATGTCTTTTCAGCAGAGAAACAGTTAGACCTCAACTCTAAAAATATATCTTGTCCTAAGTGTATATTCTCCCAAAGAAATGTTAAGTGCTATTTTGTGTTGGAGTATAAGGAAGTAACCCAAATGGCTGTCCCTCATCCTCTTTCTGGGTTCAAAGATGTAGGGTGGATTAATCTAAGAAAAAAATACCGTAACTTGTGTATGGCTTTATAATTTTTCGTATCATGTTCAATTTTTTTCTAATTTAGTTCTCATAAGATCCCATGAGGACAGGCAGAACAAACATGATTAGGAACCATCTTGCAGACATGAAACTGAGGCCCAGAGAGATTAAGGCACTTGCTCTGGATCACACAGCTAATAAATGTGTATGTGATTATTTTAAAATACTTGGAATATCTGCTGCAAATAGTTATAGCTCCCGAGTTTGCAATTCATATGAAACCTTTAATTAAAAAAATGTTTAGCTCTAGTGAGTGGAGATTTCCAGAAAAGAAATTCTTTAGTATTAGTTTTCTTTAGTAATAGCTTTGAGTCCTTATATATTTCAAATAATATAAAGTTGTTAAGGAAGAGTTGAGGCTTAAAGAAAGAACAGTTTGGAATCATTTGCGTTGTTTAGAACCAACCTAAGTGACCTCCTAAAATACCAAGAAAATGCCACAAATAATTATTTTAATACCAACAAATTCTTAGATGGCATGTTATGATTTGCACAGCTCCTTGATGGTAATCTGATGTTATCTGCACATTAATTTGTGGCAGAAAAAACTATTATTCAACTATCATTTGTGATAAATAGCCACCTAGGTATCTGTGGAGAGGCAGCATCCATGAAAATGTATTTTTGTTGCTAACATACCAATGAGTGGATCCATTTCAATGGGAAGATGATGGGCTTGATCCAAGGAGTAACCTGGAGCTCCTCTGAGGCCTAAAGATTAATTAAAAGAGAAAATGACCATAAAATTCTCAGAAAGGAATTTCCTAATAAGCAGTGTTTTATAATGATTATACAATATATGTATTTGCTTAAAAAATATTTGGTAAATTACTGTAAGAATGATTCAGTCACACTACATGTTTTTGTAGACAGTCTTAAAAAAATCATCACAATGGGGACTGCTAGTCTCCACTTAAGATGGAGAAAGCTGGGAAGAGTGTTATCCTAACAAGAAGAAAAAGCTAGATAAAGTGGAAGATTACAAAATTTCTTGAACCCATCAGAGAGCTGAAATCTAAGAAAAGGTCTTGCCTACAAGTAGGGATGGGTATGGGCACAGGCCCACCTGGGTCAAGGCAGAGAGGAAGATGGGGATCCCATCTAAGTGGGCCTTCTTTCAACAGATGACAAGTCAACTGAAGGTACAAAATTGAGCCACACCTAAAATCTTAACCTAAAAGCTACTTTCAGAGGATTAATATTTGGAGCTTGACTGAATTCATTAGTCATAATTTTTTACATGTGGTTATATAACATATAAAACTTTTAAACAATTCTAAAGAAAGATCAATTCTTTATAGTTTCTTTCAATGCAAAACATTTCTAGAGGCTAAGACTCCTGTGCATAAAGTCCTATTTTTAAAAGATGTCTGCTGCATATTTCTGATTGAATGGAAGTCGTTCTACCTCATGTTGAAAATATCGCCAATAACCATAAAATAGGGGCATTTAGAAACTCTTAGGAGATTAAGCTAAAAGTCGTTTGGTTTTTCAGAGTGATGCAGAAGTCAGTAGAATAGAAAGATTCAGGTGAATTCGGCGTGTCTCATCATTCAGTCTTAGAGACATAGGAATCCTTGGGTTTCCAGGGAGATCTTAAGTGATGAACTGGGCCAGCTATATCAATTAGTCACATCCATTCCTGTCCTGGCTAGATAAGTATCAATATGTCTAATTTTTATGACAGAATTATATCACTTCAAGATATACTGGCTGGAAACTTCAGGAATGAGTTTGGAGAAAACACACGTGAAATCACTGAACAATTTAGATTTTGTCTTTTCTCAAAGACTCTAAGCTCCACAGAGAGAGCCATGCTGTTCATCTTGTTCACTGTTGTACTCCCAGTGCCCAGGACCACTGACACAAAGTGGTCATTCAGATATTTCCTAAATGAATTGATGAAGTGGAAGAAAGAGGATTTGAAACCATCATCTAGAAAATCTAGATTCAAAATCACTTTTGTTTAATATGGGACAAAAGTGTGTTTTTTTTTTTTCTCCTGGTGGGGCAGGGTGGGAGGACCTGAATTATCTGCAGGACTGCTTCAATTTGTCACGTACTTATTGGATACCTAACCATTAGCCAAGCATCCTGTGCAGCACTGAAAGACAGCAGCAGTGAATAAGACAGACAAGAGTTAATCAGTTAGGTTCGGCAATTACGTACTCTGCCGCTTTCTGCAGCTCATCTGGCACCCTTGCTAGCCCGCAGCACGCCTACCCTACCCTACCTGAAGCGCAGCTTCTAAGAACCCGTTAGTAAGGGGCTCCCTTAGGTACACATACCCACTGTGTTGTGCCATCGGTTCACTGCAAACAGTCTGCTGCAGGTCACGGTCACCACCGCAGGGATGGTCAGGTGGGGGAGCGTGTTGGCTGCCACATGCGTTACTGGAGAATTTGATGGAAACTTCAGCACCATGATCACATCCTGCTGCATCTGATCTTTAAACATGAGTGGACTCTGTGGAAGGAAACACTGTTGAATAGAAAGGGAAGAGAGCAAAGAAAACAAAAGGAATGACACAGTTAGTGAAAGCTCGGGGGGAGGATGAAATTAACACAGGCTAGCAAGGGCAAAAACCAAGAGCCGAGCAGTCGGCACTCTGGTCTGAGAGGGTGGCACGGAGAAGCGAGCAGGGACTCCTCGAAGTCGCCGGGAGGACACCCGCTTATTAAAGACCAGCCGCAATTTAGGTACCGCCAGACGATATGAGGAGTTGGAGATACGTCCACATGATGGAGCGTAATTATTCAGTGCAGTTACAACATCAGTTTGGTGGAAAAATCAGTCAAGTCAGTTACTGACACTGTTTACATGAAATATGCAGTGAACTGATTCTTTCATTTTTTACCTGGTTGATCTGGGGTCATGGCTACAGTCTAAATAATTAAAATATCACAGCCTCCCTTGTCAGCGCTGTGTGTGCATTTCTGCTGCGGCTCTGATGACTATGGTCTCCTTCCCCTGCTGGATGGTGAGCTTCCTGAGGGATAACACTCTCTTTTCTTTTTTAATCTTTGTTTCTCAATCATCTAGCATATGACTTGATAGAAAGTAGACACTATAAGAACTACTATTTAGTACTATAAAATACTATAAACATGATTACATAAAAGACACAAAATAGGGATGCTGGGAATAACCATTATTTAGCTTTCTTGCATGTTTTGTAATTGTTCACTATTATATATACACATATATATGAATCCTCTGCTACACAAACTTAAAAAGCTTATTTTCTTTATAAACAGTTCCATGCCAATTTAGTCTCTAACAATTTCCCCTAGGAAAGTAATGAGTTCTGACTGGGCATTTCTCCAGGATAAATATTTTTATTATCATTATTAAACAGAGAAAACTAACAGGGGAATACAACTCTTCTGCCAAAGCATTTCATAAAATAAAGTGTGAGAGAGATTCTCTTGGACAGTTTATTAAAAACGCTTCATCTCAGGTGTGGAGGCTCCGCGTCTACACTGTGTCTGGGTGTTTGGATGGGAGCAGCGCATGTGGTGAAAGCCTCTTTGCTTGGCCGCACGCGAGGACCCACTTCAAGCAGCAGAGTTCATTAGTGACTAATCAAGGGGGCTGAAATGAGTTATTGCAGAGGAAAAGAAATGTTTTCAAACACACACTTTCATTTATGTGTTTCAGTAGGTGTTCGACTATCAATTCCTTGAAGGTGTAGAGGATGTATTACCTCTGTGTCGCCAGTGCTTAAGGTCGTGCCTGGCACACAGAAGGGGCTCAATACTAACTTGTTAAGTAACTGATAGAACAAATGAAAGGTGTGAACAATACTTCCGTCAGGAAATAACAACTGATACATTTGTTTACACATATATTATGGACGATGTTCAGGAGCATTTTATTCCAATACTAGGGTGTCTGGTGCCTTGATAACTGTCTAGAAACACTGATGAACTGTAATTCATTTTGCAAACAGGTTTTTACCTTCAAACTTTTTTTTTTCAGTAAAACCTTAGTGGAAAGTCACAGTTAAAAAGTGAATTCTAAAGTAGTTTCTTGGAAAAAAATTTACCTTCTTCAAATTAGATAAAGAGGGAAATGTTCACCATTTGCTAAAAACTGAAAAAAGGACTGTTTTGTTATGAAAACTGATTTTTAAAACTCAGATTAAAATGAAAAGAATATTACCTTTTCCTTTGAAAAATGAGAATAAACCTTTTAATGTAAGTAGCTGCTGTGGCTGCTGACACTAGCTACCATTTACTGAGCACTTGTATGCCAGGGGCTGGTCTAAGTACAATATTCAGTATCGAGTCATTACATTTTCAGGGTTGGTACTATTTTTACCCCCAGTTACAGATGCTGAAATGTAAACAGAGAGCTTAAATACCTCGTCCAATTCATTCATTAGTTCATGGCAAGAGACGGTGTTTGACACAAGTCTGGCTCTGAGGCCCTTATTCTTTTCTTTTTTTTTTTTTTACATCTTTATTGGAGTATAATTGCTTTACAGTGGTGTGTTAGTTTCTGCTTTATAACAAAGTGAATCAGTTATCCATATATATATGTTCCCATATCTCTTCCCTCTTGCGTCTCCCTCCCTCCCACCCTCCCTATCCCACCCCTCCAGGCGGTCACAAAGCACCGAGCTGATCTCCCCGTGCTATGCGGCTGCTTCCTTTATTCTTAACCCCTCTTCTCTAGAGCCTCCCTGAAGTGGCTGTAAATTATATTTCTTTCCTTTTCTCATGAACTACTTCCCCTACCCCACCTTGCCCAAAAAGATTAAATTAGGCAGCATCATATTGTGTTTATATTATATTTACATTCTAATTTGTAAACGTAATCTAATTTTGGTGCTGGTGTGTGTCTGTAAGCCTGTATATGTATGAAGGAGTTTATGTAGATGCATATATAGTCAGAGAGGATGGCTATTTTTGTGAATCCAAAATTGGGCTAGTTGAAGCCAAACTTAAAGGTAAGAACTCTACTCCTTTCTCTGTTTCTCCCTCGGGTAATCAGTATATACTGAGGCTGAAGAGTTAGCCAATAAAGTGAAGAGCCTTTTAAAATGCTGCTAAAAATCACTATTTTATTTGATCTATACTCAGGTCCAAAATGTTCCGCAAGCTGCTATGTCTTACCAGGTGCATGGCAGAGCTCCGAGGCGGATGTGGCTCAATAAGCAACTGAGATGGCGTTTGTCCAAAGTTCTGTATCTGTGCCTCCATGGCCTGCAGGGGAAGGAGAGTAATTGTCATAATCAATATGCATCAACGAGAGAGGTCAACACACTCTGACAACGCAAGTGTATCCCAAGTCAGCCATGAAAAAAGTCCAGAATATTCACCGGGTGCTCTTCTCTCAGGGTGCAAAATCATCCAAGTGTTAGTATTTTGTAGACAAGCTTTGCTTCTCCTTCCAAACATGCTTCCATTAACCAAGTCACTATTCTTATTTAGAAGCAGGGGTTAAATGTGGAAATGTTATCCTGTGAGTGCATGCATGCAGCTAGAGACCAAAGAACACTCTGAACACTAAATACAACACATATACCTTAATAAAGTCCTTTGTAAGAAGGAACGTATGGGGATCTCTAATGAAATAAGCTTCTGGAATCTTAATGGGAAAAAAAAGAATGAGACATAAAGTCCACTAAGGATACAAAATAAAGTCAAATAATCATGTGTTCTAATCAATTCAGAGGGCGATCAGTAGAAAGAACATTAAGACTTTCGTATAATAATCAAATATGGTAAGACTTTCACTACAAAAAATACATTTTAGTGTGCTATGCTATTCTAAGATGAATCCTGGAATATTATTTATAAGGTATGAATTCATTTCTCTCAAAAATTTCCTGAAAATTTAGAAAGAACTAACCCAAAGAGGAAATAATTCTTGGGGCATCCTGACCTATGCAATATGTCATTAAAACCTATGCAGATGGAAATATTAACGAGATTTTGTGATTTCCAATAGATAAAAATAATTCTAGATCTCAGACTGTCTGGAGTGTAAAATATGCCTTTTTTGTGTGTATGTTAAAGAGATACTCTTATAAGAGATTTAAGTATTTCTTCTATACATAAATTCTACAGGGAAAAATTTTCAATATATTAAGCTAGACTAACAGAAATATTTTTCTGAAATATTGTAAGTAGGTAACTTAAGTCAACAAGGAGAAGCACAATATTTACTATGATTATTACTCTGTTACCATGCTAATTTTCCCCCTAAAATTGTGTACACTGTGGTTGCACATAAAAGTGAAATTCGAAAGTCATTGCTGAGTGCTTGGGAGTCAGGTAAGGTGGTAGGTGGCTCTCGACACAGCACTGCTACTAATCCCGTCACTATCTACAATTCTTATTTATAAAGTCTTTAAATTTAATAATCTGTCCTCCTAGACTGCATTTCAAGAAAATGTTTATCAATAAAAATGTGAATTTTCAAATTGATTAGCAATATTAAACATGAATGCATCATTATCTGCCATATTTTAACAATTGCATAAATGGAGCTTTGGTTCTTTTACTTGTAGAGGCAACAGGACGAGTTATTAAATCTCTTTACGTGCTGTCCAGTTTTAATGTATACATTTATTTGCATGTGTCCACTCATATGCGAAGTCTGACTATTTCACTAAATTGTACTCACATAGATACCATTATACTTTATCTCCCCAATGCAAGATTTAAGATTAGAAAGGGGGGAGAGACCATTTCTGGTTAGGTTCACATTCTGAACAATAAACTCTTGAGAATTATTTGAAAATCAAAAAAAGTACTCATTGTATTGTTAAAGTTGCCCTAGTTAGAAAATGTCCAATACCTGGCTTAATGTATCATGAACTAAATCTCTCTAGCAATAGATACCATTGCTTGTGTTTTTCCTCCTCCAGATAGAGGACCAGGTTGGGGGTAGGGAGACAGAAGTAAAATCAAACACATTTAAATCTCTAGATCAGTGCCTCGCATTTAGTAGGTAGCCTTTAAATGTTCACAGAAAGAATCAATCAACAAACATGTTTTGCTTGACTTATTTTTCTGGAAGGGAAATATCAAAATTACATTAAAAAGTGTTCTGAAACAGATTTAATTTCCAGAAATCTTCTGTACGGTTCTCTTCAGGAGGTCCTGCCTCTGATCCTTTTGGACTGAGGCACAATACACACACACATACATATCTTAAATGGCTCTCAAATGGCGGCAGGGTAAATTTCAAGTTGTGCTCAATCTCACCCTTGCATTAAGACAATCGATTACCAACATTCAACATTTATTTATTTTAAGACTAAACTGAATCTCTCTTCCTGTGATCTACCTAAAGGTTCTTATTCCAGTATTTATCTTTTAGCTATTGTGTAGTCCTGCTTTCTAATAATTCCTTGCCCTCTGATTTTAAATTGCACAGGTCTTTCCGATCCTGGAAAAGCATGCTGTCTCCCCTAAGTCTATTAAAATGTTTGAAAGGGAAGTAAGCACCTACTGACTTTCCTGATTGGCTCCCCCTGTCATACGCTTTCTGTGCTCCCCCACTTTTAGGAAGTCATCAATGTCTTCCTTTTCATTAAGAAGGGAGGTACTACTGCTGACTATTGTTATTGGGCAAATGGATATTTGTTATATTATTATATGTTATATTATTCTCTCTACTTTTGTATATGTTTGAAGACTTTGATTTTTTAAAAAAGTGATGCTGACAAGGAGAAAGATATTGTTTTCCATGTGAGGTTGGGCTTTGAACAGAGATACAAATAAAACTACTGTAGAGCAGAAAAGGAAAAAAAAAAACTGATAAATTTTTATGGCTTCATCTCTCTGTTACCAGCTCATATTTTTGATTGCCTATTTAATTTTTTAAACATATTAAATCCTTTTAGAAATTAAAAAAAAAAAGAGGTACTTTGTATGGGTGCATGCCCGGAGATATACACAACCCATTCTGCAACCTATGACGCACAGCAACTGAGTAGTTGTTATGATGGAGGAGAAAATGCCTCCCTTCATGCTAACCTTGGGCAGGGTTCTAAATCCTTCCCAGAAATCCTTCCTAAATCATAATCAATGTCCTCCATATTCTCACAGCATATTTTCCCCTTTATCATGGAATTCAACACATAATTCCTTACGTGTGTCTGTTTGCTCAGACTGTGAATCTCTGCAGGTCAGGGCTGTGATTTCGTCCTACAGAGTCAAAAATGTTTGAATACAGAAGTGGGGAAATGGTAGGGTATTTGGGTAAAACTGAAAGGTAGTCTGAAAAGAGGAAAGCACAGTAGCAGAGAAAACTTCAGAGTTCTTTTCTCTTACAATTCAATACCACAAAAACAATTCAGTTAACGAACATTTGTTGAATATTTACTTCACACCAAGGGATATAAAATCAGACAGCAGACTGCCCTCCAGAAGTTTTCAGCCCATAAGGACATGAGATGAGGACATCAGGGCACACGGTAGGTAGGACCATGGGGGAGGCCAGCCCAAAGGGCCAGGGAGCCCGGAGGAGTAATGGACTGAAACTCAGGTGGAGAATGGGGGAGGAAGAGCAGGGCTGTTAGGAAAGGGACTTCCAGAAAAAGAACATGAGCTAAGGTTTGAAGGTTAAGTAGAAATTAGCTGGATAACACCATAAAACGAGTTTTTGCTATATGGAATTTTTTGTCATATAGTGGAATTTTTCCATTAATACAATTTTTCCAAATATATCAAGTAAAAAAACCTAAACAACTACTTACAGTTAATTATAAGGTGGATTCTTTCTATATTATCAGAAATGGTATCTTAGAAAATTCTACATATTTCTATTTCTCTATATATTGTTCTGCATGGGTCAGAGAGACTTAATGTTATTCATAAAACATATATTTATTGAGTACCTACTAGTACCTGGTACCCTTCTACAGATCTCTGATACTCATCAAACAAAACAGATAGAGATTCCTGCTCTTGTAGAGGTTGCATTCTAGCCAGGATGCCATAGGGGCTTACATTCAGCCAGATGTCACACAACGGCATCCCATGGGCTAGATTCAGCTCACAGACACGGTTTCTATTTGAGCCAACATTTATAGGTTGGGAAATTTCATACAGTAATTTGGATTTTCTGGCTTCTCTCAGAAAAAATCAGAAGATCTGACATTACCTCATTAGCATTCCTTCATGGCAACACTCGTCAGGAGCACAGACTCGTTTTTAACACCCACCACTCATGTGACCCATGCATGCACTGCCATCTGGCCAGCTTCACTAGTTTATTCCCTGTCTGACCTCTATAGACATCAGCATTTGTGAATCCTTTTAAAATCTAATACCAAAACTTTAGTTTGAGTTACAAGAAATCTATTGCTTTATGTATCTATTGCACTTTCCAGTGAAGAAAGGATGAACTAACATTGTATGTGGGAGCTCATGAGTTGTAAACCTTGGGAAGTAAGTCTGTAAACCTAACTCGCTTCACTGAATCTAAGATGTTATCCATTATTGAAGCATCATTATTTTATATATGATGAAGAAGTACAAAATGATGCCAATTAAACGATGATGCACCGTTGAAGGTAAGTAAGACACACTGTGATTTGGATTTTGAGATACAACAATGATGTACATCTTAGAATCAATAAGTTACAGTAACTTTTTACATATAATAGTCACCGATATTATAAGTCTTACATATTTCATACAAATCTAACATAAGTAATAGGCTTTAAACACTAGATTTTAAAACATGTGACTGACAAAACCTTTGCTGATTTATAAAAGGAAAGACTATGTATTCATTGGTGGACAGCTCTTTGGTGGGATAACATGAAAATATGGAGCTGCTTATACTTACATAATAACATTAGGCCTTTGCGATTGCTGAACTTGCTATCTATTTTTTTTTGAGGTTCAAGGAAGACAAATTCATAAAGTATACTAATCCTAGGTGTATAGGTTGATAAATGTGTGCATGTGTGTGTGTATGTGTGTGTGTGTATTTTCTCCCCTTATAACCACCACCCAGATCAAGACAGGGCTTTGGAATGAAATGGGCAGGTCCATATCTTGATCTGAGCAGCAGCTCCATGGGAGTACATAGATTCCCTCTTTCCCCTCCCAGCCGATTCTTCCCACTCCTCAACGTCTGCCAAGCTGATCACTATTTTGATGTTTATCATCACTGACTATTTTTTCTGTTCTTGAACTTTGATGAATGGAATCGTAAAATATATATTTTTGTGTCTACCCTTTTTTTTTTTGGGTTAACATAAAGTCTGTGACATACTTCCTTGTTGTTGTGTGTCAACGGTTTTTTTTTTTTTTTGCTATTTAGTATTCCATTGTATTAATCTTCCACAATATATCAATTCTCCTGTTGATGGACATTTGGGTTGTTAACAGTTCCAGGTTATTATGAATAAAATTGCTTAGAAAATACTTGTACATATCTTTCGAGGGAGGTGAGTAGTTATTTCTGCTGGGTGTATACCTAGGTATGGGGTTGCTGAGTCATAGGGTAGGAATGTTTAGTTTTACTGCTAAATTGTTCTCCAAAGTGGTTGTGTTGATTTTGAGTATTTGTAAGCGTTTGTGAACGCAGAATGCAAAGGTCAAGTTGTAAATAGACCAATGATTTAGACTATGTGGACTTTTAGGGCACTGATATGCTGAAACTCTTACATGTCAAACTCATTTGTGTCTGATAATTATTATAAAGAATACTACTTTACTTCTTCACCAGGAAGTTTTCAGAGAGAAAGTTAGTCAAGAGATTTAAATTTTAATTGTGTCGATTCTTGCTTATTCTTATAAAAATTATTCTGTGAATATTTAATTAAAGCCGTCATCATGTATTTAGCATTTATTTTTCTTCCCAGCTAAAATCTGTCAAGAAACAGGTAGGTGAAGGGAGGGAGGGATAAATTAGGAGTTTGGGATTAACAGATACACACTACTACGTATAAAATAGATAAACAACAGGCCCTACTGTATAGCACAGGGAACTATGTTCAGTATCTTATAATAACCTATAATGGAAAAGAATCTGAAAAAATATATACATGTATATATAACTGGATCACTTTGCTATATACCTGAAACTAATACAACATTATAAATCAACTATACTTCAATTTAAAAAAAAAGGAAAAGAAATAGGTAGGTTATAAAATTAGAGGGGGAAAAAAAGACTTTTTTTTTTAACACCTTGGAGGAAGTTCCAAAACACAGAATTTTGCAGGGGAAGGCAGAGAAGTGAAGAAAATGTGAAGTGAATTATGCTTAGGAGAACAATATAAGCATATTTGAACAGTACATGCAATTTTCAGATTTCATACACATATATGACACACAACTCAGTTTCACCTGCTTATATGTAATATAAAGCTCCTACTAGGGAAAGTTCCCATTAGGGACAGTTTCCCTTTTGTCCCTTCCCTACCTTCTGATTGTCCCCTTCCTTAGCCTTGTTAGGCTCGCTTTGAAAAATCCTCCAGGACCCACCTGCCAAGTTACAAAATTACCCACGCCTTCATTCAGCTCTCCTTTTTCTCACTTATTCTCAAGGAGCTCTCTCTAGTTTTTCATCTTCCCCACAGGTCAGGGGCACTGTGTATGGCTGTGTCATTGATGTCACATACAAAGGTGCCCAGTTGGGGGACAAATGAGTGATAGAATCAACCCTAATTGCCAGAGGAAGGAGCACCTTTTGTAATTATCCTTCTAAAGAGGGTGGCTTTTTACATTTGCACAAACAGGCCATATGTGTTCGCAATGGCTCTGACATACGCCTTATTTCTTTGACCTGCTGCAGCTCTTGTTTAATTGCTTTTTTTCCCCCCCGCTTCTTACCTTCCCTCCCAAGAAAGTTCTACCTCCTCTATGAACAAAGACACAAGTTTGGGATTAAATTCTCAGAAAAGGAAGTGAACATGCTGTGGTGTATGTGTGTTATATGTATGCCTATTAATACAAAAGACTTCACAGCCAAGGTAAAGTAAATGTGGTGACAGCCAAGTCATAGTTTAGAACGATGTTCAAATTAATGATCAATTCAAAGTATTCTAAAAGACAGAAATGAGGTGAACAAGTGTGCTTTCTCCTTCCCTCTGTGTTAGACTAGTTATCTATTTACACCTTCCCTTGTATGCACAAGCTAAAAACTTGATTAACGTCCTCTTTTCCTCAATGCAGGTGAATTTAGCCCAGATACATTTTTCTCCCATAGAATCTTTACAACTTCTAGTCTTTTTTTGCAAATGTAATTTAGTATTGCTTTTCAGATGAAATGCCATCAGGTCTAAGTGCCATGAGAGAGACAGTGTGAGGAAGCTAATAAGGTAGGCTGTCAAATGACCTATTTCATCCAATTCTCTTGGTCTGTACAATCTTTTAAACGGTTTTCCAAAAAATCGGCATTTTATAAAGTACTACAGGCTATGCTATCCACAATGCAAAATATCAGACTATGTCCAAATTACCAGTCAATTATCGACAAGTTTCAGAAAATTGAAGAAAAAAAATAGTAAAAGCTTGGGAACACACAGAAAGATTTTCAAAAAAAATTTCCTTAGTACTGTGTGTATCTCTGTGTACAGCTCTTACTTAGAATGATTTTACTTTAACGCTCGAGAGTGGATATTCTTTTTTTTTTGTTTGACCAGAAAATACAACTTTGACATACAGTTAAAAATATATGTGATTTTTATCCCTTCTGTTCTACCTCCAATTCTACCAATTCTATATCAAATAGGAAAAAATATGGAATCTTGAGAAGTCTGAAATAATAAAAAGAAAGATTGCTTAATGGCAGAATGTATTTTAAGTGATAAGCTTTTGCTTCTGGTTTATTATTGTAATAAAACGAGATCATATAAAGCATTACTTTTTAATGCTGGAAAAGCAGGAGCAAAATAAATCAAGCAAATGCTACCTGAACTTTATTATTTCTTGCCTTATAAACATTTAACTATATAAAAAATTAAAATGCTATTTTATATTCAACTGCTTCTAGTTTTTCATAGAAACTACAAAATAAAAGAACCAAGGTGTTTCCTTTGTTTTAACAATTGACTGCATTAAGGCTAAGCCTATACTAGCAAAATTATGAGAATATTTAAACAAATATTTGGTGACTCAAGTAAAAAAGAACCACATTTGCTTTAATTATCAGACTATGTTAGATGATATTTGAGGAAGGGGGTTTCTAGTTTGCTCATTTATCTGCCTCAGTGCTTGGTTTTATTCTTTTGGTATAAAACTAAAAAAAAGAAAGGAGACATCCTCCTGCTGATTCCTATTTCCTCCTTGGAATGATGAATTATAAGGATATTACATAATTGACTTAACAAATGAATGTGAAAAAACAAGCACCATATCCTCTAGACAGAAAAAGCTCTGTCTAGAACATTAAAAAAAAAAAAAATTAGGTCAGTGCCAGTGGTGGCAAGCTCACTCAATTTTTCTACTTAAAAATAAGTCAGGTCAGGTAGAAAAAGTAGACGTATTTTAATGTAGCAGGTAGTGGTTTTCCTCCCCTGGATGCCTTATATACTCCTCATAGAGTGGTGACTAACTCAGGGGAACAGAGAAGTGAGCTGGATCAGCATCCTTGCCCCTGGGAGATGGTCTCCAGGGACTGCATCACTGGTACTCCCTTGCTCTCTGGCTTCCCACTGGTTTAGCCACTGAGAAGTCAGGACAAAAGATAGGAAGGCGAAGTATTTATTCTATGTTCCCTCATTGCCAAGTCCTAGTTTGGCAGTGGCTGGGTTGCATTTCTCTACCTAACGCCACAGATCCTGATGGGTGACCACCCACCTAGGGCTACTTCCCCTGCCAGGCTCTGGCAATAGCCCCCTGCCCCTATACCCTCAGGCCTAGGTGCGGTACCCAGATGTTAATCCCTGGAGGCTTCTCCTTCCCTTGGTCATCCACTTTATCCTGCCCCATATTTTTGTAAATAGGACTATTATTAAACTCTTCATTATCCCTTTAAAATTTGTTAGAATTTTGGTAATATTTATCACATAAAATTTTACAACATAAAATTTACCATCTTAACCATTTTTAAGTGTACAGTTCAGTAGTGTTAAATACATTCATATTATTGTGCAACCAATCTCTAGAACTCTCTTTATCTTGAAAAACTGAAGCTCTGTACCCATAAGACAACTGCTCATTTCACCTTCCCCCAGACCCCAGAAACCACCCTTCTGCTTTCTGTCTCTATGACTTTGACTATTCTAGGGACCTGGAATCATATAGTAATTTGTCTTGTTGTGACAGGCTTATTTCACTTAGCATAACATCCTCAAGGTTCATCCCTGTTACAGCATGTGACAGAATTTCCTTCCTTTTTAAGGTGAAATAATATTCCACTATCTGTTTATGCCATATTTTTTTATCCATTCATCTGCTGATGGACCCTTGGGTTGCTTCTACCCTTTGGCTATTGTGAATAATGCTGCTGTGAACATGGGTGTACAAATACTTCTTTGAAATCTTGCTTTCAATTCTTCTGCATATATAACCAGGAGTGAAATTGCTAGATCGTATGGTAGGTCTCTTTTTAAGTTTTTGAGGAACCTCCATACTGTTTTCCAGAGAGGCTGCACCATTTTACATTCTTACAGTAGTGTACAAAGGTTCCAGTTTCTCCACATCCTTGCCAACACTTGCTATTGTCTGTTTGTTTGTTTGACAGTATCCAACCTAATGGGTGTGAGGTGGTACCTCACTGGGGTTTTGATTTGCATTTCCCTAATGATTAGTGATGTTGAGAATCTTTCCCTGTTCTTCCTGACCATTTGGATATCTTTTTTGGGGTCTTCATTATCCCTTTGAAAGGGTAATGTGCTGAGATCCTGACTGATACAACTAGGATTGGTATTAGGTATAATATATAAAAAAATGCTGGTTAGCTTTTCCTTCATTTCCAGGTAGGACTGACAAAAAGGTGATTACATCTAAGCAAGAGACATTTTCGTAGAGGATTTAGAATATCTGGGGGATAAACACTGTCATAAGCTTCTTGGGGGAGGCCATGGAGTCTTTTTACAGTCTATACTTGTTAATCCTCAAAAAAAGAAAAAAGAAACTAAAACACTCTGTTCTGGATGATTTAGAGACTGACCTACCTGGAAGCAAGGGTTTTAGCAGATGATATCTTAAGGATGTTTCCAGGTTTTTGGTTCTTTGCCCACTTTTGGGTTGATCATTCAATAGTACTTAGTAGAAGACTCAGCCCAGAAATGCTTAATGATATGTGAGAGGAAACAGTACAATATCCCTGCCAAATTCTCCCTCGATGAATAAATTTATATAAAGCAAACTCTATGCTGGCTGATTCAGGAAATGGAGGAGGGAAGGAGGTTGAGGAGAGGGTGGTGGTGGAGGGGGAGGGAGGGAGGGAGAGAAGCAGTAGTACAGGTGGTGACCTTTCTTCACTACATGGAATAAGTTCACTTGGAGTGTCTGATTATGGAAAGAAAATAATAAAGTTGAAATAGATTTATTTGGTATGCGGGAAGATATCAAGACAAAGGTTCACCAGGTGCTGGTATAAACATTACAAAATGAAATCATTCACTTTTATTAAACTAAATTCAAATTAAAAATAGTATTGCATGTATTTGGCAGAACAAAATGCTCTTCTTTGATTTTGACATAAATGGGAAACAGTAATTTAGATATACTATATTGAGATCAAATGGCTTTAAATAGGCTCATTATCAATATGTTTAAAACACTTAAAAATGAGTCCTAAACATCTAACTGAAATGTTTATGTACTTAGCTTGAGTAATATCCACTTCAACAAACTGAAGCATGCAATATGTTTTGAATAATTGTTAATTTATGCTAAGGTAACAACTGTGTAATATAACTGAAATCTATGTTAATAGAAGATAAGGAAAGCCCTTCCAGCTATTTCTATTACAAACAGCAGGCTGCAATTTTCACCCTTCTTCCTTGTGTAAAATATGACTTTAGATGCTTGTAAAAGCATTTTCTGTTAATTTCTGAAAATCAATAATTCATTCTCAGCACCACACAATAAAAATAACACGAGGGGAAAAAGCACATCTCACATAAATGACACACATCCCTCTTTGACTAACTGAATTATTTATGCTTCTCTGTGGATGATTGATGACCATGGACTAGCTAAGGATTGCAGTAATTGGGAGAAAAGATAAACCTAAATTAAAGATTCATTCACTTATCAAAATTAAATGTGTCATTAATTTCCTTGATACTAATTTCTATATAGAAACTTTATTCATTGAATCATCTCAATGCATGCCTTGTTGCTGTGGATGAGAAGCACATTAACAGATATATTTGAACTTATACTCTTACTAGTTTTAGGGATCATAATATTCTTGTTGTTTCCAAAATGACTCTTTAAATGTTAAATAATACCTAATGTGTATTTTCACTCCGATAATTTAAAATGTAGGGTTTTTCTTTCTATTTTAATTTGGCTTTTGAATTTGTTAACATTTCTAGCTCAGCAAAATTTCTAGTAATTATAGGGGAGAAAATTAAGATGGTTTAAGAAATCTTTATCAGCCCTTTTGTTGATCATTTGTTGCCATCACATCTCAGAATAATTGCCTAGGAGAAGAACCCTGAACCTCCTTCATCTGAAGACAATTGGGCATCACGGCACCAGTAAATAGACAATATTGTGCTACAACCCACTCAAGCGATGCAGGAGGGGGTGTTGTTATCCCTTGTCAGATCAAAGAAAGAAGTCAGAAATGGGGGAAGGAAAGAGGGATAACAAATTCACAGAAAGAATAAGCAGTGATTGTAGAGGCCATCAATGTTGTCGCTATAAATACCTTCATTTACATCATCAAGATGAAAAGTGGGTTAATTTTTTTCCTTATGAATTTTATGAGTTCATCTTCTAGGAAAGCCAGCATTGCAGATGTTTTGGTTAAAGACACATCTGTCTTCTTGGTTCTTGACAGCCCTATCATGTCAGTTCTCTGTAGTAGCAAGGAATGTTTCAGCAAGAAAATATAGTGAAAACTGAAGTGATCTATTCTACTTCCTATGGGCATATTTTCACCATAGCAGATCCAAAGGACTACTATGTTATCCCTGTCAGATCAAAGAAAGAGATAAATCAAGAAAATATAGCCTAAGATTAAGAAATCTTAGTAACAGAAAATCAGACTAAAAATACCACATTTTTATGACTACTGTTAACATTAAAATGTATTCAATGTTTTGATATTCCCAGCATAAATAGATAAATGAGTAGATATGTATAAATAAATAAATGTTGCATTGCCCATATGTTCTAATAATTTTCCAGCAAAACAGTCTTTTATGGTAGGCTTATGTGTATACCTTTCACGGTCAAAGAGAAGTCATTTAAAACATTTTTCAACTTGGCAGTGTCGACTATAGATATGACGGTATAGAGAAATAAATTATTAAAACAGAAGTTCTTCCAAGATACTTCATTTAATTATGTTTTAGGGTAGTAATAATCAATGTCATGGTAGTGCTTTATACTTTACAAAGTATTTTTACATATCTTTTCTCATATGATCCTCAAATACAGTCCTATGAGGTAGATATCATTTCTGTTACCATATTTTAGGTGGTTAAACAAAGGTCCATTAAAGTGACTTACTTATGTCACTCAAATAATAATGTTGGAGCTGTGATATAACCTATTATCTGATTTCCATCTTTCCACCATCTTTTATTGACTGCTAGGTACTACAGAATCATACTCTGAGGCAGATAGGCTGAGTAATTATATCCATGACGGTAAGAGTGATAATTTTTAAAAACAATTTTAGAATAAAATATTTTTCACTCATCGTAAGAGTACAGTAAATAATTGTTGTGGCATTTAATTTGTAATCTCTACTAACCAACTATTAACTATGGCATAATCTCCTAGTGCCTTTGGAACTCTCAGAAATTGATAAAATGTATGTTTTCTGGAAAGTGATTAGAACAAATGATCCAAAAAAATGACTGATAAAGATTTCTTAAAGCTACCTTAAAATTTTCCCTATAGTTACTGGAAGTTTTACTGAGTTGAAAGTTTTAACAAATTCAAAAGCATAAACGAAATAGAAAGAAAACCTTACAGCTTAAATTAGTAAAATGGAAATGCACATTAAAAGTCCCCTAGATTTAAAGAAATTATTTTAGAAGTAAGAAGAATATCATCTCTAAAGCTAAGTAAGTGTTCTGTTGTTTTAAAATTCCTAGAGAATTTTTTTTCAAAATAAACCTGTTTGAACATTCTCCCTGGATATTCTGAGATACACTCTAGATGGAGGAGGGGGGAATGGAGAGTGGATGGGGCTAGATGGATATGGTATGTGTATCTGAAAATAGTAAAGGGGGGTGGCGATAGGATATTGGTGGAATAAGAGGTAAAATTTTTGAAACTGGGTGATAAGAACACCCAGAGGATTTGTTGCATCATTCTCTCTACTTCTGTAGGAAAAAAAAAAAAGAAAAAAGAAAAAAGCTTTCCAGATGATGCTAACACACCTTTAGTAGAGCAGTGCTTCTTACACTGTAATGTCTCAAATAGGTCACCCAAGGATTTCCTTAAATGCATATGCTGATTTACTAGGTCAGGGAGGCCTGAGAGTAGAGTCTGAAGTTCTAACAGGTTCCCAGGTGACGCTGATACTGTTGGTCTATGGACCATATTTGAGTAGCAAGGAGTTAGAAAACCATGGGACCAGACACTTAACAAACCAGAATAGCTTATTCCCCAAGCAGGCCATAGGATGAAGTTCTTGGCCATCATTTGGTAAGTAGAAATATAAAGCAAATCACATAATTTTTATTAATATGTAAGAATGGATAAGAAAGATATTCAGTATCATGCTTAAAAAATACTGCTCAAATAGTCAGATGAGCTCATCTATGAAAAAAAGTGTCTAGAAGATTATGATAAAAACTAAGACTTAAGACAATTTAAATAATATCTAATATCCAACAGATCTAGTGTTTACATATTACGAAGAGCTTTGTACCAGAACGGTTCTGTCATGTTTCTGCCCAGAGGCTGTCATGATAAAGTTTATTATCAATTACTGCTGTACAAGTATAAAATAAGTTAAGCTGTCATATTTTTCTCAGCCAGAGATCCTAAACTGTCAAAGAATGTCAATTTTAAATCTGACATAGAGAAGAAAATTATCTGTTATTCTGACCTCTAATTTCTTGACATTTTAATGCCATAATTGCTGTGGTTAGTGCTGCTTCATGATTTCACCTGTCAAGGAAGAATGAATCAATAACCTCAAGCCATTTCTCAAATTTTAGCACTAACTTCAAAGCTCAAAGTTCTAGGCAGATTATGGGATATATATATATGTGTGTATATATATATATATTTTTTTTTTTTACAAAAGGGACATATGTAGATTTTTGTATATTAAATGTTTCCTCTTTAAATCAGTGTTTGATTAAGGCATTAAAAAATCATCTTCCTTAGGCTAGTTGGAGTTTAGTATAACTGTAGCTTTCCTTTTTACCTTTGTGAAATATAATGATCTTCACATTTAAAAAATACTAAGATAAACATTATCAAATAAAAGGAATGCACCGAGCTCAATAGAAGGCTTAACATTTTGAACACTATTTTTTCCAAGAGCCTCTGTCTGACCATTTAGGTGGGCAGCAACTCTCTCAAGTCACAGCACCGCAGAGCAGACCTCTGGGAGCTCAACGCTGATGCTCTGATGGAAGGTGGTGTGCTTTGCACAGCACCTCCTCACAGGGGGAGTGTAAATGCAAAGGGGAATAAATGACCAGGAGATACTGACTACGCTATACTTCATTCCACTTATCCACAGGGCGCTTTCTTGTGACAACAGATGCTAGATGCTTCTATGCTGGCAAACGTATGTTCTGTACTATTCCTCCTTTGCAGAGAAAGCAATGGAGGAAGAGGGACATTAAATGACTTGGCCACATTAGGAAGCTCACAGGATTTAAGTGGGTTCTCACCTTTTGCAGGTTCTTACCTGTTAATGCAGAACTTTTTTGTATGGAAATATGTTAGTCGTGGGGTAGAGGAGGTAAGGGTGGGGAGTGGGGAGAGGGACGGTTAACTCATGTTCCTTGGAAGGTCATTTAATCTGTTATGTCTACAATGTACTAAGTGGTTACCTAGTGGTCTTAAGGACCACTTAAGTATCTTCCTAAGCAATCTTGAGTTGACATAGGGCCACTGGGTCAGTGTGAATGCCTCTGCTGGTATGTGCTTGAGCCCATGCTGCCTGGCGGAAGGAAGGTAACAGCGTTCCAGGTATGCGCTCCCTCACCTAGCATTCTGAGAACTGACAGAAGAGTTTCTGGGTGAGAGACATGGGTGAGGGGCTTGGGGAGGGAGGACATATATGCCACAGAACGACTCTGGGAGTTTCTCTAATGGAACCTCAGCATTCAGCAATTATGCCCTCAGACTGGGAATGCTGGAAGGAGAGTCCTGGAGTAAGGCACTCCCAGTCTGCATCACTGTGAGGTAATCAGGAGCTGTAATGTATTATTGTTCAGATTGCCTATATAATGACAAACGTTGTGGCTGAACCGCTCCTCTCCAACAGAATATTTTTTTAATTATGCGTTTTCATGTAATGTTTCATTAGGAATTTCTAGAGTTTGACAATTATACATAGTTTTTATTACTGTCCAAAGCAATGGTGTGCTATTTTGTAGAAGCAGGTATTTTTATAAGATTCGAGTAATAAACACTATATCCGTGTAAAGAAAGTCTCAATCCTAATTCCATTTTCTTTCTATTCTCTCATTTATCTCTTTATTTACTGTCATTTAAATATGAAAGATCTGCTATTTTCAGTCAATTTTAATGCTGCCTTGCACTTTCATTATGTACAATATGCTTAAAATATTTTTATTTTGCCCAAGAGGATTAACTTGTAACTTTCTTTATAAGGACAGCATGTTATAATGGACAAAAATGTATGCTAAAATATTCAGGAGCAAAAATGTCTATGATATTTAAAAGTCAAAAAACCATTTGGAGTTGGTCTTGGAATAAAAGGATAAGCTATTCCAATTATTTTCTTTTTTATCTGATTCTAAAGGTATTGGTTCTGAAAGGAGAATATAGTTGGTAAGATGTTTATAAAACTGGACCATGTGTTAAACAAAGGTGTATTGTTAAGAGAATAATTAAGCTCAGAATTAGAATCCCCAGTTGTGTACAAACTAATCACATTATTTCGTAGAGAAAATCCCTTATTTCACCAACTAATTTTATAATATCTGGCTCCTCTCTCATTCATTCATTCTCTGTCCCTATCTCTTTCTTCCAGCTTCAGGCAATAATCCCATTTCCTTGTGCACACAACATGGTATAACACTGCACCTAATAATATGCTTGCAATGTGTTCTCCAAATATTTAGCCCTAAGGATCCAATGATCAATGATCATGAGGCTCTTCTCTTCCCTTTCCTCTTCTCTGCTTGAAGCCATACAAATGGAGTCATTTTGTTTTTATAGACGTCTGTAGGAAATACCTTTATGGATGTAAATTTTTCTTTTAGAGCTTTATTTCCCAAATCTACGAGTTTTCCACCTCTAAAATTAAAACTAAGAAAATAAAAAAGCATTCCACTGACTGGAAATGGAGAAGTGATTACTTTTTTTGCATAAAGCAGATGGCAGATATCTGGTAGAATGGAAGACTGGGATACAGCTTCCTTGAAGCAAGACTCATCTAGCAGCTGTTGCATCTTCACTCTTTTCACCTATCTGAAATAATTCTGTGCAACGTTGAAATGATTTAAATAATATATTTGATGAATATTTTCATAAAAAATAATTATACACATACTATAGTACATAATTCCCAAATGTTAGCTATAAAATTTCAGGGTGAGAACACACAGGAGTAAGATACTATAACCTCCTCTATTTTACTGATGCACTTTTGAGAACATATAGGAATAAAATATTGTAACCTTACCTATTTTTTATTGATGCATTTTTTAAGTATTCTGTCTAGAAGACTGTAATTCTGCTTTTATTAAAAAACAGATACTGGCAGATTATTTTAATGTGAACTATTCATATTTAAATACTCAACTAGGTTTCATTAATTAATAACACACATAAGGCATTAAGCATTTTAGTGAAGATGCTGAAGTAAAACAAACAAAATAGGAATATTGAAGTGTATTGTACATATCTGCATTTCAAAAAGGAACTACATGGTGGTCTCATTACTTGTTTTTGACATATAACACTCACTTTTCCACATCTGTCAGGAACCTGAAATCTATGTTTTCTAAAAATTTACATTGAAAGGAAATTTATACAGAAAGAGATGCAAAGCCACATTTCTGCTGAAGGGATGACAGAAATTTTCATAACAATATTCAACTTATTACCTACCTCCCTCAGCACAGGGTCAGTGATACTGTCCAGGTTCACAGAGCCTTCATAGGTTAAGTAGTGAAAAAGATTTAGAGCCCGGACTGCTTCTGGTCCTCGCTGCTTGTAGCCAAATATAAGGTCAATCCACTGATGGAGTTGGCAAGAAACAAATTCACTTTCCAGGGCCTGAAATCAGTCAAGACAGAAATAAGACACCATGCAAATTTCCCTTTCTCTTACTTTGAAATATTCTATATAAATAAGTAGAACACATTCTTTGCATTCCTGTATTTTATCTGTACGTATTAAGACCTATTCTTAGGAGTGACAAAATACAACCTCTAATAAAACAGAGACCTAAAAGAAAATTTTCTTTCTAAAATACTTAATGTTCTCTTGGCTTAACTGTATATGTGATGTGAATTTTAATATTAAATAGATTTCTTAAAAAGACACATTCATGGGGGCTTCCCTGGTGGCGCAGTGGTTGAGAGTCCGCCTGCCGAGGCAGGGGACACGGGTTCGTGCCCCGGTCCGGGAAGATCCCACATGCGGCGGAGCGGCTGGGTCCGCGAGCCATGGCCGCTGAGCCTGCGCGTTCGGAGCCTGTGCTCCGCAACGCGAGAGGCCACAACAGTGAGAGGCCCGCGTACTGCAAAAAAAAAAAAAAAAAAAAAAACATTCATGTTTAAAAGTAATTTGAAATGCCTGTTTTAATGCCATTTACAACAATTTAATTTCTCATTTTTAAATATTAGTTTGAAGCTAAACAATTTTATTAGAAACTTTGATACGTACTTATTTTCCTGCCTGAAGTCTTCAAATTTACCTCTAAAACTACTAAAACGGAATGCCTTCCTTCTGTTATGAATGAACTCTGCTATTACACTGTTTAGGAACCAGTGGGTAATTTTAGATGTTTGCTAGCCGGTGGGAAATGAATGGAAATTACTGAGAGTCAGTGACCATACGAAACCTCCATAAAGAGTCAAAAAAAAAGAGACCTTTTCAGTTCCTAAGAAGCCATCATAAACTTCCTAGAGGGGCCCTGGCAGGTAGGCAAGGAGTTCTGGTCACACCTGTGGTATGAGCAGTGACAGTCACAGTGTAGCTCACTGTGCCTCTCACCTCCTGCACTCATTCATCATCAATTTCTTATTGATTTTAAGGACACACTGATTTCAGCAGCATGAGGAAAAAGCTGTAGAGCTAGCTTCTTAAATTTCAACTATGCAAAGCTGTAGAAAACAATTTTTGAAATTACAGCTGTAACTAAGTATGTGAATGAAGTCATTCTTTGGCTGCGTGACCCTGATTTCTAAGGTGCTGAAACCAGCTTGGATTCACTTAATCAATAAATGGTTTCTTAAATTAACCCTCTGGTAATTATATCAATATTTCATTTTTTTAATCTACAAAATATCTGAGTGATAATTTTCAACTTTTCCCGTGATGACATTTAACTAGTAACTTATTCCCCTCAAACTCCCTTTTTATCTATTCCTTTTAAAAATTTTGGTATTTTATTTACACCAGTTACTGTGGACGTTTCTCATTCAGAAATATAAACAATTAGATTTTATAAAAGGCTAGTTTTCATACTAAAACTAAACAGAATTTCTATACTCTGTATCTCATTGGTCTTGACATAATAGTTTGGACTAGAACACAGGAAAAGGGACTAAAATACAAAAGAGGTGTTGGTTAAAATTCTATACTGATTAAGTCTATCATATCGGTTTGGTCAATCTGTATAAATGAGAAGTTGGTAATTATTCAGTAATGTTTTCAGTGCATGGTACAATAAACGAGAGGATGAAAAAAATGAATAAATGGAAGTTCATTACAGAGTCGCTATTGCCCAAGTCTGTTCACTGGAATTCAAAATAGTAGTGAAATCAGAAATATTATTTAAGGGAAGATCTTACCAACATAATCACATAATCAGCTCAGCAGCAACCATTTCAGATCAATCTTATAGACACCACTAGACATATTTGGAAAGAAAGGGTCAATGAAATGTATTCCATTCGAATAAAACAGTTACTGAACTAAACGCCTAATGCAATGATGAGGGTTGGAAGGAATGATCATCTTTCACTAACAGGAGTTTTAAAACATTTATTTATTATCTCCAACCACTAACTTTCATTTTCCTCTGCCATGGGCAATGCGTATAATTTGTTTAATGTTTCTCCTTTTGTTTACATGTGTTTTTATAAAACACTACTCATGTACTGTATTCCTGTGTGTATGTATTTTTGATTTATAAAAATGGAATAGGGTTACAGATTTCATTTTCTTACTTTCTTCACTTAGCCTTGCTTTTTAGGATCTACCTGTGTATAGGTAGTCTACTGCTTCCAGTGGCTGCTCAGAACTCCTGCAGTGATGAGCACTAGACTGCCTCTAACTCGCCATGACACCATGCTGAGATGAATGTCCTCTTTTGCATCCCTGCTTGGCTCTTTGTGAGAATTTCTTTGGGGCATATAATCTGGAGTAGGACTGATACGTCCCTGCACTAGATGTGCATAAACTGAGTCTGAGTCATCAGTGCAGACTGGCTGCGCCTGTCTCCCCTCCCTCCAGCAGTGCCTGAAAGTTTCTACATGGCCACATCTCCATTGACAACTGGTATTATCCCAGCGTTTAATATTAGCCTGTGTAACAGATACAAAACAATATCCCATTGTTGTTCTAATATGTTTTCCTCTGATTACTGAGGAATTTGACAGCTTTTTAATATGCTTGTTGGCCATGTGGGTTTCCTCTTCAGTATACTTCCTGTTCAGGTTCTTTGTCCATTCTTTTCTGGAGGTTCCTGTCTTTTACGTTGTTACTTTGCAGAAGTTCTTTATATATTTTAGATAGTTGTTTCTTGGTTTTAAACATTGCAAATGCATTCTCCCAAATGTCCCATGTCTGTTAAATTTATCCATGTCACTCTTGGTTGAAGAGAAATTCTTAATTTTGAGATAATCAAAAAAAATTTTGTTACGTTTATGATTTTTGGATTTTGGTTTAAAATAACAAAGTTAACTTTCTGTATTTTGATGTGTCAGCTTTATATTTATGGTTTTACTTTTCATATACTGGTCCTTATCTAGAATCCACTTTCACTCATATGTGGTATTAGATAGAGATCCAGTATAATTTTTGTTAATATAGTAAGTCAGTTTTTCTAATACCATCTATTAAACAAACACACCTTTCCTGAGTGATGTGTGCTGTCATCTTTAGTGTGTGAGTATATGTTTGAAACAAAGATATAAAACTGCTATTGTTTACAGATAATATAATAATCTACCTAGAAAAAGCAATACAATCCTTCCTCCCTTCTTTCATTCATTCATTCGTTCCTTCCTTCCCTCCTCCCCTCTTCCTTTCCTCCCTTCTGCTTTCTTTCTCTATCTACCTACCTACCTACCTTCTTATCTATCATCTATCTAGATATGTGTGTGTGTCTCCAGATCTTTGCACCTTTTATTTCTATTGTTATCTTTATTTCTTATATATCTTAATATCTGGTAGATTTATTCCTTTGAGAGTCAACTCAGCTATTTGTGGACCTTTATTCTTCCCTATAACTTTTATAATAAGTGTATAGATACATCAAAATAATTTTGATTGGGATTCCAATAAATTTATACATTAATTTGGGAAAATTGATATTAGGTTTTCCCATCTAAGGTCTCAGAATTTTCTATGTACCATATTAGATCCAAAAATTAATATTTTCACTGTAAAGGACATGGGTATTCTTGGTTAATTCCCAGGCAGTTCATAAGTTTTGATGCAACTATAATATTTTAAAAAATATATTTTAAACCCCATTATTAATGATGTAGAAAAATGCTACTGATTTTTATAAGTTGATTGTGTTCCTGGCAACTCTTACTAGTTAACTTCTTTATTTTTCTTATATAATTGTTCTCAACCTTGAGAACTATATTAAACAACAGTGGTGACATGACATGGAACATCACTGTCTTTTTCCTGATCTTAAAAGGGTCAAGACACACACACACACACACACACACACACACACACACCATGTATTTAACAAACGGTTGGGTTGTTAGGTAGCATTTTATTTACAGTTTTTGTATTTATATCCATACTTGAAATGGCTTTATTTCTTTTTTCCTTTACTTCCCTCTACTCTGGAATCAAGATCACAGTAGCCTCATAAAATGAGCTGGATGGTTATTATGTTTCCTGGAATAATTTGCATAAGAAATTAATTCCTTACCTCTTGAAAATCTGGTAGAATTCACCTGTAAAATAATATGGCCTTATATATTTTGGGGGCTGGGAAGATTTACTACTTAAATTTCTTTAAGGCTTATAAGTCTTCTGGTGTCAATTTTGATGTTTTATATTTTTCTAGATATTTATCCACTTCATCTCAGTTTTAAAACTTATTAGCTCATGGCTATCTATAATAATCTTTAATTAAATTAAAAAATTTCTATGTCTACAGTTACCTTATTCTATTCTATATGTTAGGTAGCAGAGTGAATCAACAAACAAACAAACAATCAAAAAATAATTTTGCCTCAGGTTTTTTTTGGGGGGTTATAAAATTAAATGACAAAGGAACAATATGGTAGTAGATTAAACAGATAGTCTTACAGAGACTGTCTTGCTAGTCACTGCAGAAAACAAAGAAAATCCAGTTATAACATATAAAAGCTAAATCTGGTTCTAAATCAAATGCATATCTAAGAATTGAATTTTAGATTTCACATAATTAAAGCATAAAGACCTATCTAAAGCTGAAACTTGACACTGAGACTTAACTGTATTCTAAACAGTATTAATCTGTTAGTAAATGCATGCTATCTGCTTATTTGTTCTTTTTAGAACTATGTTTTCATGCACAAACCTATTTTGGACTTTGAAACAAGATTTTATTGCAAACACTCACAACTGAAGAATAGAAAGAAATACTTGATTACTAAGCTATTAGGGTTATAATGGTCTTAATAGCTTGCTTTACCCTCTCCTTGCATACCTAAAAGCAGAAGCAATTGCTTTAAGCCTAGATAAACCAATTCCCAATCCATAATTCTACCCTGGGGATCTGGGAGGAAGGAAATAAAGAGTGAGATTTAAACCAGAGAGGATATCTCTTAGATGAATAATAGTTACCTAGTATCTAATTTCAATATTGTCCCATGGGTATTAGAACGTAGAGAATTCTTTCTCTAACGGGTTTAGGACAAAGCAGCTCAGAAACTTATGAAAAAGGGAACTAGGCTAGTGGAATGAACTGTGAGGAGAGAATTTTGTTTTCTCCAGAATTCTTCTATTTAAGAATACTGCATTTCTCTCTCTCCTTCTAGACCATACCAAGAACATTTCCAAGCCCTTTCTCTTGTTGCCTCAAAAATCTGCTTCTGATATTGAAAAAATTCTCCAAATAGAGTTGCATATATTCCAGTGGACAATTAGAAAATCACATTGCTATTTCTTCTGTAGTGTCTATACTGGCTTCTCTTCACGATTAAATTGAAATTATAGCTATTACCCAGTGAAAGATTTAATTATTTTAAATAAAGGTAACATAGTTGTTTTAAATGTTTATTTTGGGGGCTTACATTATTCTCTTATTGATTGCTTCCTGGGTGTATAATACAGTGGATTATTTTCCATTCCCACTAGCACCATCCTAGTCTTAGCTCTCATT
Organism: Leucopleurus acutus; assembly: GCF_964270905.1. NCBI lineage: Eukaryota > Metazoa > Chordata > Mammalia > Artiodactyla > Delphinidae > Leucopleurus > Leucopleurus acutus. Next base: position 11,541,060 of record NC_139160.1, on the reverse strand, counting down.
GCTCTCCACGTGGGCTATTGCAATAGACTTTGACCTCTTCCTCTACTCGGGGGCTTGCACCCTGCTGGTGGAACAGACTTTTGAAACCATCATGCTCTTACTGTCATCCTCGATTTCAAATCTTCCAAGGTTCCTCCTAGCATAACACATTCAGTGTAAACTTTACTTGACCCCTAAAGACTTTCAAACCTTGATCCGACCCTCCTCCATGATTTCTTTGGGCTTCTAGAAACAAATTCTTGGCTCCAGCAGCACAGTTTACAGCCCCGGCACATTAGTAGCTGGTATGACCTCTGAACCTTTGTTGCTCCTTTCACCATAACATGAAAGCATTTCATCCTCCTACTTCCTCTTCATGTCCCAGCCATCCCCACTCAAGCCCAATGTCTGTTTCCTGAGTTCTCCAGCTCAGAGTCTATGAAGTCTTCTATGAATTTCTATGACACTTACCATCAGTACCCTCCTGTTTAATGTAGTAAATAATGTATACAAATTTACTTGTGAAAATCGATTTGCATATAAATTGTAAACTGCTAGACAAAGGGAATGGGGTTATTACCAATTAACACTTAATTGTTTCAAACATGCCATACCATATTCTCAATTAGCATCCAAGCATCTGGAACTTAGGGACTATACCTAATGCTTCTTTTACATTTCCTATAGTTCCTAACTCAGCATTAAATGATAAATATTTAATAAATATTTATTGGCTGATTATTTAAGCAATGGGAAAGATGTGTTGGTCACAAGAAGGAAGAAAAGAAATGTCAGGAAGTGAGGGTGGGGGTGGGAAATGCATTCATTCATTCAACAAATATTGACTGACCATCTGCTATGTGCCAAACACTATTCTAGACCCTAGGATCACAGCAGTGAATACGTGAAACCAAAATCCCTGTCAGAAAGTTTACATTGTAGTGGGGAGAGACTAGTAATTAGTAATTAGTAAGAGAGTATGTCTGAAGGTGATAAATGCTAAGGAAAGGAGAAAGACAGGAAAGAAAGTTTAGAGGTATGTATGGATGGGGAGGGGATTGCTAATTTAGAGGAGGAAGTGAGAGAAGGCTTCCTTGAGTTTGTGACAATTAAGGACTACAATGAGGAAGTAAACTGTAAGGACATCTGAGGGAAGATGATCTCAAACAGAGGGATCAGTCATTCGTTTGTTCATTCGTTCATCATTCATTCATTCAATATGGAGCACCTCCTATGTGCCAGGAATTATTCTAGGTCCCAGGGATACTGTGAGAAACAAGACAAAATCTCTGATCTCCAGGAACACATCCCACTGAAATGCAAATAATCAAGGTGAATACAGCCTAAACTCTCTCCAGGCCCAAATTACTGACCACCTACCACATGTCAGATGCTAGCCTTGGAGGATATACCCATGAATAAGTATGCCACATCCTCAAAAAGATCACAGTTTGGTGGAAGATAAACATGTTGACTTGGGCTTTTCCTGCTGCTTGAATTTCTGCTGAAACTCTAATACGATGATATTAGAGTTATTCCCCACCCCATTCTTTTTCCAGAAGAATTACTTCTTCTAGAAAGTAATCCATCTCCGCTGCTCTAGCCATCACCACTCAGCACACTTGGCCCCCACCCTTCCTTTTACCTTGCTCTGTAGGACTAGAGAAATCTAAGGGAAAAAGGTCACTACAAGAAGTTGCAGAGGGAAACTGTTGTCTGTAACTTGAAAATACATCCAGAATTGATTAATTTCTTACTACCTTCACTGCCACCATGCTGGTCCAAGCCACCGTCATCTCTCACAATACCTCCTGACAGATGTGCCTGATGCTACCCTGTGCCTCAACAGTTCATTCGCATCACTGCAGCCCAAGTGATCCTTTCACAGCACAGCAAAATCGTAGAACTCGTCTGCTTAAAGCACTGCAACAACTCTTGATTTCACTCAGAGTAAAAATGCAAAGTGTTTCAATGGCCTTCAAGGCCATATGTGATTTGCATCTGTTACCACTCAGTCCTCTCCTCCTACTGTGCGCTCCGTGTTTATCCTACCCCAGCCCACTGGCTTCCTTGCCAAGCACACCCCTGCCACAGGGCCTTGGCCCGGTAGTTCCCTCTGCCTTCGCTCCTCTTTTCCCAGGACAGGAAGAGTCTCTGGGTCACTTTCTCACGTCCTTCAGGTCTTAGTTCAAGTCTCACCATCAGAGTGAGGGGATCCTGACCATCCACCCCTGTATTTCTGATCCCCTTGCTTTGCACTTCTTTTTTCCACAGTACTGATCACCTGCTAACGTTCTAGATATTTTACTTATTAATTTCTGTTGATTGTCTGTCTCTCTTTGATCAAAAGTAAGCTCCGTGAGGGCCGAGATCTTTGTCTGTTGCTTCACCGGTATACTCCCAACACATAAAATAGCGCCTGCAACGCTCGATAATGATCTGTTGACTGAGCGTTGACTGAGGCTGTATGTTTATTCATGCGGGTTCCTAACTGAAGTGTGAGCTCCTGAAGGTCACTGGCTGCGTGGCTCACGCCTGTGTCTCCAGAGCCTAGAGCGGTCTGAAGACAGTAACAGGCCCTCAATGATGGGGGTAAATGAAGGGATTTCTCTGCTTTACTCTAGCCTTATTTAGAGTAGGATTCATGGCCAACTCTTTGTGTTTTCCATAATACCTGACTCAGAACTGGCTCTCAATAAAGGTTTATGCAATGAGCAAATCCCCAGTTTCAGAGATAAGGGAGACTGAAGCTCCAAGAGATAAGGACGTCTCATCCATCCAGTGTCCCGGCCAACAGGCGGCAGGGCAGGCACCCACATACAAGATATCTCTTGCAGTATATACACTTTTTCCATCTCAATATTTTAAGATGCTGCCAAAGACTTCCAAAAATTCTTATGTTATGCTCTTTGCTTAAACTTCGTTTTTGAGCAAGGTATTTTTTCAGTACAATATACCCTAAATGCACATTTTTACCTATCACAAAAGAGACTTTTTCCTTAAAAAGTGAGACTCTAATAAAGGATGTAATACAGTCAAAGCAAAACCACACCCCACTGTGCTCTCTGCCTCAGCGTGCTGTGTCCCGCCCTGCAGACAGAACGGTCTGCGCCTGGTCCCACGGCACCAGGAACATGTCGGGTGGAGGGCTGGAGAGATTAGTAGTGCACATCCGAGACAGGCCTTTTTCTGAAACAAATTTTTAAAAAGGGCAGATTATGATTGATGAACCCAGCATTAAGGTAATGCTATCAGACATACTTTCTATTTCTGCCCTTCGTGAGGAGGTCAGATTATAATCACGTTAGAACTGAACACAGTGCTTTATTAATGTTTCATGACTGAGTCGGTCGCAATCAGCCTAGCTTCGTGTGGATAAATTAAACCAGTTCTTGATGTATGAACTCAATGCATTGAGAATTTATTGAAATGTCTACTAAAAGTGTCTCTATCACCTTTCCAGGTTTGCTAATGAAACCAAATTTTGAATTTCACAGTTCTTCAGTGAAACACAAACCTTGTCACCATATTTACAAAATACAAACAACTCTAACCAATTATATATATTGTTGTCTATAAATAAAAAAACAACGGACTAAAAGAAGTACATCATTAAAAATTCAAAGTATTGTTTCATTTTAAAAAATAAGAAAAGTTAATGAGGTTGTCAGCACATAAAGGCGTCTACAAATACATCAAATGCCTTTTTAATTGCTGGCACGGGATAATGAAGCTGATCATTTATTATCAATGATACCATCCCTTTTTATAACATTATTTTTGTCTTCTTTGCCTTGAATTTCTTAATGACAGCTTGAGAGAAGAAGGAGGGAATGCTCCTTTGTACGGATACAGAATACTAATCCACACAAGAGCCGAAGGCTTTTTTACCACTGTGAATGTCATTTCTTTGGGCTATATGACATTTTCATTTTATACTTTAGGCTCATTACAAAGAACTCCATCAAATAACTGAAGATAATCCCAGTCCAAATTATAAATATACTAGAGCGCATTTTCTCTAAACCCATTCCATTTCATAAGCACTAAATCCTGTATGAGCTACCCAGCCAATATAAAGTTAGAAACTTTCAATGCTACAAAATAATAATAAAAGGTGGATGTTGTATTCATGGAATTTATGGAAAGCTTATGAAAATTTAAAGACTTCTATATTTTATATTATCACCCAGTTAATTATAGAAATATTCATCAAGTAAATATTTCTTCAGCAAAAAAAGAAGATAGGTAGATAATTGGTTACATTTTCCAGTTTTAACACAGATGGCTGACCTTATTTCTTCATAACATCAGTATGCTCATTTCCCATCAGTATGACGGGAAAATGGACCAGAGGTTGGAGCAAAGGAAACCATACATAGGGTGCTGTGAAGGAAAACTTCAAGTTAAAGAAAAGTACAGGAGACACTGAGACAGGAGAGCAGCTGTAGACACACGCGGCTACATTTTGTAACGTGACTTTTGATAGCTCTGATGCTTTAACACTCTTCCCAGAGGTAACAGCTTGGGTCTGCCCTTTAGCTCAATTCTGATGCACCAAGAATGGCAGCTATAGACATAGAATCTTTTGATACACATGGTAGCTTTCCCTTTCTATTCTGTAGAGTCCCTTCAAGGCAAACCCAGGGAAAGAAGACAAAGAATAACCACTTCTCAAGCCACCTGTTACGTGCTGGCTAGGCACTTGCTACATAGGATCAGTTTAACCTGTCATTGCCTCCTGGTGTCCCAGGGAACCAAGACTGGGGCAGTTTGATTTTCCCAAATAAGCAGAATTTTGTGTAAAACCTTTCATTCCATGGAGTAAAGGTTTAGTTCACAAGTCTTACCAAATTCATAATGCCTATAAGATACCAAGAATTTGGTTTTGAATAGAGAAAAAAAGTGCCTTGCTTCTTTTATTTCTTCATGAAGCCAAGTTGGAACTTATTACTTACAATAAAAATGTACCACTCATTTCTGAAAATGTTTTATGACATTTTCAGAAATGCACAAGTGTTTATCTCTCATACTTTAGTTATAAAAACTTATTCTTTTGAACAGATGAAAGCAAATCTTTGAGGAACAGTTACTTCGCCATATCATATGCAATCCTTATAGTTCCTAGTACACTGAACACAAAGGTCGATGAGTATGTGTTTACAGTGATACTAAATAGTGAGATTTATTTTGAAGAAGCACTGTATTCTGACTTAAAGTTTGCTCAGCAGTGCTTCAGCTCTTAGAAAGACAAAATATAAGAGATAAGAGGTGCATAAACAGAAGTCAGTTCTTGAACTGGTAATGTTAGGACCAGGAGTAAATTATTTATTATATTATATTTATGTGCAATAGAAGTACTCTGAGCAACTATAAATATATAAAAAATAATTTATTACTCAAAATTTGCCTTTGTGTATTTTATTCTCTCTTAAAATAAGAGGGAAAAATCTATTTTAGAGTTTAAATTGTTTTTACAGTGTTATTATCCTTTCTCAGGCTGTATCTTTCAATGAATAATCTGCTAATTCTCTTAAAACCCAAATGATATGAGACCATTTTGTGAGAATCAGGTATTTCTAAGGAAAAGGGATTTCTAAAAACTCTTATGTGGTGATTGCATGAATAATAAGACAGGCCAGAGTGTCACTGATTAAATCTGAATCATAAGTCTGAGTCAAATTAGGTGTTTGGAGGTCATCCCTGCTTAGATACAGATAGTTTGCAAATAACACACAGGTTGTATTTCAAAGTGCTTTCTAATTTGGTGTTTGGAACATATATTGCAGTAGAAACAGTATTAGTCTAATCTGGATTGATTCTCAAGTCGATCTATAAAGCCATATTTTGTTTAAAATATAGGTGAACTTTTAAAGTCTGTAAATGGGTATAGGGGACATGACATTCAGAGTGCCAACTTGTGATGCCAGGCACGGTGAGGAAGAAAAGGCACTTGGGTCCAGACCTGGGGTCAGTCACTTTGCCTTTCTGCGTCTCAGTCTGCTTATTCAAATAAAGGTCTGCTCCGGGTCTCAAATCCTGTGTGTGACTATAAAGTTTAACATGTAAAATAATGCCATTTCCTCCATTTTGTAGAGTTGGACGATAGCCTTCTTCCAACACCCGATGGGTGGTGGGACTTGGGACTTCCTCAGCTCTAAAACCGAGCTTTTACTGGCTGGGAAAGGAAGTCTTATGGGGTGAGGACTTTGGGGATAAAGAGTTAGAAACAGAATCACAGAAAGTCAGGTCTGCTGAGCTGCTGAGGCTGGAACATGCTGCTGGTTTGGGGTCAATTCCCTCTTATCTCTGTCTTTTCTTCTGCTGGCCCCAAGGTACTCGGTGCTAGTTAGAAGACATGTTTCCGTCCCTCCTTCTTTCCCTCTCCCTCTCCACAGCTCCTCAAGTCACTACTCACTCGAGCCTGGAGACCGTGGGTTGGAACACTCCACTCTGATAAGTAGGTGATCTTTGACAAAGTAACTTACCTCACTGAGTTTCAGTATAATTCTCATTTCAGAAGACTTTTTGAGGAATAAAAGAATATTGCACCTGAAGCTCTAGCACAGTATTTGACAAATAATAAACAGTCAATAGATGGCATAGGTTATAAGCACTACTGCCATTATTTTATCTTGGTCAGCCGTCATATTGGGATGACTCAGGACCACCACTGGGATACGGGGTATGGTGACTAAGATTAGGGTATCCAACCTCCTGTGCAGCAGTTGTCAGCTGTAAGTCTTGGAATAAGGAAAGCAGAGAAAAAACTTGTAAGCAACTACACCCTGGAAGAAAGGAGAGTGTCCTAGCCCCATCATGTAGCTCTTTATACGTAAAAAGAGGTATAAACTGGGTGCTGTCTAGAGTAACATTCCACTTACTAAGGGAGGGTTTTGTCACTTCACGTTTGAGTGCCAACTCCCAGATCTGGAATTGATCTAACAATGGCCAATGAAACCTGAGGTAGAAGACAGTCACTCTCCTCCAAAGCTATAAAGTTTACACTTCCCCTAGGGCCTCTGTTAGCACTCGACTGACTCTTGTTTACCATAAGGCCTTGATAAGTCTGACTGTCTGATTTTGTAGACTAGAGATTATAAGAAAAATTCGAATCACTATGGCCATTAAAGGAAAGTGTGATGATAGCAACAATCTAAAGAAGAAAATAGAAAAAGAATAGATACGGAATTATATCACTTCACAGAATAATGGGTACTTACGATAATAAAGAGAAGTTTCATCCTTTGTATAAGAGGGTAGAAAACCAAATAGTAATATGTTTTAGAACAACAACCACAACAGGGTTCAAAAAAGTTCTCACTTAGCTATAAAAATCTAGAAACTTCATTTATTTGGGAAGTTTATTTAGCTGGACTGCATTAGTACCCAACATACTAGATGAATGAAGCACTGTGATTTTTCTGCAGGTTTAGTCAAGACTGTACGGTCCTGCTCATCCAGTTTAGATCAGTAATAACTATCTGATCATTTCTCATGCATAATAATCATCTTTCCCTACATTAAAAAAGTTCTGGGCATGATGCTGCCCTGGGGATTTGTGTTTAGAAACACAACTGCTTTTTCTTTTTCAATTAGGCATATCGTTAATAAAATTACTAATTCTGAGGCGTTTAAACTTTTTCACTAATGAGGAACACAGAAGTTGTATTTATAATGAATCATTACCTGATGTTTATTAAAATATATCTAAAAATGTTTTAGCATCCAATAAACACAGGAAGAGATTCTCAACATCATCAGTCACCAGGGAAATGCAAATTAAAATTGTAATGAGATATTACTTCACATCCACAATAATGGCTATAATAAAAAAAAACAGTAACAAGTGTTGGTGAAGATGTGGAGGAACTGGAACAGTCATACATTGCTATTGGGAATGTAAGATACACAGTCACTTTGCAAAAGAGTTAATTTCTTAAAAAGCTAGACATAAATTTACTACATGATTCAGAAATTCTATCACTAGGTATATACCCCAAAGCAAGGAAAACACATGTCCATATAGAGACTTCTATGTGAACATTCATAGTAGAATTATTCATAACAGCCAAAAAGTGGAAACAACTCAAAAGTTCATCAACTGATGAATGGATAAACAAAATGTGGTATATCCATACAGTGGACTATCATTATGTAAAAAGAGGAACAAAAACTGATATACGCTACAACATGGATGAATCTCAAAAACTATGCTAAGTGAAAGACATCAAACACAAAAGAACACTTATTGTATGGGTCTATTTAAGAAAAATGTCCTGAAGAGGCAAACCTATGGAGAGAGAAGGCAGACTAATGATTGTCTGGGGCTGGAGGTGGGCACAGGAGAATTCTGGGGCAAAAGAAATGTTCTAAAATTAGATTTTGGTGATGGTCACACAACTCTGTACATGTGCTAAAAATAATTAAAATTGTACAGGTGAATTTTATCACAAATAATGATTTTTTTAAAAACACTCATAAGGTAGTCCCACTCTACAGATGAGAAATATGAGAACCAGAGATGCTCCATAATTTACTCAGGGCAATGAAGCTAGTAAATGGCAAAGCTCAGATTCAAGAGCCAGGAAACTTTTAAACCCCAAGTATTCTTTCCAATAAAACCACCTGGCATTTATTAATTGTTAGCAGCCACATAAAAACCTGTGTTTAATCAGAGCAAGAGAAAATTTGGTCCAACAATTTTTGCTACTTTGCCTGCCTGAGTGAAGGATTCATTTCGTTACACTAGTTTGGACCTAACTAGACAACATGCTAAAATCATTAAGATTATTACCCCATGTGATTCATTCAATCATTCATAACAGCAAATATCTGGTGACTAACTACTCTTGCAGGCACAGTTCTTGGCTCTAGAAATATACAGTGAAATGATGTGACTGAGAGACACATCTCAGACACAATTCAGTATGTAGTGGGTTCCAGGGTTGAGCTTGTGGATCTGGTATCCTTACACTGATATCATAGCCAGTATTCAAGTATGTAAGGGTATTGTGGTAATAATAAACAACCAGTTCTAAAAATAAGTATAGACTTTAGAAGTAGGCATCACTAAAGTATAAATCCTTCACATTAAAAAGATAAATTGAAGAGATAATCTGTTGTTAAAGAAGATGGTGTGAGATTACGCCATATACCTGAAAGTGCCAATTTCCAGATCGAGAAGTGAGAGAAATCCTATATAAAATTTATGTACTACATGATATTACCTCAGGGGGAGACTAGATTACAGATTATCTATACAGTAACTTTAAACATAGGTCTACTGTCTCAGTACCAGCTTTCTAAAATAAAGTGTATTAAAAGTAAAATATTTCTTGGAGACAGAAAAATAGCTCTAAAATTGAAGGGACCATGTGACTGACAGTGACAAAAAGAGACATAAAATCAGGGGTAGAAGAAGGAACCACATATTGTATGATCCTGTTTATGCGAAATAAACAGGATAGGCAAATCTTTAGAGACAGAAAGTAGATTAGTGGTTGCCTAGGGCTGGTTGGGGGAATGGGGAAAATGGGTAGGGGGAGATGCTAAAGGGTATTGGGTTTCTTAATGGGGTAATGAAAATGTTCATAAGTGACTGTGGTGATGGTTGCACAACTCTGTGAATAGACTAAAACCCACTGATTTTTTTCCTTTACTTTAAATGGTTGACTTGTATGGTATGGGAATTGTATCTGTGTGATATATGTGAATTATACAGCTCTTACTAAAGAAGAGACTGGGATATGTGAGGTCCACTGCAATATGTGGACCTTATTTGGATTCTAATTCAAATAAATAAGCTGTCAAAATGAAATAAAACATATTTATGGGACAGCTGGAAAAACTGGGAGTGAAACAGGGTTAAAAACATATTTGGGGTCATAGGCTTTATTGATATAATTCCTCAATTGGCCAAGAACAATAGTACACTAGAGACGTTTGGTAAAGTGGTTCATTTCCATATACCGTAAGCCCATTGAGATTAAAATCTCCTTAAATATGGATAAAATATATTAAGATCTATAAAATAACCACATGCAAACATTCTATTTACACATTTTCTATTTGAACACCCAGACATCTGTCATACAGATTCAAAAAGTAATGACATTTTCCATCTAAGAATGTGTACAAGATGGGTGTTCTCTTAGTCAAGTATATTACATTTTAAGGTATGTTTCACAGCTTATAATTTCCTACATACAAATATGTTCTAAATGTATATTATTTTGTTTTGAGTATTTTATGAGTGAAAAAAAGAGTGCAGATTTAGCCAATAGACAAAAATAAGGAATGGGCATCAATTTTGACCATTTTAGAATACATTAGTCAACAGATGCTCATCTGATTGTCTTCTCCTAAGGGAGCAAATATAACTGAATTACCATTCCTTTACTAGTCCTAATGAAAGGAAAATCCACTCTACAATAAAGAACTGCTGTCAAAAGACAACAGTAAAATGCTTTCTTTCTCAAAAATTTAGCCTTGTATTTATAGATGTTAAAAGACAATTTGTTAGTAGCTGAAAACTAAACTACAGAATATATTTTACTTCCTCGTGGCTGCTCAAGCAAAAACAAAATCGCTCTTACCATCCTGTTGATCCGTACAAAGTCTTCAGGTTTTTTTGCCCAAGGGGGGAGATCAACATCATTTACCACCACTTCATCTTCTCTGACTCCAAGATTATATCCATTACTGTTGACGAACATCTCCGGCAGGTAATAGAACTCTGGAATTAGTTCCTGCCAGGAATAAAAATGTAGCATATTAAACCATTTTAAAAATCAGTTGAATGAAAGTATTAATTTATAACAACTGTAAACAGAATTAATTTCTTTACTTAAATTCAATATTTTATTACTTAGTTCCATTCTTTATTTAATTTTCTTTAGATAGGAGTCTAGGAAAAGAAGGCAAACATTTTTCTTGAACAATATGTTTGATAATTTATGTTTATAAGATTTTCAATCTTATCTTGCCACAAATTAGTTAAGAGAAATGGGTTACAGAATCAACAATATTCCCAATAGTATCAGTGAACAAATATATAAGGCTTTACCTACAAGTCTGTGCTGTTCAACAAACTTTTCCAAATGCTATTAATAAAATATCCAAATTCAAAAAAGGTGTTGCCAGTATTGGTTAAAAATCATGTAAAATCATGTCTTCTACTTTTCTTTTTGACTCCACTGGCAATTACAATACATGATTTTTATGAAGAGACTCATTGTTTTGTTTTATAATTTGGCAAAATAAATTGTTTTTATACCTACCACTAAATACAATAAGAGATGATATGCAACATAATAAGTTTAAATATTTAATGCATGCCACTTGAATACTAAGTTCTTAACTTGAATGCAAAGATAACTTGTATTACTTGTATGTAAATATGGCATTAACAACTGGGTTCAAGGCAAACTTGTGTTTGATGCACATCTAATATGTGGTTTATGTAACTTTAGAATAAATATGATACAGGAATGAATTGATTTTATGATCTTAAAAGTTTTAATTTGCTGTCCTTTTTTTAAAAAAAAACACAACAAATTGAGGAAATGAAAACAAAAAACACGGTAGTTTTATGTTTACCATCAATACTATGAAAAATACTGATCTTTTCAAATATCAAGATGAGGGTTAAATTAACTTTATTTGTGAAAAGCATAAGAACATTTACTTGTGTAACATGTCTGACATGGATGGCATAGTACCCGAAATTTGAATCTCACTTTGGAATACATAGTGATAAACAGAAAAGCTAAAAAATAAACAACCATGCCCACCAAAAAAATAAAACACCAGACACTGAGGTCTTCAAATAAACTGGATTCTTCAGCCCAAGAAAAGCATACACAAAAGTGTTCCCTTTATCAAATTACCAATGGCATTTTTTCATAGAACTAGAACAAAACGTTTTACAATTTGTATGGAAACACAAAAGACCATGAATAGCCAAAGCAATCTGGAGGAAGAAAAACAGAGCTGGAGGAATCAGGCTCCCTGACTTCAGAATATACTACAAAGCTACAGTAATCAAGACAGTATGGTACTGGCACAAAAACAGAAATATAGATCAATGGAACAGGAGAGAAAGCCCAGAGATAAACCCACGCACCTATGGTCAACTAATCTATGAAAAGGAGGTAAGAATATATAATGGAGAAAAGACAGCCTCTTCAATAAGTGGTGATGGGAAAACTGGGCACCTACATGTAAAAAGAATGAAATGAATAACACCATATACAAAAATAAACTCAAAATGGATTAAAGACCTAAATGTAAGGCCAGACTCTATAAAACTCTTAGAGGAAAGCATAGGTAGAACACTCTTTGACATAAATTGCAGCACGATCTTTTTTGACCCACCTCCTAGAGTAATGAAAAAAACCCAAAAAACAAATGGGACCTAATTAAACTTAAAAGCTTTTGCACAGCAAAGGGAACCATAAACAAGATGAAAAGACAACCCTTAGAATGGGAGAAGATATTTGCATATGAAGCAACTGACAAAGGATTAATCTCCAAAATAATAAAAACAGCTCATGCAGCTCAATATCAATAAAACAAACAACCCAATCCAAAAATGGGCAGAAGACCTAAACAGACATTTTTCCAAAGAAGACATACAGATGGCCAACAAACGCAAGAAAAGACGCTCAACATCACTAATCATTAGAGAAATGCAAATCAAAACTCCAATGAGGTATCACCTCACACAGGTCAGAATGGCTATCATCAAAAAATCTACAAAGAATAAATGCTGGAGAGGGTGGAGAAAAGGGAACCCTCTTGAACTGTTGGTGGGAATGTAAATTGATACAGCCACTATGGAGAACAGTATGGAGGGTGCTTAAAAAACTAAAAATACCATATGACCCAGCAATCCCACTACTGGGCATATACCCAGAGAAAACTGTAATTCAAAAAGACACATGCATCCCAATGTTCACTGCAGCACTATTTACAACAGCCAGGACATGGCAGCAACCTAAATGTCCATCAACAGGTGAATGGATAAAGAAGATGTGGCACATATATACAATGGAATATTACTCAGCCATAAAAAGGAGTGAAACTGGGTAATTGGTAGAGACGTGGATGGACCTAGAGAGTGTCATACAGAATGAAGTAAGTCAGAAAGAGAAAAACAAATAACACATATATGTGGAATCTAGCAAAACGGTATAGATGATCTTATTTGCAAAGCAGAAATAGAGACAAAGATGTAGAGAACCAATGTATGGATACCCAGGGGGAAAGGGCAGGGGGTGGGAGGAATTGGGAGATTGGGTTTGACATAAATACACTATTGACATTATGCATAAAATAGAGAACAAATGGGGAACTCTACTTAATGCACTGTGGTGACCTAAATGGGAAGGAAGTCCAAAAGAGAGGGGATGTATGTATATGTACAGCTGATTCATTTTGCTGTACAGTAGAAACTAATACAACATTGTAAAGCAACTATACTCCAATAAAAATTACTTTTAAAAAAGTGTTCTCTTTATGGGTTCTCCTGCTAAAACCAACATTTATCTGCTATAGCATAAGTGTTTATCTTAGCAATCCTCTGTGAGAATTTGATCATTATCCGTTCTTATGATAACAAATGTGAACCATAGAAAAATATAATCATGTTTATTTTCTCCAGCATTATGGGAGTTTGAACAGATTTGTGTAAATGAATTTTCTGGATAAGCAGAGCTTTGTTTTTTAAGAATCATAACTTTTCTTCTACTTAAACCATTTAAATAGAAATCTCTCTAAAACCCATTATATAATTCCCTGATATTTATTTATTCATGTAGTAAAGTTTGAGTACCAGGCATTGTGATGGGTACTAAGAAAACAAATAATGAACAATCATGGCCTTACCTTTAAGTAATTCATAGTCTGGTCTATGGGGAAAATGTATAAACAGATGGTTATAATGCACAACAATAATAGCTGTGAAAGTATAAACAGAGCACAAGGGAGCAGAGAGGACAGAGCAGGGAACTCTGGGCAAGTCAGAAAAGACTTCACTGGAGATCAGACATTGAGTTCAACCATCGCAAGATAAAGGTGGGGAAAGGGGCAGGGGGACTGGCAGAGAGTATTATCAAGGAGTGGTACAAACCGGGTATGGGTGGAGTGTAGGATATATTGGGGGACAGATCAAGATGGGGCGGAATGAGATGGTGGGAGGTGTATGGAGTCAGATGACAAAGGAAGTTTTATGCCAATCTAAGCTCTTTGGATTTTGTCTTATTGGCAATATTTTTTTAAAAAAAAGAGCTATTGACATGATTACGTTTATTTTAAAGCAAGACATTGGGTGTCAAAGTAAAGAATGAACTGGAGAGGGGAGAGACTAGCAATATATGTGGGTGGGGAGGGGGAGAGGGGGAACCAGCAGCAGCAAGGAGAACGGGAGGGAAGAGGGGCGGGAAGCTGCGGCTGTGTTGAGTAAGGGGACATATTGTGGGACTGTACCAGGGAGGGCCATCTGCAACACACGTGAGGATTGAGTAAACAAAGATGTGGACCCGGGGATGCAAAAAGGAGAGGGAATTAGATGGCTCATACGGAGAGGCAAATATATAGTAATAATAAACTACGTACAAGACATCAAGGGCACAAGGAACTGTGGGAAAGGAGAACTACAGTGAAATTAATATGTTAATGTAATTTTTCAGTGACTTGAATGCGAGGGGGCAATTAAGAAGGGGCTAAAAGAAAAACTAATAGGTAAACAAACATTCTTATTTGCAGATAATGATACAGCTTAGGTGGTGGATAAACCAGGGGCTAAAGGGTGCTTCAGCAACATCTATCAGCAATGACTATCATGAGTTTGACGTCTGGGCTGGGCAAGCATGACAGTGTATATACCATGTTGCACTGAGGGGCCAATTTGGTAAAGGTGTGTGGTCACTGATTAGAAGGTAGAAGTAAAGTATCATTGCTATTCTCATTTATTTGTACTCAATCAGAAATGTGTAACTGTTACAGACTGAATATTCTATTCCTCCAAAATTCAAATGTTGAAACCCTATCCTCTAATGTGATGATATTAGGAGGTAGGGTGTTTGGAAGGTAATTAGGATTAGATGAGGTCATGAGGGTGGATCCCTAGTGAACGGATTAGTGTCCTGGTGAGAGTCCTGAGAGAGCTTGCTTCCTCTCTTTGCCATGTGAGGACATACAAGAACACGTCCTTCTGTGAGCCAGGAGGCAGGCTCTCACAAGACACAAAACCTATGTGGGCACCTTGATCTTGGACTTCCAGCCTCCAGAACTGTGAGGAACCCATTTCTGTCATTTATATGCTACCTAGTTTATGGTAAAACACAGCAGCCTGAGCTGACTAAGACAATAACCACACAATTTTCTTTTGATCTTGTTCTCATTGCTTGGGAAAATGTGGGAAATTAGTATAAGATGTAGAGAAGATAAAGCCCATTGCTATTTGCACATTATCCATTTTCTATATGACAATGAGTATCAATAGCATCCCAAATGGTCCAAAATGGGGAGAGGAATGCAAGTTCATGCAGTTGCTCCATGGAGAGGGTGATTTATGTGTAATAAGCTCACATAAGTCAGGGATTTCCCAGCTGTCTTTTGTCAGTTATTTGTGTCCATGTTCTATCTCTAGAACTAGCCTATGTAAGCTTCCTTGAGGACTGAGAGGGATATACATCCACATGGATATAGCAACATGGATTTATTTTTCATTTAGACAGCCCAAAGAGTTTCGGTTTATCTTCAAGTGTCTTGGTGCTCTAATGTTTTTCATATATATTGTTTCCCATTCTTTCCTGTGGTATAGGGGCATATAAAATACGTGGTTATTATTAACCTACTTGCCACTGTAATACTATTTCACTGAATGTCATTAAATTAGAATCGCAAAGGCATAAGAAGCCTAGGATTTTATATTAATAACAGTTTGGGCAAAGCAGACTTTGAGCCTAATTTTGTAGGTTTATATTTTGCTAAATTCCCCACAGCTCTTGGTGCTATACTTTGTATGCAGCAGGTACTCATTAAATATTAAACTATTGAAGATATGAGATAAAATCATTTTAATATCACTAGAAATCTTCTGGGGACTATGGAGATGGTTGCAAGAATGCTTCAAGACAGGAGAAGAGCCAATAAAGTACTTTATTAAATAAAAGAAAAAGGATGCACCCAGAAATAAAATTTGTACCTTTCGAGAGGAAACTTTTGCAGCTTAAAAAATGTTATCTTGCTTATTCTAGTTTTGTTAGAAGGTTCAAAGGTGTAAAAGAGTTCAATTTAAATTTCGAAAAAGTTGGTTTTAACGTTGCCAGCAAAACTGTACCCAAACTGAAGAAGTGAAGGAAGCAAGTCCTTTTCATTTTAACTTAAGCTCTCCAGAAGGAAGGGGCTGAAAGCCTGCTACCACCAAGGAGAACAAAGCGAGGCTGAGGAACCTCTCCTCTGAGGGTTACTTAGAACAGCGGGACGGGGGTGGGGACCTTGAAGGCTTGAATCACAGCCAATCATGAAAACATAGGATTACCAGGGCCTTCGGGATGATCCTAAGTGAGACATTTTCTCCACTCTGGTCCTCATCTGGCCAACCAGAATGTGGTCATAAATTAGGGTGTTAGCTAAGATGTTGGTGTAAGCCGCTGGAGGCCTGACGTTTGACGGGAAGAAGAAACTCCCCCAGATTTACTCTAATAATATTTTTTTGTTTTTTTAGGATGCAGATAAAAAAAAAAAGACACATTTTAAAGCAATATGAAGAAATTCCTGAAGTACAGCATATTTGCAAAGCCCCTCGAAGCTTCAAAAGACCAGAGCTGTAAGTGACTAAAGCAGTCTGAACCCTGAAGTCTTGAGCTGGGGAAGTTTAAGTTTTTTGGGTTTTTTTGTTTTTGTTTTTGTTTTTTTTCCTTGAAGGGGAAGGAAAAGAGAGTAAAATCACAGAAAGTCTAGGGAGAAGTTGCTGAAACAGCAGAGTGGGTGCAAGTTTTTATGCCTTCATTTTATTGCTTTAAAATCTTGTTTCAAATGGCATTTTAAATTTAAAGTTAGTATGTAAATATAGGGCATTCATATATAATTAATATTCACATTTATATTACTTAAAAGATTTGCTTATTCTAAAAAATTTAATGAGTTAAGAGAGTTTCACCTCTGAGATTCAAATGTTAGGTACAAGAAGATGACAATTACAGTATCTGGGCTCCAAGACAAGGAAACAGCTGAAATGTCACATCTGGCCATTCAATCTTAAAACAGCAGGAATTACTTATTTGTATCTTACTGTGTCATGACACTGTTCTAAGTACTTTACACCTTTTTCTTAATCTTCACAAAAGCTTCCTAAGGAATGTATCCTCATTCTTCCAGAAATCCCATCAATAAGGGATCTCACTTGCTCACCACTCAGTGGTAAGAATGGTGCCTGACATATAAAAAAGGTACTCAATACATATTTGTGGAATGAGAAATGAACAGATCATTACTATATATTTATCATATCCGGAACTTCAGGCATGGAATAGTGGTAAAAGGTTTTCAAACAGTATTAGTTAAAGCAGAGTTACCGCAGGGCTACCAGTTAGTCGTAGTGAAGGGGGAGGCTGTCAGGCTGGCAGTTCTGGGACAATCCCTTCTACCGGGGAAGGGCAGCTTTCTGTGCATTGGAATCAAATGGTTCTGAGTTGAAATACAGACTTCTCCCCAGCTTGGGCAAGTTTCTTAAACTTTAAGAAAAAAACAGTTTCTTGATATGCAAAATTGTGATGATGACAGCAACTAAGTCACAGTGTGGATGTGAGGATTAAATGGGGGTAATGTGTGTGAAACAACGCATTTCATAGCTTTATGCAAAATACTTTTTGAAGTTATTCTTTACTCTATCAACAGAGTTTACTCAGTATCAAAGTATATCCCATAATCAGTAAAAAAAAAAAAAAAAGCTCTGTCACTTTGGATATTTGTGTTTGAATGAACACCTATGTAGACACTTCAGACAATTTAAGTGTTTTTTTATCAAACATATGGACTAGCTTACATGCTACCTAGGCTAATCAGATATATTTTTATAAGTTTTTTGCACTTCAGATTTTGGTTTTTCCAAATGCACAGTCAGACTGGACTGGATGTATAAACCAAACTGAAACTTAACAATTTTTTTTAAGATTAGTAACTTACAGAGTTTTCTCGACGATCCCCGTTAATAGTCCCTCTCCTCCTGCGTGCTGTCTGGCATTTCCACTTCACTGCTCCTCCCATAGAGAGGTGGAGTCTATTTCCCTTCTCTCTGAATATGAGCTGGCTTATTTCAACACACAGAATGTGACAAAATGACATTTCAGGGCTTGCAGAGATGCCTAAGTCTTAAGAGGCTTGGCAGCCTCCATGGTTGTTCCCTTAGAAGTCACCATCACATGAAACTGTGTGGCTGCCTTGCTGGAAAGATCGTGTGGACAGACAGACAGGCCTGGACAGTCCCCGACCGCTCCATCAGCTCCATCAGACGAGGCGCAAAACATGGGAGTGAAGCCATCTTGCTTCTCTGACCCAGCCAAGCCCCTCCAGCTGTCACTGGAGCACAGAGGTGAGTGGTCCCCTCTGAGCCTTAAGTCCCACTGCATGATTGTCAACAAATGATACTTGATGCTGTTTTAAGATGAGGTTTGGGTGATTTGTTACCCAGTGATAGATAACTGAAACAGAAATTAATGCCTGGGAGTGGAGTCCTGAAGTAATAAAAACTTAAAACACGTGGCCTTGGCTTTGGGACAGGGCAGTAGCAGAGGCTGGAAGGATGGTGAGGACACTGCTGGTGGAAGATCAGTAAGGACGTTGCTATTGGAAGCAGGAGGAAATCAATGCGTGATACGTAGTGTGGGATAAACTAAGAAGACTAGTTCCTGCAATCATTTCAAAGACAGAAAAAGTACCGAATGAGCTTGTGCTTCTGGTTATAGATATCTCCAGGCAGAATGCTGAAAGTGACCACTGGTTTCTTTCAAAGGTATATGGATAAGGTATTATGAGCTAAGGAAGAAACTGCTCAGATTTAAAGCAGTATTTAGAGAGACATAGGGGCCTAGGACAATCTTGTCAGATTCTCAAAATTAAAAAAGGTTCAGACAAAGATCAGTTCTAAGGTGCTGTAAGTAAAATACGGCCATAGGGAAAAGGGTGCCTGTAAAACCTTTTATAAGTGCTCAGAAAAATTTAAGATAGAGGTTTGCAGACTCACTCGGCCACACGAAGGGATTCCAAGAATCTTAGGAGCATTATAAAGGGCATCCTAATCACAGCCTGAAGTAGGGAGGATCCTGTCTTGAAAGAACTTGTGAGAAAGAGTTTTTTTTGACAGTGAACTATATTTTGATACATAGAAAATCCACAAATTTTTTAAGTTGCTGCACCAACTTGGGCAAAGGAGGCCTTGGCCCCAACCTTCTGTGATCAGGAAGCATATGGAGAAAGCTACTCAATGACTGCTATGTACCTTCCACACTCCCCCATTTTTGAACAGAACGCCTGTTGATGTTTACCTGTTCCTGTCTTACCACTGGGAGCTGAATTATACGTGGGACAGATAACTTATCTTTTTGGCTTCCAGGTCTCCAAATTAGGAATTTCTGTACCTCATCTCTATGTGGACTTGATATAGATCATGAGCTACTAGATTTTGAGCCTGATACAATAGTGGGATGAGACTGTGGGGAACAAGTTGAATATATTTTGCTTGTAGGAGGAATGTGAATTGTGACTGGGGAGAAGACTTCAGTAGATTGTTTTCAAAGATGGCCAGAACAATCCCCCTGATCCCCATGTCCATCTGAAATGTGATTTTGCTGCTCATCTCATGGGGAAGTGGAGTCCACTTCTCCTCCCCCTTAACTTGGGCTGGCCCCGTGACTTGCTTGACCAAAAGAATGCTGTGGAGGTAGGTAACACTATGTGACTTCCAAGCTTAGACGCTAAGTAGCTTTGCAGTTCCCATTTTTTTATCCTCTTGGTGGGCAGACACCATGAAAAACATTGTGATGATCTTCCCAGACACAAAGAGAGAGAGGGCCAGCCAGTCCCCAGATGTTCCAGCCATCCTTGCTAAGGGACCAGACATGTGAATGAAGTCATCTTGAATCTTTCAGACCCAGAGAGGCTACCCGCTTGGACCTGACATGGATAAGAGACAAGTACCTGATGAGCCCCATTCTGATCGCAGAACTCTGAGAAAATAAATGGCTGTGTTTTTTTAAGCCACTAATTTTGGAGGGTGCTTTGTACATAGCAATAAATTATTAGAGTATGACTTGATCTGTCAGTTACTCCAAACTAGTCAACGTGGCTGGATATAATTGTGAGATCATGCAGAAGAATGAAAGCAGCAAAGCATCCAATGAATAAAGCACTGGAAATAACTGAACAGCCCTCAGTGCTAGTTCTGGCTCCCTCTTGACCTGCTGTGTGAATTTAGGCAAGCCACTTAATATCTGTGAACTTCCTTTAAGGAACAGGGATAATGATCTCTATCTCAGGGGACTGTTTTGAGGACTGCATCAAATGACCAAGAAAAAAGCATGCTTGAAAACTATTGAGAATTATTCAAGAAGAATGAACTCTTCTATTATAACTTGTAAGTGTGCTTCTATAGAGGTAGCTCCGGCACTAGCTTGCCCACTTAAAATAACAGCTCTTCTGTTTACTCTCTTCCCATTGACAGATTTCTGTTAACCAGCTTCTCTTTAAGGAAAGAGTCCAAGTAGTTTAAAATTTCCTAAATGAAAAATAGTGCAGAAAGGCACCAAATATTATTAAAGAAATGGCAAGATGAATATTAAAACAGGCATTTTGTGTCTGTAAATGTGATTTCTAGTTTATTTTAACAGCTATACTAAAACCCCATGGTACAGTTAATAGTATTATATGCGTCCCGTCAATAATAAGAAAATATCCTCTAACACAATTTCTAATTTACAAGCTTATGACAAGTTCAAGCTGCTGAGAAATTGGACTTGAAAGTATGTCTTAGAATGATAGAAGACCACTATTAACACTATCATAATTGTATACCAACTGCATCAAATTTGACATTTCAGTTTAATACAGTTTGCTGAGAGAGCATACCATTTTATGGCTGCCTAGTGAAATCAAATCCAACCCAGACGTTTTCACTTTTCTAATATAATTCACTGCAAGGTTTTAAAGCTGCCATCTCTCTTCTTCCTTTTTTCAAAAGATTGATGCCCTGGCATTCGTTGATTCCACAAGAGCTCATAATGGGTCAATGAGTCAGTGGTGAGCACCTCCATTAACTGTATTAATTTACACTATGTCACCTTAATGACATTTTGTCACAGCTCCCTTTTCTGACATCTACATAGCTATTCAAAAGTAATACAACAACTTTGGAAGGCATTAAGGAAAATTAGTATAAGAACTTCAGTAAGTTGAATGTCATTGTTACCAAGACTATGCTGGAGGAGAGAAATTAAAAAAATAAAGTAAAAACGAACTGGTCTGACTTAACTCGGGAGACCTCTCTCCTGAGAGATCACCAAGTCTTCTCTGCCCAGCTTGTACTCATTACCACAGGTAGAGACCGACGGTAACAAAGAAACGACAGAATAAAACCACCTACTCTGTCCTAGTTCTCCCTTATATGAGACCTTACCTAAGTTAGGAGATATTGCAGATGTACTTTTCTTCAGAAATATAAAAACATTTCTTTAAAATGATATATAAAATGTTTTAACAGCTTAGTGATAAGAAGTCAAGAGTTTAGGCTTTAAAACTGTATTACTCTTGTTAACACATTCTTCCCTGCTAAATCAGGTATTATTGTAGAGGGAAAAATACCGTACATGTTAATCAATACATTTAAACATGAATTTAGAAAATGTCAAGCATACAACCATCATTATTACCAAAAAACTTCTCTCTAACATTCCCTCAATGAGGAGCCCCGAATTCTGATGTTATAAAGGGAAAGAGTGATACATTTGGACACACACACACACACACACACACACACACACATACACAAAACCACAAAAATATAATTGAGATATAGCAAAGGTGAAAGACTGAGAAACCATACTTGCAATGCAACTTTCTGCAGTCAATTTCAGATCTTTCTCAAATCAATAGGAAAAAGACATATGATCCAACTGAAGAATGGGCAAAAGATATGAGCGAGTTTACAGGTCAATAATTATATGAAAAATGCTCAACTTCACTCATAATTAATGAAGTGCAAGCCAAAACAAAGCTGACTCCATTTTTCACTCACCAGATTAGCACAAGTTACACTGTTTATTATAAGAGTGATGGTCGGGGCAGGGGGCATGGGGAAGGTGGCATCCTCACATGATGCTGTGAAGGGAGTGAATGATCATCTTTGGGAATGAAGGTTTGGCAGTATCTTTCAAAATTAAAGATGTATATAGCCTTTGAGCCACCAGTCCCATTAACAGGAATTATCTTCACATATACACACAAAGTTCATCAAGATATCTGTGCAACGATTTACGGCAGCCTGTGTTTAACAATAACGATCAGAGAGAAAGACAAACCATCCATCAACAGAAGATTGCGTGTATAAATTATTGTATATGTAGGCAATGTGCAGGCTTCAAAAAGAAGGGGTCTACATGGAAAGGTACTCAAAGTGTATTATCATAGAATATAAAAGGTTCAGGGTGGTGGTGGGAGAGAACTGAAAATGAGAGCAATCCACGCAATGTCAGGCTGAGGAAGTGAGTGTCTTATGAACTAATTAAGTTCGGGGGTTGGAGGACGGTATCTGTTTGTATTAAGTACAGCTACCTGGGATAAAAAACTTAAAATGTCCTGAATTAGTGATAGCCACATTGGTCCTTGTCCTTGATGATGTGCCCCCAGGAGCCAAAGGAACACAAAGGGTAACAAAATATAAATGTTTCTGAAAAGTTTCAGAACAGGAAAACTGCTGGGAGAATTCTGGGAAAAGCCTGAATTCGGCTTTATGGGCACTGGTCCTCAGAGACTGACATGTAACTAGGGGAGATATCTGGTGATCGGAAGCATCAATAAAGCTCTCAGGATAGAAGGTAAAGCCTAAAACGCTACATCAATTAGGATGACTGGCTCATGTGTGTGGACTTGTGAGGGTGAACCTTTGAATTAAGTTGAAAAACCGAGTTCCTGCTTTGTGATGATGTCAAGAATGAACAGGCATTTTCACCTGAAAGAGTTTGATATAATATGGATACTGAATTGAGATATAAATAATCTTATATATGACAGGAAATCTTAAAATATAGATAAGAATATTTAATTCACATATAAAATATTTACTGAATGCCTTTTAAAGACACTGTGCTAATTCTAGAAGCCTATGGACTCCCCATTTTATGTCCAAAGTGTTATTAAGTAAGAAATGGACTCCCTTCTTGATTTCATTGGTTGTAAATCAGTTTAAATGGTGGTTTATGGATCTTTTAAAGTGGAATTTCTCAGTGAAATTATAAGTCTGTTCGGAGAAATATATGGGCCTTAAGAGTTTAATATAGCAAGAATGCATGTTACATTATCTTACTTCCAAATGTGAATACATTGTATGTATAAATTATATATGCAAACTTTGATGGCAACGAATAAGACACACAGATATGCTACACATTACTTGGATTCATTCCCTTTGTTTTCTGCTTTGAAAAAAAACTAAATAAAAGTTGTATTCATCTAGTTTCTTACAGTTCAGTAACACTGTAATTGTCTTTTAAAAATATTTGCAATAGATAAGCATAAATACGTAAATGACAATTTTGACTTTAATTCACTGTCTTTTGTTGGATTAAGACACTAAATGGAATGATACTATACTATTTGTATATTCAACAGCATGAGTGGCAGTGATGGGAAAAGTTTGAAGAAAAGAGGATTAAAATAAGAAACACATATACCTATGTAATAACCTGATCATATAGTCTTATTATCAGGAAAAAATGAGAAAAATGAGAGAGCAACTATATTTTAATGTTTTGAATACAACCATTTTTAAAAAAACAAAAGCCTATATAAATGAAAACCAAATCTTTCTATTTAACAATAGTTGAGTAGTACCAGCGGTAAAATGACTCCGCTCTCTGGCTGTTCCTGGATATTGTGCGTGTGCTGGTTTAAGCTAATGTGTATTGTTGCATAGCTTCCCCAGGCACAGCCAAGTGAAAGCTAAGGCTGTACAGAAAAGCCCCCATTTTAAATGGCTCTTGTCATTAATGCTTTATTAATTGCCCCAGGCTATGTAAACCCAAAGCTGGGCAAGCTATAACAATATGACACATTAAGGTCAAATCCAATTCCTGCTGTGTTTTATGGAATGGGCCAAATATTGAGTTAACAGCAGGAAAGGCAATTTCTTTCCAGCTCCTGATTGTTCGATCTAAATTAGATAGGAATTTTTTGAAATAACAAAAACACCTTAACTGAATAATATAAAAGAATCCTAATCGTTTTCTGTGGTGCTCAAAATTATTTCCTTTAGTTTCCTCTTAGGTTAGATATGCCACATAATTTTAAAATATGATGGAATAAAGCTGTGGAGTAAAATATCTTATACACCCACTTAAAAAAATAAACAAATCAAAACTTCAACATATTTTGAAATTAATATCAACAAATAAAAGGGCCTACCTTTACATCAGAAGTATCTCTCTGACTCGTTCTCCAAGACCTTGCAACGGACGAGAAGGTTCGATTAGGATGGTCAAATTTTCCATCATTTGCATTGAGGAAGAAGGTTGTGAAAGGTTCCTAAAGGAAAAAAAAAGTGAAGAATTTGACCCTTCTGAACACAACTGTCCTCTTTCCTTTGTAAAATATTTCGTTTTTTGAAACCCTTCTGAGGGGGAAATGGTGCAGGATCCTGGAAGGACACCCACACCCAGGAGTCAGGAGGTGCTGGTCTGAGCCAGTCTGGACCACTGAGTCACCTGTCACTCTTCAACCTCGGCAGGTCATTTTGCTTCTTGGCCTTCAGTCTTCTGATTTATAAAAGGATAGAGTTCTAGTGCTCTGGGATTTTATGATGAATGATTTTGCATAACTGTCAATATATAACTCAGATCTTCTTTCTCATTACTAAGGCCACACATAGTAACATTCCTAAGAAAATCTCTCCGACACTGTTCACCACAGTGTGAAATTAGGTAGGGAAGATCCATCTTAGGCTACCTGTGAAAGTCTCCTAAAGTTACCACATTATGGTCTGATGATCTTTTTAAAATGCAAATCCTTGATTAAAATCCTTCCATAGCTCTTCAGAGCTCTCTGGGAAAAGCCTAAACTACTTGATTTGTCTTAAGAGAACCTGAGTGATCTGGAACCTGCTTAACTCTTACCTCTCGCTATCCCCATCTTCACATGTTAAGGTCTTGCCACACTGGTCTCACTTCTCGTCCCTTGTATGTGCTGTTTCCTCTGCCTGGTATAAACTTATCCCTCTACCTCACCATCCTGACTTCGCTAAGTTCTTCTTATCCTTTAAGTCTAAGCCAAGACGTCATTTTCTCCCGAAAGGCTTTCCTTGATTTGCCAAGTTCTCCAGTGTGTTTAAATAGCAACAGATATTTTCTCAAAACACATCCCTGAAGCATTTGTCACATTGTTTTGTAACTGATTTTTAACTTGCCTATCTTCCCTACTACACAAATAGATTCCATATCTATCATATGCACTGTTTTATCTCCAACACTTAAAAGAACTCCTGGTACACCCAAGTTGCTCAATGTATAATCTGTTGAAGGAAAGAATGAAATGAAGTTAACACAAATAAGACTAGATAAACTCTAGTCCTTCTATTCAATAGTATTCTGTAACTATTACCTTATCAAAGCTTGGTGTCTGTCATCAAGGACATGTTCCCATAGCAGGAAACCTAGGAATAACTTTATCACAAGGTCCTAATGTATTTAATTTTAATGCTTTTTCTAGAGTTTTTATGATAGGAGAGAGGCATTATTTCTGATGTCATTAAACTTGCTTCCAAATTTAAAAGGATTAAATAACATTCATTCTTACTAAGGATTTCTTAGGAAATTTCAAATATAACAAAGATGAGTATATAGTTACTTTCCTATGGTTCAATCCTTTTCTTTTAAGACTAGGATAAATGACATGTCACTCCTAGGTTCAATAATGCTAAGAACTATTCCCTAAATATTGTTTTTTTTTCTTTAATATATAATTTCTGTTCATTCTTTTATATCCATAAAACATTACTTTGTTTCTTTAAACTCCTCTTTTTGCCACTAGTCATAAGGTCCAGTTGTCAGGCAACAGCTATAAATATTCATATTCCTCAGTATGTTCCTGAAATTTAGTGTGGCTAGATGACATCAATTTTATGTTTATAATGTATCACCAAGTCTCAAGTTTAGTATTGAATGACAGAAAACTATCGTGAAAGAGATAAGATGAAGAATGATATAACACTATATAGGTAAGTGGGGTATTACTGACTTACCTGAAAATCAAATATGCATCCAGTAAGTCCATATTGCTGTTTAAGATTTTAAGCGACTTGAGAGACAAATAGATGTCACCAAAATTAAGTTAGGAAAAAAAAAATTAACTCCCTATTAAACTGAAGGTAGTCAAGGCCATATATCTTATCACTAAATTAAAGTAGGGATATAAAAATTCTAGAAGTAGCAACAGTAAATCGAATGAAATATGACAGATCTAAGTTTGAGTCTTGGTGGAACCATTTACTTCTCTTAGGCACCTACTTAACCCCACCCACGTAAGTAGCGGTGTGAAGTAACTGTATCTCAGTTCTTTCATCTGTGTTAGTTGGGAATGACAATACCTTGTGGGTAATTAAGATTAAATAATATTGAGAAAGCTTGAAGTATCTTAGCTGACACAGAGTGATGAAGATGACTACCAGCTTCATGCACTGTGTCAAGTACTCACTGCTGGGCTCCACCCTGACTGCCAGTTCCCTAGACACTGACCAGACTCTCAGTTCCTTAGGCCTAATTCATCCCTCTATTCTTAGAACCAAGCAAGTGCTTGGTTCATAGTTAGTGTTTAATTAATGTTTTTCAAACTCATCTAAACATACAAGGTACTGTTGGGAGAAGGGGGTGGGGTATGGCTGGATAAGAGTAAGATGTAGTTTTTCTTGTCAGTTCTTAACCACTAGTTTGACCATAAAGTTGCATCTTCAGAATCCACTTCTTCATTATGCTAGGATGCTGATGTAAGGTATTTATTTTTTTCTTTGTAGGCAGTAGGCAGAGAATAATTTAGAGGGATCAGACTTGTCTTCGTGATTTTTAACCTACTAAATACATGTGAGTGAAGACCTGTTTATACATGTGAAGTCTTACTTCTTATCATCAACCACTAAAAGCTGATCTCTACCCCAGCCTAAATTATAAAATCCTTCCTTACTTTTCAACCCTTAACGAAGGCATGCCAAGAATAGTGCAGATGGGCACAGTGAAAATAAATCTGAAATTGAAGAATTATTATCTCTGGTTGTGAAGTTCATGAGTCTGGTGGCACCTAAAAGTGGAGAATATTGAAGAATTCCACATTTCACTGTCCTACGTAGCCTTTATAAAGATCTGATTAACAACTGTTTGAGGGTCACATACTAGTCTACTGACATTTATTCTCATTATTCCTGAAGGCCTCCCGTTGCTACAGTGGTAGAGCACTAACAGACATGGATAACCTATTTGTTTGTAAGTGGGGATTGATCTTCAAGCTCTGATTACTGTGGAGATTACCTTTTACCGTGTGTTTCTCTATTACCTTCAAGGCATAGTGCAAGGACTTTCTTTTTCATTTGACTCGTGCCTGACTAACACAGAGGATCAAGAGCTGTATTAAATTTAAGAAACTTCTGTATTTATTCACCTGACACATGTTGATCAAACCATGTTCTATATGTATATCACCATATTAGATATGTTATCATTCTACTAGAAAAGCTTTTGGCTTGGGAGATAAGACGGACAAATAAATAAATGTTAAACAGAAATTAAAATACTTGGGCTTTAAAAACTTCAGCTTTAAAAAAAAGAAAACAAAACTTCAGGTTTGGTCCGCTAATACAATATAAATGGCTGATGGCAGACTTCCTTCTCCTGATTACATCTACCCCAACCTTCCAACACTTTCTCAGGGCCAGAACATCAAACTAACCTGTCCTGCATGGGAAGTACCTGTCCTACTGAATTCTGTCATAACCTTTAATCCCTGCAAGGACACTAACAACCTGTCCTGCCTTCCAATGATCACAGACAATTCACCCTTCCTGGGCAATAGAACTCTGTGCCTCTGCCCCTCTTCCCTTTAGACAACTCCTTTATTCTTTTGTCTTCTATGACTTTGCTCAGTCATCTCATAAGGATCTTTTCTTACATCCCCCTCCCCTTTTAGTTTTCTTCTTTTCCTTCTCTTCATTTCATTTGAAACAAACCCCATCCCTGGGTAATAGTCAGTGCTTGTGACATAACTCTGTCAAAGAAAAGATGTATACTTTGAAGTTACATAAAGCATAATAAAGACCAAAGGGAAGGGAACTGAAGTTACTGAGCACCTTTCTGTGTTTGGAACTGTATTATCTCAGTTAACTAACGCAATTCTCAGTATCGTCCTTCAAGTAGATGTAATCGCATTCTAGGAAATGGAGGAACCATTATTTCTACTGTACTTTGGCTAACTTCACAAGTTTATTTTCTCCCATCGCTTTCAAAAGAAATGAGAAATATCTTTTAGAATCTTCAGAAACTTATGCGCCTACCATACACCAGTCTCTTCGTTAAGAATCCCTCATCTTCCTCTAAGTATATATGCATTGTCTGTAAGTATCAAGGGAAACACAATGACAATATTTTATTCAGTAGCATTACCTTTTGGTACTGGCATAAGTGTTTCTACTATTTTATCACTACAAATATATACTGTTAAAGATATATTATGGTTTAAACAGGCTCTTGGGTAGGCTTTCAAAGCAACCCATAATTTATAAAGTAAATCCCAAATTCTAAACAACTGATTTATAAATTAACTTTTGTTGTACAACCTATTTAACTTCCTAAGAATTATAATTAAATGTTTGACAAGTGAGTTTTGAATAGGTAGGTTGAATATACTGAATTTGGAAGGTGAATTCCAAAGTAATTCAGAATTACTTCTGTGTATATGCTATATATTCAAGGTAAGATTTAAAGTAAAAACATTCCAAGTAAAATGTGTCCTATTATACTAGTTAACAACTGAACAAACTCCAAAATTCTATAATAGTTTATTCTATAATAGTTTATTCATCATTTGTCCAACAGCAGCTAGCAAAGAAACAGCTTTTTCAGAATCTTGTAGTTTAGACAAGTGACTTCACTGGTAGTGTGTCTAAAATAATATTTTTAATTTGAAGTAATGAGGTAGGGACTTCCCTGGTGGTGCAGTGGTTAAGAATCCACCTGCCAATGCAGGGGACATGGGTTTGAGACCTGGGCAGGGAAGATCCCACATGCCGCAGAGCAACTAAGCCTGTGCGCCATAACTACTGAGCCTGCACTCTAGAACCCTCAAGCCACAACTACTGAGCCCACGCACCGCAACTGCTGAAGCCTGCACGCCTAGAGCCCGTGCTCCACAACAAGAGAAGCCACCGCCATGAGAAGCTCACACACTGCAACAAAGAGTAGCCCCCGCTCGCCGCAACTAGACAAAGCCCACGTGCAGCAACGAAGACCCAACGCAGCCAAAAATAAATAAATAAATATATATATATATATATATATATAATAAAAAAATAATGAGGTATGTAGTTAATTAGCATTTAAAAGCAATTATTATCATTGTCATACTAAACATATTGACTGAAACTAATGAGTTTAATGACTGGGTCTAAAAGGCTTGAAAGGTAAAGGGCAGATACTTATTTTAATCTGTATTTTGTTTTTATGAACAAATTCTTAGTGACACAAATTTTAATGCATTTTCTACTTCATAAACTCCTTGGGATTGGAGTGAGGGAATCACAATTCCCTGGGCCATTAGATTAAACACTTAGTAAACTCTTAGACTGTGATACTTCTATTTATAACAGCACAACTTAAGATGTGTTGGCTAAATGAGTCCCCATAAAAGCAATCTTATAGATCTCTTTTGCCAATGCAGTAGCCACAGGCCACATGTGACTACTGAGTACTTAAAATATGGCTAGTTCAAGTTGAATGTGCTATAAATATAAAATACATTCTGGATTTCAAAGAATACCAAAACAATGTAAAATATCTCATTAATAATTTTTATATTGGTTACATGTTGAAACTATAACATTTTGGATATACTGGGCTAACAAATGTATTTATTGAATTAATCTCACCTGTTTCTTTTTACTCTTAAATATGGCTACTAGAAAATTTAAATTACATATATAAGTGGCTTGCATTACGTTTCTACCATGCAGCACAACTATAGACAGTACTAAAAGGGCATGTGTAGCATAAATAGGGATAGCATGTCTGCCATACCCTTGCAGAGATTCAAATTTGTATTCCATTTCACTGGAATAAGAAATCAATTTAGGGATGAATTATTATTTGATAAAATGTTTAGTTTATCAGGGATAGAAGAGTGTTAAATCAGGCTGGTGATAATAAGTATTTTTATGAACTCACACTTAAATTCTTATAAATCTGACTTCAGACTAATTTGATTATACAACAGCCATTGAATACCATTTTATATATTTCAAAATACAATTTTATATATATATATATGTATAATATACTCATATAATTCTCAAAACAACCCACTTGATAATGTTTTTTTTAATCCCAAAAATACCCAAGAAAAGTGTCTTACTCCTCCCATGGTGGAGGTTCATTATAGTAATGGTTGTTTCTTGCTTTTCGTTTTCTTGTTTGATTATTTGTGAGCCCATATAGAATATGAACATATTTTACGTCCACTGTAAAGGACATCAACCGTTTGAGATCTTGACTGGTAAATTTTTGTGTTTCTGTATTTAGTTTTGACTTGTGGCTGAAACTGCAGGATAGAAGCTACAAAGTTCTCTCTATATACATGTGTCTGTAATTCAGAAGAGCCTTTACTTCTTGCATGAGTGTGAAGTATTTTCTTACACCCGGGGAGTATTAATAAATTATTACAACCCATAAACTAAAGGTGTGCTGATTGGTTTATAGTGGTAAACATGCAGTTATATAAATCTAATATCTCCCCCAAATTAACAGAAAATAAAGAAATAGAACTTCTTATACTCAAAAAGTGTTAGAGTTAAAAAATATTTCTTAAGCAACTGCTAGCTCAGAAACATTTTTATAAAAGGATACAAGTTCACATAGTTAAGGTGAATTTTTCAACAAATTAGACTAACAATTTTGGTCTAAAAAAGAAAGTTTTATGTCTTTTCCTTTAGTTTATAATTACACAGTGTATTTTTAAAATAAGATTTGAGTTTGTTTTCTTACAGAATAGTTAATCTAAACTTCTTTATTTCTTATGCTGGTTCAGGATTATGAAAAATATAAAATATGTGTTCAGTTAAACTGAAGCCTAATTCTGACAAACTTTTTTTTTGATAACAGTAATTATTTGTAGTATATCATCTATCAGTGATTTACAAGTTACTTAAAACATACGCATACTATATATTTATAATAAGTTCAGTTTCTCCCCATCATGGAGAGGATGCTTGAGGAAGACCTCCAAACCAAATTGTCATTCAGGCAGTGGGAAAAAATACCTTTGAAAATAGGAGATGCATTCCTGTGTATGCAACAGAATGGTCTGAAGTATGTTTTGGTAAGAGGAGAAAACTTTATTGATTGCATTGACTTAGAGGTTTGACTTAGCATTCTGTAATACTCCTCAGTCACTTATAGTTTTTAAAAAGTCAGACCATCTGACTCCAGTAATTGGTCTTAACTAGACTAGATTAGAGAAGGCAAGACTAAAGGCAGAGAGATTTGCTAAGAGCTTTTGCAATGATCTAGATGAGAAATAACGGGAACCTGAACTAAGAAGTGCTGGACTCGATAGAGAAAAGGAGATAGACTGCAGTTGGTAGAACTTATCAGATGTGATGTCAGATTGGATGTAAGGGTTGATAAAATAGAGAAAATATCTAGATTGGGTAACTGGGTGCAAGATCATGCCGATTGTTTAGATAAGAAATCAGTAGGCACCCCGGCAGGTTTATGAGGGAGATGAGGAGTTCATTTTTGGAAATGGTGTTTATGGTATTGTGAGGTGATCAGGTAGAAAAATCCAGTAGCATACAGAAATAAGTAAATATATTTATATATTAGAAATATAGGTCAGGAGCCCAAGAGAAATGTCTGCAATGAAGACAGAGCTGGAAGTCACTAGCTTATAACTGAATGATGTAGTCCAGATAAAGTATGTAGAAATATCCTGGGGAATAGAAATATGGAGAAAAAGAAATCTGAGCGTGAGACTGGGCAGGACAGTTAGGATGACAGGAGGGAAACCAGAAGAGCATATTGTCAGAGGAGCCATGAGAGGAAGGAATTTCAGGTAGGAGGAAGTGAGCAATGGTGCCAAATGCTTCAGCTATATCATGAAGCTCTGCCACATAACCCGTGACCTCCACAGGGACAATTCAGTAAAGTGATGGGTGTGGAACCTAAATCAAGCAGGCTACAGACTGAATGGCATTTGACTACACAGGGGTAGACATGGAAAGTCACTGCAGAGTGGGTAGGGGCTGGAAGGAAGTATGTACGTATATATGTAGGTATGTATGCATGTATGTATTTTAAAAATTGCAGAGACCTGAATATATTTACGTCTTAGGAGAAAGAGAAAGTAGTCTTCAAAACATGTAGAAAACTGTTTTTAAAATATGCTACCCCAGAAGCAAGATTGGGAAGGCTGGGGAGAGTGCCAGCCTGTAACCATCAGTGAGAAAGGAAACAGTGGGTGTTAAGGATGCACTCAGGAGTTTGGTACCTTTTATAAATGGTTTACGTTTAAGAAACTCACAATAATCTATCTTTCTAACCCAATTTTGCAAATAAGGCAACTCATTAACAGAAAGGATTCAAGTTTTTTTTTTTTTTTTGATACCAACCTAAACATTTTGGTTATAATTATTTAATTTATTTATTTATCCTATTGCTTTCAGATAGTGTCTTATTCTTCCTTATATTTTATTCATACAGAGTTTTGTTTGGCTTATATACTTAATAAATTACATGTTTTATTTATTTATTTGTTTATTTTGTGGTACGCGGGCCTCTCACTGTTGTGGCCTCTCCCGTTGCAGAGCACAGGCTCCAGACGCGCAGGCTCAGCGGCCATGGCTCACGGGCCCAGCCGCTCTGCGGCATGTGGGATCTTCCCGGACCGGGGCACGAACCCGCGTCCCCTGCATCGGCAGGCGGACTCTCAACCACTGCGCCACCAGGGAAGCCCAAGGATTCAAGTTTTGCTAGAGTTTGGAATCTCTACTTCACTGGTCTCTAATCTTTGTTTCAAACAAATAAATAAATTTGATTTTTATTTAATTTCCTTATGTTAAGTACTTCGAGATATTAAAGGCAAACTGTAACTTAATGAAGGCACTCACAATTCGAACAAGCCAGGATAAGGTGGATGTTGCCGTTGAATAATGTGTGTTATAATGGTAGGGAGGACTTTGATCATCTTCCCATGTCTCGTAACGCTCTGCGTAAAACACAGCTCTCTTTGGGTTCAAAGCACCAATCGGCTATAAAGAGAGAAAAAGAAGCATTGTGTTTAATACAGTCATAGTAGATATTCAATACTATAACTCTTTACCTGAAAGTATTTACTGTGAATTCATTTTAACCATAGAATATAAATAAATTATTTTGTATCTATTTTTACCAAATTTGATTTTGATATTTGATTTTGATAATCACCACACTTGCTAAAATTCATTCAAGAAGATGATTTATGTATGCAAGGTTTCTAGGTTTTATTAAAAGTTTCCATGAACTAGATTACCAGAGATAATTCAGTTTAAATTGTTAAGGCAAAGCCAGTATTTTGATGTTATTTTGCCTACTTAACCACAACCATAGTGAACATTTAGCTTGATCATAGGAAATCCAGTGAGGAGAAAGTGTAGCAGTTGACCATGTGAAAACCATATTAGAGAAACCTTGTCTTAATAGGCTGTCACCCAGAGTGTGAAGGACAATAGTCACTTATATGGAAACCCTGTTGGAATGTTAGTCCCATTCTATTATTATACAGATGGGACAAGTATCCTTTCTACTGAGTTCAACTGCAAATCTAAGGCTGATGGAAATAATCCAGACAATTCAGATTCCCTGGAAAGCATTTTGTTAAGGCCACGAACACTTGTCTTATCTACACCACCACACTACCGATTATAATGTTAATCCCTACAGTGGAGCACATGGTAAAATGCTCAAGATACTATACATATTTTTTTCAACAAAGCATGTGTTAGTTTGATCATTGTCTCAAACTTCCTAGCACACCTAATCATTAAGATTTTCCAGCATATAGTCCTCACAATTTCAAATAGCAAACTGGCTTAGCTTAAGCTTTTGCCTGATTTTGGTTTAATGGAATATGGAATCCATTAATATGATACCTAGTAGCTACATTATTTCATTTTAGATTGCATACTATAAAAAATAAGTGTTTCTTAGAAAACAAAAGATGAATACTAAGTAAAATATATAATTCCTCTATTTCAAAATTTAATATTACTAGTTAACTATGAAGTTCCCCCCAAGGCTTAATTTTAACAAGGAAGTAGTAGAAAATTAGTGTTTTGATGGTGGTGTGGGAAGACACCGAGTTAGCGTCTCCCCACAGCTAGGGCGCCCGCTGGCCACTGGTGGGGGACCCTGATGCCCAAGGAGACAGGAGGAACCCCCAAGTGAACCAGTAGGACGTGGGGGGACTGAGAGGGGAGGAGAAGTGGAGGCCAGACAGGATTGGCGCCACTGAGGCTGGGGAGATCAGGAGAGGCAAGCGGGAGGGACCCTCTGGGAGGAGCGGGAGAGGAGCAGAGGGTGATTGCCTGGCCCACTTGGGCCAGGGAGCCTGCTGAGTTCCCAGGCTGGTACCTCCCCCCCCCGCCCGCCCCGCACCAAAGCCCCCTTGAGGCTGCGTGGGTCCTGGGGGCATAGGACGGAGGTGTGAGAGATCAGGAGAGGCAGGCGGGAGGGGCCCTCCGGGAGGAACAGGAGAGGAGAGGAGGGCATTAGCCTTACCCACTTGAGACCAGGAAGCCTGCTGGGCTCCCAGGTGAGGTGCCCCTGCCCTCTGAGACCAGGGGTAGGGGGCACGACTGGGCCCCTTCTGTTCCTTGAGCCTAAGCCCCACCCAACACAGCCCCCAGGACCTTTTCCAGCCCCATGGGTCCTAAGCATAGGCCCTGCCCACCACCCAAACATCACCCTTGCTTCGGCCCTGCCCTCCACAGCCAAGGTCTTTCCCCCCCTTTTTTTTCTTTTCTTTTTATTCCTTTTCTGTCCTCCTCTTTTTTACCACTCTGGTACTGATGTACCTTCCGGTTGTTGATTCATCTATATTTTTATTTTTATATTCTTTCTAACATATCTGTTAGTTTCCTAGTCTAATTTTATTTTTTACTTTGTTATTGTTCTCTTTTTTTTTTGTCACCCCATGCAGCTTGCGGGATCTTGGTTCACGAGCTGGGAGTCGGGCCGAAGCTCCTGCGGTGGGAGCTCTGAGTCCGAACCACTGGACTAACAGAGAACCTCAGAACCCAGGGAATATTCATCAGAGTGAGCTCTCACGGAGATCCTCATTTCAGCACCAAGAGCCAGCTCTACCCAACAGCCTACAAACTCCAGTGTTGGAAGCCTCAGGCCAAACAACCAGTAAGACAGGAACACAAGCCCACTCATAAAAAGAGTAAAAAATAAAAGGGAGAGAGAGACAGCAAAAAAATATGTCACAGATGAAGGAGCAAGGTAAAAACCTACAAGATGAAATAAATGAAGAGGAAATAGGCAATCTTCCAGAAAAAGAATTCAGAGTAATGATAGTAAAGATGATCCAGAATCTCAGAAACAGAATGGAGGCACGGATTGAGAAAATACAAGAAATGTTTAACAAAGATCTAGGAGAACTAAAGAACAAACAGAGATGAACAACACAATAACTGAAATGAAAAATATACTAAAAGGAATCAATAACAGAATAACTGAGGCAGAAGAACAAATAAGCGAGCTGGAAGACAAAATGGTGGAAATAACTGCCAAGGAGCAGAATAAAGAAAAAAGAATGAAAAGAATTGAAGACAATCTCAGAGATCTCTGGGACAACACTAAACGCACCAACATTCGAATTACGGGGATCTCAGAAGAAGAAGAAGAAAGGGTCTGAGAAAACAGATGAAGAGATTATAGTTGAAAACTTCCCTAACATGGGAAAGGAAACAGTCACCCAAGTCCAGGAAGCATAGAAAGTCCCATATAGGATAAACCCTAGGAAAAACACACCAAGACACATATTAATCAAACTAATCAAACTAACAAAAATTGAATTCAGAGAAAAAATATTAAAAGCAGCAAGGAAAAACCAAAAAATAATATACAAAGAAATCCCCATAAGGTTATCAGCTGATTTTTCAGCAGAAACTCTGCAGGCCAGAAGGGAGTGGCAGGATATACTTGAGGTGATAAAACAGAAAAACCTACAACCAAGATTACTCTACCCAGCAAGGATCTCATTCAGATTTGACAGCGAAATCAAAAGCTTTTCAGACAAGCAAAAGCTAAGAGAATTCACCACCACCAAACCAGCTTTAGAAAAAATGCTAAAGAAACTTCTCTAGGCAGGAAACACAAGAAAAAACGCACAAAAACAA
Source organism: Leucopleurus acutus (assembly GCF_964270905.1). Lineage (NCBI taxonomy): Eukaryota > Metazoa > Chordata > Mammalia > Artiodactyla > Delphinidae > Leucopleurus > Leucopleurus acutus. The sequence goes on along the minus strand of NC_139160.1, from coordinate 11,504,177 downwards.
ACAAGAAAATGGTAATAGGAACATACATGTCAATAATAACCTTGAATGTAAATGGATTAAATGCCCCAATCAAAAGACACAGACTGGCTGAATGGATACAAAAACAAGACCCATATATATGCTGTCTACAAGAGACCCACTTCAGTCCTAGGGACACATAAGGACTGAAAGTGAAGGGATGGAAAAATATATTCCATGCAAATGGAAATCAAAAGAAAGCTGGAGTAGTAATACTCGTATCAGAAAAAATAGACTTTAAAATAAAGACTGTTACAAGAGATAAGGAGGGACACTACATAATGATCAAAGAATCAATCTAAGAAGAAGATATAACAATTATAAATGTTTATGCACCCAACATAGGAGCACCTCAATACATAAGGCAAATGCTAACAACTACGAAAGGAGAAATCAACACAGTAACACAATAATAGTAGGGGACTTTAACACCCCACTTACACCAATGGACAGATCATCCAAAGAGAAAATAAATAAGGCAACACAAGCTTTAAATGACACAATAGACCAGATAGATTTAATTGATATTTATAGAACATTGCACCCAAAAGTGGAAGAAAACACTTTCTTCTCAAGTGCGCACAGAACACTCTTCAGGATAGATCACATCTTGGGTCACAAATCAAGCCTCGGAAAATTTAAGAAAACTGAAATTGTATCAAGCATCTCTTCTGACCACAATACCCTGAGAAAACCATAATTCAAAAAGAGACATGTACCACAATGCCCAGTTCACTGCAGCACTATTCTGCCCAGTTCACTGCAGCACTATTTACAATAGCCAGGACATGGAACCAACCTAAATGTCCATCAACAGATGAACGGATAAAGAAGATGTGGCTCATATACACAATGGAATATTATTCAGCCATAAAAAGAAACGAAATTGAGTTATTTGTAGTGAGGTGGATGGACCTAGAGTCTGTCATACAGGTGAAGTAAGTCAGAAAGAGAAAAACAAATACCGTATGCTAATGTATATATATGGAATCTAAAAAAAAAAAAAAAAAAAAAAAGGTAGTGATGAACCTAGTGGCAAGCCAGGAATAAAGATGTAGACACAGAGAATGGATTTGAGGACACGGGGTGGGAGGGGGAAGCTGGGGCAAAGTGAGAGTAGCATCGACTTATATACACTACTGAATGTAAAATAGATAACTAGTGGGAAGCAGCAGCATAGCACAGGGAGATCAGATCGGTGCTTTGCAATGACGTAGAGGGGTGGGATAGGGAGGGTGGGAGGGAGGCTCAAGAGGGAGGGGATATGGGGACATGTGCATGCATGTGGCTGATTCACTTTGCTGTACAACCGAAACTAACACAGTATTGTGAAGCAATTATATTCCAATAAAGATCTATTAATTAAAAAAAAAGAAAATTAGTGTTTCAATGGGAGACAAATAATGTTACACAAGAGAGAAAAATTCATCTATAAATTGCTTGTAAGCTTTTTCTTTTGGTCCCATGGGACTAATTCAAACAATACAATGATGTCAGCAGTTAAAAGTCTCTTAGAATTTCCATAATAAACTCTTATTTGCAAGGATCCTTATCCTGAATATTAAAATTATTTATAAATCATGTTCTTTTTCCTTAAACTTAATTATAACTTAACAGACTAAATAATTTAATTATTTAATTTTTTAAAACTCTGGTTTAAACATATTTTTTAAATATTTCAAGGCTTAAACTTTATTCTGTGTTAAATATCACTGGCTATCTCTCAAATGTGTTTTACTTGGATATAAAAAGGCAATGTAATTTCATTAAATGTCACATAAAATATCAATAATATTTCAAACAAACATAATTACTTTTTTGATAAAAGGATAATTACTACAATGAAATGAATGTGAGTTCTGTTACTGAATTGATACAGTAAGTTTTTCATTTAAAATGGCCTATATATTTTATACTTTTCTAGATGTGAAAATATGTGTTTTTCTAATTCAGTATTATAAGTATATATCTTTTCAAAGCATTTAAAATGCTGAGTACTTTATTCTGTCTTGAATATGCTCATAGATCTTTCACATGCATAAAATGTCTGCACAATCCCTTAGGATTGACCTTACCTGATATTGTTTGTTCTGCAACACCCCACAAAAACAAAACCCCACAAAGGGCCTCATGGCCCTTCCCCTAATCTTTTCCATGCTTCTCCTCAACTACTGGAAAAGGGATAAAATAAATATTTTTTATTTCACTCAAGTTTCATCAAAGTCATTTTATTGGAGTGTTTTACAGAATAATACTTTGTAGGAAACAGCTGTTCTGAGTTAAAGCCTATAGAAGCCTCCATGAGTAACTTCCTAAAATACATGTCTAATTTTGAATTTTCATCTGATGCATTTAGACATAAATTTTATAAAACAAATGTAAATAGTTTGGTTTGTACTTATTATTTTTCTATTATTTTGCTTCAATCAAGAGGCAATAAATCATTCAAAGGAAAAATACTTCAAAATATATTTTTGGGAAAAGAGAGTTTCACCACAGATGACATATTTTCTTATGGGATCCAAATAAATATAATTATCTATCTATCTATCTATCTATCTATCTATCTATCTATCTATCTATCCATCCAACCATCCTACCTACCAAACTATCTATCTACCTACCTATCAATCAATTATTCACCTATCTATACCTACCTACTTAACCTATGTATAAATTGATAAGGTTGTAAGTTTGTTATCCTTTTAAAGATTGAGCAAATAATGCAATGTCAATACCACTTGGATTTAGTAAATAAATAAGGTAGAATTCTGGTAAAAAACTAAAATTGCACTTAATGAAATTTATACATTTATTTTGCAATCTTTTTCAATTTTTATTATAACCACCACAGCAATAATTGGTTTCATTTTCTCTTAAACAGTAGGCATTTAGACATAGCCACCTCTATGCTTTTTAGGGATTCCCATACGAAATTTATAACTGAAAGTTTAGAGTTTGCTATTAGATTTGTTGTTCTTTTGTCCTTGTGAGTTTGTGTGTTACAAGTTGACAATCTAACAGATAAGCAGAAAATGATGCAGAGAGCAACGCAAAATTAAAAAGTAATTCTACCTCTATACACATTATTATAATTCAATTTCTAAAACTGCTATAAAGCTTATATAGCTTGGAAGAAGTACTATTTTCAATATACAATTGATGGAAAATTACATGTGTAACATTACCATGTCTATATGAAATACTATTGAATTTACTGAAGAAACGATGTTGAGGGTTTTCTCTACTCTGTCATTCAATTTACCTGTTTTGAATACCAAAGAGAGACATTTGTCTCAGCTTTAAGTACCACAAAAAGCTTTGTTTTCCTGATAAACTGTTATTTTATTATATGGAACAAAAATCCTGACAGATCCTTATGGAGATTTACATTATTAGAGGCTCTGAGAAATATTATTGTAAACAGCATTGCTTAATTTTGCTCACTCCAGTGTTTGTCTGTCTATCTATGTATCTATCTATCTATCTATTTTTATTAGAACCTCATTCTTCCTTTTGTTTTCTTGTTAACATGCTATAGAACTAGTGTCCATTAAATGGTACTTTGAAAAATTCTGGTTAGAATCATTATAGTATATATTTTTGAGTGCCAACTTTTTCTTTGGTTTCATTTTCCTATTTTCTTTCCCTTTCTGTTCTCTTAGCCTTTATCCATCAATGTTTTTCTATTTCATGAAACCTTACAAGCTTTATCAGTTCTTTCATATGGAACAGATATATATATTAAATAAAATAGGTAAAAATGAACAACAAAAATTATTTAAATAAAAAATACTTATTGGGTAAATGGTACTATATGAGACACTAAAAGGGCTCTAGAGAATATAAAATCTGAGCATAGAGTTGATTTCAGCAGATAAATAAAACATAAATGTGGATTCACCTGAGGTATGGTCAATGCCATTAAAATAGATGAGAAATTATAAGAATAAAAAGGGTTTTCAAGGGAAAATCAGAGGTCCAAATAAATCAATATTAATAAACCTGAATTCTAGTATATCATAAAAACTTGAAAATGCTTATGATATTCATGGCATTAGGATTCTATTTATACATTAAAAAATGTTCAAGAGGTCACTATTGTTGCTACAACTGCTAATAATACTATGTATAAGATAATGTCTTCACATCCATTTTCTGGATTGATTTTCAAAAGCCTCTGAGGTGGACACAGCATTCCATCATGAACATGATTTCATGACAAGGAAATGGGTGCCTGGGTCTCTACTCTTTCCACAACACTGTATTGCTTTTTCATTGCTAAATATGAAATTCTGATCCTGATGTCATTTTTTTTTTCTTCTATAGCTGCCTACGAGATTCCTCATCCATCATGGATCCTCAGAAATGGAACGAACCTTACAGGCCTAGTAATCCAACTCCCTTACATTATAGATGAAGATAATGAAGAAAAGTCCAATCAAGATCACATTGGTGGCTGATTGCTGTACATTTTACAGAACCAGCTGAAGCTTTGTGCTAGACAGCTTGAAGCTGGGTACAGCTGACGGATTTGTTTGGCTTCTGAGTATTGCTTTAATTATTAGCTCAACACTCAACACATCTGAGCTTCTAACATATCTAGGTTATCTTGTTATCTTTCATTATAATAACTGAGGGCTTGGAAATCCTTAGAAGAAGCTTCAAGACTTCTTGCCTTTCTTGTTTTGTCAGTCATGAGCTACATAATATCATTCTTAAAATTCTAGGTTATGATAAAACAGAAATCATACCTATAGACCCTTCTGTGCTCAAGTGAATTCCCTGCCTCTCTCTTATCTGACCGGGGAGTTCCAAATCATTCTTCCGGAAGCAGCTCAAATTTCATCTGTGAAGCCCTACATGTTACCATCTGGTAACAGTTTGGCAAGTTTATAACTTCTTTTACCCAGAAGATACGCTCTTCAAGGGAATGCCCTATGTTTTATTCATCCCTGCACCCTCAGTACCTAATACAGTACCCTGGCTCTTTTTAGATGCATCATATATCCTGAATGAATGAAGACAAATTGATCTGATTGTACAATAGTTTAGATTTCCATATAGAAATTTTAGACAAAATTTTTAGGCATTATCAAAAGACAACATAATAGTGAAATATTTATAGCACATATGATAAAAAGCTAGTTTCCTTTAAAAAAAAAAGAACTCTTAAAAATCAGTAAAAACCAAGGAATGATCCAATTAAATGAGCAAACGAGATGAACAGGCAATTCACAGAAAAATGAATGAAATGTACGTAGGAAAAATATCACCAGCTCATACAATGTAATGGTATCTCTTCTTTTTCTGTTCAGCATCCATTATTCCTTCTTCCTCTGTGAACCACTCCTTCCCTATTCTTGGTCTACCTGGTTCAGACCTTTTGGGTAGTCATGTGATCCACACCTGTCAATCGGCATATTCTATCTATATGGCCAGTAAGATTGGTACAGAAATGAGCACATGATTCAAGTTATTCCAATGAAACTTTGCTGAAACTACCTGGTAAAGAAGGATTTTCTGTTTCTGTTACAAAGGCATCACTGCTATAACATAGAGAAGCCAGACTGAGAATGATGCCAATGCAGAAAAGTAACAGATATGTTGCATCCCACAACACTGGGGAGCCCTTGGATCCAGTTTACCTGAACTGACCCATCTCTGTATTTCTCAGTGATATAAGCCAAAACAACTTTATATTTTAAAGTCAGTTTAAGTTGATTTTCTATTATTTGGAATTAAAGATCAGAAGTACACTGGCAATTCTTAAAATGTCAAACAAAAATTATTTTTATTCATTAGGCTGTCAAAAATTATTGTTTCGTAATACTCGTTGGCCAGGGTATAACAAACACGATATCTCATAATACGGTTGGTAGGAATATAATTGATATAAATTTCTTGTGGGGAAAACTGGTAATACTTTTAAAAATATGCACATGCTTTGTTTGGATCTAGTAATTCCACTGTGAGGAATTTATAATATGGAAAGAATAAGATGCAGGATAGTTTTCACATAATTGCTTGAAATGGCAAAAAACCAAGCAAACTAAAACTGGAAGTAGTCTAAATTTCCAATAAAGGAGTAGTTACATGATGATACACCCACACTGCTGTATATTATGCAGCTAATCAAAAAGGCTGATTAGAAAAAATTCCAAGACACATTAATTCAACACATTAATATTGAGTGCCTACTATGTGTCAGAAATTATGCCTATAATTATACCCTAAAATAAGATAAACAAGGTCGCTGTTCTCATGAAGTTTGCGTTTAAATGTAGGTGTGTATCTGTGCATTTAAGAGAATGTGTGTGTATGGGTGTGTGTATGTTTCTGTCTGTCTGTAGAGACAGAGACAGACAAAATATAAATAAGCAATTTGGAAACTATCAGCGATAAGTGCTCTGTTGACAATTACAACAGAGTAATAGGATAGCAGCGACTGTGTGGAAAGGGAAGGCATCTCTCAAGAACCCCTGAGCAGGGACATGAATGACCGGAAGAAGCCAGTCATAAGAAATTTTGGGGTGAGAGAATTCAAGATGGAGGACAAGCTAGTGCAAAGGCTCAAAGGGGGGCGTGATGGTGTGTTCAAGGAACAGAAAGAAAAGCAGTGTGACTAAAGCGTAATAGACGAGAGGAAGAGTTTATGAGATGAGGTGAGAAAGTGGGTAGAGGCATATCATACGGCTTTGTAGACCAGAGCGATGAAACGTATTTTATGGTAAGTGCAGTGGAAAGTCACTGAACGGTTTTAAGCAGGAGAGAAACAAGATTTGAGTTAGGCTTTACAAAGGTACCTCCAATGGTTCTGTGGAGAATGGATTAGAGATAATATTAAATTATCATGACTAGTACTAGGATTGAAAAAAGCCAGTTGCAAAACCAGCATCATTTAGCATTATCAATGTTTCTCTAAAAATCCTGTATAGTGTATATGTAATATATTTTTGCTTAAATATTCAGAGAAAAATTTTTGCAGAATATACATGAAACTATAATAATAGTTGCCTCTGGGGAGTGAGAATAGTGGAAATCTTTAGTTTTCCATCACCTTTTTTTACTATTTGGTTTATCCTGTGTATAGAATTTTAGATGGCTTTTTAAATTATATGACCCAGGAATATCTTTCAAATGTGAACATTTTAACTTTCATAAATTTTAATAAGTTATGGTAACTTTATATATTAGCTAGCAAACAATAAATATCATATATTTCCAAATATAAATTCCTGTTATCAATCTTCACTGATATTTGAATTGCCATATATCAAACATTTAAAATAAGTTAAATGACAACATGAGGTAAAAAAGACAAATGCAGAAGATGAGATATTCTACAGGAGAGCCGGCATGGTTTCTTTAATAAGTCACTATCATGAAAAAAAAAGGGTAGTAGTTAGAAACTATTCTAACCTAAAAGACATTTAAGAGACATAAGAATCAAACATACTATGTGGTCATGGGACTTATACAGCAAAGGAAACCATTGACAGAATGAAAAGATAACCTACGGAATGGGAAAAAATATTTGCAACTGATATGACTGAGGGGTTAATACCCAATGCATACAAAAAGCTCATACAATTCAATATTAAAACAAATAACCCAATTAAAAAACAGGCAAAAGACCTGAATAGAGATTTTTTCCAAAAAACACATACAGATGGCCAACAGGCACATGAAAAGACGCTCAACGTCATTAATCATCAGAGAAATATGAATCAAAACCAAAATGAGGGACTTCCCCAGTGGTGCAGTGGTTAAGAATCTGCCTGCCGATGTAGGGGACACGGGTTCGAGCCCTGGTCTGGGAAGATCCCACACGCCGCGGAGCACATAAGCCCGTGCACCACAACTACTGAGCCTGCGCTCCAGAGCCTGTGAGCTGCAACTACTGAAGCCCACATGCCACAACTACTGAAGCCCACGTGCCACAACTACTGAAGCCCGCGCACGTAGAGCCCGTGCTCCGCAGCAAGAGAAGCCACTGCAATGAGAAGCCCGCACACTGCAACTAAGCCCCCGCTTACCGCAGCTAGAGAAAGCCTGTGGGCAGCAACAAAGACCCAAAGTAGCCAAAAATATATAAATAAATAATCAATTAATTTTAAAAAAGAAAAAAACACAGTGAGATATTACCTCACAGCTATCAGAAAGGCCATCATCAAAAACACCACACACATAATAATTGTCGGTGAGGATGTGGAGAAAAGGGAACCCTCGTGCACTGTTGGTAGGAATGTAAATTGATACAGCCACTATGGAGAACAGTATGGAGGTTCCTCAAAAAACTAAAAATAGAACTAACATACGATCTAGCAATTCTACTTCTGGGTAGAATTTGAAGAAAACAAAAACACTAATTCAAAAAGATACATGTACCTCAATGTTCATAGGAGCACTATTTATAATAGCCAAGATATGAAAGCAACCTAAGTGGTCCATCAAGAGATGAATGGATAAACAGGATGTGATATATATATATATATATATATATATATATATATATATATATACACTCACACACATATATACATATATATCGCATATATATACACACACATATACATACACATATATATCACATATATATACACACATATATACATATATATCACATATATATATATATATATATATACACATACACACACACAAACACACATGCAATAAAATACTACTCAGCCATAAAAAGAATGAAAATTTCATCATTTGCAACAACATGGATGAACCTGGAGGGTATTATGCTTAGTGAAATAAGCCAGACAGAAAAAGACAAATACTGTATAATATCACTTATTTGTGGAATCTAAAAAATAAAACAAACGAATAAAACACAACAGAAGCAGACTTATAGACATAAAGAACAAATTAGTGGTTACCAGTAAGGAGAGGGAAGGGGGGACGAACAAAATAGAAGTAGGGGATTAAGAGGTATAAAATAAACTACAGGATATATTGTACAGCACAGAGAATACAGCAGTATTTTATAGTAACTTTAAATGGAATTAATCTGTAAAAATTTTGAATCACGATTTGTACATCTGCAACTAATATAATATTGTATATCAACTATACTTCAATTTAAAAAAGGACAAGAAAAAATAAATTGCTTATTTCAAAAAAAATGTACTGTGTGGTCCTTGACTGAATCCTGGCTTGAACAAACTAATTTTTTAAAGACATATGGTAGGCAACTGGGAAAACCTGATTATGGGCACAGTGTTACACAATATTAGGGAATTACCATAAGTTTTGTTAGGTGTGATGATGGTATTCTGGTAACGTAGGAAAATGTATTTTTCATACTAAAGGACTTAGGGATAAAGTATGATATCTTTAATTCACCTTAAAGCACTTCAGTAAAACAACAAAAAAAAGCTGAAATGTTAGTAATTGTAACATCTAGGCACTGGGTAAATGGGTATTAATTATTGTTGGTACTTTTCTTTTGAAAAATTTTATAATAAAAAGTCAAAATAACATAAAAATTGAATGTAAAAACAAAGAAAAATCATTCAAATTTTAAAACATATGGTGCTTATGTTTTAGGTTGTTCTTATTGATAAGAATCCTTTTAATTTGGAAATTTATGTTTGTAAAATGTGTGAAAATTTTGTTCTCTTAAATTGATTAAATCTCCCCTTGGCAATTTTATGCACACTATTAATTTGCTTAACATGGCCTTTCATCATCAGGTGAACTTCAGCTAATCACAACACAGTTTCCACATACATTCTTAAGAAATGGAGCCTGAAGTAATGAAGCATTAATAAAAGGAAGTGTAGGAATTATATTTTGTTGGCTATAATTGAGTGTATTTCTTTTAACACTTTTTCATAGGATGAATAAACACGATTAATTATACTATGAAGAAAGATAAACTTTGAGCCAAAGTTGCATTTTGATTAGCAAAATTTATGAGCACGTTAGTAGGTATGTCAGTTCCACAGAGAACCAAAATCTCTGGAGAGGTAGAGTGGCTCACTCCATGCATTTCTGTTGCCTCTGCTCATATCCGACATGACTGTCCTTAGTGTAGGGCGTTTAGGAAAGGTGGAGGGCACCTAGGAGATAACTTAATCACTAGGCTTTTTAAAAAAAAAAGTATATTCTACCTAATGACTGTAGAGAAATAATAGGTAAGAAATGAAAGGAAATAGAACCTATGTAACTAGTGCAATTCATCATAGGGTTGTGGGGATAAAATGAGAAAATCTATGTACAATGCTTAACACGATGCCTCGCATGTAATAATACATGTCAAATGTTGGCTATTATTGTTATCATTATCCCAGAAAATTCCTAAGAAAATTAGTTTTAAATATCTTAGTGAAAAGTAACCATTTTTACATAGAAACAATGGAGGTATAAATAAAATAAAGTATATTTACAAAAAAACAATGGAGGTATAAATAAAATAAAGTATCTTAAATCTTCATTTGTCAGTTCTAAAAGCTTTCTAAGTGTTAAGTAGTAGGATAATGATAAGCCTATAAATTAGTTTCAAGATCATCACTGCTGACTATTCCGCTTCAGCTGGGAAGCAAGGTTAAAGGAAACTGACTTTGGTCTAATTTTGCCACAATGATGCTATATTTTAGATGTGACATGTGGTGGGTAAAACAAAAGCGTACAGGGCAGGCTCCCTTTTCCTTTCTATAGTAAACTAAAAATGACTGTAAACTCAGGGTATGGGCCAGTTCTTACTGTCTTTTTGTCTCCAGTGACTGGCACAGAGTAGCTGTGCAAAAAATGCTTGTGTAATGAAAGAATAAGTGAGTGAATAAAATTATTAATTTAAATAAATCCAATTTTGAAATTGGTGCCCTTTTGCATATCCCCCCTTGCAAATTATGCCCTCAGCTTGGATTATTCCATGAGTTTAAAACAGTATCCAGATTTTGCCAATTCATACCTTGTCTTAAAATAGCACTTATCCTTCAGCATTGCAATAGAAGCCAGCCTAACAAAACGATTTTCAAGTTGGGTTCTATGTTAAGGCGACCTTCAACGTATAGTTAGAAAAAAATTCATGTTTGGCAGTAGGATTTTTGGCAGATGGTATATAATTAAATTTACACATTCACATTTTTGTCTTCTAATAAGTTTTATATCATCAGAGTCAGCTACCAATACACTTAGTAGTTTTGCCCGTTCTTCACGTTTTGTTGTTAAAACTAAAGCATTAGGTAAATTATATACTAAAGCAAATAAAACTAATTTCATTTTCGATATTGTTAATTTATGATGAGAAAGAAAGGTAAAATGACTGTAGAAACTTGCATCACATTGCCGAGTTGAGGTAAACCCTTTTCTACGCGGTATGTAGGCGTTTGGCAGTATCCAGGGTGGACAGTTGAGAGTATTCACACTTCAGTGCGTCCACTTGCATTATCACATTTCCAAGCCTCAAGGCATTATCACTTCCTTTTTTCAAGTGGCATAATAATTTGGGAAAATGGTTATGCTTATCATCATCTGTCAGTCAAACAACTCCTGTGTTAACAAAACATATTTTTTCCACTCAGTGAATGGGTGTGTATGTGTGATGTCCTACGCTCATGTCAGTATTAGTAAGACTTGGCTTTGTGATGAAACTATTTCACTTATCAGAGGGCATGACTGGGAAATAGGAAAATTCCATTTACACTTTAATGAGCAAGGGGCTGTGCTTCATGTCAAAGTCACGTAACCACTGTAATTTCAGAGTAAAGTTCATATGAGCGTATGTAAATAACTGAAGCAGTAGCATATATCATGTTTTAAGATAGATTTCACCACAAAATCACATCTCCATGAGGAAAACCTGCATAAATTGGGGGAAAAATCTCTACACCCACTGGTGGTTGAGTACTGAAAAGATAAGTCAATGACAGATTGTTTCATTAGCTGTCCAGCATGTCAAACAATACATATGACCTCTAACCTGTACATGTAATGAATAAAACTTGAACTTGTGATGTCTAATCAAATGAGGGGTCTAATAAATGTTACTGATCAGGAAATTTCATTGCTCCTGTGCTCTTCAACTGTTCAGTTAAATGGGCGAAGGAAGGAGTAAGAATGTTATAAATATAATAAAATATTTCATCTAAATAAATTTCATCTGAATAAATATTTCATCTCCAGTTTCAATAAATGTTTAATTTAACTTCAATAATTTGATGTTTAAGGTTTTGGTAACTTGGAAATTTAAAGAGATGAAAAAGCAATTATTTATTGCATGAAAAATATTTTATATTTTATTAAAAGTTGTTGCTTTTAATTTTATTAAAACAAAATTAAATTGATCTTTTTCACTAGATTTTTTTCAATCACACCAAAGGTGAACTGTCAACTGACAATTACGGAACTTTGTTTTGTAGCCCCCAGTCACTGAATGCCACTGTGTGTTGGACATTATACTAGGTGCCTTACCTCCATTAGGCACAACAACTCTATTTTGTAAATACTATTGTGTTCAATTTAAAGAAGAGGAAACAGAAGTTCAGAGAGCTTAGGAAACATGCCTAAGTCTGTACAGCAGGTGAGAGAGCTACATTTGAACAGAGGTGACATTCTTTTCATGTTCTGTTTACTACCTCTCCTTTTTTTCTCTCAATTTTAATAGATACACATAAAGAAAAACTGAAAAGGTTTGATAATTCTAGGATTAACCTTTCCCAGCATCCAATACAGAGAACAGAAACCTCCAGGATTCACCTTCCTCTGTAACTGAGAGCTGAATGCTTGCTGTAGCCCTGACTGTAGCAGGGACTTTGTGAAGAGCAAGAAAGCCATCTCCAGCTCATATCGCCATCCTGTCCATGGCATCAAAGTCCTGGGGAAAGTATGTCTGGGGCAGAGACATTATCTTTATTTACTTTGTTTCTCATTTTTGGTTCTTATCTGCATAATACTATAAAAATATTGCTACTAATTTTTCCAACATGCTTTTGTTAAGTATTAGATGCTGCTTAAAATGAAATAGAAAGCCACTGCTTTGTCAGTATTGTCAGAACGTTTTGGGGAAGTATGTAAGAAATGCATGTAACAGTTGAATTATGTAAGAAATGCATGTAACAGTTGATCTATTTCTTCCCATATCTAGATCAGATATGGGAAGAAATAGATCCAGGAGTAGCTAGATGTTTAAAACCCTTATGTACTCCTCTCATTTGCTTCAGTGAAGCATCCAGGATTCCTCAAGAGACAGCGCCTTCCTTTGCACTGAGGGTGGATCTGGGTTTTATGAGACAAGCAATTCGTAGGAGAGGGGTTCTTTAAGAAAATGAGCATAAAACTATGAACATAAAATTAGGGGCAAGGGATAAAAAGAAGCCCCTGAAACTTGAGGGGCTTTGAAGTTTAAGCCTGATTAGCTTAATTTATTATGGTAAATTTATCTCTGACTCCATTGAATGTCATATATTATAATTATATGTATGTAATAAACAACCTACTGCCTATTGGTTTTTTCCCTTTATAACCAATGAACATTCCTTGACGGTCAGGACTCTGAAGTCCTCTTAGCACCTTGCAAAGTTCCTTTTACATAGTAGCTATGTGTATACAAACCTGTAATTTATTTGCTAGTACCTAGATTATAGAAACTATAAAGAAGAAACTTTCAGATACAATATATTTGACACTTTATAATAGTGAGTTGTTTGTTGCTCACCAACTAACCCCCGTTTCTTTCAGAAACAGGAATCCAAATTTCCTCCGGTCAACTCTTAGCCTAGTGCATGAGGAGACATTTTCCGGGATTTCTGGGAGAGGAAAGTTTCTTTTGTCTTCCATGTGAGCTACCTGGTGAGATGCTCTCTCTTTCTTTGGATAGTATGATGTGAGGTCTGGAACTGTTGCAGCCATTCTGCTCCTAAAAGGGGATTGCTGGGAGCTACTGGAGGCCATTCAGCAGAGGGTGAGTGTGAAGTCCACAGATGGGAAGGCAGAGAAGAACAATGGAAAGAACTTTGCTTGGTGGCATTATCTGCATCACCGGAAATAAATCTGACTGAAAACTAAACATTCCTCTGAATTTTTTAGTTGTGAGAACCAATGATATTGATTTATTGTTCAAGCCAATTGCTCAAGCTGGGTTGTCTGAAATATTCATTCAAAAGTCCTGATATAACTAGAATTCATAAAGCTAATTTAATGCAGAGCTATAAAGAAAGAGAAGTAATTTTCAACTTGTTTAGGATTGTACATTTCTTAACTTCTTAACTTTTATGCAGTAAAGAATATAAAAATTATTTGGGGCTCCAAATGTTGTTTACTAAGACAAATTCTAGAATTACTCACTGATAGGAATTATTACTTGGGTCCTAATCTCTGTTTAGGAAAAACTTCTTTTGTTATTGGAGATCTTTTAGAATGTTTCTGGTTAATAACATCATTAAAATATTCCAAATCTTCCTTGAGTTTCTGAAGATTACCAAACTCTCCATTAAAAATTTCATTTGTAGTACTGGTTGTAACTACAAGAATTTCATGTGCTTCTCAATGATCATCTCTTCTCTATAATACTGCATTATTAGCGGTTTTTCCTTCCAGTTATTATATTTCAAATTTCCCATTAGGCATATAATATGATATATTTTCATACATTAAAAACTTGTTTATTAATGATTTTTATCAGGACAGTCTCGGGTTTCTAGCCCATTTGTAAGAAGTTCCTATTAAGAAATTCAATGAAGCATGGGAACAATGCAAGAGTAATTTATTAACACATCAAGAGGCTTTAATTTGCTACCATTTTCCTACCATGTTATTCTGACAGAAAATAAAGAACAAATTGCTAAAGCATGGAACATAGCAGAATTGGAAGAAAAGCTATCTATCTTTAGAGAACCATGGGTTCAAATGTTCACAACATGAAGGACTCTATGTTTGCAAAAGCACAGTTAGTATTCACGTTGCCTAATTTATTTAGGCTGTCTGTTTACCTCTTCTATTTATCTAACACTAAACAAAATTAGGAGAGCACATGTGGGTCAGAAAGGGAAAAGTTCTGCCAAAAGGCATACAGATTAAATAGATCAGCTTTAAAAACCTGAAGAATGTTTACATATTCTAGTTACTTTAGAAACAGTGACTTCCTCATTTAATTTATCTCATTTTTTCTACATGAATAAACTAAAAATCTATAATTACTAGCAAATATTTTACCATATGCCTTATATAATCTATATTAATCATAATGAAGGCCATATTTTCTTTGGTTGGGTTAGTGTTTCAAAAACATTTGAGTCCAAATGTCTTAGTGTACTTGAGCTTGCATTTTCCAAGCTGCTACAGTCCCCACTATACCTACTGTCATAATGTAGGCCTCCCAGATTTCTGGTAACTATCTGAGTTTTCGTCTCAGCTCTGGACTGGACTTTTTCCAAGATGGCTCAGATATGTTTGTTTTATTAACTCCTGTACACTCTTCCCCCTAGTACAGTGCTTGACATACAACAGCAAATCTGTGATAAATATTTGTTGACTGAATGAATGACTGAAAGAATGAACACATAAATGGAGGAAGAAGGGAACTTTGGTCTGTAGGCTTCCTTTCACCAAGATATCCCAGTTGATTTCAAAGAAAAAGGACCTTCTTCCCTGTTCTACAAATAATCTAAAATAGCTACAGTGGTAGTTAGCTCATGAGGTTTTAAGACTACGTATCATGCTACCTGAGAATCTACACTATACGTGTTACTGTGTGTATATATATATATATATATATATATAGTAGTGTCTAATACACAGTGCCTACTGAATTAATGTTAAATAAAACACATGTAGATAAGATTTTGTTAAAGAACTAGTTTAACAGTTTTCACCTTCATATTGATAAGTTAGTTTGGTTTCTTTTTACACCCAAAGATTACACCTCAACCTTAGCAATTCATGTAAAAAATTCATACCATTCTAATTCCATTACAGATATAGCAGCATATATTTATGATCATTATTTAAAATTTGAAACACAATTCAAAGTATATAGCATATAGATGATTCACTGCATTATATTTATATTCATAGCTAATGTTGATATGCTAGGTACTCTTCTAAGTTTTTTATACTTATTAACTCATCAAATCCTCACAACAACCCTACTATTATTGTCGCCATTATACAGGTGAGGAAACTAAGGCAAAGAGAAGTGAAATAGTTGTCTAAGGCCGCAAAGTGAGTAACAGGCAGAATTAGGATCTAAACCCAGGCAGTCTAGCTCCAGAGTTCTTGTTCCTAACTACTATTTATTGCCTTTCATGTAGTTCTCTATAAATATAGTACATTCTTATTTAATTTTTGAAGAAAATGATTTTATCTTATTTAATTTTTAATTTTAAAAATTATATTATTATATAAAATAAGAATAATTTTAATCTTATTTAATTTTGCTTCCAGAGGGCAAGCCTTATGAATTACAGTGCTTATATCTACCTAAGCCTGAAACCTTATTTGCACATAGTAAATGGTTAAAGATTTTTGTTCAGTTCAAATAACTGTTCACTGGAACAATTACTATATTTGCAACCATATTGAAATTCACTTGCTAGCATTTTTTTTTTTTTTTTTAACCAGCTGTGTGACTCTCAGTAAGATGATGGCTAGTTGATTCCTTAGGTCCCTTGAGTATCTATAATAGCATAGCTAAAATTAGCAATGACCTAGCAAGTTTGATAAGGTAGTCACATAAAATATAAGAAATAGAGAGTGAATGACAGAGAAGAACATGCAAAAATTAGTATACAGGCTTCAAAAACAGGCTAAGAAATATTCCACGTGTAATAATAGCCCATATTCATGAAGTGCTTCTATGTTCCAAGTACTATGTTACATTCTTTAAATGCACATGTCATTTGACCTTCACAACTGTATGAGGTAGGACAGTATTATTCTCGTATTACAAATGGGGAGATGGAGGCTAAAAGAGAGTGGCTTCTGGTCACACAGCTAGTAAGCAGTGGCATAGAGAACTTCAACTTGGGTGGGTCTAGTTTTCAAAGGCAAGAAAAAAGGCAAGAGAAGGTGTGCTGAGTTAAAAACCATTTGTGGGATTAATTTTAAATTGCTTGCATTTCATGCTTCCCTGCCTTGCAGAACTTCTGCTGCCCCCAACCAAAAGCAAATGTATACGCGTGTGCCTATATGCCTTTCGTGTTGCTGTGGCATGCTAAACCAGACAACTAAGGAGAATAGAAAAGGGAAGGAAATTCAGAGTGAATGGCCTGAGGCTTAATATGGCTAAAGTATTGATATAAACTTTAGGGCTTGGCTCTGATATTAGCTGAGGCTAGAGAAAAGCTTTTGGGCCTTAGTATCTAGTTCTTCACTGAATTCCAAAGAGTTTAGTATCCCACTTAGGTTTCTTCACAACAAATGAGGCAAACTAACCAGAAATTCGCTTCTTATCCTTATCACCCATTGTGTATTTTTTTCTTGCCATTTTTGGGCCAAATCTTCCCTCTTTTATCTTAACAGACCCTTGATAAATTACTGTGTCCTACCTTCTTTCCAGTATCAAGCTCCCCTACAGTATGTGTGTATGTATTATGGTCAAGATAACATGTCTTATCACCTAAGAAATACACCACAGAAATTACTGGCCAAATTTTGTACTAATTTCAAGTTTCTCGCCTTGACCTTTAAAACCTAGGATATCTGAACAACCTCTTCTTACATATGCTCTTTCTCAAATATCCATTTCATTTTGCCATACTAGTACTGATTTATCTTCTTGTAGCTTAATTCCTATGCTAAGCATTGATGAAATTTAGATGCTGACTACAAAAACAGAAGACATTCAGGTTTACTTTCTTACAAACATTAATTGAACATATATACTCTGGTAGAAATGCTTTTAGAATATAGCCTTATGAAGAAAATTGACTTCTATATATTTAAAAGTTACCTTTGATAGATCCCTGAAGTTTCCTGGAAGAGTCAAATCCAATTCTTCTGATTCATAGTTTGTTAATACCCACGGAAACACGGGGTATTGGTTCAGATCATTATATGTCCGTCCTAGTAAAGAAAAAGATAAATGAAAATCTGTATACACTAATTGCTTATCAAAGTGTTCCTGTCCTTCTAATAGATGAGGCAACTATTGCATTGCAGAAGAAAAGTAACTCTTTTGTTTACTGAACTATGCCTTTATTCAATCAAAAGCACTTATAACAATGTGTTTCAAGTGAACTCACTCAATAATAATTAAGAAGTGAGTAACTAGAATTACTTTTTTATAATGTAACTTGTGGTAGTGATTGCTAGCTGTTCGTCATAATCAATTTCTCTCCTTCCTGGGCTAGACCACATTTCTCAGCCTCCCTTATTAGTAGCTATGGCTGTGAGACTTAGTTCTAATCTACAGAAAGTGAGCAGAGATGGTATCTGCTACTTTCAGCCTTGGTCCTCTGCAACTTGTTGCATGGGTGCTCCATGCTCCATCTCTCTTCTGCTGACTATGATGAAGATGCTATTGCCACCCTGGAAGCAGAGCCTGATAAGCGGGGGTCCCTGAAAGTGATCATGGAGGAGGTCACCTGCTGGTCTGCACACTTGCAGATTATGTGATGGTGTTCTACTGTAACTAGTATATATCCAGAATTCTATTGCCAGTATACAGCATACTACATTGTGCTTCTATTAAGAATCAATGTAGAGAATTTGCACGTTAACAGAAGTACCCTGAAGCCAGTACGAAAAAGCACCGAGGCAGATGTTATGCACATTTTTTTCACTCCCTTAAATTCATGAATTTTCTTTTCGTATTATGTTGTTTCACTTTAGTGGAGAGCTGCTGAATGTTAGGCTGAATTTTTTTTTTTTTTTTTTTTTTTTTTTTGCTGTACGCGGGCCGCTCACTGTTGTGGCCTCTCCTGTTGCGGAGCACAGGCTCCGGACGCGCAGGCTCAGCGGCCATGGCTCACGGGCCCAGCCGCTCCGCGGCATGTGGGATCTTCCCAGACCGGGGCATGAACCCGTGTGCCCTGCATCGGCAGGCGGACTCTCAACCACTGCGCCACCAGGGAAGCCCTAGGCTGAATTTTGTTTGTTGGTTTTCGTTAGTTTTTGACAGAATGACTTAAGCATTTTAGGTAGGACACTGAAGCCCGTGGGACCGTGGCAAAGCTTAGGGAGAGCACAGGGCTGGCTTACCCTGATAAACTGACACTGAATAACATATGATCAGGTGAAATTAAGAGGAGCAGTATTAAAGAAACAGGGTCCAAAGAAAACTTCCATTGGACAAGACTGTTTTTTGTAAAAATGCATTATGAACTGATCACAGGACTTTCTAAATTTCCATTCAAATCCATACAAAATAGCAATTTCCCTGATATTAGTGATATGATTTCATCTTGTGCTCCTTGTTGCACACCGTGTTAGCATAACAGTAGCACAGATATGCATACATTATCTTATTCGTCATCAAGAACTGAAATTAAATGATACCTACCTCTTGTAGCAACTGGTAACTGTGACTGTGAAATAAAAAAAAAAAAAAAAAAAAAAAAAAAAAACCCCATAATCTGAGGAAGAACTAAATCTGCTACTATTATAAGCATGAAACCAAATTAATTAATTCACTCAGTAAACATTTTATTCGGTGACTATTTTATCTGTTTCTTATATGAATCTCTGCATTTTACAACACAATCACTTATTGTTTTAAATATGTAAACGAATGTGGGTGTATATTATAAATGTAGGCAATTGATAGAAAGCAGGATGTTGCTTCCACTCTGCATTTCCTGGAGCAAGGTGAGAGTAAGGTTAGGGCTTCCTCTTTGTTCTCTGCCACAGCAGTGTTGCAGATGTGTTCTAGCTAATACTTGTCTGCCTCTCCACTAGTCCATAAACTCCAGAATGTAGGGTTTGAGTTTAAAAAAAAAAAAATGCCTCTGTATATTGGCATATTTTCTTTGTCCGATAGATATTTGTTGAAAGAACGAATGCATATGTGATAAAAATGCGATAAAATGAGAGCCAATTTTTAAAAGATGAACAAACCATAAGCCAAATAAGAAAGGAAAATTGCAGGATAGTCTTGTTGGAGGAAGAGGACTATGCCAAGGCACAGAAGTACACATGAGAGAGAGCGGCCTTGTGAATGTGCGTGTTAAACCACCAGACGGAAATATCTGTGGCCGACGAATGCACCTGCTTTATGTTTGTAAGTCTACTGTGATGAAAAATAGTGATGAGAATTTGGAACCTTTTGACTACAGTCTTTTGTATATGAAAATAGACTGCTAAAGCAGTAGTACCACTGTAAAATGCACAGTGTAAAATTCTAAAATTTTAAATTTATTACTGAGAGTTTATGTTAACCTAGGACACCTGATTACTCTCAGTGTTTTTTCTATGCATGTATATATACAGAGAGTCTAGACTGGCTGGGCAGAGCTACTTCTGGGATTGTAAGTAGGACCGTGGCATATTTAGTGCTCTGCCATTTTCTGGGTTACCATTCTACTTAAAAATCTATAGATTTTAATGGAAAAGAGGTCTTCCAATATATGTGTATTTTAAGAGAATAATTTGATGTTATTTATGTAACGTATTTTCTATTACTTATGTAAATCAATGGCTGAAAATTAGACATAATAACTGTTTTTAAATTTTCTGATGAAGTTTCATAACTTAAGGAAAAACTGTCAAACTAAAATAAATAAAAAGCCAATTTACATTAACTCAGTACTTAAATGTATCATATAAGTAGAAACAGCATAAAAATAGAGACTATACTTGAAGACACTAGTCTTTCACTATAAATGATTTTCTAATTAAAGAAAAGATATAATGCTATTTTTGGAAAAAATACAAAGAAAGGAAGGTATCTTTAACATACACACACACACACACACACACACACACACACACAAATTGATTGCTGTCTACAGTCACAGCTCATGGTAATTAATCTATCCTGCATTTTTTGTTAATTCACTTTTAATAATCTTTGGAAGATTCTTTAAAAATAAATGCTTAGAAAAATTTAGTAAGTTTTAAATTACTAAAGCTTTATAGCACATTTTAAATCTAACAAATACAATCAACTATATAAACAGATGTTCTGACAGTTACATTAAAACCTTTTTATATAAAACTTTCCACATAAAAGCTTTGCAACATGGACAGTTAATATATTATTTTTCATTTGAATTAAAAATTCACAATGTATTTAAAACTCACATGGATGAAGCTGGTACTCTGGGATTTTGCATTTATAAATTTTAGCCATGAATTAGCATTATTACTTTAATTATTTTACTGAACACCTTTGTGAAATGAAAACAAAAAACCCTGCTGTGTACCGAATTAACCAAAAAAGTGAAATATTTCCAAAATAATATCTGTTAAGTTCTGGCACATCTAGGTACTTATTAATTTTTTTAGGATAATTGAAATTTAGTAAATAACCTTGTGCTGTTATTTCCTTTGCCAGCAGTAATAGGTGCAGAGTTTTTTTTACTAACTATGCTTCTAAGGACTTAACTTGGAAGATGAATATTAATTATCACAAGCCTATGACACTAATCTACTCAAACAATAAAAATGAAGCACAGTAAATGAGATTTCAGAAACACTAGATATGTTTCTTCGTTTAAAAAAAAACTTTTAATTAAAGCATCCAATTTAATGTTTTTATATGGCACTTTAGTTTTGAAGGTAAAGTGATCTAGAGACAGCTGACAAAGAAATTATAACTGCAATTCCTTGGTGAAAATGTTAATGACAGCAAAATATTGTTTAATTAGATGATTGCAGCATCTGGATTAGCACTCTTTAAGAGCGATGTTCCTGTGCTTGTCTGCTTCTTCGCACTTTACAGACATTTTGTCATCTCTAGGTCATTAGGAAAGAATTTTTAATGATTTTTCTAGAAGCAAGCAGTTCAAGTTACATTTAATTAGATGACAATAATAAGCCCAACACATGCAGTAGCTAAATATATACATAATTAACCAGGGAGGGCTTGTACATCACAGAGTAAAAAAAGTAGAAAATGCTAAACAGGAGAAAAAGGTTGGGGTTGAGGAAGCTGTGCTGAATTCATTAGCCGATCATATGAAAAACAACTCAAAAACCTTTTAAAAAACCTCCCAAACCTAACGGGATCATTTACACTAAGCTATGTTAGCAGTCAATGTGCTATTTTTTTTTTTTTAATGTAAGAATGCCAGATTTTAAGTCATGTTCATAGTATTATCTAATAAGGCATAAAATAGGCATAGGCTGTATCTTTTGGAACACAATAAACAGAAATTAGGTCAACTCTGGGAATTAGAGGCTGAACCCACATTTTTAGTTAAACTCTATGCATCACTAAAAATCTTCCAAAACTTAATGTTCTTCAAAAATTAAGAAAACAAAACCCAATTGTTTCAAAATAGTTAAATTATACCACAGTACTAAGCTAGACTTTCATGCAGTTTTTAAGATCATGATTTCAAATACTATTTAATTAGATGGAAAAAGAAGGATGAACGTGTATGTGTAGCAGATTCCCAAAGATTACCACACACAGAAAAAGAAAAAAAACAGAAAAATCACCAAAACGTTAATTATGATATTTATGGCTAGTCTTCAAGTAATTAAATTTTTAAATTACACTTTTCTATATTTCCAATTTTCTATAATGAGTATTTATTAAATATATAAATATAACAAAAGAAAGGCCATGAAAAAATTTATGGGCCTTTAGGTGTCCTTTCAAAACAGTATGTCTTCTGAATATTTGACAAGCTTCTTTTACTTTATAAAGTATCTTTACAAAACTTACATACATATAGGATAATGTGTTTATTTATATGCAATTATATATGTCACAGGAGGGTCTAAAAATCTACATACTGTATTGTATTAATACTAGGACACTGCTGTTGTATGCTTTATAGAAAGTCTTATTATTATTTTTTAATTAATTTATTTATTTATTTATTTATTTTTGGCTGTGCTGGGTCTTCGTTTCTGTGCAAGGGCTTTCTCTAGTTGTGGCAAGCGGAGGCCACTCTTCATCGTGGTGCACGGGCCTCTCACTATCGTGGCCTCTCTTGTTGCAGAGCACAGGCTCCAGACGCGCAGGCTCAGTAGTTGTGGCTCACGGGCCTAGTTGCTCCGTGGCATGTGGGATCTTCCCAGACCAGGGCTCGAACCCGTGTCCCCTGCATTGGCAGGCGGACTCTCAACCACTGCGCCACCAGGGAAGCCCAGAAAGTCTTATTTTTAAAAGCAATTAAAAAGGAGAAAAGACAAATTGGCCAAGTATGAGAGACCTCAAGAAATGGAGAACAAGAAATGGGTCATAAAATGTATTTCACATTTCATGTTAAAAGAATATTTTGGAGAAAAAAAAGGTACATCTGAGAGGGTAAGAGAGTTACTAGAATATTTTTATTGAAAATGTGAATTTATTAAGTCACATTGACCTATATTTTTAAAAACCAGAAGCCAGAAGCCAGAAAGGGTTGCTTCATCTTCTCAATCAGATTCTATTCTATAACTCTTCTCTTTAATCCAGGAAATTTAAAGAATCCCTCATCCAGCAATTCTAGTGAATTCACATAATAGATCATAAAATCATGCAAACACAAAGCATAAATATTAAGTCAGTTCAGTTTGATGAGCATTTATCAAGCAAAACTTTGACCTCATAATCTTACTGGAAAGAAGAGATACAGACATAAAATCCAAGGATGCATTATCCTAAGTGCCAACATGGGTGGCATAGACAGCGCTATAGAAGATGTGAATGCTACAGGAGATTAAGACAATTATCGTAAGGTAAATCTTTTAAGAATATATGTGTGAGGAGGTGGTTCTCAAAGTGCAAACCTTGGACCAGTGGCATCAGCATCACCTACTTGTTAGAAATACAAATTATTGAGGCCCACCCTAAACCTACTGAATCAGAACCTGTTGGTTTCAGCAAGCCCTCCAGGTGATTCTGAGAACCACTCTAACCTAGATGGGGGGATGGTGGTTGTGTCACCCATGTCGTGGCTGGTGGCCTTCTCCAGGATTATCCAGGAGTTGCCATGATCAGAAGAAAGCTCTTTCATGCAAGGTCGTGTCTCCTTTCCAGGAGTCTGCATCCCATGACTGCAAAGTGGAGGTAATGAAGGCCTGGCTGCCTTGTCTCAGGGCAAGACACCTCTGAAGGGATCTGCTGAGGCCTTTGCTGCAATTACTCTGGGGTTCATTTTTCTCCTCCTGCCCGCTTCTACTTTCTTCACTCCCCTCACAGATGTTGATCCCAAGGACACTCTCCAGTAAACTTCCTGCAAGCAAATCTCTGCCTCAGACTCTTTCTCTGGATCTGAGACCTAGGTGAACACAGTACTAGGGTCTACATTAGAGATGATAATTCCAGGCCCAGATCTAGTACTAGAATAGGCCTGTGGACAAAAGTCATGATGGTAAATAAACTTCAAAAGTTCTTCTGATGAAATACAAATTAAAAATGTCTAAAAATCGTTCATTGTTTCAGTCTTAAAAGTAGTTACAGATTAAGGCCAATGGTTGGAGGTGAAATTGAATGGTGCCATGATACCCCGAGGCAGTATGGTACAGTGAGTGAGTGAAGCTCTACAACCAAACTACCTACATTAGAATCCTGACTTCTTCACTTATTAGCTCTGTGACCTGGGCGAGTTATTTACTTCTCTGCACCTCATTTCCTCATTGGTGAAATGGGGATAGGAACTCTGGGGTTATTGTTAGGATTAAATGAGTAAATACACATAAAACACTTAGAACCATATTTGCAACACTGTAAACTGCTCAGTAAACATTAACCGTTATTTGCCATTTTTTTTCTGAATGTTGATATTAATATTAAAGAACTGTATCAAAAAGAAATGATAAAACTAAACAAATAATAAAAAGGTTTTTCCTGAATCTTGATATTAAGAATAATTAAAGAGGGCCTCTCTGGGGGCGCAGTGATTGAAAGTCCGCCTGCCAATGCAGGGGACATGGGTTCGTGCCCCGGTCCGGGAGGATCCCACGTGCCGCGGAGCGGCTGGGTCCGTGAGCCATGGCCGCTGAGCCTGCGCGTCCGGAGTCTGTGCTCCGCAACGGGAGAGGCCGCGGCAGTGAGAGGCCCGTGTACCGAAAAAAAAAAAAAAATTAATAAAAAAAATAATAATAATTAAAGAAATGTTTAAAGAAGACTATGATAAGATATAATCCAACCATTTCTTGCCTTTGGATTACCCAGGAAATTAAATATAATTTGTCAATAAGAACACTAACATTCTCTCAAGAAATGATAAATCTAAAGTTTCAATCAATTGACTTGTAAGTATTTATTGAACAATAACTGTATCCCTAAAACTGTGCTATGAAGCAACATGATCATTTAGTGGAACCCAGGTTAGTAAAAGTGGTATTGGTACAATTTAACATCTTTATAGTTCCCTTTATTCTAGGAAACTTCAGAGTCCTTTCTTTCGAGAACTCTGAAAAGTGTTCCATTAAGAGGAGATGAATGGATATGAACGGATATATAATATTCTCCACAAATCAGGAAAACAGACAATTCTAACTGCTTCCTAAATAAGTACTCAATCGTGGCTTTGGTGAAGCTTCTCTATAATACCATCACCCACATCTTTAATGCTGGTGCTCAGTATAAACTGGCACCCCTACTTAGAACTTCAGGATGATGGCAAAGGAAGAATTAGCAGGGATACATATATTCAGGGAGAGTACCTCAGGGTATTTATATTCATAACTTTTTCCAATTTGTCATTCTACTTCTGTATGAAGGTTCATTTTGTCTGGATAATCATCTACGTATGACAAAATTCTTAGAGTACATTTAAAGCCCATCTTTTCTACGAGGCCTCCCTTGATTAGACTATTTCATACTAACCTTTCACTTCTCTAAACTTTCACTACAGTTAATGACACTTAATCACATGCTTTCTTGTATGTTCTAGATGTTTTCATATGCAAATCTTGTTCTGATAATTAGATCTTAAATGGCTAGAGCAATGATACTCAAACTGTGCAGGAGAACCGCCTAGAAGGCTCGCTAAAATGCAGAGCTGGGCCCCACTCAGAGTTTCTGATTCAGCAGGTTTGAGGGGTCTGAGAATTTGCATCTCCAAGTCCCCAGGCAATACTAATACTGCCAGTCAGGGGACCACACTTTGTCAACCACTAAACTAGAGCATATTACAATGACTTCTACTTTTTATATAATGACATCGTGCATTAGATCCTTTACTTACTTTTTTTCTTTGCCACACCTGTTGTCACTACTCTAATCCAATTTTTGACTCCACATTTTTTTTCCCCCTTTGGAGTGGCTTCTGCTTACTTTCCAGTGAATTTGTACTCATATTTCAATTTTCAACTTAAATGTTGCCTGTGAGAAGCCTATGAAAAGACTATGAGAAGCTTTTCCTGTAAATGTAATGCCTTCTGGACCTAAGACTTCAAATAGCTTTGTATATTTTCTCATTATAAAAATTACAGCTTTTTGCTGGAATTACTGGTGTACATGTCTGTTTTCCTGACTATACTATGACTCCTTCGAAGGCAAAAACCATACTTTGCTTTCCTCTGAAGTGTCAGTGCGAAATAGAGTGTGTGGCACATAGTAAAGTGTTCAGTAACTATTTATTAAAATGATGAGCAAGTTGATTTCATATCTAGAGTCCTGTAAGGCTCTCCTAACAGCTCTCCCTAACTTTAACGTATTTTATTTCTGATTCATGCCATATATAACTAGCAGTTTAATTGTCCTGAAATTCCATACTGCATTGCCTTCTACTACAGAACTATACAGACTCCTGGATTCAGGCTCTTTACAGTCTGCCTCTTACCTACAGCTCCAACAGTATCTCCTATTATTCTCTGCTGCAGCCAAGATATGATACTCATGTCCACTGAACACATAACACATATTCAACTGGGAGAAATTTGTAAAGCTCCGCTCTTTTTCTTCTCCTCAAACACATTCATAAAATTTCTGTACTCTGCTTAGCTCTTGCAGCATTCACCATTTATAGCACTTATTCAGCACTTACCATCAGCTGTCTTAAAATGCTCTCTTATGCGTTTCATTCACCCATCTAGTTATAAGCGCTCTGAGTTCCTAGTTCCTACCTTATACTTCTTTTTATCGCACTGTCTACAACAGACAGACTTAAATGTTTAGTTATAATCATTGTAAAGAAAATACCCAATAAATTCTTAAAAGAAAAAATCCAGTGGTCTATACATGTTTTATGTCACGAAATAAAACAGACCCCAAGTACTCAAAAGAAGATAGGAAGACAGTCAAATTCCCCTTACAACCTGCATGTTCTGGCTCAGAAACCCACCTGTCTCAAACAGAAAAAAAGCCATGCCTATACTGCTCAGGGGCAGCTTTTAGAAGGGATCATGATGTTATCTCTATCAGACTGCAATCTTTCTAGAGATAGAGAAACAAACTCCCAGAAAGCAGCAGGCATGAAGTGGGTGGTGGTTATAGGTGGAAGTATACCACATTGTGGGAAATGTGGCTGACATGAGTAAAAGGCAGTGAGAAGGGATGGAGACTAGAAGAATCCTTTAACACAGTGAACTAGATAACACTCCATCCAGAGGATAGACAGAGAGAATCCCATCTTAGAGTAGCAGAACCTTTTAGTAAGAATACCAGCTCCACTGGAAACTGAACTACAAATGAGGTACATCACCCTGTCTTCCAGTGTTAATTCCAAGAGCTCCAAAGGGGTAGCACAGTCAAGGAAAAAAAAATCATGTGCTTATCTATGACATATGGTAGACATTGAGTCTTGATAGATCTTTCAAGATAGATAATAGAAAAACCTAACAGAGGGAATATGGAAGAATACTGCAGAAGAATGAAAAAAGAACATTATCCTGAAAAATCAGGTAAAGATCCATGTAGCTAAAAACAATATACTGTATTAAAGAGAAGAAAATTTTAATAGAGTTGAAATCCTTCCTAATATGCAAAAGTATATGGACTCCAAAAAATAAGTGTTTCATAGTAATATGGATTCTGGTAGTAAATTGTATTGACAAAGATAAGCAATGAATGAGAAGTAAATTGAGTTAAAGTTCTTATTTTGCGTAGGAGTGGTTTAAAATGTTGATTCATTTTTGAGTTCAAAAGGAAGAGAAATATATTTTAGAGGATTTTTTAAAAAATTAAACATATCAATATTAATTCTCTAGGAGAATTAGTAGCAAAAAGCCTATGTCCTAAATCACTAAAAAAGTAGGCAAAATTTATTTATATGGCCAAAGACAAACAAAACAATGTGAAAGGCAAGAAAATATTGAAAGCAATAGTATAATACAAGATGATATAAGACCAAACATGTCAGTTACTAAAACAGATGGAGAGACTTCCCTGGTGGCACAGTGGTGAAGAACCCGCCTGCCAATGCAGGGAACATGGGTTTGAGCCCTAGTCCAGGAAGATCCCATATGCTGCAGAGCAACTAAGCCTTTGCGCCACAGCTACTGAGCCCGCCTGCCACAAAAACTGACGCCTGCGTGCGTAGAGCCCGTGCTCCACAACAAAGAGAAGGCACCGCAATGAGAAGCCCGCACACCGCAATGAATAGTAGCCCCCGCTCGCCGCAACTAGAGAAAGCCTGCTCAGCAACAAAGACCCAACACAGACAAAATTAAATAAATAAATAAATAAATAAATAAATAAATAAAAAAGACAGATGGAAACAGATATCAAACATGGCTACTGAAAGATTTAAAGTACAAGACAGAGTTAAAACTTGAAATTCCACCTATGCTCTAGGACACAGAGTTGGCAGATCTGAGATTCTATCCCCTCCACTTTGGTAATGAAGCTTATGCTACATCATGCTGTTCACCTAAATATGCTAATGAAAAGGTTCTTTATATTTCAGATGTTTAAGTTCATTCTATCTCTATATGTAAATGTGTTAATTAAATAGTATAACACATTTCCTTTATCTTTGAGGAAGTAAATAGGTTTCTTTAAGATATGTACATTGTATACACTGATATGTGACTATATATGAAATATGTCATGAAGATATATGTATATAATGGAGATGTGGGTATAAAATATAGAATAAAATTAATATATGTAATAAAACAGTTCTTTGGTTGTAGCTCTAGCATCCTATTAGCAAAGGAATTAACATTACAATATGTATTAAATGATTAAAATGCAAAACCATTTCAAGCAACTTTTTTATCCCTTTTTGTTGACAAATCAAATTCTCTTGTCTATGTAATACACATCTATATCATCCATATTTAATATATGCCACAGCATCCATATCCACACATATATGATAGATTAAAAAGAGGAATATTACAGTTATCCTTTTACGCAATGATTCAGAGAACAGGGCTCTCAATTCATAGTTTTGAGCATTCATTCAAAAAAGAACAATGATCATAGGTAGGCATATGCATTTAGGTAGTTTTAAATTCATCCGATTGTAAAAAGTTTTTGTAGAGCCTGATTTACAGAAGTAAACTCTTTGTAATTCAACATGAATAAGGGCTTTGGAGCTTAATTTAGTAAAAAAGAAAGAGGCACTTAAATCTCATAGAGAGGTTCAGCCACTGACAACCACTGATTTAGGAGAAAAACAGAGCCACTACCTTCTCTTAATTTACAAGCATGGTACTGCTGAGGCTGATGGCAGTTACTCATCATTTAGAAATGTAATCTGATTTTATATTTCCATTTGAAGATTTTAAGAAAAAAAAAATGCTGTAACCCAATCATGCCATAATCCAGGTGACATCTGTACTAGGCAGAATCCTGTTGTTATTCTCCTGTCTAGCTGCTACTGCTGAGAATGACAAAGTAGTGAAATTACATTTTCCCATTATTATTTCCAGATACTCTCTGGCAATGGTTTGTTGACTCTAATAAACCGTCAGACAAAGCTGTCAGCAAAGGAAATGGCAGAAGGAGAGCAAGAAAAAGCCTCTTCAACAGTAAATGCACCTAAACCGTGGTACTAGCTTGTATAGTTTCTGATAGCAATTTAATGTGAGTGCTTCAATATTTATGCTAAGGCTGTATTTGAATTCTAAGGCGAACAATGCATTCCATCAAGTCACATTACCAAAGATTTTTGATGAACATAAACATATTATGAGATTAAAGAATAAGATGTCTTACCTGCTATAGTATTAAGAAACATCAAATATTCGAAGTTTGAAATTTCCCTTCTTTGCCAACGCTGAGTCATGTTGGAAGATTTATAAAGCTGTCGAGGAGTGGCTAGTGATATCCTCCTAGCAATTAAGCAAACCATAACAAAAAGTCTCTTTTAACTCATGACTTTTAAAAGTCCAATAATAACTAATGTATTGATTTGATATTATTGAATTTATGGTTTATCTTTCTGAGATAAATTACAAAATATATTTTAGCTGTAGATATTAGCAATATTTGAAAAATCTGTTATAGAGAAGATATATTTATTTACTGAGGATAAACCAATATGAAAGCACCTATTGGTATAATATGGCTCCAAGTGGGTATTTTATGTCAATAACAAAAAAAGTGAAACTATGCTCAAAATAAGGCAAAGTAGCTTTTGAACACTACAGCAAACCGACTCCGTACTACAAAGCTAGGTAGACAGTCAACAGCTTAAAGGCATTTGACTTAACCCTTATATACTTAATGCTGCCACTGAACTTTCCACGCCTGCCTCTGCCACACGTGCACAGCCTCTAACCACAAGACACCCATCCCCCTATTAGGTCAGAAACAAACAACTGGGAACTTTGAAAATGTATGAATTCATAAGGGACATAGGAATATCATAAGGGAGTAAATCAGGATAATTTGTGTAAATTATGAACCTTTGAAGGTACAATGTGTTCCTATAAAAAATAATGAAAGCTGGCTGTATTTGTAGACGTACGATAAGGCTAACTGAGCTTCTAAAACATTCATCACTTAAAATAGAAGTTCCCAAACTTTTTGTATTTATGCCACCTTTAGGGTCTCAGGAATTTTTTCATGGCGCCCCTAGCCCAAGAGAGACACCTAACGGTTCTGTTTATTATGTAGTTAGGTCTAAATAACTGAATACTTGAGCCTTAACAACTTAGTAGCTGTTTGAGAATATAATACTCAAAAATTGAAAGAAAAATAATATTTTATTTCATTCTTAACTAACGACAATTACTTAACTAAAGGAATGTATTGCACACCTGTTGGTCACTGTGCAACTTAAACCTTGGAATCATATCTGACACCACCACCTTCAATGCCTGTTCCACGTGAATTTTCATGCAGCACTTTTATTTTTTTATTACCAGAGCAACCCCTATAAACTAGTTTCACAAAGCTAAGATGGCATCAAAAAGAATGCAAGAATGCAGTCCTATCAAATGTTGAAACTTAGAACTAACTCAAGCTAAGAGTTTGTGCAGCATCTAACAGATGTTGTTGTGTTTCTCTAAAAAATATTAAATGCCCTGCAGTAGCCCTGAGAGTGCACTGTAACATCTCAGGGCTCCGTGGTGCTTATTTTGGGAACTGCGGACCTAAGACTATTTTTGTCACCCATGTATTATTACCATATGTTTCTGTTCACATGGGATCTTAATAGGCATGGCAGGAGCTAAGATATATGTTAGTTGAGGTAAAGGAGGGAGGAAAGAAGAATGGGAAGAAACTTGTTATCTCAAATTCAAATCTGAATTAAGAATTTAAAAAATAATTATGTGTAACTCAATGTTTAAAATATTAACGTAATATGTTGTAGCAGCCTGGTCACATATTAACATTTTTGAAGAACTTTCCTAGTTACATATATTTGAGATAATAGATCCTACTGACTCCAAAAGAACTATGTAAGTCTAATGATTCACTTCATTGCAATAGTAAAGGGTATATATATTTCATACTTCAATTCTATAATTCAGCGTACTTTTCAATTAATTGGTGATATGATTTTCACAGGGCTACTTAGAGGGCTTCCAGATTTTGATCCATACCGGCACCACTTTTCAAAATTTTCCAGATACACTCTCATTCATACAACCATTTATGTTATAAACTTTTGCCTTGATTCTGACTTTGTCATGGCAACATGCTAAAATATTTTCTGAATTATCAAAGAATTAATAAACTATGTTTACCCAATTATTATTTGCTATTATTATAATTATGTGCTTAGTCCAACTTTTGTTGGATTGCTATCATAATCATATTCTTGCTAATCTGACTAAAATTCTTACCTGCAACATGCTTAGTCTGCTAAAAGCAATGTATATAATAAAGTTGTACATTTATTTGTTGACATTTTAAACCTAGACAATTTAAGAAGAAAATTGCTGATCTGGAAATAATTCTGAGCACCAAAAACACTCAAAAACCAAGACCAAACAAATCCCGATAAGGGGAAATACGAGGAATCATGGGAGAAAGTTATCATGTCATTCTTAGAGTATGCAGCGGTGAAGAAAAATATGAGCAAACGAAATGAATTGAGAAAATCAGATTACTATGAGCAAGTTCAGGGAAAGGATCAGCTTTTCCTGTTTACTGCTTTCTCTTTTCTACTATAAACTCACTGAGAGCAGGAACTGTTTTACACACTGTTATGTCCTTAGCATTTAGCAATGCTTGACCTAGGGTCTCAATAAGTGTAAACTAAATGACTTGAATTATTGGACATCTATCCTAAAATTAAAAAATGGCTAAAGAGAGATGAAATGCAAAAAAAATTAAATAATTCAATCATAAGGGGAAGCAAAATGCGAAACAGTAAATCAATAGGGCTATTCAAAATATCCTATAAAATTTTATATATTAGAATGAGGATAGTTGGTACATATTTGGGCTACGGTAAAATGCTTTTAGAATTGGGGGATAAGAAGAAGATAAAATTGCCCTGTGGAAAAAAATATTAAGTACCATAACAAATGGTGACCATTTAAAATCATTAACTATGTATGCAACCAGGTATATTCTTAGTAAGTAAAGTATCTAACTAAATCCAAAGTTTATTGATTGTAATGACTGTCTGAATAGAAAGTACATTAACCAAACAATGA
The DNA here is from genome assembly GCF_964270905.1 of Leucopleurus acutus. Classification (NCBI taxonomy): domain Eukaryota; kingdom Metazoa; phylum Chordata; class Mammalia; order Artiodactyla; family Delphinidae; genus Leucopleurus; species Leucopleurus acutus. Next base: position 11,471,099 of record NC_139160.1, on the reverse strand, counting down.
CAATCAGTATGGAGTCTAGAAAATGGTCAAGTTTTTTGTCAGTATTTTTCTTTTGTTACGCAGGGGTAAAGGTATTGTTCTTTTGACCAATGTGGATCACTTTGATAGAAGACACAAAATAGAAATTAAGAGAGTGGGCTATGATCTTGGGCAAGATAAGTAACTTCCCTAACCAAAAATTTCCTATCTGTAAAGTGGGATAAGAATACCATTAAGAATCCACATTAAGGGGCTTCCCTGGTGGCGCAGTGGTTGAGACTCCGCCTGCCGATGCGGGGGACACGGGTTCATGCCCCGGTCTGGGAAGATCCCACATGCCGCGGAGCGGCTGGGCCCGTGAGCCATGGCCGCTGAGCCTGTGCGTCCGGAGCCTGTGCTCTGCAACGGGAGAGGCCGCAGTGGTGAGAGGCCCGCGCACCGCAAAAAAAAAAAAAAGGATCCACATTAAGAACATGGTTGTTTTAAGAATTAAGGGCTGAGAGCCCCTCTGCCATGTGAAGACACATCGAGAAGGTAACCATCTATGAACCTGGAGTTGGGATCTCACCAGACACCAAATCTACTGGTGCCTTGATCTTGGACTTTCTAGCCTCCAGAATTGCCAGAAATAAACATCTGTTGTTTATAAGCCCAAAACAAACAAAAAAGAATTAAAGGAAATAATGCTTATAAACTAAAACACAAAATATAGTCCCTGGCACATGGAGAGTGCTCAGCAAATGAGACCCATGGGTATAAATTAAAGGGGCATTCATTATGCTATGCTAGCTTAGTGGAAATATTCCTTCTGTTTAAATTTTTGGAATGCGATCTCTTCGGTGGGCTTGCCCAAAAAGCAGCCTAAATGATATGTGAAGTCAATTTTCTGGCAGTATACCTGCTTTGGAGTTTGATCATTTTTGTTTGCTTCTAAAGCAGTCTCCTATGGGCTTAGCTTAGAGGAAGTACCCTAGAGTTTGATAAATTCTGCTTTAAACTGACAAAACCCAATGTCAAAAAAACAAAGCAAAGAATGGATCCCTTGGTGATTTTGCCAAGATACTCTCAGCTGGAAGGCTTCTACTTGTAGGAGCCAGACATCATCGCTTTCCTTTGACAATTCTCTAAGTGTAACAGGATCTTACATATCCCACACACATATATTTATACAAGTATGTGTCTACGTCTATTTACCTACCCACCTACCTACCTACTTTCTCACCTACTTACCTATCTATATCTGTGTATGCATGCATGTATGTGTATAGTGTATATGTGTGTTCACTGTTCACAAAGTGCCTTCATTTTATGATCTCAAGACATTCGTAAAACATCTCTTTGCAAAGATACTGTTCCCATTTTATAGCAGATGAAAGTGTCATTCCCCTTGCCTTATGTTATTCATTCTTTCAACATATATGTATTGAGTTCCTACTAAGTATCAGGCTCTATCACTGCCAGTTGTATCAGGTCTAAGCCTAGATTCAGTGTTCCTCTTACCCCCATCTGCTACTTCTAAGTCTATATATCACATGAAGTATACAAAACTGAATTTTTAAGTATTTTATTAGGAAACTAATAATGAGTTGAGCCTTTGGGGGGAAAGCCAAGGGGACAACAAAAGAGTGTTTTAAGATAGACTTTCCAAACTTACTAAACATCTATTTTGTTTCCAGTTTTTCTATCAAGAAGAATGATCTTCCAAAAATTAAAGAGAGACCAAATGTGGTTAAAAGGAAAATAATGTTCATAGAAGGTAAGGAATATAGTACAAGAGCTTCTGGTTGTTTTTAATGAATTCAGGTCTGGACAAGTCTAAGAGTACTAAAGGAAATTAGAAAACTCTATTGGTAATCTTTGAAGAATCATGATCATTGAGAAATATGCCAGGAGGCAGATGATTTTTTTTTTTTTTTTTTTGCGATACACGGGCCTCTCACTGTTGTGGCCTCTCCCATTGCGGAGCACAGGCTCTGGACGTGCAGGCTCAGCGGCCATGGCTCACGGGCCCAGCCGCTCCGCGGCATGTGGGATCTTCCCGGACCGGGGCACGAACCCGTGTCCCCTGCATCGGCAGGCGTTCTCTCAACCACTGCGCCACCAGGGAAGCCCAGATGATTATTTTTTAAAAGGAAAAAGTTAGGCCTATTTGTGAGTTCCTAATGTCAATTCCTGGAAAAAATTCTTGACTTGATTAAACAATTTGTAAGTACTTGGGAAAGGAAGTAGTGATTACTATGAGTCAGCTTAGATTCAATAACAAGTCTTGCAAAACTAACTTCATTTTCTTTTTTTGATAGATTGAATGCATTTTTCTTTTGACCTGTATTTTATATAAGTACTTCATTATCTACTAATGTCTTAATTTAATATTGTCATTCAACTAGCAAATATCCTAGGCATGTGCATACATGTCAGTGAATTGGTCTTACACTGTAAACTTAATACGAGAATAGATACTTTGTAATGCAGGGTAACTCCAGTTGAGTAGCACTTAAAAAGCACCTTTGCAATTAGGCAGTGTGCTAAGTATTGTAGATTAAAAGATAAATAAGACACAGTCCCTGTCTTTTACATGTCTGTAGCCTGTTTAAGAGAAGATAGACAAAGATTAGTTTTCTTTTCCATGCATGCAATGCTCTGCAACAATTCCCAGGGGCTTAAAGATCTATGTGGAAGACACTGTTGCTTGTCTGTCCAAAGCCGACACAGAAAATGTATTTTTTTCAGGTAGGAAGTGGCAGGGAGTTGAGATATATTTCTCCTTGAATTCTAGGGGATGGTTTGGCTTCGTGTTCAGCATTCAGTGATTGTTTTAGGGGCAGGAAGGTGACCCCATTCTGGCCAAAGGGACCTGAGATAAAAATTGCTAAAGGCTTCTAAATATACTCCATCCTAAAACACAGAAGTTCAAGAAGAAATCCTTTGTGTCTTTTTCCTACTTGAAAGCAGTTGTGTGAAGATGTGGTGTCTGGAGCAGTGGTGGTTATTTTGTGAATATGAGGCCAACTGAGAGTCCTGACATCACTGAACGTCTGAGCCAATACTAGCAACTCCTTCTTAACTCCACATCTTTCATAAAACAACCCCCCCGAAGCAAAACCCTTATTGCTTAAGCCACTTTTAGTTAGGTATTCAGTTACTTGGAGCCGAAAACCAGCTAACTGATATTAGTGATAAACATAATTACTATGTTTTCTACTTAGAATAGTATTTTTCAATAAAATAAGATTTTAAAATACCAAGATGAGAGATTTAAGAATGATTAAAATCACATCATAATTAATGACTATTAATCTCAATAAACTCTGAGAGTTTTATTACTTTAATGAAGAAGCATTTATACATAGCATTTATAAAAACAATTTATATCTTTTGTAAGATCTTCAGCAAAAATGTCTTAATTATGTGCCAGCTATAATATGCAATCAACTTTTTTACTTCCTCATTTATATATGTGTTAAATAAAATTATGCCCTATTCTGTCATTCTTAAAATAGCTGTTTTCATAACCTCTTTCCCTACAAATGACCTGCAGAGGAAGACAATTCCTTGATTTTCAAAATAATTATAGTGGTATAAACTTATTTAGATTTCCGTCATATTGAGATTGAAATATGTTAACAAACCGTAGATAATGTGTAATGTGATATAATTACCTGGCTTGCGGCAAACCATAGCTGGTCCCTACTCCAACCCGAGGCAAGCTATAGACGACTTTTTTTACTGTTGCTTGATCAGGGAAATTAAACATAACTGAGGCTGTGGTAAGAAGAAAAAACATGATTTAGAAAACCACAGGAGAGCTAACCATCAATTTCAGAAATCATTTTCAAGTGCCCTTCATGATTTATTGGTAAAGGTAATGAATCTTCATGGAAAATCAGATTTCTGTGTAAATTTATCCATGAGAAATCTAGGATTAATGTCTTCAAGCAAATTAATTCTTTTTGTATTTTTATTTTAGCGAGGGCATATCAAAGAAAGAAATAAAACAAAAAAAATCAAGTCAGTATCACACCATGTAAATGAATAACATCCAAATACGAGCACATTTTCTTTCAAAATATTTAAGGGGACTTACTTCGGTTCGCCATAAATACTTCCAAAGCAGTGTTTTGTAGAAGATAACGCCTTGAAAATACAGCTCGTATCTCGCTGAACATCCATTTTCCATGAAGTCCCTCAGTGTATGCAAGAACCTAAAATAAATAGTTTAAAAGGAAGTGTCAGTCAGTTAAATACGTGTCTAAGACTCAGTGTGACAATATCTTAGACAGTGCTGTATAAAACTCAGTAAATTATGAATGAATTCATGATATATCACATGATATAACTCATGAATTCATGATATATCACAATATTGCCAATCATTTGATTCTGTATATTTGCAAATTTTCTACCTTTCTAAAGTTTTAGTTGGCTCATGAAGAAATGAAGGAACAGAAAAGTTTTATGTTCAAGGTGACCCTGTGACTTAAAATAGAAAACGTGTTATGCTTTTGTGGTCTTGTATATGATTGGCTGGACCACGTGGCCTGACATACACTTTTGGTTCTTTTCTAATGTCACTTTTCCTCCCTCTTCCTTGCTTAACGAAAGCCCACTTAGCCCCAAAGTGTCCATGTGGTCAACCCCAGGCAAGGGGCCATGACTGATCTAAGCCAGGGGTCAATGAACATTTTTGGTAAAAGGCCAAATAGTAAAAATGTTAGGCCTTGAAGGCCATCTGTCCTTCTCACAACTATTCAGCTTTGCCACTGTGGTGTGAAAGCAATCACAGCCAATGTGCAAATAAATGGGCATGACCTTATTTATAACAATGGCCTGAATTTGCTTCTGAGGTCAGAGTTTGTCTGATCCATGGTCTAAGCTAATCATGATAAAGTTATTCTTTGCTTTTTCCAAATTCCCTTGCATGTAGGGGCAAGGACATTTGACCCAGAACTGGCTAATGAGAACAAAACCAGTCATTTGGGGATGTTTCAGAAAAGCTGATAAAATGAGTCATATGTAGCTGGCACACTCCTTTCTCTTCCTTGCTTGAATGGAGATATAATGGTAGAAACTACAGCAGCAATTGTGTAGCCATTAGAGGAAGGCCAAGGGAATCCCAGCAAGGTTGGCGCTAATATTGTTACTGAAACAGTCTCAGCAACTATCCATATCTGGACTTATTCTTCCATGATACAGATAAATCCATATTTGATTAACCCACTGCAATCAAATCTGCGACAGTTTCCTTCCTGATACACCAATGTATTTTAACAATACATAAACACATTCTCTACTTGCACTGGTGTACCCTGTATAACCTACTACACTTATATTTGCTTCGGTGGAAGCAGAAACTGGTTACTGAGTTTTACATACATGATATTCCTTAAGGTTTGAGAACAAGTTATGAAGTCCTTTTTCACATTTCCTTTCTCTAGGAATTATACATCTCTGTGTGTATATTACATACCATATAATTATATTATAATTATATTATATTATCTATTCTTTTTATTTTTTGAAAAATCCATTTTCTAGCTCCTTAATTCAGTTTTCGTCTTTCTCTACACACTGGAAGGTTTTTGGAGGCAGTCAGACATCTGTTTAAATCATGAAACATCTTGGAGGCAGTCACAGACCTATTTAAAACTTGGCTCTGCTATTTACTAGCTATAGGAACTTGGAAAAATTATTTAACTCTATCTGATTTTTGTCACCTGAAAAACAGTGACAATAATACTCATTACTGGTTAATTTAAGTGGAGATAAGGAATGTGAAGTGCATGGCCTAGCTATTGTTTAAGTTCTGTTTATATGTCCTTTCTGTTGAGCATAAAGTGACAACTGTTTTTCAGTTCCTACATGTAAAACTTCTTTTTATACATTTCACAAAAGGATTACAGTGACTTGCCACAATTTACATTAATACATTCTTACCTGGGTGCAACAGTTTCCAGATTTGAATTTCATAGACTAGCATAATTTTCTTTAAATGGAAAGAGTACTAATACAGGGTTGATAACTCTTATTTTGTCAGGTAGGAATAATTTGAAGACAGAACAGCCACAACAACAAAAACTATCTTTCACTATGACCATTATTTCACTAATATATGTATATTATATATATATATATATATATATAAAGGCCATTTGAAAACCCAAAGAGTAAAATGAGTATACTCTCAGAAAAAAGGAGAGATCTTCCCATGAAAGCTGTGTTGGCACCCTTATACTAAATCTGGTATGCCAGGAGGATGGATGGAGATTATATATATATAATGTATATTATATATAATATTTTATATATTATATTATATATAAAATATGTATAATATTTATATATAATATGCATATTAGGCTGTATACAATATATATAGAGAGATATATTAGTGTGTGGGTATATATATAAACACATATATATACACACACTATATTATCTTTCTCTTTGGGAACCATGATGCAGTGAACATTTGACCAAGTATTCCTTTCCATTAAGCATGTTATCAGTTTATTTTACTTCTAGCAGGCAGGTGGCTCTCAAACACATAGAAGTTGGTTTGACTCCTTAAGTGCCCCATGCAAAACCGTCTTACCAACTGCGCCAGTTATCAAATTATTGCTTCCCAGCTCCAAATTCACCCTTAATTGTTTATCTTGTGAAAGTGAATCTGTGCCCTTTATTTTCCTTTGCTAGCCGACACCATGTCGAGGTCTATCAGGAAAGGACTCTGAAGAGATGATGCAGAAGAAAGGGGTTTTTCTTCCTGGTTCTGTGTGCTCACCTAGCAGGTCCCTGCAGAGCGTGGGCTTCTCCAGTGCCCGGCTCCTGCAGTGTGTGATGGCTGACAGCACCCAGTGACCAGCAGTTTTCTCCAGTAGCCCCCTGCCCCAGACAGTTTTGTAACAGAGTGCTCTGGTGAGAACCCTCCCATAAACAGATTCACCAACTCCCTAGAGGGTGGTTTTCGGGGAAGTTCCAAAAGGCAGAGCTCCAGCAAGCTCCCTCAGCAGGGCACCAGAGTGACTTCTATAACACGAAGGGAACTATAGCCATGTCCTCCCTAACAAGGCCAGGAGGCCTCTTCTTGGGTTCAATGTCAGCTCAAAAGACAGTGGCTGCTCCTCATATGTGCTGTTTCCTATATTTTTTAGAGTTCTTTTTATTTCTTACTAACCATTCCCTGTTTCTCCAATATCCCGTTATAATTTATAATTATTTCTGTTTTTATAAATTATAACACTTTCCCTGTTTAAATTGCTATGTGGCCTCTTTCTCTTGACTGGATCCAAACTGATACAGGAACTCAATCAGTTCTCCTACCACTGCTTTCACAGCTCCAGGTTGGGACCACAACGGTCCTCAGGGACCCTCAGGAGCAAGAAAAAAAGGAAACTGAGATAATCAGAGGAACTCAGTAAAGCCTGGAGGCAAAGAGTAAAAAGGAGAAAGAATAAAATTAAAATAAAATTATTTTGCTAACAGCTAATAAACAGCTCAGGAGGCAAATTCCAAAAGATAGACCCAAAGGTCCAAGCTATTTTGAACAAGGGCAGCATCATCCGAACGAGTGGTACAGTCCTTACCAGAGGGGCCAAGGGAAAGAAAATTTGACTTTACAGTCACCCATGTGACAGTTCAGCTTTTGAAATCCTTTAAAGAGGCTGATAAAAGACAATGCTCTGAGATGTTCATAATTCCCTGCCGGGAAACCCAACAGAGCCTAGAGTCCTTTTGTTTTTTTTTTTACAGCAAGCCACCTCTTACTTTTTCTTCTTGTTTCCTTCAAGATTGATTATGGAATGAAACTCTCCTAAATTTTTTTATTAAAAAAGTTTTGGCTGGCATCCAGCTTAGAGTTATCATGTACTAACCTCCAATATCTCTTCTATGACATCACTGTGTTTGAATTCTGTGCCTGGCACTTATTTATTTTTTTGCTTGTTTTTGTCAGTCCCCTCCCTGTGACGTGAAAGTTCCATGAGAACAAGGCCCTCATCTATCTTTTACTGCTCAATACACAGAGCTTAGAGCAGTGCCTGGCACAGATGTGCTCCATATACATTTGTTTGTTGAATAAATCAGCAAGAGAAACCGACGGAGATAATACATATGGGGAAGGTTACAAAGAGATCTTACAAAGTACGTGCATCTCTGACTCCTTTGCTGAACTGGAAAAAGCTTTCCAGTTTCGCCTCAGACTTCTCGTGTTTATTATCCTACTGGTGGAGCCCATCAGAGGTCTCTTCTGTCTTTAGATTTAATCAAGATCTAAACGAAGTGATCTAAATAGAATAACTGGTTTCTCTTTTCTAGTAGTTTAATCTGCACTCACAAGGAACTCTAGATTGGGTTATACCCCACCTTGGAAGACTCTGTCCCCATAAAAAGGATTCCTTCACTCTAGAGGGTTGGGCTAAGGTGTTTTAGTTCATAGACTTACGCCTCGCACTTAAGAAAAATGTATACTGAGGTGTGTCACAGAATATCATCTGACACCTCTCTTGAGCAACAATTTTATTTCTGATAAGTAATTAGACTTTTTTTGTAGTGAAATTAATATAGATAGGATGGAATATAAAAAGTAAAAAAAAATCATGAATGGTTGAGACAAACTACTCGCATTCAAACAAATTTTGTGATTGCCATGACCGCCTGGGACTATACCCCGAGTCCCCTTTCCTCTCCTCTCCTCATATGCAACGAGAGGGTAACCAAGAGAGAGCTCACCTACACACACTTGGCAGCTCGTGGAGGCTTAAAGTAGAAAGCTGTTAGACTGGAGGCAGAGTGATCGGTTAGGACGCTGCTTCGGGCAAGTGATGAGGAGTTTAATCAGTTTGTATACGCTTCAAAAGTGCAAAGGAATATCATTTATAGTTGATTAAATACTGAGTTTATGGCATGTTTATATAAAAATCTGGGCATCAAGCCTACATCTGAAATATGACCTGATACTATAAAATTGCCTGTATTTTATTTATACCTCTACTAGTTACATAGTGTTCTGTAAGTTTCAGGACCTTCTATAATAACTCTTCAGGTTACTTTTTCATTATAGTCCAAGATATTTTTCTAAACCATATAAGTACTTTCATTTATACTTGAGGTTTGTGGTTTTGTTTTCTTTCTTAAGTCGACCTTCCCATATCATCTGGTTTGTGCTTGCTGGTCTCTCCAAATTATTTAATATACTATGAAATCAATCAACAAAGGCTAACTAGCCTACTCAGTTTCATTTCATGAAAATTGAATAAAGATAACTTTTATTACATCATATAGGTCATAAATAAGAAAATTAAAGCATCTTGATCACGAATTTTATGCAACTTTTGTGCTTTTCTTAAGCGACCACTGAACTGTTTTGAGCTAAGGGCTTAATATCCAAAAGAAGTGAAGGGAGAGAGAGATCATGCTGGCTTTATACCCTGAGGTCTGTCCCACTCACTTATGAACTGAAACACACAGGACATAATATAAAACAAATGTAATAGAGACCCCTTGTAAACCACTTCGCCCAAATGTGTGCTTAACACATATTATTTGATGATTGTGTTGAAGAAAAATAGGGTTGTTGTGCACTCATGTGTATCAGACATGCACATTTGTCAGAAACATGGGTACGGCTGTCAAGTCAGTTTCATCTTTTTTTCTTTTAAAGGCAGCTAATATTGTGTGACCCAAAAAGTACTTGTTTAGTGAGAGCTTTGCTGATCTCAAATCATCTGATGCATATATTAGAACAAGTATTTGGATATGAAAAAACTAAATTTTGCTTCAAGTTATATTTTCTGTTAAGAATTGATGAAAATGATGTGAACGGGTGGAGAGACATGCCCTGTTCAGTGTTCATGAGGCCATCATATCCAACAGACACTTGCAGCTTGAACAGTTTAATTAAAGGGCTGTTAGTGCAATGGAAAGCTGTAACCCCCATTACTTTTATAATTCTGTACGAGTTATCAGTGATTCTGGATGGAACAAATATATTCAGGATGGAATAGCTCAAGAGTAATTTGAGGTTTGCGTTCATACATGATCATCCCTGCTCTTTGCCCTTTTGCCAGATGAATGAAGAGGAGTCTGATGCCCAGAAGGAAAGCAGAACCACAAACTGGAAGAAGTTTGGGTTCTAAAATGACCACGTGGAAGATCATCTCTGGCTGGCAGTTGCTGCCATGGTACACGGGGTGAGGAAGTGGGAAGCAGCAAAAACAGCAAGGTGTTTGGAACTCCTTGCTTCTAGTTCTCTCCACCTGCCTTCGTGATACTATTTCCTCACCAAAGGCACGGAGAGCATAAGATACAAGAAATAATTATTTAGAAGTGTATGGAAAAAAGGAAATAGCAACACAATGGACTAGCCTCTTCTAACTGGGCAATGAATAACTCTCCAGGAAGTAAGTTAGGTACGCATAACTTAAGAGTGAGTTTCCAGATCCTTAACTTCTTAAAATCTATCTGCCTGAAAATGAACATGTGAGGGAAATACAGGTTCTCTTTCCCATCTCTCTTTTCCCACTGCCCTTCTCCAATTAAAAAAAAACGGGTGGGGGGCTCTCTATGGTGTATTATCTGGGGTATAAAATCTGTTGAGGGGCTAGGAACCTCAAATAACGGACAATTCAAAATTCTGATGGAAGTGCTGGAAAATTCTATGTCCTTAATGACTGGATTGAAAAAAATCTTTTTGCAAGTTAAATGGTTTCCTAATTCTTTACTTTCAAAGAGTTGAAGTTGGATCTAATCAGGCTGCCAGTTGGGACATAATTAAAAATAATTTTTCACGATAGATCACTAGGTGATTTCTAGCATACAACTTAGAAGTGGTACAAAAAGCTATATGAATACGGTGTAATAAAACTTCAACATCCTTCTATTTATTTACAATTTAAAACTGTGAACAAGATTTTTCAACATATCTACAAAAAATAAAGTTGGAAACTACAAAGAGGTATCACCACACACTGGTCATAATGGCCATCATCAAAAAGCTTACAAATAATAAATGCTGGAGAGGGTGTAGAGAAAAATGAACCCTCCTACACTGTTGGCGGGAATATAAATTGGTGCAGCCACTATGGAAAGCAGTACGGTGGTTCCTTAAAAAACTGAAAATAGAGTTACCATATGATCCAGCAATCCCACTCCTGGGCATATATCCGGAGAACTATAACTTGAAAAGATACATGCATCCCAATGTTCATTGCAGCACTATTTATAATAGCCAAGACATGAAAGCAACCTAAATGTCCATCAACAGATGAATGGAGAAAGAGGATGTGGTATATATACACAATGGAATATTACTCAGCCATAAAAAAGAATGAAATAATGCCATTTACAGCAACACAGATGGACCTAGAGATTATCATACTAAGTGAAGTAAGCCAGACAGAGAAAAACAAGTATCAGATGATATGGCTTATATGTGGAACCTAAAAATATATATACAAATGAACTTACTTTCAAAACAGAAATAGACTCAGACATGGAAAACAAATTTATGGTTACCAAAGGGGGAAGGGATAAATTAGGAGTTTGGGATTAACAGTTACACACTACTATATATAAAATAGATAACCAACAAGGACCTTCTGTATAGCATAGGGAACAATACTCAATATCTTGTAATAACCTATAAGGGAAAAGAATCTGCAAAAGAGTATATATATATATATATATGAAACTGAATCACTTTGTTGTATACCTGAAACTACCATAACATTGTAAATCAACTATACTTTGATTTAAAAAAAAGAAAATTAGGAGTAGCTTTAATATTGATTCCTGTATTGTTCTAGCAATAAATAATATTCATACGTGGATATACTAACCATTCATCTCATTAAGAGATGAATTTCCAGTAGCATTTACTTTTCATGTTTAATAATTATTTTTCAAAGCTCACAATATATTTATGTTGTATGACTGTAAGCTGATAATATTTGTAATAATAATTTGTTCCAGAATAAAAATGTTAAGTTAAGCACGTCAAATTTTATGGCTTTAGGAATTAAAAATACTAAAATTTTAATTCACTAGTATATGCTTTCTGCATATTAGTAGAATATAATGATCAATATAAGACTTTCAAGCATAAAATATTTTTAGAATAGATACATTTTGGGGAGGGAATCAAATGGAAATATTTGTTGAGTGAGAAAGAGGAATTATATAAAATGTCCATTTGAAAAAAGAGATTATTTGTACATTTTAAAGTGCATGATGATGGTAACCAAACCATTATTCTTTCGGATATATTTGATTCTATTGGGCATATCTGAAAAGTGAATAAGAATTTTATTTTAAAATATCAATGTGTAGGAACGTGTTGGATACCACATCTTTAAAAAAGTTTTAAACTTACGAAAAATTTTAAATGTTAAACATGTGTAATATGGTATAAAATACTTTACAGGATAGGTGAAAAAAAGGGGACAATTACAATGGACCCACCCTGTACAATAAAGAAAACCTCAAATATCTGATGGAAGAGTCTTACTTTAGCCTCTTATCCAATCAATAATGAATACAGTCATCAAAATAAAACTGTCGGGGTAGGCACTATAATCAGTAAAATCTAAAATGGACCAAAAAAATGATCATTGAATCAAAGCTTTTCACTAAAACTTAGATGGAAAAGAATCAATCCTGATGAAAATAAATAATTCATGTAATATAAAATTGAAATGGAAAAAACTGAAAATGGCTTAACTGTGAAGTAAATGAAAACGATCAAGAAATTAAGCTAGGGACTTCCCTCATGGCGCAGTGGTTAAGAATCCGCCTGCCAATGCAGGGGACACAGGTTCGAGCCCTGGTCCGAGAAGATCCCACATGCCGCGGAGCAACTAAGCCCGGGCGCCACAAGTAGGGAGCTGGCGAGCCACAACTACTGAAGCTTGCGCGCCCGTGGTCTACAATAAGAGAAGCCACTGTAATGAGCAGCCCGTGCACCGCAACAAAAAGTAGCTTCCGCTCGCCGCAACTAGAGAATGCTCACGCACAGCAACAAAGACCCAACGCAGCCAAAAATAAATTTAAAAATTAAAAAAAAAAAGAAAAGAAATTAAACTGGCAAAATGATGGTTTTCAGGAAATACATTTTCAATGAAAACTGAACAATATATACTATATTGCTATACTTCTGAGGTTAAATATTCATAAACACAGCCACTATCACTATATGGCTTAAAATTACAGGGTCAAAATATCGTATAATTGGGAAAAATTTAGGCAGCCCACCTACAGAGAGCTTTTTATTTCACAACCTTGCATTTTGCTCTAATTCTTATGTACCTGCCTCTCCTAGATTTAAAGCCTCCCTAGGGTCTGCCTCTCTTACTAGCTGTGAGACCTCAGGCAAGTTAGTTCATTTTTAATTCTTAAGTTTCCATATCATAAGATGGGGGAAATGATAGTACCTAACCTCACAGGGTAGTTGTGAGAATTGAATGAAATAATTCTTTAAAAAAATGCTTAGTACATATGACCTTTAAAACCAACAGCCACAGCTCTTGCTTCCTTGGTGGCAGCTTGCATTCTAGAAGTTTTCCGAAATCACAGTACTAACCTCTAACTAGAAAGCCTAACTATCTGGGACGTCAGCTACCACTCCCATTGTTAGTAGTGATAACTCTAGGAAGGTTTCTTCCTATCTAAGAAACAGCCTATAATCGGGCCAGCTCTTGCTACCAAACTTGCCCTCATGATTTATCAATTAATTTTTTAGCGACACTCACTTAACAAGTATTTATTGAATTACCACCATGAGCTGCTGGCGAATGAGAGGCAGAGTCCCTGACTTCAAAGAGTTCAGTCTCTTGGAGACTCACCAGCAGTGGGGAAGGTGGGGGAAAGCAGGGAAGGAAGAGGGTCTCAAGCAGAAGGAACATGTATGTAAATATGGTGCTTTGGGGAATGCGTCCAGGAAGTCTGGAACATAGATTATAAAGAGGAGAGAGGTGAAAAATAACATTAAAATAATAAAAAGTGGATAGGGAGACAGGATGTGGGGCTAGATCATGTAATTCAAGTTAAAAGAGTTTGGACTTTTGGTCTGAGAGCAATGATGAGCCCCTGTGCTAAACAAAGATGTGAGATGATTAAATTCACACTTTAGAAATCACTGCTGTGACTACAGTGTAGAGCCTGTTTTGACTGGAGAAGGGCAATACTGTTTCAATAATCTATGCAAATGCTATTTTATAGTCATTAGTAGAAAACCATGAACTCTTTCAAAAACAAAGTATCATTTGTACCACTCCAATAGTATCTCTCACACTGTGGGAAGTACTTTAAAAATGATCTATTTTATTACATACTTCCTCCCAACTGTAGAGTTCATGAGGGTAGAGACTAGGTTGATGCCATTTTGTAGTCCTTATAGAATCAGCACATGAAAGGAACTCAATCAATTTTGTGGAATAAAATATTTTAAAATTTAACTTACAAACTTTGATTTGCAGCTGGAGTCCTCTGTGCCTACTTCATCTTCAAAGGCATGTAACTCTCAAAATTACAGTAAAACTCTCAAAATTAAAAAATGATATTGGCAAGGTTGCTTCATTTTTGTCCTGCTCGTGAATGTTCCCATGTGTAAATATTATGTATTTGGCTGTGTTTCCTCATTTTCTCAAATTTGGCAAACTCTGAAATCTTGTATTTGTCCCTCTGCTGTAATTTTACAAAGAGAAGGGATGGGGGAGGCAGAACGCTACACTATTGGAAGGAAACTATTTTCTAGTTTCTAACACTCACTTCCGCTTCCACACTTTCTCTTGTATTATTCTGCATAGTGACAAATTTTAATATATATTTAAAACAAATATGACATATATATTTAATATGACAAATATATTTAAAACAAAAAATGACAAATTGTTATATAACTCCAAATAATCCTATCAGGTTATTTGGGTTTCTGGGTTAGAGGTTTTTCTTTGAATCAATTTGGTAGTAGGGTCTGATTGTGTAGATACTATAAATTACCAGCACAAATTGTTTTCTGTTTTCAGAAATATTTCTTACTAAAGTTTTAGATATAGTAAGAAATGATACAAGACTAGATGGGGGAGTTGCAGTAATTATTGCTGCAATAGTGAAATCAGTCTTAACAGAGCACACATAATGGAGAATTGCTTTTCACTAGCGATCTAGTTATGGTAAGGAGAGAAATCTTTTAGAATATTAAATTTTTTTTTTACTTTCCAATTTTTATTTTAGAAAATGTAAAACAAAAAATTTAAAAGTAGTGAGAAATGCATAATGAAGAGAGAATTTTTTTAAATTTAAGGGTGAAACATTTTTCTCTAGTTAACATTTATTTATATCTTCCTGAAAAAAAATGGCATGCAATACAAATACTAGTGCACTTTTTAATTCATACCCATTACAGCTTCAAACACTTAAAAAAATTTTGGATCCCAGCACATCAATGAAAATCCTAATACAGTTTAAAAAGCATATATATGTATGGTATATAAGTATTTAAGAAGTGGCCACTACTAGTATTAATAGTGGTAGAAAACTCCATATTAAACCACAAGGTGCATTACACCCAGCTCTTACGTTGTAACCATGCTGATCACTTTCAGCTCCCAAATGTGCCATGTTCTACTCTGTCACGCTTCTGTGCCCTTGAACACAGTGTTTCTTCCGCCTGGCAGATCCCTCCCTATTCTGTTCTTCTGATTAACTCCTATTAACGACTAAGCAAGAAGAGCCTGCTGCTCCCTCTGAGAACCCTCTACCCAACTCTGACACTCACCAAACCATTATTACCACGGTTGGTTTACTTGCAAACCTGTGAACCCACTGATAGCCAGAATTTTCAATGCATCTCTGCAGTTTTCATACGTAGCACAAAGCCCAGCACAGAGCAGTCATTTAATAGTAGTGATTAATTATGAATGCTTTTATTGATCTATATTTAGTAATACTCATGTACAGAAAAGCTATCAATTTACAAGGTCTATATTAATTAAAAGCCATCCTATTAAGGTAGTCCAGAGTTGATTCCCAATTTATTATGTACTGGACAGGACATGGAAAGTGTCCCCTCCTGGTAAATTCCTTTTTACCATGTTGATTACCTGACCCCACCACGCTGGCCTTGGTGGACAGAACCGGGATGGACAGCTCATATAAAGTCGTTATCTAAGTATCAATAGAGTAGCCACAACTCGTGGCCGTGAGAATCCTGTCCATCAGAGCAATGCTATTATGAATGCTGGCAGGCTGACCGCATCAGATAATCTTTCTTAATGATTTCAATGTGAGATATTCAGGGAAAATTTTAAGCAGGAGGGTGGGAAGAAGCCAAAAGATGGAGAAGGCAGTCACCAGAAATCATAAGGCAGCAGGAATTCTGAGGAAGCAGAAGCCAAGACATAAAGAGATGAGCCTAATGGTAGATGCAACTATCTCCTGCTCCAAACACATCTGGGACCACTTTGCTCTCTTGGCTCCAGTCCCACTGGTCTTCTTCCAGTCTTCTGTCCATACCATGTTGTTTTCTGTCACAGGGCCAATGCACATATTCTTCCCTCTCTGGAAACAGTTCCCCTCCCCTATCTGCCTACTTCACTTCTACTCATCCTTGAGCTCTCCTGACTTCCTATTTTCTCAACCGACCTCTCCCGCTAGGTAAAATCGGCCTAACACACACTCTCATAGCACCACGTGAGAGAAGGTCTCTTCACAGCACTTACCGCAAACGCAATTTTGCACATTTATTATGTAATTTATTAATGTAATCTCCCTCACTCTGTGGCCATTTGTTTCTGCTCACTACTGTATTGCTTGGCACAGTGCCTGGCACATCACAGAAACTCAATAAACATTCTGTTGAATGAATAAATTTAAGGTATATTTAAAGTCAGTTGGTCTGTAGTAGCAAAAATATAAACAAAGACAGAGAGTAACCAGCACTATAATGTTAATGGGTGGCTGAGGTTGAAGGGACATTTAAAAGACTCAATGATTGGAACTCAGATGGAATTCCAGTTTTGAAGAAGGCCTGATGAGACATTCTCATTCGTACTTTACTATGCTTTCCTACCATAAACTCTGTAGTAGACACTACTGCTCACCCACTCAGGATCTACTCTGGCTTCCCCTCCCCTCCACCTTCCCGACTAACAGAACCCTGATGGTGTTCAGTTAGTGACCTCTGCCATGCACTTCTGAGCCAGGGCGCACCAACCTCATGGACAGTTCCAGAGGTGATCAGGCTTTGAAAAGTGTCCCCATTCTTAAGAGGGCACCAATGAAAGAGATGCTCCCTCTTTCCTCTAGACATTCCTGTGCTTAGGTTGATTTGGAGGAGTGTTGAAGCCACGTTGCTATTGGTGTGAGAATGAGGACAAACCAAGGATGACAGAGTGGAGATGGGGAAGGAACCTGGGTTCCTGAAAACATCCAGAAGCAGCTGAATCCATCAACCCAAGACACTAATATAATTCAGGACTTACTATTTTATGATAAATACACATATACACACATACATACATATATACGTATAAAGCCATTAGAGTTAGGGTATCTGTTACTGGCCGCTGAAAGTCTTCTGACGCAAACTCTTATTACCTGATGTAACTTTCATGCCTCTGTTATTTGAAGAAGGAAAAAGCCTGACTAATACACAAACACCCACACACCCCACAAAATAGGAGATTTCTGTGCCATCTGCTCATGTTCCTGTGAACCTAAACTAAAACTAAACTAAAAAATAAAGTCTATTAAAATTTTGAAAAATATGCAGACATTGGGGCTTCCCTGGTGGCGGAGTGGCTGAGAATCTGCCTGCCAATGCAGGGGACACGGGTTCAAGCCCTGGTCCGGGAAGATCTCACATGCCGCGGAGCAACTAAGCCCGTGCGCCACAACTACTGAGCCTGTGCCCTAGAGCCCGCGAGCCACAACTACTGAAGCCCGCGCGCCTAGAGCCCGTGCTCCGCAACAAGAGAAGCCACCACAATGAGAAGCCCGCACACCGCAACAAAGACCCAACATAGTCAAAAATAAAATAAATAAATTTTAAAAATATATACATGCATTAAACATTTCCATACTTTGTATATACTCTTGAATAGCTTCCCCTCCTTGTCTGCCTGATAAAGCCCTACCATGTAATAAAAACTTACTGTTCAAAAAACATTTCCTCAAAAAATATTTACCATTTATCAAGGATCTGCCAGGTGGGTGCCAGGCTCATCAGGAACCAGGAAGACAGTATGAATGTGAACAGTTTTTCAAGTTTTAAAGACTTTTCTTTCTCAGTGAAAATTAGTAATTGAAGACTACTTTCCTACAATACCAGTTCAAAGTTTTCAAAGTGTGTTTTTACTTGAAAACCTGAGTATTCCTGGGCACTCACCGGTGCATCCTTGGGGTTCATAAGAATCTGTTTTTCTTTCTCTCAAAGCGAGATCTCTTCTCGAGTTACTATCTCCCAAAGAGCAGCCATAGAATGAAACCCAATCTTCATGCAGGGGATTTGCATTTGGAAGGTCCCTTAGATTGGGTCTTATTGTAATGTGTATCTGCTCACCACAGGATGAGGGTCACCCTTGACACATTTCTTCATACCACCAGTATGTAGCAATAAGCATGCACTTTATTAGCACTTAGTTTGGTGGACTAGGCTCATTTTTTACATATTGGACATTAGAGGATGATATACGGACTGAAGTCTGACTCAACCACTTCCGAGCTGTGTAACTTGGGACCGTTCCCTAACATAACTGGGACACAGTTTCCACTTACATGAAATGCGAATGATCACATTCACTGTGGTATTAAATGAAAAAACATATAAAGTGTCCAGTGGAGAGGTTGGCACAAAGGTAGTGCTACATAAGTGTGTTGAACAAATGAACTCACAACCTCCCCACCAGGACCTTAAGTGAAACCCGCAGTCAGGAGTGACAAGAGCACCCCCTGCTGTGGTCTCAGCCCAGATCCTTTTCCTGTGTGCATTGTTCTCTGATCCACACTCTGCTTCTGCAGTTCACATTGGTTCAACTGTCTGGTTATTTGCAAGAATTTGTTCTTGTATTCTACTTCCTAGATGACTTTGAGTGTTCTGTCTGCTGTGTTTGAAGTTTAATCTTTTAAAAAAAAATCTTACTGCTTCAGCTAGAGACAATTCAGCTACTGAATTCCCTGTGTTATTTTTATTTCCACTCTCAAATTTCTATATTAGAGGTTAATTAACAGCTCTTCAAAAAATGCAACTCAGTTTAAATGTAAACAGCTCGGTAAACACCCCTTGCTTTTACATGAACGTCTTCCACAAATATCTGTAATTGGAGGCAAAAGGAGATTTAGAGATCTCCCAACTTTTGTTGGCAATGAAAATAGTATTTCCAGGGTTAGGCATCCCCAAAGGACTCTTCTACACCACTGAAATGTCCTAAGACTAATTTTCTTTCTTCTGTTTACTTTATATTCCTTGGTCGTAAACCTGCTGATTTGCAGCAAAATACTGCTTTGCTGAGAACTTGCCATTTATCTGTTTTACCTGATTATGATGGTCAAATACCTCTCCCCAGGCAAAGGCTGTCAGCAGCGCATATCATTTGTTCACCAAACAAAAATTTAGCACCTACTAGGTTCCAGATATTGTGCTAGGTGATGGGAAAACACTGGTGAATAAGACAAGGATGGTCCCTCCTTTTACGAAGCTTGTACTGTCTATTAATGTCTTTATAATTGATTGATATAATAATTCTATTTTACTGGGATGTTGACAAAAATTAAATTGGTTACTGTATTTAACAAGTGTCTCCACTATAAGTACCAGAGATCCCCTTTCTATAGGCAAGAGGCTGTCCAGAGCGTTCCCTGAAGAAAGGATTAACTGAAACATTGATTTCAAACTTAGCTCTCAATGAATGGTAGCTCTGCTGATTACTGTGATGCCACTGAGACCATTGAAAGGAGCGCAGTTATAAGATTAAATCTGCATTTTAGAAAGGCCACTTTGGAAGCAGTGAGGGGGAGGACTTGGAAGGATGCTAAACTGGAAATCTGCATTGTGCCAGTAGGAAATGAAGGAAGTCTAAACTAAGACAGCTGCCGTAGGTAGGAAGAGAAAGGGAAAGGGTATAAAGATATTTATGAGACAGAATGAATAGGACCTGAATGTTTTTGTTTTGTTTTATGTTGAGGTAAAGAAATGAAAGGAATTAAAACTGTTGTAAGATTTTTTGGTTCCAGTGACTACGTGAGTGGTACTCTCCGCCACATTCTAGGATTAGGGTTACTGGCAGATGACGAGTGTTGTGAAAAAGATAAGAGGTTCAGTCCAGACGTCAGATATGACCATCACTCCACTTGTGACTGATGGTCATGCTTTGCACAAGCATGAACTTGTGCAAAGAAAATGTGTTGTCCACAAAAACAGTTAACCTACTGACACTTGACTACTTTAAAGAGATGATAACAAGTAAATAAAATATTAATAAATTAAGTATCTAATTTGTTATTAAAGTTTTGCTCTCCACTAATAACATAAATAAACCTAATGGGACTTCCCTGGTGGGGCAGTGGTTAAGAATCCGCCTGCCAATGCAAGGGACACGGGTTCGAGCCCTGGTCTGGGAAGATCCCACATGCCGCTGAGCAACTAAGCCCATGTGCCACAACTACTGAGCCTGCGCTCTACAGCCCATGAGCCACAACTACTGAGCCCACGCACCACAACTACTGAAGCCTACGTGCCTAGAGCCCGTGCTCCACAACAAGAGAAGCCATTGCAATGAGAAGCCCGTGCACCTCAATGAAGAGTAGCCCCCACTCGCCGCAACTAGAGAAAGCCCACGCACAGCAACGAAGACCCAAAGCAGCCAAAAATAAATATATTTTAAAAATAAACCTAATAATATTATTTTCTCCAGATATGGAGGTTATTTCTAGGTCCCAGCCTTAACCCTGTCTTAATGCTGAGTGTTTTTCCCCTGGTGCTCGCCATAGTGTCTGGCACACAGCAGTGAGGGCAGCTCCATGGAGCTCCACTGCATGTTTCTCCAATATTCATGTTTTAGTAAATAAATAAAAATGTATACTAGAGACATCCACATAACAAACTAATTTATAAAGAAGGTAGCTCTTGTGTTATAGAATTCTACATGGGAGATGTACTATGAAGTGTAAGTATATTTAGCTAATTATAAGTTATGTCATATAGTTAACAATTCTTTTTTCATGCCAGAGCAGAAAGATTCTTGTTGGGTAGGTAGGTAAATTAAAGTGATTCTTATCCTTATAACTAATGCCCCTATGACTTGGGCAGGGGGCATTCCATAGAGGAATAATCTAGATGGGAAGTAGGGAGAAAACGAGATATACCTATATGTATATAATTTCCATAATATATGTCTATATGATGTCTAATACACAAAAATAGATACCTGAGATTAACTGTACTATTTATCAATAATCTCCTCCTATGGACATTAAAATTTTGCTTAAAAAATAGTCAAACTGGACTTCCCTGGTGGCTCAGTGGTTAAGAATCCGCCTGCCAATGCAGGGGACATGGGTTCGAGCCCTGGTCTGGGAAGATCTCACATGCCGTGGAGCAACTAAGCCCGTGTGCCACAGCTGCTGGGCCTGCGCTCTAGAGGCCGCGAGCCACAACTACTGAGCCCGTGAGCCTAGAGTCCACGCACCGCAACGAAGAGTAGCCCCCACTCGCCGCAACTAGAGAAAGCCCACGCACAGCAAAAAGACCCAATGCAGCCAAAAATAAACAAATAAATAAGTAAATTTATGTTTTTAAAAAGTAAAACAGAAAGGTCACAAACTGTACAAATGGCTCTTTCTTTTTTTTTTTTTTTTTTTTTTTGCAGTACGTGGGCCTCTCACTGCTGCGGCCTCTCCCGCTGCGGAGCACAGGCTCCGGACGCTCAGGCTCAGCGGCCATGGCTCACGGGCCCAGCCGCTCCGCGTCATGTGGGATCCTCCCGGACCGGGGCACGAACCCGTGTCCCCTGCATCGGCAGGCAGACTCTCAACCACTGCGCCACCAGGGAAGCCCAAAATGGCTCTTTCTTGATTAAAAACATGATTAACCTCACCCAGAGTAGAAGTGAAACTATATGGGGATGTTATTTTTAGCCACAAGATTGGCAAAAATGTAAAAGTTTCATAATACTGAGCTTGTAAGGAAAACAGGCAATCACAATACTGCTGGTGGAAGTGCAGGTTAATATAACTTATATCGAGAAAATTTTGTCATTACCTATCGAAAACTTCAAATACATATTCCCCTTGACATAGCACTTTCATTTCTAGGAATTTATCCTGTGGATATACGCCCAAGAAAGCAAGATGAAATATGTACCAGATTCTTCACTGAAGAATTGTTTATATATTAAAAAAAAGGAATGCAAGGAAATGCCCATCAATGGGAGGGAGGGGGCAGGCGCTAAATCAAAAAATTATTAAATAAAATATTTAAAAAATAATTTAAGTATGGACTAAGCTTACATTACTCGAGGTGCCTTTAAAGAGAGAATACAAAGTTACAAATAAAAATTAGCTATGTAAGTGAATATTTAGAATGAGAAAGAAAATAATTACAACAAATACTGGAGGCTTAGAAATGTAGGCTGTTTTTTTCCTGAAGTCTCTTAAGGCAATCACGTAAAGTGAGATGACAACACAATCCTTGGCAACTCTTATCTCTCACAAGGCCCTGTAGAGTAAGGGGCCCTGATGCTGAAGCTTCGTTAGCTTGTAGATTACAGTAAAACTACAAGTAAATCTAGGTGCATCAGTGATGATGCATATGCTCAAACTAATTTCTAATTATTGCCATTTTAAATTTAATTTTTCAATATACATTTTAAATTTCTTTTTATAAATGTGCCAATATAGATCAGAAATGTCAGGTATGTCTTAAAGAGGTAATAACTTCCTTAAGTTTACCATACCTATAAACAAAGCTCTTTGACATCACAAGCATTATATTTAGTATTAATATTAAGCATATATTTAATATTAAGCATAATATTAATTTTAATTTATTTTAATTAACATTATAATAATATATTAACATCATTTTTATTAGTAGTAAAATACCTAATGTATGTTCAACGTTATATTTCAAAGTATTTAAAAGATCTTTGGATATACATGGAAAAATACCTATTTTCTTCCCCATTTAAAAAAAAAAAAAAAGAAAGGATGAATGCTTTCTTGCTTAAGGACTGATGTGCCTGTGTTCAGCTGCTTTAAACTAGCTTTGCCTGAAAGGTATTTTTCACGTGATGAGGAAAAAGATATTTTAATGCATTTTGACATAAAAGTTCTAACCTCTAATAAATACCTAAGCATCTAAGCATTAAAATGAAATTCAACAGTAAATCAAAGCTAAATAAAAATTACATTTCCTTCAACTTTTTAGCTCCAAGATAGGGTTTTACAAAGTAATATTAAAAAGAAAGTTTAATATATGATGGCTGACAATTTCAAACTAATCCCTACTCTACTTTCTCTTTCTTTTCTGAACCACCGAAGCAAAGTCCAATAGACAGCAGAAGATGAATCTCAGGTCCAGTACAAGCTTTTCAAGCCTAATCAAATGGGTGTAAAAACATACATAAAAAGATGAAAGCACTTTGCTTTTACATATGGCAAAATAAATCAGCGAAAAGCTGAAAAAAGAAGTGAGATGTTCCATAGGGGCAGGTTAAGTCTGATGCTAATGCTTACTTAAAATGGTGACAGTCTGGAGTGGTGAAGCCTTGCTGGGCTGCTTTAATTTCTCCCTGGAATAGCTCTCTCCCAACCTTCTGCAGCACATCAAAGTCTCAGGAGCTCAATTAAAATTGGATTATATTGAAATGCTCTATCTATGGGAACTGTGTGCTCACTAACACTTTTCTCTCAGTAATATTCCAGATGACAGTTGCCCATCCCGATTTAAACAGTTGTCATAGAGACGGGGAACTAAAGCAGCAGAAACTAACAATACAAAGGAAAGGTAAGGGCTAAGATTTCTGTGAATGAGGAGCTTGCTTTTTTTCAGCAACACGGTTTATTACACCAATGACAAAGTACAAGAGACACAAACAGTATTACATTTTGTGTCTTGCATGTGAATGGAACGATAGCTAACGGTAGCATTACAATTATGTCAAGATATACAGCCAAATGTTTCCTATTTGGGCGTGTTCTGCTTACTAAAAATTAAAATCAATTGTTTCTCCCAATGGAAAGCAGCTATCAGACACTATGAGAGTAAAGAGACTGCCTGTGGCCAGCAAGTCTATAAAGTAAAGATGTCAATATCTACTTTTTAATTGCAGGTAAACCCAGAAAGAATAATTTCTTGGCTAAAGATTTTTTTTTTCCTTTCCAACAACACAGTTTTAAAAGTTTAAATTTGGGGTTGAAATGATAAATTATGACCTGTGTGCATGTATGTTTCCAATGCACACCAATTTTTGGTAAATCCGGTTAACTTTAAAAAGGGCCCTATCATTGACATTAAAAAAAAAAAAGTATTTCTAAATTTGATTTTGGAATTTATTTCTGGTTTTAATTAGCAGGTATTCTATAATCTTCTATAATTTCTTTTCCTGACATCAAAGGCTAACAACATGGGTGGAAAACTCTGTCAGCTCCCTAAAAGCCCAAGAATGAAGACAGCTTAAATTTCTGGCAGTTCTAAAGAGCAATGTATTTGAGAGTGTGAGCTGCTACTAATGATACTATGTTCTCATGTAGATGGCATGTCTCTGGCACTGGGAAAACTCTTAACCTTTCTTGTAATTGGCTTATTGCAAGTCCTAAGGTTGTTTTTCTAACCATTGTGCAGATCACTGTGGAAATAAACGAACTATTGCTCTTTTATAGAGTACTGTGCTGTTTTTTGCTTTTAAGATCTCAATACCTGGGGTTCTTTTTCTCTTGGGAAGACTCTGTTAGGATTTTGAAGTGGCAACAAGGCAGAGTGCACAAAGTGCAGGCCAAGAGGGAAGGAAACAAAAATGTGTCAGAAAATCTAAAAACCGCACAGATCAAAATTTGTCAAAACAAGGCCCAGGTTTAAACCAACAAGAAAAGGCCCCTAAAGCTTGGGACTTGACAAAGCACAGACTTTTTATTTATTTATTTATTTATTTATTTATTTATTTATTTATTTATTTATTTTTAGCCCAGCTGTAGAAAACACCATCTAATGAACCTGTCTGGGGCGGCTGTCCCCATCCTGTCAGGCATGTCAGGAAATGACAAGCACTGGGGACAGGCTGCCGCCAGTCATAGACAGGCCTGCCAGCTGGAGAGTTCAGCCCCAATCTAATCACACCACCAGAAAATAACTTTCACGCTTTCAGCTTGACAGGATGGACTCGAGGAAAAAAAATTAGGGTTGGAAACAATGCTTTTTGTTTCAATTACATATCATTTTTACACAGTAATTAAAAGGAATCTACTGACACACACAATCCCTGTTACTTCATATTAATGCAACAAAATGTAAATGTCATTATTAGAAACAGATATAAAGGTTACTTTGATAATATGGACACAGAAATGGGAAGTAAGACCACCTCTGTCTCTTTCCATACATATGCTGTATCATATTGGAAATTTAACATTGTTATCAGTTCAGTTTGTTGCTATGATAATTGGTTATCTTCAAAGAATTTTCTTGTAAAATCACCAGGTAACAGTGGTACTGATTTTATTTCTTGTGTTTTGAAAACCAGTATGTACGAAGAGAGTAATAGGATAAAACTAGTATTTTCACACGGCATATTTACTGCATCTATGATGTCGGGAAAAGGTGTCATTATGAACAAACACAATCCAGTGAAGACATTACGACTTGGATTGTGTTTATATTATACAACTTGACACAAGGGACTCAAAAGTGAAGCATTGTGATAAAAATCACAATCTGATTAATTTCCGTGAATCAGATCATTGTTTCAGCAGCAGGTAGCTCATCATATAAGTATGCTCAGTTTACACGTAACTGAAGTTACAGGTAATATGTGTAGGTCAACACTTTGTTCATGACATGACCACATATAAATAAATGATCATATACAAAATATACCTACACTCAGTAGTGCTTTTCAGTCACATTTTCAAAAGGGTAACTGCAAGCATTGGCACGAAAACAAAAAAGTCAAATACAAGGTTCTGTGTGTGTTTGTGTGTATGTAAATGAACAGAACAGGTTGAAAGTGTTATTTATTCTGATTGCTAAAAGTAGACTCCCACTGCCACTTATTATTATTATTTAATTTTTTTTTTGCGGTACGCGGGCCTCTCACTGTTTTGGCCTCTCCCGTTGCGGAGCACAGGCTCCGGACGCGCAGGCTCAGCGGCCATGGCTCACGGGCCCAGCCGCTCTGCGGCATGTGGGATCTTCCCAGACCGGGGCACGAACTCGTGTCCCCTTCATCGGCAGGCGGACTCTCAACCACTTCGCTACCAGGGAAGCCCCTGCCACTTATTTTTAAAGTCATGAGTCACAAGATTCAATTTAATGGTAGTAAAATTACACTAAATATTAATATATTTGAAATATATTACTGAAAATGTCACTACTGAAAATATGGAGTTGCCATCTATGAACGGCCATTCACTAGTCTGGCCAACTCGGTTAACTTAAGCAACCTCTCTGAGCCAGTTTCCTCATCTATAAAATGGTGAAAATGATGTCTGCTCCACAGGATTTTTGTGGATTAGATAGTGGGCATAGGGTATCTAGCACAATGCCTAAAATACGTGATTAACAAAGTTATTACCATACTTCACTTAAGAGAATCCAAAGCGCAAACCATTCAAAATTGGGTTTTACCCCCTAAAAATAATACTCCCTCTGGAGAGCATATGGGGCTGGATATTGCTTCTACTGTATAAAGGACACGTTTTTCATAATAACCCAATCACACTGAAACCACAGTAAGTAAACAGAATGCAGTCCCCAAGATGGGAATATGTCCAAACTATGGTTATCACCCTTACTCTCCCAAAAAGGACCATAACAACCTCAATGAATACAGGAGAATAGGACTTACTGATAGCTTCTCCATCCTGATAATTGAGGTGAAGTGGACATGCATTTAAAATTTCATATTTTCTTACACAAAATACAAGTTTCTAACATATAATGATTTTACTCAAGCTTTCATGTATAATTTTATCATTAGTTTGCTCAGTACTGCTTTCCTGCTGCATTATTTAATTCCTTTCAGTCATGTAGGAGAGTAAGGAGAGCTATGGCCTACTGACCTCAATTTTCACTTAAAGAAACAAATTTCTTTTTTGCAAACTAAGACAATTTTTCTCCTGTCAACCTTGTTTTAAAATATTAACCTTATTCCCATTACAGTAAATATTCATATTTGTCATCCAGATTTGCTTACAATTGCAACTTTAATCAAGTTATGAAAGTGCTTGTCCTTAGTTTACCTATCTCAAAGAAAAGATGAAAAATAAATATTTTCAATGAATTATCTTTGCTACTTTGTAAATGCACTTAAAAACATCTTTTTTATTTCTGTTTGGCATCAACTAACATCTGGAAAGAGAACAAAACAAGGCAAACAGAGTCTGATTATAGGTTTTCTAGATGATAACTAGACACACTATTTCTGGAAATCTATGGCCTGCCCTTCTGTTAAAAGCCATCATAATGGATGTACTTATTCTTGGAGTAAAATTGTTGGATATATGAAAGACTAAAAGTTCGGTAGGAAGTCTAAATTGAACATGATCGAATTACTATAATGCATCCATAAAAATAACGTGGAATTCCTAGGGAAAGAGGGAAGAAAACAGAACCATGGTAGAGTACAACTTGTATCTGTAATGTTTTCTTTCATAAAAAATGATCAGAAGCAAGTATGGCAGAATTTTACAGTATGTTAAAGTTAGGCATTGGATACATGGCATTGGTTATATTACTCTGATTTTCTCTGCTGATGTATTTCATAATAAGATAATTTAAAATATTAACAAAACAACATTAAAAGTACTGAATACCTGCTTTCATATCTATCTCTCTATAGGTTTACCGAACATTTTCACATGTTCAACTTTATTTGATCATCACAAAATCGCTGTGTGATGGGTACGGGCAGAATTTTTATTCCCATTTTACCAGTGAGATGGAAAAGACATTAATGATGTTAACGTATTTCCATCAAGGTAAAAAAAACCTGAGCGCTGGTGGAGCTGAGACAAGAGTCTCAGAGTTTCCATATAGTATACACTTTCCCATAAATATGGTCCAGTTTTCTCAAATTTATTTCATTAATACAGTAATATTTGCAATGATCTCTATAATCATTTAATGTATATCTTGGTAAACATTCAATGATTTGATATATAAGGCACTAAAGCAAAGCAACTATATTAAGCAATAACATTTAGTAGGCTTGGATAGTAACTCATTTCTGATAACCATTAATTTGCCTTAAATATTTTCTGAAACACAGTAGGACACCAAAAAGTAAAGAGTAATTAATAAATTTTGTGATTCAGGGACTTTCCTGGTGGCACAGTGGTTAAGAATCCGCCTGCCGATACAGGGGACATGGGTTCAAGCCCTGGGAAGGGAAGATCCCACATGCCGCAGAGATTCTAAGCCCGTGCACCACAACTACTGAGCCTGTGCTCTAGAGCCTGAGAGCCACAACTACTGAGCCCGCGTGCTGCAACTACTGAAGCCCTCATGCCTAGAGCCCGTGCTCTGCAACAAGAGAAGCCACCGCAATGAGAAGCCTGTGTACCGCAACGAAGAGTAGCCCCCGCTTGCTACAGCTAGAGAAAGCCCGCGCGCAGCACTGAAGACCCAACACAGCCAATAAATAACTAAATAAATATGTAAAAACATAAATAAGGAAATTTCATGATCCAGCATAATTCTAAATAAATGACATCAATTTTAGTTCTCTATGTAAAAAAAAAAAAAGGTCCACATCAAGGATCAGAATACACTGTGCCCTACCTTTATAATGCTGTCTAGATAAAAGCCTCCTAACCATTCATCCAGGCAGTCTATTCTCCAAATAGTACCTTGCCTGCTGATTAGGAACATCCAGATAAGTGCCTGCAGTTTCAACTCTTCAACATTGTGTAAACAAACCTTTATTGGGAAGAGAGTTGTTTTATACTTTTCCGTGATATAGAAATCAATATGTTTAATTATAAAATTCACATTTACATGCACTAATTAATGTGTTTTTTTTTGTTTTTGTTTTTGTTTTTGCGGTACGTGGGCCTCTCACTGTTGTGGCCTCTCCCGTTGCGGAGCACAGGCTCCGGATGCGCAGGCTCAGCGGCCATGGCTCACGGGTCCAGCTGCTCCGCGGCATGTGGGATCTTCCCGGACCGGGGCACGAACCCGTGTCCCCTGCATCGGCAGGCGGACTCTCAACCACTGCACCACCAGGGAAGCCCTAATTAATGTTATTTTTAATAATATAAAAATAAAATCCAAGTGATGTATTATGGCATTTGTGTTTTCCTTGGAAAATAGTTACTTTATTGGGTTTGCTGGCTAAGAATGACAAACTCAATGTTGAAATAAAGGAATTTAGGGACTTCCCTGGTGGCCCAGTGGCTAAGACTCCACGCTCCCAATGCAGGGGGCCCGGGTTCGATCCCTGGTCGGGGAACTGGATCCCACCTGCTGCAACTAAGAGCCCACATGCCGCAACTAAAAGATCCCACACACCGCAACGAAGATCCCACGTACTGCCACTAAGACCCGGCACAGCCACACATATATATAAATAAACAAAATATTAAAAAAAAGAAAGAAAGAAAGGAATTTTAAAATGACAATATTGTTCAATGATACAGAAGTTGATACAGAATTTACTCTAACTGGAATAAATAATCTATGAATTTAATATGTTGAGGATGGTCCCATAAATGGAGTTTACAGGAAACACTGCTAGGCACTTGGGGGAGTGGAAGAAGGAGAGTCATAGGAGATGGGATAAGGGAAGGGCTTTGGGGGCACTCCCTGTACCCTTTTCCTCACTCACATTACATTGCTCATTGCTGACTAGTTGTTTGGACCATAGCCAAAGGATTTGACTTGTTCCTTTGGAGCATAGTCAAAAAGAGAAGGCTCTTTCTTTCTTTTTTAACCTCTAGCACAGTTCTTCCTTATGGATTCCGAGTTGGCTGCAACTGTGGTGTAGGCTTGGAGGGAGCAAGTGAGGCTCTGCAGTCCCTTCTCTGCAATGCCCCAAGGAAACAGTGTTTCACCAGAGACATCCTACCAAGGTTCATTTGGGTTATTATCACTTTTTTAGGAATGAGCACAGCAACAGAGCGTTCAGGAAAAAATGCAACAATGAATATTAAAACATTACCATGGAATGTGATGAAAACAGACTGGCAATTTAAGTTCTTAGGGGTTTTTTTTGTTTTTTTTTATTGGGGTATAGTTGCTTTATTAAGTTCTTAGTTTTAAATGTTTTCATCTATCAAAAAAGAAAATGCATGAATCAAGCATTCATTTTAATCTTAAAAAAGAACATATCAAAGGAAAAAAGCAGAAAGAAGGAAACATAGAATAAAAATAAAATCTTTGGAAAGTTAAAAAGTAAAAATTTTGAAAGTCTAAAAAATGGTTCTTTGAAAAGACAAGTAAAAAAAAAATCACTTGGTAAGTATCTTTAAAATAGAGGGAAAAAAGAGTATACAAGTCTAAAGAGTAGGGCTGTAACAATGGATATAGAAAGACGCTTAAAATTAGAAATGAATACTCTGAAAAACTGTATGTATTTTAAAATAATTTCTATTATACAATGTTAAGCAGCTCCCAGGAGAGACAAGTATTGCTTAGATAGTAACTAATTGGGTGTCCTGGAGAGATCTCTTCCACCACAGAGTTCCCACTTCAAGCTACTGTCTCTCAAATCTGAGGGTCCAGCCCAGACCTCCCACAAGTCACAGACGCATTGCCCACTGTCCCCTAGACCTCTTCAGCTGAATGTCTCACAGGAAACTCAATGCAATATGTCCAAAATGAAACTTATGTTTTCCTTAAAACTTGCTCTTCTTTCTTAAGGAAAGTAAACTTAAGTGCTCAGTCATTCTGAGGTCAGACAGAAATGAGTGTGAAAATTAACTTTGCACTTTATGCGTTATGTGATTACATGCAAAGTACCTAAATTCTTGAAGGTGCGTGCTTCTTGTCTATAAAACAGTGAAAACAAGATAAAATTCATAGAGACATTATGATGATTAAATAAATAATGACTAGGAAGGCCTCTAGCACAGTGCTTTTGTGTAACATAATTATTCAGAAAATGTGGTAACTATTACAGTGGTAAAGTTCCTATTATCATCTTAATGAATGGCACCATTATTCATGAAGTAAAGCTGAAAATCTGGGACTTATCTATAAACATTTTTGTTACTTCAGTTCCTATCTCCAACTGATGACTAAATCTTGTTGATTCTAGCTCCAAAATATTTCTCAAATCTGCCCTTTCCTCTCCATTGCCAGCGCTAAAGTCCTCACTTGGCCTACCGCAAGTCTCTTAACTGGGCCTCTAATGGGCTCTTATCCAGCCTTAGCAATGCCCTGGCCTCCAGACTCTCCTGGCCCCCAGCCCCCAGCCCCTGAGAGCTCCACTGCTGCTGGATGTCAGCTTCCATCTCCAGGTTCCCCCCAGGCCACTGTCCCCCACACTTCGCCGAAGCTTTGTGTTCTCAGAACCCCCTGTGTATTTTGTGCCCCACTCCCCATGCTTCTGCACTCTGCTCCTTTGATCTGTATGGAATGTTCTGTTCCCTCTGTCTGACCTCCTGTCCACTGGCTCCCATCTGAGAATCCTCCTGTTATCCTCAGAATTTAGTTGGGTGTTCCTTCTTTCCTCCTGTATAGGATTATTGAGGGAAGGAAGCAACAAAATGGCTAAAAAGGGGAGACTTTCTGGAGTGTTATGTCCCAAACATCCCCCTTATCTCTGAGAAACTTCCCCATATTCTCAGGGGTGTACCCTGCACATTATGTGTATGTTTGCACCCACTTTTCCCGAATCACAGCTGAGTAAGACCAGGGTGAACACCTGTTGCAGGTGCTAGCCAATCAGATTCCCTCTTCTTGAAATTTGAAACTGGAATTTTAGTTGGTATTGGAGCAGCGATAAATCGTAGGGAGCCAGAATGGCTACTCCTGGGTTTTGAGCAGGGAGATTCAGGGAAATCTAATCTGTGGAGAGAAACAACAGTGAAGCAGAAGCAGAGTCAAGAGACCATATAGCCAAGAAAGGGAGAATTCTAGACTCTCCAATTCTAGAAATTTAGGTTTTCCAATTCTCAGTTCCGGTTGTACTTGCCATTGGATTGTATGAACCACCCCAACTACGTAAAATAAATGATCTTTTAGATTAAGCTAGTTTGAGTTCTATTTCTTGCAGCCAAGTGATTCCTGAAACTTCATACTTGTGATCATAGTGGAATCAAGATTAGAACTTGCGGGTGGCACTTGGCCGCTTAAATCCTATCATATTCTATAGGATTCTTGACTAAAAAATACACAACAAATAATAATCATCAGATGCAAAATTAAGAACTTTAAAATAATTAATGGCCGATACTATCCTCTCTTACTGCAAGGCTATTCTGGCAAGAGTTGGACTGAAGAATTTAAGTGGATCTGAAGCCAAAGCAAGGCTTCCACCACCCAGCTGGGGTATAAATACCTGGATAACTCTGGGGCGGCGGGAGGGGAGGGGGAAATGGCTGGGCTTCACAAGGGACCTAACTCAACTCGATGATTCTACCAAACAAGATAGAAGAAAACAGGCTGCCTAGTCTACCTTGAGGGATCAGTTCTGTCCAGATATGTTTACCTCATGGGAACAGTGACAATTTAACAGTATACTGACCCTACCAAGAGTGAATTTTTATGGGCCAACGAATACACTGCAGATTCTGGAAAATCAGAGTAGAAATTCCTTTCCCATGAGAAAAGCAAGCAGCAGTAGTTTCTTCTCTATGGACAAAGCAGGGTTGTGAGGAAATAAACAAAAGGATCTCTCCTCAACAGAAGTCTCATCAGTAAAAATTATCCAGAAAGAAAAAGTTGGGTTTACGGTATGTCATAAATAAATCATGAGTTTCAGGAGCAACCTCTCCAACTGAAGCAATAAAAACACTTAGAAACCTCCAATGGGCTTGACTCTGGTTTAAAGGAAAGTCGTAAGAAGCGAAAAGACCGTGTTCTTCTCCCCTGTGGGGTCAGGAAGGAAAGAAAATCAGGGCAAAAGCAACGCATAATAGTACTGGAAAAGGGGGAGCCAATTCCTGGATAACCTGGAGCTCTCAGGAAAAAAGAGGCAGCTGGTCAATTGGCTGGTGTCCCTGAGAGTCTTGTTGTCAGGATGCGCCAGGTTTACTGGCATCTGTGCTCTTATAAGCCCGGATACTCTTACCTACTCCTCATTACTGTCACCACTGGCACATCTTCCCTCCCGACCTCTCTCAGGCCCTTATTCTATTACATGTCGCTGTCTTCAGTGCCACCAGAGCCAGGAGGAAGAACTACTCCAATCTGTCCGGCACAGGATAGACATGGTGCCTGATGCATTTTCACCACTGGAGTGTTGTCCGCAGTGATTTTATCACTGAAGCACACTGTTCTGCATGGCAACTGTATCACTACGAGGCACCTTAGGCTTGCCTTCCATCTAAACAAATCATTAGATTATGTTAGGCCCCCTAAAGCATACTGACTCTTGTCTACGTTATACTCAATGCTATTTTCAGCCTTTTGCTGAAGTTATTTTTAAAAATGAGTGAACCTGGTCTTCCTTGGTGGAGCAGTGGCTGGGAGTCCGCCTGCCAATGCGGGGGACACGGGTTCCATCCCGGGTCTGGGGGGATCCCACGTGCCGCGGGGCGGCTAAGCCCGTGCGCCACGGCTACTGGGCCTGCGCTCTGGAGCCTGCGAGCCGTAACTGCTGGGGCCCGCGTGTCTGGAGCCAGTGCTGTGCAGCGGGAGAGGCCGTGGCGGTGAGAGGCCCGGGCACCGCAATGAAGAGTAGCCCCCCACCCAACCCCGTGCACCACGGCTGGAGGGGGCCCGCGCAGCCACGAGGACCCAACACAGCCAAAAATAAATAAATTAAATAAATAAATTACAAAAAAATGAATGAACCTAATATTTCATTCACGAATGCCTAGGAAATAAAAAGTTAAATGAGATAATATCCTTATCAAAAGCATTACTATATAAATATTTGGGGGTGTCAATGTGATAAGCACTATATAAAGCCAATTAAAGACACTTGAATGATCCTACCTTTAAAAAACTATAAATTGAAATATGACATTAGAATAAACTCACAGGTGCACACAGTTGACTAAAATCCTAGCTTATCTGATACTAAGGAGTGTCATTTTGTGCACTAGGAAGTAGGCTAAAATTTTGAAATTTGTGTAATGTGAAACTATGAGAAAATGTCTACATTTCCCCCCAGAAAAGATTGGATTCAAAAACAGTTTATAAGAAGAGAAGACAAAAAGAAGCCTTAATAGATTAAGGGAAGTTTGAATTTTAAAAGAAAGAAAGAAAAAGAAATCTAGGTACAACAGGTTAACAGGCAGTTTGAAAGGCTAAGTTGTCCTGGTCAATCTGTTGACGTTTACTTCTCATCTCCACAATCGAGTATCGAAATCTGCTAAACGTAAAGGTGAGAGAGGAGCTAATTCTGCTTCGTTTGTCATCTTCTATGCTTGATTTGGGCCAATGGTTGCTGAAGAATTGCTCCCTTACAGGCATGCGAGGGGCAACATGTGCAGTGGAAAGGGTCAGGCTCTATGAGCTAGCCCACAGCATTCCTCCCCCAAATGTAGGATACAGCAGGCATTCTCCCTGACCCAAATTATATCAATAATTGCAATCATGTGACTAGTGCAAATGAGCAGGGAAACCATGTGGACTCACCCTGACTGGGCATTTGTGCGCAAAAATAGTATGTTGTTTTCATTCCTCTCATAAAACTGCAGGGGTGTGCTTTCTGTACGTTTAATAAGTAATACCATTCTAGCCATCACCTGGCATAATTATGACTAATGCTTCCTGCCTTCCCTAAATTGAGGCAACTGGATAAACACAGGAATCAGAGTTAAGAATGCCTGTCGTATAACATCTCTCTCACTAAAGGACATGCACAGCCTCGTGGCGCAGTGGAAAAGCACGGACTTGG
This sequence comes from Leucopleurus acutus, assembly GCF_964270905.1. NCBI lineage: Eukaryota > Metazoa > Chordata > Mammalia > Artiodactyla > Delphinidae > Leucopleurus > Leucopleurus acutus. The sequence goes on along the minus strand of NC_139160.1, from coordinate 11,435,907 downwards.
GCATTAAATAAACTTCAGTTGCACTTCTGGCTCTGTCACTTCACTGCTTTTGTGCTTTGGAGAAAGTAATTTGGACTCTCAGCGTCTGTTTCCACGTTTGTAAAATGGGGATAAAAAATACCGATATTTTAGGGCTGTTATGAGGAATACATAAATAAAATAAAGTGCTCTATGTTTCTCTCTTTCCTTATCTCCCTATTACCATAAATATAACTGTAAGAGAATGTTGGTGTACTTAACAAATTTGATTCAAACGTCATATGAAAAGAGCACTATCTTCCCAACCACGCAGGCAACTTCATAAAGGCAGGTTCTTTATCCCCAGGACTGAACAAAGGGCCTGGTCCATGAAACGCACATAGTAAGTGCATGTCCACAAATGGTAACTCTCTGATGATAAATTGGGATGTACAAATCAGCAAGAAAAAAAAAAATACACTGAAATGTTAAATAAATAATCAAGAGGTTAATATTAAATTTTGACATGGGAAAGTCAAAGCTCAGCCACGTATAAAGAAGAATGGTATAAATTAAAAGTACTTGGGGAATTCCCTGGCAATCCAGTGGTTAGGACTCTGCGTTTTCACTGCTGTGGGTTGGATTCAATCCCTGGTTGGGGAACTAAGATCCTGCAAGCCATGCAGCATGGCCAAAACTAACTAACTAACTAACTAACTAAATAAGTAAATAAATAAATGTACTTGTTTGAGACTGTTAGAGAATTTGACTTAATTCAACAAATATTAATTTAGCTTCTTGTTAGGTTTCGTCAGTTTTGGAGCCAGGAAAACTGGGGTACAAATTAAATGTCTGGAGATTCAACGAAGAGAGAAACAGATACATTTGACGGGTTTGAGGAAAACTTCCTATTAAAGATGATATTTGATATGGGCTTTGAAGGATGTCTGGTCTGTAAAAGGTGGAAAAGGGATGGGGGATGGAATTCAGCAGCCTAAAAAGGCAGGAGAGGCTTTTAATGTCAGGTCAAAAAAAAGTCAAACTAATTCAAATTGGCAACAAGGCCTTGGTGATTAGAAGAAGAATGGTTTCTTTTAAGATCAGGAAGTTAAGAAAAAATTTAGGAAGAAAAGGAAACCAATGAGTTTGGTTTGGGGTAAGCAAAGCATCCTGAGAGGGCTCTTGAGCAGAGCAGGCAGCTAAGAATATGGAGCAGCAGAGAGAAAAGACTAGGAGATATTTGCCATTTTTTTATACAAAGAGAGTTTAAAGCATGGAAAGGGATTAGATCTCTCTGCTAAAGAATCAAGGGGGCTGGAAGGACACACCTTTGGGGATGGGAGAATCTATATTGAGGGCATGGCACAAAGAATAGGGGCCAGTGAAAAAGACTTCAGGGCCAGTGCTTTGAGGATTCTGGAAGCTCAGTGTAAAATGCTATGTAGAAATTGGAGAATACTAAGACGGAAAAGCCATTGAATTTAGACCTTCAGAGATCTAAAATATGGAATAGATGTAAAAAGACAGTAGAATTTTGACTGAATATGTAAGGTACAGTATAGACAAAAGGAACAGGTTATAGTGTTTGAACGAACATGAGCTTTGGAGCCAGGATTTGAATCCCTGACATTCCTCAGTGTGAGCTCGGGCAAATGACATCTTTGAATTTTACTTTCCTCTTTTGCAAAGTGGTGATAATGATGTCTAACTCACTTAGCTGATGTGAATATTAAATTAGATAATGTATGCAAAGTGCCTAGTACAGTGTCTGGTATACATTACATGCTCGACGAATGTTAGTTTCTTTTCCCTTACTCCATGGAAAACATAAGGCAGCAGATGCTCCTTCAGTGAACAAGCATTTAAGACAATCAGAAAAACACACATGAAAAGTAGTAAGATATCAAAAATCAGAGTGTGGCATGAATAATACATTTAAAATTCAAATAACGAATAGAAAGAACCTTGGACCATGTGTCTGAAGATGTTGGTTTTATTCCTAGAAACATCATTCACTATGGAATTACTTGGATAAACTCATTTAATTTTCTACTCCTCAGCTTTCCTATTTATAGAACTGAAATAGGAACTCTAGTTCTGCTCATCAAAAAATGACTATTTTAAGGATCAAATATGATAAGATGTATAAGAAGACAGTTTACAAACCATTACACAGTAAAAAGATAGTATTACTGGATGGTATATACATCTAGCATTTGATAACATTACTGTTATCCTTGTCTGCCTACTTATGTACACATTAAACTGTTGGTTGTTAGCTGGACATTAACCTTGAATGATTCTCAGTTCTCACTGACACCTGAATCCTAACCATTTGTTACCTTTCCTGAATATATGAACCTACTATGTAGACAAGGATGAAGCTTAGGTTTTAGGTTCAGGTTCCCAAATTAATCCTCAACTGTGAGTATCTCCACTGAGTATATATTTAAGCTTGTAATTTGATCATCTGACTCTCCTACTTCCTATGTAGCTTTACGTACATGGAAATATATTTTTAATGTTCCTGCAACATTTAAGATTAACTCCATAGAAGGAATAAATTACAATCAGAAGGGAATTTCATGTCCCTAAAGGTTTCTTAGATTCTAGCAAAACACCTCTGTTACTATTTTGCAAACAGGATGTTGGTTGCTATATCATAATTGCATCTTACTGTGCGTGATGTAATGTGTACTTTGGAATAACTGGCCAAATGAGAAGTTATAAGAAATAAGTAATAGAGGAAAACATAAAGACTTTAGTGTTTTAAAGTTTCAATTACTCACACCTTCATTTGATAGAAGGAAATATATTTACTATTATTTAAGAAAGACAGGTATTACATGAATGGGAAATGTGCTTAGAAAATGGAAGTTAACAGTTAAAACTGATTATAAAATATATTGTTTCCTCAACCTAATGATCTCAGGATGATTAAAACAATACTCAATGGATTTTGAAATGTTTCATCACTGAATGTGAATCTCTAAATTTAAAAGAGCAATTTTGGGGGCAATGCATGGAAAAAAGCATTTTGAAATTTAAAAATGTTTGCTTTTTAAAGGTATAACTAATAATGAAAGCTGTACAAAATGCAAAAATAAATATTCTGCTGGATTTTGTTGCGGCTTCAGAACATTCAAAAGGTAATAGTGATTATGTGGTTTTTGATAAGAAGGGAGGTGACTAAAAAGTGCCTTGTCAGTTTTCCACTCCTTGCCAGCTGCATTAAAATGCAGCTCCGAGCACCATTTTTTCCCTCAGTCTGGAATTTCAGGAGCAAAGAGTACAAAAGAGCTGATGAGCAATGAATGCTTCACCCTTCCTCAATTAATCTTGTCTCTCTACCTTTGCTTTTGCTTTCCCTCTACATGAAGGTAATAATGACACCCTCATCCATTATCCTTTTATCCCTGTTATTCTCGTGAAATTGCTTAATAATATGTTACAGATTCGTCTTCACTCACATAATTCTTCCTGTCATTTGCAGTATATCATCCTACAAACATACAGCCCACTTTCACTGGCCGTTCTTTGAAGATTATTGTCAGTGACATCTTCAGGATGCGTTTGGAATCTGGAGCATCATTTCCGTTGCAATGGGGAATTACACTGACTTATCTGTCATTGCCAAAAGCACAACAAGCAATTCAGTGTTAATGCAAAGGTAACACAGGTTTTTATCCTGCAGCCAGAACAAGGGCTCTTGTAAATTTATGCTAATATGGCCCTTTTAGAGTTTAATAACCTCTTGCCCTACTAGAAAAAGACCCACACATACACAAACACATATGAACTCACACTCCCATATACCAGAAAGATAGCTGATCAACGGGTAATTATTTATTTTCAATCTTTTTTTCATACTCATGTTAATTTCACTTGGAATATTATATAGACATGCTATGGAAAACAGCAGAAATGAAGATTCCATTTCAATCTCTAGTACTAAGTTATTTTTGATGAAAAATATATTTTAACCTAAAGAATTAGCAGAAGTTCCTCCACGACTGCTGTTTTAGTTAGCTTTTCTATCAAGAGTTCAAGACCACTACAAATGAGCAGTTTTCCGTGATTGAGGGTGGCATTCCAGAGGGACCCAGGCAATCCAGTGTGCGTGCCAAGTCTGACAACACATGACAAGCTGGTCGGCGTGCAGTAATTTGACTAATTATACCGGATTAGAGCATATTAATGCAAGCTGTTTTCTCCAGAGTTAATGACCTGCTGACTGGGTTCTGTTAGGCCCCACTAGGTCTACAGGCAGCTAAAAAACAAAACCCTGTTTTGTAAGCCCTCGTCATTTCACATCAGCAAATGAGTATATCAAACGACGGAGCAGCAAAATGTAAGCGACATTTGTCTGCTCTAAACTCCGGCAGCCTTCCCTAACTTTCCACCTCAAGGGCTTCTTTTATATAAATTTGATGTCAGGTTTCTTTTTTTGAAAAAGGAGTAGCCGAGAAGTAAAATCTGGGAGAAAAAAGAAATAATATTAAGAGTATGTTATTGTTGGAGGCGTAGAGGCTGCTGTTTTGAAACAGGGTTTATGTGAAAGAAAACAGTTTAAAATGCATATTAATTTTATTACACATCTACCTTCTCCATAACAAGAATATGTTACAAATAATGATGAATGCCAAAAAAAAAGATGAATTTGTAATAAAATCTTTTCTATCCCTAGCTTTATTTGAAAGATATTTCCATTCCAAAGGGATTTTTATGTTTTAAAAAAGTGGCTGGATGATTTTAAAATTACATAAATATAGAAAAATATAAGATATTGATATTTTCAAATTATTTGTCCATTTCTTTAAAATTAGGTCACATTTAACTCAAAACTACCTAGGAATTTTAACATGTCCCTTAGTGTGTTAAAATTTATATAATTTATGTATATAAATTTTGGTTCTGAAAAGATATAAAGTGACTTACAGGAATATATAAAGTATTATTTGAATTGGAAATATATGAAAGACAAGGTCAAAAATAGAACATGAATCTAGATATAAGATTAATAATAAAAGTGAAAAAGCACACCAGAGTAATTTAAACTTCCATTGTTTAGGCCACAAATTCATGAACTCCCAACAACCAATGTAAAACAAAAGAAGTAGTAAATTCACCATAAAGTTAATAACACAAAATCATTCCAGTTTAGGAATAACTGCACAATTATTTCTAATCCTAAAGCTAGAAATAAATTTACACCAAGGGTTTTCACAAAAAGGGCACCGTATAGAGTAATAAATAATGTTTCAACAATAGCCTCACACTGAATTTCAACGCTTCTAGTATCTCCCAAAGCACAACTTAGAAAAATGAATCCTGCAAGAGAGCTAGTACGAGACGTCCTACTCTTGTCTTCTGAGAGAAATGGACTCATCCAGAGTTTCCGTGCAAGGGGCCGACTTACGAGGACCAGGAGGTGCCTCCCCCAGGCAGAATCAATGGCAGCTAATCCACAGGTTTGCCAATACTCTGTGGTTTGGCCTGGCTCATAAATCTGAGCTCAGCGAATCAGATTCCTGTAGAGAACTGGAAAGAGGAAACGCAGAATGAACTGTATAACTGGTAGTAGGAACTGAAGCTGAAATGTCTCATGATGTAGTGAGAGGCCAGGGGAAACAAGATGGGACACGGGCAAGCCTAAAATTCCAGTGGACCAAAGCTATGACCAAATACAGGAAGCTTATGTGTTGAGGGAGAAGAAAAGAATGTCCAGAGATTAGCAGACCAAGTGGTTTATGAAAGAAGGATAGACAGACCAGTCCCTAGAGCTGACTTACTTCCTGACTTTTAATATTCCAGACCATAAATACATATATCTTTACAATAACATCCCTATTTCTTGAGGTAACTTGAAGAAAGTCTATTCCATGCAACCCAAGAATCTGACCAGGTCAACATGACAGGCCAGGTTCACAGTTTCTGCTAATCAGGTTTCAACGAGGAGAATAGAATATTTAGGAATGAATAGATTCCTTAACATTCAGGCAATCTTCTATAAATACTGTTTCACTCAGCCAAAATTTTAATTGATGTTGGGCAGTGTGTGAAGATTTTGCTTCCTGTCATGTACCTAGAGTTGTGTTAGAAACTGAAAGCAAGACCATATGCTTTCAACTGACAGTTCAAGACTGGGGTGAGTATGGCAAGCTCTTCTGGAAATCTAGGGTGTTTAATGCCTGCCTGAATGGAAGACCGCCCATTTCTGCTATGGGGAACCAGGAGAGGGCTAAGATAGATTTGGGGAAATAACTCTGAGTTGCCTCTAATGCACAGACCGACAAAAATCTCACCTTCAGATTTTTAGTCCATAGTTAATAGTCATAAAATTCTTTGTTTAAAACAAACCAATAACAAACTAGAGGCAGATAAAAATATCAAAATGTCTATGTTGGGCATTAAGATCACTTGCAGCAAAGGTCTCCACAGTTGGTGCAATTTCAAACATGATTGCTTTTTAGTCACCCTACTAGAGTAGTTATTTGCAAACACTACCCTTTAGGTAACTCCTTTTCACTGCCACTATTCCAGGTTAGGCCATTGAAAACTCTTTCGGCACTGTTGTCTTTAATTCATTCTCATAAGATATAAGTCAGAGTAATTATTATTGAGAAAAGTAAATCTGGTTAAAGTATTTTAACAGCTTCCTCCTCCTAACACTTGACAGTAAAGTGTAAATTTCTCAATATGGTCTATAATCTCCCTAAAAATTTGGCACTATCCTTTCTAGTCTGATTCTTGCCAGCATCTTATCCCTCATACTCTCCCAATATACTTTCAAATCCCTGAATGTATCATGATCTCTCTCATCTCCAGGCCTTCATATGTAGCAGTCCAAGGATGAGCAATGAAGTCACACAGACTTCAATACTACTGCCTGTTCTAGTTCTACTAATTTTTAGGTCTGTGATTTTGAGCAACTTGCTTAACTTTTCTGAACCTCTATTTCCTCGTCTACCAATCTGGATCATAATATCTATCTTTAAGAGGTTGTGGTGATAAAGTTGTGTAAGTAGGTGCTCAACAAATGATAGTCACTATAATTACTTTAGATGGGGCACCAATCTATCAGCAATTAATATTAACAAACATCAGGGAGTTTTGGTCAAACATCAGGGAGTTTTGGTTATATTAAAGTCAACACTTCAATATAACTACTAGAATGGTCCTTGTAAACCTGGGAAAAATTATTATGATGAAAAGGGACATAACTGTAACATGTTCAATCAGGCCATTTCTGAGCATTATACTATAAGAAGTACACTTAAAATTAAAAACTGCCCAGAAGAGGCTGGCCCATGTGGTAGCTGTGCAGGCGGTGAGAAGTGGTAAAATATTTGGAGGTAGAGACAACGATTTGCTAAGAGACTATCTATGTGAGATATGAGAGCGAGAGAAGAGTCAAGGATAACTCCAAGGCTTTGGCCCGAACAGCTGGACTGCTGAGGTTACAAGAAAGTTAGATAAGAAAGACTGTGGGTAGAACAATTTTTTTTGGATCGGGGCAGAAAGGAAAGGAAAACAGGGGCTCAAAATTGGATAAGGTAAGTTTGATTTCTCTACCAGACACTCAGGTAGAAATGCTTACTAGGCAGTTGAATGTAAGAGCCTGGAGTTCCACACAGAGATCCAGGACACAAATACACCTTGTGGATTTTTCAGCATATTGATGATATTTAAGGCCATATGACTGAATGAGATTACCAAGGAGGTAATTGTAAAAAGAAAGAGAAGTCCAAGAACTAAGCATTGGGGCTTTCCAAGGGCAGGTGGTTGAGGAGAAAAGAAGATTCAACAAAGGAGAAATGAGTGAGGAAGGAGGAGAACCAGAGTAGGGTGTTCTGGAAGTCGAAGTAAGAAAGTGAGTCAAGGATGAGGATGTGATAAATTATGTTGAATAGAACTGAGGTTGGTCTCCAGATTTGGTAAAATGGAGGCCATTGGTGACCATGACAAAAGCATTTTCAGTAAAGTGGAGAAAGCAAAAGCCTATTTTGGGTGGATTTAAGAGAGAAAGGAACAATCACTGGAGACAGTTTTAAGGACAGAAAAGCGTACAGCAGCTAGAAGAAGAAAAATTAACAGGAGATCCTTATTGCTATACGCACCCAAAATGGCTGGGTGGTTAGTAAGAAGGTGTTCTGCGATGTGAAATTAGACCAGATGACTTACAAAGTTCTTTCTAACTCTATGGCAATAGTTTTATAATTTAAGAAATGGTTTGGAGTTAAGAACTTTGAGCTAGGAATCAAAAGAGTGGCCTGTTCTAGTTCTTCTAACTAGATGTATGATCATCAACAAGCTACTTGGGGGCTTTATTTGTACTGAAAAATTGGGAAGAAATAATTTATTGCAAATTCTAACTCTAAACACTTAAGAGGTGATTTACTAAGGATTTATCTTTTGACTATGCTGCAGGGAATGAGTGATGGAGTAGTAGAACACTAATAATTTTTGGGTGCTAGGCATTGCTAGTCCTTACTATTTAAATTTTCCAAAGATCCTATGAGGTAGGTCTCAATGGTTCTAATTTCTGGATGAGGAAACTAGAGATCTGAAAAGTTAAGTGGCTTTATATCCAAGTTTGGTTAACTACACAGCGTGAGCTGTGTAACCATATCATCCTGATGTCACAATTCTGTGTAAGAATTTCAAATTACCATAGCTAAATTAATATATATGATTTCTCAAACACTTGCAAAACCTAATAAGGCAGACTTACACACCTTTCTACTCATTTAATAACTGCTGTAAATAATAATAAATCAGACATAAGTTTAATAAAATTGGAAATATCTAAAATAATCTGAAGAATTAATATGAATCTGGTGTTAAATGATTATAGGAATTTGATTTCTCAACTTACCAGTTATTTAAATTTGAATTAAAGATCAACTGAAAGTAAATGTTATTTTAAAACATTTATAAATAAAAAAAAACCTGTAAGGTGAACTTAAAGACTAAAGTAGAAAGTTTTCTACCTTTAAAGCTAATTAATTTAAAACAATTAATTAATTGAATATTAATTAAAACACAAATAATTTTTAAAATTTCTCCGATCATAAAAGATTTCCCAGATGCTAAAACTCACCAGTATCTCTGAGATTATTTATTTTATTACATTAACCTTTTGGATGAAGAAAATATATTTATTAAGGAAATTTTTCCAAGAGACAAAGGAAGTTGACAGCCATATATTTTTAATCTGTTTCTTCAACATTGTACTTTGGGTATCCCTTCTAAGATGCAAACACAAATTCAGAATATAGCTTCAACTCCAGTTTAGGCTTAGATGTATCCCTGACATAAGAAAACAAGAAGTTTGTTTTTATGCACACTATATGAAAAAGATGAGGAGATGAAGAGTTAATAGGTAAAAATGGAGTATTTAAGCAATGAAAATTAAGTGATTATACTTCCGGTTCAGAATTCTTACTTCCATTTTTTTCACTCCCAATCCTCAAATTCCAGAAGAAACTGTTTTGGTGTAACTAAAATTTCAGAGTAACCACAGAGCACAGTGAGTTAGTCTTAAAGCAACAAAGGTCAAAGGCCAAAGGCCAAATATCTACTCATGAAATAATAGTTTGCTATTTCTAAATCTAAACTCAAATCCTATTTATCTTTTATAAACTAAATCTTATAAAAATTTAGTTTTCACCTAAATGTTTGAATTCAATATGAATTTATCATGGTTCCAAATAAGACTATGTATATTTTATTTAGATGTATATTTTGGTATGTATGGTAGTGGAATACAGTCTCATTACAAAAGTAACTTCTAGAAATGTTATTTTGAATTCTGATTTTTCCCATTTACTTTCTTTCTTTTTTTTTTTTTTTTTTGCGGTACGTGGGCCTCTCACTGTTGTGGCCTCTCCAGTTGCGGAGCACAGGCTCTGGATGCGCAGGCTCAGCGGCCATGGCTCACGGGCCCAGCTGCTCCGCGGCATGTGAGATCTCCCAGACCGGGGCACGAACCGTTGTCCCCTGCATCGGCAGGCGGACTCTCGACCACTGCACCACCAGGGAAGCCCCCATTTACTTTCTTTACAATAATATGTATATACTTATATACATTTACTTTTAAAAGTCAATTAATACAAGCCAGTAATTTACTGAGATAAAAATGATGTTCTGAATAGTAATACTTGTACTTACTACTGAAAAATAAGCAAGATTCCATTTAGAAATAAAAAACATATATCAATAAAAAAAATTTTATTTTATTTTTACATACTTAAAAATAGAAACTGCAAGTCAACGAGTGAGGTATGATGGGTGTGACACCCTAGGGAGGGGTCTGAACTGTGGCAGCCTCCACGTCGGGCAAGCTCAGTATACAGGAGGTAGGTGCTATTCAGCTCCAGCATCATGAGAGAGTAATGGTTGTATTTTGGGAGAAAATTGTATGTGTATGTGTGCGTGTGTGCGTGTGTATCTGAAACTTTATAAAATCTCTGGTAAAGGAATGAGAAAACAGTTTCCGTTAAGAATTGGCATGTATACCATTTTACAGGGAAGAGGGCCACAAAACCTTTGGCAGAGTTTATAAATTGGCAGCCTTTTGGCCATATTTTGCTACAGATATGCTTTTCTTGGCTTGCACAGTACTTTTGGTTGTCTTGTTGTTTTTAACTTCAATTAGCTGGTAACATTCTATAGCTGAGATGTTCCACATTCTGATTTTGTCATCCAAAATATTTCCTCTAAAATGAATACTCACTCAGGATTGTATTACATATAAAGAATGTGACATATCCCAATATCCAATTGAATATTCATATTCGTTGCCTTCTTCCTACATAGTGTAGTTATAATATACATCTTTCCTGCTCTTTAACTGAAAGCAGTCTCATTTTTTTTATTTCAAATTTGCACGTTCCAAATTGGTTCTTGTTCCCTTCTCTGAGGGAGTAACTATAATTGGACAATGCATTAATATCTTACTGGACAATTTCAAGGTTAAATCTATAAGTTAAGGAGAAATTTTAAAGATTTTAAAGTATATTATTAAAACCATTTTGACAATCAATCAGGTTAACAAAAATTGGTAAGAATGATAATATATGATGTTGACAGGGGAGCAATGACATGTATAGTTGTATATGCTACTCTATATATTTGTATAAACTTTCTGGAGCCAAGTTTTGAAAGCAATACGTACGAAAGCTTCAAAAGCAAAGACAAGACAAATTTTCAATACCAGCACGTCTACTTCTAGGAACTTATCCCAAAGAAATAAGTGAACAAATGTACAAAGGGGTATTTGCAAAGTTATTCATGGCTTAAAATACAGAAACATTAAAAGTTTTATTTATAGAGGATTGGTTATTCTACTGCATTTATACAATGAATATTAATTATGTAGCTGCTAAAAAGAATGATGAAGATTTATACTTACTGAAATGTGCCCATATTACATTATTGCATGAACAAGTCACAAAATTATTTGTATACCATCACCTGTAAAAATACATCTTCCTGAGCTTCCCTGGTGGTGTAGTGGTTGAGAGTCTGCCGGTCGACGCAGGGGACGTGGGTACGTGCCCCGGTCCAGGAAGATCCCACATGCCGCGGAGCGGCTGGGCCCGTGAGCCATGGCCGCTGAGCCTGCGCGTCCGGAGCCTGTGCTCCGCAACGGGATAGGCCACAACAGTGAGAGGCCCGCGTACCGCAAAACAAAACAAAACAAAACAAAACAAAACATCTTCCTCTATTTGGATACACACACTGAAAACGTAAGGGATTATAAATGCCAATTTTTATCTCAGGGCTGTTAGATGATAGGTAATCTTAATTTTATTTTTTATACTATTCTAAATTACCTACATTTTAACATTCAGCAAGTATTAACATTGTATGCATTAAAAGCAATAAATGCATTAGTTTTGAAAGCAAAACAGAAATTTGATTTATAATAGGTTAAAGATAAAGACTCATAAAGGTCATTAGTCTGTAGGCTAACAATATACTTTTAAATTTATATTTTCTGCGATGACACTGGAAGCTAGTAAATATTTACACACAAAAGAGGATTATTTTAAAAAGGGAGTCATCATTGAATCCATGGGGAAAAGTTGTTATTGACTGTTACCTCAAAAGTTAAATGATATCATTAGTTAAATTTTTATACACTAAGAAACTGAATTTTGTTAACTAAGTTTTATATGCTCATAAAACTTAAAGTAACTAGAAAAGCAACACACAACTTGACTTCATGTTTTCTAATTTACGTTTCCAGCTCCTATAGAGGAAGGGAGGGAAGCTGTGAGAATTTATGGACTCTTCCCAAGTCTATCTGTAGGCCGAGACCCCACGTAGGGTATCAGATATAACCAAGAGTGCGCTGATAAGTCAGCGGGGTGGCCAGGCTCATCTTCAGGGCTTGCCCGTTCCTGTTGTATGTGCCACTGTGGGTTTCAAGCCCCCGAGGTGCGGTCACCGGCTATGCAGCTGGGAATAAATGAGCACATGCCACTCTCAGAACCCTCTAGGAGCCAGCTCCAGCGCACCACTGCTTCCACACTGGAGATTTCCACTCTGTTTCTACATGGTTAGCAGATAAACCCATGTAATAAACCTCGTGGAAAGAACACACAAACAAAATACCAGAGAGAACGTAACCAAGAAAGACACACTTCTAGAGAAGTCCCTTCACTTGCTTTTTCCTGTCTGTGAACATAGCCTAAAACTAGCCTAACACTTCCTTTTGATATTATAATTATTTATAACTCTTTTCAGCTGCTTTTTTCTACATGTTCTCTCACTTAATGTATTATCAGTAGAAAGTTTCATTATGGTTGTAAATGTTGAATCAGAAGTGTATGTGCAAATGTTTTCAGGTCTTTGGAATGAAAATGAATAAATACAAATACTTTTTATAGCAAGGTGTCTTCAACAAATCAACTCAAAGTCACTTTCTCAGGAAAATCTTCCCTGAACTTGCTGACCGGATCAAATTCCCCAACAAGAGTTCATTCAATGGTCATAAATTTACATATATTTGGGTGCTTATTTGATTTCTTCCTGTCCCCCCACTAAAGAGACACTAAAACTCCAAAGGGCAGGGTGGTATTGTTTTAGCTCTCTCCACTGTTCACCAGCACAGTCTCTGCACTAGCAGGGGATTCAAAACATTTTTAATTAAATACATAAATAACTTTTTTACTGTGGGAAGATGATTACAGGTATACATTCATATGCGTGAGCATACACACATGAATACACTCAGCCCTTTGGAAAGTGTCAACATTAAAACTCAGCGAAGGAATTTGGAATTCAAAGGAATTAATAGGTTTTCTTTCTCATATTGGAGGCTCTGGTGATGAACGAGAAGTTGAGGAAATGGAACTTGACGTGGAGTACATGGGTCCAGTATTAAATGAGTTGTGGACAGCAAGAATTGCATTCACCATCTACCACTTTTTAAGAAAGAGAGATGTGTATTCAAAAGCCACAAAACACACACAAAGGGTAAAGTGGGGTATTAGTGCTGGAAGCTCTGTGTTTGAGTCCACTGTGGTCCAAACATAAACAAAGATGTAACCGACTGCATATAATCTAGCCTGATTGCTATTTACCATGCTGGCTTTTAATTCTTAGCAAGCCAGAGACGAAAATACAGCTTTGAAAACTATTAACATTAAGAAGACATTTACAAGTAAAAAATTAATGGAGAACCCAAAATAAAATTCTTGAGGATTAAGAATTACATCATCCTAACAAAATATTTTTTAAGTTGGAAAACTATATTATTAGAAAGCAGCAAAATGGTTCACATTAGACCTTCCACTAAACATTTAGCTGGTATTTTCCACACATTGCTCCAATGAAAAAGGGTAAGCAGTAAAAATGTGCTTCTGAGAGTTTTAAACCATATTGTACAGAAGTCACATCAAATTAATACTGAGGACCATTTAGAGCTTTTATTCTGAAAAGCTTTTGAAAGGGGATTAAACTATGAAAACTCTCATGATACTGAAGTACCTATTAGTGGGTTGAGGAGGTAAGAAAGGAACAATGAAAGTGTTATTTTTAGATAAGTCTTTACTTTTTGTGCAGGAGCACAAAGCGTTGCTGAAGGGCACAGCAACAGTTCTCTAGCAATATCCCACGCGTGGAGGCGCTGATGAGCAGAATTCTGTTGTCTTCTCTTTTTAGAAATAGGTCGTTTTCTTTACAGCGACGTATTATAGGTAGAGCACTTTAACTAATATAAACGTAACTGGATGGTATAGACAAACCAAAACAAAACGTTATCCTAAGTATTGCCATCCTGAGAAGACTATCATAGGCTCTTTGTTTCCTTGAATAGGAGGGAACTGATCTTTGCAAGGCCTCTAGCAAACTACTCCCCTAAAAAATGAGTTTCCACTCTCTCTGATAATATTTTACAGAATGAACAACTATGTTTTCAAAAAAAAAGAAGCAGGAAACAGCTTCGAGGAGTGAGAACACAAACCTAGATAGTTGTCATCTCATCAAAAATAATGAATGCCCAGGAGGCTTCAACTTCCTGTCTCTCAGCCATTGGTCCAATCACAACAGGCTACTGAAGAGAAAAGAGGAGGTGAGGAAACACTCTCCTCCATCAGCCTCAGCTAGCACCTGTAACCTCCAAACAACTATATACCAGCAGATCTGACAAGGCAACAACCCCAAAAGACAACTGGAAATGTCGCTGCTTGCCTGCTGAGCCTCCGTCAGTGAAGGGGCGCAGCCCAGGGTGGGTGACGGCTCTGTGTCCGTCCCATCCTGACACACAGTCCCCTCCACCCTGACACACAGTCATGCCCTCACATAACAGTCTTATGGCTAATGATGCAAACGTGAAGTGTAAAGTCTCCTTAATTTGACCCTTATTAAACTCCTAATTGGATTGAAGCAGGCTCTGAGTGGAAAGCAACCCTGGATTATTCGGGAAAGCTCTTACAAAATGAAGCCCAAATTACAAAAGGCTGCTCTGGCTGCAGGACATCACAAAGAACAGGCAATGAATTGCAGCTGTCACTTGAGTTAAAAATCTAATCAATTGCCTTTTTTAAACAGGTAACTTTTAGAACAGTTTCTTCATTGTGATACTCTTCAGAGGACGCTTGACCCAAATTTAATAAGCTGCTATTAAAGCAGAAGAGCAGCTGTAGCGCAAACACTGTCGAATGATACTGTGCATTCAGTCTTAATGATTTTAAAATGACTACAACCATTGCTTCATTCAAGAGGAACAAATCGGGCTCTCTGCTCACAATGTCTTAACACAAACTGTCTGAGCAGACAGCGTTCATTTGTCCTCCATGAACCCCCGAGGTCAGCCGCATTGCTGAGGACATCTCAACAGTTTAATTGTGTTTCTTCTGTAATAAGTCTGAGTGGAGAGACTTAGGAGTCCTTGTATGTGAAAACTCGCTTTTCTGTAGGGAAATATACAGCTTAAGTAAAGAGACGGGGGGTGGGGGGGGAGGATATGCAGACAGGTGTAAAACATGAAGTAATTATAGAAGCTCAAATTAGTTCTTAGGCCGGAGGCAAAAAAGACAACAGTGCCTTGACAAAAGAGAATAGCAAATAAGGGCAGCAAACAAAAAATGACTTGAATGTGTAAATTAGCAAGAAAACTGAGACAGAAAAGCAGCTTTACTCTACTATTATTCCCCACATGAGAACAGAGCAGCTGAACATGATCAAGAGAGCTTTGGAGGAGAGAGGCAGGCATCACCACGGACCTCAAGCCAAAGAGTGGCAGCTCTGCGCTTTCTAGTCAGTCACTCATTATGTGCTGAAGTGCTCTTGAGAAGTGCCTCTTAGACTTGACCTATCATATTACTTCTTCTGTAAACACATAATCCCTGCTTGTTAGGTGGTGTCAACACTAGCATTCATTCACTACGGTAGTCTTTTTGTGAATAGACACTTTAGAAGTGCTGCCAAAACCCAAGAATTGACACCATAATAAAATAATTTGAATTTCAACCAGGTAAACAGATGTTATGCTTTTCGCTAAAGAGCAATGTAAATAGCATTACATCAATTTTCTCTTATTTGGGAAAAACAAAACCAAAATAAAACTGCTTGCTTATGGCAAGACTATTTTTTTTTTTTTTCCTACAAGTGATTATGATTAACTTGGGCTACAGATCCAAACAAGGAATAATACCTACTCCGAAACTGCCTGGTGTGGTCACATAAATTCCACCAAGCATATCTGTTTAAACAACAGAACAACACACAAATCTCAACCAAAAAGTCACAAACAACTCATTAATAATATCAGAAAAGTATATGTCTGTATGTCTCTTGCACCAGGCATGGCTGACGATAAGATATTAGAGGAAAAAATTAATGGAGCGTTTGGCATGCTGTGTTTCTATTAGTGAAGACAGATATCATTTAATTAAACTATAACAGGAATTAAACATTTAGTATAGCTAGTTGACAAATATATTTTTACTATTTTTAAATATAAATATTCTTATGAAGATTCAGATTTGAAGCAAAAATATTTTCAGTGTTCATTTGGATAAGTTAAATAGTCAAGGAGAAAGTATTATTTATTAAAGAGATGGGAGCACTTTGTTTTTCAACTTCTTTTCTTCAAGTTATCTGGAAGGACATTTTTAAAAACTGCTAAGTGTAATCCCTGCTCTCCTAGTGCTTTAAGAAAAGTATTTCATCATCTAACATTGCTACGCCATCTCTAAAATAAATGAACCATGATGTCTTCACGTGGTAGAGCAGTGATGTGTGACTGTGGCTTATTTCACCAGGCATCAACACCAGAGACTCCTGCTTTGGGCCCATTGCTCTGGGTACCAGATAGGAACCAACTTGCCTGAGGGAAGAAAAAACTGAATAGTAATTAGCAAGTATTTGCCACACCTCATGGAAGATATTTTGGTAATTCTTCTTGGACACATAAAAGACAAGATTAGCAATGAAAAGTTTTCAACCCAGGGAGGGCTGCGTGTTACATGTATCTAACTCATACATAATAGTAAATATTCACATAAGCAAGTAATTCTTAACACCCAGGGAAAAGTCTGCTTAGCATCTCCAATGCGTTTCCTTCATGAAATTTTATTTATATGACCCTTAAAGAACAGAGTTTTTGTACAAATCAAAATATGCTGAGATCTACAATGTTACAAATCTATTGTTAAATAATTTTGCTTCTAAAATAACAATTGTGTGCAGGAAAAAAGAGTACGAATAAATAAAACAACATATTCAAGGTAAAAATAAGAGCCAATCTTACAAAGAAGGTTTAGTAAGCTATAAACATAAATATTCATTTCAAGTGGATTTCATTTTAAAGAGACTTCTCTTTAAATATTTGGTAGAAAATTAATGCAGCATAGGGAGATCAGCTCAGTGCTTTGTGATGACCTAGAGGGGTGGGATAGGGAGGATGGGAGGGAGGCTCAAGAGGGAGGGGATATGGGGACATGTGTTTGCACATGGCTGATTTGCTTTGTTGTGCAACAGAAACTAACACGGTATTGTGAAGCAATTATAGTCCAATAAAGATGTATTAAAAAAAAGTATCAATAGAAACCAAAAAAAAAGAAAACTAATGGAAAAGCATAAATATATTTAATTATATAATACTAGAGAAGATTATAAATAATCTGAAGTCTCCTAGGTATACCTAAGACTTTAGATTTCTCTAAAGAGAAATCTCATTGCCCCTCATTCTGATATTAGCATAGCCACTCCAACTCTTTTATGACTGCTGTTTGCATGGTATATAATTTTTTCATCTTTTTATTTTCAACCTATCTGTATCTTTGAGTCTAAACTGGGACGAAGCATACAGTTGACAGCATAGAGTTTATGTAGACAGCACATAGTTGGATCCTGTTGCTTTAGAAAAAAGAAAAACTCAGTCTGATGGTCTACTTTCTGATTGGATGGTTTAACCCATTCACATTTAATGCTATGACTGATAAAACTGGATTTACATCTGCCTTCTGTATGTCTCGTGTCTTTTTTTTCTTCATCTATTTCTCCTTTACTGCCTTCACTTGTATTAAGTAAATAGTTTTTAGTACAACACGGTAATTCCTTTAATGATTTTTAAAACTATATATATTTTAGAGGTTGCTTCAGGCCTTACAATACACATTTTAACTTATCAGAATACAAATTTACTTTTTTAAAATTTAGATCCTACTTGCTTACCAAAAAGATTTGAGGCACTTTTAAGTTTTCTCCCTAAGTCTTCAACACAACTTTGTTAACAATGTTGAATAACAAGGTGCCAAGTTCAAAATTTCCTAATATTTTGCTCTTCTCTGCTCTTCTGACACATGTCACATTCTCTGTAATTTCTCAACAGTGATTGATTCTTCAAACTTACAAGTTTTTTCAGTACCCTGAAGTCATGAATTCATTTCAAGTGATTAATTACTTTCTTAATCATTTTCTTACTTTTCATCAATTTTGTTTTTACTCTTAATTGTATTCATTATATTCTTCCTAAAGATATAAAGAAAACTACATAGAGTTGTGTTTTAAAAATACTTCATAGCTAAAGGTTTAATTTTCAAATGATATGTCATAAAGAAATCATTAAACATATAAAACAACTTGTTTATAAAAGAATTGTTGTAAGGGTCCTTGGAAGAATAAACTCAAGTAGATTTGACTAAAATTAAATCATAAAACTATGATTTACTGCTAACTCTTCAGGAGTATATATATGTTGCATGTGATAAAGTAATACCTTCAAAGATAAATCTGCTGATGTTTTGTGCTGACCTCAAAATTAAACAAAATATAGAGAACTGAATGATTTTAGAAGTGGATGGGTATAAGAAGCTTTAGAGATCATCTATTCCAATGCTCTCACCGTACAGGGCAAGAAACTGGACAGAGAGATTAACTAAACCCATTAATAAAGGTCAGATAGTTCATTTGAAAAAGATCAACCCCTAGAACCCGAGTGTTGTTATTCGTAGTCAAGGGCTTTACTCACTCTACTGTGAAACTATGTGAAACTAAGGAAGCTATGTGACAAACAAAGACTTAAAGTATTTTGGGCAGTTTTACAAACCTAAAATGAACCAGGTATGAGTGACTCCTATAAAAATATCCTGAGACACACTTTGGTAGTATTGGAAACAGATATGCTTGTGGACTAAGACTTGGGTTGGCCCCTAAATAGACCTTCATAAATATCAAGGTCTTTTAAAAGCTTATGATTGCCCTGGCTACAGGAATACATTTAAATACCATCAGCTGCTGATGACAATTTTTTTTAAATTAAGTATCTTAAAAATATTCAAAGCGGGCTTCCCTGGTGGCGCAGTGGTTGAGAGTCCGCCTGCCGATGCAGGGGACACGGGTTTGTGCCCCGGCCCGGGAAGATCCCACATGCCGCGCAGCGGCTTGGTCCGTGAGCCATGGCCGCTGAGCCTGCGCATCCGGAGCCTGTGCTCCGCAATGGGAGAGGCCATAACAGTGAGAGGCCCACGTACAGCAAAAAAAAATTCAAGGCATCAAACTAGAAATGATTTTGTGAGGTGGTCTTTGGCTTCCAATATTCCAGCAACCCCTGGAATTTGTTTCCATCTGTGCAGGTTATGGTGACTCAGCCTGTTTTCCTCTCCATTCACTCATTTTATTCCTTGTGGGCTTTCTTTCCCAAAGGTTCTTCTTTCCCTCTCCATCCAAAATCTTGTCATCACTTTTAGAGAATTCAAGATTCATTATATTCAATATTCAATCTATTCCAAGTTTAATCTTAAAATTATCTGATTTCTTTGAATTCCAACAGTCTATTCCTGTCTATGGCCATATTCTGTTTGATTGACTCTGCCTCCTACTTTAAACTATCTTATTAACTCATCTACTTAGGAATCTTACTTCATCTACTCCTCACTCAGATCTACGGTTGCCAGAAAAAGTACAGGATGTTTGTTCAGACAAACAATGAAATGTTTATCTGAAATATACATTTAGCTGGAAATGCTGTATTTTCTCTTTTTTTTTGAATTTTATTTTTTTTATACAGCAGGGTCTTATTAAGTTATTTATTTTTTACATACTAGTGTATACATGTCAATCCCAATCTCCCAATTCATCCTCCCCCCCCCCAACCACCCGGCTTTCCCCCATTGGTGTCCACACAATTGTTCTCTACATCTATGTCTCTATTTCTGCCTTGCAAACCAGTTCATCTGTACCATTTTTCTAGATTCTACATATATGCGTTAATATATGATAGCTGTTTTTCTCTTTCTGACTTACTTCACTCTGTATGACAGTCTCTAGGTCTATCCACATCTCTACAAATGACCCAATTTCGTTCAGTTTTATGGCTGAGTAATATTCCATTGTATATATGGACCACATCTTCTTTATCCATTCGTCTCGACGGGCCTTTAGGTTGTTTCCCTGACCTGGCTATTGTAAATAGTGCTGCAATGAACACTGGGGTGCATGTGCCTTTTTGAACTATGGTTTTCTCTGGGTATATGCCCAGTAGTGGGATTGCTGGGTCCTATGGTAATTCTATTTTTAGACTTTTAAGGAACCTCCATACTGTTCTCCATAGTGGCTGTATCAATTTACATTCCCACCAACACTGCAAGAGGGTTCCCTTTTCTCCACACCCTTTCCAGCATTTGTTGTTTGTAGAATTTCTGATGATGCCGATTCTAACTGGTGTGAGGTGATACCTTATTGCAGTTTTGATCTGCATTTCTCTAATAATTAGTGATGTTGAGCAGCTTTTCATGTGCTTCTTGGCCATCTGTATGTCTTCTTTCGAGAAATGTCTGTTTAGGTTTTCTGCCCATTTTTTGATTAGGTTGTTTGTTTTTTTGATATTGAGCTGCATGAGCTGTTTATATATTTTGGAGATTAATCCTTTGTCTGTTGATTCGTTTGCAAATATTTCCTGCCATTCTGAGGGTTCTCTTCTTGTCTTGTTTATAGTTTCCTTTGCTGTGCAAAAGCTTTTAAATTTCATTAGGTCCCATTTGTTTATTTTTGTTTTTATTTCCATTACTCTAGGAGGTGGGTCAAAAAAGATCTTGCTGTGATTTAGGTCAAAGAGTGTTCTTCCTACATTTTCATCTGAGAGTTTTATAGTGTCTGGTCTTACCTTTAGGTCTTTAATCCGTTTTGAGTTTATTTTTGTGTATGGTGTTAGGGAGTGTTCTAATTTCATTCTTTTACACTTAGCTGTGCAGTTTTCCCAGCACCACTTATTGAAGAGACTGTCTTTTCTCCATTGTATACCCTTGCCTCCTTTGTCATAGATCAGTTGACTACAGGTGTGTGGGTTGATCTCTGGGCTTTCTATCCTGTTCTTTGATCCATATTTCTGTTTTTGTGCCAGTACCATATTGTCTTGATTACTGTAGCTTTGTAGCATAGTATGAAGTCAGGGAGTCTGATTCCTCCAGCTCCGTTTTTTCCCCTCAAGGTTGCTTTGGCTATTCAGGGTCTTTCGTGCCTCCATACAAATTTTAAGATTTTTTGTTCTAGTTCTGTAAAAAAATGCCACTGGTAATTTGATAGGGATTGCACTGAAACTGTAGATTGCTTTCGTAATAAGAGTCATTTTCACAATATTGATTTTTCCAATCCAAGAACACGATATATCTCTCCATTTGTTTGTGTCATCTTTGATTTCTTTCATCAGTGTCTTATAGTTTTCTGAGTACAGGTCTTTTACCTCCTTAGGGGGGTTTATTCCTTGGTATTTTATTCTTTTTGTTGCAGTGGTGAATGGGATTGTTTCCTTAATTTCTCTTTCTGGTCTTTCGTTGTTAGTGTATAGGAATGCAAGAGATTTCTGTGCATTAATTTTGTATCCTGCAACTTTACCAAATTCATTGATTAGCTCTAGTAGTTTTCTGGTGGCACCTTTAGGATTCTCTATGTATAGTATCATGTCATCTGCAAATAGTGACAGTTTTACTTCTTCTTTTCCAATTTGTATTCCTTTTATTTATTTTTCTTCTCTGATTGTCGTGGCTAGGACTTCCAAAACTATGCTGAATAACAGCGGCAAGAATGGACATCCTTGTCTTGTTCCTGATCTTAGAGGAAATTCTTCCAGTTTCTCACCATTGAGAATGATGTTTGCTGTGGGTTTGTCATATATGGCCTTTATTATGTTGAGGTAGGTTCCCTCTATGCCCACTTTCTGGAGAGTTTTTATTATAAATGGGTGTTGAATTTTGTCAAAGGCTCTTTCTGCATCTATTGAGATGATCACATGGTTTTTATTCCTTAGTTTGTTAATGTGGTGTATCACACTGATTGATTTGCGTATACTGAAGAATCCTTGCACCCCTGGGATAAATCCCACTTGATCATGGTGTATGATACTTTTAATGTGTTGTTGGATTCTATTTGCTGGTATTTTGTTGAGGATTTCTGCATGTATATTCATCAGTGATATTGATCTGTAATTTTCTTTTTTTGCAGTATCTTTGCCTGCTTTTGGTATCAGGGTGATGGTGGCCTCATAGAATGAGTTTGGGAGTGTTCCTTCATCTGCAATTTTTTGGAAGAGCTTGAGAAGGATGGGTGTTAGCTCTTCTCTAAATGTTTGATAGAATTCGCCTGTGAAGCCATCGGGGTCCTGGACTTTTGTTTGTTGGAAGATTTTTAATCACAGTTTCAATTTCATTACTTGTGATTGGTCTGTTCATATTTTCTATTTCTTCCTGGTTCAGTCTTGGAAGATTCTACCTTTCTAAGAATTTGTCCATTTCTTCCAGGTTGTCCATTTTATTGGCATAGAGTTGCTTGCAGTAGTCTCTTATGATGCTTTGTATTTCTGTGGTGCCCATTGTAACTTCTCCTTTTTCATTTCTAATTTTATTGTTTTGAGTCCTCTCCCTCTTTTTCTTGATGAGTCTGGCTAAAGGTTTATCAATTTTGTTTATCTTCTCAAAGAACCAGCTTTTAGTTTTACTGGTCTTTGCTATTGTTTCCTTCATTTTTTTTTCATTTATTTCTGCTCAGATCTTTATGATTTCTTTCCTTCTACTAACTTTGGGTATTGTTTTTTCTTCTTTCTCTAGTGGAAATGCTGTATTTTCATATGCTTAGATTTTGGGTGGACATGGAAAGAAGAACCTTTTCCTGAGCTAACTGGGAGTCCTGTATTTCCATATGTTAAACCCCACAAGACTTCCAGTTTCTTCATCATCCCATTTTCTTCCAATTTATCAACCTAACTACATTTTTTTCCCTCCAGTCTAGAATGAGTAGTCCATAAGTCTAATCACATAAGTACCTTAAATTCTTTCACATCCATATCCTTCAGCCATAAGCTCTCCCCAAATCCTTATCTCAGATATATTCTGCAATTTAGTTTCTCTCCTCTTCCACATCTAGATGGCTGAGTGACAGGGATCATTTTGACTTTACGTAAATCGACACCATTACAAATTTATGGTTTCTATCATGGTGGATCTTTGCTCTTCCTCCTCAATCTTTTACTTGTTCTTGATCAGTGTATTAGCTCCATTCCTTTTAGTGATGATTTAAACATACAAGTTCCTCCTTAACCCTTACCTAAGGCCCAGTGCTTTCTACTGCCAAGAGAAAATTGAGGCCTCATTTACATACTCCACCTACTGTTTAAACCACCATCTATAAACTTATCTCTACCCACAGCTACCTTCCACAATGCAGCAGACTCCTCCTCATATATTCTAGACCTTACCAGTCTGTCTCAAAGCAAGACCCTCATTCTCTATTGTTACTATTACATACGGAATACGGGAAATGAAAAGCAATGCTAACAACTGTGCAGAGTTTACCTTCAAGGCAAACTGAGCCATCCCGCAACTGCGACCTCAAGAGAAGGATACCATTTCCTTCTGTTAGTCTTGGAGATAGGCCTCCATGGATTAGTTCTCTCTTTTTCAGTTTTAACCTCTCTTCTATTGCTCCTCTCTCAAAGCCCTAACTATGTGCAAATCTCTCTTAAAATTTATCCTGCATCACTCCATAATTGCCACTGTATCTCTTACATTTCATTTATCAATATACCCAGTTTTCTTGAAAGCGTATTTTACACCTCACTTACTCCTGCTTACTCTTCAACCCACTGTAATCTGCCTTCTGTCTCTGTGGTTCTGCTGAAACTGATGTGGAAAGAAAATAAACTTTTCATTTTACTTGACCTCTTTGTGGTAGCTGAACTGTTGTCCACTATCTTTTTATTAAAACTCTCTTGTTTTGGGCTTTTAGGACAGTCCTATCTCTTTGTTTTCCTCCTTACTTCTCTGAACATTACTTCTCATTTATCTCTCCTGGGTCATCTTCCTCTGTTGGTGATCCCTAGGATAATGTCCTTGTGCCTGTACTCACTCTATACTGTCTCCTGGCCACTTTCAAGCACTCACGCTTCTAACTACAAAAATATTATGCTCTAACTACAGAGAAAATTATGGTGAATCCCAGATCTTTCTCTTAAGCTTTAGAGAAAGCTTATATATGTGTGTGTATGTCTCTGTGTGTGTGTGTGTGTCTGTGTGCATGTGTATATAAATCTGCCTTTTTGACTTTTCCACCTGGATAACCTGCAGTTCCATGGTTAAAAATTAACTCATAAGCTCCCCGAAAAACCTCTTCTTGCCCCAATATTTCTGTATCTCAGTTGGTAGGGCTTCTGTACTCCAGTCACTCAAGGCAGAAACTTGAGAGTACCCAAATACTCTTTTATGATTTTTCTACCCTTCTCATGCAAATGGTTTTCACAGTGGAGGTATGAGCTAGATATCCATTGCATTAGTTAGCACAATGCTTGAGAACAGGATAGAAAGAGAAAAAAATTATGCTCAATAAATGTTTGCCGATAGGACCAATTTCGTCCTTCGCTTTTTTCATTCAGAAAGCTTTCTTGGACTGTGTTTGCATGCCCCTTCTTTATGATCCCTAATAATTTCCTCTTTTCTGATCACTTAGTACTTTGCCCTCTGAATTGTAATTGTGTGCTCAGTTGTTTATAATTTCCTACTAGCTTGAAAGCTAGCCTTCACAGAGCTAGCTTTGGTATCACCAGAGCTCAGGAGATACTCAATAAATACCTGATAGCTGAATGACTTAAGTTCTTTGCTCGAGCCCTCTGCAAGAAATTTTAAAGGAATGTTTTCCACATTCCTGACCTAATGTTTAGAAAGCAATACAACTCATTTTTCTCCCTTGCATTCAGCAGCCTGATGATCATAATTTTATAATTTTCAAAAACTGCTTACATATATATTTAATACTAGAGATATCATAATTCATGAGTATTGAAGATATTCATTTCAAGTCTTTCTAAATTCTCCTGAAAGAAGACACTTAGTTGAATTGTGCTGTGGAATGAGTGTCTTCAGGAAAGACTATGTGATGATAAAAGGAGGTTCAGAACTGCCACGTGTGGCAATATGAGGCAGGAAAGAAAACCAGGAATTATTTCTTTGTATAGTCTTTTGACGCAAAGATAACAGTGGCAGCTTGAGATGGCTGTGCACAATATCAACCTACTTACCAAATGCTGGTTTTTAATAATTATCAGGAAAGAAAATAGAAGCCAGCCTGTATGTCCAATTCACCAAATATGTTATATTATTATATGCATATAATAATCATGGGTGAAATATAATGTATGAAAGTTTGTCCAGTTTATTTGTAATCAGTTTATAGATGAAACGGCTACTATGATCAGTTTTTCTGTCATCAGTTTTTCTTGTAATCACTAAATCTGCCCTAATCGTCTTCCTTCTATACTTTTCATGCCTTAAGTTTTATCATTCGACAATATGTATTGATCATCTATGCATATAGTCCTATGCTAGGCATTCTGGGGTAAGGGTAAAAAGAAGGGTAAATTTTTGCTTGTCATCCAGGAATTCTGAATCCCTTTTGGGGCCAAAAGACATCTACAAATTCTAATTACTTTTTTTCTTTACAGCTCTCATCTACACTACACCAAAGGTAGAAAAGTCAATTGATATAAGATTACTGAGAAGGAAAAGACCATTTTTAATTAGGATAATCATAGAAAGGATACATTTGATTTTAAAGAAGGAATGAAAGTCTGATAGATGAAGAGTAAGAGGTAAAAGGCAGAGAAAGAAATGGAAGAACTGTGTTTAGAAAACAATAAATCTATACTAGAGAATGCAAGGATGCTTGTCAAGAAATTAATACCAGAATGCTGCTGTGGCCAGATAGTGAAGTATTTTGAATACCAGAGAGGCTTTTTTCCTTCCCTCCCTCACTTCCTCCCTCTCTTCCTCTCATGAGAACTGGGAGTCAATCTAAGGGGTTTGTTTTGTTTTGTTTTGTTTTGTTTTGTTTCCGATACGCAGGCCTCTCACTGTTGTGGCCTCTCTCATTGCAGAGCAAAGGCTCCGAATGCGCAGGCTCAGCAGCCATGGCTCACGGGCCCAGCTGCTCCGCGGCATGTGGGATCCTCCCGGACCAGGGCACGAACCTGCGTCCCCTGCATCGGCAGGCGGACTCTCAACCACTGCGCCACCAGGGAAGCCCCAATCTAAGGTTTTTGAAAAGGGGTGTAACATGACAGAAATTGGTCTGTGAGAAAGTCAACCCAGCAGCATTCTTCATGATGGACTAGAGAAGGGAAAGACAGAAGCAGGGATCCACAGTCCAATAACAAAGTGATAAAGACCTTGAACTAGGATGATGGTGGTGGGCATGACAAGAATATATGTGAAAGATACTAGGTAAGAAGTAGAATCCATAAGACTTGGTGATTGATAGAGCACAGAGGTGGCAGAGAAGGAGCAAAGGGCAAGAGAGGAGTCAATAATGACTAGGATGTCAAGTCTTTGAAATTATAACAATGACTCAAGTCAATGACAGAAACGAAGGAAGAAATGAGAGCTAGTAATCCTCAAGAAAAGCTTTTGACTTCAACTTGAGAGGAAGAAGGTACAATAAAATGGCGAGGACAGGGGCATCAATTTGGAAAATGTCCACCAGGACATAGAAAATGATGATGATGAATTAATAGAGAGGTCAGGATTGGAGGTATAGATTTGTGATACATGTACACAGATGTGTCATGCTGTATAACCACCAGGCGAGATGAAGTTAAACAGTATACAGCTGATCCTTGAACAACGTGGAGGTTAGGGGCACCGACACCTGGCACAGTCAAAAATCCATGTGTAACTCTGGACTCCCCCCAAACTTAACAACTAATAGTCTACTGTTGTGCAGAAGCCTTACCAATAATGTAAACGGCCAATTAACACACATTTTGTATGTTATATGTATTATATGTTGTATTCTCACAATAAAGAAAGAGAAAAGAAACTGTTGTTAAGAAAATCATAAGGAAGAGAAAATACATTTACCGTACATAAATGTATTTTCCAAAAAGATACACGTATAATTGGACACATACACTTTAAACCTGTCCTCTCCGAGGGTCAACTGTACTCATATTTGGCGGTATAACCTTGAGAGGAGAAGAGGCCAAACAGTATACTCATATTTAGGAAGTTAGAGAAGAAGGAGAGAAGGGAGTCAAGTTAACGGTGAAAAAGTCAGTTAGTGGGATAAGAGCCAAAACAGTATAATGAATGGAAGTAGCGAGCAGAACATAATAGTCACGTGCATGGATGCTGACGTCACAAGGAATGGTTTCATGTTCATGTTATCTAAGGCCCAGCCAGAGGACCTTAAATAACTTTTCTCAGCTTCACTTTTCTCATCTCCAAAAATAAGACAGTAATACCTACCTCTCAGAGAGCACTTATCACCACCTGACATGCTACAGATTTGTTTCCTTGCTTATATGTTTGTCAACTTGGTGCCTCCCCACTAGAATGCAAGCTCCATTGTCTAGTCTCAATTGTTTTCAGCTCTTTAGAAGATGAGACACTGGATGCTTCTTTGCTCTCCACTCTGGGCCCCAGATGCCAATTCTGGGGCCACAGGAGAAATCCTACTCAACCACGTGCTGCACACATCCAGCTTTTAGCATAGGGACTAGCACAGAATAAGCGTTCAATAGCTGATATTATTTCTTTTGCCAAGAGAAGAAAACTTCCAAAAAGATGTCAAGAGGCCAATAAGATTTGTGAATTAAGAGGTTGTGATAACATTTTCCCCCATGGAATTATTATAAACATACTATTCAGCAGAATTAAATGATTATCTCTGATGATTCCTTCCCTCTTTCCTGCTTTTTTTCCCCCTCGATCCATCCCTTCTTTCCTTCCTCCCTTCCTTCATTTAAACAGATATTTACTGAGCACTTATTATAAGCCAGGCACTGTTTTAGATTATGGGTATGGTAGCAACGAAGAGATGAAATCCTTGCCCTCATTAGAGTTTAGATTTAAATTGGGGGAGACAGACATTAATCATGATAAATAAGTGAAAACGTATGTTAGATAGTGGGAAGTGGTAGGAAAAGAGAAGGCAGAGAAGAGGA
Source organism: Leucopleurus acutus (assembly GCF_964270905.1). Taxonomy (NCBI): domain Eukaryota; kingdom Metazoa; phylum Chordata; class Mammalia; order Artiodactyla; family Delphinidae; genus Leucopleurus; species Leucopleurus acutus. Next base: position 11,407,508 of record NC_139160.1, on the reverse strand, counting down.
ACAGAGAGTCCGCGTGGAGGTGTGTTGCCATTTTAGGTTAAATACCTGAAGGGCCTGAGGGAGAAAGTCATGCCAGTCCTGGGAGCCGAGCTCCACAGATGAGCCAGCACATGCCGTGGCCCCAATGTGAGTGGCTGTCAGTGTGCTCGGTGAAGACACTGTAATGGTGGCATTAGTCGGCAATGATGTCAGAAAGGTAAGTGGGAGAAACAGGATGGAAAGGTGCTGACTGGAGGGCTAGTAGGTCATTTTAAGGATTTCGCCTTTTACTCTGATGTGGGAAGCCATTAGGGAATTCTGAACTTAAGGATGTCATGATCTGACTTCCTTTTATTTTTCATGGATCTTTCGAGAGAAGAATGTAAGGGGACGGCAGGAATGGGAAAAGGAAGAAAGCCAGGGCACCTTTCGGATAACTAATAGCACACCTAAGAGATGATGGTGACTTGAGCAGGACTGAAGGTAGGAAGCTGGAGAGAGGTAGTCTGATTCTGAAGGATTTGCTGATCCTGCTGGGTGTGCAGACAAAAGCAAAGGGAGGAGTCAAGGATGGCAGTTAAGTTGTTGGCCTAAGCAACTGGGTCAAAGGAGTTGCCATTTACTGGGGCACAGATGACAGCAGGAAGGGTGCATGGGGGTGATGAACAGGGGCTCAGTTTGGCTATGTTATGTTTGATATGCAGCCTGCGTGTGTGAGAAGATGTGGGGAGGCAGCTGGATGCATGGCTTTGGAGTTGAGGGGAGAGGTCTTGGCTGAAGCTATACTTTTGGGAGTGATCAGTGTATTTTACAGGGGAATACAGCATGAGTAATCACCCACTCATTCACCCACCATTGAGTATCTGCTGTATGCTATCAAAAGAACCAGTTAACTTAACAAATCCTTCCACTGGGAAGTACAGGACAGATGATACTCATTTAATTATTCATTCAACAAATATTCACCTAAGCATTGTGATAGATAAGCTCAGGGATCTAGAGACAAAAAGAGCTGGGTTTGAACCCTAGCTCTGCAGTTACTACTTGGACTTGGGTAATAAGGTTAAAAATATTCTAAGCTTGTTATGTGTATTAATTTTTTTAATCTGTACACCAAATCTATGATGTACATATTATTATCCCTATTTTACCAATGAGAGAACAAACTTAGGATAAGTTTAAAAGGACGACTAAGAAAGTGGGGTCTAGGGTCTGAATTCAGGAGGGCTGGCTGAAAAATATCACCGCTGAAGACTCCTAGTGCTGTAAACCTGGAGGAGTTACTTGACTTCTCTGTGGCTCAGTTCCCGAGCAATGAAATGATAGTAGCAATAGCCACTGCATAGTGCTGTAGAGAGGACGAAGGTGCAGTAACACAGATTGAGAACCTAGCACGGTCATAATATATAATAAAAACTCAATATTAACTGATTTTATCAAGTCATTGTCTTTTTTTTTTTTTTTTTTTGGCTGCACCACATGGCTTGTGGGATCTTAGTTCCCTGACCAGGGATTGAACCCAGGCCCACAGCAGTGAAAGCCCCGAGTCCTAACCACTGGACCGCCTGGGAATTCCCTCTCTTTTAAATACTTGAAAAATTAAAAATAAAAAAGATATTCTTGAATCCTAAGCAATAACAATGACCTGCAACTTTTCCCTTCAAGGTTCTAAAACATGTTGCTTGCATGTTTAACTGGCTTTCAGGCAGAGGGTTAGAGATGAGAAACAGTAATGCCCAAGGTCAAGGCATACAGTTAAAACTAGTATTTATAAGAGGCAGCACTAAATATCTTGTAATGAGATTCAGGGAATCTCCAACTGGTTCCTAGGTCAATACTTAGGCAATAAAGTTGGTATTTTAGGTATCTCGGTGCATCTAATCAAGTGGTACTTGCCCTTAAGGTATTTATTACCTGGGCTCTAGAGTATGGTGAATATTAAATACTGAGATCAATAGATAAAAGTAATAATTCTTAACAACAAATTCTTCTATCGTTTCTAGAAAACAGAAGAATGGATAGGACATAGGCTACAAAAACTACCTCCCTGAAGAGACTTCAGTATTGTATATACTGAGTATAAGGCTTTGATAAAGTTGTAGCCTTCTTGTGTTGGCAACTGTGTCTGTCCTCATTCTAGTATGCCCTCAGTAAGCTACCAGATCTTAACCTGCACAAAAAAAGTGCCACTCATTGAAACAGTTATAACAGGAAAGGCAAGCAAGTTGGTGGGATTTAAAGTGTTGCAGGCCACTGAATCACTAACTGCCTGGTGAGGGCATGTAGAGAAATGTCATTCTCAACAACGCTGGTACAGTGAAGCCATATTAATGAAACAGTTTTGAAACACGAAGGCTATTCATAAGGATTTTTAAAAATCTTCTGATTTCCTTGGGAAATCTAATTCAAACATAGGAAACTTCCATTAATGATCTTCCATTATTTTACTTGTGGGTTTTATTTCCCAGTGGTGCATTTTTTTAAGAGGCTGTTATCACTTGATGTTTTCAATCCTATTATCTACTCACAGGCACCATAAATATACTGAGATATAAACAAAACAAAAGACGGCCAAGAAATGGCATTCCACTCAATGCTGGGGACTAACAAATAATATAAACTAATACTCTGAAACATGTTTCTTAGCATTTCAAATACCCGATTTATTTTTAATGTCCATCAAATAGACAAAAATAGAGTAGCTGTATTAACACAATGCAGAGATTATGATTTGGAGAATTTTTTGGAATCAGACAAGAGCATGAGAATAAATCATTTAGAGAATTAGCTGTGTTCTGGGCTTCATTAGTTCTAATTATCCCCCAAATATGCTCAGCAGAATGCACTTGGGTCAGCTGGGACCGACACACAATAGAGCAGGCAACTTATAAACTCCTCAAAGCACAGAAAGAGTTCATAAAACAACTGCTTGTGCATTTAGATTCATGTGATAACACCTTATTGCATAAGCCACCAGATGAAACAGATGGGGCAGCTCTGCACTTGAGAACGTTTCTTTTGTAAAAGCACCGGACTTTCTTATTCTCCATTCAAGACACAAACTGCAAGAAAGCTAAATCGGAGGCAGGCTGTCTTTCTGTTTTATTGCCTAGATGTCACAGCAATAGTAAGTAAAGTATTAATAAAATATCCTCATGTGGGGAAAAAAAAGTTGGTAAACAAAAACCTGTGCCTATACTTAGAGAAATTTAAGGCTTTAAAATAACACACCAAAAAATTAATAGATATACATTTTTTATAACTCATAGTAAAATACATTTAGGAAACTTATAGATTCCATCTGTAGACAAAAATTTTGTTGACAAAGCAAAATTGATAAATATGTCAAAATATGTAAAGTATGAACTTAATATAAAATGGGGGTTATTAGATATATATTTTGATAAGGCATGAAAAACTAGTATTAGAATTTCAAGTGTTTGGCAAAACAAACAAACAAACAAACAAAAACAACTATCCAAAGGCTGTGGACTATGTAATCTATTGATTTAATCTATTCACGGGGCTTCCCTGGTGGCGCAGTGGTTGAGAGTCCGCCTGCCGATGCAGGGGACACGGGTTCGTGCCCCGGTCCGGGAAGATCCCACATGCCGCGGAGCGGCTGGGCCCGTGAGCCATGGCCGCTGAGCCTGCGCGTCCGGAGCCTGTGCTCCGCAGCGGGAGAAGCCACAACCGTGAGAGGGCTGCGTACCGCAAAAAAAAAAAAAAAAAAAAAAAATCTATCCACAGATCTTATTAAGTAGATCAACCTCTTAGTATACCTAGGCTGAGCAAAAACAGTGAGTTCATTGTAACTAAATTCTGTTCGGCTATGGATGTTATATGTGTGGCCTAGGGCAAATTTTAAGAAAGAATTGTTATGCTTGTTAATTCATATTCAAAACAATAACACACAACTTATTGTAAGTCAAACCATGGAAAAAATAGCTAAAAATAGTAAGATAAAATGAGCTGGATAAATTAAAAGAAGTCATGTACTTAGGACCCCAGTAACATATGTTTAAACAGATGAGATATTTGTTGACACGCAGCTTAGCAACTGTCAACAGGGTTACGGAGGTTCCCCCAAAAAGGGAATAACAGCCTTGTTTCACAGAGGCCTTTCTCTACTCTGTATTCTCCAGTCCACTTTGGGAGTTATGAATTCTAGGCACCACACTTGAAGGAAATGATGTACAAGAATGGATCCTGAATGATGACGTGCTGTAGGTGTGACGTCTAAAAGGCCAGAGCGTATTCAATTTGGTATCATTTTTTTTAAAGACTGGAAAGATCACTTTAAGGTCTTTTATTTTTTTAATAGAAAGATTTATTTATTCAATTATTTATTTATTCTGGCCACGCCGTTCAGCATGTAGGATCTTAGTTCCCCGATCAGGGATCGAACCCATGCCCCCTGCATTGGAAGCGCGGAGTCCTAACCACTGGTCCGCCAGGGAATTCCCTCAATTTGGTATCTTAAATTCTGAATTTAATGGACTTATTTCTGTTAAAGGGGCAAGTCTATACAGACGGCACCAAAAGGTGAAAGTGTCAAAAAGAGACTTTTATTTCAGTATTAGGAAGAGCTTTTCTAAACAATTAGAACTGTCTGTACGTGCAAGTATCCATCTGAGTAGATAATGAATTTCTCATCAATGGGGATAAAAACAGAGGCTGGATGAGCATTCCTTAGGAATGTCAAAGAGAAGATCCAGACAGTTAATGAGGAGGCTTGCATTACATTCTCCTCTAAAGTCTTCTCCTGCTGTGACATAAAATGTCTTCATATGAGGTAGAATTAGTTTGTAATTCCTAGCACTAACTGCTTGGTACATTTAAATAAAATGTTCACTATAAATTCTTTATAGTTTCTATATACAGGGGAATACTCACAACATATTAAGCATTAGTACTGACTAGTAATTATAAATAATTCTATAACTAAAATACATAAAGGTAAAGCATTTATAACATAATAGAGGTATCACTGATAAAAATCCTTATACTGTAGTATCTGTACCAAAGAAAAGTTTAGCGAGGCATAAAAACAGTTGGTGTTCAGATAGCTTTCTTGGAAATGACTGTATTTAAATTCAGGATAAAAGGGAGTTTTTGATGTGTCTTGAGCTAAGATGTATAGCATTATGGCTTATACAACTCATTAATGTCACAGAGTAAAACTGTATGTATAAAAAAAGTATACAGATACTTCAAGTAATTGTGGAAGAATTATTTCTCATCATTTTTAAAGAGGTATATCCCATTAAACTTAAGTTTTACAATGAAGTGGTTCTATTAGTCCAATTTGATATTTATTAAATAGTATATGTATATTTCCTAAGTAGTTTCTCCCTATGAGATAGATCGATTTATTATTATAAAATAAAAATTGATAACATAAAGTGTCTCAATATTTACTTAATTAAAAACCTCCTGTAAAGAACGCAATCTTTAGAACTCATCAATCATACTCTTAATGTAAATGTAAGCCCGTAGTTTCTTTTCAGAATAACACTTACGTCCTAGTAGCAGTTGCTAAAATTATTTCTGGGTGTAGACAAGACACGCATGTGTGCACTCATGCATACATACTTACACATAAACATACAGCTCTGCAATATACAGTCTAGATACGATAGTGCCAACAGGAGTCACAGTCAGACAGACCTAGTTTTGCAATTACTTTTGTGACCCTTGGTAAGACATTTAACCTTTCTAAACGTCAGTCTCTTTATTTGTAAATGTGAACTAATACTGCTTGTGAGGACTGAAGGAAATTAAATGCTCATTAAGTACTGGTCCCCATTCCTTATCACCCATCTCTCAACTCACAGAATTTTAAGTATCAAATGAATAAATGCATATAAAAGTCTTTTGTAAATCAAAAAGAATGTTGTAATTGTAAAGTATTACCTCATTTAATAATTAAGGCAACTTATCTCCCTGTATTACATTATGGCTAACAGCGTTCATTAATGTTTTAAATAATCTGTGTAGTATATGATAATGTATAGTATATGGATCATAATATAATAAATTTCTACAGCACAAATTAACAACTTAAAACAAAAGCTCAAGTTTGAAAATAGAGAAAACTATCATCAGTAAACAACCACCCCCTAAATCATTTTGGAATAATCCATAGAATTTTAAAGAAATAATTTACCATTTATTTGGAACAGGCTGGGCCTATACACATAGCAGGAGAACAGAGGCTTTACGGCGCAGCTGAAGAGAAGGGAAAAAAAAAAAAAATTCCCTCAAAATTTCACCAGCCTATTTTCTCGCCCAAACAATCTGGATAATTTTCTCAATAATTCACACTTCTTGAGTTATATTCAGCGTTCAAATACACACTCTAGTGTGGTTGTGAAGTATATCTTTCCTAGACTTTCTGATTTAAGAAGATTATAGCATTCAATGGTAAAGCAATATAAATTACAAAAATTGGAACCATTTTTTTAAAAAGTCAGTGTAATTTGATATTGTTCTGGTTTTTTGTTTTTAAAGACACAGATATTGAAACGATCACAGCTGATGATTTTATTCTGACATGAGTTTAAAAGGTTAAGTTACTATCTGAAGAAAGGTAATCTGGTTGCCTTTCACGGCAGCCTGCAAGCTCCGCAATCTGCATAGAGAGGGGCATTTGTCATCATTAGCTGAGCTGTGACAGCTGGCACCCAGGGTGTCCCAGAATCAAGGAGTAGCAGAGACACTCTTGGTTTAGGTTGCCATTAAGTGTAGTAGGTTTCTTGAGGATCAAGCATATTTTATGAAAAGCTTTGTGATCTAACTAACAACAGTGAACATATTTGGATTTTCCATAACATGGATAATACAATGATAGCACATAATTAGCAGGTTGCCTCTAGACAACAAGATGCCAGATTACAGTATGAATAAATATCTACTGCCTACCACTCAGAGAAGGAGAATTGTTTTCAGCACCCAAATAGCTCCAGCAGAGTGTTTTGTTTTTTTTTTTTTCAAGGCTGCATTAGGGTGATCAATTGATTAAGTACATTTAAGGAAACAGATTGAAGATAGAAAGGATAGTTCTCAGATATATTTTAAATTTGGTTGTAAACAATGCATAATGTCTCAGGAGTGAACTCAAGGACACACATCCTTTTGATAACATGAATATGAAAATTAAAATCATTGGCACAGATGCAATCTGCCAACTGTTGGAGGTGTATGTAGTTGATAATGTGTATTTAAAAATACTCCTCGGCAAAAGTTTAAAATCAGAATCTTTTTACCAAATGAGTGCTACCCACCATGGATCTGAAACAGCGGTGGTTAATATATCTAGAAAATAATTTTTCAAATTTTAACATTTTTACGTATAGTGCAAAACTATATAAAGCAAAAGAAAGTTTAAATTAAGAAATAGGTTGATCAGATCTTTGAAAAATAAGACTACAATCCCTTTAGAAAATCATCAATGCTTGGAAACATAATCAATAACACTAGGTTTTATATTATTATGTAAACTAGTTTTCCACAAATAAAACTAATTTTTGTGTTAATGTAAAATCTATGCAAATACATGCAGTCATTTATCAGGAAAGCTGACAAGCATTCCATATTGGAGGGGGAAAGGAAACTGCCTCAAGAATAGAGGCAATTAATTATTTCTGTATTTTTTCTTCTTCTGTCTTGAGGCACAAAAGTTATCCATCCAGTTAAAACAGCAAATGAAATAAAGAGATTTTTTTTTTTTTATTTAAACACATATGGCTTTTGCCTGCAATACTGATCACCACAAGGTCTACAGATGCCCGTGGCTAAATTGTACACTGGCAGATGCACACAGGGGAAATGTGTGCTAATGCAGCGTGGAGGGCAAAACAAATGAAGAACTGAATTTGCTAGTAAAAGGGGAAAAAACAACAACAACAACAACAAAAAACCCAAACCAAAAAACCCCACACTCCCCCCCCCCCCAGTGAGTTATGCAATTTGCTTATCAAATGCAGGTTCACATTGCAAAAAAATTTAACCTTGGCCTGTTGCAAAAAAAGTGAAAACAGTTTTAAGTAAGTGAAGGCGTTTTTATGTATACACATGCATATGATGTATGTGAGTGACTGAGCAATATATTTTTACTTATATGGACAGAATGACAAGTAATGTTTAAACTTCTCAATTTTGCAATTAAAAGCTCATGACATTCAAAACTGCCATAGTATATATGACTGGATAAATACTGTTGGAACTTCCAGTTATTACTACTTTAAAAATCCATTTAGCTGCAATCTCTTAAGGTATTATTGAAAACTGTAAGGGTTATTACAGAACAATCTGGCAGATGTGATATTAAATCCTGGTGGCGACAAGAATCCTGTATTTAGTGGATGTTTCCTTTTAACAGGTTAACGTAAAAAATGTAGAGAGGCCAATTCAATCTTTTACTATCTGAAACACTGTGTGTCTGTGTGTGTGTGTGTGTGTGTGTACATACAGCCTGCATGCACAGGCTATTTTGCAAACCATAAAAAGAGTGTACTTCCTAAAAATGGTTTAAGATTATTAAGAAAACAATAACTTCTCTTAATAGGCCTGTAAGCATGCATAACATTAAAATTCCTATTATAATTGCCAAATAAAAATATATAACAGAAAGCATTTAAATAATTTTGTATTTTTATATCTTGGAGGAAGAAAAGAGAAGACTAGTTGTACTATTCCAAGTTGTAAAAAGGCAAAATACTTGAAAGGGCTTCATTATCAATGAATATGTTTGCACTACTACAATTTAAGAATTCTTCGTTTGTAGTATTTATAACCATCTAAATTTAAATGACAATGTATATTTATACAAAATTAGGATTCGAAGCATATGTTCCAAGAATGTGTATATATTAATTAATATTAGCTCTAATAAACTCCTTGGCCTTGTCCCCCCCACCCCCACCATTCAAAGGGAGGATTAATTTACTGAAAATGTAAAGTAAAATGTAACTTAAATACTGAGAGGAGATTTATTTCTCTAATGACATAAAGCTAGTAACATTACAAATATTGCTAACTTACATGAGGAACCCCCGTTTCTTAATACGTATTTTGATGTGCAAACTGTAAACTATATTCCTAAATCTAATACATTTATTCATGAAAGCATAACAAATATTACCAGTTCCTTTGAAAATGAATCCTTTACCAAGCATTTAATGTCACATATTGAAATGAAACAACTTTCATGTAAAATAAAAACTGTGAACCTATTGCTTGTACATCTGAAGTAGCATTTTACATTTTGCCTCTACTTTGGTGCTCTCTGATTAAAACTGGTCTTAAATTAGAAGGATGATAAAATAGTAAGTTCTAGGGGAATAACTAAAGGTGCTTATAGTCTGAAGTTTTTTGGATATAAAACTAAAACACCCACTTATAAATGAATCATAACATCTACAAATTAAAAAATAAAATAGGGGCATGAGGAAACTGTTTTTGTGCCCATGGAAGTGTTCTATGTCCCAGATGTTACATGACTGTACACATTTGTCAGAATTCATAGACTGGAACATTCACATTGAAAAATCATAGACTAGATCAGTAGTGTATGCAAAACATACATAATGAACCTGACTTTAATAATAAATAGATTTCACATAAAAATAAAATAATAAATCTATACCTTTTTTTTCCACTGAGTTCACAAGTTTTTTTCAGAGACACTATGTCTTACAAACTCTTTACGCTCTTCATGCTTTTAATTTGATCTAGATGTTAAGATAAAATAAACAAACATATCTAGATTAAAAAGTATTAACTTATTAGTACTTTTGACTTGACATTTTTGACAAATCATATGGGAAAATTGCGCTTTCAAGAAATAGTACACATAGGTACACTGAAATGTATTATTAGAATCGTGAAAATAATCATACATAAGTGGAAATTAAATATTATTTAGGTGATCTATTCTCAGAAAATGTTTATAATCTGTAACTATATGTGAAGTTATAAAGGAAATTCCTATTTATAAACAGATTTCCATCTTTTTCTATAAAGTATTTATTTTATTGCATATAATATATGTGATAAAGGTAATAGGTTATTATTAGCGTAATTATCCTTTTAAATTATTACTTACTCCAGTTACTGATCATTAAAAAAATAAATCCTAGCTTAGAGGAATTGCTTTGCTCATTAAAAAATAAGCTCTGAAACTGTAAATTAGGAATAGGAAATGTTACTTTAGACATGTAGTCACTGGAAGCTGATTATCTACATTCTGTACTCTAGTCTCAAGGTTACGTGGAACATTTTCAGTGGCTTAATCACACACAGTCTGGGATAGTAATGAGAGCTATGCAGTCCTGGATGACCCACTACAGACGTACAGATTAACAGACACTAATCACATCTGATTCCATTGTTTTCTCTAAGTGCAATAAAACTGTACCGTACTAAGAGTACTAAAGATGTAGTCATATACGCAAAAGTCTATAAATCCATGTTAGTAATGGGTTAAGGAATACCTAGTTTTCATATATTCATATAGAAAAGAATCACATGAGCCCATTTATCCTGTCACAATATGTCTATAATATCCAAATTAAAAACATAAGCTGAAATCTAGTAAAATGAATTTAAATTTTACAGATTATAAAGATAACAGTGACTTTCTAAAGGGTCAGCGGGGAATTGGAATACTGGAATCAATACTTCTGCCATAATACTCAACAAATGATTGATTGATCCCAATATCCTTAAATGTTTGGAAAGGGTTAGAGATCACGAATGATTGTGAAGAATAAGAAAATCTTTCGGTTGACAACCTTGCCCCTCAAATTTGTTAGTTTACAGATGCAACTTAAAATATCCTGCACCGCTGTGTATACATTCAAATGAAGTGAGGAAAGAGAGACAATTATCTAAATAACCCAGGCTTTAAATTTCTTTTTCTACCAAAAGAAAGGTTTTGGCCAGAGTTATCCAGAATCACCTCAAATCTGCAAATCTAGCAGTGGTGATAATTCTTGCAAAGTACCCTTCCAATTTCCATTTTTAATCTCAAAGTTACTTTCTTTTCAACATTTATTAATACCAATAACAAATTTACTAAGCAACACTGTAGGAAAAAAAAAAAAAAAAACTCCTTACTACCAACGTGACTATATTATCATGTACTAGGGGGATGAGGAAAACTGAGGCAACAGTCTTGAACATTCAAGTGAAGAATTAAGAAAATAATTTTAAAAACTTAACCACAATTATCAGGATGCTCTGGTTAAAGAAATAAAATAGGGTTTAAATTGTGTAAACAGTGACCTCAATTCTCTGCTCTACTTTGTCATAAACCTGATATTAAAATATGAAATAATTATTTTAAGAACTCATTGAAACTTTGGAAGCTTTCAAGCTATTTTGTTTTAGGCGGTCTTATACAAGGAGTCACAACAGGAAGAAAGGTATAGATGCCATCAAGTTAGATTACCAGAAAAACTCCCTCTATTTTACTTTATTTAATGTGACACATAAAGAAAACCCTGCACAAATATCTGTCTTTAATTTCTCTAGTGTAAAAGAAGAAATATATTGTGTCTGGCAGAATGAAACAGATGAAATAGCCCGGGTGCATTTAAAAAAAAGAAGACGGGGGCAGAAATCAGATGCGTACAATGAGCCTTCAAAGCCACTCCAGCAGTAGGGATAAATAATTTAATAAACTCAACTTCATATTCTTTTTATCTCCCCAGTGTAATAAGCACATATTAAAAAAATAAAACTTTAAATTCATGAATACCTGTGAATAGAATAGCAGCCAGCAGATAATGAAAAAACATAAAACAATATCTATGTGAGCATTTAACATGTGTGTGCATACATATCCTCTAACTAACAGATACATTTTTCCAGATGAAAGGTCACAATTGCTTAAATTCATGAACAGGCAATTCACATTTAAATTAGTTTTTTTAAAACACAGAAACCTTGCATTCCTACATTTCTCAACATAATAGAGTTTTTCTTTAACCTAATGAGGTGCCTATTTGCACATTACTTTCTGTGTCTCATATAAATTATGTAGGTTTACAGAAGGGAGGGATAAGTTACCTAGCAATTAGCACTTCAGGAAAAATTATTTTGCCATTGTTATTTTGAATGCTTGAAAGTGTTAAGGATCACAATAGTTAATCATTTTATATGCATTAATACTCCTAAAATTTATGATAATGGTATGCCTGTGACTTTCTCCAATTTTTTTCATAATTGCACATTTTAAATCAAGGCTGCCCAATCCCACTAATGGGCATATACCCTGAGGAAACCATAATTCAAAAAGAGACATGTACCACAATTTTCATTGCAGCACTATTTACAATTGCCAGGACATGGAAGCAACCTAAATGCCCATTGACGGATGAATGGATAAAGAAGATGTGGCACATACATACAATGGAATATTACTCAGCCATAAAAAGAAACAAAATTGAGTTATTTGTAGTGAGGTGCATGGACCTAGAGTCTGCCATACAGAGTGAAGTCAGAAAGAGAAAAATAAATACCGTATGCTAACGCATATATATGGAATCTAAAAATAAATAATAATGGTACTGATGAACCTAGTGGCAGGGCAGGAATAAAGACGCAGATATAGAGAATGGACTTGAGGACAAGGGTTGGGGGGAAGGGGAAGCTGGGACGAAGTGAGAGAGTAGCCTTGACATACATAAGCTACCAAATGTAAAATAGATAGCTAGTGGGAAGCAGCCGCATAGCACAGGGAGATCAGCTCGGTGCTTTGTGACCACCTAGAGGGGGGGGATAGGGAGTGTGGGAGGGAACCTCACGAGGGAGGGGATGTGGGGATGTATGATATGGGGATGTATGTATGCATATGACTGATTCACTTTGTTGTGTGATAGAGGCTAGGGCAGTATTGTGAAGCAGTTATACTCCAGTAAAGATGTATTAAAAAATATATTGAGGCTTCCTAATAAACTAAGTAAATGGAATGGAAAAGTCAGGTCGGTTAGACCTTACAATCCCAAATACCATTCAAATGTAAGCATCTCATACTGTCATTAAATCCTGAGATTCTTGGGGTTTTTTCCTTCAATTAGGTCAGTTTTCTTCAATTATCATTCTATTATTAGCTCATGTCAGAGATGTCTGAACAGCATACCAATGAAAACAATTAAGCATTTATATCCTAAAGCATGGGACACACGCAAGCTTTCATTCTAGTACTAACCACTATGATTATATTTATAGTAAAAAAAAAATAATATAATTAAGACTGGTGTCATTAGAGTTGTTTTATGAACTCTTCACAGAAGTAAATAAAGCGATTTTAAGCTATCTCCATGTATTACACAATCATATAAAATAACTAGTTCAATAAGCCAAATGATATTTTTTAAAAATTACTATAAAATAGTTAAATAAGTTGCTCCCACAAAACAAGTCTATCTCCAAAGCCTAGATGAAAATCAGCAGAACTACACAAAAATGTACTGTATATTCTCCGTAGGTCATTTCAACAACAACAACAAAAAATTACGGGATAGAAAGCACACTCAGAATAGTTTAATTTTCCCTTCAACAATGAGAGGTGCCTGACATCGCTGAAAGGATCAGCTACAGAAGGCAATTCGTTTCACGTGTTCAGTGTAATAGAAAATCACTGTGTTGCAGCAACAAGCGCTACTTGCGCTGAAATATTATTCTAGGGCGCCCAGTTCACCCACAGTGATAAGGACGGGTGCCTGAATCCTATGTTATGTAAATCACTGTCAGCTCCCTGCGTAAAGGGTGCTGAAGGAATCAGCTCACAAAACACAGTCCCAGCGTCCTTGAAACCGAATGACTTCACTTCCCGGGAACACTCTAGGACTAACGAGTTTCTTAGTCCTTTTCTCACCATCCATTTTCTTCTTCAAAGTGCAAATCGTTAGTGAAAAGGCCCTGGTTACACCAATTAGTTTGCACGAAGTGCTCTGGCGTTTAGCTTTGCTTTAACCCAATTAAGCCGCACAGTGAGCCTCGAAGATGCGCCACCTGCGCGCCTGGCTCCAGCGCGGCTGCCCGGCGCCCCTCGCGTCCTTCCAGTTAGACCCACCCGGACGGCCGCGCCACGGTCCCCTGAACGGCCCTGGGGCCTCTGCGTCCCAGGCTGCCTCCCTTCCTCGACAATCGGGGGCACCTGCAGGTGGCCCAAGAAATCGAGGGGCCCAGGTCTCTACCGAGCCACTCTGACCTGAACCCAAGGAAGAGCGCGCGGGGCGCAGGGGCCCGCGGCCGGCGACCAGAAAGCGCGGGCTCGGCCGCGACCACACGTGGGCCCGGGCGGCGGCCGGGCAGGGGGGCGCGAGGGCAGAGAACCTGGCCTGGAGCGGACATGGAGAAACCTGGGACATTAAGTAGGGTTTTAAAATAACCCATACGCACGCACACACACCAAAGCCTGCCTATGGGACATGGAGCAGAGAGAAGAAGGAAGGATGGGCCGGGAGTGTAGAGCAGCGGGAGAGAGGGGACCAGCGGGAAGCACGCAGGACCTGCACTGTGTGAGGACAGAGGTGGCTTTTCCCCAGAGACCAGGGCACATCTTCGCCTTCTTGGCCGCAGGTTCTCCGGCTCTGATTTGCCTCCTCTTCCTCCTCTTCCAACTGCCAAAAGGTAGCAACGCGTTCACCCGCATCGCTGGCAAAGTGGGGAGGGGCTGGCGGGTGCGCCCAATCCCTGCTCCTAAGGGAATGAAAGGCTCTTGGGGAACAGAGTAGGTGGATGCCGTGAGCCCTGAATCTAATGTACTATTTTAAGCTAAATCGAAATCTCCCACTCTTGGATAACAAGAAAGTATGATGCTGTACCTGTGCAAAGAAGAAAAAAAAAAAAAATCAAAAGCTTGAGTAAAAAGAGGGAGCCCTGAACAAAACCTTGTTACAAGTGGCTCTGAAAGGAAGTGCCTACAAACCTGTTCCAGGAATTATAGGATTTTGCTGGAAATATTCTTAATTTGAAAGAGATGGCATCTAAATTAAAGGTAGGGAATTAAAAATCTGCCTAGGTTTAAAAACAACTACAGAACCCCTAAGTACTATTTCTTCCATTTCCTGTACATTAAGGACACAGTTGGTACCACCAGGAAAAAAAAAAATGTTCTACATAAATCCATTTCCCCCTCCTTTTTCAAGGTTCCCAAATTTAGAAATGTTGATTTCTCTCAAAGTTTTCAAAAATGATACTTAAATTTAAAACCCCGATGACTGCAAATTAATTTTCTTTAAAAATCTTAACCATTTCCCTTAATCAAGTCACATGAAATAGTATAAAATCAGAAGTCTACTGTCAGGTGACCACTAAGGACCCTTAGGAGAGGAGATATACCCTTAATTATGCATCTGTAAACAAGACAGAAACCCCAAACCTACAAATTTTCAGGTTAGGTATCTGCCAGTAGGTTAGATGATCTCTCCTGAATTTTCACGTATTAAAATACAGCTCATTAGGAACTCACATTAAAATAACCTCTGAATCACAGAGATAGTTTACTGCACAAATATTTCTGCCAATGCGTACAAAACTTAGTGTCCTGGTTATAATGTTGGGCAAAGTACAAAGAGCACTGCAGATGGGGGGAGGGGTGTACTAAACGTTTTTGAAACATCCTAACTTAAACTGAGGTAGACAATATCTAACAGCAATAATTTTCAGATTCCTTTCAACAACTGCAAATGAGAGAAAACATAGGTAAAACACCGCATAACATCTAAAAAAAAAATCATTCTAACATAGAACATCCAGAAAATTATACAGGTATTAGTCCATCTAAAGCCAACTTGCATATACATGAAAGAGCAAACTTCCACCCTGCATTCAAAAAGACCTCGAGGATTAACAGGCATTAATGATCGTCCTCTAAATGAAAGTTAGTGACTTTTGTTTTAGAAAACCCCATCTAGTTCACCAATTGATGGATGACCATTAGTACACCTGTATTTGCATTTCCTCAGTAAAAAGACAAGCAGGGTTTTCAAGCACAGAAGAGAACCACTTTGCCAAGTCTTTTCAAAACGTCAATATGCTTCAATTAATACCAAAGCTGAGAGATTCCTCTTGATCTCCAAAACTGTCTAGGTGGCTTGGGTGGTTTTCTGCCCGGCAGCAGCCTCCCACCTTTAGTTTGTGTGCCTCTATCCACGAGGGGGGATTAATTAGCCAGGCTGGAGCTGACAGAGGCTGTGGTGACGAGCCCAGTGGCGATTGGCCGCCAGCCTGCCTGGCCCTGCCTTTATAATTTCCACACGAGTGCATCTGGGCTCTTAGACAAACCAACCGCAGCTTCTTCTGACATATACACACGCACACTCACCCCCGACACACACTCAGCACACTTTTCCTCCATCTGACTAACAGTCCTGCACACACCATGATTACGGGAAAGCGTAAATAAATACAGAAAGGGTTGATTATTTTGACTACTGGAAGAGCCTTGCTGGGTCTCAGCGCAACTTTTGTTTTTATGACTGAGAAGGTGATCTCTCCATGTGTTTCTCTCACACAAGGATTCTTTAAAAGAGGAAGAGAGACAGAGAGGGGGGAGAACAACCTTTCACTTTAAGACCGGCTGGGCTCAAAGATAAAAGGAAGGGGAAAGCGGCGCTAGGAATCCACCGCTGCAGCACTTCGGAAAGACGTTTCTGATACATTTCTGAGCGCGGCGGCCCGTTTCTCCACCGAAGTTGGCTCCAGCTCTAGCAGCCGCATTGGATCCCACAGCTTATTGCGAGACTCCGGTGTACAATCCGGATCTCTGCCCCAACATGATCGCGGCCCAGGCCAAGCTGGTCTACCATCTGAATAAATACTACAACGAAAAATGCCAAGCCAGGAAAGCTGCCATTGCCAAAACTATCCGGGAAGTCTGCAAAGTAGTTTCCGACGTCCTGAAGGAGGTGGAAGTGCAGGAGCCCCGGTTCATCAGCTCTCTCAACGAGATGGACAATCGCTACGAGGGCCTCGAGGTCATCTCCCCCACCGAATTTGAAGTGGTGCTTTACCTTAACCAAATGGGGGTGTTCAACTTTGTGGACGACGGCTCGCTGCCCGGCTGCGCGGTGTTGAAGTTGAGCGACGGGCGCAAGAGAAGCATGTCCCTCTGGGTGGAATTCATTACCGCCTCCGGCTACCTCTCGGCGCGCAAAATCCGGTCCAGGTTTCAGACGCTGGTGGCTCAAGCGGTAGACAAATGTAGCTACAGGGATGTGGTAAAGATGGTGGCAGACACCAGCGAAGTGAAACTGAGAATCCGAGATAGGTACGTGGTGCAGATCACCCCGGCTTTTAAATGCACCGGGATCTGGCCCCGGAGTGCTGCCCACTGGCCACTTCCCCACATCCCCTGGCCGGGACCCAACCGGGTGGCGGAGGTCAAGGCGGAAGGGTTCAATCTCCTGTCCAAGGAGTGCCACTCCCTGGCCGGCAAGCAGAGCTCGGCCGAGAGCGACGCCTGGGTGCTGCAGTTCGCGGAGGCAGAGAACAGACTGCAGATGGGGGGCTGCAGGAAGAAATGCCTCTCCATCCTCAAAACCTTACGGGACCGTCACCTTGAACTGCCAGGCCAGCCCCTGAACAATTACCACATGAAGACTCTGGTTTCCTATGAGTGTGAAAAGCATCCCCGGGAGTCGGACTGGGACGAGTCTTGCCTGGGTGACCGGCTTAACGGGATTTTGCTGCAACTTATCTCCTGCCTGCAGTGCCGGCGGTGTCCTCACTACTTCCTACCGAACTTAGATCTGTTTCAAGGCAAACCTCACTCGGCTCTCGAGAACGCTGCCAAACAAACGTGGCGACTGGCAAGAGAGATCCTGACCAACCCGAAAAGTTTGGAAAAACTTTAGAGGACAATTGAATCGAGAGCCGAAATGTGATTATACTATTCTTAAAGTTCTCATTAAGTGTAAACTTCCTGTTCGATTCCTATCTAATATTCCACTGGACAGTGCAAACAATCTCTTCCTTAAAAAGGAGTACTAACACAACGTTTAGGCATCATCTCACCCACCCCTCCAAGGGGAGAAAAAGAAGTAGGGAAAGCGGATGGAGAACACCCCAAACTCACAAGTATTAGAAGAATTCTTTACAAAGGATTTCGTATCTCCCTTGAAAAGGACACAGTAACACCCGGAAAACAGCCTGGCTGTAATGCAAGACCACAGTGAACACTGCTTAACCATCAAAGGATTATAGCAATCCTGGCGATTTAGGTGCATCTGGCTGTGAGTAAACACGATTTGGATATGCCATCTGAAGGAAAGTGTAATGTATATTTTAATTTGTAACAAATATTGTGATCTCACGTTGTCTTTGAAAGTGTGGATGTTGGTGTTTTGTGATTTGGTGAACAGAAGTTAAATGGCCATTTTGGATACTTCCAGACATTTTCCACTAACAAAGATATAATTTAAAGGTAGATTTCCTCCTGGTACTTTTATCTGTCTTTGAAAGTGTCTGAACTTTAAAAAGTTTACATTTTGTTTCAAATATATTGCTTGTTCTATTTCTAACATTCCATAAATATACTTGAAATGTTATTTAAATATATTCAAAGAAATTTGAATTCAGCTTATATAATAACGCTTGAATATCTGAATTATATATTTGAAAAATGCACTTGAAATACACTGGATAATTACTTTTGTGATTTAGATTTTAATTTCTGTTGCTGGTTTTTATTTAATTAGAAGCTAATAAATGAAGTAAAATAAAAGTTGTTGTGTCTCACTTTAAATTGTTTTCCTGTCAAAAGATGTAATGCTTCACTTTGAAAACTGAACCCACTTGAATATTTTAAACCTTTTGAGAAATATGCTAATGAGATAATTAAAAATAAAACCTTAAAATATTGGCGAAAAGCTCTTTTTGTATAGCTACAGAATACAGTGATCTACTGTCAGTTTCTGACTTACTTGTAAGACTAGTCCATTCTACAACAGACGCAATTTAAATCTACCTTTGAAAGCTTGCTCTTCTGGGTTAACATTTTTGTAGAATTTTGATAATATAATGATGAAATATGTCATGACAGTCAAGGTTGCTGAGTTAAAAATCAGACCAACTCAGAGGAAATGAACTTAACAAAATCCTAATAAAGCTTTTAATATTTGTATATGAAAACTAACTACGCTAATGAAATGAAGATAATTTCTGACCCATTTTATGCCAAGCCTTATTTTATGCAGTAAGGGTTCCACTGGCAGAATAAATGAATCAGAAATCCAAAATTACTTATTACTTCATAGGGCAAGCCAATGATAAAAGCATAAAGACAAATTTTAAATTATTTAAAATCATATGCACTACATTCAAACTCATTTTCAAAATGCCATTCTTCTGCAGCTAGAAGTTAAAGAAGTCCTGTGATTATCCCTCAGAGTATTTTAAGAGTCAACAAGTGCGGGAGGGGCTAATCACCTGTGGGCCTTAGGGTAGTTAGTTAACTCAGGTGGGGGTACATTTTAGACTTTCAATTGCTACTCTACAAATAGTGTTTTAGAATGCTTTACTTCTATATATAAATTAAATATAAATAATAAGGTTCTGGATCTACGGGAGCATTTGCCTTTCGCTATTTGAGAACAACTGCCCCTGAAAAATACTTCAAAGGAAGATCTTTGTAAAATGATGCTTGATTATCTAGCATGACACTTATGTTCTTGAATTCTTAGCCTCAGGAAAAAAGTTTACAAATTGCACGATAATATAAAAGTTAAAACAACAATAAAATTGATTTCAGAAGAACTGTAGAGGTATAGAGCTGTTGAATACTCAGGTTTTAAAATTTACAAAATAAGATATAATAAACAAATATTTATGCATTTCAAATCATCTGAATATATATTGTCTGGCACTACACCCACAGAAGAATACAAATTTTAAACATCTGAGCGCCAGTGTGTACTATGTATATAGATTTTAAATGAAAGCTTCTCAGATAATTGATTTCTCTTCCCCTTAAAATCACATATAAAACCCATTCTTATTTCAGGAGATGAAAACTGGATGTAATAACGGAGATGAATTTAGAGCTAAATGTGCTCCGTTGTTTTCTTACAACCTTTTAATGAATTATTATTCATACTGCAATGTACACTTTTGGAAATTAAAAGTGATCTTAGTAAGAAATGTCATGAGACCTTTCCCAGTCTTCCCAGAGAGCCTGAGATGCTGTACCCCAGGAACCTGGGGGCAATTGGCTTCACTACCAAATCTGCCGAAGTGTACACAAAGGCACTCATAGAGAGACCGTTAAAATGTGCATGCTCTGGTATACAGGATTTAAAGTTAATATATTCTTCAATCCCATAAAATAGAGCATGTGTTATTTCATTCATTTTATTTTCTATAAGGATGAGAATGTGCTCCCCTCCCCCACTGTCATTCAAAACCAAGCAAAATTGAAAACCACTTCCTGCCACAAAGCCACCAGTGCTGTACACGGAATCACTCAAACTCACTTTCGTGTCGATCTTCTTGAAGGCAGGATCATCCTCATCCACCTCGAAGTAGATCTCTGTCGTGGTGATGGAAAGAGTCCCCTTGGCCACCACCACAGGAGCAATGAGCTGGGCAGGAGTGCTGAGAACAACTGGGCCTGAAAGAGAGGGTTCGGGAGTCAGGCTGCGCCTCTGCGCCCCTCTCCCGCTCCCTCCCAGAAGGGTACCACAGGTTTTTAGTTTTAGATATGCACTGAAAAAATAGTGTCTATATTATGTCTTTCACGTGAGATAAGTCTGCTTAGCTTTTACACACTACCTTATAACGAGACTAGAGACAAATAATTCTATAAAATCTCAAGAGATCAGAATATTGAATAAGTGACTTTCAGTAAGCAAGTCTGCAACCTCTGCTTAGAAATCCTACATGGTTAGTGAGGCGCTGACCTTAACCAGCTTAAAAGTGCAGAACGGACTCTCTTAAGGCCCCGATTCTCCACTGAGCATCAACGGCGTTCCGAGATACGCGCTGGGCAGTCAGCGCCGTCCCCAAAGACCAGCCACCGTGAAAACCCCGTCCCCCTGGGCAGCAGCGTCCCCCCAGGATGGGCGGGAGGACGTGAAGGGGTATAGGGTCTAATATGTAAATTCCACTCCGCTAACGGGTTTGTATCTTGCAGGCAGATTAATATCGACATCCTAAGGCGCACCGCACACCGATATACGCGCAAACACGGACATGAAATACATTTTTATGCAGAAAAGAAAGAAAACTGTAGCAGTGACTTTTCTCACCGAGCATAGGTCAAAAATGATGAAATTGTAAGACACTTGAACAAAACGATTCTCAGAAAAGCATTTGAAAAGTGTTGTTTCTCAACTTGTGGGACGAGAGAGACTAAGCTTCAGTAAAAGAAATGTTTTAGAAAGTGTGCCCACTAAGGCGCTGACTTCGAATTCCCTCCATCTGAGTTAAAGTCGAAAATTACAAATTTCACATATTAGAATATTAATTCAAAGTGGCATTACTTAACTGCTCCTTTAAGGTTCCCCGAAGGGGGGACATTCTTCTCTACCCTCGACTTAAAATAAAGACTTAGAAATCAAAAAAATGTTATTTGTTTTTCTGTAACAAGGGTGCATCATATTCCCTTCCACCCCCGCCCCCCCAAATGCAGACAAATGAGTCACAGTAACAGCAGGAGGAAAGCAATGAAAAGGCAGGCCCCCTGCGGTTGCCCAGGCCCGGCCCCCCCGCCCCCCCCCCCGCCGGCGGTGGCTCCTCGCAGGGAGACCGGCTCGCACCGCCACCGCCCCGGCCGCAGCGAGCAGGCCCAGCCCGGCGGCGCGGGGACTGCAGCGGAGTTCGCGCTTCCAGGGAGCAGCACACACCGAATCCACGACCGTCCTGCACAAAGCCGGGCGTTTCTGCCGCGGGAGGACCAGAGAGGAATCGGTCGGCTGCTGTCGCGCTTAAACGGGTGGCTATGGAGCAAACTGTGTCAGTGTCAGCCCGCACCGCCGACCGTGACCGCCTGCCCGGGTCAGGCTAACGCCAAGCCCCTGCTTTGACTTTACGGCTTTCTATCCCCGACGAGCCCGCTCCGGGGGGCCCGGCCCCCGGGCGCGCGGACTCCCGGCCTGGGTCTCGGGCGGGTAGCTTCCGCCTGAGCCGAGCGGAGTCGGGGTCCACCTCGGCTCCATAAGGTTTTTCTTTCCAAAGGGCGAAGCGGTCGATCTAAAGCGCCACTTTAAAGGCTCATCAATCTTAATCTAGGTTGCTCAAGTAATTATGCCCGAATCTCTTGTACGATTACAAGTGGATTTGGGTTTCTATTCCCCAGGCCCTCCTTTGTGTTTATTGGAGGGTCTGTGCGCGCGCTCTGCGGCGCCTCCTGCCTCCGCGCCCCCTCCTGCCTCCGCGCCCCCTCCGAAGCCCCCAACGCTCGGGCCGGTTCGAACCGCTCCCTTAACCCTTAAGCCACCGGGACGCTCCTCTGGATGCCACTTTTCATATTTCCCTTCAGGAGAAATCCAGGAGGTGTACTCTTGATCGGAGTGAGGTGAGAAAGAAGGTGACCTGATTCACATCGGAAACAAAGTGTCTTCTTACACATCGTTGGGCCTTGATAAAACCTCAGAAAAGTCGTCATTCTAAACACAGAAAGCTAGTGATTTCTGGTTTAACAGAGATTTCTGGCATTTGGAGACGATGAGTGGTCAAAAACATTAAAAATGGCGAACTGCTGCGTTCTCTTAAAATATAATTTAATATATCCAATCAAATTGGAAAAAAATTAAAAAATCATGATACACATTATCAAAACCATACAAACTAATCTATCGAGATATACAGTATTACGAATTTTACGTTCACAATTCCATGAACTTTTAACGGGGGGCACATTTTCGCTGCCTGTTTGCGTTTCTGAAAGGCGACCCCGTTTTCCTTTTGATTTTACTCCAATCTCATTCTATTGAATTGAGATTTTCTGGGGGTTTATTAAAGGGCTTCGAACTGGTCCCTCTTTAAGAAAGACACTCATGAAATATTCAGCCTTAATAGTGTGTCATTTTTACCCTTGTCCTTTGGAAATCTCCAATTACAACTTCCAATTCCATAGCATGTTTAAGGAGCGCTGGGTCTTTTTGTTGTAGCCTTCAGGGAGCAAACCAGCCGCAGAGAGAACAGAGTTAATCCACTACAGCAATACAGAGAGGGATTATGTTTTAATCCCCTTTGGGGGAGTCTCTGGATCCGATATTAAAATGTTTACATAAGGCACAATCACAAACCAGCAGATCTTCCATATGGAAGATTTTGTTATTTGAAAACCTTGGATCCCTTTCCAAATAAAAGTAGTTTAGAAAGGGCAGCATGTCTAGATGTCAGAGAGATGGTGAGCTGGGAGATTCTGTTCTAGACGATAACTAGGTACAAATTTAATCTCATAACTGTTTGGTGTAGTGAGTTGGGGACTGAGTATAGATATATTCATTCTAATCAATACTATGGCAATAAAAGGATAAATTATATCAATGTCCTCAAGCACACACAGAAGGTGACAGATATTAAAAGACAGTGAAACAAATGGATGGGACAAAACCTCCTCCCCTTGTATTGCTGCATACAATAGTTTAAAATTCTACCATCTGAAGTGGTAACTAAAGGAAAAATAATTTTATTTACCTTTTAGAACTGGCACTGTAATGTTTAAGAAATATTGATCCATTACTATTTTTGAAAGGATAGGGATATTACTTGCCATTAATTTAAATGCTAATTTAAAACCTGAACTAGAACAAAGATCACCCAAGCATAATGGAAAGATTCTTTAGAAGAATAAACTTCTCTTTAGAGCCATGGGATCTTTAATCAGTTGAGAGGGTAAACCTAGAGTAGAAAATACATATGTTTTATATTTAGGAAGGGAACTATTCATCAAATATAATTTAAAGTTAGAATGTTAAAAACCACTTGTGGGTTTGGAGGATTCTACTGAAAACATAATTCTAAGCCTATAAGTCTTAATACATCAACTTTTAAACAGAACTTTACAGTTTACACAGTTCTTTTACATTTTTATTTAACTACCAGTTCAGTGTTCACAATTTTGGGGCTATGGATGTGTCAATACCTTCCTGCCAAAGACCACCAGGAACATAACTGTAGTGTAGAAAGTTGGGCTGATTGCTCACTTGCAGTGAGGGAAACATGGGAAGGAACCATGAGATGACTAAGTAAGAGGGTATCAGAAAGGACTTACTGTATTGTAGGATCAGGGCTTTTGTTAAGTGATTTGGGGAAGGGTTCAGGAAGGCAGGGCTTTGCCCTGGGTTGGGCTCTGTCAGGGAGTGGCAATAATTCTGTGATTGGAGATCTTAATAACTCTTACCTAGGACTAGACCTAGGCTAAAAACTGTAATTGACAAAGAAGTAGCAGTCACTCCTATAATGACGGAAGGGGGATGTTAATGTTTAGGCGTTGTGCAGAGTGACCCTGTTTTTGTCTGTGCTTAGACAAAATTACAAAGTTGTTCTTTGCCTCACATCATCACGTGGCCTTGTCTGATGCTGGTATTCTGTGAGGTTGTTTATGTCCAACAGGAGAGCACCATGGCGGAGCTGTGAGCCCCAGGCCAGCTCCCAGTGATACCGAGGCCTCCTTGTAAGGGTCAGGTCCATTTGTTTCCTGAGGTCAGGGGCTGCTTTTCTCTTCCTCAGATCCAGGAATTAATCATTTCTTAAGGGGGGTCAACAGCATTCTGGCTATTAAAAGTCAATTATGGCGATTAAATTCTCAAACGATGCTAAAATTCTTTACAAGTTTCAATATAAAGCACGACAAAGAATATATATACATAGGGACAAGGAGCTGAAGTTTAATTAAAACTGGCATCGTTACAATTATTTGATGACTTTCAGTTGGCAAAAACTATACTTAGTGTACATGAAATTATGATGTATTTTAGAGTCACTTGAATATTCTCTGACCTTAGTTTAACATTAATACAATTTTATCAGCTGTATGGATTTACTCCAAACTCACTTTGAAACCACATGTTCAATTTGCTTTTGGAACATGTAAAAGACCATTATTTTGGGATAATAAGCATTGACTAATCTTTGTAAAATTACTAAACTTAAAATCCTGCATTATTTAGAAGAAATAAAACTAATCTGAGATCCTTTACGTTTACTGAAAAATGATATCATTCCAAAAAATTTTTAAGATGAAAATATAATAGGTAAAAACTTACAGCTCTACAATGTGATAAAATTTGTAGGAAAATAACTAACAGCATGAGTGACTGAACACATCTAAAATATTTATCACTGCTTTGGACTTATTTTTAAGTAGGGTACTATCAATTTAAAGAAAATGTTTTCCCCACAGAATTAAAAGAATAAAATGTTTGAATCTCAAAGCAACTGAAGAATATGAGAAAGTTGGAACTTTGTTTTGGAATCCTAGGAAAACTTTAGGCATTAAGAAAATGGAGATGTCTGTGTATGAGCCTGAGGGAGAGGGAAGTTAGGAGGAAAATGCTGCAGAAGATCTGAGATTCCTTTTACCCAGAGTACTTACTTCCCTGGGTTTCAAGCATTTGAAATGCCTCAGAAAAAAAGAAAGTATAGTAACAAAATCTCTACCAGTGACGCTTTCCTTTATGTACAGAGAATATTGTTAGTGGTCCAAATATATTATCAGAACAATGATGCTCTGAAATTTCCAAAACCTTTTCTTGTGATGAAAAGAGTTACAGAATATTTTTGCTTAAATCAGGAAAATATAACTTGAACAACTGATAAAATACATAACCCAAGTGTTATAAAGTTAACTTCCAGCATTATTATCTCCTTCCCTAGCATACACACACCACACTACTGATTATATAAACACTGCATAAATCCAAATTTTATACCAAGCTCACTGTGCCCAAGAAGTGGCCTCTTTGTGCTCTCTGGTGACTTTCTGAACACAATCTATCCTTAGATTGAGATGAACAATAATCAATCATCCCCACAGTGCAGTGGTTTCCTTAGATTACTACTGTACAAAATGAGACAGGTGCTTGAGAATGCCCATGAATCTTTTCAGATCTGAGCAAACCTACCTCTGGTAAAACTCAGCTTACCAGAGTCTGAAACAGAAACAGAAAGAATGGAGCCCTCTATATAAGAACAATTGAAGGCTGCATTTTAACAAAATATCTGTTCACCATGGTAGAACATCTATCTAAAATCTCATTTAATGTGTTGACAATAAATAATTTTTAAAAGTCCTGAGAGAGAATCTGATAGGCTTTAACTTTAACATACCATTTATGTTTTTTGATTCCCTTGTAGGACAGATAATACTTTATGTTAAAAAGAAACAAACAGAAACTAGTGCATTTTCTACAAAGACAAACTTTATAGAAGAAAAAGCTTACGAAGCATATACACTCTAAGTAAAATATTACTGACTTATTTACCAGCACAAAAATATACTAAAAACAGTGATAGTTTTTATGTTCATTGTGATAATTTGCGCTGCCTTTTGATGCACTAAGTGAGCCAGCTGAGATTTGTGTTTCTAGTTATATCACATTCAGTTCAACATATGGAATCCATTTTTCACTCTCTGGAAGAGTATTGACTCTTTTATAGCACTAGGATATCATTTAATGATCAAGAAGAGTAAGTTCCTACTAGACTGGATGAGTGAATAAACCAGGGGAGATGACTTAAATCTACTGTACCAGGAGGACTAGGTCTTTGCACCTCTTGGTTGGACTAGTGCCTTGTCTTTAAGTTCCCATGGTTTCCTGGGCACATCTTTATTGCAGCACTTATGTCAAATATTATGTGTTTAGAAGGCTGTTTCTCCCACTTGGCATAAGCTACTTGAAGACTGGGGCGTTATCTTCTGCATCTAACACAGGCTCTGTCACACAGTAAGTAAGCATCTGTGTTTACGGAATTGAATACAGAATATAGAAAACGATATACACCATTGTTGCATTTTTATGTCATAGTAAAAAGGTCAATTAAAATAATAGATTACATCTTTTATATTTTTCTGGAATTGATTTCAAATCGTTCTTTAAAAATATGAAAAACATTACATTTTATAGAAGAGATCAATTTAAAATATGCTGAAAACCAGTGAGTTATAATGTAATTGGTCAGTCCAGCTATATTACATGCATACTATTCTTTTTTTAAATGACATAATTTTATAACTGCCATATTTTTCCCAGTGTGTAAGTTGTTTCCTCTTTGTAAATTAAATGCTTAGAGAGACATTTAACTCAGCATTCATTCATTCATTCATTCATGTAGTCGACAAAAATTATACACTGTTTTGTGCACTGAGAGAGAATGCAATAATATAAGACATGGATTTTACCCACAAAGAGCTTAAAATACATAGTAAAGATAAGAAATACACAGGAATAAGCATAGCATAAGGGAGAAAGGGCATAAGGGAGAAGGGTTTAGCTAAGCGTTGTTAAAGCACTTGACGTATATGATTCTCATTTGTTCCTCATAATGTACCTAGGAGATAGGTACTGCTATGATCTCCATTTTACAGAGAGAAAATGAGACTGGGAGTTGAAGTAACTTAGGGAAGGTCACACAACCAGGAAATGGTAGAGACAGGATTCAAACTCGGTGATCTGACTCAAAGGTATTTACTGTTATGTATACTGCCTCCCACCAAGAGAAGGACAGAAAAAAAAGTTCTATAGGCATTCACAGAACTGTGATGCTTTCCAGCCTGTGTGGGGGGTCAGGGTGAGGCAGTGAACTGAAGTGAGCTGTGATGGATGGGTAGGAGTCAGACTGGTGCACATGCGGGGAAGAGTGTTGTGAAGTAGGAGAAGAGTTTGAACAAACAGATGCAGGATGTGGACAGTAGGAAATAAGATGGGCCAGCGATTAGGAGGTGTAAAGGGGAGCCGTGTGAGACGGGACTGAAAACACACGTAGCCTCCAATGTCAGATTTTTTTAGGTCAATGAACCAAAGATTAAAGCTCAGGTATTACAGTGTGGAGCAGTGGTGTCTGTCCTTTTTCGGAAGCTCACACATCTCTTAGAGAAGATGACTAAATATATGGCCCCTTCCTAGAAAAATTCACATGTGAACATTCATCCATCCTGACCGCATAATAAATGAAGTATTCATATTTTGGAGAAAATGAAATTTGGTTATTTATCTTAATGTCTTCCTCTATCTAAAGATTTTTCTGCCTCTGCATTTATCGTTATCCCTTTTTCTCCAGAAAATGTAACTTTCCTCCTGTTCAAGTCAGTTACTCTCTCCATCTGGCATTCGGTCCTACCCTCCTCCACTTTAGCTGCTCTTTTATCTTGGTCTCCTCTCCTTTGTTAAGCTTCTGGACTTCAGTTTTCACCTCTTAGTTCCTCATTCCTATTCACTCCTTTTGGCTTCACCCTCATCCTTTACTTAGGCCAAGGTGTTAGGGACATACATATTAATTAATATGCTAAAAGTTTGGAAAAGTCCTTCCATCAATTAAAAAAAAAACACACAATCTGCGTAACATTTTATTTTTAAACTCAGAGTTTTCCAAATACCTTTAACTATACTCTTTTCTCATTAGCATATTTCAAAATAACTGTGTTCCAAGGAATACCAGTTTGAAAGTGACTGAGCCAGAGTTCCTTGACTTCTAAAGCACACTATAGACATAACTCATTTTACTGCACTTGGCAGAGACTGTGTTTTTTACAAATTGAAGGTTTGTGGCAACCCTGCATCCAGAAGCTTGATAGAGCTTTTTTTTTTTTTTTTTTTTCCCAATAGCACTTGCACACTCCAAGTCTCTGTGTCACATTTTGGCAATTCTCATAATATTTCAAACTTTTTCATTATTATTATATTTGCTATGGTGATGTATGATCAGTGATCACTGACATTAATACTGTAATTGTTTTGGGGCACCATGAACCCTACCCATATAAGACTAAACTTAGTTGGTAAATGTTGTGTTTGTTCTGACTGCTCCATGGACCCTTCCATTCTCTTGTCTCTCTCTCTCCCTATTCCCTGAGACACAACAATACTGAAATTAGGCCAGTTAATAACCCTGCATTGGCCTGTAAGTATTCAAGTGAAAGGAAGAGTCACAGGTCTCTCACTTAAAATCAAAAGCTAGAAATGAGTAAGCTTAGTGAGGAAGGCATGTTGAAAGCAGAGACAGCCCAAAAGCTAGGCCTCTTGTGCCAAGGAGTTCGCCAAGTTGTGAATGCAAAGGAAAAGTTCTTGAAGGAAATTTAAAGTGCTACTCCAGTGAGCGCATGAATGATAAGAAAGGGAAACAGCCTTATTGCTGACTGGAGAAAGTTTTAGTGGTCTGGATAGAAGATCAAACCAGCCACAGCATTCCCTTAATCCAAAACCTAATCCAGAGTAAGTAAGTCTTCAATTCTATGAAGACTCAGAGAGGTGAGGAACCTGCAGAAGATAAGTGTGAAGCTAGTAGAGGTTGGTCCATGAGATTTAAGGAAAGAAGCCATCTCCATAATATAAAGGTGAAGGGTGAAGCAGCAAGTGCTGATGTAGAAGCTGCACTGTAGAAGCAACTTATCCAGAAGATCTAGCCAAGATAATTCATGAAGGAGGCTACACTAGACAACAGATTTTCAACGTAGATGAAATGGTCTTCTATTGGAAGAAGATGCCATCCAGGACTTTCACAGCCAGAGAGAAGAAGTCAATGCCTGGCTTCAAAGCTTTAAAGGACAGGCTGACTCCTTCGTTAGAGGCTAATGCAGTTGGTGACTTTAGGTTGAAGCCAAAGCTCATTTACCATTCTGAAAATCCTAGGGCCCTTAAGAATTATGCTGAATCTATTCTGCCTGTGCTCTATAAAATGCACTAACAAAGCCTGGATGACAGCACATCTGTTGACAACATGGTTTACTGAATATTTTAAGCCCACTGTTAAGACCTACTGCTCAGAAAAAAAGGTTCCTTTCAAATTATTACTGCTCATTGACAACGCACCTGGTCACCCAAGAGCTCTGATGGAGATGTACAAGGAGATTAATGTTGTTTTCATGCCTGCTAACATAATTTCCATTCTGCAGCCCATGGATCAAGGAGTCATTTTGACTTTCAAGTCTCATTATTTAAGAAATACATTTCAAAAGGCTATAGCTGCCATAAATAGTGATTCCTTTCATGGATTTGGGCAAAGTAAATGGAAAGGATTCACCATTCTAGATGCCATTAAGAAGATTCGTGATTCACGGGAAGAGGTAAAAATGTCAACATTAACAGGTGTTTGGCAGAAGTTGATTTCAACCCTTATGGATGACTTTGAGGGGTTCAAGACTTCATTGGAGGAAGTAACTGCAGATGTGGTGGAAATAGAAAGAGAACTAGAATTAGAAGTGGAGCTGGAAGAGGTGACTGAATTGCTGCAATCTCATGATAAAACTTGAAGAGTTGAGGAGTTGCTTCACACAGATGAGCAAAGAAACTGGTTTCTTGAGATGGAATCTACTTCTGGTGAAGATGCTGTGAAGACTGCTGAAATGACAACAAAGGATTAAGAATAGTACATAAACTTAGTTGATAAAGCAGTGGTGGGGTTTGAGAGGACTGAGCCTAATTTTGAAAGCTGCTCTATTGTGGGCAAATGTTATCAAACAGCACTGCATGCTACAGAGAAATCATTCGTAAAAGGCAGCATCAATCCCTGTGGCAAACTTCACTGTGGTCTTATTTCAAGAAACTGTCACGGGCACCCCACCTTCAGCACCCACCACCCTGATCAGTTAGCAGCCATCAACATCCGGGCAAGACCCTCCACCAGCAAAAAGATTCTGACCTCCTGGAGGCTCAGATGACGGTTAGCATTTTTTTTAACAATAAAGTATTTTTACATTAAGGCATGTACAGTTTTTTAAACACAATGCTATTGCACGCTTAATAGACTACAATATGATATAAACATTAAACATAACTTTTCTATGCACTGGGAAAACAAAAAATTCATATGCCTCGATTCATTGTAATACTTGCTTTGTGGTGGGGTCTGGAACCGAACCTGCAATATCTCCAAGGTAAGCCTGTCTTCTCTCCTGTTCTCTTTCTGCCTGACTTCCTTCTTGGTATCCCTGAGGAGCTGTCCTTTGTTGGCCAATTAAACCTTGTTGCTCCACAGGGGATCTGACTTTGGGCTACTACTCTTCTATTTTTATATTCTCACTTTCCTTGGGTGATCTCAGAGGTTTAAATTATGAGCTCCATGCCCAACCTGGTTCTCAAATTTCAAACCATTCTATACATTTGAAAAATATGGATACCCAACAGACCAATCTGACCAGTCATCTTCATTCTTCTCTCCCCTAAAACCCTGCATCTTTACATTCCCAAACACATTTAACAGCTTCCACATCATTTCTTCTCCCGGGACAGATTCCCCTCGTTCTTACTCCTCACAACTGGTCAATTATCATGGTCCTTCACATCTTACCTCCTAAGTGTTGTTACAAGTTGCCCTCCTCTCCTCTTTCCTCCACCACCAATTTAGTTTAGGCTCTCATCACCTCTGATCTGGACAACAGCCTCCTGCCTCAACTCTGGACATCCTAAAACCATAATCTGTACAGTGGCCTGAGTAATTTTTAAAAAAACATAAATTAGATCTTTTCATGCTTAGAAGTCGTTCATTGTCTCACTGTAGCCTTTAGGATAAACTACAGGTACCTCATGGCACAAAATGCCTCCCACCCCAGTAACCTTCAGAGATTTCTACCTCATACTTCTACCCGAATAATTTAGACCTACTGTAGTTTCACAGAGAAGGTGGTAGTTTAGCATACTATGTTTACATGTCATCTGTAACAACTCCAAATCTTTTACTTATGATTAACTAAAAGGAATACCCATCCAGAATCCACATGGCGGTCAAGGGCCCTGTTTTGTGTTATCATGGCTTCCTTTGTGGATGTAGGATTTTTTTTCTTTTCTTTTCATTATCTGTCCTCCCTCTTCACTGTAAACTCCTTGAAAGCAGTAACTTTAATCATATGTGTCTTTTTGCTCCAAGCACCCAGCGTAATGTCTTGTACACAGTAGATATTCAATATTTCATATGTGTTTTGTTTGGATAACCACATCCAACCTGAGTCAAGTTGGGATCTGGAAACAGAGAATAAGGACCCAACAGGTCCTTCCAGCTCTTATCTTTATTGTGTGCGATGAATTTTGACATTTTCTATTTGAATCTTTTCTTTGCATTTTATTTCCTTTACAGATAATGCTGGTAATAGTCCAAGTAATTGATTTGCTAACACATCAATGGGTTATAATTCAGGATTTAAAAATAAAACCCAAAATAAAGCACTGATGTAGTAGAATGAACAAGGGCTTTCGGAGAAAGAAAAGTGGGCTCACTTCTTGGCTCATGTATTGATATTTGTTATATGATCATAAATAAATACCCCAACGTCTGACCCTAAGTTTCCACATCTTAGAATGAAGTATAATACCTAATTCATAGAGTTGTAAAGTTATCTGCCAGCATCATTTGCCCATC
Organism: Leucopleurus acutus; assembly: GCF_964270905.1. Lineage (NCBI taxonomy): Eukaryota > Metazoa > Chordata > Mammalia > Artiodactyla > Delphinidae > Leucopleurus > Leucopleurus acutus. The sequence continues at coordinate 11,375,000 of NC_139160.1, read as the reverse complement.
CACATTTACTCTTTACTACTTTAACTAGCTCATTCCACCCACCCCCGCTCCCCGAAAACTTGCTGGTGAATGAAGACTCATCCATACAACCGAATCTTAGATGCAAGATTTATTTTTAAAGAAAGTTTTCTGTGATATTTGGTTCTTAACATTCCTGTTTTAGATACAAATTGAACTGAAATAGCACTACAACTGTATTTAGCTGTTTCATCTGTTAGTGACTTAAAATGAAGGAAAAATTCAACAGAACTTTGAGGAAAAAACACATAAAACATTACTATCTGTCATCTTCTGATCAATAAAACTGCCTAAACATTTTATCTGGAAAGAAGATATTTAACAATATTTAGCCAGCACACTGAGGCTGACTTTCTCTTCTTTTTTGCTGATAAAAAGTTGTTCTAGATTTATATTTATTGGACTGATGATTGATCTGATGGAGCAGATGCTACTGGAACAACTACTTATAAATGGATTTCCATGTAAAACTTGTCCTTAGTGCTGACTATTTATGTTGAGGTACCCTTGCAGGCTGTTGCTCTGGCTCCATAGCACTAAGTCATCGAAACAAAATAATTAAATAAATAAAATATTTTCAGTATGCAGAGAGACTAATTTGTCTTTTTGTATGGCACTGCTCTAAATGTAGTGGCAAAATCAGTTTTTTACCTGTTTGTGAATTAGTGCCAAAGTCTTTCAGAGGGAGGGCAGAGCACTCAGAGGTGAGGCAGTGATGAAACCTCACCTCTTCCTCTTCTCCACGTTGCTAACGCCCAGAGTTCGGCATTAGGAACAGTTTTGTTATCTCACACTTTTTTTCCCCTCCAAGTGTGACAAATGTGGTGACCCACATGTTTTCAACAGGTGAATAATATCCTCATCATATCCTCTTTAAAAAACATGACATTTGAAATATTAGCTGCCTACATATAGGAGAGAGATGGTCTATTGATAAGTGAGTTGAGTTGTTCATTGCCACTACTTTTCAGGTTGGTAGTAAATATAACTATAAATCTGTAGAGGGATTACTTTGTGGGAAACTCTCCATACAGAGAAAACAGTAAAAAATAAAAACCGGTTTCAACTAGAACACTGTATTAGAAAGAATAGACCTCATCACTGTGGTTTGTGAAAGATTTGCAGCATAACAAAGAATGGCTTATTCTTAAAATAAAAAAAAGATGTAAGAACATTATATATAAGCTGAATCATGGTTGATGTCTAACGAATGTAGTTGAATTATGTCCTTTTATTATATTTTAAATTTACGAAGTTTGGTTAGTGGGAGGTTGTTACACTTAAAAGTACCTTAAAAGTGTTTTTATAGACTACAGAATCCATGGTTGGAGAGGACATGCATTTTTGGAGATACAGAAAGATGGATACAGTAAAGTATTTGCAGACTCTAAAATGGCCTTGTAGACATTGTAAAAATAATGAAGAAAGGCTAAGAAGCCTAGATATTCAAGGTGAAGCCTTTACTGATTTTCACAACTTTTCAGCTGAATTAAAAAATTAACTTAGAAGTTTAAGTATTTTAGCTTTTGTAAGAAATGGGCATGTGTTAATGTTGTCTCTAAGAGCTTTGCAAATTCTGTTTGAAGCTGAACACGAACCCTTTGGGTATACTATTTATGACTGCAAAGCAACTTCCTAATTCAAAGAGAGAGAAAAAAGACTTATAAAGACTCATAAGGCTTTTTCAACATCAAATAGCTTTTACTAAACAACATTTTGATGAGTTAAGTGTGAGTGAGTCAGGGACATATGGATTAAATTTCCCTTAAAACACATTTGGGTTTAAAAATTAAGGGGAAAATCCTGAGCAAAATGCATTTCAGAGAATCCAGAATGTTTAAAAGATATTTTCCCCTAAATACAAATATCAGGTTGATTCCAGTCTAGTTAGACTTTGTAATTAAAACATCTTAAGTGTAACTGTTAAGGAATTTTTTTAAAATACTAGTTTTTCAGGAAAAGAATCTTCATTAATCATATTAGAATTGGACTGTGTGGAACAGTTAGGCCTGACTCAAGCTGACATGATCTGAGTCAGAATTTATCTGCATCTATGAAACAACTGACCTTGTTCTCATCTATAGTATTTATATTCTTATTCCATTAAACAATTATAGTAATTTTTTTCTGTGCTTTTGGCTTATATTCCTTTTTCTTCTTTAAATAACACATTTCCCTGAAAAACTCTTAGTTTTTAGAATTCTGTTGTTCCTTTCATTTTATTATTATAATTTTCTAGACTCTTGAGTTCTTCCTTCTTGTATGCCCTATACTTTGCTTTTATCTTCCTTTCTTATTAGCTCAGTTTTTAGGTAACATTCACTCCTTAAATAAACAAGTTTGCCTCTGGTAGATGAATATTTCAAGTTAGAACATTTAAAGGCCTAAATTATCTATCTGATCATCTTAATTGTTTACTTTCACTTATTAGGGTACGCATATTTTATAACATAATTCCTGGTTATTTGAGTTGCTGAGTAGGGGTAGCAGAACTGATTCTCCTGCTGACTTTTTTTTTCCTATCAGTCTCCGAACCCCAGAGTTCTTCATAGTCACTAAGTATTCAAAAACTGTTACTGAGTAAGTAAATGAGTATGTGAAATGCAGTCAAATAGAGATTTAGGGAGGTAGGAATGGTCAACCTGAAAAAAATTCTAAGTAAATAAGTGCAGGGGGCCAACTGTACAGTGATGGATGGTAATTAGAATTGTGAAGGTGATCACTTTGTATTTATACAGATGTTGAATTATAACGTTGTATGCCTGAAACTTTCATAATTTAAAAAAATTCTAAGCAACAGTTTCCTCCTCCGTCCCTATCATTTGATACCTGCTTTTAGTTTGAATTGGTAGAACAGAGATTGTACGAAATGCAAAGAATTTGACTGGTTAACAATAAGAAAAACAGTCTGAACAGGTACTGCCCTCTAACATCAGTGAAAGTGCATGGGAACTGTGATGAGCTTCAAAGGTGAGTCACGTGGGGAAAGTGATTGTCATTTAGGAGAACCTCCCATTGACCACATTTGATTTCTCTTAGTAGACCTCCCTTATTTCTATATTTTTCTCATTCTTAAATTCACATAATGCATTTCTTCTAAGTTTCAGATTCTTGACTTTGGTTAGAGTATGTATGCGTGTGTGTGTGTGTGTGTGTGTGTGTATGTGTGTGTGCATGTGTGTATGTGTGTGTGTGTAAAGGATTGTAAATCTACCATTTTGAAACTCACCCCCACAAAAAATCCAACCCTTACACTCTAACACTTCTTCCCCATGTTGCTAGTTCCCTATACTAATTATTCTTTTTAAAATATTCAAAATAACATTATAGTCCATTGGTTATAGGACATCTTTTCCATGTGATAGAGAGAGTTATTATTTTTTTGATTAAGAGTCACAGTGGTATCTTGATGTTAAAAATGGGGACCTTAAGAGACATTTAGTTAAAATGACATAATTAGTAGAAACTGGGATGGAACCAAGATTAGCTTAACTTTAGCTGTTCATACACTGGAAAAAACAAGTAATGAACTGAGTCATTATTTGAATGATTTAATTAGTATGAACATATGATCTGATAATTCAAGCTCCCAAATACTTAATTTCAAGAGCTCAAAAGTTTTATTTTGTCTCTTTGTTTTGGTATAAATTAACTAGATAATTATCTCAGCTCTCCAGTTTACCTATAATGAAACTTTTTCAATGGGAACATTTTAAGGGCAAGTAATGTTGTTAGATTTCTTCATGGTTCAAAGGTACATGGGATATGGTTGATAGCCTTAAGGAATTTACAGTCTAAAAGGAGGGATAAAACATACAGAACAGCATCTACAAAACAAGGCTTTATGTAATAAGTGTCTTAAGATTAATATAATCAAAATTTGGGGGGGCAGTTATAATAAAAAAGATAGATAATAACCAGCATTGGGAAGAATGTGGAGAAGCTGGACCCTCCCACACTGCTGATGGCAATTAAAATAATGAAGCCACTTTAGAAAACAGCCTAGTAGTTCCTCAAAAAGTTAAAAATAGAGTAATTATTTGACCCAGCAATTCCATGCCTAGGCATATACTCAAGAGAAAAAACTTATGTTCAAATAAAATGTTGTAAATAAAAGTTCATAGCAGTATTGTTAGTTATAACAGCCAAAAAGTGGAAACGAACCAAATGTCCATCAACATTTGAATGGATAAATGACAAAGAATGGATAATGTGGTACATTCACACAATGGAATATTATTCGCCATAAAAAAGATATACATGTTATGACATGGATGAACCTTGAAAACATCATGCTAACTAAAAGAAGCCAGTCACAAAAGACTGCATATTATATGATTCCACTGATGTGAAATGTCCAGAATAGGCAAATATATGGAGACAGAAAGTAGATTAGTGGTCCTCTAGGGCTGTGGAGGAAGAATGGGAAAGTTGGAGGAAATAGCCAAAGAATATGAGATTCCTTTTTGAGGTGATGAAATGTGCTAAAATTGTGGCAATGGTTGCATAACTGTGAATATACAAAAATCATTAAAATCATTGCGCACTTTAGATGGGTCAATTGTATGGTATGTGAATTGTATCTCAATAAAGTTGTTGTCAAAAAATGTTATGGGGGGCTTCCCTGGTGGCGCAGTGGTTGAGAGTCCGCCTGCCGATGCAGGGGACACGGGTTCGTGCCCTGGTCCGGGAAGATCCCATATGCCGTGGAGCGGCTAGGCCCGTGAGCCATGGCCGCTGAGCCTGCGCGTCCAGAGCCTGTGCTCCGCAATGGGAGAGGCCACAACAGTGAGAGGCCCGTGTATCACAATAAAAAAAAAAAAAAAAAAAGTTATGGGGTGATAAGGCTGGCTAGTGAATATTTCACAAAGTATTTTATTTAAATAGGTATAAAAAAGGGTAGATTTTGATAGGAGAAGATAAGGGAGGGTGTAGATTAGAGATGTGTGAAGGATATTTCAGGTAAAAAGAGAAGTTTGGACATTGGCGGTGTGGGCTTGTAGAAAATCATTTAAGTTATTTGACATTAAATACATGGGTGGATTGTTGGTAATAACAGCTTACATATACATAAACAAAACATTTTTAACAACTTACAGAACTGATAAAGCATGAAGGGCCATCATCATTAACTCAGAATTCTCTAAATTAGCAAAATTACTAACATTTGGAAGTAACAATAAAGGAATCCGTATGAATTCTAATTCTATTATGTAAAATATTTCTATTGTTACCCGCATATGTGACAGAACTACTACTCTAAAAGAAATTAAATATATTCTATTAGTGGGAGACAAGCCTTTCTATCAATTGAATTAAATCATTCACTTGTCAATTCACACAAATTTGAGTTAATTTTAAATTTTAGTTACTCAATAATTACTTGAAGAAATAACCTGCCAAGCTGAATTTCAAATTAAAATAAATAATTGAGATTTTAGATTAAAATCAGTTGAATTACACAAATTAATTTCAATGTTTTAAGTAACAATATAATTAGTAAGTTGAAATTTTTAATTACATATGAAATCTTAGGTGCTAATTCACTTTGGTCAATCTCTACAAACTAAAAAAGCAATTAAAATAAATTAAGTTAGATGTTATTAATGTAATAATTGATTGGCATAGTTCTATATTATAATCATATTAGCCATTTGCAACAATACATAATAAATTGAGTAATTACTAGTCACACATATTTAACTTGCCTCTTGAGATGAACAGCTTGGGAAGAAAGGGAACTAAAAGTGAAACAGAAAATTGTATGACACTTAAAACTGTAGAACTTTGCGGACATCGTATCTTTATTAAAACTGGAAAATTCCAAGGAAAATGGGGAAAACATGAGAAAGGGTCAATGTTTAAATACAGTTGTGCTGAAAATACCCTGTCAGATTTTTTTAACTTACTAGATGATTTTGGGGAACACATATATAAAACTAAAATGAATTATTATGCTTATTCATAAACTTCTAAGTATATATACATATTTATTTAAAGATATTATTTTGTGTATTTTAGTTTGTGCCATATACTACATATTTTTAAGGAAATACATTATTTTATACACTTGTTAACCTTATGCAAGCTACTTAAATTTGTCTTGACCTCTATAACCTCATTTGTAAAATTAAGGTAATAATAATTGTATCTACCTCTCAGGATTGTTGTGACTATTAAATAGGTTATTGCACATGAAGCCCTTCAAACACCACCTGGTTCCTAGCAAGACATGCTGGCTATACTTCCTCTTTTTTTTCTTTTTATAAACAGAAACTGATCCTAAGAAAGACATTATTATTTAGCAAATTTTGACTTCTGAGACAGAGATAACAATTATTTGGATAAGAATTTGTTAGAGCAACAAAAAAAGTTATGTATTTATGTGGTTTAAAACTTATAGCTGATTTTTTTTAAAACCTAAGAATACTGGTTCATAATTAACTTCCAAAATTATTATTATTATTATTATTTTGCAGTATGCGGGCCTCCCACTGCCGTGGCCTCTCCTGCTGCGGAGCACAGGCTCCGGACGCGCAGGCCCAGCGGCCATGGCTCACGGGCCCAGCCGCTCCGCGGCATGTGGGATCCTCCCAGACCGGGGCATGAACCCGCGTCCCCCGCATCGGCAGGCGGACTCTCAACCACTGCGCCACCAGGGAAGCCCCAAAATTATTTTTATGTGACATTGTCACTATCATGGCAGTCCAGATTAGTAAGTAGGCTTCAGCATAACGTTAGACACCTATATATTATACAGACTATTTCTGTGACTGTTACTTCTCCCTTCACAAAATATCTATCCCCTACTTCTTTTCTACTGCATTCAAAGTTCAGGGTCACATTTGTGCACTGCTGATTTAAACATGAACACTGTAGACTAAGTAGAAGATCAATATTTTAGGACAGTTTATAAGATTTTTCAGACACGAGGATTCCACAGAAAGAGTATGAGTTAGGATTTGGTGGATAGGGAAAAGAGCAAATCTGCTCAAAGAAAAATCTGTTTAAAAGACAGAAGTTGTAGGAGTATTGATAGAGACCGTTGGCTAAGATTCGATTTTTAAACAGTTTATTTCAAGCCTGCTTTCATTGCTCTTTACATATTTTAACTTAATGTTATTTTGAGAATTTTGTTTATAAGCATAAATTAATATTAATAATTACTCAAGCTACCATTAAAAGACAGAAATATAAAGGAGTCATTAATCATTACCAGATTTTGCTTCTGGTATTAGTGAGCATATCTCATCATAATAAACTTCAAGGTACTAGCCAAATTTGTATCAACTAATTACCTTTAGTGGGAACTAAAGACCAGAGATGCTAAACTAAACTGTATAATTATTGAACATATCTGTGAGGATATGTGAATGAGGAAAGGCAACACATTACTTCAAAAGGTCAGAAATCGTGTTTGTGAATTTTCTCTAGTTCTTTAGGATCAAGAATAAGACCAGAAAATGAGAAAACAATCTGTGGCAAAAAGAAATAATGGACTTCATTTGCTTAAATTGCCAAGTGGCCTCAGATAAAAATCTCTGAACTACTAAAAAATCCCACAAAAACAACAATACTAAAACTTGAACATTTCCTCAGAAATTCAAGGTAAACATTTGTTCATGGACTTAAGATTACTTTTAAATAGGAAAAATCGTTTTCATGATACAGAATTGCTAATAACATAGGCATATCCAGGAGCTGGTGTTAGAATAACCTTATTAAACATTTTCTAAAAGAGGAAGAATAACGTTCCTCTCCAGTTTACAATTAACATCTTCTCTTTGGTAAAAGTGAGAGATTTCTAACTGGCAGAAATATTGTTGGAGACTTTCCTAATGCATGCCAGGTAATTTTCAGCTCAGTTCTGGAAACAGGAGCGCTATTTTGTAAGCATAATGATGAATGTAAGTCCACTTCTCTATTGTCATCTGCCACTCCAATGTTGTATGGGGTGAAAATATAGAATAGAGGTAAGATTCAACCACTTTTGAGACTCTAAAGCAGGAGTTTTTAGCCTGAGATCTAGGATATGATTCCACAGACTGGATTCCAGGGGTCAGTGAACCCTCTGATACTGTGTACAAGATTGTCTGTGTACCTTCATGAAACAATCTGCTTTCACCAGATTCTCAAAAGTGGTTTAAAAACCAAAAATGGTTATATGCCAACACTAAGGTATATACAGTCCATCGGGCCATTGTAGATGCTGCTCTGAACTGACCTTAGACGAGCACCAGGACAAAGTGAAAACTGAGGGTGGGCAGGTGAAAGTATGTCGCCTAGTAGTGGGGATTAGCAGTGCGGGGAGAGAGGAAAACAAAGAGAGATGGGGAGGGACATTCCCAAGAGTGACAGCAGGAAGGAAATGGCTATTTCAATGGTCACCTGCCCGAAGTGGCTATTTTTCACAGCTGTTAGCATGTTAGTCATATGTGAAGTCTAGCATCCCGTTCCCCCCGCCAGCTCCCCAATTATTTAGGCAGTTAGATGGGAACAGTTTATGCTATCCATTATTTCTCCTATATTAAAAGTTGCTCTTCACTACACAGAAAGTAGATGTTATTCATTTATCGTTAGTTTGATATGTATTTTCCTCTTTTCAATACTAGAAATGAGATAAATTATTAACATTCACATGATTGAGTATTGCTCCAACCACTGGCTCTAGTTTATTCATCAGGAGATAGATTTTAAATTCAATAACTTTGTGTGCATTTATTACTTACAACAAATAAAAAAATATTTAAAAATTTACCTGCAAGGTTGTCGATTTCCTTCTCTTGGAGCAGACTGACTGCATCGTCATCTCCTTCCAGCATAAGCTCTGTCTCTGCATTCTGATTCACTATTGCTTGACTCCGGAATGTTTTCTTAGACTTTACTACATCTTCTTCAGTGCCTAATCACAACCAAAACATAATAATTTAGGTCATTGTGATTTACTTTCTTATAAATCCATTACTTCCTTATAAATATGTGCTGCATTTACATACTACTTTCAATTATAGAAGATTTTTACCTTCTTTATCTTGTTTGGCCTAAGTAACTCCACGAGAAAGGCAAGGGGTGTAATCACCTGCTCTTATGTTGCAGATGAGGAACAGGCTGAGAAAGCTACATGCCTTGTTGGGGAACCTAGGACTTGGAACTCTAAGATCACTGCACTTTCTACCAAAAATCTGTACTTCACCACAAACCTGGTTTTCTGATCCATAAAATTAAACACTTTTACACAATTATACTTCAGTGTGAATTAGATAATCAACTGATCAGATCATTTTTGAAAGTAGGTAAGTATGAAGAAAGCATTCACATCTGAAGGGAGAAATGATTGTTACTAGGAAGCTACAGAAAGGCAGAGTAAGGAATGATGTAGATGTATAATGTACATCAAAACAGCTATTTCCTTAGCAAAGGATGAAATAAATAATGGCTTTCTAAAGTGATATCCTTATTTTGATATAAAAAATAGTACAAAATGCCAAAATTCAAACACACAAAAAACAGAAAAGTTGAAATACAGCAAGAGTTGACCTAGCATTAACTTGTTAATCAAGGCACAGGTTAGAAATTACAACACATTTAAATCTCTCATGGATTTGACTGCTTAACACATATTTCAATATTTGCATTCAAACATCTGCTTTGGCGGGTGCCATTGAATCTGAAATTATCTGAGCTACAAGTAAATTATATGTATACAGCTAAGAAATACCTTTATTTCATGTCACTTGAAGTTGGAATTCAACCTGGAAGAAAATGGTGTAATTTACTGTGTTCTAGCTTTAGTATTAGGATATAGGCTTCAAGGAGCAGCATTAACTAGAAAAACACCTTCACATTTCACTTGGTATAGTGGATATATTCCTGAATATGGGAGCCTAATAAATCACTGCTACACAGTATTTTTGTATCATAGTTTTAGGGGATGTTATGGTATTGTGTACACATGCAATTACTCTGCAAATCTTGTCATGCCTTTGGCCAAAATCCTCTCCAGTGAACAATGAATACTTCCGGTCAATTCTCCTAGGCCCAGTACAGGACTTCCAACAGTCCTTTACTGCCTGTGGATATTTGCTCTACCATTTTCTTGGACGTGCATCTAGCTGTGGTAAAACTTGCATTGTAAACCAGACTGTTAGCTTCTTTCTTTGCAGCTTTCACATTTCTTTTTGTTAGTGACTCAGAGCCAATTCTGTTTGCTAAAACATTAACAAATTGACGCAAAGGTAGCCCAGAGAGGAGTAGAAAACACATGTCGAGGAACACAGCATGTCATGACAGCACTGTAGAGTGTCACTGGTTGAGAGGTACCGTCTGTCATCCTAGCTCTTACTGGACAATAGCCTCTAGAGAGCATGGTTTAAATACAGCTTAACAATATAAAGTAACAGATTGTTAAATATATCTTTCAATAAATACTTCAGAGACATACAGATCAATGCTACATGGAAGGTGAGGGGAATTACATGGCTTATATGTGTAGTCCTCTTTCACTGGCCCACAGATGATTCTTATTTCTGGAATAAAAGCTTGAGGATTGATTACTGAATGCTCCAGAACCTTATCTTAATTTCATTTGGATTCTTGGTGATATAGAGCCCGCACAACAGTAATCTTCTGGGGACAGCTATCTTTATACGTTGTTTGCTTCTTGGGTAGTAACTTAATTTGAGAAACTTGGAGCTTGCATCACCTGAGAACAAAGAGGCAAATCTAGTGATTACTAACCAAGAAATCTCTCCTGAGGTCTCTACAGCCATATTTCTACTAGGCATCTTCAGCTGGATATTCCTAGTTCCACGTTTCCCTAACTGAACGAATTATCTTTTGCTTCTACGCCTTCTCCTGTTTTGATCTACCCACTTAATTAAGCCACAGACACAGGATTCATTCTGTAAGGTGACGGACTCGACCCATCTCAAGCCATTATCATTCTGGTTTAGAAGGCCTTAATAGCTCCCTTATTCACGCCACCCTCCATACTTTTGTCAGAGTATTATTATTAAACACTAGTAAGTTGAGAATATTTTCCTGCTTAATATTGTGTGCTAACCCCTCCCAATCAACAACACTCAGTGCACGGCTTCTACTCTGGGATACACATCTAAACGCCTTAGCATGACTGATTAAGGCTTTTTACCCTCTCATTACCAGTTTTGTCTTAGTTTTTCTTACTCCCCCATGAGCAATACTGGACCATTTACAGCTTCCGAAATATGTCATGTTTTCTCAGACCTCTTTACCTGTGCTAAAAGTATTCCCTCAGTATGGTATGTCCCTCCCTTCCTCCTTTGTTCGGCTAATTCTTACTTAACCTTCAAAACTCGCCTCCTTCGGGTGCCTTTCCTAACCAATCCATACTTTCACGGTCTACACAGAACTCAACCACACTGAGTGGGTGTTATCTGTTATGTGTATGTCTTCTCCACTGGGCTATAGCCTCATTCTGCAGCCTCAGCGCCTGGTACTCAGCAGGTGTGCCATGAACACTTGCTGAACGGAAGTTCAAGTCTACCCACCCAGAGTTCCCCACTCTGATTTCTTAAGGCAGGTTTGTGCGCAATCTCCCACATGCTGTTTTTTCTGGCTGTGCAGCGTGGCATGTGGGATCTTAGACCCCAACCAGGGATCGAACCTGTGTTCCCTGCGTTGGAAGTGCAGAGTCTTAACCACTGGACCGCCAGGGAAGTCCCATCCCTTATGCTTCGTAAATCCTGCTACCCTAATAGTTATATGTATTATAATCGTTTGTGTGCTTGTTATCTCCCCACAGCCTGGAAGCTCCTTCCTGGATGACTAGAAACATCCTTCTGTCTTTGTAATCCCAGTTATTAGCACGCTGCCTGGGACACAGCAAGTCCTCATAAATACTGAATAAATGAATAACCTGAAACATAGAAGTTACCTCTGGAATCTCTTAATCTGAAGATTCCAGGATATCTCAGAGATTCTTGGTGAATTGCTTTCAGTTTGAGTGCTTATTGAAGAATCAATGAATTCACATGAAAGGGAACTTGGTTCTTTACATGAAATAGTCAGTAAAGCCCTTTATGCATGAGTCAGCTTAATAAAGCAAGTTTTTCCTTGTATAACAACTGTGTGCATTCTGCTTTGTCTTTTTAAAGAAAGGCTTTACATTACTCTTGTGTTATTAAAAATATAAAATAAAATCTTCCAATCTTAGTCAAAGGAATGTGAGCTCTCAAATGTATATTATATTTGAGAAATGTATATTCAATTTTACCCCCTCTAGTTTTAAAACAGTAAAACAATTATGTCTTCAAAAGATATGTAGCAAACTAATCCCTACCAACACACCGAACTTATCGTCCCTGTTGAAGTGCTATCAGTTTGCAGCTCAGTAAACTTCCTGATTTTTATGATACTGCACCAAACATTTATCTAAATGAAAGTGTATGAGATCCAAAGGTGCTTTTCAATCACAATATCCTTTATGAATTAGACTTTCATTTATCAAAATTACAGGCAAAAAGAGGTAAGGTCTCAAAGGGCTGTCTCATTACAAGGTTTATAAACACTGTCCTTAGAAAGAATTGGTTTAACACCCAGCAAATCAAAATCTGATTGGGAAGAGAATTTATTTGAGATCATCTATCTTCAGAAGACGTGTTGGACTGAGTGCACTTCTTGGCCTCTTTAGCCATTCATCAGGAAATTAACAAGCGAGTACCACAAACCACCAGAATGCCTTAGCTTTGAAAATGTGAATTATGTGTTAAGCTGGATAGGCTGGACATACACCCTTATTTTCTAAGAAAACATTAAAATGCCATAAAATTTGAAAGGTTTCAGAATAAAAAATTCCACCAAATTATAGATTAATGAAGCCAAATCCAAAAATTACACTTATTTTCCACATCATGTTACAAATAACAAATACAGGAAAACATCCTATACACATTAGATTTCTTAGTAAGTAAATATGCTTAAAGCTCTGTATGTGAAAATGCCATCTAATATAGAATACTGCATTACATGAACCTAAATGAAGCTCCTCTTTTGTAATATTTCTCTTAATAATAAGGATCCACATGAAACAAAGTATATTTTAAAAGTGAAGTAACGAGAAAATGACGTTTCTGTTTTTAGTACTGTTATTATACTCTAGCATTATTACTACTATAATAATAATTATTAATTATCATTTAAAAATTATATTGTTATTTTAAACAAGGGTAAGTTAAAATATAGAAGTGATAAATTGGAAACATTAACTTATCTTGATAATATTCAGAGAATATGTCTAACTGGAAAGTCTGGGCAATTAAGGCAAAGAAATTTCATTTGCCCATCATGTCTTTTTCTATCGATACACATAAACAGTTAATGTAAAGAAAAATACTATAAAGTAGTTTATTTCTGTTTAAGGAATTATTCTATAGACAACTCCAAAACATCTATACCAATAAGGAAAAAAGTAATTTATAATAATAGGGAAACAATAAATCATGTCTGTGTGGTTAACGCACGAAGAGAAAAGATATAAACCCATAACAAGCCAATTTTAGTGTAGCAGGGGCTTCTTACCAGTTTTATATTATAGTTATCATTTATTTTCCATCGAGTATGGAAATATGGCTTTAATTTTCATTTATTAAAATGATACATGAACATACATGTGTATCTACCTACCTATCTACTTATCTACCTATATTATGTATATCTACTCTGTAAGAACACATTTTCCATGTTATTTGATCTGTACAATTTAAGTACATGGTGTAAGACTCATGAGCTGGCCCCTGCTTATTTAATATCTCACTAATTTACCGATTTGACCTCTTCACACTTTATATTCCCCAAGAGCTGAATGCTTCTGTTCTCAAACATGCCACACTGTTTCAGACCTTTAAGTCTGACATGTGTAATTTCTTTTACATGGAATTCTCTTACCTGCTCTGTCGTTCAGAATGCAGTTTAGTTGATTTTTCTCTTCACTGTATAAATTTTGTATAAGTCAAAATATATTATTTTTTGATATTTTTCTTAAGTCTTTTATGTAGGTATTCTCATATTAGATTTTAATTTCCAGTGTATCGAGTGTCAAAAAAAAGTGGCAATCAATAAATATTTGTTGAGTGAGCACATGAAAATACAAACATAATTTGCATATTAATCATTTTATATGTACAGTACTTAAGAAAAGTTACTTTTCTCTTTATGTCCTTTACAGTTTCCTCATAAATGAGTAAGGTGGACTGTGTGATTCGCAATTCTTACTTTATTTTTCCTGCAAACATCCATTAAAAATGTATTTTACAAATATATCCAGACCAATCTCCTAACCTCAGTTTCCTACCCCGTTGAAAGAGAACCAAGTATATTTTAACTGAACTCTCACAGGATTATTGCAATGTTGAAATAGACAATGAATGCTGAAATACTGTGAAATGTGTGAATATTATTTATATAATAAGCTCTCAAAATGTTTGTTAAAATGTTGATAAAATAAACTAACAAGAGTATTAAAAGTTTACTAAGTACATAATTTAAAAATGAACAAGAATACAACCAATGCTTTATTGCTTACAATAATGCTGCCTAAGATTTATATAAAGGGGGAAAAAAGCAGGCTGATATGAGGATTTAAAAACTCAAATAAGATAACGGATACATCTAAGGTCTTATTAGCACAATACCTAGTCAATAATGAGTATTCAACAAATAATGGTTTCCTTTCCTTCAACTGGGATTAATCTTCTCCCCTCCATTATGCTGTTGTAACACTGTTTATATTCATTACAAGGCAATACGAGCCTTCAACACCTCCCCTAGATCAGATAATTCCTGAAGACAGCAAGGATAGTGTGTAGGCAGGTACCATGAAGTGTTTGTAAAGCTGAATGGAGTGTAAATAGCTTACATTAAAAACTGATTTTCCCTCAATAACCATATTATTCATTTAAAGATATGATTAAATAAAATTACATAAGCATCAATATATTTGACATGCATTTTTGATCTTGTATATAGGCATCTTAAGAATATAAGTGTTCTTAATATCTTGGATAAGGAAAAAACTGCTTTCTCAACAAAGGTGATATCTCAATTTGTTTTAGAGAATTATAAAGATGAGCCATTTAATACATACTTTTCTTCCATCATTGGAAGGAAATGGGAAGAATGGAAATTTAGTCTCATTTTAATTTTATCTAAATGTGATATCAGGAAATTCTGATGTTTCTAAACATCTTGAAATCAGTTTAAGATGGCAGTCTTTTTTGGAGGAGAAATTCTTTTCAATATACACCATTTCACAACATTTTTAGCTTGGGAAATGTGTTTTGACAAAAATCTCCCCTTACGTAAGAGAAAATTCTGCAATTCATTTTCAAATCTAAATACTTCTTTTAGGAGTATTAATGACACATAAATACTTTGGGAAATTTTAAATAGACATTACTTTTTCTCATTAAAGCTGAAATCAGAGCAACAAATATCTTTACAGAACAGCACTTTTAGTAACTCCAATGATATTATTTAATTTCCACTAAAAGGAAAAGATTTTAAGATAAATACTCCCAACTAATTACATTAAATATGGTGATATGATCTTGTGCAATAATACGTATGAATCAATCTATTACTGAGAATTTTACAATTTTGAACATTTTAAACAAGATGAAAGAATGGCTTTTGTTGTATTGAGAAACCTAACACTCAAAAATGTTTTATGTCAATCTTAATGTGAGATAAAAGCAGTAGTACATACATAGAACAAACTTCACTGTAACAATCATTTACTGAAAAGTATTTTTCTTTGTAAATAATTTAAATTCAAAATTAAATTTTGCCTTTGACTTTATAGCACAGACATAGTATTTCCTTTCCTAAGTAACGTAAATGATGATGACATAGAAGGAAAGACCTGCTGAAGGCCAAGGACTGAAAAAAAAAATCATCTTCTGTATAGAACAGGATTAAAGAAAAAACAGTCTTTGCAATAGAAAAATCCTAATGGTAAGGACTGTTAGTGATACAGAATAAAAACACTATGGGAGGGCTTCCCTGGTGGCGCAGTGGTTGGGGGTCCGCCTGCCGCTGCATGGGACACGGGTTCGTGCCCCGGTCCGGGAGGATCCCACGTGCCGCGGAGCGGCTGGGCCCGTGAGCCATGGCCGCTGAGCCTGCGTGTCCGAAGCCTGTGCTCCGCAACGGGAGAGGCCACAACAGTGAGAGGCCCGCGTACCGCAAAAAACAAAACAAAACAAAACAAAAAAACAACAAAACACTATTGGAAAGAATGACTGGAAAACTCAGCTCTTTTATATTTGATGTTGAGTCAGGAGCCTCACTTTATCAATACAAAATCTTTTTATGAAAGCAAGTATTTCTATAAATGAAATAGACTGTTTCTATTCAAATAAACAATTTCTATTTGTTGTTTCAAACACACTTTACGTAAAAATCTGAATAGTTATTGACTAAATTTAATTAATACAGATAAAAAATCTGGACAGTTTACACATCAAATTCTTCATTTCTTAGTTGTGAGTATTTTAGTCTGAATGCATTGGATTTAACCATGGTTCTCACTTCAATTCATTTCTGTTGACAGAGAATATATTTTGTAATTCAAAATAGATATTATCTATTATCACCATAAAACTACCAAGATACCAGCTTCAAATTTATAATGAATTTGATTCAGAAATGGTAATGCTTACCTGAATCAATAACTGATATTACTATTTATGGTCCATTTTAATACATCGTTATATCACATAAAATTAGAGTACAGCATGAGTAACTTGTACAGACTTTTGACTGTTTTAAACTAGACATAAACATTACATCTGCAGGTAGGCTGTTCTCTGAAAAGCTTGAAGAACTTATTTCAATGGCAGAGTAAATATCCAGAATTAGCAATATGGACATTAATTAAGATGGAATGTTCACAGATTATTATTCTAAGTGGTAAGTTCTTATTCACATTAGTTATGCTTGTAAATGATTTACTGGACTATAAGAAATAAAAGAAAATGGCTACCTAACATCAACAGTTATTGCTCTGTGGAGAAGGACATCAAGGACACTTGCAAGTAAAAGAATTGGATCAATATTAACGTGATTTTCATTTCATGCTTCCCCAACTCCAGTAAGCTGACAATATACTCTGATTATGTGAACTGCCTCAGAGTAACACAGAAGAGGTTATTAGAGCAAGAGGTGGAAAGGGAATGCACTTTTTATATTGACAGGCCTGCTAATACAGTATACTCATTTTCAAAGACATGCAATGCATTTTTACAATTTGGTTCTGACAGCAAAAACGGAATTTCATTTATTCCTAATTCAAAATATTCATATATAAGCAATATTTCTTAAAGCAGACCAACAAAGGGGATATTCATAAATAGCATTTTTAAACAGTAAAAATGCAATTAAAAAGGGTACAAGAAAATATTATTGAATTTAAGTACAGCATTATATAACTATGAAATGCTAACTTAATAATCTTAATGGAGTAAATGTAGAAAACTGCATTCTATACTTTTTAAGGGAAATTTGATAAGCCATATTTTAAAAATATACATGATGATAAACATAGAATCTCTGTGGTAGGAGAATATTATGTGGTAGGATTTTGATTAGCCATTAAGTTAGGGTGTTTTTAAAATATTTTAAATAGGATTTCATTACATTGAAAATCACATGGCACACTTTACTTGTGCAAAAAAGTGCTAAAACATATAGAAAACTTGGGCTAGTTTGGAACCCTCTAAATATCATGAAGAGCAGAGATAATGCATTATTCATCTTCGTGACTGTTTGAGTACATAGCATAGTGTTTGGTCCTTATATTAAAGTATGCTTAGAAAAAGACCAGCAGGAATAAATACATTAAAATGGTAAAGTCAGCTATCTTGACGGCTGTCTATGAGTGACTTTTTCCCCCTTCTTTAAAATTGTGTTGCGTTTTCTGGATTTTCCACAATGACTATGTTTCTTTTCAGGAAGGAAGGAAGGGAGGGAAGGTGGAAGGAAGGAAGGAAGGATGGAAGGAAGGAAGGAGGGAAGGAAGGGAGGGAGGGAGGGAGGGAGGGGAAAATGAACAAAGGAAAGAAACCTTTCATCCTGAGTCAAGAGGGGTAGATAGCCAATGAGTAGCGGAATGGAAGGAAGAAAGTTTTGGCATTCTTGGAATGAAAAAAAAGATGAACTGGACAGCTTGAATGAGGGCTTAAAGGTGGGAAGACTTCCCCTGGCAGTGGATGGCATTAACCTGGGGAATGATGCTTGGTATTTCTTTTCTAAGCCTGACACAAAATGCAGTGTGGAAAATTTACTTTAAAACTCTGAGAAATGGGGGGTAGGAGATGTTTTGGATAGATAAGCAACTGGTTCAGAGACATGGAAGGAAGATGTAATTAACAGGAATTTCTCTTTAACTATTAAAAACTGGGATAGCTAAGAGATGGTGCTGGTATAGGTTATCAAAAGCACTTTTAAAAACACTAAAGACTTTCCGGACGCGCAGGCTCAGCGGCCATGGCTCACGGGCCCAGCCGCTCCGCGGCATGTGGGATCCTCCCGGACCGGGGCACGAACCCGCGTCCCCTGCATCGGCAGGTGGACTCTCAACCACTGCGCCACCAGGGAAGCCCTAAAGACATTTTAAATTATGTTTTTATAAATGACATTGAATGCACAGTCTGTGAACGACTCTAAGTTCACCTGTACTGATAAATCTCTGTGGATGACAGGCTGTAGGAGTGGGCCAAAATTTAGCAGGTAAACTTTTAGAGAGGGGAAGTTCAATAATGCTCATACACTTGGGAAAATTCCAAATTTATCTACAGCAACACACTGTATAGGAAAATCACGGTATTTAGATTGAGATTTTGCTCTATCTACCATTTACTAGTTAGCATGCCACTTAATTTCTATAGTCTGTCATTTTCCCAAATAAAAATCCTTTAATAGTTCTGTCTATTGACAGATCCCTTCACAGTATAGTTCCAAGCAGCCTTTTCAGCTCATCTTTGTACGATCTCCCCACACTATCTTGTGTTCCATCAAGCAGCACCACTTTCATTCCCTGGACACATCATGTTGTGTGGTCCCTTCCTCCATGTTACCACCACCTCACTTACTGTCTTGGGTAGATATCCATTTATCCTTTCAAGTTTAGCTAAAATTTATTTCTTCAGTTAGCCAGCCCTCTTCACTGAGTTTGCATACCATTTTTAATACACCTTGATGAAAATATCTATCATACTGTATTTTAATTATTTATAAATGTAATTTTATGTATACTTTATAAAAATTAGTCTAAAAATATAAGCAAGATTATGAGCAGTTCCACGCCACTTAGCAATAGATCTATTAATATAATTTTGTCAGCTCCTTATCTTTAGTGGCTTTTGATGCTCTAACTGGAAATAAAGTACAGACATAAAAAACATATTTCAGAATTTGAAAATGCCGTACTTATAGACCTATTCTGTAGACTATCATACTTCAATGCTGTTATTGAAAAGGAAGAATGAATGTGGTTAAAATACTGTGTATGTTGAAATGAATGAATTATCAATTAAATAAAAGACAGCCACTAAGTACAAAAAATTGTATTAATGTGGATGCTTTAAATGGAATAGGTGAAAGATATGATTCCTGTCCTCAGGTGGTTTTTCTTTTATCTCAGAATATAAAATACTTAAAATCAAAATACTTTCTGATAACTTTACAAGGTGACCTATTACCAAGTGCAAAATATTGAGGTCATTCAAAGAAGTAAGTTAGGGTCTTTTATGCCTCCATGTCTTGGAAATTTCTGTTATTAACTCTGCTCTTCCCTGCTCACCTGGTAAATTCCTAATCTTCTTTCAAGTCAGTTCATAAGTAATTATTTCTGTGAAGCTGACTCCAACCCGATAGGTCCAGCGTTAGTCACCTTCCCTGTGTTCCTTTATGAAGTACCACCTCCCTCTACGAGAACTGCTTATTTCTTTCCACTAGACCAGGATTTTTCAACCTAGGCACTACTGATGTTTTGGGCTGGATTTTGGTTGTCATTCTGGGGAGCTGCCCAGTGAATAGTCAGGTATTTTAGCAGAATTCTTGGTGTCTACCCTTTAGATGCCAGTAGCACATGCTGACTTCCACCCCTGCTGAGACACACTGCATTAAACTATGTGCTGTGAGAAGGCAGAAATTGTGCCTCAGCCTCTGTATTCAACATTTAGTGCATGTACGGCATGTACAAGATGTTCAATAAATGCTTTTAAATTAATGAAGCCACTTGATTCCTCTGAATCAGTTTAAAGCCTTCCATCTGAAGCTTCACATAAAAACAGGGGAGTTGTTAAAACCTTTGTTGATATGAAAATGCTGTTACACAAAAACTTTAAAATGTGTTTTATAAGCATATTTTATAAGTCAGCATTTATATAATCCATTTAAATTATTTTAAGAGACTATAAAACCATAGGGTGAAGATAAGACTGTATTAAAATATGACACTGGCATCAAAAAAGAGCTGAAAGATGACTCCATGTATGCCTTTCTCTCGCTTGTAAAAAATTTACATCATTAACTTTTCAATAAATTATTTTAACAATAATCATAACATCTATTTCATTCCAGATGTGAAGATTTAATTAATAATACACCAACTAAAATGGACATATCAATGAACAATAAGAAGACATTTGCTAGAGACTACATGGTACAAACAATAAACCACTCGGCAAAACAATCAAATCATCGTTTCCAACTATTACAAATGTAAACTCTTCAAAAAACTGAAGTCAGAAAAAAATGAAGTCAGATAATTTGAAGCTCCTGTCTCAACAACTGTATATAGCTGCACTAGTACTTTTTTATTCTCGGTGTTTTCTTATTTCTTGATGACTGCAAGTAGCACCTTACAGTAGCCATGCATACACCATCAAAACTAATTTAATTCCAGATTCATTACAGAGCTGCTTTTTATTCATCAAGGTCATATCTCGATGGCTTCACAAGCTTAGATAAATTGGGTGTTAAGCAGATACATCTCTGAGGAACCTAAGGATGTTCTCATTTGCAGTTCTCAGCATATCTTACTATTTATTGCCAAAGAAATGAATGATTAATTTTGTCATCTTTGCTCCATGTTTTTTGTTCCTCTGGCTAAAACAGCCTGCCCTCCTCTGCGAAGCCTGATCAGACCTATTTAGGATGATGGCTTTGATCGCAGACATGGAGCTTGAGATCTTAGGCTCTGATGAAACATTGCTCCACTATAATTTCATGGAAAGGGAACAGAGTCCTACATGGTAATAGACAATCAACAAAGACAACCAAACATTAAGATTTTAACTATTCTTTGACACCATAATCTTTCAGCATCAGAAATGGACCAAAATTTGTCTGGTTTAGGTTTTATTTAAACATACAAACAATATACAAAATCCTCCTTTTTCAATCATTTCCTTATTAGCTAATTTGCCCTGAAGAAGAAAGCCCTGCAGATCAGAAAATGAATTTATAGTTTAAAATATTTTCCTTATATTCTTCCACTGCTATGGTCTGTAAAATTCCCGGTAATCAATTAAATTTGCACTTGTATGAGATTTTACTATCAGAAAACACCCAAAAAACACATTCAATACATATGAAATTAGAGCATTAAACACCAGCAAAAAAAATTACATGCCTCTAGGTTTTTATTAATCACATTCCAACACTAGAGGCTGAAAAGTATATCAAATCACACCAAATCTTTTGCACATGACAACCTCATAAATTATTCAACTCATTAGTATTACTAAGAAGCATGAAAAACTCCATCAGTGTTAAGGATGTTTTCCAACTGAAAAAGGTCAAGCAAAAGTTTTAATAATGAAATGGAAGAGAAAGCTTTGCAAAGCAAATATGAAGTACAATAACTGTCCTTTTTGTCTCCTTGGAAATATATCTAATTCTGATTATTTGCTCATTTAAAAGAAAGTATTGTTAATATATTTGTTTGTGGCTCCAAATAAATTGCCTAAATAGAATGTCATGAAATTTAAATTACAGCTAAATGTTTCTGCCCATCACATTAAAGTTTAACTATAATTTAAGCTAAACTGTTTGAATTAAAGGAAAAGTCAAGTGATTCAAAACATTTTTGTTAAAACATTAAGCTTGCAAATTCAGTTTCACTTCTATCACAATATATTAATAGAGGCTCAGATTCTTGAAACATAGTGTACTACAGGAACAGAGAGACATGACCAGTGATCAAATCTCAGGGATTGCTTTGATGGCCATGTAAATATTCCCTATTTAAGTAATTTTAGGTTATTCCCTCAGCTTGTACAACTTGGTTAAAATTCTGAAAACTTTGATCACTGATTCAAATACTTCTAGCCATACTGAAAGTTCCATTCATTAAATCTTTTGTTCCTAAAACAATTTTGTTGCCACAATGTAGATGAATAGAAAAAAATTTTTGACCATAGATTACTGCAGAGTTTCTGTGCATTTAATATTTAACTTTCAAGGTAGAATTTGAGATACTTTAATTATTAAATTAAGAGGAAGAAATAAATTGAATTTCAATTTGTTCTAGAAGCTCTCTCAAAATCAGTAGGTTTGTGCTATAAATATACCCTTTATCTATGCCTACACAAACCAAAACATTAAATCTTTCAGATGTTAGTCTATACACTGCCAGACTTTAAGGTACTTAAAACACATTTAAATGTTTAATGGCAGGCAGAGTGACCAGATGATGGGCTGAGTTCTGTTAGTTTTATATGAATGTTCTGGCAATATGTGCATATAAAAGCCTTTCTCTAAAATATACAAAATATGTTTTCAATTAAGTCTTTCAACATCTATTTTCATTGGATAAAGTGCTTTGTAATAATTACTGACATTTACTTCCTATTCTTCTGAGGAAATACTTTAAACATAGGTTAGAAGGCACATTAAGAGTTTGGAAGAAGATACAATGTTATGTTTTTCTCTTGGCAGTTTGTAATTCCTCCTTCTATTTCTATGTACAGATCACTCCAGGGAGTACTTTCCACTCACCTCTTCATATCCTCCATATTTTACTCCCTACTCTCTACCCACTTCTAGAAGTTCACAAATGTGAAGTCAAAGAGGTGTGCTCTGGAGTTGTTTTTGGAGGTAGAATTGTTTCTGTTCTCTTTTGTCTTCCACTACCCGACCTTAACCCCAAGAATGACCACGAAGTAAATCTGGCATGGGTACCATGTAGATGTCCTGAATATTTTATGGCATACATGTGGTCTTTGTTCTAGATACGTATAAAATAAAAACATACCCTACTTTCCTTTTATCAAAGAACCCAACTCAGGAGGGATAACAGGTTTGGAATACTGCTGATGATCCACTATTTCAAATTCATAAACCACTACATATTTTAAAATATGTTCATACTACACACAGAGGATGTTTACTATCACCTACATCTTTCATCTGTTTCAAAATCAGAATATTATTTTTTAATTTAGGTTCATTAACAGTGGTTACTATGTTACTAAAACATGACATGACAGTCTTAAAAAAAGGTCAGTATAGGGGCTTCCTTGGTGGCGCAGTGGTTGAGAGTCCGCCTGCCAGTGCGGGGGATACGGGTTCGTGCCCCGGTCCGGGAAGATCCCATATGCCGCGGGTTCGTTCCCCGGTCTGGGAAGATCCCACATGCCGCGGAGCGGCTGCGCCCGTGAGCCATGGCCGCTGAGCCTGCGCGTCCGGAGCCTGTGCCCCGCAGCAGGAGAGGCCACAGCGGTGAGAAGCCCGCATATCGCAAAAAAAAAAAAGTCAATATAAAAAATTTTAAATATGTTTCTTATAAGCTTTGACACTGGTTTAATAATAAAGACATTTTACAAATTGAACATACAAAATAAGGCATCCGTTTTTATAGAGAACCAAAAGAAATATTTTTCTAACAGACCCTTTCTAAAAGCAACCTGTAGAACATTGAATGTAGTATAATGTGAATCCTATATAATGAAGGTATTGGCAACACAGTGTCACTAATAATATCACTCTAACCTAACCCCTGTTACAAGTTGTCTTTAGATGTTTCTAATTTCTAATGAGATGAATTCAAGATGAATTGATGAAAATGCCTAAATGGTTGGGAATATGAAATGAAGTTAAAAATTTTTAAGTTCATATTATAAAGCATGTCACTTTAAGTAGATATTTCTAAGAATCTCTTCTGTAGAACATAAAGATAATAACTCATTTTAAGTTGGTGCTAAATCCTTAGGTGCTAGAATCCTTAGGTGATTTTTTTTGAGTTGATTAAAGAAATCCCCTACAGTACAAGTCAACTATAATTTTTTTTAAAGCATATTCTCTCCTGCAGTTACTTTTACTGTATAAAGTTACTTTTTAACTTTATCAATATTTTCCCTGTTCAATCCATCAAGAACATGAATGGCAATCTGTGTTATATATTAGGGTAAATTTTAAAACATATGGCTCATTTATTACTCTCAAATAAATAAAAATTAAAATAATAAAAACCCAAGTGATTGTGAGAACAAAAGTAGTCAATAACAAAAACATATGGACAGTGTTCAATAACGTTATTTTCTGAGTGTATATGGTTTATAAAATTATATTATCAATCAAACTTAAACTTTTTAGAGCATTTAAAAATAGGTGAACTGGGCTTCCCTGGTGGTGCAGTGGTTAAGAATCTGCCTGCCAATTCAGGGCACATGAGTTCGAGCCCTGGTCTGGGAAGATTCCACAGGCCGCGGAGCAACTAAGCCCGTGCGCCACAACTACTGAGCCTGTGCTCTAGAGCCTGCGAGACACAACTCCTGAAGCCTGGACGCCTAAAGCCCGTGCTCTGTAGCAAGAGAAGCCACTGCAATGAGAAGAGTAGCCCCCGCTCACCGCCAGTAGAGGAAGCCCGCGCGCAGCAACAAAGACACAATGCAGCCAAAAATAAATAAATTAATTTTAAAAAAATAGGTGAACAGAGAGAATAGCCCTATGCATACTTCTTGGTGGATAGCAATCTAAAGTAGCAGCGTTTTTATTTAATTACAAAAAGTATTTTGATATTTACTATTTATTGTACATTTTATAAAGGACAACTTAGGGTGCAGTTCTACTGTAGTGTGATAATGGATGATATCTTTAATGTTGGATGGTCTTTTTCAAACTTTATTTGCAATCCATTGGAGGGCTGGGAACCTAATGGGCATACTGAGGCACGATTTATTTATTAAACTGAAAATAACAGAATAGAATAGGGTTAAACTACAGAATGCCATGTAATGAGATTATCAGTAAGACATTTGTTTCCATTAAATACACAAGTATGTGCATGTGTATATGTATATACATAACAGTACACATATTTGTCTATATATTTCATGCATATATTTATATTCACACAGTATACATATGTATATATACACACACAAATTATACATAAAAATATATAAATCTGAATACACACTTACAGTAGTACATTGTTTTTTCCACGTTGGGTGAAAAAGTTTGAAAGATCAAAGTCTGAAAGATGCTGAAAAGGAAAATGATTTTACTCTTGTTTTAGGCTCTATGAGAAGGATGCTGGGTAATAACCAGCTATGTAGAGGCTTCTAATCTATCACAAAGAAGCTGAAGAGTCTAACACACATCAAGTGGGAGAAATATTGGGTTGATTGAGTATAACTTAAATAATGCTGAAGGATAAAGCAGAACATAACATTTTTGGCTTATGACATGGAGAATTTTAAATGCTAGTGAAAAAAAAGAATTATCAACCACAAAGCGTCACCTCACATCCAGGAGTATTTTTGTGTGAGAGGCACCGGTACTCACCATATTCTATTGCAGCTTTGAGCAATGCTTCAGCATGAGTGGAGCCAAATGCATTACGGACAAACCGTCTCCTTCGACGAAGATCATCTTCCCAGTAATCCAAACGCCAGAAATCGTGCAGTTGGCTAAGAATGGGAAGATAAAAAACAATAATAACTATTAATAGTGATGTATAACTGGAAGTACATTTTTTCAAGTTATATACATTCACAGACTGCTTACACAATAAATTTTAAAAGCTTTGCACATTTTCTTTTTATAAGGATTAAATATTTTCTCTATTCAATTCATCAGGAACATGAATGGCATTACATATTATAAACTATGGTAAATTTAACTCTTCTAAATTAATAACTAATACAGTTAAATCTTTATTTCTTTGGTCTCTTTGGAAAATTAAGATAACTTTTGAGATATCTATGTTTTACAACTGTGTTTATATACATATGTTTCCTCTACAAATGAACAAAACTTAAAATAGTAACATTCTCATATTTTAGGCATTATAACATTCAGCTCTGCTTTCTTTACAATGTTCTTCCTTCTACTGAAAACATTCATCACTGGGCGTTTCGTAACAAATGCAGCATCAAATTACAAGTATTAATGGCACAGTTTGCATTCTTTTACACTGTTTTTAACAAGGCTTGTAAATCACAGGATAGACCTCACTACAAATAGTACACAATTTAATGACCGTGGTTTCTTAGTACACTGAATTAAGAACTATAAAATATTGCCCACTTGGATTTGGTGGAAGAATGATTAAAATAATGTGCTGAAATATTCATTGAAATAATTCCCTACTGCCCACAGCAACATGAGAAAAGTGCAATTTTATCCATTATTAATAATACTGAATTAGAGCTGCAAAAAAATGCCAGTATGTGGTAATTGTCTTGGTAAATTATTATTCTAACGCTAACAGAGTCCTTGGATGATTTTACAGCTTTCAGTTAATATAAACCATTAACAGCCATGGCCATCGTTGGTAACACTGTCTAAACTATGTTACACTTTAAACAATATTAAAAATCTACAAGATATTTCAGAAACTACTGAAATATGTTCGTTGTATATCAATGGAACATTTCATGGTATCATTTTTGTTTTCAATTTAATTTTAATAAACAGTGATAAATGCTACTGCTTGAGAAGTCTGTTTTTTTCTGTATAGTATCTAGAATAATATACTCAAAAGATAAAATTCTAATTTTCTTGAGCAGCACTATTCATAAAAACATATAAAATGCTTTCATAGAAGATTTGATTTCGGTTTTTATTTTGATATTTTACTGTAGGAGAACACTGTGTTTGATTAAGACGGAAACTATATATTTTGCTCATCATTATCTCTCTAGCACAACGTCTGGCACATACTATGTTTTTAATAAATATTCAATGAATTAATTAAAACAATTTTTTTTACTTTGAAAATCTACAGAGAAGTATAGTCAGTGAGAACAATAATTTACTTCTGAAAAAAATTTAGATTTTATGGCTATTTAATTTTGTTTTCTATAGCTTAATTGTAAAAGAATATATCAATATAAGGGATATATAAAAAGAACATTAAAATTATAATCATTTAAAGTATAATTTAATATACTTGTTTTTCTAAATATAATAATTATAATTTTATTTTTCTGTCAAAATAATGATTATCTGGTGATTAATTATTATGAGTAGTGTACCTCTGTCATTAATTTAAAATAGGAAAATTTCTATCCCTACAAATACAGATTAATCCTAGTAGTTTAAAGAAGAAAATGCTAACATCTTGCTATAATGATTTTCCTTAAAAGTATGTTAAAATTAAGTAACTGAATTCACTAGGAGAGACCTGAGATCTAATGTTTTCTCAAATTCCTGACCACAGACATACTTTCCTCTATTCCTCCCATTAAGAACAACTAAAAAAAAAAATTTATACGCTACATATAAAACAAACGTAACAAAACCCTGAAATGTGGGGAGCAGAAGGCAGACTGGCTAAGGACCACAGGGCCCAAGGAACAACAAAGTGGTGAGTTCCCTGGGTTATCTTTTTGTCTCATATACCCTAGATTTGGAGGCAAAGAAGCTAGCAACCCAGATAGACCAACAGGTACAGACAAAAAAAAAAAAAGCCCCAACAAAAGCATGTTTCTCTAGCCGAAAGACCAGGAAAAGGGCATCCTAGGAAGACAGGAAACTTTTAGACAATTATTTCCTCCAGCCAAACACCACAGAAAAACTATGCCTCTCATTCCCCCACACACACAATAGCAAAGGATGAGAGGGGAGCCTAGATCTGAAGCCTCCTGATGGTGTAATGAGGCGCCCTAACATCCAAACTGGGGTGGCATCAGAGAAGGTCATATAGGGAGCCAGGACTTTCATCTCTGCTGGCTGATGACAAGGTACCCCACCCTCAAGGAGTCACTCGAGACCATATGGAGAGACTGGATTCCCACGCACTGTGGTCAGTAATGAGGCATCCTTCTCTCTTCCCACTGGGGTGGGTTGGGAGGAGACATAGTAGAGAGTCAGGACTTTTACTACTAACCAGCAGCAATGAGGCCACCCCCATCAGTGGATACCACGTGGGGAGCTGGAACTCCCACCCCTGCCAAGCCATCATGAGGAGCTACCCGCTCCCTGGATGTCAGCGGAAGGGAAGCGGGGAACCTAGATTTCTATCTCCACCTGGCATTGAAGAGGCAGTGTGCCCCACTTGTCCTGGTGGAGTAATGTCAGAGAAAAGTCAGCTAAAATAGAAGATTTGAATGAGATAAAAATATCTCAGAAAATAAAAAAAAAAAATCCAGGTTTTGATCTCAAATTAATTGTCATACCATGAACCATGACAGCATATTTCACATTCAAAGCTATGGTGGCCAGAGGAAGTGTAAAAGTTTTGTTATGTGCTAAAAGAACTGTCAACCCAGAATCCTATAACGAGTGAAAATATCCTTTAGGAATAAAGGAGAAATGAAAATATTTTCAGATGATGAAAAAGATGTGTCAGCCTCAGAGCTAGTCTAAAAAAATGGCTAATAGCAATCATGTAAACATAAAGGAAGCAATAAAAGAAGGAACATTGGAACATCAGGAAGGAAGAAAGGACATAAGCAAAGTATAAGTAAATATAATAGGATTTCCTTTTCCTCTTGAGTTTTGTTAATTATGTTTGGCTGTTGAAGCAAAAATTATAACACTGTCTGATGTGGTTCTAATTGTGGGTAGAGGTAATAGTCAAGACAAATATAAATGAGGGAGGGTAAAGGAATGTAAAGGGAGGTGAAGTTTCGATACTTCACTTGGAGTGGTAAAATGACACCACCAGTAGACTGTGATGAGCTATGTAGATATGATGTAATAATTAGAGCAACCACTAAAAAAGCTATACAAAGACATGTGCAAAACGTCACTATAGCTAATTAACTATCAGAAAGAGAAATCTGATACATTTACAACTGTATCAAAAAGAATACCTAGGAGTAAAGAGGCGAAAAGGCCTGTACAATGAAAACTGAGACACTGAATAAAGAAATTGAAGAAGACATTAAAAAGTGGAAATATAGTCCTTGCTCGTGGATTGAAAGAATTGATATTGTTAAAATGTACATGGCTACCCAAAGCAATCTACAGATTCAATACAATCTCCATCAAAATTCCAATGGCATTTTTCACAGAAATCCTAAACTTTGTATGGAACCACAAAAGGCCCAAATAGACAAAGCAATTTTGGGAGAGAAGAGCAAAGCTGTGGCATCACGCTCCCCAATTTCAAACTATATTACAAGGCTATAGTAATCAAGACAGTATGATATTGACATAAAAACAGACACACAACTTAATGAAACAGAATAGAGAGCCCAGAAATAAACCCACGTATTTATGATATTTACGGCAAAGGAGCCAAGAATATGCAATGGGGAAAGGAGAGTCTCTTCAAAAAATGGTGTTGGGGAAACTGAACAGTCACATGCAAAAGAATAAAACTAGATCAGTCTTACACCATACATGAAACTCAACTAAAAATGGATCAAAGACTTTAAAACATAAGACCTGAAACCACAAAACTCTTAGAAGGAAACACAGGCAGTAAGCTCCTTGACATTTGTCTTGGCAATGATTTTTTTGGATTTGACACAAAAAGGAAAGGCAACAAAAATAAAATAAACAAGTGGGATTATATCAAACTAAAAAGCTTCTGCAGAGAAAAAAAAATCAGTAAAATGAAAACACAACCTACCAAATGAGAAAAAATATATTAGCAAATAATATATCTGATAAACAATATAATATCCAAAATGTATAAAGAACTCATAAAACTCAAAAACAACAATAAAAACACCAAACAACCTGATTAAAAAGTGGGCAGAGGATCTGAATAGACCACAACAATGAAAAATTTTCATCTGTAGTTTCTAAAATCTAAAATCCATTATCCTCTCTTTTTTTTTTTTGAGGGAAGCAAGGATTGGGAAAATTTAGATATTTGTTCTCTGATTTGTTCTTCTAGTATTTTCCCCATTTTCTATGTGGAAATTAACCTAATATTACTGAGAGTCCAGTCTTTGATAATATTTGGGGTTTTCAATATTTGAACAGACATAAACTCTTAAAAGAAAACAACTTTGTTTCTTTCAAACCACAATTGTTTTTCTATTTATAGCTTAAAGATAGTGGAACTGAGTATAGATAAAATAACAATAGGTACTGAGAGTTGTGCTTTCAACTCTCAATAACATTAAACAGTATCATTCATTAAAATGGATACTCACTTATTTCCTTCTCTCCTTCCTTCAATGTTTCTATTCAAAAATATATTTACTGAGTATTTATCCTGTGTTAGGCAATGCTCTTGGTGCTGAAGATATAACAGCATAATATGTATAATAAGATATACTCCTTTCCTTTTATTCTCACTCACACATTCTTCACTCTGCTTTCCCACTGAAATTTAATATATATTATTGACCCTTTAACTAAATCGCTCCTCTACCATTCCACCTATTTAATATTTCAACATAATAAGATACACTTTGCCATATTCTTCTGTAATATGTGAGGAATTCCAGGAAAAAAGATAATAATAGAGACTACTCTAATAAGTTTTAACTCTAGATGTGATTGTTATTAATAATTTGTAAGCACAATCAAAAATTTTTACTCTGTGATATGCCTATTTTGGTCAGTATATTTTGAGTACTCTGAGAGGTTCTTTTAATACCCTAAGTTAGGTTGACAAGCACTTCTCTTCTTGAAGGAGGGATAATTTAGATTTCCTGCACTTGGAGAGCATCCAGGTGGACACATACAGAAGCCACTGTGCCATCCTCTCCATGGTTGTGCAGGTAGTCATGCTGCACTGAAATTCTGCTTGGATTTGCAAGTTTTTAGCAGTGATAATCTCATATGTGATACCTCTAATGATGTCACCTGGGAGGATGAATGTGATATCATACGTATTATTTCCCACTATTTATTTATTTTGATCCTAACATCTATGTTTCTGCCTTTCATGACTGAATTACAGAAACATTGAGTATCATATATATGTTTTGTTCAGGAGTGTGATTTTACAAGTATAGCACACAATTGCTAGAAAAGAGGAGGTAAAGAGCCAGTAACTAATGAAGGGAAGATTCCCAGTTAGGTTGTATTATGATAATTAATGTTACTATTGATGTAATGGTGTTCATTAATTAGAATTTGGTGTTATTTTAGCATAAATAGGGTTCAGGAAGTCATAATTTTCCTCCATGAAATTTTTGATAGTTATATTTTAGACTTATGAGAATGCACTTAATTTTCTTAAAAGGGGTCCCTCCTCCCCTTCCAGGAATCAATCACCTTCATAAGCTGGAGGGAAAACTGAATTTACCTGGTAAAGCATAACTGAACTGTTAATTGGTTACTTGATATTTAATAACAAAAACTACCCAGTGGAATAGAGAAAAGAGTGAAAGGAACAAAGGAATATCTTGCTAAACATACACACAAAATTCAGTAAGAACTCGAATCTCTGCTTGGCTAAAGAACTGGTGGTGATCACTGAGGTCAAGACTTCTGTGCATGACTTCTAATCCTACCAAGAACGACCAAAAACACAAATGCTAACTGAGAGACTAATAGTTAAAAATTGTTATCCTCTCCTCCTCTGGACACACTGTAGATTACACTCCTCTATCTGTTTTGAAATAAGGCATGCCCATGTGACTTTCCTCAGCTAATAAAATGTGAAAGGTGAGTCACTTCCAGACAAAAGTTTTAAGAGCCAATGAAAATTTGCCATGTTCCCTTCCCTCCGCTGTAGGAATGAAGAAAATAAGCATGGATGTGGAGTCCCCATCATTTTGTATCCCTGAGTGACTTCGAGGGGCAGAGCTTCCCCGTGGTTCCACGCGGAACATGTAGTATGAGTGAGAAATAAACTTTTCTTGTGTTGAACTTCTGAGATTTGAAGGTCCCATGTCACTGTAGTAAATAACCCCAGAATTGAGTAAGTTCCTAGAATAATAATACTTACAGAAGGACTAGTATTTACTGAGAGATTATTGTATTCCAGGTACTTTTCTAAGCATTGCACATGTATTAAGTCATTTACTCTTCATAAATTCCCTTTAAGATAAGTGAACTCATTTTACAAATTAAGAAATGGAGACACAGGAAGGCTAAGTGATGTGCCCAAGATTAAGCAACCAGTAGGTGGCAGAAGAAGTATCTGTCCTCAGGCTGGCTGACTTTCTAGCTCATGCCACACTGCCTCTAACTGTAAAGAGAGCAACCAAGGAAACAAAATATCTTGAGGATATTACACTTAAAGCACCAGCACAGCTGATTCCTGCTTCTTTATAATCAGAACTAATTATTCTGAATGAAAAATGATAATTGTGAAGTAGATAGAATGCTCTGTGTATATTGCATATGTTCATTCCTTTAGTCAACAAATATTTATTGAACACCTAAGAGCCAGGGATAGGCTAAGTACTAGACTTCCATAGATGAATAAACTGACATGATTTGTGCCTTTGTGCAGCTTTCAGTCTATTTCATAATTTAAATAAATAAACTTATAGCTATTTTTTTGTAAGTGTTAAGAAGGAAACAGATGAGATACTCTCTTTAATAAAAATGGGAAACCAACTTACTGCATAAGTGAATGTACAAGTAAACAAGTGTGAGTATGCTAATGAAACATGGTTACAAAGTATGTTGGCAAAACAAACTCTGTATTTATTGGCACTCTTAGTTCTCCTACATAAGAAAAATCATCAGCCTTTTATTAACAGGTCTTGTGGGCTATTTAGTCAATTCCTAGTAATATATATTACCTCAATGCTGTAAGTGTGTGTGTGTGTGTGTGTGTGTGTGTGTGTGTACACACACTCTCATCTAAAGGATGTATCTACACATACACATTTGATATATGCCTTAAGCCATTAATACTGTTCTGACTCTCTTATGTATTACTAAGCACTTCTTCCAGTCTCCTTTCTCTGACACACTTACATCCTCTCTGACCTGAGGTCATGTATTATATCTGATAATTTAATTACAAATTGATTGTGAAGCTCCTGAAAGATGCATTCTTCCTGTCTTTGAAAAGTGTACTCTCACATCCTGACACTGTAAAGTCATAGTTCACAAAGCCAAATCCTAGTCTTCAGGCCAGTCTTTCCAAGTCGGGCTAGTTTGTTCTCTCTCCCTGTATTACTGAACCTGGAAGGAAAGACAGGATTCCAAACACACCACTGGGGACGCGTTACAGCTGTCTGTCTATATCATTTGTTCCCATGCATATCAGTGGGGAGTAGTTACTGTGAATGATGATTCTTGAGAAACTCTATGAAACATTTTGGATTCACAGAGAGGGAGATAGTGATTGATGAACATATGTGAATTAAACTAGGTTTCCAATTAACTATAATGAAGCTTTAGATGAAAAAATAGTGAATATTATTAAAGTGTGTGTTAGATTGCATAAGCCATATTTAATAGTGAGAAAAGTTTTGTTAGCAGCCAAATCAGACATCTTAAAGGCATGAAAAAGAAAGTGGGTAGCAAAGTAAACTTTTTGTCTAAAATTTTGTTTCCATTACAGGTTTCTTATTTTGACCCAAGTTGTGATCTAACTTTCTGCTAATGTTTCTGTTCTCTCTGGATGGTCCCATGTGTAGCTTATGCTACCTTTTCCCTTCCTTTCCCCTTGTATTGTTTACTGCAGCAGCGATCCATTGTACTTCTTTGCATCACATTTGCTCCTAATTTCCTTTTTTATCAAAAAAAGGAAAAGGCAATATCATTTGGTTAAAATATGATAGTATAATCTTAGTCACAGTGCATGAAAAATAAAGCCTTTCAGAATAAAATATACTACAAAAGAAAATTCTTAGTTTATTTAAGGTGACCTTTGAAAAGCCATGTTGATGTTGTCCATTAATTTTAAAGAGAGATATATTTATACTGTAAGTTTGAAGGCAGACAAATGTCTATTTGATAAAGGGCAGAGCAAATCATTCAAGAAAAAAATCATTGCGTCCTTAAAATAATCATATCTGAGGGCTTATACTTCTTTTTTATTTATTGTTGCAGAATGAAGATTCTCCTAATAGAGTACTGGATGTTTTGTTTGATTCTTTAATTTGCTTTTTCTTTTCTTCTCTTTTCTTATAGAAAGCAGTTTTCTGGGGACAAAAAATATTTAGGTGACTCCTTTTGCTTTTTGGGGGCACCACCACTCCCTATGAGCCTGGTTTTCTGGTATTGTAAGGAATACAGTGGTTTTATAGTATTTAAGGGATAGTTTTCCATGTGAAAATGATAGATGAGAAAAATAATCCCCTAAGCATCTGGTCAGGTTCCATACGCTACTGCAAGACACCAGAGCAGCTATTGTGTGTTGTGCAGGAAACTGGGCTCAATTCTTACAAAATACTTATTTACCATGTTTGTAAATTCTGAATCTCCACTAAAGGAGGAGGAACAAATTTAGGAGTTGAGTATCCAGACAGATCAGTAGAGTTGGTTCTCGAACTTTCCTTAATCTAGAGCTGAAGAGGAAGAGCCTCCCAACAAGAATTCCACTAACTCCTTTCTTGTAACAGTTACATTTACTAACAAGGTTGCCTGGCAGGATCAGAAAAGGTTTGGTTCCAGCAAATGGAAAGATTTTAATGATAAACACTTTACAGGACATCTTCCTTTTTATAACTTTCACTTCTTAAACTCTTTCACTTTATTAACATTTGAAAAGAAGTAGTGGCTCCAAATCATGAATTAAATAAGGAGGCAGGGCTGGAAAGTAGAAAAGAGAAATAGTTTCCAAAAAGAAAAAAAAAATAAATAACTTTATTCAATGAGCTCTCTATGACCCACCTGATTAGCAAATGTTGAATTGCATTTTCACTCTTTGTCTTTAACCAACTACTCTTCTGGCTCAGGCTTTATTTATTTATTTACTTTTGGGCAGCAACATACAAAGCTTTTTAGTGAATAGCTACACTCCTTTTTAAACATTTCCTTTTCCAGTAGAGCTAGTCTCAATTTAAGCAGTCTTAGGGCAGCAATAATTACTTTTATCTTAATTAGGAAAATTGTAAAAGTCCTTGTGAAACACTTAATTCTATACAGCGATTCTATCCCACTTGACGAAAGTAGATATTCTTTCATCCTAATAATTACTGCTGTGGTGAATAGGCTTAATTATTTTTAGAAATTATAATTAAAAATTCTTCCCCATAAGACAGAAATTGATCACTATAAGAAATCACAGGAAAGGATTTGCTTAACTTTGAGGAATATCCTTATGCTACATAGTACAATTCTCAATTATCTTTAAAATTATATCTATTACTGCAAAGTAAATGTTTTTTCAATAGCGTAAAATAATTCATATAAAATGTATCTTATTAGTTTATAACATTTATTGATACATGCCTGCCTGGTATTATTTAAAATTAAGTTTATGATTTTCACTGTTGCATTCTCTACACCTCAGTTACTTCATTTACAAAATGGGGATGAATAAAGCCTACCTTACAGAATTGTTGTAAGGAATGTATTTAGAGTGTTCAGCCCAATGCATGGTACACAGAAGTCAGCAGCAGGAGCAGGAGGCAGCATAGTTAGAAAAAGGTTCAAATTCCAGCCCTGACACTCACTATGTAAATGACAACCTGTCTGAGTATTAGTTTTTTTATTTACATGGGAGTAATAGTTCTCATTAATGCTCTCCATTCAGTGCTTGCTACAAGTCCACCAATAAATAGTAGTTATATCAGCTGTTATGCAAATTTAAGTGTATACAGTTTTGCATTTCTATCAAACTAAAACAAGAAGTTTTCCAGAAATTCAGATATATTTT
Source organism: Leucopleurus acutus (assembly GCF_964270905.1). NCBI lineage: Eukaryota > Metazoa > Chordata > Mammalia > Artiodactyla > Delphinidae > Leucopleurus > Leucopleurus acutus. The sequence continues at coordinate 11,338,795 of NC_139160.1, read as the reverse complement.
TGAAAGGTCTAACATTTTTTAATGCAACATTTAGCTGCAGTGACAGATACGCAGAAGTAAATCTTTTAGTCTGCTCTGCAGGGTCCATGGAGTGCCCCTCTTTCCAATATTATCACCCTTATTGCATTATTTAGAACCTCTATTCCCCTCAGACTGTCCCCCAAACTTGTGCTGTTCATTCCTAGTTATGTGCTATTCCTCTCACTAAAATGTTCATGCTTATCCAATTAGCAATTAATCGTGTATTACTCTTTGCGATGTTTCTATGTTTGTTCTGTATCACATGCCAGTCTTCCCTCTAAAACATCCTTGATTATAAATTTGGCAACTAAACATTTGTTTATATTCTGGTAGATCTCAACTGTTCATTTAATCATGCATTTACACTTTGACTCTCTTCCTAGATTATAAACTAGTGATCAGGGTATTTGTCTTACGCAGCTTTGCAACCCCACAGTACTTAGAACAGTTTGCAAACAGGTATGCAATAATACTTGTTAATTTAATTGCTCTCTCACGGTATTTTCATGTAATAAAATTAGATTTAACTTTTAAAACAAAATTATGTCAGAGACAAGTCTTGAAAGGCAGAGCAATGCTACTAATTACTAGACATGCTAATGAATTTTAACAAAACCATATATGGCCTTTTCAGCTTTTACACTAATACACACTAAGTGGGGTGGAAGTAGTTATCGAACTCCTGACAATGGAACTAAAAGTATCACTTTCTTAGTAGCTTATCATGCCTTTGTAGAGGAGTGATTTGCCAGTGTCATATTTAACCCAAATAGAAAAGTACAACAGCAAATTAGGAACATGGTGACAATTTTGTCAGCCTTTGTGAAGTGTGCTTTAGGCTACACGATCATTTCAGTGATCAAATGCAAGCTGGTCCGTTTGTATTTGTTTCTTTCTGTTATTTGTGAGGCATGCCAAAGAAAAATGTTTCTGTCCAAAACAAGTTATCTAACACATTTATTTTAAATTAATTGAAAAAGTATACTTACTTGTTTCACAATTAACTTTCTATTTACAAAAGCTCTTAACTCTGTTGACACTCAATTTTGTCCATTCAGAAAACAACCAAATCCTATACCCCCTCTAATTTTTTTTTTTTCCGATAAATATGTCAAAAATATAAAACCAGGGGGCTTCCCTGGTGGCGCGGTGGTTGAGAGTCCGCCTGCCGATGCAGGGGACGCGGGTTCGTGCCCCAGTCCGGGAGGATCCCGCATGCCGCAGAGCGGCTGGGCCTGTGGGCCGTGGCCACTGGGCCTGCACGTCTGGAGGCTGTGCTCCGCAACGGGAGAGGCCACGGCAGTGAGAGGCCCGCGTACCGCAAAAAAGAAAAAAAAAATATATATATATATATATATTTCCTTCCCTGATTTATATTTGTTACACTAACAGACAAGAAAGGAAAACACCCACTACTTGAGCATGAATACAGCAAACCTTTCAATATATATTTACCCCTAATTCTCATTAATGTACATAAATATTTTAAAAATCTGTATTCACAATAGAGGAATAATTCTGTCATTATTTAAAAACTGGTATTTAAAAATAACATTTAATTTTGAATTCATTTTTAGTGTTCAGGTATAAAGTGTTTTTCCAAAGGGTAGCATAACATGTGCTTATATAACTTAATTATATTTATGCCTCATTTATTAAAGTTACATTTAAATTTTCTATTAAAATGTAATATTTAAATTTTTTTCTTATTCACTTTTTGAGAGGCTTTAAACTATTTTCCCAATTTAGATAAGTTTCTTGCATAAACTTTTATTTTGACTCAACTTTCAAAATTTAAATAGTTCATGTAAATTTGATACTAATTAGGACATACCAATGAAAGAAGATTTGTTCTGCACGTATACACATCCTTTTATTACAGATGGACAGTTGTTACTCAGTATTTAATCAATTTCATATTTCCTCTTTTACATAAAGACAGCTTATATGCTTAAAACAATGACATAAAGACATGACTAGAAAACTCAGCACACAGCTCAAAATTCACCAATCCATATATATTGATTTGACATTTAATGGAAGTTTTCTCTGTTTTGTTTTGTTTTGTTTTTGCGGTACACGGGCCTCTCACTGTTGTGTCCTCTAGAAAAACTCAATTAACAAAGCCCCTAAACAGAGCTCTAGTGAAGAGTCTCGTATGCAAGTGGAAATCTGCATTAAACACAACTGTTTAATTTTCTTTAATTCAACATCCCGACTCAACATCCCAAACTCATCTGACCATGTAAAACTTTACCCAAGTAACACTTATTGACAGCCCTTGGATCATACTTTGGAATATGTTGTCAGTGATGTGCTGATTTTTTCATTTAAAACTATTAGGTAGGACTTCCCTGGTGGCACAGTGGTTAAGAATCTGCCTGCCAACACAGGGGACACGGGTTCAATCCCTGGTCCAGGAAGATCCCACATGCCGCGGAGCAACTAAGCCCGTGTGCCACAACTACTGAGCCTGCACTCTAGACCCTATGAGCCACAACTACTGAGCCCGCGTGCCTAGAGCCCATGCTCCGCAACAAGAGAAGCCACCGCAATGAGAAGCCCGCACACCACAATGAAGAGTAGCTCCCGCTCGCCGCAAATAGAGAAAGCCTGCGTGCAGCAATGAAGACCCAACGCAGCCCCCTCACCAAAAAAAAAAGAAAAAGAAAAGAAAAAGAAAAACAAGATAAAGAAATTAAAAAAAAAAAAAAACATTAGGTACTATAAGCCAGGGGCTGATCAGTATGTTAGCTCACTCACTCATGCAACCTCCCACATGCTCATGAGGGCAGAGACCTCTTCTGTCTTGATGACTGCTGTACCCCAGTCCTTAGAAATAACCTCTATTTCAGGACCTGTTTTCAGTGACTACTATCCTCTAGTACCTGTGTTAGGAGTTAGGCCAATAAAGATTAAGGAGTATCTTCTACTTGAGAAGATGAGGACAAGATATAAACAATTACAATAAAATGTGGTGAGTGATGTTTGAATAAAGTGCTTTGAGGGCAAACGAGAAAGACTTATGAATTCGCCTGGAGAGGTCAGGAAGAGATGATGCTAGAAATAAGCCTTTAAAGAATAAAGAAGGATGTACCAGGTGAAGGAGGAAAGAAGAGGTATGGACCCTGTGCTACAGCCACACTGAAAAACTATACCCCTAAAGTTTCTAACTCTACTAACATTGATTTTATAGTGATTTTCTCTTTTCTTCTAACATTGGAGTGCTCCATAAATAAATGAATGGATAAATGAATTTTGTTTCAGTGAGATTTGTGGTTATATCAAGCATTCCATAGTTTGAGTCCCATCCAAACATTCCCAGAGAACTTTCCAGTCTACAAATTCCAGACTAGAAATGGTAAAATACAGATAAAGAAAGGCTATTGTGGACTGAGGCAGTAGGAGGAGGAAGGGTTGAGTCAGACTACAGACAGCATCCAGGCCTGTGTGAGGTTTTTTGATCATCTTTGATATTCTGAACTCTAAAGTTATTTTCCCTCTTTGCCTTTCCCAAGGTTTTGTTACGATGTTTCAAAAACTTTACCATTTCTCGTGCTCTGAAAAAATCAGGGCATGCTAGATGTCTCTGTTTTCTTTTTTGTGACACTCTTTGAGCTAATGTTTTCTGAGTAACAAATATGAATTGGGCACCATATTATATCCTATAAACATATCATTTAATCCTTATAACAGTTGTATGAGATGTATATTAACCCCAAATTTCACAGATAAGGAGAGGATGGTCAAGAACTCATACATCAAACCCAACCAGCAGGTTCAGTATTCAATAAACATATACTTATTTAATGGCTATACTAGAACAGGTACTATTTCTAGGAGCTAGGGATACAGTAATGATCAAGACTGAAAAGATCTCTGCCCTCATGGAATTTACAGTTTCATGTAGGAAACAGACAATAAGTACGTAAAAAAAAAGTTTAAAAATGGATACTAATAAGAGTTATGAAGAAAATAAAGCTTAGTTAAGGGATATAGAGTGACTGTATTACATACACTGTATTTAGGGAAAGCCTCTATGAGACAGTAACATATGAGCGGATATTTCAGTGATGAGAAGAATCCTGTCACCCAAAGACAAAAGGTAAAGGCATTCTAGACAGTAGAGAGAGCTAGCTGAGAAGGCATTACACTGGATATGAGCTTGGTATGTCTGAGTACAGAAAGGGTGTTAGTGTGGCTTAAGCTTAGAAAATAAGAGGATCAAATGTGCTCTGAAATTAGGCAGGTGCAGGATCATTTAGGATTTTGAAGGAGTCTTTGGAAGAGTTTAAGAAAGGAGTAGTAATAAGATCTGATTTATCCTTTATCTCGCTTTGGCTGCTGTGTGAGGAAAAAAACAGTACAGGGTTAGTGTGGAAGTTGAAAGGTAGGTTAGGTAGGAGGATGCTGGAGAAGCTGAGATGGAAACAGTTGTGGTAGATAGCACTGGAGCTGGAGAGAAGACATCAGATCTTGGATATATTTTATAGACAGAGCCAATAGGAACAGCTGATATAAAACAGAGGCAGAGGAAAGGGGTATTGGAAGAGTGGTGAGGAAAAGAGAGGAATGAAAAAATCACTCCTAGTTGGAGGCATAAGCTCCTAATAAACTGAATCTTCCACAGATAACAACCATAAAATGTGAGCAAACTAGAAACAACAACAACCTGAGAGCTGTGCAGAGTAAACAAAATCAGTGTGATTCTGCAGGGGTGTTAAAATTGAAGGAAGTGATCAATACAGGGTGAGTTCTTCTTTTATTTTTTTTATTATTATTTTGTTTTGTGGCCTCTCATTGTTGTGGCCTCTCCTGTTGTGGAGCACAGGCTCCGGACGCGCAGGCTCAGTGGCCATGGCTCACGGGCCCAGCCGCTCCGCGGCATGTGGGATCTTCCCGGATCGGGGCATGAACCCGTGTCCCCTGCATTGGCAGGCTGACTCTCAACCACTGCACCACCAGGGAAGCCCAAGTTCTTCATTTTTGAGGGTTTGTCTCCAAGGCAGCTACAATCATGGCAATGATGCAGGTGACTGAAACTCTGATAGAAAGCCTGCTTCTGGACATAGGAACAAAGGGAAGCAGCTTGAGGTAGATAGAAATGCTGGAGAGTGAGGTGGGAACCATGAAAAACAGAGTGCCTGAGAAGGGGAATGCCAAATTCTATGTTTAAATCCTTTTCAAGTCTCTTGCTGGATTGTGAACTATGCATGAGTAAGACAGACAAAAGTAGTCTGAACTAAGATCTGAGCCACAACCCACTGTAGATGTGACAGACTTTACACAGTTTGAGTCTAACCCAGTTAACTGCCTGCTAAAAGAATAATATCAATACCCCTTAGAGGAATATAACAGAATCCAGTTTCTACCACATAACATTTACAATTTCTGGGATACAATAGAAAGCTACAAAAAGCTGGAAACTACGACCCATTTTCAAGAAAACAGATAATCAATGGATGTCAACCAAAAAATGATTCAAGTGTTGAAATTATTAGACACAGGCTTCAAAGTAACTATTATAATGAAGTAAAGGAAAACACAATCATAATGAATGAAAAATAGGAAATCTCAGCAAATAGAAAATTTTGAAAGAGAAGCAAATCAAAATTTTATAATGCAAAAGTAAAATGTTGGAAATAATAATTCATTGGATAGCTTTAATAGCTGAAGGGAAATACAGGGAAATTCAGTTAAACTCAAGATTTATCAGTAGAAATTATCCAGCTTGAAGGAGAAAGAGAAAAATGATTGAAAACACTAACAGAGACTTAGGTATTTGTAGTAAAATATCAGAAGGTCTACTGTACATGCAACTGGAGTTCCCAAAACAGAAGAGTGCAGCAGGAAACTATTTAAATAAAAAAGGGCACCAAATTTCCCACATTTGGAATGATATAAATTGACAGATTTAAGAATTTGAATGATTCCCTAGAGGATAAAGGTAAAGAAAACCACACCTAGGGAACATCATAGTCAAACCATTGAAAACCAAATATAAAGACAAAACTTTGAAAGCAGCCAGAGAAAAAGACACATTACATATAGGGGGAAAAAAATGGAGCACAGAAAACAGTAGGAAAACATCTTTAAAGTTCTGAAAGAAAAATAATATACTATCAACCCAGAATTCCACATCTAGTGAAAATATCCTTCAAGAAGACAAAATAAGCACCTTTGCAGCAAAAGAAAAAGTATGAGAGTTCATTGACAATAGATCTGCACTATCAGATATGATAAAGGAAATTCTCAGTCTGAAGGAAAATACCAGATGGAAACTTGAATCTTCTGAAATGACCAAAGAGCACTAGAAATGGTAAATGTATGGGTAATATAAATATTTTCCCTCCTAATTTTTTAAACATATATATGATGCCAAAGCAAAAATTATGATACGCTCTTGTGGGATTCCTAAGGTAGGCAGGTGTAATAATATATTATACAAGAAACAGAGCACAAAGGATTCTCGGTGGGGTATGTGGCAGGTAAATGGATTCATATGGTTACAGGGTTTTTAAATTTTACATGAACTGGTACACTATTAAATCTATGTAGATTGAAAACTAAGGTGTATAAAATAATCCCTAGATAAACCACTTGAAAAATAGAGCTAAAAAGCCAATACATAAATTAAAATGAAATTGTAAAATATAGTCAAATAATCCAAAAGAAAAGCAAATGGAGGGGAACAAAGAAATAAAGAAACAAACAAACAAAAAAAAACAGAGGAGACACACAGAAAACAAATATTAAAATTATAGAGCTAAATCTAACCATATAACAATTACTAATTATTAAATGCTAATAGACTAAATATTCCAATTGAAAAAGAGATATCAAAATTGATTAAAAAGCAATACCCAACTAGATGCCGTGTACAAGAGATGCACTGAAAATACAAAGACACAGATGGGTTGAAAGCAAATGGATGGAAAAGGATATATAAAAAATAAGCATATGAAGCTACAGTGGCTCATCAAAAAATCTACAAACAATATATACTGGAGAAGGTGTGGAGAAAAGGGAACCCTCCTGTATTGTTGGTGGGAATGTAAATTGATACAGCCACTATGGAGAACAGTATGGAAGTTCCTTAAAAAGCTAAAAATAGAACTACCATATGACTCAGCAATCCCATTACTGGGCATATACCCTGAGAAAACCATAATTCAAAAAGAAACATGTACCACAATGTTCACTGCAGCACTGTTTACAATAGCCAGGACATGGAAGCAACCTAAGTGTTGATCAACAAATGACTGGATAAAGAAGATGTGGCACATATATACAATGGAATATTACTCAGCCATAAAAAGAAACAAAATTGAGTTATTTGTAGTGAGGTGGATGGATCTAGAGTCTGTCATACAGAGGGAGGTAAGTCAGAAAGAGAAAAACAAATACCGTATGCTAAAGCATATGTATATACATGGATCTAAAAAAAAAAATGGTTCTCATGAACCTAGGGGCTGGACAGGAATAAAGGTGCAGACGTAGAGAATGGACTTGAGGACATGGGGAGGGGGAAGAGTAAACTGGGACGAAGTGAGAGAGTGGCATGGACATATATATACTACCAAATGTAAAATAGATAGCTAGTGGGAAGCTGCTGCATAGTACAGGGAGATCAGCTCAGTGCTTTGTGATCACCTAGAGAGGTGGGATAGGGAGGGTGGGAGGGAGCCTCAAGAGGGAGGGGATGTGGGGATATATTTATACATATAGCCGATTCACTTTGTTATACAGTAGAAACTAATGCACCACTGTAAAGCAATTATACTCCAACAAAGATGTTAAAAAAAAAAAAAAAGAAGCTAGAGTGGCTATGTCATTAACAGGCAAAGTATATTTTAAAACAGGGAGTATTACCTGAAATAAACAGGGATATTTAATCTTGATAAAGGGGTCAATTCTTCAAGAAGATATAATATTCCTGGTATTTAGCTAATATCAGAGCCTCAAATTACGTGAAACAAAACTGACAGAATTAAAGGAAGAAATAGATAATCTCACAATGATACCAGGGGATTCTAACACCCCTCTTCAATAGACAAAACGAGTAAACAAGAAATCAGTAAAGACATAGACCATATGAGACATATTATCAACCACTTTGACCTAATTTAAATTTATAGATGGGTATGCTCAATGACTAAAGAATGCACACCACTTTCAAGTGCACAGTATGTTCCCCAAGATATGCCATATATACTAGGTCATAAAGCAACCTTTACATTTAAAATAATTGAAATTATAAGGAGTATATTCTTTGACTACAATGGAATAAATAACAAGGTATCTATAAACACCCCAAATATGTGCAAATTAAACAACACACATAAATAATACATAGGTTATTAAAGAAATAAAAAGTAGGAAATGTTTCAAACTTGATGATAACCAAAGTATAACAAATGCGAGATGCAGCTAATGCAGTGAATAGGAATAAATTTATAGCTTTAAATACTTATATTAGAAAAGAAGAAAGTCTAAAACCAATAACCTAAGCTTGCATCTCAAAAAACTAGTAAAGGAAGAGGAAAGTAAACCTAATATAAGTAGAAAAAAATAATAAAGGTCAGAGCAGAAATCACAATTATTATCTGGCAGAGAATTTGTTAATCTAGCTAGCATAGGTTTGGAAATCTCCCAAGACTGAGTCTGTGTCCTGTGTTTATGTGTATGCACATGTTATGCAGAGTAGACAGCAGGATCTAGAGCCACTAATGCCCAGTTTTACGAGTTTGGTTAATAGGAGCTCTTGCTCATATAGCAAGAAGAATAAATTTGTATCAATTCTTTGAATTTACTGGTAAATTAGAATCAGACCATCTTCATTTAATTTGGAAAATCTTTACAATAACAACTTCAAAAAACTAAAGTTTTAAAACATTACAGCTTTACTGTGATGCATAAATTTTCATCAATTATATACATAATTTAAGCTCTACTGTAAGACCATAAATAAGGAAAGAAAGAGGAAGGAAGGAGGGGAAGGAAGAAAGGACACAACAGAATTACATCCTCCCTTGTGTCCCGAGGTGACAATTCTTTTCTTCATTGGTAAAGAAATATCTAAGTTTCTGGGACTTCCCTGCTGGTGCAGTGGATAAGAATTTGCCTGCCAATGCAGGGGACATGGGTTCGAGCTCTGGTCCAGGAAGATCTCACATGCCACAGAGAAACTAAGCCCATGCGCCACAACTACTGAAGCCTGCACACCTAGAGTCTGTGCTCTGCAAAAAGAGAAGCCACTGCAATGAGAAGCCTGCACACCGCAACGAAGAGTAGCCCTTGCTTGCCGCAACTAGAGAAAGCCTGCACGCAGGAATGAAGACCCAACGCAGCCAAAAAAAAGAAAGAAATACGTAACTTTCTGTTCCTAGAGGCAGTGTTTTCTGATCTGTATAGAGTTCCGCTTAAGTGTTCCATTGTACGGTGGAGACAGATCAATCCATTATTGATGAGGAGCGAGATAGAAAATAATTAGGTAGGACATTTTCTGGAATTAACTCTTTGGTCCTTGGCTATACAAAGACATATAAATAAGTTAAATAAACAATCTCTTCCTTTTCAGAAGGGCAAGATAAGCTATTTCCCTACAGTTAGTACATCTGTCTAGGTATGATGATACAAAATAGTTCAAATAGAAAGGTAAGGCTTAGTTACTGTGATAGGCTGTATCTTACAATAGAATATCTACAATGGGCTCCTGGTGTTGAAGATAAAACCCCTGATAAGTGTACTACTGTTCAACAAATATCCACAGGGACCATGAGCCAATTAGACAGACTTTTCCTAAAGGTGCATAACTGGAGTCTAGGTTTGCTCTGTGTAATCAAAAACAAATCTAAATGGAAGGGAAGCTGAATTTGAGGATAGATAAGGTATTTTCATACCTGTTTCCTTCAACTTGGAAAATATGAAATTAAACTTGTATTTCCACTTGTCTCAGTGTTTTAGGTACTTCAAAGCTGCAAATCAGTATACGCTGGTAGAATTTATATACAAAAATTTCCAATAAGGAAAAAGATTTTTAGAATTTTCCATAAATGTTTGAACCTGAATAAACAAAAGGGCCTCTACATTTCAATTATCTAACTATGATAATTAGAAAATTTTCTGAAATAAATGATTATTTTGATGATGCCTTCGATTCCAACTTTTTACCAAACAAAAATGTCAAAGAAAAAAGCATACCAAAGGATATTAAGTTTGGTAATGAAGCCTGTTATCGTTTACTACTTAAACTCTGACATAATTATCCTAATTTTTGTAGCATTGCATTTACAGTTCGCTTCAGTTAGGATGAAAGTAAACTCTAGTGGGAACTCTTCAATTAAAAAAATTTATTTATTTATTTATTTATTTTACTTATTTATTTTTGGCTGTGTTGGGTCTTCATTGCTGTGTGCGGGCTTTCTCTAGTTGCAGTGAGCGGGGTTTACTCTTTGTTGCAGTGCGTGGGCTTTTCATTGTGGTGGCTTCTCTTGTCGCGGAGCACTGGCTCTAGGCACGCGGGCTTCAGTAGTTGTGGCTCGTGGGCTCTACAGTGCAGGCTCAGTAGTTGTGGCACACAGGCTTAGTTGCTCCGCGGCATGTGGGGTCTTCCCAGACCAGGGTTTGAACCCGTGCCCCATGCATTGGCAGGCAGATTCCACTGCGCCTGCAGGGAAGCCCCGAACTCTTCAATTTTAAGTTTAGTAGGCTACCCGGAGAATGTTCAAAATCTTTCTTATGTGCTAAACATGTGTTTTGAGAGGAAGTATCCACCACTGATCCAGGTTAATGCTCTAAGGTGCTGTGCGGGGCTCAGTTACTGACTGCAACTGCTAGCCTTCAACTTTAGGTTAACTAGACAAACTGTTCTGATTAAACACAATTTGAATCCAATTAGTCGTAGTGGTAGGGCTAGTCCAGTGAGGCTGTAAAGAAGTAGCTTCTCAGAAAGAATGTGGATTATAATTATGAATTGGATTCAGCTAGAAGTCCTGGCTCTGGAGAATCAACCAATACAACTGTAACAGGAAATAATTCCCAATGGAACGTTCAACAGTGACCTGGAAGGTCATTAACAGTCCCACTGCACCCTATCTGGACCTTCCTTTTGAATAATGCTGACTCTCCCGAGTCTTTAACTTCTGTGCCTCAACACCTTTAGTTCTGGGCCAGGTTACCATTCTTAATTTGAAATTATCTAGGGAAAAGAAAGTTCCATTTATCCAAACACCTGGCTTTATTATTTCCCTTCTCATCTCTCCAGGTCTCATGGCAACTTTAATTTACTATTTCTATTGTTCGTATGGTTCTTATCGACCCCCTCGGGATTGAATGAATATGTTTTGCAAACCATAATTTTCTGGATATCAGAAAAGTGGTACGGCACAGCTACTTTGTATTATGTATCACTCCTGGTAGCATTTGGGTTAGTACTCCATAATCAAATAAATTAGTATTTCTGCAAAGAAATGTATAAATATTTACACTAAATTGGATAAAGACAACAAATAGCCACATATTAGTTTAAATTAAGTTTTGTCAGCCAATATGTTTTCCACAAGCATATGAAAAAAATTATGGTTTTCAATGGCTTTTAAAAGGATTAGACCTGTAATAAATCCTAGAAGTGAAACTCCTATTCCCATTTGTTCCAAATACTAAGCAAATGCAGAGTATCTTCAGTGTATTTTACTTTTCAATAATATTACTCAGTTGCCATGTTATAGTCCTAGCAAGTAAATGCAAACCTTATATTTTGTGTGCATTATTTCATAAACGATATCATAATCTTATTAGCCCACTAGAGTTCCTCAAAATAAAATTAATAAAAATACTGGATATAAAATATGAATAATGGTATTTACAGGTAAGTTTATTTTTACTGATCGGTACATAACATCCAAGAGCAACATGTACTTGTGATGCCTCCTACCAAACCGACTGCTATTGTTCTACTGTCTTTCCTACATATAGATTCTAGCACCAGCAATGACTAGAGTAAGATTAATGAAAGTCACGATATGGATGCATTTGAGACCTGTGGAAAAACTAAATTCAGTCATATAGAATATTAATTTACAAAACTGACATACATAATTATACTTGAAGAAGATTTAGTAAGAACTAATAAATAACTTCCTGATGGCCTAGTTTGACAATTAATGACAGAGATAAAGTTTTCAACTAATATGTGCAAATTCCTCGAATTCACTTTTCTGGATATTTTAAGTATACTTCTTACAAGAATTATGGGGAGAACAGAAATTTCCCTTTTGAAATTCCTTCATGTTCCACATTTCCACACTTCTTATTTATCTATATATACCCCATGCAACTACAATTCTTATTTATCAATATACATCTATGTAAAATATTAGTGCACACACATACACACACATATACTATTCTTTTAAGCAATGCTTAATATTAAATTAATATGGACCTAAATTAAAAAAAACAGGGTAAACTTGTAGAATGTATAATGATTTTATACATTTAATTATCCTTATTCTTCACAAATCCTTTCTAAATTATGTCTCTCCTGGGACTTCCCTGGTGGTCCAGTGGGTAAGACTCTGCACTCCCAATGCAGGGGGCCCAGGTTCGATCCCTGGTGGGGGAACTAAGAGCCCGCGTGCCGCAGCTAAAGATCCCACACACAGCAACAAAGATCCCGCGCGCCACAGCTAAAGATCCCGCACGCCACAATGAAGATCCCGCATGCCACAAGTAAAGATCCCGCACACCACAACAGAGATCCCACGTGCCACAACTAAAGATCCCGCACGCCACAACAGAGATCCCACGTGCCACAACTAAAGATCCCGCACGCCGCAATGGAGATCCCGCGTGCCACAGCTAAAGATCCCGCACGCAGCAACGGAGATCCTGCGTGCCGCAGCTAAAGATCCCGCACGCAGCAACAGAGATCCCGCATGCCGCAGCTAAAGATCCCGTACGCAGCAACCGAGATCCCGCGTGCCACAGCTAAAGATGGAGATCCCGTGTGCCACAGCTAAGACTTGGTGCAACCAAAATAAATATTTAATAAATAAATAAATTTATATATCCTATTTATATTACTTCCATAGCATATAGCTGCAATTTCAAATTCCCCCATTTGTACAACATACACGAAACTCAGTAATGAAGAAAAGAAGGCTAGGCACACCCTTATACTAAGTTATTATCCCTAGAAAACTTTAAATGACACATAAAGCTTTTCGTGGTATATAATAAGTGATTTAAGGCTTTTCAGGTAAGCTTCAGGAATAAAACATTTGCTCCAACTTAATGAGGCACTTTGTATAGCAACAATATTAACAAAATAACAATATGAACATTGATAACATGGCATATAAAAAAGTAGAGATAATATGTTTGAAATTCTCCAACTAAATAAAAAATCTAAAATTTAAGAAGTGGAGCTTCCAGGACTTCCCTGGTGGCGCAGTGGTTAAGAATCTGCCTGCCAATGCAGGGGACACAGGTTTGAGCCCTGGCCTGGGAAGATCCCACATGCCGCGGAGCAACTAAGGCCGTGCACCACAACTACTGAGCCTGCACTCTAGAGCCCGCGTGCCACAACTACTGAAGCCCACACGCCACAAATACTGAAAGCCTGTGCACCTAGAGCCTGTGCTCCACAACAAGAGAAGCTACCACAATGAGAAGCCCGTGCACTGCAACAAAGAGTAGCCTCCACTCACTGCAAGTAAAGAAAGCCCGTGTGCAGCAACGAAGACCCAACACAGCCAAAAATAAATAGATAAATAAATAAATTTATATATATATATATATATATATATATATATAAAAAGTGGTGCTTCCTTTGGTACTCTGATAAAAAATTTTTTTTTCTAAAAAATATTCTTGAAGACTTATTATGCTCAAGATACCTATCAGTGCAAGGTACTTGCTGTGTGGTGATCTTTGCTTTCTGGAAGTTTAAAATCTCTAAAATAACATTACCATCCCTCACCCTCGTCTCTGACTTCACAAGAACCAGTTTTTCTGAAATTCAGCCTTCTAACTACCCTGGCACTTCATTTAGTACCTTAGCTCCTTTGTAGGCATGGATTTCCTAATTGTTTGTTTACTGTAGTATTTTAGCAAACATTGCAGTTCTACTAGTTGCTAGCCTGGAAAAGGACAGGAAAATCCACTTTACTGTATTTCAGCATTTTTCAAAATATTGTATCTTGGATTTTCTTGTATCTGGCTTCAAATGGAAAAAAGTCTTAAAAGAAAGAGTGGGTTTTTTTTTTTTTTTTTTTTTTTTGCTGTACGCGGGCCTCTCACTGTTGTGGCCTCTCCCGTTGTGGAGCACAGGCTCCGGACGCACAGGCTCATCGGCCATGGCTCACGGGCCCAGCCGCTCCGGCATGTGGGATCTTCCCGGACCGGGGCACGAACCCGTGTCTCCTGCATCGGCAGGTGGACTCTCAACCACTGCGCCACCAGGGAAGCCCAGAAAGAGTGTTTTTAAGGCCTGTATCTTTGCCTCTGAGGAATTAGGAAAAATCCAAAAATACATCTACCCTGAGCGCTAACTGTATTGAATTTTATAGAAAAGACATTAGCACTAAATTGGTCTTAAATCTGACAACCCCTCAGGTATTTATTTCATTGGGACTGTTTTTACTGCAATTGGAAGAATAAGCACACATGAACTAGAAGTGATAAGTTAATAGACTCATCTTATACACCAATAATTTAAAAAATAAAATATAAATTAATAATAAAAAGCCATCTAAGTAAAGATATTGTACAAATATAAGTTCTAAAACAAAGACTACATATCAACAGTATTGAATGCTACTTATTTCTGAAACTTCCCTCTTTCAGAACATACTCTCTCACACACACACACACACACACATACATACAGAAACCCTACAAAAGACATAAACCATAGAAAAGACTAGAGGACAGGTTATTTATTAGAAAAAATTGTACCCTGAGTCACAAAAAGTACTAAGGCAAATGAACTGAGATAGAATAATAAAATTAGTATACTTAGCTAGCAGTTGAACCATTTATCAAAAAGGACCACTTTATCTGTGCTCTTTTCTTTTGCAGAATCCAATAAACTGCCATTATATTCCTTCTAAATGGTTCCATTACAAGGATTCTATAACAACAGACTAATCTCTTGATAATTATAATAAATGCTTGTAATCAAAGAAGGAACCATTTAAAATAGGAAGGAGAAAGGCTGTTTTCCATCAAACTTGTTGTAGTTCTGTGACCTTTGAAGCATTCAGCTACAATACAGCTTTCTATCCAATCCTGTTCAAATAAATATTTAAGAAAATACTAGATCAATGATAATTTGGATTGCGGTATTTCCGCATTTTTTGTTTCCAAATTTTAAATTGTGTTAACATTAAGAATAAAGGGGCATCTCTGCTTAGAGTATAAATTTCTAGCATTTAAATGATAAATGATTTGATTAGATTTGTTTCCTTCGGGGGAACAAAAGCAATAGTTACTTTAGAAAACTAGAATGATGAGCTATTCACAATGCTTATGGCTTTAAGGAAGTATTATTTTCCTAGAAGACAGCACATCTCAACACAGAAGTTGGGGCTGTATTTACTTGAATAAACAATGATTTCCAGAGAGCACAGAAGTAACTGATGGCTGATAAAGTTACGGGAAATGACTATATATGATCAGAATGGCTTTCATCTGCATTTTGTTAGACCAAGCATTGATTTCACTTTTCAGCTGTGAACAGCAAGAGGCCAGCTGTGCCCAGAGTGGGAGCAAACTGTGAACCAGGGTTACACTAGAGGGGAGACTGTTTAAAAAAATAAAAAGTAATACTTTTAATAAGTCTTAGGCAAAAAAATCTACTCATTTTAAACATTTGGAGGAATACATATAGGGGTTTCCACAAACTGTCAAAAGTGGTAAATCTAATTTATGACAAAATGAAACCTTTGTGCTCAGTTGTGGGAATAAACAGAATTATGAGGAGAAAATAAACAAAGAGAAGGAAAATATAAAATAGACTGCCTTCAAGGCAGAAACAACTACATTTTACTTGGTATTCCCAGATGTGCTAGGAGGAAATTTATGACAGCACACTGAAAAGCAAGATTCCCTTTGTGAAACCTTTCACATTTATTTAACTAAGCACAATCACTGAAAATGACCTTTATCCAAACCCTTCACAGCGGTCTTAAAATGATCTAAAATGACTGCCAGATATTCTTTAAATAACATTACTTAACTAAAAGTCATTACCCAGGGGCAATATTAAAGTACTGGCAAGTAAATACAGATCTATTTTCAGCAAAATATAACATAGGCTTAATGAAAAATTGATAACACATTAAACATCTTTGTCAAAAAGCTAACAAAATAATACAAATATCTCAGTTTTTCAGAATTGTTAGGGAATATACGTTTTTCACATTCAAAGTATCTTATTTGCGTCTTTTTTTTAATGGTGTGTTAGTTTCTGCTTTATTTATTTGCATCTTAATGAAGATAACAATCATAGAAAAAGAATCTAAAAATAGATTAATAATACTTAAAATTGTAAAAAAATAAATGATATACCCCGAGAAGGCTTTCCAAAACATGTTTTAACTAAATTAACTAAATTGTTATACTTGCCAAATGTAGTAAATTTCAGAAAAGTAACAGATTTATTTATTTAACGATTCCTCTTATTGTCAAAATAAGTGTATAAGATTTGACCATCTCTATCTTTTCTTTTTTAATTTACATTCAGAGGAAGATCAAAGGCTACCTAGTAGACTAGGAATGGAGGGATGAGTAAAAGAATAGGTAAGGAATAATTGACAGTTGGTTAGAAACGTGTATATTTTGGGATCCTAAAATATGAAAAAAATCCATTGTTTCATAATGCATTTCTGTTTCAGTTAGCAAAAACTGGACATACTCGGGGGTGGGGGGAGAATTTCCTCTATTAAGAGGATGATTAGTTCAGTAAATCATGGCTTTGAGATAAAGATGATTGCTATACCTCCTTGATGGGAAAAAGAGAAGGGTATAGGAGGTTCATTTCACCACAAAGCAATTATGCTGAGCTGGAACGTTACCATTTATCACTGTTGAAAGATGACACTCACTGTTAGCCAAGGGAAACTGTTACTCAAAAGCTCCCATCAAGATCAATATGCCATGCTTTTTTTTTTTTTTTCCCAAGCAAAAAGTAATTATACAACAGAAACTTCACAATCAATACCTTCTCAGGCTAACTTAAAGTCGGCTATATAGGCATGAAGGTATGGCAGTGTCAGCTGTCACTGAAGTCTACCCCATTAAATCCAAATTAAGCCTGTTTTTCTGTGCTGTTAATCAAATCTTTCCTAGTGTTATTTCAAGTCCTCAATACTGGTTCCTTAGAAATAAAGTATTGTCAGGTTTTGTTTTTGTTTTTTGTTACTAAAGCATACCAAGTTACTATTAACCACATAACAACATAGGAGAGTTGCCATTAATTAACCCATTAGTATTTTTCAAGGAAATTAAAGAAGAAGAAAAAAATCAATCCACGAGGAAAAAACAATCAATGTCCTTACTCAGTGAAAACTAAAGTACCTCCCTGGAAGCATGTTTCCTAATCTTGCAGTTGAGGTTGACCTTCTTTGAACTTCTGAGAGCCATAAGGAGAACAATCTATAATTTCATAATGTGTGACTGAATTTTTCTCAAGATAAACAATCCTTACAATTAGGGAGGCAGATCACAGATGATTATACATATGCTTATTTTATATACATGGATGAAAATAGGAGTTACAATCATTTGAAAATCCATCCGAATGTCAATTTGACAACTGCTTTCTCTAATATAGAGCTTAGTCTTATAAACCAATCTAATATATCAGAAAAGCTTAAAGGGCATGGAAAAATCACTCCTTCAGTGAAAAAAAATTTGACATCCAATTTTCAAGCTGATTTATCAGTGGAAAGCTAAAATTGATAGGCTGCCATTACTGGGGAGTAGCCTGTCTAAGAAAGCTGTTACAAAACCTCTCATTTTGATTTAGCCACATTAATCAATACAAACCTATACTGTTTCAATTTTTAAAACATTGATCTTCTGCTATAAGCTTAGGGCAGCCACATTTATCAACAATCATAAAAAAACTCAATATAGTTTTAAACAAAGGTTCAGAAAATAAAACGATCAAATGAAATTCAGGTTTACTTGCCTTGTTGGTTAATCACTGTTACCAAAAATTGTTTAATCAAGATATTGAGTTAATTTTTTTTATATTTTAGGAAATGACTGTTACTTTCACTTTGTTCTCAATTTTAACTAGTGCAGTACTATCTCCTAGGTTTCTCAGTTATTTAGTCCTGGTTCAATTTATCCCAGAGTTATTCTATCCTAAGTTATTCTAAATATTTACAATTAAACAGAGATAAAAATTATCTCTGTGAATTATTTAATGTAAAACATACTTTTACTTGTTAATCAATAGCTGAAAGTGACAGCAGAGTGACAAAAACATTTTGAAAGAATTTCAGACTGTGTAGTAGAAATATTATGGGGGCACAGAAGACTTAAATATTTCTTAATTCACAAGTGTATGAATGAAAATTCTGATAGTAAAATGGAAATTTTGCTCAGAGTCATCCATTGTGTTCTAGAAGATTCAAAGTAGATAAAGTAAAAATCAATATGTTTTTCAAACAAAGGGTCAGTATTTATTGTCACATTATTAGCATTTTATTATAAATGCTATTAAGTATCTAGAGGAAATGAGCAGAAGGATACATTATTATGGAATAATCCTGCCTTTAAATTTTTTTCCAAAATAGAAACATTCAAGTTTAAGTTATATCATATATTTTATAAACATATTTAGATTTTATACTCAGAAATATATACGTTCTAGTTTATATTTAGAGAATATATGAAAAACTTATCACATTTATATAATTATTTATGCGTACATGAAATACCACAGCATTTACTGTGGATCTCTATAGAAAACTATATAAAACATAATGAGAAAATGGAAAGGAGCGGGAAATGATGTAAATCATACATGTTAACTGTTATTTATTAAGATTCCCTTTCCACATGTGCATATCATTGTGGTGAGTCTTATACAAAGTCAGATAAATGAATTCAGTCCCTGACTATTCGGTATGAAACTGATAACATCAAAAGAGATTTTACTGTAGTAGACACATACCGTAGATAAAACATTTCCAACTAACGTAAGTCAAAGAAAATATTAATTTCTTAAAGTTGTAAACACAGAAACATATGATTCGTATTTTTTAACCAGGTAGAAGTAAAATGGTTAAACAAAAGAAAAGCAAGACAAAAAATCAGTTACTATAAAAGAACTGTAAAGTTAAAACAACAATATTTAAAATTTATACCATAGATAATCAAAAAGTACTCTGTAAATCATACATAAATACACTCATGTCAACCTTAATTTACCAAAGTTTAAATTAATAAAACTGAGCTCCCATAGACTTTACTAAAAATTTTAATACAGCAAAGACTCAAAAAGGTTTACCTGAAGAACAAAAAATAATGCTTGAAGAAGAAAAAAAATGTAATTCAATCAATGCAGGGTTTCAAACCTAGGGTATCTGAGCCAACAGTGTCAGGAATATACTTTTGAAAGGGAAAGGTAAGAAAAGTGGATAAAATCTTCAAACTGAATTCTGTTTGGCGATCCTTAAGTGAGCCTCATAATTAACTTTGGGAATGGTACAATATTATATTCTTATCTCTCTAGGAAAGGTAGTCCATTTGCAAAATGGACATGGTTGAAAATGAATAAATAATTTAAAAATAATTTACAATTCTAGATTGTAGGTGCTAAAATACTCTCATTTGACAAAAAACAGCATAAATAAGAGAGCATTGACAAAAATAGGCTGTAACATGCTGAGTGATTAAATTATTACTCCTTTGATTATATATCAAGCACTTCTGGAGACATATTACTCTTACATATCTCAAGGGTACTACTTAATGCCTTAGAGATGTAATGTACCACTTAGTAATTTTTACTAAAGTTAGGAAGAATCTATTTAGGTATGGAAGTTTGGGATATGTAAATACTCTTTAGAACATGACAAATGACTCAATAATAAGGTGCTAATATAACATTAACATTTAAAATCGATACTCATCACATTCATGTTTTTTCTGTTTTCTGCCCTTTGCTTGCTGCGTTAGTCAGTAAGCCACTGCATGCTCTCCCAATCAGTATGTTCGTGACTGGGCCTGGGTATTAGAATTTCCTTTCTTTTCAGTCTTTATCTTAGTTACCTCTAGAAACCACTGTGCTAGGCCTCTGTGCTAGATTTACCCTTCCAGATGGGACTCTCACATGGCTAGCCCATCATATCAGAGTCCAGTACCTATCTGCCTCGCTGTTTCACCACTGTCCCAAACACAGAAGAAAATATCCATTTATCTCCAACATAAAAGATTATGTTTAAACATGCACATGCACAAATTTGTACCTTTTCCTGAAATTATTTTCCCTATTTATCTTTTGAAACACTAATAGAAATTTTATCAACATTATTTTTGTCATTAAGGTCAAATTTTATGAATAATTTTAGTAATTTTCCAGTCACCAACTTTTATATATTTACTATTTCCTTCCATGTCTTTCCCAGCAACAGAGCCATGTAAAATATGTCCTGCTTACTGCCAACTGTCCATGAGCTAGGAGAATGACTGCACGAGGACAAATCACATATCCTGGCCAACCCTGACCTGCTCACCGGCAATGGTCTCTCAGTGCTCTTCTTCTCTGTCTTTTCCAGTCAGCCCAGAAGTTCACTTAAAGGCGTTCTTTCGTACTACACACTTTGATGGTTCCCTTGAACATGTGGAGCCCTGTAATTCTCTGAAATAGATTCACCTTCTTACTTCCGCTTTAAGGAATGACCTTTGTTCTATTTCCTCATCCCCCCTAAGTAATACTATTTATAGTTTATACTCTGATTAGACATAACTTGTTTCCGACTGACATTTTAATTTCTGACTTTAGACAATATAGTTTCTTTGATTCTCAACCGTGACTGCTCTTAAAAATTCTACCAGTCATCTAACCTCCCTCGTTTTAACATCACCTGATTCACCTAATTCAGGGAGTCTTCCTAGGTGGGCAATTTTGATGAATGCTTTACTTATCACTTCTACAGGCTATGTCTAAATTTCTCTTCTACTGAATTCTCTTAGAATTCAAATCTTTCCAAACTTGTAAGGTACTGGCATGTATGGTCACTTATAATGAGGTGTACATCCTGCCGGTATTAATGTGTTTAAGAACAGAGGGCAAAGCAGTTACATTACGCATCAGTAACTGCTGGTCCCCAGATTACATAAAGGCAGATGGCACGAGAGAATCATGTGCTAAGGCGGCATTGTTCATACCAAACTGATTACTCATTTGTTTCTAGTACAAGTTCAAACTTGAAATAAAGCTCATAAAAGTCTAAACTAGGGGCTAAACTGAACTAAAGTTTCCTTTGTTGCCAAAGTTAAGCATTTTCATTTTCAGTTTAATTTAACTTATGAATTTTTAGTTCATGTTACAAAATTAAGATTTATTATTAAAGTGGATAATATTATAAATAACTACAACACTTTCTGAAAATGTAAGCCTATTACAAAGTTGAGATAGAAAGAGAGTGAATGAGAAAGGAATAATGCCTTACTTCCAGGCTTATGAAGGAATGATAATAACAATTCAGTTATTTTCTTCATTAATTTGTTCATTTACAGCTAGCTATTGACCATTTTTATATGTATTAATGTTTTCTGAAATATATATTTTACTACCCAAAAGACATTATGCTACATAAAAATAACAACAAAATTATTAACTCCAAAATCCACTTAGTATTTTCTCCTTTTATGTTTCCTGTACTTCTGACTATAAATAAGGGCTAACCCTTGTGGTGCTTAAATACATGTTAAAGAAAATAGAATTACATAATTTGCTTTGAATACTAAAATAAAAAGGACAGTACAAAAAAGGGAATAGGTAACAGCATTTTCATCATTCCCAGTGAAACTTGTGGCCCTTTGCCTCTTGTTTAAGAAAGTATTGAGCTAATGGGATAAAGAAGTCATCATGAAGAGATTCTATGGGTTTCTGGTATCATGACTACTATAGAAAAACCTAGTTACCATGTCACCAGAGTTTCGGCACTAAATGATAAATATCCTGGCTAGTACCCTATATAAGATGTTTCCCCTCACATTCATCACCCAGAGGTACTATATTGCTTGTTTCCTTTTTCTCTAGTGCCCTGTGACCTCATTTTAACATTCAGTATCATATGACATGAATGCCTATTATATCTGTCATGGCTAAAGAATAATTTTTTTTCCCCCACTTCTCATCAATTTGGTTTTACAATGGAATATTAAATATAATTAGACATAGAAGAATACAATTAAAGAAGACAAGAAATAAACTATTTTTATGAATACAAAGTAACACCATTGTAATAATTAGTCAGATAAACTAGTTTGGAAGGGGTGGAAAATTTCATTAAGGATCAAGAAGATTACATTTTTTTCCTTAAGAACTCCAGTTCTGATGTTGTATCACCACAGGCAGGTCATGACCTTGGGAGACTTATTTTCTTATCTGTAAAATTGAGTTGCCTACACAACCAGGTCTAATCTTTACTGGGCATTTGAGATCTTCCTTGATTGAATTTGAACTCTCTTTTGTAGTCTTATCTTTAACTACTAACATTCTCATACTTTATTCTGGTTCATTTAATGTAATGAAAGAAGCCTGGCTGTTTCAATCCTGTGCTGTTCCTTGGGACTGGAAAGTCTGAACACTCACCTATTTCTTTATAAAGTATACAATCTAGTTAATATTTCACTTAACTGTTATTAAATATTGCTTTATGTTAATATTATAATTACCTAAGAATCGGTATGATCTCACAAACTAGACTGTAGCTCCTTGGAGCTGAGACTGATTCTTATATATCTTTGTATTCTACCATAGCACAGTGGCCTGCTGTGTTTCATATCATACAATAGTTGTTTAACGTTGTATTAATTTGGATGGAAGAAGGTATATATTCTCCCAAATGACATACTAATTGAACTACTAGTTAGCTAACAAAAACAACAATTTATGTACTAACACTCTGTTAGAGGTCAGGCACTTAAACTCTTGAGAAATTTTTAGTTTGAAAAGACATTATCCAGTTTAACAATCACCCTTTGATATAACAGCTTCATATCATGACACCAATCAACTGAATCACTACATTAGTAGAAAAAAGGAGAAAAATCACATGGCCACTATGATAAATGAAGAAGCATGGACAAAATTATACACCTATTGAGGATAAAAACTTTTTAGCAAACTAGTATGGGAAGGGAAGGGAAAGGAATGGAACTTCCTTCTACTTGATAAAGACTATCTACCAAAAACCAAACAAACAACCCTATGGCAAATATCACAATTACGGCAAAATATTTAAAGCTTTCTCCTTGCCATTAGGAACAAGGCAAGTATGCCCGCTATCACATTTCAATTCAACATTGTACTAGAACTCCTATTCATTAAAGTAAAACAAACAAACAAAAAGGTATGCATTCAGGAAAATGCAGATTAAGGCTATAATGCAGTATATTTTACTTCTACCTGAATGGCCAAAATGAAAAAGACAGAAAATGCCAAGTGTTGGAGAGAATGCAGAACAACTGAAAATTTGGCAAACTGTTAAGCAGTATAGCTAAACATAAGCCTATACCATGACGTAGCAATTGCAATTCCAGGTATATGCCTAACAGAAATATACTTATTTGTTTATCAAAAAATAATGGAATCAGAAACAAACGTACTAAAATGTTCATAGCAACACTATTCATAATAGTCAAATTCTGTGTAATTCATAACTAAGTTCGGGTATATTCACAAATTGACTACTATATAGCTATGAGAATAAACAATCTAAAATTATATGCAACAATATGGATGAATCTCATTAATGTTATATTAAGTAAAAGAAATCAGACAAGACAGTTCATATTATATGCTTTTAGTTATGTAAATAAAAAGTAGTCAAAAGTAATATATGCTCTTAAATTTAGGACAGTGGTTACCTTGGAGGGATGGGGAGAGTACAAGTGGGGCTTCTAAGGTGTTGGTAATGCTCTGTTTCTTTATCAAGAATGGTAACTGCATAGACCTTTTTATTAAAAACATTATTTATTTTTTTGAATGTCAATTCTGTATTTATTCCACCAAGCTTCTAGTTTTCAAAAAAACCAAATGACTGGTTTGTAGTAAGAAACTTCTTATATCTAACTGACTTGGCTATCAGACAACTGTTTTTTTTTTTTTTAACTTTTTATTTTATATTGGAGTATAGTTGATTTAGTAAACTATCTCAATGTTGAGATAGTTTCAGGTGTACAGCTAAGTGAAAGTGTATCTATTCTTTTTTCAAATTCTTTTCCCATTTAGCTTGTTACATAATATTGAACACAGTTCCCTATGTTATACAGTAGGTCCTTGTTGGTTATCCATTTTAAATGTACAGACGTTTTTAGCTTTTGAAAATTCATTGATCTTTTTCATCATGATATATGCACTTTTCATATGTGTCATACTTTAAAGTGCTAATTCCTCTAATGCCTTTTGTTTGCCTTCTTCTTTCACACTGTGGTAATCTGTGGTCCATTTCACTGTTTATTGAAATTCAAATCTAACAATTTGATTTACCTATAAAATAAAATCTACCCTTGACCCAAAATCCTGACCTCACTTGCATTCTTTACCAATACACAAGCGAACATTACAAAGCTAAATACAAAGCAGAGGATGTTAAATGGCCAGCCAATGTCACGATATAGTTTAAACATAGCAGGAAATACATATTTAGAATGACCAATTGTATTTCCTGGAATTTGACCACAGACATTCCTTCTTATTAGTTATGAACCTCTTTTAGTTTCCACTAGCAAAACAGACTTATGCCTATGAATGAAAGAGGTTTTATTAAGGTTTGTTTTTCAGAGGCCATGCCAGTCACCTGGGCCAAAGAGACTTCTGGAAGCAGGGACCTCTGAAATACAAGGTGGGATGAAATAAAAATAGATTTACTTTAGTTTGCATAGGCCTATTCCTAGATACACATACATACATATACACAGGCACATTCCTCATTCTGTACATCTAAATCCCTTTTTTCCCAAGATAGTAAGATTCAATGATATATCAATTCAACTGTGATATAACATTATCAAAATTATCATTATTATTGACATGATATCAATATATCATGCCAATTCAAATTTGCTCTTCTAATCCTAAAGCTACACTGTAATCAGAATAACTATGATGGTTCTTTGGAAAGATACTATGACAGGGCACTATCTCCTCTAAGCTGCTATCTTAAAGTGATTAGTAAAGAGCTTGAAACAACCAGAGTAAGAATAAAAGATTTCAATGAAAAGATCCAAATCAGTGTTTTTGTTTATGGCAGGGAGTGAAATTGTGTACTTGTGTGTATGTTTGTGTTTTGTTTTTTTTTTTCTTGTTGTTGTTTTAACTGGGTAAATGAAAGACAGGTATAACAGAGGTCATAAAGGCAGAATTGTACTGGTGGAAAGTATAAGAATTTAAGTGAAGTTACTGTGAAGACAGAAGTCAAATGGCTTCCAAGCACTGGGCCAAAAAAACAATTTAAAATCAGTTCACGACAACTGGAAGACTAAATATCTGGGAGGGATAAGTAACAATCACTGGGATCTGAGCTAGAGGCTTATTCACTGGAAGAGGTAAATTTTAACAAAGCTATGGAATGAGAAACGACACTCTGCTGCTTCATGACAGTTACACACTTCAGATGTAAAAGCCTGGAAGTATCTGTATTGGGGGAAATTAACCATCAGAATTATAGAGAATAGACATTACTACTGTACAAGAAAGGGATATCCTGTCAAACCCTAATCCCCACAGGATAGTTCCTTCACACTGCCAGCCTCATCAGTTCAACCTAAATGGACCTTTTAGTCCTTCATTGGCAGGGGATTGGGCTTTGCCCTATGGCTTCCTCCGTAATCACAGATCAGTATTTAAATTAGCTTCTTCCTCTACCTAGCATTTCACCATCTCTGCTGCTGGTCCTTGTGGCTCATTAGCCTGACACTCCTTTTGATCAACATCAACAATCCTGCCACCACTGTAGCTCACTCCCACAGGTGGTAGGGAAGTCCATCTCTTCTCTTAATCTCTGTTTAGTTAAAATTCAACCCTTCCCCACCCCCTCCAAAAAAAACCCCAAACCCAATACCAAAATAAAACAACTCGACCCCCAACCTGTCAACAAACAAAACATCACACAGCATAAACCTGGTTCTTATCAGCTCTTTCCCTATCGCTTAACTCTTGCACTAAATATGAAACAAAGGGTAACTGATTGTCACAACCTTTTCATTACTATAGAATTTATCCTCTCACCAGGAAGCAAGGAGGTCTAAGCAATTGCGAGGAAGAAATGCTGGACAGGGTCCCTCAATACAGGAGACACGTTGCTCAGTGGAGAACCACACCGTTAACCCTAGGAAGGCCTATCACAACTTCTCTCCCTTTATTGGAGCACGTGCCCACAACTTCACAACCCTTTTTCCTAACCTCTCCACTACTCTAAATCTCCCTCTCCTTCAGCAGTCTAACCATCCAGAAGAGAGGACATCCTATTCCTTCCATCATCAGCCTCCCCCCTAAGACTTCAGCCTCCTGGAGACCATTCCTCAGGTCCTGTGTAACGCTAGACAAGTGGGATAATTTATAGAATGAATGAAAAGAAGGAAAAAAAAAGAAAAATGAACTAAAGGACATGCGTGACAGCAAAGTATTTGCCTTTCTTCTAAAATAACATTTGTCTCTTGCAAATCTGAATTTTATGAATAATAGTAACACTATAATTATACTGTCATTAAAGTGACAGAAGTTCTAAACAAGGAAAAAATTCAGGCTTATAAGAATGTTTACAGACTCTTAAACCACAGCAGTGAAATGAAATTTAACTAAATTTAAAATAAGAGAAGCCACATTCTTAAAAAGTGATGAAGGCTTTCACTCTGGAAGGATTGCAACATTCAAATACAGCAGCCATATCAATGAACAAATGCCAGACAGCAACTTCATAATGCTTAAGGGCTCTGTGCTTTACAGCAGTACCCTTAATGGAAAAGTTAATGTAGCATTGAATAAAAGTGAGCTGCTCAGCTGCTGCAGTAAAACCTCTAGATCATGGAAATAATGGGTCATTTTTCTTTCCCTGTTGTTGACCAAAAACAAAACTTAAAAAACAAAAGGAATTTTTTAAAAAGTAACAACAAAGATTTATGGTTTATACTATCCAATAAGGCCCTGCCAAATCCTATCCCAGTTAGACAGTTTCCCCTCAAAAGACTTCTAAGGTAAAAATATTTAACAAAGAAGCACTGCCTTTCAAATATTCAAGAATCAATAATTTATTAAGTAACATAACTGGAAACAACAAACATATCACTCATATTAAACTGTAAATTAAAAAAATTTAGGAAACATGCCTAATGTTTCTCCTAAAATTCCTTAAATTTTATGAATTTATATATTCTAGATAATTTATTATTACAAAGCCAAAGTTCTCTCATTTATTATAAATTTCAACCTCCTAAATGCTATAATTTCATGTAGTTTCTGGACACATAAGTTAACTTGCCACCTTTGTAGGTATTTGCAAAACAGAGACATAGTAAGGTGTGTATCCCTTGTTTATATTATATAAAAACTTTGTTGCTCATGTCTTTTATGTAGTGGAAGTAAAGAATGAAACATGAAAACGTGTATGTTTAACTATGATTCATTTAAGGTGAGGGTCAAAAGTCAAAGTCAAGAGGATGAAGCTTGATATAATCTTATTCTTTGAACAGGAGAGGATTTCCTAAGATTTCCATTTTTTAAACAATTACACAAAAACAGCATAACAATCTTAAATTTCATTGAATAAAAACCTGCTGAAAAGTAAAAGAGCACATGAATATGAGATATGAAATGACCTAAAGTTGAAAATGGCATGACTGAAAACTTTTGAATCAAAAGAGATATTTTAGATGCTAATTAAAAAAATCAAAAGAAATGAATGTACACCATGAGTTTTAAATCAGATTTAAACTAGGTAAACAAACACAACCTAGTAGAAGTACCCAAAAGTTGTCTATGTACTTTTTTGAAAGGCCAGGAAAGTAATGCCAAGGTGATTAATAATAGCTAATTACCCAGAAAAAAAAAAAAAACTAAACACATTCTAACTTCAGTAATTTTTCAAATGTTGCCTTAAAGTTTTAAAACCAAAGGCTGAATTTCTGACTTTACAGCGTTGTAGTTGATGTTGTTTCTCTTGGAAAAATTTTACTAGTGAACAGTACTCTGCCACAGTTTTATTTAGGAAGGTTATTTCTACTAAATATTCTAGCCATGTATTTCTATATATTTGTAAAAATGCAACACCAATTAATAAATGCTTTAGCCTAGATGACAGTGAGATGTATAAAAGAAAGCCATAAGGTAAATTATTAGAAATCAGAACAGTAAAGATACTTTTAAGCTTCTGTAAATGTTGTGGGCTTAAAATATGCTGATGAACATTCCAATAATCAATTATAATATTGTATATATAAAAATTAGAAAAATAAAACAGTAGAAGTTTCTTTTTGGGTACATTTGGTAATATTTCAGAATTCTTTGGGACCAGTTATAGGTACTTTGAACTCCTGCATTCATTCATTCTTTCATTCATTCACCTCCTTACTTACTCAGCAATATTTATTTACAGACCACCTCTTACGCGTCAGGGACTCCGATACACACCAAGAACTTCAACTCCTGAGGAACACAGGGTTTTGGCAATAAAGTAAAAAGAAAAAAAAATACACACACACACACACACACACACACAATATGGCAAGGATATAAAGCAAGTAAGAATGTGTTAAAGAAGCAGACACAGGGAAGGAACTAAACCGAAAGTGTTAACACCTAAGTTCCGTTTTCTTCACTTTAAGATGTCATAGGATACCTAGTTAAAGACGTCAAGTGAACAGTTGGAAATTCTCATCTGACCATGTGAGGTTTCAACAAAGGTCATTCAGTGGACAACAAATACGTGCCTTGGATAGTGTAAGTGTTTGTTTCTTGGCAAAGGCTGGAATAGTAGGCTCTCCTTAACAATACTTTCTAGAGCCAGCAAATGAAACCCAAAACACACTGAAATGAGTTGATATACTATGTTTTAGGTGTAATTTAAATATTTTTGGATTTTTATAAAGTTAAGAAGTTACCTCTTTTGAGAAATATGGAGGAAGGAGTGAAATAATCATAAGAATTATAATAAGTAAAATTTTCACTTACTATGTTTTTAATCTTCACAACCTACTTAAGAGGAATGTACTGTGTATTAATAATAATGTAAATTTAAAATGTTAAACATAGATCAGAGAGGTACTTTAAAATATCTGGAGTACAGAATGTTTCAAAAAATGAAGTAAAGAATACTGGTGTAAAGGGATTTATATTGGGTTGGCCAAGAAGTTCCTTCAGTTTTTAAGTAAAAATAAAAGACATATTTTTCATTTTCACCAAGAACTTTATTGAACAACATATTCACCCTTTTGTTCTACTACCTTCTGCTATTTTTCAGGCAGCTTCATAATTCCATCTTCCCAAAATGTTTTATCTTTTTGAGCAAAGAACTGTTCCAGGTGCCTTTTACAGTCTTCCAGGGAAATGAAATGAAATTTTTTCTATTAAGAGAATTTTGTAAAGACCAAAATAAATGTAAATCTTAAGGTGCAATATCTGGTGAATACGGCAGATGAATCAGAACTTCCCAGCCAAGCTGTAACAGTTTTTGCCTGGTTATCACAGAAACATGCGGTCTTGCGTTATCTTCATGGAAGATTAAGTGTTTTCTGTTGACTACTTCTGGACACTCTTCGTCGAGTGCTGCTTTCAGTTGGTCTAACTAGGAGCAGTACTTGTTGGAATAAATCACCTGGTTTCCCAGAAGAAGCTCATAATAGAGGACTCCCTTCCAATCCACCCATATACACAACATCACCTTCTTTGGATGGAGATCAGCCTTTGGTGTGGTTGATGGTGGTTCATTTCGCTCACTGCATGATCTCTTCCATTCCACATTATTGTACAGTATCTACTTTTCATCGCCCTTCACAATTTGTTTTAAAAATGGAACGTTTCCGTTACATTTAAGTAGAGAATAGCATGTGGAAATACAGTCAAGAAATTTTTTTTCACTTAACTTATGTGGAACCCAAACATCAAAGCAACTCACATAACCAAGATGGTGCAAATGATTTTCAACGTTTGATTTGGGTATTTTGAGTATGTCGGCTATCTCCCACGTGGTATAACATTGACTGTCCTCAGTTAATGTCTCAATCTGATCACCGTCAACTTCAACTGGTCCACGCGACCGCTGAGCGTCGTTCAGCGAGAAATCTCCAGTACGAAACTTTGTAAACCACTTCTGACATGTTTGATCAGTCACACCATCTTCTCTGTACACTGCACAAATCATTTTTTTGTGTTTCAGTTGCATTTTTACCTTTCTTGAAATAATAAAGCATAATATGCTGAAAATGTCACTTTTTTCCTCCGTCTTCAATATTAAAATGACTACATAAAAATTCACCAATTTTGATGTTTTCTTTTTAAAATGTACACTGATATGACAGCTGTCACAATACAATCTAAGAAAATTGTTTCCAATGAAGTTAAAGACAACTAAGCACTATTAGAGCCATCTTATGGAAAAAACTGAATGTATGTTTTGGCCAACCCAATGATACGTATCCAGCATAAAAACAAGTAATCTTGGGTTGCAGGAAGATGGATGAAACTGTAATTCCAAAGTGAAAACCATTCTAATGGCATGGTTTCAAGTTGGATAGAATAGATAGTGAAGAAATTCAAGAAACACAAAGTGACAAATCTGACAAATTTATTTCTCTAGGTCCTGGATTATATACCAAAATTAGAAGAGCAGAGTAGTCACAAAGTTTGGGTCAGGAGAGTGTGTAAGGTTATGAGATGACTACTATTTTACAGATCAAATCCGAGTTGACCAAAGTTGAAGTTGCATGAAAGTCATCTGGGAGATGGTAAATAAGAAGTTACTAGGTTAAACCAGAGAAGAAAAATCGGACTTCTGATATAGATTAAAAAGACCTATATGTGACACAGATTTACATAAAAACCAACTGATTTTATCAAGTTTATTTTAAACTAAATATCATCTCTTCCTCAAGGGAACAATTACAAGGTCCTCATCAGTTAAGTGCCCTTAAACTAGTAATACTTGAAACTAAGGCTCACATAACTCTGACCATGACACCATCAAATTTACTGAAAGGTAAAAATTGTAATTATCTATTTAATTATCATATTCGTAATGACTGCTCCTAAAGACGTTAACAAGGTATTTTGCTGCTTATCTTTTTCGTATGTTTGTTAACTTACTGCTTAATAATGTATCTTAAAGTGCACTAAAACATGCTCAGCTTTTCAGTTGGATAAATCTAGTTTATAAGCTTTAAAAATGCCTATTTGATGGCTTATATCTGGCATATTTTATTGCCTAGCCCTCAAATGTCTTTCTTCATACAAAAGCCAGCCATACGCAATTTTAAGATTTATGTTAAAACTCAAAAGGCATAAAAATCCTCTTTATGGAACACCCCATTCCCTGGCTCTGAACAGTATCTTCATATATAGTGTTTGACTGCAATTTGGTAACTATATACTGAATAATGATAACAGAAAAGAACCTCACCTGAAAGAAAACAGTTTCTGTCTTAAGACTGTCTACAAAGAGACATTACCATTTGTAGCTTCTAGAAAAATCATACGAACTGGGGACTTCCCTGGTGGCGCAGTGGTTAAGAATCCACCTGCCAATGAAGGGGCCATGGGTTCGATCCCGAGTCCAGGAAGATCCCACATGCCACGGAGCAACTAAGCCCGTGCACCACAACTACTGAGGCTGCGCTCTAGAGCCCACGAGCCACAACTACTGAAGCTCACGAGCCACAACTACTGAAGCCCACGTGCCTAGAGCCCATGCTCCGCAATGAGAGAAGCCACTGCAATGAGAAGCCCACGCACCACAACAAGGGGTAGCCCCTGCTCACCGTGACTAAAGAAAGCCTGCGCGCAGCAACAAAGACCCAATGCAGCCAAATTTAAAAAAAAAAAAAAAAATCATACGAACCAAGTTTTTAGGGCTTATATTAGCTTGAAAAGCTATTAAAACAGAAGAAAGTCTTCTTAGGGCTCAGTTGTCTGCACCCAAAGTAAAGGAGCTGACCATTTCTTGAATGATACACATCCGCCTTCTCTTCATGGAAGATTGTTTTCAACCTGATCCTAGTGGTCTAAGATTCCATTAGTAAAGATACATGATTCATCTTATTTTTCTGGGGACTTGTATTGTATTAGTAATTGGTCTTCTTTTCTGACAGGCTTCAGAGTTTCATTTTCTTTGTTTCCTTCTTGTATTGCTACTAAAATGCTTATGAGGGTTTGTTTCAGAGATTTGTTATATTTCTAAAATAATCTTTGTATAAAAACATAAATATTATTTTTCCCATAGATTTTACATTATATAGCACACTTTTGGTGTTTAGAATTTATCACTACCATGCAAATTGGATTAATAGTAGCCAAAGTATGAAATCCTATTTGAAAAGAGGATTAAAGGTTTTACCACACCAAACAAAACTGACAAAAAGTTTTTTATATATGGAAGTTGTTGGGAGACAAATATAACTTCTTTAAGATCATTTTATTCTATAGATCTATTATCTTAGCAATGAGAGCATTAATAGCATTTACTTTTTCAAAATGCTGAAGAAAAGGTGGATTTTCTTCTGGTTTGTGAAGATGGTCTCTGACATACAGTACAGTGAGAAGTGTTAGGTTCTTTTAGTTTGTTCCATGAATTTATTGTAGTGTGGCATGTTAATTTTTTTCTTGAATGCCTCAATGTCCTCAGTTTTCTTTTTCCTGGAATGTGACACTAGTTGCTTATAAAAAGGGTGGGATAAAAAAACTACTGACGTTGAGACTTTATGTTTGAGGAGTTATATAATCTCAAATATTTAAAAAGTGCATACAGAAAAAAATTAACACAGGGATGTAATGCAATGAAAACACAATATAAAATCAAGCTATATTAAAACATCATTGTAAAACCCAATTTTATTATATTACTAATCTTAAATATGCTAAAAAATTTTAACTGCTTTTAAAAAAGTCACAATATACATATTATTTTTATCTATTTTCTTTTTCTCTCAGTGACTATTAGATACTACAAATGCTATCTGAAAATAGAACATAAATTATAATAAATAATTATTTTCTAGTATTACTTGTTAGAGAAAGGGGGTGGTAAATGCTTCTGTAGTATCACTATCTGGGCCATATTTATTCCATCACACAGTTAATTCCTAAAGCTGAGACAATCATTACATTTTGATGTTCATCTGTTTTATTGAACTACCCACAGGGAGATTTATGGGAATGCTATCATGTCAGGGTCACAAGATTAAGTGAACAGTGATGACAGTAAATAAGCCACTTCTCTATATTCCAAAGGGTTTAACTCAGTTACTTAAAATGCCATAAACATAAATAGTCTTCTCTCTCTACATTGTATCCATGACAGATGACTTCAAAATACAGCACTCTAGGGCAATGGCACTTTCCAACTAAACAGGCAACCCTTATAATTGACAAAAGACACTAAACTACTTATAAACACAAATATAAAACATACTTCACATTCTAACGCATAAAATTTTAGTGTGCATACAATACAGAGCAATATCACTGTAAACTATTCATTTCATTTGTAACAACAAAAAAAGATGCGGTTATAAAAAGGAGATATTTGTTGAGAAAAATACTACTGGAATTCAAATTCCTAATGTTTGTAAAGATGTTTTTGTGCCTTTTTATTCATTTTAAAAAGTCAATGAGTTGAACACATTATTTTAGGGAATGTAATGATATTTAAGTGAAAATGTCCAACCCAAAAAGCAAGCTTATAAAAACAATCGCATCATAGGAGTCCAGAAAGTTTTCTCAATGGCCTAATAATGTACTATCTCCAATGATTCCAACAAAATTGCCATCTGCCAAGATACCAGACGTTACTGCTTGAAAAATATTTTCTACAGTTTGGTATATGGATATTTTAATTAGCAGCCAAATAAAGGACTGAGAGACTGTGATAATCTCACTTTAACGCTAGGCACTTGCTGCAAATGGTCAAAAATTTTAAACTTTATGCCATTTATTAGCCAAGGAGAAGTTTCATTACTGTGGAGATCCAAAACACTAATTTTTATTTTAAAAGTAATGACTTCCATGCCTGAGAAAGTAGTCTAATTTTTGTGAGATTTGTTACTTTATATTTGCTTATTGATTTTCTTCATTATTATCATTTGTGTATTTTATGTCATTCTACTGCTATATTAAGCATTTTACAGTGTCTTACTTTGAAGAGACTTAACTAAAACAATCATACTAATTTTTAAAAAAATCTATATATTTTAGGAAAAAAAGCAGCAGAATGATATTGGTAATCAATTGGGTCATATAGGTTTCAGCTTGATCACCTTCGCATCCAAATAACAGGCATTTCTGGTCCTGACCCATACAATCCCTATTGATCTAAAATCATCTAGTCTTTTCAATTCATTGTACTTACCTTTATGGTCTGCATTAGAATTCTATCAGGGAAAATGATCTGACAGGCTGTTAAAGTTTTGCCATCATCTCTCTCTCTCTCCCTCTCTTTCTCTCTCTCTCTCTCTCTCTTTCTCTCTCTCTGTGTATATATATATATATATATATATATTTTTTTTTTTTTTTTTTTAATTTAAGGTAAGATGAACTTTGAGACTCCTTTAAGAACTTTGCGGAATCTGGTAATACCACCTTGGTCCCTTCCCCATTTGGAGTACTCTATCAACCTCTCAGTCTTTTCCTTTTATTTACTGAAGACTTAGAAGATGCTCACAATCTTCCTTTCCATTCCAAATACTGGAATTATCTTGGGTAATTCAACGTAAGTGTCACATGCAAGATTCCATCCTTTCAGTTTATTGACCTCCTCATTACTATGATTTTCAACTTGACTCCACTTGACTATTTTCATGACCACATTCTAGATTTGTTAACCTTTTATTGATGTATTTCATAAGTCTTAAATTCAAACATCCTAGAGCTTCCCAAGTTCAGTTCATCAACTCTTGTTTTCTTGACTCCATTATTTTCTGTGTTTCAATCCCCTTCTTTCTTTACTTCTCTTCCTTAACTATCCTAGATTGTCTATCACTTACCACTCTAACACTTCAACCATTTTCTTACTTGTATCTTAATATTCCTGCTCCTTTGCCTTGATGAAACTACCCAGCAATATACAACCCTGGAAGAATCCATATTCTAACCATTTTCAGTGCTTGGAAGAAGAAAGCATATAGATGTACTGCTGACATAGGAGAGATGAAATTTGTTGGGGATTGGAAATATATATTTTGGCCATGTCTAAGATCTCACAGTGTTAATGAGCTCACAATTAGTAGATTGTTTAGTCTAACCCAGTACCTACTAATATCTTGGCAACACAACTTGTAACAACAACTTTCATTGACTATAGAGCACATTCCTCATTTAAATCTTGACATTTTAAACTACTTGAAAATTGTTGGAAAAATTTTCTTTTTTTCCCTTCTGAGTACTTCATAATCTTTATTAGAGAACAGTATATTTAGTACATATACATAAGGATTTTAAAAACTGTATAAATAAAAAAAATACATCTAGTAAAAATAATTCACTTATATGTATTAGTTGTAGGGAAATCCAATTTTGTTCCGATACACCTGTGTTGGCATGGATATAACTGAGATAATCTGACTTGTTATTTAACTTTTAAACAATAAATAAATAATATGATTGCAATTCTCTATATTAAAAATATAATATAGTTTGTTAAATATTAGTATTCACAGCTCAAGAATCATCTATAAATATGGGGCCTTTAAGTTTTTAAAAGTTTATTAACTTAGGTACAGTAAAATTCAGTCTTTTGGGTGTACAGTTCTATCAATTTTGACAAAAGCATAGAATCGTGAAACCACTACCACAATCAAGATACAGAATAGTTTAATTATCCCCCCCCAAAGCTCCCTCACGTTAGCCCTTTCTAGTCAAATCCTCCCCCCACTGTTAACCCCTGGAAACCACCAATGTGTTTTATTTGCCTAAGGTTTTGCTTTTTCCAGAATGTTATCAATGGAATTAAACAATGTGTTCTGCCTTCTTTTATTCAGCAGAAAGCATCTGAGATGCCTTCAGATTGCTGCATTATCAACAGTCCATTCCTTACCAATGCTGAGTAGCATTCCAGAATATGGATGTGCCACAGGTTCTTATCCATTCATCAGCTGAAGAACACCTGGGCTGTTTTCAATTGTTGGCAATTATTAATAGAGCTGCTATAAACATTCATGTACATGTTTCTGTGTGAATGTAAATCTTCATTCCTCTTGGGGTAAATACTTAGGAGTAGGCGGATTGCTGTGTCATATGGTAAGTGTACGTTAAACTGTATAAGAAACCACCAAACCACTTTCCAAAGATTCTGGACCTTTTGTATCTCCACCAGCAATGTATGAGAGCTCCAGTTGCTTCACGTCTTTGCCAGCTCTTGCAGTACCAGGTTTTTGTTTTGTTTTAATTTTATTCATTCTAATGGTAGTGGTATATGATTGTTGTTTTAATTTTAATTTCCTTAAGAGCTGGGGATATTGAGTATCTTTCCATATGCTTATGTCATCTGTATACTGCCTGTGGTGAAGTGTCTGTTCAAATGTTTGCTCGCTTTTTTATTGCAACGTTAGTCTTCTTAATAAGTTTTGAAAGTCCTTTATACATACACACACACATATATACCTATATATGTGTGTGTGTATATATATATATTTGTAAGTCCTTTGTATAATTTTATACTTGTATAAATATAGATACTTATACCTGTATACTTTTATAAGTCCTTTGTAAGATGTGTGACTTGCAAATACTTTTTCCAGTCTGTGTATTTTTTAAATTTCAGATATTACATTAAAATTTTTTATTTTTATTTACTTACTTTTTATTCAGATATTATATTTTTCATTTTCATCTGGTTCTTTTTTATACTTTCTATTACTCTGCTGAGATCTTCTATCATTCCATTCATTTAAAGAATATTTACCTTTACTTCATGAAAGATGGTCATAACAGCTATTTTTAAATCTTTATCTGATAGTTCCAACCTCTGGGAATTGGAATTGGTATCTGTTAACTGTCTTTCCTTAAGAAACGTCAAGATTTTCCTGGTTCTTTGTATATTAAATAACTTTGAATTGCATCCTGCTAATCTCCTATGGAGAACGTCTGTCTGTCTTTTTTGTTTTTCTGGCCAATCAACCCTCTTAGGTTTAGACTGCAGGTTATATCTTGACCTCTGTGGGTAGAAGTTCCAGTGTTAATTCAGTTCGGGTCTTGAACTTGTAAAACATTAAAAATATTTTCTAAAACCTCAGAGGTTTGAGTCTTATTCCTGTTTAAGTTCTCTTTATTTCATTATTCCAACTGATAATATTTATAACTAATAACTAGTAATTAATTTCATCATTTGAATGACCATGGGCTTTAGGGTTAGGCAGATCTAGATTCAAATCCTGTCCCTACTATTTAGCTATGTAACACTGGGAAAGCTATTCCACTTCTCTTTGAGACTCACATTTCTTAGCTGCAAAATGGGAAAAATAATATCTACCTTACAGTGTTGTTAGAATGAAAATAATGCATTAGATGCAAAGTAACAGCAAAGTTACTGCCGATACACAGCTGCACTAAATAAATGTGAGTTTCTACCAACATCCTAACGAAAACAAAATCTCAATAGTAATGCTTCTATGAAAATGCACACTAAAAATTGTGACCGTGTGTATGTGCACGTGTGTTGTGTGGGTATTTTTTTACTCAAGGGCCTAGTACATCCCCCTTTTTTTTTTAAATCTTTTTGGCTGAGTCACGCAGTGTGTGGGATCTTAGTTCCCAACCAGGGATCGAACCCATGCCCCCTGCGATGGAAGCGCAGTCTTAACCACTGGACCAACAGGGAAGTCCTGACAATCTCCTGATTTTAAGTTGTTATGGCTTATGAAGGCTTCCCCCCCCCGTTTTATTGAGATATATCAATAACTGACAAACAGCACTGTGTAAGTTCAAGGTGTATGGCATAATTATTTGACTTGCATATATTATGTTTTTGTTTTTGTTTTGTTTTGTTTTGCGGTACGCGGGCCTCTCACTGTTGTGGCCCCTCCCGTTGCGGAGCACAGGCTCCGGACGCGCAGGCTCAGCGGCCATGGCTCATGGGCCCAGCCGCTCCGTGGCATGTGGGATCTTCCCGGACCGGGGCACAAACCCGTATCCCCTGAATCGGCAAGTGGACTCTCAACCACTGCGCCACCAGGGAAGCCTGACTTACATATATTATGAAATGGTACCACAATGAGTTAACATCCATCATCTTAGATACAAAAAGCAAAAAAAAGAAAATGGAAAAAAAAGTTTTTCTTTTCCTTGTGACAAGGGCTCCTAGGATCTACTCTCTTAACCGTCCCATATACCACACAGCAGTCTTAACATAGTCATCATATTGTACATTACATTCCTAGTACTTATTTATCTTATAACTGGAAGTTTGTACTTTTTGACTGCCTTCATCCAATTCCCTCTGCCCTCAAACCCTGTTTCTGGTAACCACAAGTCTGATCTCTTTCTCTATGAATTTGTTTTTTTTTTTCTTTTTTTTCTGGGTCCACATACAAATGAGATCAAACAGTATTTGTGTTTCACTGTCTGACTTATTTCACTCAGCATAATATTAGGTCCATCCACATTATTGCAAATGGCAGGATTTCCTTGTTTTGTAATGTCTGAATAATAGTCCATTGTATATGTGTATACCACAACTTCTTTGTCCATTCATCCATTGATGGACACTTAGGTTGTTTCCACGTCTTGACAATTGTAAACAGTACTGCTATGAACATGGTGGTGCAAATATCTCTTCAACATAGTATTTTTGTTTCCTCCAGATATAGTCCCAGAAGTGGAATTGCTGGATCATATGATAGTTCTATTTTTAATTTTTTTAGCAACCTCCATAGCATTTTCCATAGTGACTGCACCAATTTACATTACCACCAGCATTGAACAAGGTTTCTGTTTTCTACCTGTCCTCTCCAGCATTTGTTATCTCTTATCATTTTGATGATAGCCATTCAGACAGATGTGAGGTGATACATCATTGTGGCTTTGATTTGCATTTCCCTAATGATTAGTGATGCTGAGAACATTTTCATATACCTGTTAACCATTTGTATATCTTCTTTGGAAAAATGTCTATTCAGGTCCTTTGCCCATTTTAAAATTTGCATTATGTAGTTTAAGACATAGGAAGTATGATTCAAAAACATAAAATAAATAAGGGAAAACTGTTTGTAAATACTAAGTATTATGTAACAGAATTAATTCTTGAATATGCATTTTTTAAAAGCTATCAGGGCTTCCCTGGTGGCGCAGTGGTTGAGTCTGCCTGCCAATGCAGGGGACATGGGTTCGTGCCCCGGTCCGGGAAGATCCCACATGCCGCAGAGCGGCTGGGCCCGTGAGCCATGGCCGCTGAGCCTGCACGTCCGGAGCCTGTGCTCCACAACGGGAGAGGCCACCAACAGTGAGAGGCCTGCGTACCGCAAAAAAAAAAAAAAAAAAGAAAAAGAAAAAGCTATCACACTCTAGTTTTTCCTCAGAGAAGAAATATAGATCAATAACATTATATTAATTCAAAAGCTAAAATATGTTAGAGCCAGCAGCATCATTGAGTCAAAAGATAAAATTAAAAAGAATTGTATGTTAAAATTAAGCATTTTTTTGTAAAACAGGAAGTAGAACATGATAGAGATGAAATTCCTTCAGATTTAACATATATTTAAGAACAAGGATGTAAATATAAGTACTATTCAATCCCTCCACTTAGGAAGCTACAAGTCTATTGGAAGAGACAGGCACATCACATTGCTATAAAATATTAAGTGATATATTATAGATAATTGCAATACAGATAATAACAACAAAATATGAGGAGGCAGGCTTAGGAAAGATAGAGAACCCAGGAAACGCTATAGCAAGGGCGACATGTGAACTCGGCTATAAACTGGGTGACCGTACTTGCCTATTTCTTCCAGCATATGTCTTCAT
This sequence comes from Leucopleurus acutus, assembly GCF_964270905.1. Taxonomy (NCBI): domain Eukaryota; kingdom Metazoa; phylum Chordata; class Mammalia; order Artiodactyla; family Delphinidae; genus Leucopleurus; species Leucopleurus acutus. The sequence continues at coordinate 11,298,360 of NC_139160.1, read as the reverse complement.
AAAGCAGCCAGACTAATCTTTCTAAACATAAATCAGATCATGTTACTCTTCCACTCAAAACCCTTCACTGTGTTCCATGCCACTTAGGATAAAGTCACAAATCCTTAACATGATCTACAAGGCTTTAAATCATCTGGCTCATATGTTCTCCAGACTCATCTCAAGCCACTATCTCCATTGCTCACTAAGCTCTAGGCATACTAGCCCCCTTTCTGTTCATTTTATTATTTCTACACTCTGAGTCTTTGTAATATTTCTCTCCTTAATGTTCTACACCCTACCCTTTGCTGACGATCCCCTTCTCATCCCTTCAGCACTCAGCTTAAACCGACCTTCTTCAAAAGTCTTCCCTGAATCCCTAATCTAAAATAAAGATCCTCTGCTATACTCTCTCTTTCACAGTACCCTATATTTTCTTTCCTAGCGTTTGCCAAAGTTTGTTATTGGCATCTTTTATTTCTATAATTATTTGTTTAGCATCAGCCTCTTCTACTAGACTATAATTTAGTTATGTTAGGGCAGGGAACACATCAGTTTTGCTCACCACTATGCTAGCACATATAGGAGCTGAAGAGCTATCTGTTCATTAAATGAATAAAATAAATAAATTATAACTGTATATTTCAAGTTAGAGGGTGACTAAGTGGCATGGGAAACTACTTTAAAAGACTCTTTGTAAGGAGAAGAACAAAGCTGGAGGACTAATGCTACTTGACTTCAAGAACTACTATAAAGCTACAGTAACCAGGACAATGTGGTATGGGTGAAAGAACAGATAAAGAGGTCAATGGAACAGAACAGAGAGCCCAGAAATAGACTCCTATAAATATAGTTAACTGATCTTTGACAAAGGAGCAAAGGCAATATAACAGAGCAAAGACAGTCTTTTTAACAAATGGTTTTGGAACGACTGGACATCCACATGCAAAAAAATAAATCGAGACACAGATGTTACACCCTTCACAAAACTTAACTCAAAATGAATCACTGAGCTAAATGTAAAATGCAACTCCTAGAGATAACATAGGAGAAAATCTAGAACACTGAAGATATAATCCATGAAAGAAATAAGCTGGACTGCATTAAAATCGAAAGCTTCTGCTCTACGAAAGACACTGTAAAGAGAATGAAGAGACAAGTCACAGTTTGGGAGAAAATACGTGCAAAAGACACATGACATAAAGCAGGGGTCCCCAACCCCCAGGCTGTGGACCAGTATTGGTCCGCGGCCTGTTAGGAACGGGGCCGCACAGCAGGAGATGAGCGGTGGGCAAGTGAGAAAGCTTCATCTGCAGCTCCCCGTCACTCGCATTACCGCCTGAACCATCCCCCCCCGCCCCCACCCCCGGTTCCATGGAAAAATTGTCTTTCACGACACTGGTCCCTGGTGCCACAAAGGTTGGGGACTGCTGACATAAAGGACTATTAAAGAAAACTTAAAACTCAACAATAAGAAAACAACCAATCTGGTTAAAAAATGGACCAAAGACCTTAACAGACACCTTACCAAAGAAGATATACAGATGATATAAGCATAGCAAATATATTCCACATTATGGGAAATGTAAATTAAAACAACTAGATACCACAACACACCTATGAGAATGCCCCAAATCTGGAACCCCAATAACAGCAAATGCTGGTGAGGATGTGGAACAACAGGAACTCTCATTCACTGCTGGTGGGAATGCAAAACCTTGCAGCCACCTTGAAGACAGTTCGGTGGTTTCTCATAAAATAAACATACTCTTACCATATAAGCCAGCAGTTGCGCTCCTTGGTATCTACCCAAAAGAGTTGAAAACTTATGTCCACACAGAAACCTGCATATGGATGTTTACAGCAGCTTTGTTCGTTACTGCCAAAATGTGGAAGCAACCAAGAAGCCTCTCAGTAGGTGAATGGATAAATAAACTGACACATCCAGACACTAGCATATTATGCAGCACTAAAAGAAATGAGCTAACAAGCCATGAAGAAGCTTGCACATGACTACATGAAAGAAACTAATCTGAAGGGGATACATACTATATGATTCCAACTATATGACATTCTGGCAAAGGCAAAACTATGGAGACAATAAAAAGATCAGTGATTGCCAGGGATGGGGTGAGAGGAAAGATGAATACGCAGAGCAAAGAGGATTTTTAGGGCAGTGAAACTACCCTGTATGATATTATAATGATGGATATATGTCATCAGACATGTGTCTAAATCCATAGAATATACAAAACCAAGAGTGAACCTTAAGATGGACTATGAACTTTGGGTGATTACACTTCTGGGTGATTATGATTCATCCCTAATGAACCGTTCCGGTGGGAGACATTGATGGGGGGGAAACTCCGCATGTGTGTGGGAGGGGGTATATGGGAAATCTCTGTACCTTTCACTCAATTTTGTTTTAATCCTAAAACTACTCTAAAAAAATTGTCTTTTAAGAAAAGACTCTTTGTAAAGAGCTGCCGAACATAAAAAGTGCCTAACAAGTACGAGACATCTACTACGTGCCATACGTTGTGCTAAGCATTTTGCACATAACATTTCATTTTACCATTAAAATAACCCAGTGAAGTAGGAACTGTTCATCCTGTTTTCTAGATGAGCTTGAGCTGTCATTTCATGCAGGGGTAAGTACTTTTTGTCATTTAATAAAATTATTCCATTTAAAATATAAAAGTGTCACAGACAATAGACTAAGTTGTTTTTCCATTCCATTACCAGTAGCGTCACTGTACCAAAGGATATATACCAAGCATTCATTTATTAATTTACTCAACAAACATTTATTTAGCACCTGCTGTGCATCAGGCATTATTCTAGGTGCTAGGGATAACACTGTGGACAGAAGAGATAAAAATCCCTTCCATTACAGAGCTTGCATTCTAGTGGTAAACAAAACAATGCAACTGCTAAATAAGTAAAATATACGGTATGTTAGTAATAAAATTTTGAAAAAGGAAAAACAAAGCAGAGGAATGTAGTACTAAATATTTGGAGGAAGGAGTAGAATTTTAGACAGGGTGGCTACAGAAGACTTTTTTGAGAAAGTACATTTGAATTAAAGCTGGAACAAAGCGGGAGAGCTAGCCACATGGGCTTTTTGTAAGAAAGCATTCCAAACGGAGCAAGCACACCCTGCAAACTTGAAGAACAGCAGGAAGCTACAGTGACTGACAAAAAGTACAAGGGCAGAGTAGTAGGAGAAGCAGGTCAGAGAGCTAACGGAGGCCAGATGACAGTACCTTCCCTCCCCATGGCTCGCTCCACTGCGGCCATACTGGCCTCTGACTACTTTCTGCACAGGCCAAGCACTTCCTTCTTTTGTATGCTGTTCTCTCTGCTTGAAATGCTCAGACAGCTCTTTGTTCAAATGGTTCCTCATCAGAATGGACTTCTCTGACCATTCTACATTTCTTTGTCCTTGTAGGTTTTTTCTTTCAGTGACATGGGAAGTCTCTGGAGTAGCACTGTCCAGTAGAATTTTGGGCAATGATAGAAATGTTCTGTGGTGTCTAATATGGGAACCACGAGACACATGCAGCTATTGAGTACTTGGATGTGGTTAGTGCAGCTATGGCACTAAATTTTTAATTAAATTATTTTTTTTTATTAATTAAATTTGTATAGCCACATCTGACTAGTGGTTACCTTCTTGCACAGTATAATTCTGGAGGTTCCTGAGCAGAGGAGCAAAGGGTTCTACATTTCAGTAAGAATCACCCACACTGCTATGCTGAGAATGGACTTTAGGAGGACAAGGGCAGAAGCAGGAAGACTGTTGAAAGTAATGTTGCAATAAGTCAAGTGAGAAATGATGGAGTCGTGGATCAAGGCGATACCAGAGATAATGGTGAAAAGCAGTCAAATGCTGGATTTTTTAATGGCAGAATCAATAAGATTTGCTGAAGGGCTCAATATGGGATGTGTGAAGAGTAGTTAAGGAAAAGAGCAACAATTATGGCCTGGGCAACTGCAAAACTGGGGTTCTCCATGTCTAAGAAGGAGATGACTGCAAGAGGAACTGGTTTGGGAGAAAATCTCAGGAGCTCAGTTCTGTCATGTTAGTGTGAGATGACAACTAGATATCCAAATGGAAGATACCAAGTAGGAAGATATACATGTCTGGAGATAAGGGAGAGAGACCTGGAGAATTTGGGAGTTACTAACATACTGGTATTTTTTAAAGCCATGAGACTAGATAAAATTGCCTAGAGAGTGAATAAGACAAAAAGGAGAAGCAGTCCAACAACTGAGCCTTATTAATTAAATACTAAGAAAGATTAGAGTTCAGTGTCCCACTTAGTAAAGGATGATAATAGACAGATTGTGTGTTTTTCAGTTAATCAGCACTGGGAATTAATGTGCAGAAAAAGACAAAGGATACCTGTTCTTCTGAGGGGTCCTGTTGCCAGCCTTCCCGTCTATCTAATGAGCTACCATAAAGGGAAAGCTGAGCAGAGGATGCATTCGACACGTTACCACATGACTCTCACTACGGAAGTCTCTGTCCTTTAGCTGTATTTTAATTATCTGGTGAAATATTAAAACCAAACCATGTACAGCTTTATACATTTAAGGTAATATCCTATATTATACCAGTTGAATTGTTAGCAATATAATGTTATAGTCCTCACTACATATAACTGAGTAGATAAATCCAATTTGGATGACACAAAAAGAGAGACAAGGTCTACAGCTGGGGCAAAATGCTCGTGCTATTGTGCTGTCTTAAGGTTAAATTCTGCATCAACTTCGCTAGGCTATGTGCTCAGCTGTTTCATCAAATACTAGTCTAGATGTTGCTGTGAAGGTATTTTGTAGATGTGATTAACATCTATAATCAGTTGACTTTAAGTAAAGGATATTATTCTCAATAACTTGGGTGGGGCTCATCTAATCAGTTGAAGGTCTTCAGAGAAAAGACTGAGGCTTCTTGGAGAAGAAGGATTTCTGCCCCAAGACAGAAATCCTGCCTACGCTTCCAGCCTGCCAGCCCACCCTACAGATTTCAGACTTGCCAGGTTCCATAAGCATGTGAGCCAATTCTTTAAAATAAATCTATATATATCTACACCCATATCCATATTCATATCCACAGCTATATCTTATCTATATCTATGTCTGACATATATCTTATTGGTTCTTTTCTGTTTCTCTGGAGAACCCTGATTGACACACTCTGCTTCTATTTGTACAAGTTGTGTGATACTATCTAAGTTTCACTTAACCTCTGAAATCTTCAATTTCTTCATTGTAATATGAAAAAAAAAATTCAGTATCAACCTTAATAGAGATGTTCTGAATGTTAAACAAAATAACCCATGTAATGTTCTTAGTATGGTGCCTAGCACACAATAAATATTTAATAAATGTTAGATGTGGTGGTATTGCTATTATTATAAGAAACAAATATTGAGTGTTCACTATTTTTTTTTTTTTTTTTTTTTTTTTTTTTTTTTTTTGCAGTATGCGGGCCTCTCACTGCTGTGGCCTCTCCCGTTGCGGAGCACAGGCTCTGGCTGCGCAGGCTCAGCAGCCATGGCTCACGGGCTCAGCTGCTCCGCGGCATGTGGGATCCTCCCGGACCGGGGCACGAACCCGTGTCCCTTGCATTGGCAAGCGGACTCTCAACCACTGCGCCACCAGGGAAGCCCCCACTACTTTTTTTAAACATCTTTATTGGAGTATAATTGCTTTACAATGGTGTGTTAGTTTCTGCTGTATCACAAAGTGAATCAGCTATACATATACATATAATCCCCATATCCCCTTCCTCTTGCGTCTCCCTCCAACTCTCCCTATCCCACCCCTCTAGGTGATCACAAACACTGAGCTGATCTCCCTGTGCTATGCAGCAGCTTCCCAACAGCTATCTATTTTACATTTGGTAGTGTATATATGTCCATGTCATTCTCTCACTTCGTCCCAGCTTACCCTTCCCTCTCTCCATGTCCTGAAGTCCATTCTCTACGTCTGCATCTTTATTCCTGTCCTGCCCCTAGGTTCTGGAGAACCTTTTTTATTTAAGATTCCATATATATGTGTTAGCATACGGTGTTTGTTTTTCTCTTTCTGATTTACTTCACTCTGTATGACAGACTCTAGGTCCATCCACCTCACTACAAATAACTCAATTTCGTTTCTTCATCTGTCATTGGACACATAGGTTGCTTCCATGTCCTGGCTATTGTAAATAGTGCTGCAACGAACATTGTGGTACATGACTCTTTTTGAATTATGCTTTTCTCCGGGTATATGCCCAGTAATGGGATTGCTGGGTCATGGGGTAGTTCTATTTTTAGTTTTTTAAGGAGAGTGTTAACTATTTTTAAAGACATTATGTTATAATTTTACTTTAAATTCAAATAATAAAGTTTTCTTAAATCTTTCTTATACTTGAGACCCCAGGACAGTCTGTCAAATAATATCCTGGCCATATTCTAGATGTTCTTCTCTAACTAACAGAATCACTTCTACCAGAATTTTTCTTAGTGTCTCGTCCACATTTACCCAATCCCTAAATTCTGCCAGACAGAGACTTAATAAAATCAGTCAATGAGATAAGATAAAATGAAGACATACAAATGAAGAACATTAGCAATCTAAATATAGTGACCTGCTTCACTACTATGTTTCTAGAAGGCACTGTGCAGAGGACAACAAAACAAAACGAAACGATTTTATGCTCACAAAACTTCAGGAAGAAAAACACTTGTAATGCAAAAACAACCAATTTTGGTTTTGTTTCTATTATAATATCATAAATACCCTAATTTGAGATGAAACCTTTCCTAAGAAAGACTCCATAGAGAAATATAGAAGAAAAAATTTTAAAAGAATGTATTACTTCTCCATAGTGAATGCTTATATTATTATTACTTGTGCATAAAAAAATTAAGAATGATATAAATTTAATAATTTGAAGAGTTGGCTCTGAAAGATTAAAAACAAGTCACTTCTTATAACTAACACCCATGTTATATACGAGAGATGGTAGTCTAAAATACTTGCCTAAACAAATTTTGTATTATGTTACATATTATTATGAATTAGAAAAAAATTTCCATTAGATTACTTTTAAAAGTTTAGATTTTCTTTTAAACCATTCTCAAGAGTCATTATTAAAGATTTCAGGGCTTCCCTGGTGGCGCAGTGGTTGAGAGTCCGCCTGCCGATGCAGGGGACGCGGGTTCGTGCCCCGGTTCGGGAGGATCCCACGTGCCGCGGAGCGGCTGGGCCCGTGAGCCGTGGCCGCTGGGCCTGCGCGTCCGGAGCCTGTGCTCCGCAGCGGGAGAGGCCGCAGCAGTGAGAGGCCCACATACCGGTTAAAAAACAAAAACAAAAAAACAAAAAAACAAAAAAAAAAAAAAAAAAGATTTCAGGAGAAAAATTAAGCCATTTTTTTACACTTTAAAATCATATTTTGTAAGGAAGTTTTAAGTTTATAGTTTTTTTTTTTAACTTATAACTACTATAATTAACCTGTGAGTTACTGTTTACTTCTAGTTTTTTATAACTCACCTATGAGAAACTGCTCCCCAAGCACCATGCTTATTTGTGAGAATGTTAAGGATCTTCTGTTTCAGCTGATTTGCAGTCACGTGGTCCCTATGTTTCGCAGCACTAATGAGATGGTCACACATCTTTTCTTCCTCTCTTCTATCAGCAGCGTATTGGGCACACTGTGACTACAAAGAAATACAAACAGTGCATGATAATAAACCACTACCGTGTGTAAGAAAGAAATGATATTTAACCTTGAGTTATAGGGTAATAATTATCGATTCAATTTAAAAAACTCAGATAATGTAATCTTTTGAAAGTTTTCTAAAATATACACACACACACACACATATATAATCACCTTTCAAACTGGTAAAAATATGTTCTTTCTTCATGTTTATACATAAAGTATATGTAAAGTAATTTGAATATTATTAAGTAATATAATCAAGTAATTAATGACTTTTAAGGTTCCTTCCAATTCTGAAATTCTGATTTTAACATATTCCAAAAATAAGCATTTTAAAAACAAAATGATTTATTAAAAATGTAAACCTACTTATTACTTTAACCTATACAGTATATATCTCACTTAAAATAAGAGTTATGTTCCTGATAATTATATATAGATCAAAAACTTGCCACTTAATATATAGTGTTCCATTTTGTAAATGGCAATGTGGTGTAGAAGAGAAAGCAGTAGTTTAGGAATTTAGACCTGGATTTAATTTCACACTTTATGCGAATTCTGTTTTTTTCACTGTATTCAGTTTTACATTTGTAAAATGAAGGGCTAAAACAAGGTTTTCTCTACAGTGTCTCCTAGCTCTAGAATCTAATGTATTCAAAGTTTCTCATGATAACTACTACCTTAATCTTATCTTCCCTAATAATCAGTTGTCCTGTCAGCTATCTGTATTCAAGTTCATTGGTATTAGCAACACAGGTAATCAATCTCATTGTGTATCAAAAAGGCTCAATACAGGGCTTCCCTGATGGCGCAGTGGTTGAGAGTCCGCCTGCCGATGCAGGGGACACGGGTTTGTGCCCCGGTCCGGGAAGATCCCACATGTCGCGGAGCAGCTGGGCCCGTGAGCCATGGCCGCTGAGCCTGTGCGTCCAGAGCCTGTGCTCCGCAACGGAAGAGGCCACAACAGTGAGAGGCCCACGTACCGCAAAAAAAAAAAAAAAAAAAAAAAAGGCTCAATACAAACATGAAAAGATGAATATCTCTTTAACCATAAGTTTGATTTGTTTTGTATAATAATTTTTGTATAGGGTAGAGTGACTGCAGATTTTAACATTATCATGTATGTAATACAAGTCATATAACTACAAAAAAAGTTTTGTACATCTAAAAAAATACATATAATGAGTTCACATTCATCATTACAAAGTAAAAATCTTTCATGTAAGGTATCTGAACATATTCCTTTCAATTATCTATTGATACAGACTACTACCACAAGTCGTCTCTTCCAGAGAAATAACCCTACAGTAACCTAAGAAGGATTAATTCATTTTCCAATTTATCTTTTTGTACAGGGAATCACCAATTAGTACAATGATCTGCCTCCATAATGAGGTTAATATTTCATTAGCTCTTTGGAGAGTAAAATTAAATTTTCATTTTTCTTCCTTAACAATTACAGTGGTTAGCCAAAAAAAATTAACTGTGACGTACTCATCTCAAATTAAATACATTTTTTCTCTTAATTACAGGCCTATATGAGAGATACAGAAATTCCTCAAAAAGTCCTAGTATAAAATGTTATGACTTTTACAAAATCTTTTACAATTTAAAAGTGATACAAGTTTGGTAAACCACACACGCACAAACGTACACATAATCAATGCATTTACTAATACAGCTTTAACCTAAAAAGAACAAATCGAAACATCTGGGTTAAAAAACAATGCACATTCGTTAAGTAACAATGACAATACTCTCAAAATTAGGTTTACATTAGTAGTTTATTTTATGTGTACACAATCTAAAAACCCTGAGTCTTCATATCCCCTTCATAGCCTCTACACCTCCCTTAGCCATGCATCATCAACAGGAGTGATCTCATTCATCCCCGAGGGGGTAAAAACTGGTATTAGGGTTGCGTGAAAAAAACCTTACTCTTTTAATGTATAAAGCACAGATGCATATACGGTACACAAACAGATATGCAGCATATTGATGATAATACAATAAATCAAGGTGGGGGCTGATTAGGATGACAAATATTTAAAAATTTTCCTTGTGGGGAGCAACAAAGAAAAAGGTCGAGAAACACCTCCCTTAGCTTAACAACACCTTGGTTAAATATATGTTAGAGCTTGTAACTAATATCTAGCTGCTTGAAAATCTATTTTAAATGCTTTCACATGACAAATATTGATCTGCTTATATTCCCACAAAATATCCTGATTTTCTTAGTAGATATATGATCAACTCAAAACTGATTCTGCAGGGAATTCAGTTAATAATCTAAGCCTTATTTACTAACAGAAGTCAAAAGTTAATTGAATATTCTTATTTTGTCTAGAGTTCTGACATATCTTATACCTAAACATATTATATTCAAAGAACTCAATCTTTTCTTGTCATCCAAATTACAGAATGATACCCAATGTTATAAATATCAGATGCTATTTACGGTTGAAGCAATACAAAACTTCATTTTGACAAACACTTAATTGTCAATGGACTTTTACCAGAGTTTAAAATGTTTGTTTGTTTTTTGCAAAATAAGGTGTAATCCCATGTGACAAGTGTGTGCTGTCTCATCTGACAAATAAAGCAGAGGTTTTGGTTTTTAAAGTGACAACAGCTATTTTTCTGCCTCACTTTTTTTTTTTTTTTTTTGCAGTACGTGGGCCTCTCACTGTTGTGGCCTCTTCCGTTGCGGAGCACAGGCTGCGGACGCGCAGGCTCAGCGGCCATGGCTCACGGGCCCAGCCGCTCCACGGCATGTGGGATCTTCCCGGACCGGGGCACGAACCCACGTCCCCTGCATCGACCGGCAGACTCTCAACCAATGCACCACCAGGGAAGCCCCCTGCCTCATGCTTTTTACCTAGGTAGGTCAGAGATCACTAGACCTAGGACATCAACTTGCATGGCTAAGAGAGCTGCTTTACTGAGATAAAAACCTCGTCAAAACTGAAACCGTGGGCTCTGGCTTCCAGCCACACCACACTTGTTCGCATGTCGTATTAGGAGAATAAATTGGTGGAGTTATATATTATTTTCAAGACTGCTGAAGTCCAACCTAAGCCAAACACCAGGTCACCTCAATATTTCTGAAACCAATGTTATTGAATTAGGACGATACAAATAATGTCAAATAATTACTGACATGCTAGGAATATAAGAATAATGTTCTTAAAAAACTATTAGTATGTAATATATAGTGCTTGAACATCCTTTAGTTTTTGCATATAAAATAGCAATGACAGCTATTTGTTCTTTACTCAAATGATAGTTAATTGTACTTATGAGGATTTTTCAACTATTACATTTCCATATATAGATCGATACATACAGATCTACATTTATATCATATATAATGTCATTGCTTCATTTGTCACTAAAATATAATTATAAATATAAAATATGAACTAAAATCATCTTTGGCCACTCTAAATAAAGATAGATACATTATTAAATAATAAATTACTGAATGGTAAAACTGTTTCTCCATATAACCACTGTTACACCCATATCTAATGGTGTGTAAACTATGCTGAAAAATTACTAAAGGAATTGCATTATAAAACTGTATTTGCCTTTAAGAATAAGTCAGAACAACTTCAGTCCACCAACTGGTTAGGAACAGGGCAGGACGGGTCTCTTCATGTTGTAAATGAGGTAAAAAGAAATAAGTGCCCTGTATTTGACATTTACTAAAGCTTTTAAAAACTACTGAAATGACTTCAGTGAAATTTTTCTCTTAAAAAAAAAAAAAACCTTATGTAAGGTTACCATTGGTGACAACCGACTTATAACAGAAAAGCAGAATTTAACTCAATCCCCAAACCTTACCTCGAACTCTGCATGTTTATGTACATCCTCAGCTCTCTGTCTATTCAAAATAAACTCAGCTTCATTTGCAACACGAACTATATGGTCCTTCATAGCATGGCACAGCAATCTGAAAAGAAAAATACCTTTGGAATTATTATTCTTAATAGCTTTGTTTAATCCAATTTTTTTCAATAACCAAATTTCAGTATTGCAAGTATTAACTATGCATAAATTTTAGATAAAGCTAAATCATATAATTAAGAAATACGCTATTATATTTTTACAGCAATGCCTCTTAAATATAGTGTGCCTTGTGAACAAATGATTCAGTTAATTCAATTAAGTTATTTAATGCACTAAAAACCAAGGATTTTTGACACTTTTTTAAATGGCTAGAACAACAAAATTCACTGCCATGGAAGTAAATTTCCACACAAAACTGGATGACCATATGTTAGGAAATCTATAGACTGGATTCTTTCTTTAATTAATACAGACAATAGGACTGACACCTAAAATTCACTTAAATGCTCAGATTCTTAATTCTAAGATGGAACTACCTTGAAATGAGTTCCAAGCAGCACTCAATTCAAGATAGTTCTCAGTAGAAATCTTTCCAAAATCCATGTGTGTTCTGACACAGATTTTGTTACTCCACGATGAGATTTCGGTTAAATTATGACTGTCACTCTAGGACCAGCGGGAACTTCCTGGCAGTACCACGGAAGCACCACTAAAATCTTGCATAGCAGCAGGACAGGTAGAGAGATCACTTGGAAACATGTAGCAGTATTCTCTTCAATCACATAAGAGGGACACAGGCACATTCCAATGGGAATATGGTCTAGTCTTCAGCATGAAAGTTAACGACAACATAAATTATTCAAAGACACAACGGTTAGGGGAATCTGCTAGAAACCACAATAGTTGGGGAAAAAAGGCTCAAACTCCTATGTAAATAATGCTGGAGGGCAAACAATCATATGGATAGTCTTAAATTTAATCACTGAGGAAGCTGGAAAAATAAAAGAAGTTAAAGAAAGACTAAACTCCAAATATTAACTTTTGATGACATCATTGGTCTATATTTTATAGATAGTCTTCAAAAGAGAAAAGAGATGTGGGAGATTAGAGTATTTCATTCAATGGCTTTGTCTAGTGCATGAAGGCTGAAGAAAGCCAGGAAAAAATCTAATATGTGAAAATTAGTGCAGATTACATTTAAATAGATTAACAGAAGACAGCTGGAAAGGAGAGACTCAGTGTCTGGCTGGTTAATAGGTACTATTCTCAGGAACAGAACAAGTGGATGGGCAAAGCCAAGAGGCATGGTGGCAGAGGAGGGGGTGGGGTGGGGGAGACTCATGCCTCAGACACACCAGAGAAATTGCATCAATTGTCCGAAAGTCTGTCCTCCTACCTCTGACCCTTATAAGTCATATAGCAACTAATATATGATGTTTTATTTCCATGCATCTTCTTATCTGACTTATTGTCATTCTGGGTGACCTCATTAGCCACATGGGAAACCATTCACCACAGTACCTCACAATTCTCTGACCTTTTAATGGGGAACCAAAAATCCCTAAATCTAAGATTCCTTTAGAATCTTCAATTCTACCTCACTTCAGGAAATCACCTCACTGGCCATAATCAGCTTCACATCGTAAATCTTTATGCCAACAATCTACTCTCTGGTCACAATCTCCTAGCCTAAGTGCTTTCTCTCCCCTTCACTCGTCCCTCTCTGGCCCCAGGCAAAAATAAGCTCACTTCCAACTTCCACTTCTTTGATCCCTCTCTTCTCTTAGTCCTTCAACCACTGCTCAGATTTATCTCCTTCCGCCCCAAGCAAGGATCCCCCCCCAGTCCACACTTTAACCATTCTCTTTCCAGCACCTTCACTCAATTCCTGATCTGCCTGCTGTAATTGCTCAGGAAATACATAATCCTAGGTGAAGACGTGGGTCTCCCTCCTCATTCCTACATCTGGACCTCTGAGGAAACTTAAGTTGACTTTTCTAAAATAATTTTATTAAGTGTGTATTCCTTGTCATGTGTGGTCACTGAAGTCTCAGTTTCATTATGTTAGTGTCAGCTAATGATTAGACAGAATCCAAAAAAATCTCCCAGAATTTCTCAAGCAGCCGTGTGTGTGTTTGGACAGCCCTTGAACACTCAGCCAGGCAGGTTTCAACTCTACCTTTGCATTTACTTCCTGCTTCCATAGAGTCCCAGCATCAGCAAAAGATGAGAGTTTGGGGCCTTCTCAGGTCTTTCCAGAGCATGAACACAACGTTAAGCGTGTGCAGGGCCCTTTACATTTCCAGGAATATGTCAGAGCTTTTCAAAGCCCTTGTGTACATTTCACTCCCCAGCTGCTCCTCCCAAGCTTTTTGGTGTGTCTATCATTTGCCTCAACTGTTAATCTATCACCTCAGGCAGCTGAGGTGCCTATCACCTCAGGCAGTGAGGTCCAAGATATTAGCCTATAAATGTCTTCAACAAATGCCCTCAGGAAATCAGCTTTTTTTTTTTTTTTTTTTCCCACTCTGGGCCACTTCCAGGTTAGGTAAAATAAAACAAATCTTTTAAGCCATTCTTCCAGGGAGTCACCAGACAGATCAGAACAAGTAAGTGATTTAAAATTCTTTGCTAATGAGGTCTATTATGCTCCCTCTGGTAAAGTGCTTATAATGTGTGCTGAATTTTTATGGCTTCCTTTGAAATGGGGAGCAAAGGTTGGGACCGGAGTGAGTTAAAATGTCACAAAATTACTCTATCGTCACACCCACCAATAATTTTTGAAAATATTTTTGTTGCATATACAATTATTGAGAATTTTTTTTTCACACGTTGAAAGTATTATGTTACTTTCTTCTAGCTTTCTTTGTTGCTGTTATTCTTTCTTTCTTTCTTTCTTTCTTTGTTTTTGGCTGCGTTGGGTCTTTGTTGCTGTGTGCAGGCTTCTCTAGTTGTGGCAAGCAGGGGCTACTCTTCACTGCAGTGGGCAGGCTTCTCATTGCTGTGGCTTCTCTTGCTGCAGAGCACAGGCTCAAGGCATGCAAGCTTCAGTAGTTGCAGCACACGGGCTCAGTAGTTGTGGCTCACGGGCTCTAGAGCGCAGGTTCAGTAGTTCTGGCACATGGGCTTAGTTGCTCCGCGGTATGTGGGACCCTCCCAGACCAGGGCTAGAACCCATGTCCCCTGCATTGGCAGGCAGATTCTTAACCACTGTGCCACCAGGGGAGTACCTGTTGCTGTTATTCTAATTTTCCCTTTTGGTAGATGATCAATTCTTTCTTTCTGGGTGCTTTTGTCTCTTTATTTTGGGCATTGTCCAGTTTCAGTACCATGTATCTAGTATGGGTTTCTTTTTATTTAGCCTACTTGATGTCCATTGTGACTTCTGTGTCACTGTATTCTTATTTTCAATCAGTTCTTAAAAACTCACAACAATCATCTTTTAAAATATTTCCTCTCCCCTACTCTGTATTTTTTTTCCTTTTTCAATTCTGATGATTTGTAAACTAAACTTTCTTAGTTTACCTCCATATCTCTTAACATCACTTCATTTTTCATTTCTTTCTCTTTCTGCATTCTGGGAAAAATTTCAAAATGTATGTTCCAAGTCACTGGTTCCCTTTATCTTTGTCTAATCTGAAGAATCATTAATACATGGAGTTTTTTCCAAATTGTATTTTTAAATTCTATAATTTTTGATTTTTCAAATCTTCCTCTTCATTTTGATGGTCTCTTCTTATTCATTCAATTTTGTGCTATTTTATTTCCTGTATTTCACAATTCTAATCTTGGTAGTCCCTGGGGATCTAAATTTTTTTGTTTTCTTCCTTGTTGATTCTCATACATAGTGGCTTTCATTCTCATATATTTAGTACTCTTTGACTGTTACCTCATTTCTGGTCTTAATCAGGAGTCCAACAGACCTAACTTGGATAAGCATTTGCTTTTATTTCTTTTGATACCAAGGAGAGCCCACTAGAACCATGTCAGCCTCTCTTAAGGATCTTGGCTTAGCATGAAAGTTTCAGGCAAGGTTCTATACTTAATTCCTGGCTAAAGATTTAAAATCCTAACAGCATTGCTGTTTTAGGCATATGTCCCCAGGGCATTCCTACTCCTTGAGACACCAATTTATAGGGGGGAGATGTGGCCCTGGAGAAGCCTAAACCATGCCTAAACCATTTATAAGATGCATGTTGCCTCAAAGAGTATATCCTAAGTAGGATGTGAATGTTCTGTAGCAGAAGGTAACCTCAGATCACTGAGTTACCCATACAGCTTTATTCACTTTTCAATCTGCTGAAATGTGACTTTAAGATCATCCTACACTAAATTAATCACCAGTCTTGTCAATTTTACCTCCATAATATACTTTAATCTGTTTGTTCATTACTTTAACATTGTTTTAATTCAAGCCTTAATCATCTCTCATCCAATTACAATAGCCTCCTAATTTCTCTGCCTCCCTCAAATCTTCCATCCTTCTGATACATTTTTTGCTTTGCCATTACTGTTATTTACACTTAAATTTCTTCAATGGCTACTTTTTTGCACAGGCTCTGGACGCGCAGGCTCAGCGGCCATGGCTCACAGGCCTAGCCGCTCCGCGGCATGTGGGATCTTCCCGGACCGGGGCATGAACCCGTGTCCCCTGCACCAGCAGGCGGACTCTCAACCACTGCGCCATCAGGGAAGCCCTCAATGGCTACTTTTAATAGACAGGATAATAGCCAAACATTATATATAGATATCAGTCTACTTCTGTAACCTTATCTACTGCCTTTTTAGCATACTTTTTCTATGTTCTAGAAAAACCTTCCTAGTTCTTTTAATGACTCATGCTATTTCAGAATTTCTATATGTGCCATTTCTTCTTCCTGTAATTCTTGTCATTCCCTCCTCTCAATACAAGTAAGAGATCTCCCAATTTCTCAAATGTTCTGGGCGTTACAATATTTATCCCATTGTCTTATGGATTTTTTCCCCTCTCTTTTCCTTTTAATAAGTCTCTCTCTCTTAGAATGTGAAGTTCGTTAAATGAGGTACAATCACTATTCATCTCTGTTTCCAACATGATCTGCATGTACATGTCATGAAATATGGACTCACCAATAACATATGACTAAATGGAAAGATGACTGAATGAATACATGAGCAGGTTATCTAGGAAGGGGGGGCAAAGAAGAAACAGAACTTTAATGATTAAGGCAGTTTAACACTATAAAATTCTATGATACATTTAGCACATAAAAAAGAGGTAAATAAAAATATCAGATAACTTGGGAATTATGGAACATTTTCTTCCTCAGAGTATCTGTACAAGATAGGAAGTAAATGAAGTGGTCTTTATCTTCTACTGTAAGTTTATTTTTCAAAGGAAATAGAAAAAGAAAACAATTTGTTCAATTATATTCATTCCTGTCCTAAAACAGAGTTGTCATGGATACAGGAAAGAAGTCAGGAGACAAAACAAAGTATTCTCTTCCAAATGGGACAGATATCATTGCAGCAAGTTCTGATTTTCTAGGAAGTTTCTAATTTTATGCAGTTTGTTATAATTTAAATTGCTTGTCATTGACCTGAAACCCTGAGATCCTGAATTTTAAATATAAATAATTCCTGTAATTTGACTGAAAGAAAAAAAATGTCAATAGGAAAGGCAATATGAGAGGTCAGACAAATTAGTCTTTCATCATCTCTAGATGAGCGAGGGGACAGAAGGCAGAACTAGTTTATATTTAAGTTCTGCCTTTATTAGTGTTATAAACTTGGACAAATAAATTTTCCTTGTGTCTGAGTTTTAGTTTTCTGATTAGAAAATGGGTGTGCACTGTCTCAGATATCCTATAAACTGGAAGAAACAGTGCATGCCCAAGCTGTAAGATTACAGCTTAAATTTTAGATCCTGATTTATTTAGTCAAGAAAACAGACCCTGATTGGAAGTAAAGTGGCCACACAGTGTAGGAGCAGATGTAATACCTCAGTGTCACTTCCTCTGGCCCCAAAACCTTAAAAGAATTAGGCATAGAGTTTCTAGTGACACTGCAAGGAAGAGTCGGGCTGTATCAGCAATTTTCAATTTCTTCCTGTGCTAGAGTTGTTTAATAGACTATTAAAAAATCTGGAAACATTTATAATTTTTTTTAATATAAAATAATATAGAGCTCAGAAAAAGAGCAATATATAGAGCTCAAAGACAGATTATAACTTTTAACATAGAATTATGCTCGTATTTGCTTTATTAGATAATAAAGAACATAAAGGTATTTTCTGTTGTTTTAAATCTTAATTTTCACAAAAAAAGCTAGGGTTGATTTTTTTTTTTCTTTTATTGATCCCACGCAGTGTGCCTATACTTGTTTTGGTTCTGTCTCCTAAAAGAAGCCTTCCCCAATCATCACTGTCCACTGAAATAGGTCCTTCTTCTTAAAGTCAATGCAATTTTTATATCAATTTTTTGCACTTAGTTATATACTGTCTATGACACTTTGAACTGTTTAATTTTTTGTGCATGTAAAACCTAACTTCTCAATTACAAATTACTTTGAGATGAAGACCAGATGTAAAATGTATTTGTATCCCTGCTAAAACTATATAATGAGTATTCTATAAGTATTCAGTTTTGTTTTGTTTTTCTGTATGTATTATAATTATTTACATAGGTGTTAAGAACTTCAGGAATACCTGTACAGGTATTACACTACTTTTGGTAATTAGAAAATAACAACTTTTTCTTAATCCTTGTCCAGCTCGGACTGTGACTCTTCGTAACAGCCATGTTATAAAATAAGTATTCTGCTTTTTCACATGTTGGTCTGTACACAGCAACTGAGAGAGATAAATTGTCTGTGTGCTCTCATTTTACGAACATGGAAACTAATCCGCCTATAATCAATGCTTCAATTCCCTGGGCACCTTGGGAAGAGTTCCTAGACTAAAACTAATGGCTCAGGCCGTGACCGTACTCTGGCTTGCTCATTCTATTCTTTTACCTCTCACCTTTAGTGTCTCCTTGGACTGACCACACACACTATATCTTCATGGCAGCATTGACTCTCCTGTAACCAGGTAGTTCACTTGTCCCTGTGTCTGTTCTTTCAACAACATACCAGCCACAAATGCAAAGGCCAACTCTAGTCTCCTCTGTTACCAAGTGATCCTGCTTGTGTCAGAATGGGCACAGAAACTAAATAGAAGTTTTCTAATAAAGACGTATCATTTGAATCTAGGCTGGCATTTGCTTGCAATATGTAAGCTAAGGACAACAACAAAAACAAAACTTTATGTCTCTAAGAAATAAGAAACAGGAAGAAATATGGCATAGAAATGATTATGCCCAAAACAGGGTACCTTTCCCTTTTTTTCTTTTTTTTAATACAAAGAACTATTAGTGTTTTATGAAATATTATTTAACTCTCACCAAAGCTAAAATAATAGTGCCTGGAAGGAAAGTATATTTAAAGTTGTTCTCAGAAGGAAAAAAAATCTCAATATATATACATATGCAGATATATCTTAAACATGGTTAAAAATGCAATTCAAATAAAATATATGATTACTAATTTTGAAATACTTTTACCTGAAATCTAGCCATTATTAAATGGGATTTGTTTATCTTAGTTTCAGGTAAATATATTATTTATCACCAATGTCTAAAGTTAAGTCTATAAATTAGCAATACTGTTTAAGATCTATAAAATTAATTTTGTAAATGCACAGATTTTTTTTACCTCGTTTGCAAACCTCAATATGTTTAATAACTTACTATATGTGTAAAATGAATAACATAGTAGTACGAAAAAAGAATAAATTAGGTACTACATGAAAAAATATAGAGGAACTTCTGTTTTCCAGGAGTTTCCAGGGTTTCTTGGTTCAACTTTAAATCAGATTCTCAACTCTAAGAAAAAAGTTTCTTATAGTGTTAGAAGGTGCTGTTTTTTTTTTTTTAAACACAGTTTTTGCCAAATCAAGGACATGAAACAAACTCAAGCAAACCAAAGCTTATTGGTTTAATTATTGAATAGCATTTGTTAAATTAACGAGGATATTCAAATTTGGGCCATATAATCACTAAATAATTAAACTTGAATACGATGTGCTTCTCTTCTTCAAAATGTTAAGAAATGCAAGGTTATACATTTTTCCTTATTTTAAAGAACAAAACAAAAAATTGGAATCTTGTGAATCATAGGTCAAATTCAGTGCTAAACAAGAATACATTCCAGCTTGTTATGAATATTCATTAATTATATCCTATAGGCTTCCAAAAGAGTGATAGAGGTTTATTTTAGGCAAATGATTAATTTATTTCAAAAGATCACTCAAGTTCTATAATTTGAAAGTCTTTCTTATTTGCTTTATAGTTCAATTCATATTTTAATAATTTAAAATCCAATTATTATTGCCAAGATATTATAGGCAATTTTACATCCCATTAACCTTGCTTTGTTTTAATTATAAAGATCCTTTGTTAGATTCCTTTAAATGATCCAGTTTATAATTTCAGCCTGTCCTAGGGAGTACTTTAATTCAGCTGCACATTCATCAACTGTTTTTGTCGTTAATTGTAGACAACTGCACAATTGCTTTCTCCAGCTATGATTGATGAATTATATTCACGAATGTAGCTGTTAAGTAGGATAAACATTTATAACAATTTCCACTTAAAGATTTTTATCTTCATTCCCACAAGGAAAATTAAAGACATACTCTAACAACCAAGAGAAAATATTTTGTATGTTTCATTTTACACTATTAGAAAAAGTTAAGAAACGTGTTGTATGTCCATGCAAATGGGATAAAAGTGTATGTAAAGAATCTAATTTGTGCCTAGTATAGAGTCGGCATCAACAAATAGAAGCCAGATAAACTGAGGAATGTGTCTTTACTGTAACTACATCAGAACTATCTCAATATGATTTTTTTTTAAATCTGGAACTCCCAGTTCAAATTTATGAAAGAGAAAGGTCTAAATTGAAAGGAAATGGACCAAACTAAAGATAGGAGTCGGCAAAATTCTGAATATATACTGTATATAGTAACAAAAACTAACAAAATAACCTTCCTTTTTTTTTTTTTTTGCGGTACGCGGGCCCGTCACTCTTGTGGCCTCTCCCGTGGCGGAGCACAGGCTCCGGACGCGCAGGCTCAGCGGCCATGGCTCAGGGGCCCAGCCGCTCCGCGGCATGTGGGATCTTTCTGGGGCACGAACCCGTGTCCCCTGCATCGGCAGGCGGACGCTCAACCACTGCGCCGCCAGGGAAGCCCAAAATAACCTTCCATTTTTAAAGTGTCCATATTACTGTAGTTGTAATAAATGTCATATATTACATCCAACCTTCAGAGAAACTAGGTAAGATGTGAAACAATGTCAGAGGGAGATTATGTTACATGCCTAGAATCTAATAGCTTATCATTAGGAGAACTGGTATTTAAACTTGTTACAAATAATACACACATGCTCCACATTATAATAGGCACTGTGGAAATAGCCATAAAAAATACACCACAAATAAACAGGCACTAACACTATGGTATGGTAAGTATAAAACAGGGGAAAATGGAAGGTGGTTTGAGAACATGGGAAGGCACCTAATCCGGATTAGGGATGTGGAGGGGTTGGTGCTCAGAGAAGAGATTATTTTCACTAAAGTTAGAGAAGTGAATGTCTTAAAGCAATGCCCATCGTCTTTGTCCTGTGGACTACTGGGGAAAACACTACAATAGCAAAGACAGCATCCTCCATCCGGTCCCCCAAACACTGGTAAGTCTCCTGTGTTTCCTTAGTCATTTCACTCCCCAGTTTCTCTACACTGGCTATTTTCAATATTTTCTACTCTTCTCAAGTGTAACACTTATCTCCCCAAATTTCCTTCATTCTCAGAAAATGGCCCTAACTGCCACTTTATAGAGAAAATAGAAGGCATCATTACAAAAACTCTCTGAATCCTGCCACCAATTTAATTGCCTGCATCCTTTCTCAATACTCATCCACAAAAGTGGCTAACCCCTGTCCCTCTGCCTCACCCCTCCCAGAGACTGTACTCTTTTAATTGAGTAGAAACTTTTCTTCTTTCTTTCCCACCGTATTGGCTTCTTTCCATCAGCATTTTAAAGTACTCAAATCCTTCCTTCTACTCCCCTCCTCCCCCTCAAATTAAAACCCTATCCACCACCAGCAACCACCCTTTCCCCTTCTTGGCCAAGCTTCTTATAGTTGTAAGTACTTACTGTCTATACTCACCTCCCACTCACTTCTCACCTGAAAACATCCGAGCTACTCTCCCTACTTCCCTCAGTTATCTGCTCCCATCCTCTATCTGCCTTTTGGCACATTTATTACATCAGTAATTACTTAACCTAACACTGTTGTTCCCACTGGACTGAAAGCTCTATTAGAGCAGTGCCTGGGTCTATACCCAGCATCTTTAGCACGTAGGTATTCATTCACCAGTATAAATTTGAATGAAATCAACATGTCCCTCTTGTCACTGACTCCAGTGGTGCCTTTAATCCTGACTTACAAATCTTCTTGTTGACTATTCATTCCTTCTCAAACATTCTACTCAACATTCTTCTCTTCATTCCTTCAACAAATATTTGTGATTGCAAAATAGGTACTAGGCATTATTATTCCAGAAACCAGGGATATATCAGCAAATAAGACAGAGAATAAGACATGAGTTCTGAAGGGAAGTACATTTTAGCGAGAAGACATGTAAACCAAGAAAAGATTTTGAGACAATGTTACTGAATGTTAAAGTAGAGTCATGTAATGGAAGTCTGATAACACAATAAGATGGTCGGGGAGCCTCTCTGAGAGTGTGACATTTAAGCTGATTCCTCAATGATGGGAAGAGCCAATCACGTGAAGATGTGGGGAAAGACGGTTCCCAGCAGAAACAGCAGCGAGAGTCTGGCCGCTTGTTTCCACTCACTCCACACACTCTCCCTGAGCATCACACCTGTATCCTTATCCCCCATTTACCTCATGCAAAAACTGAGAACTCTTGAATTTAAATCTCCATATTAGCTGTCTCTTTGGAGCTGGACATCCAAATTCTAAGATGTCAATTTAACATTTCCACTTGGAACTTTCATAGGTGCTACAAATTCAGTGTAACCGAAAGTAAAAATATCTCTCACCAAATTCATGCCCTTCCTTCTGTATTGTTCTAAGTAAACTATGCTTACACTATAAATCATCCAGCTATTAAAGCCAGAAATCAAAGTACCTTCTTTCTCCTCTTACCATCCAATCTATCAGCAATTCTATAGATTTAATTTCCAAGAGATACTTCAAATTTGTACACTTCTTCCATCCTCATAGCCACTATTGGTTGCTCTACGACACCATTCTCTTCAAAAGGATTCTGAAACTTCAGATCGGTATCTCGCTTCCAGTCTGCAGCCCCAGATAGCCATTTGTCACTCGGCAGATTATGCCAAACCTCTTCAACTACAGCCCTGTACCCTTAGCACTGCTTACAAACCCCTCCATGGCATGACCCCTGCCATGAAGGGATGGCCTTTGCCTGCCTCTATGTGGCTGGCACACAACATGCACTGAAATAGCTGTTGGCTGAGTGAAAAGAGCTCTCCAGCAACATGTCTTGCTATCTCTTCCCTCCAGGCTTTTGCACTACACTATTCCCTCAGCCCAGAATTTTATTCTTCTATTTTTCATTTTCTTTCACCTAGCTATGTCCTAATCATCTCTCAGTTCTCAACTAAGATGACATTCTGTTTAGATATACTTTTTTGTGGTGAGGGGACCTCCTCCTTTCATTCTTTTTATAGGCGATTTTTAAGAGCAGTTTTAGGTTCACAGCAAACATGAACAGAAGATACAGAGATGACCCAGATACCCCCCTCCCCCAACCCATCCTCTTTCCCATATCACCATCCACCATCAGAGTGGTTACATTTGATACAAATGATGAACCTACATTAATACATAGCATTATCGCCCAAAGTCCATAGTTTACACTAGGATTCACTCTTTGTGTTGAACATTATAAGGATTTGGACAAATGTAAAGTGACAAGTATCCACTATTACAGTATCATACAGGGTAGATTCATTGCCATAAAAATCCTCTCTGCTCTGCTTATTCATCCCTCCCTCCCCCTAATCCCTGGCAACCACGGATCTTTTTCCTGTTTTGCCTTTTCCATAATGTCATAGTTTTGCCTTTTCCATAATGTCATATAGTTAGAATCATACAGTAGCCTTTTCATATTGGATTCTTTCATCTCATAATACACAATTAAAGTTCCTCCATGTCTTTTCATGGCTTCATAGCTCATTTCTTTTTAGTAATAATTAGTAAATATTCCATTGTCTGGGTGCATCATATAAATAAGTGGGTATTTATTTATCCATTCACCTACTAAAGTGCATCCTGGCTGTTTGCAAGTTTTGAAAATTATGAATAAAATGATTATAAACATCCATGTACAGGTTTCTGTGTGGACATAAGTTTCTAACTCCTTTGGGCAGATACCGAGGAGCACGCCTACTGTATTCCATGGTAAGAATATGTTTAGCTTTATAAAATCGCCAACCTGTCCTCCAAAGTGGCTGCACCACCCGGCGTTCCCACCAGCAGCGAGTGAGAGCTCCCGTGGCTCCACCTCTTCACCAGCATTTGCTGGAGTCTGCCTTCTGGATTTTGGCCATTCTAATACGTATGTAGTGGTATCTCCTTGTTTTAATTCACATTTTCCTGATGACATATGCTTTGGAACATCTTTTCCTATGCTTATTTTCCATCTGTATACTTTTTTTGGATAGGAGTTTGTTAAGGTCTTTGGCTCATTTTCTAACCAGGTTGTTTGTTTTTTTATCGCTAAGTTTTAAGACTTCTTTGTATATTTTAGACAACAGTCCTTTATTAGATGTGCCTTTTGCAAATATTTTCTCCCAGTCTGTGGCTGTCTTCTCATTCTCTTGATATTGTCTTTTGTAGAGCAGAAGTTTTTCACTTTAATGAAGTCCAGCTCATCAGTTCTTTCTTTCATGGATCATGCCTTTGGTATTATAACTAAAAAGTCATCTAGATTTTCTCCTTTGTTATCTTCTATGAGTTTCATAGTTTTTCAGTTTACATTTAGGTTTGTGATCCACACTGAGTTAAGTTTTGTGAAGAGTGTAAGGTCTGTGTCTGGATTTATTTTTGTGCACGTGGATGTCCAGTTGTTCCAGCACCATTTGTTGGAAAGATTATTTTTGTTTCACGGTATTGGTTTTGCTTGGATACACTTTTTGAAAACCCTGATAATCCCACCAACTGGAGAATGCACCCCTCCAGACTAGGTTAAGTGCTCTGCCTTACGCGTGCATTAGTACCTGTAACACCCCTATCACAGCACCCTTGTGTTATTGTATGTGCTCGTCTAATGCTTGCCTTTCCTCCAAAATTTAGCACCATGTTTGTCTCATTCACTTCTCTATTCCCAGTGCCTATAATGTGTTTGGTATATAGTAGGTGCTGAACAGACATGTGCTGTATTAATGTATACATGAGATGTTCTTGTATATTTAGAGCTAGCCATAATGTTTCAATATTTGTTCCAAAATCATCTTTATTGGAGGAACTATTAGTATAAAAAATGGAAACACAAATCTAGAATGGCACAAAGAACATTATGAGTATTTTGAGGTTTTCATGGATTAAAAATTTTTAAATATTGTAACTACTTTCTACAATTCCAACTCCTTTCCTAAAACCAAACAAAATAAACTCCAAACACTACCAATGAACAACAAAACAGTTTCAAAAGCTAAAAACCTCTATTAGCAAAATTTTCACTCTCCTCCTTCTCTGAGACAATAACCATAATCTTAATCTTAAATGTTGGAGCTTCAATTTGTTAAGTCTTCAGAGTTACTGATAACAGCATAATTTTTGTTTTTACTTCACAGTGGAAACAAATTAGCAAAACTAGGGTGTATGTGAAGTGAGAGATTTCTATAACTGATATGACAATGAGCCGCCTGGGCAAAAGTTTTTTCTTTTCTATTTTTTCATTGCCTGAAGATGGATAATAATTGTTATCAATTCTTTTCACCATAAAGTTTTATAAGAAGTAGAGTGTATTATTATGTTTAAAATTATTATTTATGCTATAAAAGAAAACTAATATTTTCCTGCATCTTTTGCTTGGCAGTGAATGAAAAATTTATTTTAATACTTAGAGTTGTAGTATTATGACTAAAAATAATTCAATCATAAAATATCTAAGTGAGAAATACACAATAAGATGAACTGTTATAAAAAACAAAGGCTATTTCTCAGAATATAATACACTGATGAACAAAAATACTAAATTGCATTTAATTTTTTTCAAAATGGGTTTTTATCATATACAAACTAAGTTTCAAAGAGTAGCTCATAAAATATTCTTTCATGACACCTCCCTTGATAAAGATAAATTTTACATACAGTAACATTATTACCTTATCAATTTAATTAAATCTGGTTTCAAATAAGAAATAGATTACCCCAAATCTTCAGTCATTATTTTCCAAAGAACGCACTATATCATAGAAGAAACTCAAGTTGTAAAGGACGCAGGTCTTCAGCTGATAGAAGCTGAACATGTCAAAATGGTGACAGTTATATCTGTCTTAGTGTATCCATTGCCAATAAAGTATTGGAAAAATCATAGTGAAAAATCTTACCACAGCATCATTTTAACAATGGTATAAATAGATTCCTAACCAGACCTTTATAGTTCCTATATTAAACTTCTCTCACATTTTTAGCTGGATACTAGATAGCATGACATGGTCGAATAAAACTATTTCACATGAACTGAGATGGGCTGAGTGAGGGAGTAAACACTGAACACGGCTCTGAAAACAGATGGAGTGGCAGATGGGACTGCAGATTGGGTTCACTTGATCTATGTAAAACAACTTTACTACTTGGTAAGACGTGGCTCAGATCTCACAAAAACCTTATAAAGTTTGTCCCTTTATTTCATACCTGCTTCCCCTCTGCCAAATAAAAACGTTTAACATTTTAAACTTTGCTCCTTTAAAGTATAAGTACCTGTGTGATGAATCATTTAACTAAAATATATTTTCTTACACATTTTTGGAACAGATGGTAGGCAAGAGCAGTCACCCAGTGGAATAAAATGTACACCGACTAGTTGTCTAAAATTTGTAAAATTAATTACCTTCCTTCATTGATGAGTTCAATAAATGCAAGTCCTGCATTCTTCTGAATAGAATTTTGCCATTCCTAAAAGGAGAAAGCAAACCAACTGTAAGAAAAATGAGCATGTAAACAAAAGTAACATCTGGTTTAAGGATCATGTTGATCCTAATAACTTCCACGTGATATTACTTCTAAATCTTTCTAAAAGATTTTTAACAAATGTTATTTTGCAAGAAATCAAAACTTTAAAAGCAGTCCTGTATTACTTAGTTAAAAAGGTGCTTTTGAATTCCCAGTGATGCCGACTAAGATAGAAAGTGAGATCACAGGGACAAAACTCACTGTGACTGTAAAATATTGCTTGTTTTACACTCTTCCTACGGCATATTTAGAATATGCTTTAGATAACTTTTTGGTTATTATTCTAGTGATTTCAATGTTTTTGGTCTTTTTAAGATAGCTGGCAAATTGAATTTTTTGGATTAAAAATTATATCCCTTTCAATGGTACTATAAATAATACTTGCCTAACATATTTTTATTAAAAATCCTTATTGATCAGTCATGCCACTCATCTATAGACTTTCCCTCCATGATTTTCCACTAATTAAGTGCTGGCCACAAATTCAGCTTGAGGAAACACAGTCTCCATGTCAACCCTTCACTCTGTTCCTGATCACTTTCCCTTTTAAAGCTTTGCACACATGCTGGGAATAAATGTGGTCCCCAAAAGTAGGTACTTAGGATGTAAACATTCTCTCTCCTAAGTAAATTTGTGAAGAATTAGAAGAACAAATCATGAATCTATATTTCCCCAGGAGAGAGAATCAACAACTTGGAAAAAGGGACATGATAGTCTGGGGACAGTAATGATCTAATAAAAGGCTAAATGACTCTGTTTCTAGCAAAGCCATTGTGTTTTAGCTGCCATAACTTTTATCCAAATGACAAGATCTTTGTTGCATTTTACTGAACTTATTAAAACTTGCAAATCATTTTTGTCAAAAACAATTGTTGGCAACACTTTTTCCCACATTTTAACGAAATGACTTACTACTCTCCTCATATATTTTGCATTAATTGAGGCACAGCATTAGGCAAAAGTCTCCACAGAAGAATAAACAAAAAGAGGATAGAAAGACCTAGGCTGATGCTTCGGAACCATTCACAATTTTAAGATTAGAAAAAGCAGCGGTTGAAAGGGACAAGAAAGGATCTAGAAAAATTTAAGAACAGATGCAAAATATTATAGCACTATTCAAAAGAAAATAATCCATGTATAATACATTGGCTCAAGAAAATAAAAAAAAATACAAGACCCTTTAATCACTAATACCATTTTTTTAATGATTAGAAAGTTAAAATTCTACTGTATGTGAACTGCAAAATTAAAATACAGTAAACCACAAAATATATGAAACACAAAAACAAAAGTACAAAAGTCAAAAAAGATGTCATTCCAGAGGAGGGTAAGGAAAGCTCTGGTGGTAGAGTCAGCACCAGAACCAGGGGCTGGCACTAGAGCTGGTGCTGGCCCGAGCTGCAGAACTGGCCCAGGAGCGATGCCTGAGCTGGCTCTAGCTGTGGAGAGACTCTGTCTCTGGGGCTACTGCTGGATATGTTGCTGAAGTTGGCACTAGGTGTATTGCTGGCCCTAGCTCAGACAGTAGTGCTAGAACTGGTTGTGAATTGGCTCCAGTTCTGGGACTGACTTTAATTCCGGCACTGGTGCCAGGCCTGGTGTGAGAACTGGAGATAAGGATGACTCTAGATCTGGAGCTGATACCAGCTCCAGAGCTGAAGCCAGAGCTGGCACTAAGAAGCAGCTGGTACAAGAGCTAGTGCTGGAGTTGGCTCTAGCTCTACAGCTGGATCTACCTTTATCCAAGAGTTAGTGCAGGCGCTGGCTCTAGCTCAGAGGTGCTGCTAGGACTCGTTCTGGAATTTGCTCTAGCTCTGGAGCTGCTGCTAGAGCTGGTGCTACAGTTAATAATGGAACTATCTCTATCTCTGGAGCTGGCTCTAGTTATATAGCTGGTTCTAAAGCTGATTCTAGTTCTAGTATTGCTACTGGCCTCAGCTCTGGAGCTGGAGCAGGTCCCAGAGCTGTATGTAGCTCTAGAACTTATGCTAGAACTGGCTCTAGCTCTACAGGTGCTAGAGCAGGTGCTAGAGCTGACACATGAGCTGGTGCCTGAGCTACTCATATACTTCTGAAATCATTACATAGAGTTGACATCCTGACATGAAAGACAAAGGTCAAGACAATAGTACAGAAGGGATACTAGGGACAACAACAACAACAAAAGAAACCTGAAAATTTAAAAAGAGAACATAAAAAGAGACAGCTTAAAAAACAAAGTTGAAAACATCTCCCAGAAAATAGAACAAAAAGATAAAAGAGTTGCAACAGTAAGAAGAGAGATAAAGAAATAAGGAAAGTGGAGAATCTTCTGATGAAAGACCAATATCCATTGCGTAGGAATTGTAGAAAGAGTGAATAGGGAACATGGAAGAGAGGAAGTTATCAAAGTAATTTAAATTATTTCCTAGGAATTAAGTACATGACATAACATCCCCAGCAAAGCACATCATCATAAAATTTTAGAACAGGGTTAAAGAAAAGGCTTACAAGAAAAAAATTTCTTTATACAAGAAATCAAGAATCAGACTGACACTAGACTTCTCTAGAGCAAAACTTGAAGATAGGAGAAAAGAAAACAACACCTTCAACAGCACAAGGAACATAATACTCAGAACATTATACCCAGCTAAGCTATCCATAAAATATGAGGACAAAAGAGTTACATTTTCAGACATGCATAAACATTTATTTTTCAACCACTTTTTCAAGAAGAAAGAAAAAGAACCCACTGATGGTGTGCTCTGCCAAAATGAGGAGTAGATCAAACAGGAGAAACAAGATAATGTTGTGACAGCCCCAAAATCTCAGGGGCTTAAAAAACAAAGGTTTATTTCTTGTTCAATTTCCAAGTCCACTGCCCGTGTTCTGCTCTGCTTCATCACCACCCTCACTTTGGGAGCTAGACTGACAATGTAACCATTGTCTGGAACACTGTAGGCAACCAAGGTGGAGGGAAAAGAAAAGAAGTTTAAGTATCACTGGCTCTTATAGTTTCTGCCCAGAAGTAACACATGTCACTTCTCACATTTCTGGTCAAAGTCACATGACCAAGCTTCAGTTCAATGCAGCAAAGGAGTGCAAACCCACCAAGTGCTCAAAATGTGGGAAAGAACCAAACGTGAACAGCCCAAAACATGACTCTAAGGGAAGAAATCATATAAAAGGTGGATACAGATCTAAGAAACAGTTTACAGAACTACTGTAAAGCTAACACAGTTTCTGTGAAGAATCAGGAGAGACTTGTATGCACACTAACAGACTGTCAAGAAGGAAATAATTTCATCAGATTATAGAGAGGTTTTGAATAAGGAAGACATATTTTGAATGAAAATTTAGCAATGCAATGTATATATTTTTTCCTCCAGAATTGTTTTTGTGAAGAAGCAGGCAATATAATTCCTAAATTTCTTTAATGACAATATAATGCAATCGAAAGGCTTTGTATTTGAGTTCAACTCTTTCCTCAAGTTACAGAATTGCTCTTTCTCAAAGTTTCTTACCAAAGAAGAGCTCACATTGGGGAGGAGGATTGGAGTCTCATCCAAGAGAATTTTCTTGAAACTTTTTGTGATGGTGAGACTTTCTCACTTTATTCTCCCAAGTTTTTCAGATTTTTCTTTTTTGAATTTAAGCATTAGAAACCTATCACACCGTTTGTATATTATCACATTGTCAATGTCGCCACATGTCAGAAAAGTCAGGTATGACGAACACACAAGACAGTTCCCTGGATCTGGAGATTAGAATGCAGCCCATTGCGCTGGGCTGATGAATGAAAGGGAATTGAGGAAGAGAAGGTGGTAACCGGAGTATATGCTTTCAAAGAATTCTGTGGTGAAAGCTAAGAAAAAATAGGATAGGAGGCCGAGAGAAAAATCGGTTCATAGTTTTTAGGGCGAAGAGACTTAAATACAGTTGTAGACCATAGAGAATGAAAGAGTCAGAGAAACACTGATTACAAGAGAGAAATGGTGACAGGGAAATCTTGAAGAAGGCATTAAAGAATGGGCTGTCCTGGAAAGGAATAAGGATACTTCTTTCTTCAGAAAAAGAGTAAAACTAGGGGTAGAAGTTGTTTTTCTTTTCTTGTTCACATATAAAATAGTCCACGGTATTCAGGAAGGGACCCTGACTTAAGTAACACAATTGTAAACTGTAGTGTAATTCTTTTCCAGAAGAGTGTAAATTCCCTGGTCTTATTTGCCTTGGTCTTGTGAAATGAAATGTGATTTTAAATCTTAATATTTAATTTTTAGCACCAGCTACGGCATGAGACACATAAGTAATACTCAATAAATACTATTATTGGTGATTTATTGGGTAAGCTGCAATTCATGTACAATTCACCTCTTGGTATTATCAGAAATGCAAGGCCATATGAGAGGTAATAAAACCTCTTAAAATGTTCCTGTTAAGAATGCTCATAACTAATTGAACATAAGTGTTTCTCTACTCCCACAGAAGCATAATCTAACTGGGCTCTTTTTCTTTGGAGACATGAAAGAGCATTATTAATCACAAAAAGAAGAAAGGATCTCTCTCTCTCTTTTTTCCATCCTCCATCCATAGGGAGGGAAGATATTTTCTGTCCTCCTCTGAGCCCAAGCAAAAAATTTTACAGACTCTGTCTATCTTGCTCTTCTGTCACCTCTAACTGTCCTGTTATTTCCTCAGACATAAGTAGATATCAAACACTTATGTGATACAGGATTTTAAGACAACAAAAGCCGAAATGCCAACTTTCTAATATAAGAGTTTAAAACTTGATAACTTAATAGTATTTTCCATGTCTCTGCAACTTCACTTTTGTATGTTTTATATGCACATTATATGATTAGATTTTAGATATTGTACCTTTGAAGGAAGAGCCATATTTTATTTGTCTGTGGTAACCACAGAACCAGAAGAAATAGATGATGTAAATTGCACAGTGACTATACTAGAGCATTAAGGCAAAAAGAGTTCAATTCTAGAAGTTTAGCAACATTAGATGGAAAACACAGAAAAAATCCTTATGTATAAAATTTATCTTATTATGTGTATAAAGTAGTATATTTCCTGGTATCTTTTTTCTAGGTTCTACTAGTTATTTGCTTGCCAAACATGAATATTTTCTCTATCACAGAAGCCTACTGGTTATGTTTTAAGATGATATGGCTGGGAGTACAAGCGTAATTTTGCAGGCCTTGACCTAAGTAAGGACCAAGTAGATTTCACCTAATGTTAAAAGAATATAATTCAGTTTTTGAAGATTTTCAAAATTCTTCATCAACTACAATAATCAATTTGGACAATTTCAATTTATCAAGTCAATTTCTGTTAACTACATTAACTAATACTAACAATTTGTAAGGTCGAAAAAATGTTACCAGTTGTCTGTCTTTAAGAAAGCTAGTTTAAAATTTTTATTTTTCAAACTGTGGTATGAGATCAAAGTCCCAGGCAGGAGACATACTAAGTCCCAGGACATACATATTCATCTCCCTGGAGTCTGGGAGGAAAAAAAAAAAAGCCATGTAATTTAATTTAAAATTATAAGTAATATAAAATAATATAGTAAAATACAAATTTTAAAACATAAGAGCATAGAATGTTCCTGTTACGGTGGATTGCATGGGTTACAGCCTGTATCACCCTTTCATCCACTGCATCCCAGGGGGCTGCTTCAATAGAAGAGTTAGAGAAGGAATGACTTAAGACATAAAAGTAGCAGTAAAGCTAGAAATTTTAAACATACATTTTCATCAGCTGTTTTCTGGAATTTTGCATGAAACTTATATATTTTAATCTCTCATTGTTATGGTGAATTTTAAATATATCTCATAAGGCAATGAGGAAAACATAGTGTATTTCTTTCAGCTACTTTAAAAAATGCTAAATGAGAAAGAGAAAAAGGGGAAACAACAAAACGTTCCTCACAAGATAAAGTATATTTTCCCTCTCAGAAAATCTTACAATTGAATGAGGGTTTTAAAGCGTGTTTAATGATTTCTGAATGACAGTTGTACAAGCAGCACAAATAATCAATTTTGAGGGCATCTTTAGTCGAAGAGTCTAATCTCTTTACATTCTTGGCAAAATACGGCAGACAGTATTGGGTAGTAAACAAGAATGCGTAAGTGTAAAGAAGAAAATGAAATGTGAAGGAAAAAGTAACCAAAGTATAACAAACGGCATATTCTCCTTCGGGTATGCTATTCTGTAGATGAATTTTTAGATCTTACTCCTATGAAAATGGGCAATATTATAACAAGAATTTATGCTGGCAAAGCAATAAATCTTGTGTGTAAAGAGAAAATAATTTTAAAACTTTGGAAATGGAAAATGGGATCAAGCCTACATCATTATTTTCTCAGCACTTAATGTAACTTTTATTACTCATGGAACATTCCCTCTGAAATATAATTATTTATAACTTGTAGTGATTTCTCCCCACTAGATCATAAACTTGTTAATAAAAGAAAGGATCTTGTTTTATCTAATTATGCACATCTAGTAAGTAGCAAGTGTCTGGCATACTGTACATACTCAATGTATCTTTGCTGTTGAATTGAATTTATTTCTCCAAAATCTATGGTATCACTTAAATCTGTGAGTTCTCAATTCTGACTGAACAAAAAAATCAATAGGAATGTTGTTAGAAAGCACCAGTCATATTGGAGTAGTCTCTAAGGATAGGTAGGGCCCAGGCATCAGTATTATTATAAAGCTTCCCAAGTGATTGTGATGTGAAGTCAGTGCTGAGAACCACTGACTGTGGTCATTTCTCCCTCTCAACAAGACTGCACACACACACAAACCTCAACGTGCCTAACTTGCCAGCATGGAGCAATTTAGTTATTATGAAGTGATGTGTACTTTTCCCTTCAAATTGTTCAATAATTTAAATTCCTTCTACTCATTTGTAAAATAGTATACTATTGCATCATAATTACATCATAATTATTGAAGCGTCTACATCTCTAAACTAAGGCCATTACTATAGTCCTTTCCAGCTCTGACATGGTATTTTATAACCATAAATGATATTTTTGTAAGACTGAAAGTGTTACCTTATAACGAACATGTAAAAAATGTGAGCAATGAATTAGGTTATACAGTTATTATATTCCTTTACACTGATGCACTTTCAAAAAGTATTTCTTAAATGCATATTACTATGTAACTGATTCTAGAAGTTTCAAAAGAATAATTAGGTATAATATTGAAAGGGGAGATACGCAAAGCTTTGTGACAAGAAAAGTACACAGCACACAGGAGGAACTGAGTGTCTGCTGTAGTTGCTGAGGCATAAACTACATTGAGAGTTAAGAAATGGGATATAGATGGAAAGGGAAAGGAAACTTTAATCACTGTCCTAGCTCCCTAACAATTCTGACATGTAGAATTAGAGAAATTACTTAAAACAAGGCAAATGGATACATGAGAATGTATACAAAAGGATAATAATAATAACATGGTCATTTCAACAAAGTCAATTTCTTGGCAATGACAGGAAAAAATGTGTCTTTAAAAATCTTATCTACAAATCATTCCAAAGTCTTCTGCCATTTGAGAAAACACACAGACACAGACACACACACAGACACACACGCACACACACACAAACACTGGCTCCGCTACTGAAGAAAATGAACAGCCATAAGAAAAGGTGTAAATTAAATGTGGGCATCAAATTTTTATCTTCATGGGGAAACATACTAAACTGGGTTTGAATGCCTGCAGACAGCTGCCAAGTCTTTAGACAGTTTTGTCACAATTTTTTAACTCTTCTACATGGATGTATAACATTGCCTCAAGATGAAGGACTTTTTCAAAGAATTGGATATCAAGTTAAGGATCCTTTGAAACGAAACACTTTGAAGACAAATAGGTTCCAGAAGGATGACAATGAAATCCCTATGTTCTCTTCACAATCACTTTATGGCAGTTAGATAACCCAGTAGAAATATCAGACCCAGCACATAATATTTTCCCCCACTGGTTTTTCCTCCTCTCTGTCAGTTCGGTGCACACTTCTCATTCCCTTTTGTTTTGTGTATAATTAAGTAAACCAACTTAATGTCCTCAGAGACTTAATCCATCTCAGATTCTTTGAAAATATGGAAAATATTTCAAGGTAAAAATGGGAGGTTAAATTGAGATATTAAGTCTTCTGGAACTCCAGAATTATTTTTTACTTTCTATAATATCCTTCATGTCTACTTATCATTAATTGACACTAAAAGAAGTAGGTATATTCCTCAAAAAATTTATAACAAATGCTCATTATAACTGGCATGCTTATAAATTCTTGCAATGTTAGAGAAATTAATAAGTACAAGGACTGAAGTAAAAAATACTATGCAGAGAGAAAAACAGAGATGAGTGTTTTCAATGTATGCAAAAAATAAAACTAATGAAAAAATATACACGTATTCAAAGTATGAATTTTTTCATTTCCATTGCTTATTTTTATGAACATCTTACTAAAAGCATTGTAGGAAAAACTGAATGTAAGAAATGAATAATCAATGATCAGTACAAAGAGATTATCGATATGAAGGTCAGCCACAGAAAAATCATTACACAACATGAAAATATACCAAGTTGATTACTAAAAGAAGAGTTGGTGTATCATATAAAGATAAATACAATGAGGTTTCCCAGGATCTCAGTATGTGGCTAAATTGTATAAATAAATTTAACACAACTTTTTATTACAAATATTCTTATGAACATATATACACATACACATATATTTATGTTTGTACTTATGATTAAAAATAATTTAGATTGTTTTACAATATATTTTTTAAACAGAGTATTTTCTATAACTATGAATATATACAACATACAAACACATTTATATTGAGTTCTAGAGGATACTCCTTCCTTATTACCTGCTACTAGAAATCATCAGAAGAAATCAAGGAAATGATAAATTTATTAAATAAGAAAATAGAGGAAATGTTTCATATTTTAAGAGCTGCATAGGTAGAAAAACAGTAAAAGCTAAAATAGGGTTTTTAGAATGTAGTTTTGAAGAAAAAGAAATTTTAAAACTTAAAAACGGGAATTCCCAGGCAGTCCAGTGGTTAGGACTCCACGCTTTCACTTCCGGGGTCCGGGTTCAACCCCTGGTTGGGGAACTAAGGTCCCGCAAGCCTCGCAGTGCAGCCAGAAAAAACAAAACAACAACAACAAAAATAAAACCAATAAAACAAAATCCTGTACTTGTCTATAATCAATGAAATAACAATGGCTGTCTTTCTCTAATTTATATGATTTATCATGAAAAATATAATTTACATTTATATAACAGAACACATTTCTTAAGAGCTTACTATGTCTTTGAGTCATGACTGATGTACAACTATTTTATCTTAAATTTATAGTACTGTTGGTATCACTCTTGATGATGGTCTTTGAATGTCATTTTTCTAGAGCTAAGAATAGGTGTATCAGAGAGTGATCCTCAAAACTTTATAACTTAAGAATAAGATACAGTAAAATATGAATATACGGGAAATTATACCATTAGCATCGAGAGCTCTAAACTGTATACAACTATCATAAAAGTGCTGGGTATTACTAAACTACTATGCAAGTTTAGCTTGTCAAAAAACGTTCGTAGATAATCTAAAGATAAAACAGACATTTAATATTTCTCAAGATGTATTTTGTGAGACCTATTAAGTACCAATATTTTGTGGCTACCATCCATGCTTACACAGAAGCAAGAAATCATTATGAAAACTGCCTTATTTTCAAGAATAAATAGGGAGCAACCATGTTGCATTGAGCTGTTGATGCTTTGTTGTCTGCTTGGCTTATACACTCTCATGTACCAAACTCGTAGCACACATGATCTTAATTCACGCCTTGGCAAAATAATAAATTATTCTATGCCACTTATCTATGCTACCATTTAAGAACAGCAGGAACTTCCAGTTTAAATCTTGAATGTTAAGACCCTGTGTACAACATTATCATGAAGCAGAGATATGTGAAGTTATATTAAAATACTTTACATTTATTCATGAATAATCATGCAGCTATAGGCATGTAAGCCAGCATGAGAATTTTAGTGTTGGAGAGAAACTTAGGAATTGTTCTTTTTAACCCAGTGCAAGAATCTCTGACACACGATTAGCTGAACTTTGCTTGAAAACCTACAATATTCAGGGCTTCTGGAATACCCTGTTCTACTTTTAGACCATATTAACATTAAAAAAATAAAAGCACAGAAGTTCATATATGGAAGAAAGAGCTGTGCTGACCAGTACAGCAACTACTAGTCATGTGCAGCTAGTACAAGCACTTGAAATGTGGCTAGTGTGACCTGTGTTCTAAGTATAAAATATATGCCTGATTTGAAAGGCTTAGAACCAAAAAAGGAATGTAAAATATTCCATTAAATATTTTTATACTGATTACATACATGTTGAAATTATATTTAGGTTAAATAAAATACATTATTAAAATTAATCTTACCTATTTCTTTTTTACCTTTTTAAATGTGGTTATTAGAAAATTTAAAGTTGTATGTGGCTCACATTATATTTTGATTGGACAGCACTGCTCTACACTATCAACTGGAAAACATAATTTGTAAACTATTGCTGTTATAACAGCAATTTTTGCTTATACTAATAACAAGAAAAATAATTTTGCACTTACGTGTAGAAATATAATTCGAAAGGATACACATTAAATGACTAATTGTTATTACTCCTGAGTAGTAAAATTATGAGGTAACAGGAAATTTTATTTAAACTTGTAATACTTATTCTAAAATTGCTTTTCTTTTAATTTGTGGGGACTACTTTTACATTAAAAATCATCATAGGCATCTATGCTCAACTGATTTTCAATAAGAGTGCCAAGACCATTTGATGGGAAAAGAATAGTCTCTTCAACAAATGGTGCTGGGAAAACCGGATAACCATTTGTAAAAGGATGAAGTTGGATCCCTATCTCATACCATACATAAAAATTAACTCAAAATGGATCAAAGGCCTACATTTAGGGCCTAAAATCATGAAACTATTAGAAGAAGACATAGGGGAAATGTCCATGAGCTTGGATTTGGCCACGGGTTCAAAGACATGATACCAAAAGCATAGGTAACAATAACAAAAATAGATAAACTGGACATTGTTAACATTAAAAACTTTTGTGCATCAAAAGACACTATCAACAAATGAAAATAACCCACAGAATCAAAGAAAACCTTTGCAAATCATATTTTTGATAAGGGTTTAATATCCAGAATAAATAGAAAACACCTTCAACTCAAGCACAACAACAAAAAACCAATTAAAAATGAGAAAGGACTTAAATAGGTATATGAAAAGATGCTCAACGTCATTAGTCGTTAAGAAAATGCAAATCAAAACCACAATGCATGCTCACTAGGAATGGCTATAATTTTAAAACCAACAAATAAAGAAAAATAGAGGGAGAGAGAAAATAACAAATGTTGGAAAGGATATGGAGAAATTGGAACCCTTGTTCATTCCTCATAGAAATGTAAAATGATACAGACATTATGGAAAACTGGCAGTTCCTCAAAAAATTAAACACAGAATTACCAAATGACTCAGCAATTCTAGTCAATTATATACATTATACCTGATGGTATAAGCCTAAAAGAATTGAAAATAGAGACTCAAATAGATACTTGTTGTCCAATGTTAAGAGAAGCATTATTCGCAATATTCAGAAGGTGGAAACAACCCACTGTCCATCAAAAGATTAATGAATAAACCAAATGTGCTACTGTACATAAAATGAAATACTGGTGAACCATAAAAAAGAATTCAGTTCCGATACATGTTACAACATGGAAGAGCTTTGAAAACATGTTAAGTAAAACAAACCAGACAAAAAAGGACAAATATTGTTTGACTCCCTTTATATGCTATATAGAGAATAGGCAAAACACAGAGACGAAAAAGTGGATTAGAGGTACCAGAGTCTGGGAACGGAGATCGGGAGAATTACTGCCTAGGGGGTGCAGAGTTTTGGTTTGGAATGTTGAAAATTCTGGGAAATAAATAATGATGATGGTTATACAACACTGTGAGTGTAATTAATGCCACTGAATTGTACACTTAAAAGGACTAAAATGGCACATTTTATGTTATATTTGGTTTGCCACAACAAAAATAAATAAATCAAATCATCTTGGGGACTGTGTTCTTCTTTTACTCATGAATTAACTCAGTAAGTAATTAATAAATATCTATACTAAGTGCCGGACACTGCAAGATGTGGAGGACACAGTGAGGAGCAAAACGGAAGACTTCACTGGCAACAGAAACATAAAATGAATTTTGTTATGGTGTAAATCTGTAGCATAATTGAAATGAACAACATTCATAATGTGACCCTGAATTATTCTAAAGCTTTGTCATCCTTAAGCAGCCTTTCTTTTTGGATAGTTTTAAAAAATTCTACAATTCAAAAATATCTCAATTAATGTTAAATAAATATACTGATGAGACTATACAATACTTATTTTCTCCATTGGTTGAATGAAATGCTTCAGATAAGGAGGAAATACTTGGCATGATGCTTACTCTGAAAGAAACTCCAATGTAATGGGTAAAAAAAATCATACTTTATCACCTATGAGAGCATCCAATTAAAACATGTAAACAGGTACCTATATTTACTATCTAGATACATGCACTTCAAATGCTGAAGGGAAGGATGGAGTGATTAAAATCATATAATAATAAACCAGAAAAGCTTCATGAAAGAAGAGAGTTTGAAATAATTGGGAAGATATGAAGTAATAGTAATAATTCCGTATTTTGTATTTTGATAGTGGTAGTGGTTACATCAATATAAGGATTGAAATAGCATTGCTCTATATACACACAAATGAATGCAGACAAAGAATAGGGAAAGCTGAATGATGTCTGTACCCTAGTTAAAAGTACTGTACCAATATCAATTTCTTACTCTTGATACTGTATTACATTTACATAAGATGGTGCTATTGGCGAAGGCTGGGGAAAGGGTACATGGGACTCCGTGTACTATTTCTGCAACTTCCTGTGAGTCTATAATTATTTAAACAACAACAACAAAACCACAGAAAAAAAAATGATCATGAGGAAATGTGCAAGGGAAGAAAAAGAGGACAAAGAAAATTACCTATTATAAGATATTATATATAACTTACTATATAATAAAGTATGTTGAAATATGTAGGATTAAAGAGAAAAAATCCACCAAAAAGTGAGGGAATATACAAGTGGTAGGACAAAGAAATATATACCGTTGTTTTCACTATTTTTCAAAGTTGTCGTAATGTGCCTGAAGAATTTATATAATGTGAATATAGAAAAATAAAAATAGGGGGAAAACAATCAATCAAAATAACTGGGAAGACAGGAAAGGGCTGGACATTGCAGCCAAATGTGGAAAGGGGCTTTAGTCTAGGGAGGTGGTCTGTCAGTATTCAGGGAAATCTGTTTACCTCAGAATATACTACATTCCTTCTCCTGTGCCACAGAAACTATAACACTCTTAAAGATTATCCTGCAGAAATTGGTAATTATCTTACCAATTTCTTTTTGTCCCAATTTTGGTAGAATTATGAGAATTCAAACATGAGAAAAGGACTGTCGTTTCTCTTATATTTTACTATTTTCACACAGATGAACTCAGAACTTATGTTCATCCATCATTTTCCTTCTCTGTTTATAATTCAGGTTGGATATGAACTAATCATTATACAAGGATGAAAGTGTTGTATCTTGTATGGGTATCATGAACTACTGAACACTAATTACAAGTTAGAAATTTCTTATCAATCTCAATTCTAGGCTATCAACATACTATAATATTTTATATGAGAAAATACTCTCGAGGTATACTGCCTGGAAATGGGTAATTCCCTATATCACAAATAAACCCAGATACATATACTGTCTAGCTACTTAATTTCTGATGCACTCCAAATGAGGCTAGTCACTGGTCTGAGCACGTAACAGGTTCATTTCTCGCCAGATCTTTGCTTAGACTGAATCTCCTTCTCTGCTTAGGCCGTGTAGAAGGTCTATTAACTTCAAGTGGTCCATCTTTAGTCCATCTTATTAAAGCCTCCCATGAAAATCTTATTTTTAGTTCACAGGATCAATTTTCGGAACCACATATAGTTAGCACTTGATTATATTCAATTTAAAATATCATGCCACAACCACAACTTTTTTATTCTTCCTTGATTTCAAATTCAGCTACATAAACAGGAAAGTTTCATGGATAACACTAGACTCTAAGAAATAAAATGTATCAATAAATTTTTAGTAAAGATTACAATGCTAAAATAAAAAGGTAGTCACTAAATAATTAAATGTGACATAATTTCACCATGATAATTAGGATTTCATATTTCCAAAGATGCTTGAAAAATGTAGTTCATCTGTAGTTTTCTTAAATTTATAATCTTCCTATTTTAAGCACCAAAAATTATTTAAATATTGAGTACTTATGAATAAATATTCTTTAGTAGGCCTCTATATTCATCTTATCTACGTCTTTGTACCTCAATCTTAGGTTTAATATAATTAAAAGAAAAGTATGTCTTTATCTTTGCAACATCTGACTAAACTGTATCAAATTGGAGAAAAAATGAAAAATTTAGAAGTTCAAAGGCTAAATCATTTTAAAAAAGGAAGACTGTTCTTCAGTTGTGGTACTTTTGTAAGTGCTGTGTTTAGAGGTCCTGGGATATATGGCCTTGATCACATCAGTGAAGTCACTAGAACCCTTTTTATTTAAGTATATGAAGTATTTAAAAAAGAATAAAGGCAAACAAAACCACAAAATAATTCATGTTAGTAACTTCATACACAGATCCTAAAGAGACTTGCAAGGCTGACTTCTATTTTATGTTACTTATACATTTTTGGGTTTTTATTGAGAATAAAAATGATACATTAAGCATACATTTGCTTAATCAGTGCTTCAAGTCAGAAAGTACTTAAATACTGAGAGACATTATTTTTTTTACATAAAAGTTTCTCAATTTATAAAACATTTTTTATTGACAGATAAGGCACAGAAAAATGCAAGTGACATCTGCTAAGCTTTACTTATGAAAACGTAAAGAAATCCTACGGGATAACATCACTCAATTTTTCCTGGAGTACCTCTGATGGAGACTTCCTCAAAAAAATCTGGAAATAATTAGAAACTATTATAGTACCTTAAAAAGTTTACTTGAAAACTAAATCTGCTCTTCATCAAAGAACACAATACACTCAGAATAATGTAATGGAAAAATTAGGTGCACATATAGACTAATGAAAAGCACCTCAACCACATCTGATTGTAAAACTTAAAAAAAAAAAAAAGTTGATAGAGGACAATAGCAGACGGTGAGATACTGAAGAACTCCAGAGAAAACTATTCACTGATTAAGCACTGATTTTTCAAAGCACTACATATTAACTATTTTACTCCAGTTCATTTTACTCCCAATTTTTTTAAAAAGATACTACTAAGTGCACTTTAAATACAAACTGAAAGGAAAGAAGAATAGTTAATTCTTTATGTCATAAGATCTACAGGAAAAAGAAAAATATCCTATATGGTAAAAAATGTTTTGTGTATCTGTGGAACAATTAATGCAATATAATGATAATGCTAATAGCATCTTAAAACTTAAAATGTGTTTTCCACAGAGACCTAAAATTCCACTGGGGGGTAGACTGGATGGCATGTCCCTTAGAGTTTAAAAGACTGTCCATATGAACTGAATTATCCTTGACAAGTACCTTCAGACACTTGTAATATGATCTCATGTAAATTTAGACCATATTTTACACACAAACCACTGGCAATAGAAAGTTTATTCAGGAGCTCAGATAAAAAGGAAAGAGAAGCTGATATCCTTAATAATATGTAGTAGTTAACATGAAATTTCCGAAATCAAAAGCTTAAAAATAAAAGCATCTAATGAAAGAAAAACTAATGCTGTGAGAAATGTTGCATTTTCCTGTCCATTTTCAGCCCTTAGCTACCTGTTTTATCCAAATAAAATGCTATCCTTTCATGTTCTATCCAAATTTAGGGGGAAAAAAGCATATTCTAAGCAAGTAAATAAACCAGAAAATTTCATTTGCATTGAAAACTTATTTTAACCAATAATTAAATCACAGTGTGGATAATATCTTAGCTGTATTTCCCACTGTGGGAAAAACATATACATGCAGTTCATCAAGATAGTAACTCATTCAGATTTTCAGCTCTTTTAGGAGTCCTAGTAACTGCTCATCATAAGAACATTGAGCTATCAATACCTGCAAAGGGCTGACTGTAAAACAGAAGAAAACTCAAACCTCTGCAGCTTTAAAGATTCCTCAGGATTGCCTGTGCCTTGGCACAAAGACAGCTTACAGAACTATGCTAAGTCTACAGGGATCCAGCTCCACTGTCAAAAGGATGTGTTAGGTCTGTAGACGAGAACTCGGGACTGGCAGTGCTGCTGCACCAAGCAACCTCCGCAGCATCAGCAACTGTATTATTACTGTCAGGAGCCTGCTGCTGCTGTGTGGCCTGGCTAATGGGTTACAGTATAAATCATCATGAAGTTGAGTAGTAGAGAAAAGAGCAGACTATTTTAAGAAACTTTGACAACATGTCCATTTTGTGTGTGTTCTCAAAAACCAAGGTTTTATACATCCGTTGAACAATGGATGATCTTCAAAAGATGCTTTTATAAGCTAATTGTAAACTAGAAGAGTAAACTCCTCCCACCTGAATTGCATCGAAGGAAGATTACTCATTTGTTTCT
This sequence comes from Leucopleurus acutus, assembly GCF_964270905.1. Classification (NCBI taxonomy): domain Eukaryota; kingdom Metazoa; phylum Chordata; class Mammalia; order Artiodactyla; family Delphinidae; genus Leucopleurus; species Leucopleurus acutus. The sequence continues at coordinate 11,254,700 of NC_139160.1, read as the reverse complement.
TTATTTTTTTAAAAACATTTTTGTGGGAAGCAAAGTTCCAGTTTAATAGAAAATAAAACAACTGGAGCTTTTTTCAGTAAACAAATACATTTTTAAGTCACTTAAATGAGGTATATTTAATCAATTAACCACTTAAATATTTAAAGCACACTGAATTATTTTAAACATTCAACGTAAAGATCCAATTGAGAGACATGTTTATAATATTGCTTTGCTGAAACACTGAAAGTGCACTGCATAGAGGGCTTAAATTTCTCACTCTTCCTTTCAATCAATATCTGAGGCAAAGTTTCATCTCTAGGGCCCTTAATGGCAGGAATTCCTGGAGCCAGCAAATGAGTAATGTTAAACCTATGATTAGATGATGAGGCCATCAAAGACACTAGACACTAATGCTACATTCTTCTTTATTTCTCTGAACTGCAGTGAAACCAAGAGCTAAGGAAGAAGAAATTTTACACTATATTTTCCCCATAAAACCATGTTTTTTTAAATGTGCATTGTCAAGAACCTACAAGGTCCAGACAGATCTCACAGAATGTCTCTCGAACTCAGGACTCTGGCATTAGGTAACAATTTTCAAATGCCCTGCAGATGAACTCTGGCCAGGAATGCTGTTTTCTTTAACTTCTTCCTTATTAATATTCTTTCTGGATGAAAAGGGGAAAATGGACCTAATGATGTCCCTATGAATATATTCTTGAAGAAAGTAAACCTGGAGACTGAAAATTACTGGGTAAGTTTTTGGTTCTTTTGTTTCTGCTGATGCTTTAAAGGATCAATTGAAGCCATATTGTTGTTTATTTGGAAGTTAGTTGTGGTTTTAGCCAGACCTCAGGTCAGTAACTAGAAACAGTATAGATGTATTTTCCTTGCTACTGAGGAAATTAGAGATAATGTAATAACTACTTATTACAAACACACATAAGGTCTTTTTATTCTCATATTACAAAATATTTAATACTTATGTGAAAATCGGGATCACTAGGAGACTTGGGAGAGCTGGCAAGAAGAAAGACCATTAGGTCCCTATTTTAGTTATCAGAAAAATGTTACATATAATTTTCTCATAATTGCTTAAAAAAACAACACCCAATAATTATAATTCTATTTTTAATTCTGATTATTAAAGATAAATAGCATAAGTAGATTTTTAGAATTTACATTTAAATGTACAAATTACATTAAAAAAGGGAAAGCAGCAAGGTATCGTATCAAAAACCCCTCACTAATAAGCTATATTTTATACTTTGGCTACTGCAACAAAATACCTCTAGTTTTCATTATCTATAAGAGTGAAAAAGAAACCATGTAATTAACAATGAACATCAAAATTATAAATAATACTGTATCATTTTTAAAGGATGGGGTGTAAAGATGGATATCAAAAAATCTATAACAAATTATATATACATATATTTGCAGAGATTAAAAAATAGGGAACAACAGAAGGCTAGGTAGGTGGGAAATAATAAGACAGCTAAAGGGAGGGAAGGGAAAGGGAGACTAAATCAATATTTGCATGGTAAGATCATCTACATAAATATACATCTCTATGTAATTTATTTCCTTCATCTATGAAATGATAGAAATTTTTAAAATATATAAACATATACATATATATTCACATACATTCTTTTGTTAGTGACAAAACAATCCTCATGTAGTTTAATGTAATCAAGTGATTGAGATTTCGTACCTGAGAACAAAGCAGCATAACAAGCTCAACCACAGATGTGCTGGACTTCATACAAACAAGGCCTACAAGGAAGAAAGGTTAAAACAAAATGAAATTACAATGGTAGAAATCATCATTCTAAGTTAATTCATTATATAGGTTTTAACTTATAAAATCTTTCTTTAAAGTAAAATGCCTAAAATGAAATGAATGGAAACATTCATTAACATATTTTTATAGCATTAATTTCAAAATATTCAGATATTCAAGAAGATGTGAAAAATACTAAAGAAATTGACCTCAGGCTTGGGTTATTTATTTGGTCAAGGCATTTCTTATATTTAAACAAGGTGGGGTAGCTATCAAAATTGATAAGCTAGTTAGAACTCTTTTTATTCCAGTGACATTTGCTATGTTATTGTTTCCTGGAGCACAGAACAGTAATCATTGAAGACCTGCCTAAATTTTCTTCCAAAAAACAAAATTAAAATAATTTACAAACAGGTAATTACCCACTGGTTGTCAATTGTTAAATGAATTTTATAATATTGAAAAATGAATTTCACATACAATTAACATATTATGCAATACTTGTAAAATATTCCATTGTTCTGCTTCCAAAGTCTCTGAATAGACATCAGAAGAAAAAATAATTAAATGTATTAATACATATGTAGTAATGGCTACTACTCATTGATCACATATTATGTGCTGGGTATTGTGTTAATGTACAAGAACTCATTTAATTCTCATTTATATTCTGTGATGTGCTATTATTATTACAATTCTACAGGTAAGAAAATATTCTTAAAAAGTTTAACTGTTGATTATTCATCAAGACTTCAATTAAAAAGATGACTGCTGTATAAAATAATAAGAAGGCAGATCATAATTGTTAGTATTTTTAAAGTGCCAACATATAGAGAAAGATGTAACCAAGGATTCATAACAATCTCTGGTAGGAGGAGAGTATATTCATCATGATGTCTGCTAATTTAAAATATATTTTTTAAAATTTTTAACTAAGTTTTTATTTATTTATTTTTTTTTTGTGGTACGCGGGCCTCTCACTGTTGTGGCCTCTCCCATTGCGGAGCACAGGCTCCGGACGCGCAGGCTCAGCGGCCATGGCTCACGGGCCCAGCCGCTCTGGGGCATGTGGGATCTTCCCGGACTGGGGCACCAACCCGTGTCCCCTGCATCGGCAGGCGGACTCTCAACCACTGTGCCACCAGGGAAGCCCTAACTGTTTTCTAAATTAAATTAATAGACTAACTTTTTTTTTCTTTTTATATGAAGACAAATATAATCAGTAAAAGCCCTGTATAGTAAGAAATGCCATGATCTTACATTAGTTGTTGCTAAATGGCAAACTAAAGTGAAACCAGTTATTTTTTCTTCTTAAGGTGATTTCAATAAAGAGTCTCAAATGTCTTCCAGACACTAGCATGTATATTTATTGTAGGTAGTCGATAAATACCCTTTTGTGCCCATTCTGCTAACAACTCTATCCTTAATGTACAGACCTACAAAACAAGTTGTAAAAAGGCACCAGGATTCCATTTTATCAGATCTTTGGGCAGACAGTTAACTAATGAAATAAGAGGCAGATGTGAAAAGCTCATTTAAGAGACAATTGTTGCAACTGATCAGCAATTCTCATGCTCAGGAGCTAGAGTCAGAAAGATTAATGGGACATTTATCACCTGTTGGCTACTCAACCACCTGAAATTCTGACAAAGAAAAACTAAATAAAAGGCCAAAGGACTATGTACAGCAAAAGGATCGTAAATAAAATCTGTACTCCATATCAATTTAGATTTTAGACTGTCAAGCTGTATAAAGAATGATTAGACTACAAGGCTATATGATGAATGATTATATAAAGAATTTTTCACTACATATTCTGTGTACTAGAGTTTTGAAATACATAACTTGTACAAATTAGGAAAAACATGCAATTATATTCATTTCTCACAGACTAATTTTAAATGAACTTCTAAAAAACTGCTGTGTAACAAGAATATTCATGCTTCTTCCAAACACACACTATCATTCCATCATAAGAAAAACATAAACAAATGCTCCATCAATGCTTTGTTCAAAGGAAATGAGAACAAAATGATAGGATAGCAAAACTGCAGTTTGCAAACAGCACTCTAGGTACTTTGAAAAAGGCCATTGTGATTTCAACTCAATAGACCCTTGCACCTTTACTAATGTGATGTAATTAGAATGAACAGAATGATAATGGATCCTACTCAAAATAACAATACGAAACAAAACAAACAAGCAAAACCTAAATTTGACAATGAGAACACAAGCAGAGGCAATTTTGGAAGACTTATCACCTTTCAAAAATTATATAATCATTTTGGTTGACACTATTTCTAAGTGTTAACAAAAATATTACTAAAACAAATAGATTTTTTATTAGAGATATGAGATACTGAAGATATCTAGAGATATTGAGACATTTAATAGAGCTATTGAAAATACAAGCATTGTCTGATGACACTAATCCTTGCACATTCTCTAAATAAAAAAGCACCTATATTTGAAAATTTAAGGTGCAAGTAATAAACGTGGTTTGGTATAACTTTAACCATAAGCTCAAGAAAGCCAAATTTATCTAGCGATACTATACTCAGGCTATATATGCACAAGGCAAATATTTAAAATTGTTATGTCTGAAACAGGTTGAGTTTTTTTTCCTTTTTGCATCTGGCAACAAATTCATAATCAAACCAACTCATTTGATATCTCCTCATGAGTAAAGGATAGTGTTAGCACTCAGGAGATTAATAAAACACTATCTACACCTTCCCAAGGGCTCCATCTTTTAATTCCAATCTAAGATTATCTAACGTTTACATAGAGCTTTGGCTGCGCTGGGTCTTCGTTGCTGCGTGCGGGCTTTCTCTAGTTGCGGTGAGCAGGGGCTACTCTTCATTGCAGTGTGCGGGCTTCTCATTGCAGTGGCTTCTCTTGTTGCGGAGCACGGGCTCTAGGCACGTGGGCTTTAGTAGTTGCGGCTCGCGGGCTTCAGTAGTTGTGGCATGGGGGCTCGGTAGTTGTGGCTCATGGGCTCTAGAGTGCAGGCTCAGTAGTTGTGGCACACGGGCTTTGTTGCTCTGCGGCACATGGGATCTTCCCGGACCTAGGCTCGGACCTGTATCCCCTGCACTGGCAGGCAGATTCTTAACCACTGCACCACCAAGGAAGACCTACATAGAGCTTTATCATTTACAAATCACTTATATATGCTGTCTCATTGGATTCTCTTAACAACTCTTTGAACTAGTTATTATCACCTCATGTGAGAGATAAAAAAATGAAGGGATTCAGTGACTAGCCCAAGATGTTTCATACAGTAAGTGGTGGAACTGGGACCTGAATTCAAGTCATTTAACTTGAAAGGCCATTTCGTGTTTGCTGCAGCACTACTTAAATAATTTGACACTAACAGGATGGCAACATGTGACGATGAGAAAGGTCATAATGGTTAATTCCAACTTGGGTGATTTTGATAGTTTTCTTGGAGAAGGTAGCATATGTTGGTCAGACATGGGGACCAAAAGCTTAAGCAGAAAGTACAGAGGGAGCAGGGGACGAAAAAACTCTGAAAAGACCTTTGTAGCTTGGGCGACTGGCTGACTAGAATACAGGGGGGTGTGAAAGTGGGACTGGAGCACTACAGTAAAATTCAAAGATAGATAAAGATGGAAAGAAAGAAAATTACACGTTTTTGAAAGTTAAGAGGAAGAATATAGAGTAAGTTATACAATGGGAGGAATGACACTAGGATCAGTTATGGCATCCCTATTCCATGATGACTTTTCTCACCTTGTCAATTAAGAAGTATCCCCTACGGAAGCGATACAAATGTGCCCCTCCAGCAAAAATCTAGTTAGAAGTGTTGGCCTATTAACAGAACACTTGCACCAGGAAATGTATATTCACGAGAATAACTATTCTGACTAGAAATACCAGTCCAATACTGTGGACCATACTATCTTACCAGTATAAAGTGAACCCATGGAGTGTAGATAGTCAACATGTGAAAGAAGCCTGAAAATATAGGAGGTGCTCCAGCGGTGAGGAAACTGTCTAGTACAAGCTTTTGAATATACTGTGAACTACACTGAAACACTGTTCAACGTTGTCTGACTGGGCAAGATACAAGTACATGAGAAGTTGAATTAGGTAGACAAATCTGAGGTGGTCCAGATCCAGGCAGCAAACACATACTGGGTACAGATGAGTGAACTGCCACCCAAATAAATCGCTGGCAGTGTTTTTGGGTTTACACTTACTAGGGGTAAAAAGTCAGTTTCTACTTTCAGAACTATACTCCTCTGCCAATAAAACAAACAAACCACCACCACCAACAAAACCTCACCAAATCCCACTAAATTGTAAAATGAACGTTAAGTTAAAAGCTTGACCTTTGGGATAAAACTATCTTTCTTTAATAAAAGAAATACTGAAAGGTATTGTGATGCTGTTTTAATACACAGCCGTCAGAAACATTTGATTCAATGTGTGGGTCTGACTTCATGCATCTGTAGAATTAGAAGATCAAATTAAGACCCTTAAAAATAGTGTAGAAAAATTCCATCTCTAGCAGGATGCCCCTTATGATGGGAGGTGAAGCGTATGAAGCGTTACGGTTACAAGAGAGGAATCATACTTACAGGTGGGATGCATCTTCTAAGGAACATCAAGTTTTCTTTCAGCAAGGGCCCTCTTCCAAAAGAGGAGAGCATTCACATCTATGACTAGGGCAGTGCTGAGTATATTCTCAATAAACTTTAGTTAAATGAATTAAAAACCATCACTAACTGAGGAAATATATAGTTGATATATATTTATACAAATAAATATAAGTTAATGAAGAAAAAAGATTTTAAGGAAAAATAAGAGTATTTTTTTAAGAACAAGAGCGCAATTCATTCAAAAAGCATTTATTTTTACTTATTTATTTTTTTAACATCTTTATTGGAGTATAATTGCTTTACAATGGTGTGTTAGCTTCTGCTTTATAACAAAGTGAATCAGTTATACATATACATATGTTCCCATATCTCTTCCCTCTTGCGTCTCCCTCCCTCCCACCCTCCCTATCCCACCCCTCCAGGAGGTCACAAAGCACCGAGCTGATATCCCTGTGCTATGCTGCTGCTTCCCACTAGCTATCCACCCTATGTTTGGTAGTGTATATATATCCATGCCACTCTCTCACTTCGTCACAGCTTACCCTTCCCCCTCCCCATATCCTCAAGTCCATGATCTAGTAGGTCTGTGTCTTTATTCCCGTCCTACCCCTAGGCTCTTCATGACATTTTTTTTTTTCTTAGATTCTGTATATATGTGTTAGCATACAGTATTTGTTTTTCTCCTTCTGACTTAACTTCACACTGTATGACAGACTCCAGGTCCATCCACCTCACTACAAATAACTCAATTTCATTTCTTTTTATGGCTGAGTAATAAAAAGCATTTATTGAACTTGTGTCTTATGTGCCAGATACCCCACCAGGTGCTAAGTTTAAAAAGAAGTGAGGAAAGTGGGAGTTTATATAAACAAATAATCATGACACAGAATCGTAGGAAGGACACAGAGAGTACAGAGTGTTAGACACACAGAAAGGGTAGTGAGCAGCTCTGCTGAGGAGAATTTATAGGGAGTGTGACATCTGAGTTGGATGATGCTAACTCTATCTAGGCAAAAAAAGGAAAAAAGGAAAGTCATCCGAGGTGACAGAGAAACATCAGAGGTATAAAGAAGCATGACATTGCTAGTAAAATGGAATTGGAATGCTATACTGCGGAGTGCAGAGGATGGAAGGTGGTGAAATGAAGATGGAGGAAGAGAGGAAAGAGAGCCATCTATGGCATCCTATTCCTACCGGCAACAGGAAGCCACTGAAGGATTTTAAGCAGGGGCAGACAGAATTTGATCTATTTTGGGAAGATCGCTTCTGTCAGTGGAATAGGAACTGTCTAGTCAAGATGATGAAAACCTGAGCTGAAGGCGGCAGCAATGCAAGCAGAGACAGTTTGAAAGACATTTTGGAGAAGACAATAAAATACTCTGGATAACTGAATATGACATTAAAGGACAGGGTAAAGGAGCAAAGTGTGAATAAAACCTTTAAGTGAGAAAGGAAAATAAATGAAGGAGCAGGTTTGCAGAAAGAAAGTGAGTTTCATCCCAGACAAAATTTAGAATATAGGCAAAAAAATTAATTTTGATATTTAAGATTATTTGTTTTTTAGGTATGGATGCTATAACCCTGACAAACCTGATATAAATAAATTGCACAGATAACATGGCATTGGACAAAACTGTGGAGTTATTATGAGTCCCACTAGCAAACTACCAGTAGTAATCTTACCAGTACAGTTTTTTTTTTTAACATCTTTATTGGAGTATAATTGCTTTACAATGGTGTGTTAGTTTCTGCTTTATAACAAAAAAATATGGAACGCTTCACGAATTTGCATATCATCCTTGCACAGGGGCCATGCTAATCTTCTCTGTATGGTTCCAATTTTACTATATGTGCTGCCGAAGCAAGCACCAGTACAGTTTTAAGATCTAGTTTTTCTCTTTCTCCTCATAATAAAATATGCTAATTTAATTTCCATCGAATAGACATGACTATTCTGATAATTTGAATTTTAAATATCAAGTCTGCCCAGGACAATTTAGTTTTTAAATAACTTTCTAATGATTTTAACTTTTCTTAGTTCCAAAATTAGTACACATTAATGGCACTGAAATAGTTGAAATAGCTTCATTTTAATAATAAATGTTGAATAAGAACTACAGACCTTGAAAGAAAGTTTGCATGCTCACTACCCTTCACTTGCTTTAGTTTCAGTGGTGTGCAGCTGGCAGTGTCTTTGAAATTCTCTGCTCTGTATAGCTTTCACATTGTGTTATGCGGCATTCTGAGATACAGTGTATAACTATAAAGTATGTATCTCTTGTGACTTCTGCAATGCTTACACATCTTTATCCACATAATATCAATTTCCTATGTTTTTTACATTTCTTTTACTTTTTTACCTGAAACATGAAATTTATTTTTCTATTTCATCACTGTGATATTCTCCTGACGGTAAAAAATTACTTTCAGTGTTACCATTTAAGTCATCTAAACTTATTAAGGTCAAAAACGTAACAATTAGCAAACTGTGGCTTTCTAACTTAAAACTGAAAAACTAAAACCAAACAAAAAAACCAATATTAAATAAACATCCTCTGAAATAACAATAATGGTTTGAATTTTTACTGTTACTGCTATAATATTAATATGTGTCTAGGTAGTATTACTATTTTTTTTTATTTTTAACATCTTTATTGGAGTATAATTGCTTTACAATGGTGTGTTCGTTTCTGCTTTATAACAAAGTGAATCAGTTATACATATACATATGTCCCTGTATCTCTTCCCTCTTGCATCTCCCTCCCTCCCACCCTCCCTATCCCACCCCTCTAGGTGGTCACAAAGCACCGAGCTGATCTCCCTGTGCTATGCGGCTGCTTCCCACTAGCTATCTATTTTTTTTTTTTTTTTTTTTTTTTTTTTTTCTTGTGGTACCCAGGCCTCTCACTGTTGTGGCCTCTCCCGTTGCGGAGCACAGGCTCCGGACGCGCAGACTCAGTGGCCATGGCTCACGGGCCCAGCCGCTCCGCGGCATGTGGGATCTTCCCAGACCGGGGCACGAACCCATGTCCACTGCATCGGCAGGCGGACTCTCAACCACTGCGCCACCAGGGAAGCCCTAGCTGTCTATTTTAAGTTTGGTAGTGCATATATGTCCATACCACTCTCTCACTTTGTCCCAGCTTACCCTTCCCCTCCCCGTATCCTCAAGTCCATTCTCTAGTAGGTCTGCATCTTTATTCCCGTCTTGCCCCTAGGTTCTTCTGACTTTTTTTTTTTTTTTTGATTCCATATGTATGTGTTAGCATACAGTATTTGTTTTTCCCTTTCTGACTTATTTCACTCTGTATGACAGTAGTATTACATACTATTTTGATTGGACATTTTAAGATTTGCCTTTATGTTTCAGAGAGTTTGATTTAAAACTGCACTACAAATGAAAACAACTGTAATGTTATCTTCAAGAAACTAAAATAACATTAAGCTCATTTACTAAAAAAAGCTTTTTTAAATGTAATTAAACCATTACAGCTTATTTTTGTATTTAGATTACAAATTTTAATTGAAAATTTTAAAAAAACACCTTCAAAATACTGCAGAAACAGTGAGAGTTCATTCATTCATTGATTTACTTTAGTTCACTTAAAAACTAGGTTATCACAAATTTATGGCAGTCTTACTGTCTTCAGAATAGAAATAAAACTGAAGTCTCTGGATGTATCATATACATTAGGGGTCAGCATACATTTTTGTAAAGACTCAGATAAAATACGTAGGCTTTGGGGATGGGGGCCAGGGGACAATAATAAATTTCTGTCACAACTACTCAACTCTCACCATTGTAGGGCAAAAGCAGCCAGAGACAACGCATAATCAAATGAGCTTGGCCGTCTTCCAATAAAACTATTTCCTCACCCATAGGGGGGTGTGTGTGTGTGTGTGTGTGTGTGTGTGTGTGTGTGAATGTGAGAGAGGGAGAGAACACATACATGGGCACACATACTTGTACATACATCCTACAGATTTTTAAAACTGCAGGGGAAATTATTTTAGATGTATGCCTATGATACTTTATAATTCCAAAATACAAAAAGCTCTGAAAAAAGCTTTCTCGTAAGATTGTCATAACGTCAATCATCAGCAAAATTTCACCTAAATAATATGACGCTATTTACAAACTTTATTCTACTTAGCATGACTATCCCTATGTATTACTGAAAATATATTAATGTATTTAAGTCCATGAAGATGTTATGAAATACATATATAAGCACCTATTATTTTTCCTAAATCCTGAAATATCTGAATTACGAAACACATCGAGCTCTAAGTTTTGTTTTTTTTTTAAATATGGGCTGGTTATTATTTTTTTATATAAATTTATTTACTTATTTTATTTTTTGGCTGCATTGGGTCTTCATTGTTGCGCGTGGTCTTTTCTCTAGTTGCGGCAAGCAGGCTCTTCGTTGCAGTGCGCGGGCTTCTCATTGCGGTGTCTTCTCTTGTGGAGCAAGGGCTCTAGGCGCGCGGGCTTCAGTAGTTGAGGCACGTGGGCTCAGTAGTTGTGGCTCGCGGGCTCTAAAGAACAGGCTTAATAGTTGTGGTGCTCGGGCTTAGTTGCTCCGCGGCATGTGGGATCTTCCCGGACCAGGGCTCGACCTCGTGTCCCCTGCATTGGCAGGCAGATTCTTAACCACTGCACCACCAGGGAAGTCCCAAGCTCTAAGGTTTTGAATATGGATTTTAGGCATTTATTAAAATAAAAGAAATGTGACTTTGCTTTTTAAGAGTCAGAAATTAGTGGTACTCTCTTACATGAAATATTTTGAAAGATTAACAAAGATATTAATACTAATATATTAACTGCAACCTCAAAGTAATTTGATATTGTGACTTTTCCCATGGAAATTCCACATGTTCAAACTAAAAATCTATTTCCATATGAGAATGGTTGGCTAAGTGCTTTTAAATTGTAAATCTAGAATGCTCAGATTGCTCAGAAACAAGATTAACTGTAACTGTAGTTACATAATACCGTCATTTTGACTCATTTATTGAAATAAACTCAATTTTTGTTTGCTTGTTTGTTTTTGGCCATTGTGTTGATATAGCCTAGGAATCTTATTGGCTGTGGAGATTTTTTCTTTTTTATAGTTTTGCTTCTGCTAAGAATTTTTGCATAGTGGTAGAACTTAAGTTCCTAACACTCTTTTATAGATTATTCCTCCACAGAATGATAGATTACAATAAAAAACTGAAGTTACAGTGATAGGTCCTGCATAGACATTTGCTCATGCTCTGACTGTGAGTGAGCTGAGCTGAAGAGAATATTCTCCTGGCATTATTATCAACACCTGTAAAATGTGAAACACTGTTGTAAATTTACTCTTTTTTAGAATTCTTTAGAATCCATGTTTGTGCTAGCCCATCAAAAATGTCATATCAAGGAAGATGTTCCGGCAAATTCTTGTTATTCAATGTCACTTTTTTTTTTGTCTCCATGTGACTTGCACTTCTCTTTGCACATTCCATGGAAATACCATTTTACATTTACACATACTAAACAATAGATTATAATTTCACAATCACTTGGGACTGATTAAGTTTTGGGTTGGCTGTCTCTTGAGGTATTTTCATTTAAATAATTTATTTTAGGGACTATAAGTAAGCCACCGCTGTGTCACAGAGATGACACTGTCTTTGATCTCAAGGAGTGAAAGCCCGGTTATAAAAATAAGGCACATAAATAAACATATGAAGGTGTCCAGGGAGAGTATTATACTGAAGAAATTATAATAAGGCACTATGCCTCCAAATAACTTAAAACAACTATTGTTGAGGTTTTTATTAAAAACTTTTATCCATAGTATTAGACTCAAGTTTCCACTACAGAAGTGATTAACCTGAGTGTCTTGCCCTTTCCTTAACTTCCTGATTTAATCGCAACAGCAATGAATAAGGATGAAATAAGGGAAATAAGAGACATTTTCACTATCGTAAATCATCTGGATCCCTCAATTCTCTTTGGGTTAAATTTAATTATAGAACGAATTGCTATTCCTATATCACTCCTCTGCATCAACTTTCTTCTATTCTCCCTGTGCTGCTTCAAATTCCAAAAGTCTCTATTAAATTCTAAAACTACTAAACTATGTCTGGTTCAAATTTTGACATTACCCAAGAAAGACTCTGATCCTGAATTATTATTAAGAATACTATATATCTCTTAAACATGTATTTCATTTCAAGAAATATTAATAATCAAAAAAAGCAAGATAAATAGTTTTACAGTTAAATCACATAGAGTTGAATTAAATGGCTATACTAATGCCTACTTATTAAAAATAAAACAATAATTCGTATTCCATAAGATATGGGATCCTCCTTTTAGACATAGTGTGTATAAATGAATGATTTGTGTAATAATAGTTCCAAACTACTGAAATTCTGACTTTCATTTATTTATATTCTCAAATAAGTACATTTAATAATTTTAGGTTCTCAAATGTAACTAAATTTAAAATTGCTTTTTAGTAATACACACCTTTAAGTTCTTTATTTTTATATTCAGAAAAACACTGGTTATTTTTCTTTTAAATACTTATATAATGCACAATGGAAATACTATGCATCACTTTTCTTAATACATTCATAAAGTCAAAGATAAAAACTAAGAAAATAATTAGTAAAAGGAAATTATTTGATAAATATTGTGATTAAGCCTAAAAAGGGGAAAAAAAGGCTACAGGATAAAGTAAGCTCAAGTAGAGGTCAGTCAGCTGAACCTCACTTATTTTCAAGAGTACATTAACTTTATCCAATAAAGTTGCTAACAGCTTATTGTTATTTAAGCCTATAAACTTAAATAAAGTTTAAGCTTTATTAAGGCTTAAATTGTTGAAGCACTCAGAGAAAACAAGCTAGACTTTCAGAGAACTCCTTATCTGTGCTCAAAGCAATAAATTCTCCAATTTGACTCAAGCTGAATTTTCTTTACTGAATCCTCCATTTAAAACAAAATATTGGGCTTTCCTGTTGGCGCAGTGGTTGAGAGTCCGCCTGCCGATGCAGGGGACACGGGTTCGTGCCCCGGTCCGGGAAGATCCCATATGCCGCAGAGCGGCTGGGCCCGTGAGCCATGGCCGCTGAGCCTGCGCGTCCGGAGCCTGTGCTCCACAACGGGAGAGGCCACAACATGGAGAGGCCCGCGTACCACAAAAAAAAAAAAAAAAATTAAATAGGGATGAATAAGCAGTCCAGTTTTATTCATTCTTAAGAATGAACTAAAAAGTTTTTGGAACTTGAAACAACTCAGAAATTCCTTCATTTTAACAACATTTAAGATACTGCCAAAAGTCACAGAAATTATTTTAAGTATATACTCCATCTAAGCAGTAGTTTATTGCGATTATTTGACAAGGATTATATAAGCAAAAAAGTATAGATCACTAAATTAACAAGATTATTTTGCCTATACCAGAAAACTCTATATCCAACTCACACCCATCCACAATTCAGAGTCAAATTATATGGTTATATATGTACCAGAATACAGTCTGATAACGATACCGTAGAGAAGTCAGTATGTGAATTGCTTTGCATTTAAAAAAATAACACTTCAGCATAAAATATTAGACCCACTTATTAAAGTAAATGGTGCTTTTATTTCTTCTAATTCTTCTTGCAATAACAGATCTACTACAAATAACACTTATTTTTTGTTTTAACATCTTTATTGGAGTATAACTGCTTTCCAATGGTGTGTTAGTTTCTGCTTTATTAACAAACTGAATCAGCTATACGTATACATATATCCCCATATCTCCTCCCTCTTGCATCTCCCTCCCACCCTCCTCCCACCCCTCTAGGTGGTCACAAAGCTCATCTCCCTGTGCTATGCAGCAGCTTCCCACTAGCTATCCATTTTACATTTGGTAGTGTATATATGTCCATGCCACTCTCTGACTTTGTTCCAGCTTACCCTTTCCACTCCCAGTGTCCTCAAGTCCATTCTCTACATCTGCGTCTTTATTCCTGTCCTGCCCCTAGGTTCTTCAGAAACATTTTTTTTTAGATTCCATATGTATGTGTTAGCATACGGTATTTGTTTTTCTCTTTCTGACTTACTTCACTCTGTATGACAGACTCTAGGTCCATCCACCTCACTACAAATAACTCAATTTCGTTTCTTTTTATGGCTGAGTAGTATTCCATTGTGTATATGTGCCACATCTTCTTTATCCATTCATCTGTCGATGGACACTTAGATTGCTTCCATGTCCTGGCTATTGTAAATAGAGCTGCAATGAACATTGTGGTACATGACTCTTTTTGAATTATGGTTTTCTCAGGGTATATGCCCAGTAGTGGGGTTGCTGGGTCATACGGTAGTTGTATTTTTAGTTTTTTAAGGAATCTCCATACTGTTCTCCCTAGTGGCTGTATCAATTTACATTTCCACCAACAGTGCAAGAGGGTTCCCTTTTCTCCACACCCTCTGCAGCATTTATTGTTTGTAGATTTTTTGATGATGGCCATTCTGACTGGTGTGAGGTGATACCTCATTGTAGTTTTGATTTGCATTTCTCTAATGATTAGTGATGTTGAACATCCTTTCATGTGTTTGTTGGCAACCTGTATATCTTCTTTGGAGAAATGTCTATTTAGGTCTTCTGCCCATTTTTGGATTGGGTTGTTTGTTTTTTTGACATTGAGCTGCATGAGCTGCTTGTAAATTTTGGAGATTAATCCTTTTTCAGTTGCTTCATTTGCAAATATTTTCTCCCATTCTGAGGGTTGTCTTTTGGTCTTGTTTATGGTTTCCTTTGCTGTGCAAAAGCTTTGAAGTTTCATTAGGTCCCATTTGTTTATTTTTGTTTTTATTTCCATTTCTCTAGGAGGTGGGTCAAAAAGGATCTTGCTGTGATTTATGTCATAGAGTGTTCTGCCTATGTTTTCCTCTAAGAGTTTTAGAGCGTCTGGCCTTACATTTAGGTCTTTAATCCATTTTGAGTTTATTTTTGTGTATGGTGTTAGGGAGTGTTCTAATTTCATTCTTTTACATGTAGCTGTCCAGTTTTTCCAGCAAACAGTCATTTTTTTAATCAGTATGAACTGGGATATCTACAAAGTGGAGTCAAATAAATGGTAATAAAAAATGTCTGACAAAAAGTAAGGAGCTAGTCATTCCCAAGAAGTAAAGACATTTAATGATTCAGTTCTAAAAACAGCACTGCATACTTAACTGTACACAAGGCACAGATATGAAACAGATGTGTTCCATGTGCTAGAGAATCCTGCATTCTAATGGAGGACACAACAGATAAACTGATCAGTTTAGTGTGAAGAAAAGAAGTGTTATCTCAGAACCATTACAGGATATTGACTTGGTAAACAAGATAAATGATGTAATTAAAATAATTCTTATTGTGATTATAATATGGTGAAATTGGAAATATGGAAAATGGTGAAATTAATAACAAAATGAAACATGTAACCTAAAATAATGAACAGTTATTAATTTCTTGGGAAAAATTGACTTAGAGATCACTCCAAGATCAGCAATCACGAATATTTCAACTTGTAAAACAGAATCTGTTTAATTTGACAGTAAAAAACTACCTCTGTTGACAGAATATAAAACTGCAAGATTTCTCCATATATCAAAACAAATACATTAATAGAAAGCACAACTAATGTGAGAATATTTTCGAGTTTAAATGTTGCAAAGTACAGCTATTGAAATAATCTGTTTAATCTTTTTAAGTAACTAGTTTCAAAGTCAAAATAATATCCTTAATAAGAAAGATTACCTTTGGTTGGGTTTAGTATAACTAGAACAACCCTACTGAGTAGAGAGAACAACATTTTTGAGATAGTAACATGTATATCATGAGTCACAGGTTGTACTTCTGGAGGGAGAAGGAGGAGAAGATAATCCTTTAGCAGTTAAAACTGGTATCACAAGTCCAAATGGTATCTTTCATGGATTCTATTATGTACAGTAGAGTTTATATTGATTTTACATGCAATCCAGTAAATTCTGTTACTGGATATGAAGCAAAAATAGATTGAAAGCACAGATTCTACATGGAGGGGCAACGTATATACAAAAGAAAGTAGTACGGACAAAGAAGTTACCCAGGAAAATAAACGTTAAAGGAGACATAGGGGGAAAAGCTTAGACCTCTGGTGAAAGCCCACAAAGGTAACCATTTTATGAACTGGCTTAAGAATAGCTAAAATAGAAAAATATTATTACTTGATCAGAATCTCACCATGTATAAAAAATTATACAATCTTGATTTGCATTATTATACAGTAGAAAAATTAAAGATGGAATATTATCCCACTGCCCTTTGCAATAATAGGACAAGAAATAATAAGCTTATATTAGTACTACAATTTCTGAGGGACATAATGAAATAGACTCTATTTGTAGGAAAAATATCAGGATGGTACAAGGTGGGTTCTAGGAAATAGTTACATGAAACCAAAGATGCTCACTTGGCAAATGAGAAGATTTCTGGGGAAAGAGTTACTGCAGAAAGGGCTTATTTCTCTTGTGATCTGGGGTCCACCTAAACTGTAGCAACTCTACCTAATTAAAGGGCATCTGTAATGTGGAAAACTGTGTTTTGATACCTGAGAAGGACAGACTGGAGACTGATGGTCAAGGGTGACATGCCCTGGGCCTGACCTCAATCCTTGAAACCAGAGACAAGGAACAACATATCTGGACAGCAGAGATCATGGACCAGGAAAAAGTCTGCCTGTGTATATTCTCTTTAGTTGTGGTGGTGTTTAAAATACAATGCAGGTATTTTTAAATATCTGAATTTAGTAACAAATCAGTTGGTTCTCCCACTTCATTCTAAAATATTAGGGCTTATCCTGAGATCTCAGAACTAGGCAATTTTATTAGCATTACAGAATTCCTTAATCTGAATCAAGTTTTTAATTAACTCAGAGAAGATCTAAACTGAAAATCTGAAGGCATGGTTTCAGAATACAAACTAAATAGCTGTGTAAACTTAAGCTAAGACATTTGCCTCTCTTGACACTAAAAATCTTCTCTGGTAAACAACAGATTAATGATATTGAAACTTTTTTTTTTTTAACTACAATCTAAAGCGATACATTTTACATCCAGATCTACTATATATAATTGAAACAAATGTTTCACAGAATATCACTTCCTCTCACTGTGTGCAGATACTCTGATCTCTGCTATGCTATGTCATGGCATGCCATTAAAAATCCTGTCAGGGCATGCTTTACTGATTATGCCATATCATCAATGGATCACAAGCTGCAGTCTGAATGTCACTAAAGCTGGCCTGCCTCCTGTATTTACATGGCCTCAAAGCTAAGGATAGTTTTTACATTTTGAAATGGTTGGGAAAAAAAAAAGAAAGAAGTATATTTCATGACACTTGAAACATAAAATATTCAAATGTTGAATATTCAAATTTCATAGCCAAGCTCATTGCTTTACATATTGTCTGCAGCTACTTCCTCACTAAAATGGCAAAGTTGAGAAGTTATGACAGAAACTGTATGCAAAGGCTAAAGTATTTGCTTTTGGGCTCCATATGGAAAAAGTTTGCTGATTCCTACACTAAAGGACACCTATATTTCTTTCTGGCCTGAATATCCATGATTCTAAGTACTTCCTTTATGTCTTACTGGGCTAAACTGGGACTAGCAGAGTAGTTGCATGATGTGAGAAAAATGATATAGAAAAGTATGGGTTCTTGGTAAGTTATATAGGCATCAGATTTCTATTTCATTCTGTACTTGAAAACAAGAATGAGAAGTAGTAATCCAACAGGCAGTACGTGGTGGTAGTATACAGATTAAAATCATTTACAGCATCTGCCCTGTGAGTTCATAGGGCTTTCACTCGTAGCCTTTAAGTATTTCCTTTTTACAGTGGTCCCAATAAAGGATGGTAGTTGTTTCGCAGGGATTAGTTTTGAACATAAAATGGACGATTATGTTGCACCGCTTTGCTATGAACACGTCAAATTCGCAATGATAAAACAGGCATTAAGGGGAGAAAAAAAAAGCCTCACTTTTATATACTTTATCTGAGTTGAAATTGTCTTTCAACTGTCTTTTTAAAATCTTTTTTTTTGTTCGCATTAGACCTTTATTGAAACACTAGATTTATTCAATAAAATCTTATTTGCTCTTTCTGCCTCCAGACTCTCCTATTTAAACCTTGCTGTCTACAACTGACAGACAGTATCTTAATCATATTTTGATTTTCTCTCCCCCTTTTCAAAATTCTTCTGTAGATGACTAGGATCTAGTTTCTTTTTCTCTAGAATATATGTATTTGGCAAAGTCAGTGTCTCTGCCTTTCCACAATCTTCAACAGTGGTCATGAACAGATATACATTCTTCTGGCCCTGGTATCTTCACTTCCCTTACATACCTGGTTTCCCTTCCAGGTTTAAACCTGACTAACATGCACCCAAATTCTGTTTCTGTGTATGCTGTACTGTTATTTTACAAAATTTTGTTTTAGGAATATAGTTGGGAACAAAGCAATATCAGGATAAATATCAGCTTTCTGGGATATAAACAAAACTTGGGAGTACTGTACTGAAATATATTATTTCATGGTCAATATTAAAAATTAGTTACTATAACCATCACTCGTGAAGTCCTCAGACAACGTTGGAATAAGGCAACCAAGGGATTTTTGCTTTTTGCTTGTTTCAAATTAAATAAATTAAGCCCCTCTCTTTTATCATTCAGACCAATTACTAGAATCTACTTGACTATAGAAAACAATTTCATTTGTTCTACCATCCACTTATCCATCCACAAGTGTGTTTTGGGTACATAGCTAATGCTAGGTCCTCTGGCAGGTCCTAGAGCCCTTGTGGAGTGCATGCTTTCCATGAATCTATTAAAACAGAAGGAAGGGCTTCCCTGGTGGCACAGTGGTTGAGAGTCCACCTGCCGATGCAGGGGACATGGGTTCGTGCCCCGGTCTGGGAAGATCCCACATGCCGCGGAGCGGCTGGGCCCGTGAGCCATGGCCACTGAGCCTGCGTGTCCAGAGCCTGTGCTCCGCAGCGGGAGAGGCCACAACAGTGAGAGGCCCGCATACCGCAAAAAAAAAAAAAAAAAAAGAAAAAAAAAAAAACAGAAGGAAAAAAAATAATATTCTCAAGTTTTTAAAGTATGTAAGTTAATATTATAAAATTAAAAGAATATTTATAACATATTTCATAATCTAAAACAATCAGAAGTTTAAAAAAAAGGTGGATTTGCCTTAGAGCAACTTAAGGATACAGAGGGCCATCAGTTACTAAATGAACTCAGTATAAACACTGTGAACTAATTACATATTATAACTATATAATGTCCATAAGAATATAAAATGGCTGGAAAATATAACCACTGTAAGTACTCAGCAGTGTATTTTCTCTTTAAAATTTTCCAATTTAGTTTTTCTTTCCCAATTGTTTATTTCTTGAATGTGCATAAACATCTGAGAGGGTGAAAAAATAAACGCCTATAGTGATTTCAAGCTTAGTTTCTGGAAGGTCCCATGTAGTTTAGCATATGTATAGACATTATATCTAAATCAGTATGCAGGCAATTTTCACAGTATAAAAATAAGTTATTTTCTGCCTCAATATAAACTACATGTGTAGCCTCCAAAAACAGACTTGTTATTCAATATTCTATATTCCATGGAATATACAGACCTTTGCTTCATGTTATTAATTGATCTAGAGCATCCATATGTAGTGATTTGCCCAGATAATGCAAGCTGATACCAGCCTGCGTGTAATTCTAAATATGGGCATTTTCTCTTCTGAAAACGTTCTGGTTTGCATGAAAATTTATATGAATACTTTAACTTTATTAGAACAAAAGAGAAAACTGTTCCCTTCTAAAATTATGTTATGAAATATATGACACAGGTAACTACAATCTATTATTTCGTGAAACAAAAATATTTCCCAAACACCATATCAAGGTAGACAATCCATTTCTTAGGGATACATTTATCTGCTACTGATGACAGATTCTTCATATTCAGTTATTCCTGTAGTAAGTAGTTCCGATATACCACTTTTAGATGGCCACACATGGTCTACTTTTTTTAAAGCTTCTTTTTTAATCCAAGATACAAAGATCATGCACTACATTCAGTTGTCATAGCTTATTAGTATCCTTTCATCTACAACAGTTCACAGCTTTCTTGCACCTCAAAACTTCCTAATTTTGGTATCCAGATTGCTTTTCTCTCCCCAAATTTAAAAAAAGTTTCCCCACGTTTAAATTCAGGCTACACATTTAGGCCAATAATATTCAATTTCATGGTCTATTCTTGATTTATATGCTGTTATTCATATCTCCTATCTCTGTGAAGAAGATTCATGCCTGTATGCTTTACTTCTAATTTCTCCCCTGGGAGCCTAGGAGATGATGTGTTACCTCTGACTATATTTCTATAGTATACTACAGAACACTTAATATAGTATATTACATATACCAATATACTTGATATACTATATTCAGGAAATTCTTCTGGTAAATAAGGTTTCTCTGACGTTTCATCATTCCTTGATTTTATATTAGGTTGTTGGAATGTAGTTCCAGCTCAGCTAGTCAAGAATATATGATAAGAGTCATAATAATTTTAGTGAATGAAAAACTAATATTGGTTTGAGGACTTTAGTAAAACCATTCTCTTTGATGAATCATGTCTTCTTTGCTTTAATCATCTTTATTGGCTAAAAGGAGACTTCCATATTGAAATACTAAACTGGGCAGTTTGAAATATTTTATTTGTGATGAAAGAGTATGATTTCTCTTTTTAGAGGGTATTGTTTTCATGTTAGAAGTTACCTATGATGGAAAAATCTTTGTTAACATCTACATTTAGTAAACATTTGTGTTATTTTTTGGACAACTTAAATTCTACTAATTTGTAAGCAAAAAGTAATCTGGAAAAGATGCTCAGCGATTAGGGCAATACAAAAAGAGCTATGCTTTTGAACACAGAATCAACTAAAACTGAATGAGAACATCCTTGCAGATAAATTGTGAATTTAACAGATGCAGAAAATTCCATTTACATTTCCCTCAACTCACATCCATTCCTATTCTATAAATTATTCTTCTAAGCTCAGAAGTGTCCCTGTTCCCTTCCAAAGTGAATTTCTATATTTGGTGTGAGCCCTTCTTGATTCATGATGTCCTTTCTGCACTATTTCTCTTATACCTATCAAGCATCTTTATTTTTACATCTCCAATGTTTCGGGTTTTTTTTTCCCTCTGTCTCCTAACAGACATAGATTTCTCCTCCATGAATAAAATTGTCCATACTCACTTGAATGTCTATCAATTTTACTCTCTTGTTTCACTGTCAAATTTTTCCAACAAGTGGTCTATGTTTAGTCATTTTTTTCCCCAAAATGTTTGCCTTTGGCAATCCAGTATCTGTTTCCACTATTCTTCTGAAATGTCTCCAAGGTAACCAAAGGATACGTTTCATGAAATCAAGTGGTCTGGTTTTAGTCTTCCTCCTCTTGACTTCTGCATAATATTTTCCACTTTCATGTAGTAAGAATAAATTTTCAGCCCTCATTTTTAACACCTAAGTTATTTTTCTATTTTAATTCAACTTTATAGAAAGACAGTTTACATAAAATACAATTTGACAATTTTGAATGTACACTTCTTTGAGTAAAGACAAATTTACACATCTATTTAGCCACCAGTACAACCTGCTCCCCGCAAATTTCCTTTGTGCCTATTCCTACTCAGTCTTCTCTGCATCCCTAACCCCAGACAACCACTGCGTTCTACACAAAAGATTTCTTCTGCGCCAGTGTTTTGTAAAAATGAAATCATACGATACGAACTCGTTTAAGCCAGGCTTCTCTTGCATGATGTTTCTGAAATTCATGCATTTTGCTATGAGTATCAGTAGTTTTACTTTTTTTTTTTTTTAATTTCCGAGCAGTAATCTATCATATGGACATACAAGCATTTGCTTACCCATTTTTTTAATGAATATAATTTTTCTATTTCTATTTATTAAGAATTTTTGTATGAAAATTTGTATCTTTATGTGGACATATGTGTGTTTTACTTGAATGATAACTGTAGTGGAATTCCTGGATCAAATTTTACGTGACTGTTGATAAAACATTGCCAAACTGTTTTTCAAAGTTGTACCCTTTTATATTCTGAATCAGCAATGCACGAGATCCTTAGGATTTTCTACATACGTGATAATTTCAACTGCAATCAAAAACAGTTTTACTTCCACCTCTCCAAATCTGTATGTCTATTATTTTTACTCCTTGACTTACTGTACTACTTAAGATCATACAGTAAAATGTTGAGTTAAAGTGGTGAGAGGCAAAATCCTTCCCTTATTCCCAATTTCACTTGGTTTTTCACTAAGTATAACATTAGTTTCAGTTTTTCATAAATACCAATTTTAGGTTAGGTTTGTTCCCTTTGGGACCTATTTTTCTCAGAGATTTTATCATGAATGGGTATTGAATTTTAATAAATGATTTTCCTGCATCAACTGAAAATGAAAAAAATATTTCATATATACCCCTATATTAACTATTTCTTACATTCTCCTTTGTGTGTATCTAAGTTTCCAACTGGTATCATTAACCCTCTGCTTGAAAAAATTTACTCATTGCTGTGTTGGCAATGAATTTTAACATCTTCTGTTGTGTGAAAAAGTCTTTATTTCTCCTTCATTTTTGAGGAATATTTTCACTGGACAAAGAATTTCAGGTTGGAAGTCTTTTCTATCAACACTTGAAAGATGTTCCATTATTTTCTGGTTTGCAATAATTTCTGACTAAATGTTGATGATAATTTTATTTTTGTAACTCATGTTTTTTTTTCCTGACAGTGATTTCAACATTTTAATTTTAAATTATTATAGATTAAAACTGACATTTTTACTTTGCGTGTAAATTTCTATGAGATTTAATACATGTATTGATCCATGTATCACCATCAGCCCAAGAAATCCTTTGAAAAATTCCTTTACAGTGATACCCTTTCCCACACATAAACCCTGACCACCACTGATCTGTATGGAGAATGTTCAAAAAATAAAAATAAAAAGGAAACATAACGTACACAACCCTTGGGATGAGTTTTTCTTCCACACAATAATTTTGATGAGATTCATCCAAGCAGTAAGGTTTATCAGTAGTTTGTTCCTTTTTTCTTCTGTTTGAATGCACCACAGTCCCTTTATTCTTTTACTCACTGAAAAACATTTGAATTTCTCCAGCTTCTGGCTATCACAAATAAAGCTGCTATGAACATTCATGTATAGGTTTCTATGTGAAGGTAAGTTTTCATTTTCTCTAGGGAAAATTTCAAGGAATGGGATTACTGGGTCATATGATAAGTGACTGTTTAACTTAATAAGAAACTTCCAAACCATTTTCCTCAGTGACTGCCCCTTTGCATTCTCAAAGCCGTGGGTGAGAGTGCCAGTTGCTCCAAATTCTCCCCAGCACTTGGTATTGGGTGGGCCAAAAACAGCCTTCAGTTTAAGTAAAACGACACATTTTTCACTTTCACCAAGAACTTTATTGAATAACGTATTCACCCTTTTGTTCCACTACCTTCTGCCATTTTTCAGGCAACTTCATAATTCCATCTTCCCAAAACTTTTTTATTTTTTTGAGCAAAGAACTGTTCCATGTTCCTTTTACAGTCTTCAGGGAAATGAATTTTTTTTCCATTAAGAGAATTTTGTAAAGACCGAGATAAATAGAAATCCGAAGGTGCAATGTCTGGTGAATGCAGTGGATGAATCAGAACTTCCCAGCCAAGCTATAACAGTTTTTGCCCGGTCATCAGAGAAACACATGGTCTTGCATTATCCTGATGGAAGATTATACGTTTTCTGTTGACTATTTCTGGACGCTTTTCATTGAGTGCAGTGCCGCTTTCAGTTAGTCGAATCGGGAGCAGGACTTGGAATTAATCGTTTGGGTTTTCGGAAAGAGCTCGTAATAGAGGGCTCCCTTCCAATCCCACCATATACACAACATCACCTTCTTTGGATGAGGACCAGCCTTTGGTGTGGTTGGTGGTGGTTCATTTTACTTGCTGCATGATCTCTTCTGTTCCACATTATTGTACAGTGTCCACTTTTCATCGCCATTCACAATTTGTTTTAAAAACGTAACGTTTTCAGTAGAGAATCGCATGCGGAAATGTGGTCAAGAAGGTTTTTTTCGCTTAACTTACGTGGAACCCAAACATCAAAGCAATTCACATAACCAAGCTGGTGCAAATGATTTTCAACGCTTGATTTGGATATTTTGAATATGTCGGCTATCTCCTGAGTGGTATAACGTTGATTGTTCTCAATTACTGTTTCGATTGGATAGCTATCAACTTCAACTGGTCTACCCGACCGTGGAGCATCACCCAGCGAGAAATCTCTAGCAGGAAACTTTGCAAACCACTTTTGACACATTTGATCAGTCACAGTACCTTCTCTATACACTGCACAAATCTTTTTGTGCATTTCAGTTGTGTTTTTACCTTTCTTGAAATAATAAAGCATAATATGCCAAATACACTGCTTTTTTTCTTCCATCTTCAATAGTAAAATGGCTACCCAAAACTTCACCAATTTTGATAGGTCTCTTTTTAAATGCACACTGGTATGACAGCTGCCACATACAATCTAACAAAATTGTTTCGAATGAATTAAAGACAACTAAGTGCTACTAGAGCCATCTTACGGAAGAAAATGAACAAACCTTTTGGCCCACACAATATTATCAGTATTTTTTACTTTAGTCGTTCTCATATGTTTGTAGTGTTGTGTCATCCTGGTTTTAATTTGCATTTACCTTCTGATAATGTCGACTATCTTTTTATGAACTTATTTGGCATCCTAATGTGATCTTTTGTGAAGTATCTGTTCAAGACATTTTTAAATGAGTTGTTGGTTTGCTTAATGTTGATGACTACTTTTTGAAATTTTCTCTTGAAACCTGGTTTTGAACAGTTTAATTATGATGTTCCATGGAATTATTTTCTTTGTGTCCATCCTACTTGAGGTTAGTTGAATTTCTTGGATCTTAGGATTAATAGTTTTCAAATTATTTGGCTATACACATACACACATATCGTCTCAACCTCCTTCATCTTGGACTCCAATTCCATGTATGTTAAACTGCTTGAGGAGTAGCCCTTGTTACTGACACTCCTTTCCCATTTCCAGGCTGCCTCAAGTCTATCTGTATTTCATTTCCTGACTTTGAGACTATCTGCTGTATCCCCATGATAATTAAGTTATCTCTAATGTTCTTGTGAGTTCTCAACCAAACACAAGTAATGCTCATGGAACACAGCAGTGATATTCAGGGCCATTCTGTGCGGTGGTGGAACAAGGTAAAGGGCACTAAGGCTAAGACACATACACACACGGCCCTCACCCCCAACACACACACACAAACATCTTCTCTTCTAATTAACTTGGGTCTGCTTCTTTATTACTATGGCAACTCTAGGCTCATGGTATTTCCAAGACCTCCTGAATAACAATTATCAAGATCTAAC
Organism: Leucopleurus acutus; assembly: GCF_964270905.1. Lineage (NCBI taxonomy): Eukaryota > Metazoa > Chordata > Mammalia > Artiodactyla > Delphinidae > Leucopleurus > Leucopleurus acutus. The sequence goes on along the minus strand of NC_139160.1, from coordinate 11,228,738 downwards.
GCCAGCGCTCCATCTACAACGGGACCTTCTTCCTTAAATCTAAACTCTAAAATAGGATCCTCTCAACTCTTTAAGAGAAGTCCAATGGCTCCTCTGAAGTGCATCCTCCATTGCTGCCTAAGCCAAATAAATAAAGCAATTTTGTTTTGTTTTAAATTAATGATAATGATCATTTATTCAAAAAGATGAGAGGGACTGGTGGGTGATGATTACATACAACTTCTATAAATTGACAAAGATTAAAACAATGGTGTACTCATGCAATAATAGAGCAGTGAAACAGATTTAAAAGTTCGGTAACCAACCCATTAGTATAACTATAACAATTTTGGACCAAACGTTGTTTTGCCATCTTTTTTTTTTTTTTTTTTTCGGTATGCGGGCCTCTCACTGTTGTGGCCTCTCCCATTGCGGAGCACAGGCTCCGGACGCGCAGGCCCAGCGGCCATGGCTCATGGGCCCAGCCGCTCCGCGGCATGTGGGATCTTCCCGGACCGGGGCACGAACCCGCGTTCCCTGCATTGGCAGGCGGACTCTCAACCACTGCGCTACCAGGGAAGCCCCTGTTTTGCCATCTTAAGCTGGTAGATTTTGATACTTGCATTATATACTCTAATTTGTACACATTAGTTTGCCCATTGAAAAGCTAGAATTTTCTTAGAGAAAGTTCACTAAGCTCCCCAAAACTATCATCTTAAAAATTACTAATTATAGCCAAGGGGAAGACACACACACACACACACACACACACACACACACACCCAAAAGCTATGCAAAAATAGCTACTGTTAATGAGTGAACTTAAAAGGTATGAACAACACTGATTACTATAGAATCATACAATAATAAATTTAACACAGGTTGACTAATAAAATGATAGACAAATTAAGAAAAGGAAAGGACATTATTTTAGCATGTGTTTTAAAGGACACAGACAGTATAAACTACCAATAATTAATTATTCTATAAGAAAAGAGTTAAATAGATACACATGTGAATCAAGAAAAACTGAATATAAAACAACAAAGATTCAATTCAAACATATTTTATGATTACTTGAAATCAGGAGTAATTGTCTTTTCTTTTCATAAGACATTAAAATATCTTCAGTTACCTAAATCCAGTTTTGTTCCTACCATACCTATACATATGATGAAATCAAAAGCATTGAGATTTATTCATCAGAAGCACTATTTCTGAACAGAAATATTCAATAACTAAAGATATTTTTATCATATTACTCTCCTGAGCTCTTCACAATAGTTTGACAGTTTTTCTTCTCAGAGGAGAGGAAGAGTGTGTCAAATTATGGAAAGAAGGGAAATGGAGGAGAGGGAAAAAGAAAGAATGATCAAGAGTACATGTTCAAGAATGAGAACATGACAGGATATATATTTCCATAGTCTGGGGCAGAGAGCAAGAATGGACCTTGGGTGACTATAGGATCCAAGGCATGGGTGTGGATGATTGATCAATATTAGGAATTCTCACCACAGAACACAAAAGTTTTATCTACCTTCCCTTATTTTCAAAACTTACCTCTACCAAACATTATCAGTAACACAAATAATATTGTATTCAAGTACAAGGAAAAAAATATTCAATATTATGTACCAGAATCTAAGTTAGGCAATGTTAATAAAACCAATAAAATACTTCCTATTTACAAGTGAAAAACAATTTTATTAATATTGTATAAATAAAATGGCACAGAAGCACAGAAGAGAAGGCATTAATTTGGCATAAGGAACCTGAAGCAGAACTCAAAGGATGAGAATAATTTGGGGGAAAGAAAAAAGGAAAAAGATCCAATGCAGAAGGAAGGGTTGTACAAAAACAAAGCAATGTGACAATGTGTAACTTATTGAATGTTAAAGGAATGTCCTCTATAGTAAGAGGACAGAGACTAGTTGAGTCTGAAAAGGAAGGTTATGACTAAATGGTGAGGATACCTAATGCTGTTCTGGAATACAGCAGAGGATTCTAGATTTTTTGATTGTATGGCCTAGCAGAAATTTGGAGGACCATATCTTAAGGTTGTCAACTTTCTATTGTGCCAAGTAATGGCATTTACAAAACGAAACTCAAAACTTAAAAATCTACCATTTGCTATCATCATTTCATTAAGAAAAATCATTTTAACACAAAAGAAGAGTATGAACATTACACCAACGTAGTTTTAAAAATAGGATATTTAATTAAATTCTTTGGATTCAGAAAAGTGAAAAAGTAAAATTGTATTCTATCAAGGGAACACAAAGTGAATTCTTAATATATAACTTGGTCTAACGTTTCCTTTTTAGCACAGTCACCTTTATAAAAATCCAAGAGGATTATTCTTAATGCTGCTTCAACTCAATTCAGAGTATTTGAGGTAAACTTAGGGAAGCCCAAGAAAAATAGCTCTCAATTACAGGCTATTTCTCCTACCTTCTCTCTGCAGGGCTGGGAAGAAATAAGAAACAGTCCAGATGTCTGGCCATGGAAAATTCTGGAAAGGGGGCTACAGGTATGGGGTTCTGACTGACCAACATAGAGCAGTTAAAAAGTCATCTGACAGTAATTCCTTAGAACTCAAAATTGTCACAAACTCATTTAGGAACCAATAATACAAGTTTTATAACTTCAAATAATTCCTTCTTTGCTTTGGCTGCTGGAAAACAGTGCTGAATTTGCATCCCAATTCTAATAACAGTACAGGATCCATTACTAACACTACTATATTACTAACTTTATTCCATGTTTATTTTTGCATGTATTTGTTCACTATTTATGAATTTCTTTGGTAAATTTGTCAGTTAATTTCTGGAAAAGATATACATAAATACTGAAAAAATTAAAAGACTTTTAGGGAATGAGGAAACATTTGAGATTTAATTTTTTAATGATGTTTATTGAATTTTTTTTCTTATTATAAAGGTAACACATGTTATAGGGTCATTACACTATTCTCTTGACCTAGGACACTCTTCTAGTAAGCTGTATGGCTCACCTCCTTTAAGTCTTTGCTGAGACGTAACTTTTACTACTGGCTTATTTAAAATTAATCACCTCTTTAAAACTGCAACCCGGGCTTCCCTGGTGGCGCAGTGGTTGAGAGTCCGCCTGCCGAAGCAGGGGACGCGGGTTCGTGCCCTGGTCTGGGAATATCCCACATGCTGCGGAGCGGCTGGGCCCGTAAGCCATGGCCACTGAGCCTGTGCTCCGCAACAGGAGAGGCCACAACAGTGAGAGGCCCGCGTACCGCATAAAAAAAAAAAAAAAAAAAAACTGCAACCTAACCCTGACACTTCTATAATACCAATCCCCTGTGTTGTACTTATCCTTTTACATAACACTTACCACCTCATATGCTATATAATTTAATTACTTATTTTGCTCAGTATTTATTTATGTTCTCTCTTTGATAGAATATAAGGTGACCAAGACAGGGATCTTTGTTATTTACTAATATATTCCAAGTATCTAATAGCACTTGGCCTAGAGCAAGAACACTGTATTAAGAAAAAAATGAATAGCCCTCCATGTGTCACTATTCTAAGAGCTTTACAGGCATTATACAATTTAATCCTTACAAGAACCCTGGGAGGGAGGTGTTATCATTGACTACATCTTATAGAAAGCAACTAAGCTACAAAATGGCTACGTAACTCACAAAGGTCATACAGCTAAGAAAGCAGTGAAACAAGGGTTTAAATTCAGGTTATTAACTATTATTGTTTCCCCTAATAGAAACAGATTGTGTAAAAGCAGTTGAGACAATGACAGAACAGGTAAGGAAAACTTCCACAGTAAATAGGAAGTAAAAAGCAAATATGTGTGTGTGCGTGTGTGTGTGTGTGTGTGTGTGTGTGTGAGAGTGTATGTATGTTTGCAAATATATAAACATATATATAAATATATATATACCTGCTAAATTCAAGGAATAGCACCTAAAGCCATTATTCACGTACAGGATCATCTAGATATTGATTACCCCTTTCTGAAGCTCATGAATATTTATAGAACAAAACTTCTGTTTAAAGAAGTAAGGCTTCGGACAACCATATTTTTCAAAGCTCCTAATACAGATGCTTATATTAAATCTTCCCAACAGTTAATTTATCTTCTTTGCCTTCTCACTCCATTTAAGCTGCTGACGAGTAGATAACAGCTTCATCAATTCCCAGTTAAGTATTTCTTTACATTTTCTCAGTTAAGGATTCTCATATTACACATGGTATGCGTGAATAAGAAAAGTCACTTGAAGCATCACTTTAAGAGTCAGAAGGGGATTTTAGAGATCATTGCTTAGTAAACATGCCACCCTAATGAAGGATATACAGCAGCCCTAATAGATTGGGATTATAAGGGCCAGAGCCTCCCATTCCAACACTTTTTCAAAGTTCTTCATTCTGTTACTAGCATTGACTGTGCAAACATGCTACTTTTTTTTTTTAAATGAATAAGGAGAAAGCATACATGAGTATCTTACTAGAATTTGTGGAAGCAATGTCTTTATATTCTTTTGTGAATAAATATTCCTCTAGTAGCACAAGTTATGCCATGATTAATAGATACATTATAGGAAACTAAAATAATTAGAATAGAGAGAGAAATCATACCTTCTATCAATAGCTCTTGTCCATGACTGCCAAGAAGTGTACGAGATAGGAATGGGGCAAAGTCTACAAAAATTTCACGAAGAAGAGGAGCAACTTTTTCTAAAGCTCTTTCAAGTTTTGCAGTGATGCTGTTGAAATTAAGACATAAAGACTAGTAAATATGGTTCAATATAAAAAGTCAAATAAACTTTACTTCTAAATTAAAACCTTTAAAATTATAAAAGTCCAATTCTAACCCACTGAATAATAACAGCTTCATGTAGAAGGGACACTGTAGAGTTTCACATCAGTCATAAGGCTACTCAAAAGACTGTTGCTAAATCAGATTGATTATACTCTGAAAAGGAATCAGGATCCTGTCACCCACAAGGGCCACAGATTCTGTCCATAACTCTAGGAGCTTCAAGAAAAGAAGTTCCTGTATGGCTTCTTTGTCTATCCTTCTTTCCACCAAAGAAGGCTGTTTCGAATACCTACTACATGGGTCACTGTGAAAGTTACAAAGAATGAGCTCTTGTTCTCAAGAGTTCCCTGAAAATTTCCTGAAAAGCAGGACAAATAAGGGGATAACTGAATTCAGTATGATACAGGTGAATTGCTTTGCCAAAGTAGGCATTTTCTATTTCATAAGCCCACTTACTTTTTATTTACCAATCATTGTATCATTCATTATTTATATTGCTGACTATTAAATTTCAAGTTATATGACTTTATATAAGCACTACCTGACATTCTTGAAAGTACCTTGAGCAAGATATGTAAAAGTAAAAACACAGATAAAGAAAATAATTCTGCTCAAATAATTTGGTAACATCCAACTGTCTCTCTTACAAGTAAGTGCTTTAGAGTAAGACTGCTTGAACTGGAATGCTGGCTCCATCGTATGCTACCTAGGTGAACTTGGGACATTAGACTTCCTATGTCTGCAAAATGAAGATGGTAACAGTACCTACCAGGTGAAGGTTAATGAGCTAAGGCATGTAAAGTGCATAGAAAAGTGCTTGGCACATAGTGGGAGGTCAACAATGATAGCTCTTGTAACTGCTACTTTGAATAGAACACATCTGTATTTAATCTTACAAAATGTGACTCTGATATATTTGAACCAAAACAAAATCAATATAATAATCTTAGATGAGCACACATTCTTCTACACAGAAGACATGTACAGTAAGGAATTAAACAATACTTTACAGTAATAAAAGTTCTGCCACAATGCTAAGCAACATTTTTGTTATGTATGAGGAAAACATAAATGACAAAAAGGTAATTAATCACAGAATAATTTGCAATGTATTATTAATACTTAAAACTGAACTATTCCATCTTTTTTTAAGTGAATAGCGAGGGATTAGGGAATAATCTAGGATGCTCTTTCCTAACTTGGAAAGAGCATGATCTGAATCCTCTGTGGACACAAAGCCTCATCATTAACACTTCAATTTAAGTTTACTTCCTCTTATTTGGGTCAACAGCTTTAGAGAAAGAAGAACTCAGAGGAAACTCAGGTTTAGTAACTTCCACAAACACTTAAAGAGAATATTCTGGAGGAACAACTTTAAGCAAGAAAAAAGGACCTGGGTGGGGCTTTGCAGACTTGCTGAAGACAAAGAGTTTTCAATATTCTCCTCTACTCTGTTACTCCTGGAGCAAACACTGACATTAAGGCAGTGGTTCTCAATCTTTGGTGTAGGTTGGAATCACCTGCAAGGCCTGTTTAAACCCAAACTGCTAGGGCCCCAGCCTTAGAGGTTCAGCAGGTTTGTGTGTACCGACACAGTTTGCACTTCTAAAAGATTCTCAGGTGGCCTGATACTGCTTATCTAGGAAACACGTTTTGAGAAAAACTGTTTTAATGAAAGTACTTACTATTATTAAGTTGTAATAAAACAGCTAGGAAAGGAAGGACTACCTGAAGTCACAGAATAATCATCATAATAATGAGTTAGCTCTGAATTTTAGAGAATATAGACAGAACTTCTTTTTTAGATCCATTATTTCATTCATTCTTTCTAATCTTCAGGATCATGTTTGATGAAGCTTCTCAGCTAAAGTAATCCTCTCTACCAAGGAAAGGTAAGTAAGAATGGTAAAAGAGAACCTATGAAGAGGAGAAAAATCTAGATATAATTACTATTGTTTTTGCACCTGAATTCTGAGTGAAGCATGAATATTTATTTTTACTTAAGATTAACTGAGTAAAATTACGTTAGAAAAATTCTAGATTTATAGAGGTTCACATCAGAGTTATACTATTGGATCATAATATACTACTATCTAATTGAAGTCAGAAACATTTTCCCTAGTTTAAGATTTGTTTTGCATATTTTACAGGTTTCTGTATAATAATTTAGAGGCTTCAGAATTGCAAAAGTACTGTTCTTGGTGATTAAATTAAATATCAAATAGAAACTGATTAATCTATACAACTAATTACATGTGTGTATGTAAATGTGTATTAATTACCTTTACTTAAGGGTAATGGACAAAAAGATATTTCTCAGTGAGTGAATCCCTATAATAAGACTTTTTGCAGCTATTTTCTTACAAAATGTTAACAGAACATTAAATGATGCTTTTATAAATCATTCTGCAACCATAATTTAAATATTCTAATAAAGGGCAAAAAAATGCTAACATTTTACCCAGCAAGAGATTAAAGGTTTTAAATACAGGAGATTATTATCAAATAATACTGCCAGATTTCTCTATCAAGCAAAAACAAAATATTCTAAGTGGAAAAGTTGCATCATCACTTTTTCATAGTGAAGAAAATGGACATATAGATTCATCATAATGTGTTTTAAAGTAAACATAGTGTAAAGTATGTTCTCTTCATTCTTACACAATTTAAATTCTCAAAGGAAATGATATAAACATAAATTTTAGCTTTATACCCTCCCTCCTCTATCACCTGGAAGATAACCACCAATTACTAAAAAAAAAATTTTTTAAAGATATATTGTGCCTATATTGTTATTTCAATTATCATCTCAAATAAATACACAGTATAAAACTATTTTTTCCCAATCCCAAGGCACATGAAAAATGTATCTGTTAACATGTTAAAAATTCTTTAAAATCTTAATAAGGGAGAACTCTTTGACTTTATAGCTTATAAAAATAAATAAATTATTCTTTCTTTTGAATGTAATTTTCATTTTAAAAGCAGAAGGAACCTATAGCTACCAGAAATAAAACAAGGTCCTTTGGCAAATTATTTTCTAAAACAACTAGCGTATTTCACTTACTTTAGGGAAAACACCAAGTACTAATTTTTCATTTGGAAGTTTTCATTTATTCAAAAAACATTCACTTAGTCTAAGACATTTTGTGCAGAGAAATAATACAAATGTAGACTTGATGGGGAATTTGCCCTACATAGTCTAGTGTGAGGGTTATAATCTTAATAATCTGTTTATAACTTGTTAATATTTTAGAACATTCTTGGGACCTAAATATAGAGTTTGTCAACTCTAGGCTGATATGCATTCTCTTAAGCTACTCATTCCTCTCTCCCCACTTTATTCTTTTTCATTCTCTTCAGTCACACTAACTATGCTTATGATGCTATTTTGACTTTGGCTATTTTTCTTGATAGTAAGTACAAATTTTTTTAAGAAAGAGAATTACTGATTTCCATGAACACAATTATGGTTGCGACTTGGGAAATTTATCAACCACTCTAACAAAATGACCAATGATAGGAAAACTAAACATTCAAAGGATATAATAATGCTTTAGATGAATTTCTACAGCTCTAGTGCCTGGATTAAAACAATATGACTTAAAACACAAGAGTTTAGTTTAAAAAACACAATCATATATTGTTTTTTACCTATATTAAGGAAATCTCATTTAGAGGGGTTTACAGATTCTAAGTAATTTGTAGGAATAAAACTATAAATAATCCATTAGAGAAAAAACACATAAAAATCCATGGCTGCAACCATTATCATATATATACACATACATGAAAATTAAAGACACTATAGGAAACTGGAAGAGAATATTAACCTATAAAAAATCAAATGGAAATTCCAGTACTTACACAAAAATTAAAATTAAGAATGCAGAAGATTAGAAACAGTTAAAAAGAGAATTAGTAAAGTGGACTAAGGTTAAAAAGAAATACTAGAATAATGGAGAGAGAGAAATAGATAGATAGATGAGAAATACAGAAAATATCTAATATATGTGTAATTCAAATCCCAGAGAAAGAATAGAATGATTCTGAAGCAATATTAGAAGAGGTAATGGCTAAGAATTTCCCATTAATATCTTTAAAGCATTAAAAGGAAATAGCTTCCAACCTAGACTCTACTTTGGTTCAAAATATCCCTCAAAAATAGAGGTGAATTTCAAAGATATTTAGTTAAATAAGAAGTGAGGGAATTCAGGAGTGTCAGGCCTCACTAAATGAAATACTAAAGGGGGTGTTCTTTAAGACGAAAGAAAATGATAGCACATGTAAGTCAGATATTCAAAAAGGAATGATGAGCAAAAGTAAATGTTAAAAATTTGGATAAATCTAAATATGTTGACCAATAAAATAGTAATTATATTCTCTTGTTGCATTTACAATTGTTTTTTTTCAGTACACGGGCCTCTCACTGTTGTGGCCTCTCCCATTGCGGAGCACAGGCTGTGGACATGCAGGCTCAGCGGCCACGGCTCACGGGCCCAGCCCCTCCGCAGCATGTGGGATCTTCCTGGATCAGGACACGGATCCGTGTCCCCTGCATCGGCAGGCGGACTCTCAACCACTGCACCACCAGGGAAGCCCTTGCATTTACAATTTTATGTGCACAAACACACACACACACACACACACACACACACACACACACGTGCATACACATATGTATAAGTGTGTTTGCTAAATTTGGAGTAGATGAAGTTAAGCTACACTGAGATCCATACATTGTCTGGGAAGAGGACTTATATAAATCAGGAATTAATGCTGCAATCTAGAAGATGATCACTTAAAACACTATTTCTCAAAGTGTATTCTTAGAGCCAGCACACCAAGATCACTTCATGTAATGGTTAATTTTATGTGTCAACTTGACTGGACCACAGGGTGCCCCTAACATCTGTTAGGGTGTTTCTGGATGAGATTACAATTTGAATGGGTAGACTGAATAAAGCAGACCGTCCTCCCTAATGTGTGTGTGTTCATCCATTCAACTGAAGACGTGAATAGAACAAAAGGCTAGATAAGAGAAAACCCCTTCTACTTGATAGTTGGTCTTTGCTGGCCTTCAGACTCAACTGAAACATCAGCTCTTCTGGGGTCTTGAGCCTCCCAGCTTCCATACTGGAACTTATACCATCAACTTTCCTGATTCTCAGGTCTTCAGTCTTGAACTAGAACTACATATTGGCTCAGCAATGTGTTTTAACAGGCCTCCCATGTAAATCTGTTGCATACTGATGTTTAAGATCCACTGCACTAAGGAAAAGATAATAAGGTATAAACTTCAACCTAACAGTTTCTTGTTACTTCTCTCTAGTGAATGTTTCTTAATGGCAATATGAATAAAATTGATTAATCACTGCCAAGACTTGGAAGCAAGGAAGGAAAGCAGAAACAAGCTCATAATAAGCATCAAGAATAAAAAGGAGGGGGCTTCCCTGGTGGCACAGTGGTTAAGAATCTGCCTGCCAATGCAGGGGACACGGGCTCGAGCCCTGGTCTGGGAAGATCCCACATGCTGTGGAGCAACTAAGCCCGTGCGCCACAACTACTAAGCCTGCACTTTGAAGCCCGTGAGCCACAACTACTGAGCCCGTGAGCCGCAACTACTGAAGCCCGTGTGCCTAGAGCCCATGCTCCTCAACAAGAGAAGTCACTGCAATGAGAAGCACATGCATTGCAACGAAGAGTAGCCCCCGCTTGCTGCAACTAGGGAAAGCCCACTGTAGCAATGAAGACCCAATGCAGCCAAAAATAAATAAAAAAAATAAATTTATTTTTAAAAAAAGAATAAAAAGGAGGGACTTTCTTACAGATTATATGAATGTTAAAATAATAATAAGAGAATATTATGAACTACATTATGCCAACAGAATCTACCAAAACTTACACAGGACAAAAACTGAAAATCTGGGGATACTTGTAACATTTTAACTTAAAAACTTTCCCCAAAAAGGAAATCTAGGATCAGATGTCTTTGCTTGTGAACTCTACCAAATATTTTAGAAAACAAAGAAAAACAAATAAAAAATATCAATCTTACATAAGCTCTTCAAAAGGTAAAACAGATTTTACATCACAAAGAAATTGGATTTCTTTCAGGAATTAAAGGTTTGTTTAGCATTTTTAAAATTAAAAGTCAATATCATAGACCATGTTAGCAGAAAAAGGAGGAAAACCACATGGTCAACTCCATGACTTACCCTCTCTTTAGAGATAAAATTCTATACCCATAATGATGGTAACTTGGTTAATTATAAACACAAGAGAATTCTTAAATTTGATAAAAAGTATCTTTATTAAATAGGAGACATCATAATTAATGATGAAATGTTCAAAGCTTTTCATTTGAGATGAAGACAAGAATGCCTTTTCTAACCGCTTCTATAGAAAACTGTACTGGAGATACTAGGTGATACTATAAGTCAGGAAAAAGAAATAAAAAGGTGTAAGTATTTGTATAATGGGGGATAAAACTGCCAACATTCATGGATCAAATGACTGTCCATACATGCTTAGTTAGAAAGAATTATAGATAAATTAGGAAACGTAAGTATCAAATTCTACTTTTCACCTTGAAGGGGTTAAGATGGTCTACAATTACCTCCCATGCTAACAACTAGAAAATTTTACAAAATGTGGAGAACAACTATTTTCATACAAAATGTGGGGTACAAAATCCTGAGGAAAGAGAAACAAATGAGGTGAGTCCCACCATCACCCAGATTTCCTACATGGAGGTATTTCCCATATTAGGGCAGATACAGAATCCAGCAACCTTTCTCAGTTGACAAGATTAAAACTGTAGTTCAAGGAGGCAAAGGTGAATAGAATTTGGAGGGCATAGTATGCAAGAGGAAGGTGTATGGAGAGCACAGTAATCTTTGGCTGAGTAACAATCTAGGTATGGGATGCCTGAAAGCTCCCAAGGTTAGAGTAGAACAACTTCTGAAGAAAGAACAATTATGGAGGAGTCATAACAGGCATCTTCTACATCTCACACAGGTCTAGAATTGTCTGCGTTCCCTCTGGCCAAAAAGGAGGGACCTCCTTAGATATACTGAGCGTTCAGGAGAAATCCAGCACACTTTCTAAGTGGCAACATTAGCCCAAGAATAAAGGCCACCCTAGATCTGCCTTAAAAGATCTTAAAAATGCTTCATGAGGAAGAATGGTCTTTCGAACAAATGGTGCTGCAACAAATGGACATTCACAGGAAAAAATATAAACCTGGACATAAACCTCACACCTTACACATAAATTAGCTCAAAATGGGACCCCGACTTAAAACTAAAACTACTACTTAAAACCACAGAACTTTATAGAAGACACAGGAGAAAATCTTCAGTACTTAAGGTGAGGTGAAGAGTTCTTAGACATGACATCATAAGCTAGACTACAATAAAAATGCAAAGTTTCCTCTGCCAAAGACTTTATTAAGAGGACGAAACACGTGAGCTACAGTCTGGGAGCAAATACTTGGAAACAACAATTTTGAAAAAGGACTTGTACTTAGAATACTGAATTCTTAAGGCTCAAAAGTGAAAAAGTAATCTAATTATAAAATGGGCAGAAGATATAAACAGACATTTTGCTGAAGAGAACACACTAATGGAAAATAAGCACACAAAAAGATGTTCAGAATCATCCATTAGGAAAATACAAATGAAGACCACAATGAGATATCACTACATACCTACCAGAATGGCCTTAAAAAAAAAAAGACAATCCCGAATGCTGGTGAAAATGAAGAGAAACTGGACTATTCATACATTGCTGGTGGGAGTCTTTTATAACACTAAATAGGTACTTACCATATTAGCCCAGTAATCTCACTCTGGGCACTTATCCCAGAGAAATGAAAATGTATGTTCACATAAAAACAAATGTTTATTGTAGCTTTTTTGGTAGTAGCCAAAAATGGAAAAAACCCGAATGTCTTTTAGTGGGTGAATGGTTAAACAAACGGTCGTACATCCATACCATGAAATAATACTCAGAAATACAAAAGGACCCATTAATACACACAACACTTAGATGGACCTCATGGCATTATACTGAGAAAGGTCAATCTCCAAAGTCACCTCTGAAACACTTAGAAGTCAAAGAAGAAATCATAGAGAAACTTAGAAAAAATACTGTATGAAAATTAAAACAACACTAAATTTCTGAAATACAGCTAAAACAGTGCTTAGTGGAAAAGTTATGGCTTTAAATGCTCGTAATGGAAAAGAAGAAATCTAAAATCAAAGAGCTAAGCAAGGGATTGGCAAATGTTTTCTGTAAAGGGTAAGATACTAAATATTTTAAGATTTTAGGGCATACTATCCCTGTTGCAAATACTTAACTCTGCCATTGTAATGTGAAAGCAGTCACAGGCAATATATAAACAAATGATGTGACTGTATTCCAATAAAAGTTTATTTACACAAAGTTTATATATAAAGTTTATGATGGCAGGAAGATTTGGTCCCTGGGCTGTAGTTTATAGACTCCTGATCTAAGTTTCCACCCTAAAAATCTAGAAAGAGAAAAGTAAGTAAACCTGAAATAACTAAAAGGAAATAAAAAGAGTGGAATTTGATGTAATAGAGACAGAAAAAAAATTAATGAATTTAATGTCTAATTTCTGGGGGGAAAATTATAATATTGAAAAGTCAATGGGTACTCTAATAATGCTAAAATGAGAAAAGGCATAAATTACAAAATCAGGAATGAAAGAGGAAACATCATTAGAGATCCTACAGGTATTTTAAAATAATAATATAATAATAAAATTATGAAAAACTTTTATGGCAATAATCCAATAACTTAGATAAAATGACTAAATTCCTAGAAGTCACAAATGACCAACACAGATGCAAAAAGAAAACAGAAAATCTGAAATAGTCACTTATCCAATGAAAGAATTTAATTTGTAAAACCTCCCCAGTAAAAAAAATATCCCAGGCAGAGATGGCTCCACTGGTGAAATCTCAAAGCTACAAGAATAAATAACACTAAAGCTACAAGTGACATTATCTTTCACACAGAAAATAATAAGGAAATTACAGATAATACTGAGTTGAGAAAAGTCTAAACAATCTAACAAAGACTACTAAATTTAAGTGGATTAAGCAAAACTGCAAGACATAAAATCAGTGTACAAAAGTCAGTTGTCTTTCTATATACTACCAACACACAAAATCTTTCTTTTTTGTTTTCAGTCCTATTGAGATATAATTAACAAGACAATCATCAATTTGCTCTCTGTTAAGAAAATTTACTTGCATTTTCTATCATTTTATATAAATGGAAACATATAGTATTTATCCTTTTTTGTTTGTCTTCTAACTCAAAATTGGAAATTTAAAGTAAAAATTTTAATTTAGAATATCATCAAAGACATGAAAAACTAATAAAAAAAAGACAAAACTAAGTACAAGACCTTTAAAATGAAAGCTATAATAAGTTGCTAGAGAAATTAAAAACCTCAATGAATGGAGTTATAGACAATGTTTGTAGATTAGAAGGCTCAATATTATTAAGATATCAATTCTCCCTAAATTTAAATAAATATCCAACACAATCCTAATTAACATTTCAACAGGATTTTTTTTTTAGAAATTGGCAAGCCCATTCTAAAACATATAAGAAAATGCAAACAATCTAGAAAAGTCAAAGCAACGGTCAAAAGAACAGAGTTAGAGGACTTATACTACCTGATTTCAGGATATTCTATAAGCTATAGTAATAAAGTGGGGTACTGGCGTAAGGACAGCCATATAGATCATGAAGTAGTATGGAGTCCAGCAATAGGTTCACGCATAGACAGCCAATTGATTTTATACCAATGTGCCAAGGTAATTCAGTGGTGCTGAAACACTGATATACATATGGATAAAAACAAAACTGAAACTTTACCTCACCACACACACACACAAAAATGAAGTGAAAATGGATCATAGACCTAATCATAAAAGCTAAAACTACAAAACTTTTAGAAGAAAATATATGAGAATATCTTCATGACTTTCGGCTAGGTAAAGATTTCTTAAGATACAAAGGCACAAACCATAAAGGAAAAGAGTTTTTGAAACGATGGACTTGGTGAAAATTAGAAACTTCCTGTTCTAAATAATTTTAACAAAATGAAAATATAAGCCACAGAATGGAATATCTGACACAGGACATACAATCAGAATACATACAGAATGGTGACATTTCACAAGAAAACAACCCTACTTTTTAAAAAAATAGCAAAATATTTCAACGGGCCATTAACATATCAGAAAAAAAAAACTCATCATCTTTAATCATTAGGAAAATAGAAAATAAATCCAAATGAGATATGATTACCCAGAAAAGTCTTAAATTATAAAGTCTTAAAAAGACTGAGAATGCCAAGTGTTGACAAAAATATGGAACTTTTACACATTGTTGAAAGGAATATAAAATGATACAACTGCTTTGCAAAACAGCTCAGTAGTTTCTTATCAAGATAAGCCTATACTTCCTATTCAACCAGTTGTTTTACTCCTATTTACCCAAGATCATATGTCTACAATACAGTTGTATTCAAATGTCCATAGAATCTTTATTTATAATAGCCCCAATCTGGAAAAAACCCAGATGTCTATCAACAAGTGAAGAGATAAATAAATAGTGGGATAGCCATATAACAGAATAATACTCAAGAATAAAAAGGAATGGACTGGGCTTCCCTGGTGGCGCAGTGGTTGAGAGTCTGCCTGCCAATGCAGGGGACACGGGTTTGCGCCCCAGTCCAGGAAGATCCCACATGCCGCGGAGCGGCTGGGTCCGTGAGCCATGGCCGCTGAGCCTGCGCGTCCGGAGCCTGTGCTCCGCAACGGGAGAGGCCACAACAGTGAGAGGCCCGCGTTCCACAGAAAAAAAAGGAATGGACTACTCATAAACAAAAAGACATGAATGAATCTCAAAATCTGAGTGAAAGAAGGTAGGCACAAGAAAGTGTATTCTATATGATTCCATCTATGTGAAATCCTAGAAAAGACAAATTTATATTATGATATTAAAAAGCATATAAATGCTTGCCTGGGGAAGGATGGGGTAAATTATAAATGGGGCACAGGGAACGATATGGAGTGATAAATATATTCCACATCTTCATTGTGGTAGCGGTTGTATGGGCATATAAACTGTTCAAAACTCGTTAAAATGTACACTCAAACTGAGTATTTTTAAATTGAGCTTAAACAATATAAACAAATGATCTCAATAAATTTATTTTGGAAACTAGAGAAACGAAGATACAAACACAAAATACTTAAATTATAGGAATATATCATATAAAAAACATATAAGACTTCCACATAAAAATCTAAAAATCATTACTGGAAAAAAATTTTTTTAAAAACTAAAGAAATGGGAGGAATAGAAGCTGTTCATAGTTTGGAAGTCACAATATTGAAAGAGATCTATAGATGAAATATAACTCCAGTTGCAACAGATCTATAAATTCCATTCCTTGCTAAAATCCCAGCAAGTTGTTTTCAATATGGATACTGATAAACTGATTCTAAAATTTAAATGGAAGTGCAAAGCATCAAGAATAGCTTAGGCTTCCTTGGAAAAAAAAAAAAAGGACAGGATGGGAAGACATTACTTATCCAGATACTGATCCTTATTAAACCTAAAGCTAATTATGACAGTATGTCACAAGGACAGACAAACAGACAAATTGGGTAGAATCGAGTGCCAAAGCAGAATCCAGTATACAGGAACACTTGATTTGTGACAAAAGTAGCAGAGCATGGGAGACAGGAGAGTTTCTCAAATAAATGTCACTGGGTCATCTTGACATCCATAGTACTCCTACGTCATAAAATTCACAAAACTCAATTCCAGATGAACTATGTATCTAAATATAAAAAGCACAAATAAAGCAGCCAGAGGATGAGATGGGGAAAATGTAGGCAAAGATTTCATCTATAACATAAAAAGCACTGAAAAACAAAAACTCGATAAATTGAGTTTCATTAAAATTTACAACTTGTGTTGATCAAAACATATCACATAGATAATAAGAAAAGCCACAGAATGGGAGAAGATATATATACAACATATAATCATCAAAGGGCTCATTTTCAAAATGCATAAGGAGAAGAGACTTTACAAATTAAGAAGACAACTCAACGTTTTAAAATGAGTAAGAGATTCCAACAGGGAAATCACAAAAGAGGAAAACCAAAAGACCAATAAATATATAAGAAGGTGCTCAACCTTGTTAACGATCAGGAAAATACAAACTAAAAATACAATGAAATACCACTATACTTCTACCAAAATGGCTAAAATGTAAAAGTGACAATACTAAGTATTGTTAAAGATATAAAAAATTAGGCACTCTCATACGCTGCTAATGAGTTAGTAAACTTGCATTAACCACTTTGGAAAACATTTGGCATTATCTAGTAAAACTGAACATACACAAACACTATGAATCAGCAATTCCATTCAGTTATTTACCCAACAGATATGCATACAAATGTGTAGTATACCCAAGAGTAATATACAAGCAGCACTGTTATGTAAAAAAGCAGCATTATTTGCAATAGTCCCAAACTGGAAAATTCCAAATGCCCATCATCAATAAAATAGATTAATAAATTGTAGTATACAACCACTAAGGAATGAACATGAACAAAACTATTGCTACAGGCAATACAGATAAATCTCATAAACATAATGTTGAGTAAAAGTAGCCAGAGACAAAAAGAATACATACCGTGCAACTCCACTCATATAAAATTCAAAAAAGACAAAACTAATCTAGTATTAAGTCAGAGTGATGAATTTGAAGAGGAGCAAGAATAGTGGCAAAAAAAGGAGCAAAAGGTGGGGGCTTTGTGGTACCTGTAACGTTCTATTTCTCGCCTTGAGTGATAGTAACATAACATCGTTCTTTCATTGAGCTTTTACACTTCAATTAAAAATGTGAATACACACACATACTGTGTGTATGTATATGTGCAATTTAACTCCAAGCATTTTGGTCAAACTCTTCTAGGAATTCTCTCTGACATGCTACTGCAAATCATTTTTATCTATTAATCGCGATAGAAAAGATAATGTTTGGTGATTCAACTTCCAATTATATATGTTATATATAACTCTGCAGATTTATTTTGAAAGTCTATATTTTAAACTCACCACCCCAAAGATGTCCAATTTTATCATGGTGCCACGTTTGCATGTTTCTACCTTACAGGAAACAGTAATGTGCTATATGACAATGGATTATAAACTCAGGAAAGTCAGATCATGAAAACCATTCAAGATCTCTCAGTTTAGACTGAAATATAATAAATGATTTTTATATAATGAATAACTATCTAAAAATATCAAAACATTGCAATTATGAGATATAATCACAAAATACATAATTAAACATTCTTAAGAATTCTTAACTATACCTTTGTATTTAATGTATTCTGTTTCACTATTTTTGAGGTGAGAGGAAGGGAGTAAAAGGAGTAAAAAAACAAATAGTTATGTATACCTCATATTTTCAGCCGAATCTTCTGGCATTGGAGCAACAGTTTGTACAGCTGGAAGGTTTTTGCTGGTAGCACCATTCACAAAACTAGAAGAGGAGGAAGAAGAAGAGGACCCCGAATCCACGGCACCTGTTCCCAAAATAATAATTTTTAGCCTTAAGTATAAATTTATTTAACAAAATAATTTTCATTACATCATTACTATCTGAGCTTGAAAAAAATATTCATCTGAATTTCAAAATAGAATTTGGCCATTAAAAAATCATTTGGCCATTGGTACACTAATAACTCTTTATAATTATTAAAAATAGCTATTGCATTAAAATCCAGTTTATTTACTTATGTTACTCTAAACAAAACTACATATTACAAATGGGATATAAATAAAAGACATCAACAAATGAAAATAATTTTAGATAAAATGAGGCTGATAAAACAATGCAAATTTAGATGTGAAAAATTTGTTTTTATTGCTATATTGTTATATTTTTAGTTTTCATCATATAAGATATAATTTGCAATAAACTATCTCAACATAAATTTGTGGCACTGCAGCATCAGTGCTTATTTTGATAAAATGATTGCTTAAGAAGGGCTATAATGAGTATAAGATTTGTACCCGATTTTAAAATAATGAGTTCTCCTCAACGATATGAAGACGCCATTTTAGAACAGATTTTCCTATATTAACACCATGTAAGTATATTAAATAGCAGTGGAGTTGAGGGACATCTAGTGTTCCTAAATATTATCTTATCTTTATCTTATCTAACACTAATTCCCATAAAACTGGGATTTTCACAACATTTACACAGCATGTATATGTCAAAATCTAAACGAGTCTTGGGTCCAGTTTAGATGTTGGCCCTCAATTTCTTTGTGTGTGTGTTTGTGTATCTGTATATATGTATTTCTAAGGAGGATGTTCATTACTTACATTTTTTTATTGTAGTATATGCTTTATACTATCACTGGACTTCTAGCTACCATCATTTCCCATATCTATTATTAATTCATAGAATAGGAATTAAAGGAAAATATCATACCTTGTTTCAAATAAAGATAAAAGAGAGATGACTTGCTTTTTCATTTACTTATCTCTTAAAGAGTAAGGATTTAGTCAATAAACACCAAATGTAGATTTTTTCTTTCTACTACATTGGTATATTTTAAAAATCTTAACACTTTTCTGAGTATACATTTCGGTAAAAGGAAAACATTTTTATTCCTTTTTCTAGAAAGCAGAATGAGTATAAGGAGTAAGACTGTAAACTGGATAGAAAAAACTTTATATAAAGTTTTCAGATAAGTCAGATACAAATATTTATATATATATCTATACATAAATCAAAGATGTTTTGTTTTTTAACACAATTCCATTAATGATTTTTATTTACTAACATAAATATGCTTGATAGAGTACATTCTACTTACTACAACCCCATAAATGTGCTGTTCATGATATGTCAGACTGAGGTGGTATGATAAACAAGATAAATACAGAAAGCACAAAGAAGAGCTATGAAATTAATAAAAATGGGAATAATCTAAGTAATGATAATAGATGTAAAAGTTCAAGGCTATACAGTTTGGAGAAGAGAAGGCTACTATAGTCAGGGAAGAAAAGTCAGGGATCATCTTGCGTTGTATAAATACCTAAAATGGAATCACAAAGATTTGGGTAAGGATTTATTTAGCTAATAATCAACAGGAACATTTCTGGAAATTTACAAAAAAAAAAAAAAAGGTTATTTTAGGCAGGCTTTTAAAATCTGTAGTGATTTGGAATTTTCTGTTTCTAGAATTATTAGGAAAATGTTGGACAATGAATTGGATATTATTGCAATCTAAGTATATAAATTAATTCAATGTCAAACAATGGTTCTTATTCACATGCACTTTTTGTCAAGTTGAGGCTCTTGCATATCGTCAAGGTTCTCAGGGGAGCTTGGTAAAAAATACATATTAGGTTTCAACCAGTAAATGTCACTAAATCTATTTTCTGTCACTAATGTATTTAATATACCTTGATATTCTTGGTACAATTTACTAACTTTTATGTATCAAATGTCAGTGTTCAAATTATCTTTTGGTTTTGCTCCCCAAATATCTTTCAGCAAACTGAGTTCACTCTGAAAGTAAATAGCATCATGTTTTGAGAAGACTCAAAACAAAACCCACAGTGTTCTCAAACTAAAAAGTACACCCTAGAACCATAAATTCTGAAAGATAACATGAAGAATAACCTTCTTAAAGGTTAAGGTAATCTTAAATGATCAGGGTATTTTAATTTTTAAGATCAAATAAGCAGAAGAAATGAAGATACAGAAAACAGAAAGAAAAAGATGAGGTATCACAAAAATAGATAAAGACAATACCTGTTGTATTAATCATACTTTTTGGTGTAGCTCCAGTAGCAGCAAATATATTAGAGGTACTGCCTGTTGGCAGCCCACTTCCAGCAGCAGCGGCTCCTACAGTGGTTACTGCTAAACTACCTGGAGGGGGCTTCTTAACAGGGACCACGACACTCCTGCCAAGAAATGATGAAAAATAACACAAGGTCTAAGATGAATTCTAATCCTGCTATGGCAGATACATGTAATCAACATCAACTTTTCTTTTCTTTCTTTTTCCCTTTTTTTTTTTTTAAATTCCTGATCCCAACTTAATTGGTGAAAAGGATATAGACATTAAGGATATATTGTAAAGTGTGTTAACTATTATAATTCATTTGGCAAACATTTATGTAGAATCTAGAATTTGCACATCTTTTTTAAGATGACATGTGGTCTATAATCATGAATCTGGGAAAACTGGAAAAATGCGTGCTCAAGTTAGATTTTTCATATGCATATAGGGATTTTTTTGTGTGTGAAAACATACATACATATAATGTTCATCCTATCTCTATCATATTCTAAATGTGGAAAATAGTCATAAAAACGTTTGAAAGCCAAATTCTGAAGCTTCCTCATAGTAAAGCTAAATATTAAGCCAAGAAATATGGAATAACAACTAATGGCATAATAAAATTAAACTTTATTTTCCTGAACAAAATTGAGTTGTTTTTCATAGTAGGAATGCTATTATAACGAAAGAGAACTGAGAGGATACAATAGACATTTGGTAAGAGATCTATTTAGCTTCTAACTTTGTGAACTTAGAAGTTGAAAATTTCCTCATGTTTCGTTAGCATATTTAAATGAATTTCATAAAAAAAAATTTCTGAACTTAACATCTGTGTTAACCCTAAATAATAAATGGATGTGAATAGTAGTCAATTTAAAAGATAAAGAAACTATTTCTTTAACATAATAAATATCTTTACTTCCTTTCAGTGAAGCTTCATTTTTCTCAAAGTTTACAGCACTCCAACTCCATTTAATAAATACTTTCAAGCATTACTCATTGAACTTATTTATCTAGAAAGTAGATGTATGAGATATTTTAAGTTCAAATATAATGCTTGAAAACTAATGACTGAGAGTAAAAAATATCCAATCTAAACTAGGTCTTTTAAATGTATTTATATTTTATAATTTTCTCATTAAAAAGTTCTACTTAAAGGTAACTATATCAATGGCTCATTGCCAAATAAGTCTATGGCTTAAACTTCCTTAATACCAATGATTTTCAAAGAAAAATGACTTTGTCAATACAAAAAATCTAAATTTATAAGAATTATTATTTTCAATTTTAGGGGTATATAAAACTTTTTTGTGACCAAAGTAATTATAATCTTAAATAATTTTACTCGTGACAAAAATCTTCATTATCTCTTTCTGGATACTTTTTTTTTTTCCTTAATGGATAGTGTCAAATTCATCAGACTCAACCTTGAACTTTCAACTATCTTATTAAATTTCCAAAAGCACACACTATGCTTTCAATCCCTTCATTGATCATTCCTCATCGAACACCTTCATTTATTTCACTGAGAGGTGGTGTGACATTATGGAGAATACAGGATGTGGAGTTAGAAGATTAAGGCTTGAGAACTAAATCACTCTCAAGCTATGTGATATTAAATTTCAGTTTTTCAGTAAAAATGGCAAGACAAATGCCACTTCACATATGACTGGAGAAATTAAATGAGACTGTATTTAAAAGAACTTTGTCAATTATGAGACGCCTTATAAATGTTAATAACTGTTACCATTTTCTAAAGTGAAATAATTCTCTGCTTCCAAGATAAGGTATTTAGTTACAATGATCTACATAAAGATCAATAGAAAAGAAACCAAACTAATATTTTGGATTTATCATCAAAAGTCTTCCCTAAACTTCTAAACTATTTCATTGCCTATCTAGAAAGAAGAGAAAATGATCAATTCTTGATTTGAAAAGAAGTCATTAGTAAAACTACAATATTTTTCCCTAAATCTCTCATTAAAATCCTTATGGATAAAATACAGAAACACAGGCTGATTGACAGTGCTGTGAGACAAATTTGTAGATGGTAGGAAAAAATATCACCAAAGCTTCCTGATTAACCGATCATTACCAACTTTGTACAAAAGCTCTCTGTAACAGGCTACTACAGGCATCTTGTCAAGTACTGAGGGTATGAGATATGTATTATGAAAAATTAGTTATATGAATGAGGGAAAAAATTTTCATCTCAACAACCTGAAATGATGGCTTGTAAATAAATGCAAACAACATTAAATGCCTTTCTACTAAAAAACTTCTAAAAACATCTGATTTAATAGCAATTGACATGAAAGCCTCCAGACACTTCACTGACAGCAAACTCAGCAGTCTGGTAGTTAGTACAACGTGGGATATAAATAGAGTACAGTGTCTAGAAGCCCAGTTTTTAATGTCAAACAGACCTGAGTTAGAATTCTACCTCTATCTATTTTACTTTGGTAGTGTATATATGTCTAATGTAGTAAGCAAATAAATCTCTCTAAGCTCCATTCTCCTTACCTTTAAAATAAGACATAATAGTTTGTACTTCATAAGATTGTTACAAAGATAAAAGGATATACTGCATATAAAATGCTTAGCACTTTACCTGGAATATTATAAGTGATCCAAACATTTTAGCTATCATTAGTATTGCTATGGCTCCCAAAAGTGCTGATGCGATCTGGGTCTACCTCAGCAACAGTATCCAGAGTCAAAGAAGCAATAATCCTGATATACTTTGTGACTGTCAGACCTCATAAAGTCCTATGTATAGTTTTAGGCACCATATTTCAAGAATAATGACAAAAAGCATCATGTCCATAAAAGAACAGTTAGGATGACAGTAGATCTAGAACACAAGTCATGTCAGGAAAGACTGAGAGTCCAGAAAATTATAGTAAAGACGTGAGAAAAAATTACACCAATTTTTAAAAATCTGAAGGTATCTGACAAGGAAACAAGATGAAATTTCCATGTATCTCCAAATACCAGATTAGGGCCAACAGGGGAAAGAACTCTCTAGTAATTTTTATGAGCACCAGTTTCCAAACACTGATGTGTTCAAAGGGATAGGATGACCATGTCACAAGAGTGGTGGTGAGAGAGGTGGGAAGCCGGTTTTACTGATTTCTCCAATTCTTTTTCAATCCATAATTTTATGTATTTGTTAGAACTACTATTTCCCCTTTGATTGTTATGCCGAAATTGTTTATCTAGAATCAGAGGACTGTCCATTTTGGTCCTTAATATCATTTCTTCACCAACACTACCCATTCCCTAACACCTCAGACCATTCTCTCTCCTAAGCAATATATTTTACAAATTATTTGAATGTTTATACTTGCCAGTATGTGTTGATAACGTATTAGTTATTTTCTGGAATGTTATTATGTATTTGCAACTACTTATATATGAAAGTAAAAAATTTCAGCTTTTACAAAATCTTAGTCAACATTTTCCACTTGGTTACTTATCCCCCCCTACATCAAAAGGCTTACCTAGGAGTCTATGCACCCATTGTGGGTACCCCATTAGGGTGCATAAAAACACACAAATTTTTAGAGTATATACATTTTTCTAGGGTGAGCATACAATTTTTATCTGGATTTCAAAAATATAGCCACAAAAGTTGAGCCAACAATCTAAACTATTAACATATTCCGTTCTTCTACTAGATCTGCCAGTCATACTGATGGATATCTAGAATACTCTACACTCCACACATTTTTAAAAATGCATTATTCTATCTTATGAATATTCTTTCCATATTTTCCCATACAATTTCACACTTCTGTCCCACAACTTTAAGACTGAAAACTATAAAGAAGTGGAAAATTCCTTTATACTACATATAATCTATACATGTGCCAAGGCTGTAAAGGTTATCATCAAAGTAGCACAAGCCAGAAGACTATTCTGTCTAATCCACTTCAACAAAATGTTTCACTGAGTGATTAATTATATGTTTTGTAATACATTGAGTGTATTAAAAAACACATGTAAGTGTAAAATTCTCCATCATTGAATTCATCCTATCTCAAAGCCATAGATTTGGGGTGTCATCTTAAGATTTGCTCATTCATTTAACTCTGACGTGTGAGGGACTGTTCTGAGTTCTGAGATATAGCAATGTATAGAACAGACAAAATCTCTGCCCTCATGGAATTTACATTTCAATAGGGAGAGACAGAAAATACAATAACATAAATGATTAAATATAGTATACCAAGTGGTAAGTGTTGTGAGAAAAATAAGCATGGACAGGAATAACGAGTATTATTGGAAGGGTGGCTAAGAGAAGACATATTCAAAAGGTGGTATTTGAGGAAACACTGACAGGGTGAATGAACAAGCCAGGAGGGTATCTAGGGAAGAGTGTCATGGGATAGCAAACAGGAAGAAGGCTAGTGTGACTTGAGAAGATTGAGTGATATGCAGAGATATAAGAGATGAGATTAAAGAAGTAACAGGGCCTCAGATCATAGGTCCTTATAGTCCACTGTAAAGATGCTGTCTTTTCCTCAGAGTGGGATCAGCAGCCATTAAAAGCTTAGGAATAGGGGAGCAATATAACATTAGGTTATAACAGGATCACGCTGGCTGCTATGTTAAGGATAGACAAGGGGGAAAAGGCAAATGGCGGGGAGACTGGTTAGGAGAATACTACAATAATCTAAGTAAGAAATGCGAGTAGTTTGGATGAGAATTGCAAAGTGAAACTGGTGAACAATGGGTCAAATTTTGACTATATTAAGAAGGCAGAACAAACACGACTTGCAGAAGACTGGATGTGGGTATGAGAGAAAAGTCAAAGATAACGTAAAGATTTTTGCCTTAAGCAACTGGAAGGGCAGAACTGCCATTAACTAAGATAGGGACTGCTATGTTTGGAACAGTTTTTTTTGTTGTTGTTGTTGTTTTATAACTGTTATTAATCATCCAAGTAGTAATGTTGAATAAGCAATCAGATAGATGAGTCTTCAGTTTAGGAGACAGGTTTGGGCTGAGACATAAAATGGGTAGTAATCAGAGTATATGTTATTTAATGCCAGGAACATGGATGAAATCACCAAAGAAGTCAATGCAAATAGATGGAAGAAGTGGTCCAAAGACAGAGTCTTGGGGATCTCCATTAACTAGTTATGTGAGTTTTGTAAAAAGGATACTATTTGATCTGTACACCTCAAGAACTGTCCTAAGTGTAAAGCGAGATACTGAAGATAAGAAATGGCTTGTAAATAGTGACTTATTAAGACAAGTGAGTTTTATATCTCACTCATGGATCCTATAATAATTCCTTTCTTCTTTCCACTTGCTCCCTCTTTTCTGTAACACTTACTGAGCACTGACAGGTTAAGGGAATACAACTACACTGACAAGTTAGGGGATACCAAGACAAGTAAGACATAACCCGTGTCAGAGATACTTGAAGAAAATACAAGAGACAAATAAATCAACTGCAATGTATTTCGATAACAACTCTGATTAGAGTTATGCACAAGAACTTTCAGAAACATAAAGGATGAGCTTTATCAGGGAAGAGTAAGCTGAACTGAAAAGGACCAATGGGAATCAGCCAAGAAGAGGAAAGTTCAATATTAGAAACTTCATGAGGCAAAGAGATATGAAAAATTATAAAAGATTGAAGGACTGCAAATAGATCCTTACGGCTGGTGAAAGATGAGGACTTTATATTCCAAACTAAGAAGTTCATCCTTTACTGTGTAATAAGAAATTGTTTCAAAATCTTCATCAGTATTGCATTTAAGAAAAACATCTCTGACATAAATGTGGAAGATGCATTTGGTGGGGGAACACCTGGAAACAGGTGATAGCTTTGAAACTGGGCATGTCAAATCTTTCCTGGATTTCAGGTCTTTTAACCAAGTTCATAACTATCGGCCACTTTTTGAGACAAACTGTAAGGCCATCTCATTTATTCTAGGAATTTGGAACTTTATGGGACTTTTTGGAAATAATGCATTATTCTATATGTTGGGAAACCGAGTCCCAGAGAACCAAAGAGAATAGATAAGGGTCACACAACTAATTACAGAGACCCATTACTGATAGCCATTTCTTCTAATTTCTAGATTATTACTCTTTATCTAACAACGCTTACTGTTGTTAAACATTTATCTTGAAAGAAAACATTGAAACTATGAAGAAAAAAATTTTACTTCTGCTTTTAAGCTGACATTACAATTTACTGCAGCTCATTAGAAATCACAAGTTTATTTATGATGTTTTCATGATTTATTCATTGCTATCTTGTAAAGTATTTAGAATACCCGTAGAGAAAGAGGATGTATGAAAAATAACTGAGTGTTTCATTAGTCCACCCTTTAAAGAGAGATGCTTTTTTCAGCTCACTGAACTGTCTGTGGAAATGCCAGGAGAGAAAAAGGCAACAACATTGGGAAAATTAGGATACAACCATGCTGGGTCAAAACTGCATCTTCTGGCAACTGGCCTTAAAATACTATACCCAGGGTACTTGGAGCATAATACAAGCTGGGATTTCAGTGGCTAGGTATCACAGAAACTTTCAATTGTAAAGGCTGGCAGAGTTTTAATCAATGTAGCTTACATTTACTTGCTCATCCTTTAAGTGATATAATCAAAACACACTTTTTAAAAAAAAAATTAGAAAACTGTAAGAACAGAAATTGAAGTACTCAGCAGTAATTGTAAGTTTTCATATTCTGACTTAATTCTAAGCTTAAAGAAATCAATGTAGGAGGATTCCATCATCTCTACTAAACATTTCTTTTTTATTTATCCTAAATTGTCATCCGTAGCACTAATATTTAAAACATTAATGTTAAAAAACTAGAGAGAGAATACCTAGACTAAGCTTA
Source organism: Leucopleurus acutus (assembly GCF_964270905.1). Lineage (NCBI taxonomy): Eukaryota > Metazoa > Chordata > Mammalia > Artiodactyla > Delphinidae > Leucopleurus > Leucopleurus acutus. The sequence continues at coordinate 11,201,137 of NC_139160.1, read as the reverse complement.
TAGTTTAGGTTCAGTAATATGAAGGCTATATATATTGTTTTTTAGTCCCATAATATTTACAAAATATTTTTTATTTCAGAGATTTTCTTTTTCAGAGAATGAAACACTTGGAAGCAAGGATATTAAAAGTTTGAGGGGAAAATATACAAACTAATTTGCCCGAACATATCAAACCCAGACACTGAAACACAAGCAGGTATGTAAAATCAAAAAGGATGAAATACAAATCATAAGATCATTGTATACTAGCCAGAGAAGCAACACAATTACTAGCTTTTTGTGATATCCCAGACTTAAGATAATTTTCTGAAATATAACGACAGTTAAAATGTATGGAGAAGCATATTGTCCTCTGCCTTTTTTTATTGTCTTTTGTCCAAACTAAGGGGGCGTCTCAGGAATCCCTGGAGAATTAAGACTGAGCTAAATCACAGATATATACAAAATTCTCAAAAGATTAAAAGCATTTGGATATACAGGGTTAAATTTTAGTTTAAAGGATATGGTAAAGCTTAATTGGTGGTTTTAGAGAAAAGCATTCCCTCAATCTAAAAGTTACAGAGTTACTGATGCCTGAAAAAAATACAGCTCAGCTAGGCTATTTTGTAAACCATAGATCTACACAGAAATCTACCACAAGAGACAGTACTGTTGGGGAACTCTGCAACTAGATTTATAAGTTCTATTATGAGATTATTAAACTCTTCTCTTTGAAATAAAACCATGATAAATATCCCTCTTCGCTTCATAGTAACAAAACAGTAGAAAAACTCTTGTAGTTTCGTAATCATATTTCCTCTACACATACAGTGTGTTCCATCTATAGAATGACACTAGCGGATGTCTAGGATTTTCAGTGCTTTACAATGCATAAATATACATTTGTTAGGGCCACACACTGTAATCAAAGACATATACTTATATCTGCATAGATGATGACTGGAGGAAATGAAAGAAAAAGAATCAGCATTTCCCATATATATAGATAAAATTTATATAATATTTCATAATACAACCTGATGAAAGATTTAATACTAAAAGAAAAAGGTTTATTTTAGTTAAGTCTAAATGTTTCTAAAATTTGATGTTGCAATTTACCAAATGAAAACGATATTACAAACTTCAAAACACTGAAATTCATCAATGTGCCATCCTAAGTGAGGAGAAACTCCACATGTAAAACATAAGTTAACATAACTCAATTGACATCAGTTGTTTTAGGAAGTTATTCCCAAACTTACAATCTAGAATAAGTATAAAGAATACATTGTTAGCACGTTTTCAATAGAACAAATAAACTATTGGCTAACAAAAGGAAAATCCTAGGTGATTTCCACTGCGATTGTACAATATTATTATGTATGATTTAGTTACAAAGAAATGAGCAGCTGAGTTTACAGCTATTTTTCAACTAAAGATATAAATGAAAAATACATTATTGGTAGAGTAAGAGCCATGCTAATTCTGTGTTTGAAACTGTAAGTATTCAAGATTTGCCTCTAAAGCCTGTCTTCTTGGATCCTATTTTCAAGGAATTCAATCTGATGTTAAAAGACATGTCATAACTTGAATTTCAGACTTTAGTGCTTCAGAAATATGTTTATATACTTCATAATGTAATTATAGCTACCTTAAGACAGATAAGGCAAATGGTAGCAATATATTGGAAATATAATTGAAAAATGCAGTTGTCCAGAAGCACTTGTGGGGATGATGTCTCAGAAAAGCTGCTCAAAGCTCCAGAGTTTGAAGTTAAATTTTTGATGTTGTCACTCTCAATCTATTGAATAGCTGACAGACAATCAAACCCGTCTGGCTGGCTGGCAGCTCATTTTCCTGGCAGGTGGCAAACAATTAGACACACCAATTTGTGCCTCCTGATGACATTAAAGCATGAAACTAAGTTGTATGCAGGGCCTAGTGATTTGTGTGAAAGCATTTCAAAAATAATACTCTTTGCCGTGGCAACTCATTTCAGACTGCCACCTCCCATTATGGCTTTGAGCACTGAAGACGACAGACTTGAGTTACGTGCAGTGCAAGGCCGCTTCTGTTCAATCCGTCATCAGCGCCCCCTGAGACCTCAATCCCCTCCTTTCATCAATATCACCTCATCATTTACATTTGATAGTACTTGAGCTACTGCATATATTAACTACACTGGAGACCCTTCTCCTAAAAAGAATTGAAATATGCTTTGTGCTCCTCGATTTCATTTCTGCTTATGCAATTTAGAAGAATGATTCCACTCTCATTGCATTTTGCACAAATGCTACCAGGAACAAGTGGAAAGTTCTATTTTTTGTAAAGCAATATCCTCAAAAGTGTAATAAATTTTGAGTAGCTAAGAATATCGGCACTCAGATGACTGCTTCATTAAGTTTTAATGAAAAAAACTGTTCTAACGATAATCCAAATTAGAACAGAAATATTTTACTTAATGTTTATTTCACTGGATTCTCTTATGCAAATTACAATGATTCTCTGTATCTACTGTTTTATATTTTAACAAAATTTAGGTAGAGAACTTAAAAATTAAATGGAACATAAAATTTATGGCCCCAAGTTAAATTATTATACCATTTATTTATAGATAAAGATTTATAGATATATACAAATACTTACATGCTTATGCTTATATAAACTCATAAACACACATACACATATATCCTGGGAACACAAACCAAATATGAATTGGCATAAGGAACATCCAAGGAACTATATGAATGAACCTCCAAACTATTAAAAAAAAGAAACAATTTCCTACCTTTTATACCCCTCCTTTTTTTAGTTTTTAAAAAACTTCTGACTCTTAACACATTTTATCTTATAGACAACTATCTGCAAACATTTTATCTCCTTTTACTACTTTAAGTTCATAGAAAACAAACCTGATTCTATCTCTTTATATTTGACATGATGACTAATGCCATTCATATTTTCACAATAAATTTTCAAGAAATATCTGTAGGATGCTGGTTGAAATGCTTATAGGCAAATTTTAAATCATATTTATGTATGAAAAAGATAATTCATCCTAGCTGAAAATGGCTTTACTGCCACACCTCAACCCCTAAACTCTAAAAAAATTACTGTCTCTAATTGGGACAAAGCAGTTTGGCTATTTTAGAGAAAACATTATGGAATATATATTACATTTTGACTATATATTTATTTTGACATTTAAGAAACATTTGACTTCCTAACTTGATCTTTTCTCCCTAAAACAAAAAACAATTACTTTCCAGTTTCCTCACATATATGTATATATAAATGTATATAATATATAAAACATATATATATATATATATATAAAATTACTTCTCCAATCTACTGTAGTCACTTGATGATAGATTATAATCCGAATCTGTGTTTCCCTATTTCCAATTCAATGTGCTATCGCCATTTCATATTAAACCCCCTTTTTTGAAACATATTATTAAAATGCCTATGAGATCAATCCAGTTGGCCTGTCACTTTGATAGTCTTTGTGGTAAGAATCTACAGTAAAAAATACAATGTTTTCAAGACCCTCCTAATATTTTTAAATTAACAGACTCTAATTTTCCTTCTATGCATAGAGCACTGTAAATAATAAGTTCAGTACCTACCTGTCAAAGGAATGAAACTGCATAGGAAGAATAGCTTGCGCTTCTCTCTTCAGTGCTGGATCTGGGTATGGGATAGGTTCAGGGCCACATTCTGCAATTTCAACTGGGGCGGCCACAAGACTTTTCAATATTTCCTTGACATTGATGCCTTTGGTTTGACTAATGCTAGATATAGATGGCGCAGGCTTCAACATTTCACTGGGGTTCTCAGTTAGGCTTTCCTGTGACTTTTTCACTTCGGATGACAAAGTAGATAACAGTTCACTCATGGCATCAGGGCCTGTGCTAGTCTCTAATTCTGCGCCATTCAGGATGCTAGCCACTTGCTCCTCTCCGATTCCTGAATCAGTATGAGGAATGGAACTTTCTAGATGCATATCTTCACCAGGGGCTGGTGTTTCTTTTTCCTTTACCGTGTCTGGAAATGCAGCAGGTGTTTCTGAAATGAAAGAAACTGATTTAAACAAAAAGCTTCACGAGGAAAACCCAGTATTATTAATAAAATATACTCACATATTAGAATAAGCAAAAGAAAACCTGTAACAAACAAAAAATCTGCTAAATGGATGTGCGTAACAACACAACTTGATTAAAATATATCAACCACATACACCTGTCATTTTGTTTGGCAAGCATCAACAGAACCCTGTTTCTTTTATAAATCATCTGGCATTTCAAAATTGATATATAAGCATGGAGAAATAGTTCCTACCACAATTGCTTATAGCAGCTTGTAAATAATTATTATATAAAGCTCCCCTTTTATACTTTTATTGTTAGCTACCAATCATGCAAGATAAATTATTATACTTCTCTAATATCTCCTGAAAAATATTAAGTTACTTTTATATCTTTTTTGGTATTTCAGTAACCAATAATGAAATGCCTGATTGAAATATTTAAACTAGTTAAAGATATATTTGAAATTACACATAATACATAAAATTCTAAAGAGTTAATTGCAAAAAGCATGTCAAATGATTAGTTCAAAAGGATAAATGCTTTGATAATAGAATAGTGAGCCTCACAAATTTAACCTATATGTGTCTTTAAGAACAATTATTTTGGAATACTCATGATGATTCTTTGTGAATAAATATAAATTTCAATTTGTGAAAATTGAATCACAAATCTGTATGAAAACGTATGTAATATTACTAACTAAAATAGATAAAAGGAAAACCATCTTTAAAATGTTAAATTCCTATCAAATCTCATTATACAAAGGTCATTATAATAAAGTTTTTCATATGTTACCAAATTCTAAATGATGACCTTGAAAAATTTATCTAATCTAAGTACAATGGGAATAATAGATTTTAACTTAATAAAGTCATGTTGAAGAAGAAAATAAGATACCACTTATTTACTTGCAGTTCCTGCATGAAGTAGATACTTAGTAAATGGCAGCTATTTGTATTACTTTAATAACTAATAGTTATTCTTTGTAATACAAGAAGGGCAAACTAAATTATGTCTATGATCTCTTTGAAATTAACATCTGTAAGTTCTATAAGACTGCCCTTAGCTTTGTTTGTTTATTTATTTATTCATTCATTCATTCTTGGCTTGTTGGGTCTTCGTTGTGGTGCGTGGGCTTCTCATTGCAGTGGCTTCTCTTGTTGCGAAGCACGGGCTCTAGGAGTGCAGGCTTCAGTAGTTGTGGCACGTGGGCTCAGTAGTTGTGGCTCGCAGGCTTAGTTGCTCCACGGTATGTGGGATCCTCCCAGACCAGGGATCAAACCCATCTTCCCTGCACTGGCAGACAGATTCTTAACCACTGCACCACCAGGGAAGTACAGAAACTGCCCTTAGGTGTTTTTGTTGTTGTTTATTTCTTTGTTTCTTTGATTTGAAAGGTTATTAGAACAAGAAACTAAAGATATACATCTCTCACAAGTCCATGTCATGTGGCAGTTTTCCTCATATTTATTAAATAGGTTTTAATTTTGCTTGTTTGGGCAAGGATGTTAGAATTGAAAGAACAAAAGATTACTCCGTAGAACATGATAATAATATTCAAACACTAGATGAACAACATGAAAAATAGGTTTTTCTTAGTTGTTCTTAAGGCTAAAACTTAAAATAACTATATAAAGTTTTTTTGAGAAGACAGAAAATTTCGGTAATATTACTGGCAAAACACTAGAGAAGGAAAAAGGTTAAGAGGTAAAGATAACAATTTGGCATTTTTTAAATAAAACCTTGTGAGAGCAGATTAAGACAAATCAGAATAATAGCATTAGGAATAAGATAGAAGAGAAAGAATCAAGATGCTTCTGAAATATCTAGCTTAAAGAAAAAAAAAGAACGGTGATATGTCACTAACTGAAGAAGAAAGCAAAAAAGAAGCAAGTTTGTTCAGGAAAATAATGAATTAATTGAGTATGCAGAATCTCTGGGACATTTATATCTGTAAGTCAAGGAAACTATGGCCATATATTTAGGGAACATTCAAACAGAGGTGATAATCAAATTTTGGAAATTGATTAAATTACCTAGGAATATAGGATGGGAAGATGGCTAAGCCAGTTATTTCCACTCTTAGAGATACTACTGAGTTTACTTAATGCATGTTTAATCTACAGATTACATAATCTTGGAGAGAAAACAATTACAGCAGAAAAATCAGGAGAGAATTAAACAGCGGTAGTGACATTTCTATGGCAACAGGACAGAGAATGTAAACACAGAAACAAAGTAAGAGCTCTAACATCAACAAAATATCACAGTGGAATAGTTACTAGCATGGGCTAACTTTTCTTAAAGAGTTTAATTGTCAAAAGGCATAAAGTCAAGTCTAGCACTTAGTCTAAATTTAGCTAATTTATAGATCTTGTCTACAGGCTTGGCTTTACCCTAACATGATGTCTCAGAATCTTTATTTATGATGTGTTTTACATTAAGAGCTACACAAAAATGTAAACTTTTCAAGTTGTATTGGTCTGAAATATAAGCATTTTGCTAGCAAACAAAATATCTAAGAAAATAAAATTTTTGGTTTGTGTCCACAAGGTGTCATATAAAAAGATTTTTTCTACCAACTATACAATTTTTTGCTTTTCTATTCAACTCTCTCAGTAGACAACTAAAATCTATAACTCATTAGCTAGATACATGGAACTTCAACATAAATTTTGATCTCTTGATTATAAAACACAATTAAAAGTTTATTAAATTTGAAGATTAAAATATTTTCAAATGTCTCATCAAAATATTTATACAGTAATAAAAATCTTAATTTTTTTACTGTGAATGATAAAAGAATTATTTCAAGAGAGCAGTAATTTTGATATTTCAATAAGAATTCTATTCAAATACATAAGTTTTGTAAAGTTTATGATCTTATTCACCTAGAAATAAAAATAAACACCAATGAAAAATTTTATAACAGTAATTGCAAATAGAAAACAGGTCAATACTCAAAAAACCTACCTTAATTTCCCATTATGCATTTATAGAACACACTCTCAGATGACAGCACAAACTTCAGCTTAGATGAATTACATGTTTCCAGAACGCTTCTTTGTAACACTAAAGTACTTTGAGGATTTAACCCAAGTGACTTCAACAGGAGCTAAGCATGAGCAGCATAGAAAGTATAAATGATTGCACCTGTGCAGGTTATATTACTGACAGGAGACTTCCAACTTTTCAGTAGTTCTCCACAGTTTCTGTAGCAATAGGCCATGTCAGTACACAAAGGAAAAATATTACTAGCCTGAGTGATCTTAACCTTGTCAGAACAGGCAGTTGGGTGCCAGATGCCTCTTTTTCTTACTGTTTTTCATTGAACCTAATGAGTTCATCTAATGCATGTTTGGAAAAATATGGGGTTAAGTTCAACAAATGACATGATTTCTACATGGTGACCTCATTTAACACATTCCTTCTGCCAAAAATCTTGTTTTATGATAATTTATGAAGTGTTTCAATATTTCTTACCTATTAAATTACTCAAATTGCTATTTTCCAAACTACCTTAATAAGGAATAACATGAAAGGAACATATAGCTTCTTGTTAGTATAGCACTAAAAATTACATCAAGATTACTTATTTGCTTTTCAAATAGTAATACTAAGCAAACTATTCACATTAGAGTAATTTAAAATAAACATAAAGATCTGTATATAACTTGTATATCTTGTTTATATTAAATGCAAATTAGTTAAATTGCAAAAAAATTAACCGAAACTCCAAAGAGAAAAGAAAATTACAGATCCCAACCACTCTATCGGCTATTCTCTCTACTTATCTTCAATTTCTACCTCTCATTCCTAGCTCTGGTCCCTTTATCTGCAGATCAGTATCTCCCACCCTAAAAGAACAACCTCTTACTCCCACCTCCCTTCAGGTACTTTGGGTATTTCTCCTTCCTTTCTGAAAAGGATATGTCATAAGAAAGATAATGGGAATGTAGTCAAATTGATAAAGGTTTCAATTCTGGCTCCACAACTTACTAGTTTTCCATGTTATCTTGAACAAGTTAGTTACGCTTTGAAAGCTGCAAGGACCGCACTTGAAAAATATAGATCTTATGTGTGCTATGAGGATTAAGAAATGTATCAGGCTATCACCTGTAATGCACTTGCTTGATTTAGCTTCCCAAAGGCTTAGAAGATTTCCACAGACATCTCAAAATTAATACATCTAAAAATGGAAGTCTTGGTCATTCTCTTCAAATAATCTACCTCCGTTCTTGCTTGCTTTGACAAATGATTACTTATCATCTTGGTACTTCAGACCAGACAGCTAGGTATTATCTTTGAAAACTTCTCATACCCTCATGCCCCAGATCCAATCTTTTACCATATCCTGTCAATTTTACTTCCAAAGTACGTCTAATTTATCTTCCTGTTTAATCTCTACTGCCGCTACACCTTAGTCCTAAGCAATAGCAGTTCTTACCTAGAAAGCAATAGTCTCTGATGGTTTATTCAGTTACCCTCAATGCCCCTCTAAATCTATTCCCTCATTGTACTCAGAATACTCTTGTAAAATTGTATGATACTTGTAGCAGGCAGAATTATGCCCCTCTCTCCCAACGACGTCCACGTCCTAATCTCCATAATCTGTGAATATTACCTTACATGGCAAAAAGGACATTAAATGGAAGGGCTTGGAGAAGAGACTAGCCTGGATTATCCAGGTCAGCTCAATCAAACTTCAAAGCAGAAAACCTTTCCTAGCTGTGCTCAGAGGAAGATATGACTACAGAAGAATAGCCCGAAAGATGCACAGTTCTTGGTTTTAAAAATGGAGGAATAAGAAACAAAGCCATAAGCCAAGAATATGAGTGGCCTCTGGAAGCTAGAAAAGGCAAGAAAAATGGATTCTCCTCAAGAGCCTCCAAAAAGGCATGCAGCCTTGAGGATGTCTTGATTTTAGCCTGGTGAAATCCATGTAAGACTTCTGATCTATAGAACTATAAAATAATAAATTTGTGTTGTTTTAGGCCAGTAAGTCTGTGGTATTTTGTTATGGCAGCAATGGAACACTAATATAACACTCCTCTGCTTAGTTTAAAAACCAGATCCTTAGTATAGTTTACAAGCCCTACATGATTTGGTTCCTGCTTACCTGTCTAAATTTATGGAATGCTTCCCTTTCACTTGATTCTTATGTTCCACCCACATACGTTCCCAAAATATGCCAAGGAATTTCTCTGAATACGTGGCTACCTTTTCAGAAATATGCTTCCACTATCCCCAGTCTTTTTCCCAAACTAACTGACTTCATTGTTTGGTTCAAAGCTTAAATATCATTTCTATAAGGACTTTCCCAACCCCCAAATTAAATTGTTTCTTCTTTTGTACCTTCTCACAATAATCTGTAATTTTATTTCTTAGAATACAACATAGCTTGCAATTATATACTTAAGTGTGTGGTTTCTAAAAGTCTATCTTCCTCACTAGAATGTTAGCTTCATAAACATAGGGACTTTGTGATCACTATTATGTATCTCCAGTACCTAGTATGTAATAGGAAACCATTCATTTATTCAGCAATGAATGAATAATGAATGAATCATAAGGTAAGTTGGAAAAAAGATCAAATTAGAAGATGAAAGAAAAAAGAGAGGAGGGAGGCTTTTGTTGGTACCCTTACTAATACTGAAAACAGACATTTATTTTAAAGAGTCGAAGTTTAAAAAAAATATTTGTTAGGGAAAACTGAGCATGATTTTCAGCTATAAATAAGATAAAATATATAGGATATTTGACATCAGTATTCAATAAGAATTCTATAAATATTATACAAATGACAGTGTAGAGTACTCGTAAAATAAATTATAATGTACCCATATAATGAATTACGAGTCCATTAAAAATGACTCCAAAAGATAAAATAACAAATGTGCAAGCTGAAATCATAGTGTTTGATTATATGAATGTAGCAACTTATTTAATAAATGTTAGCTTTATTTCTAAGTATGCAATAAATAAAAACTGAGTGGTAAAAAAATATTGGCATATCTTTCATTGTTCCCTTAATATATACTTCTAAGAGTAAAATTAGTAGAACAAGGATCACGGATATTTTTATTCTATGTAAAATGCACATTACTTATATTCTCACCCTTCAAAATTTTGCCCAATTTGAAAATTTTGGTACAGTTTTGTTTCAGTATAAATGTATTTGATTATGAGTAGATTTAAATAAATTTCCCTTATTTGTACTTACATTGCCTTTCTCTTATTAACTGTTCAGCTATTTTTTTACATTTTTCCATTACTGTGATATATTCTTTTAATTGATCTGTAAGAATTCTTTATTTATTAAGGATTAACTTTTATCACTAAATGTAAATTTTTTCCTGTTTGCATTTTTTCTTTTAATTTTGTTAACATTTTCAGACATGCAGATAAATAAAACTTATTTAGTCATATCTTTACAACTTGATGTTATGATTTAAAACATCTTTTCTTATATTATATAAATATTAATTTTAATTTCCTTGAATTATGTTCAGTTTCCTTTTACGCTTTAAATTTTAATACATGTGGAATTTATTTAGCCTGTTATATGGAATAAGGATATAAATTTATTTTTTTCAATTGGCTATCCCACTTGGTAATACCAATACCATTTGCCAAATAATACTTCCTCTTCCATTTGATTAGAAAAGTTATATTTATTATATATGAAATACTCATACAAATTCCTACCTATTTGTAGACTGTTTATGCCATATGTCTGTTCTCGTATAAGTGGCACAATATCTTAATTATTTTAATTCCTGTGAACATAATTCTTTTCCCTGACAATAAACTGCTAGAGGAAAACTAATACAACATATTTATTTGTAAGTTCACCTACATATTAACATTCTTCTTTTGAAACCTAATGTGGAAAATTAACACAAAGCTTCTACAGCTTCTAGGACAAGCTATGAATAAAAATTTCTTTTCTCTGTTTTACGTATGTTTATTAATGAAATACATTTTATGGCTACCATCAATAGTCAGCTTTTTAAAAATTGTTTAGCTTTCTCAATAACTTACCCATTTACTTAACAAATATTTACTGTATGTACTTCCAAGTGCCATGCTAGATATTAGGAATTACCTTCTTCAAGCACACATTCTAATAGACAAACAAATAAATAAATTGTATAAGTGCAAGAAGGGAAATAAAGAGGATGCCATGATAAGAAAAGAAGGTGGTTGTGGGGTGGAAGCTCCTTAGCTATAGTAGTCAGGGAAAGCCTCTGTGAGGAGGTGACCTTTAACCAGACACCTGAAGGATAAGTACTCTCCAATCATACAAAAAATAGGGAGAAGAGAGAGCCAAAAACTAGGAACAAAATACAAAGATCACGAGGCAGGAAAGTGCTTGGCATGATTAAAGAACTAAAAGGTAGTTTCATTGTAGTGAGCAGATGCAGGAACCACATGAGATGAAGTTAGGAAGGTAGTGATATTTTACTCTAAATGTTATGAGAAATTTTTATGTCAAAAAGAGACATAATCTCATTTATATTTTAAAATAAACTGCGGCAAAACTATAAAAAATCAAATAAAGATCAGCAAGACAAGAGGCGAGGAAACCACTTTGGAGACGACTGTAGTAATCCAGATAAGTTAGAACTAGAGTAGTCTTGCCACTATAAGTTAAGACATTTTAACTGTTTTGAAAACCATAGGAATCCCTTAGAAATTTTTAGAAAGAAAAATTATTATATTTGTTATATTATAAAATATTTATTAAATGAATGTATTATATTAAATATAAATTACTTTATTATTTTATATAATAATGTTATTTTAAAACTTGTCATCAGTAACAGACTAAATCAGCAGTCCCCAACCATTTTTGGCACCAGGGACTGGTTTCGTGGAAGACAGTTTTTCCATGGAAGGTTGGTGGGGGGGATGGTTCAGGTGGTAATATGAGCGATGGGGAGCGATGGAGAGCGATGGGGAGCGATGGGGAGTGGAGCTGCAGATGAAGCTTCACTCGCTCGCCTGCCGCCCACCTCACCTCCTGCTGTGTGGCCCAGTTCCTAACAGGCCACGGACCAGTACCGGTCTATGGCCCGGGAGTTGGGGGCCCCTGGACTAAATGACTAGAGACAAGAAGTCCAAGGAAGAAACTACGCAATACTCCAAGGACTGAAGGACTATCAAAGATTAAGAAGAGAGAGGCCAAAGAGCTAGTTCAGAATTTTTTAAAAGGCTCAATAACGAGGCGAAAAAAGGCAGTAAAGTGTGAAGGAGTTGAAGAGTAGTCCAGATCAGTCTTCTCAAAACAGAAAATAAAAGCATAAAAGCTTGTATTATTTGACTCCATAGACATAAAATTAAATTTCAATGAATATAATCAGAACAAAGGTAAATTGGGAAAAAAAATACAAAAACTATCCATGTTGTTGACTGAAAGTGTGGGTATAGGTGATCAATCTAGACAAATGTTACTGTACTTGTAACTTTTTTCAGTACACATAAATAAACAAAAAGTTTTAAGCAAAGAGTGATTCCCCAAAAGAAATGCCTATATAAACATTTTGAACAAATACTGGGAATATAAATATTTAAAGTTTATAATATGATGAACTTTTGCTTGTTAACTTATCTAATCCAAGTAGAACTGGTAATACTACTACTCATGGGAATAACATATAGCTAGCCTATTTTTGTTTTATTTTAATAACACGCAGAGTGGAGAAAGCCGTGTCACAGAGTTATGTTGATAGAATGAGAACTCAGAGAGCTCAGAACATGTATTCATTTTATACTTTTACCCAAAATGAAACTAGAAATGCTGTATCTTCAAAATATACCCTCAATGTTCATCAATACTCATTTCTAATAATTTATCCCATATAGTTATAATCAAACATAAATTATATTTCAATGAAAGAAACAGATTCCAGATCCATAAATTCTGTTTATACGTATCTCCTTTTAATGTAAAATAAAATACAAGACATTCTATCAAATACATAAAATGATAGGAGGTAACTTTTCAAGATGAGCAAAATCAGGATCATTCTTAAGATAGAGAAACTTCATTAATAACTATTATATAATAAATAATATTATTAAAATAATTTTTATTAAATTATGCAAGATATCATAGAAACTGTGTACTTCCAACATTCTAACTTTTATTTTTGTTCTTTCATCTTTTCTCACACTAAAAATACATGATGCAATCCTTTCCTGCTTGGAAGTACTAAGTTCATTTAACACAGTTTATATGTCTGACAGAGGCCAGTTCTACTGATTTTTAAAGCGTGGAATGAAACTGGTTTCTTATCCTGTAAAAACACTAAGAATTGACTCTGTATTTCCAACATCATCAACAGAACTTTTCCTCTCAATAACCACTGCATGACAGCACGCAGTAACAGTTACTTACTATCACCTTCCATATTATCATATAATTAAAAGAATAGAGGGGCTTCCCTGGTGGCGCCGTGGTTAAGAGTTCGCCTGCTGATGCAAGGGACACGGGTTCGTGCCCCGCTCCGGGAAGATCCCACATGCCGCGGAGCGGCTGGGCCCGTGAGCCATGGCTGCTGAGCCTGCGCGTCCGGAGGCTGTGCTCCGCAACGGGAGAGGCCACAACAGTGAGAGGCCCACGTATCGCAAAAAAAAAAAAAAAAAAAAAAAAAAAGAATAGAAAATTTACCACATCGACCTTAAAGTAATTCAAAATTTTATTATACCACTAAGACCATTATGCAGTTCAGCTAAAATTGTTTCATAGTAAATTTTTCTTGATAAAGAAAGCAGTGCATAGATATTTTGATGCAGGCGCCTTAATCAGGTTAACTACTGCAGAGTATATTCTAGTCACTGCAGTTAACCTTTTGGAACACACTTCTACACAAAACAAATTCCAGATGACACTCCAATCTAATCTAATCTAATTTAGTCTAATCCTTCTTAGTTTATCCAACTCAGAGTTAGATGCCTTTGAAAGCAATAAAGCTGAAAAGAATTTTTCCTTTATTTCATCATTATGTCCAAAGTTTGCACGTTTATGAAAAATATCTGTCCATTCATCAAGTTGTAAGAAGAAATACTTTGCTGCTTTATTTGTTCTATAAGTTGTTCTTCCATATCATTAGCCAATGTATGAAGTACACTGAACGGTGGTATCATCTGGAGCTCAAGGCCCTCTCTAAAATTACTCCGGTTATTGGCAGAATTCAGTCCCTTGCCGGGAAGTGCTCTCAGCTCCTACAAGGTGGTCTCAGGTCTTTGTTGCATGGTCACCTCCAACTCAGCAATGAAAAACTTCCTTTATTTCAGATCCCTCTCACACTTTGAGGCTCTCTCATTTCCTCTTCCAAACCAGCCAGAGAAAACTCTCTGCCTTTACAGGGTTCATGTGATTAGGTCAGAGCTACTTGTATAATCACCTTTTCTTAAAAGCAACTGTGCTAAAAAGATGCAAATCAAGTATCAAAGGAGAAGAAGAAAAAAGACAAGACTAAAAGACCCACAAAGCAATGAACCAACCCTTGAATAGTTACAATGGATTGAATAACGTTCCCTCCAAATTCATGTCCCCCCAAAACCTGTGAATATGACCTTATTTGGAAATAGGGTCTTTGAAGATATAATCAAGTGAAAATGAGGTCAAACTGGATTAGAGAGGGGCCCATGTCCAATATGACTGGTATTCTTACAAAAAGAAGGAAATCTGGACACAGGCACAGAGAGAAGATGGTCATGTGAAGATGGAGACAGAGATTGGAGTTGATGCTCACACAAGCCAAGGAAAGCTGAGGATTGCCAGCACCCACCATAAGCTAGGAAGAAACAAGGAAGGATCCTCCCGTAGAGCCCTCAGGGAGAGCATGGCCCTGCTGACACTTTGATTTGGACTTCTAGCCTCCAAAACTATGAAAGAATACATTTCTGTTTTAAGCCAAAAAAAAAAAAGCAACTGTGCTAACATATATAACATAACCCTGTCACAATAGTAAAATCTATCATATTCACTGTCCCAGGAATTATGCAGGGTGTATACACGGGAAAATCCTGGGGGGGGGGCATAGTTTGGCTCACCTTTGTTCTGCACAGACTAATCTCATGTTAATCTTACCCAGAGACATCATTTTGGCTATTTTATTTTTCATCTCTAAGACTGCAAATTGGTTCTTTTACAAAAATCTTCCATTTTTCTTCACATTATGTTCACTTTTTCCTTTAAATTGAAAAACATCTTGAACATATTTATAATAGATGTTGGAATGCCCTTATCTGATGATTCTGCTATATCTATCCTTTCTGAATCTGTTTCTATTGACTGATTTTTTTCTTCTGCTTATGCATCACATTTTCTTGCTTCTTTGCACATTTAATGATTTTTTATTAGATGCTTAATGTTGAATTTTACATTGTTTGGTGAAGAATTTTTTTGTATTCCTTTAAAAAGAGTTGGAATTTTGTTCCAACAGAAAATTAAATAACTTATCAGTTTGATGCTTTCAAGACTTGTTCTTCTCAACTTTTTTGTTGTCATTACATAGTAGCCTTCATTTTAGGGCTAATTTAGTCCCACTAATAAGACGTGACTCTTCTGCAATCTCCAGTGAATGCCACCACTGTGCATATTATTATACATATAATTAGGCAGCCTTAATTTGCAGATGATACTTAAAGAAATATAATGGAATATAAATATAAAAACTATATTTTGCTCTCAATAGCCAGGTATAAATACAACATATTATATCTTCTTGAAACCTGAGGTGTATGATTGTTTATAAACAATTAGATTATGGACGGTTATTGTATAACAATTTATGAAATTTAAGAATACCCAAACAGGTCAGGAGATGAGGTTAATATTACCTTTGTAAAATGAGTGGGCAAAGCTCTGCTCAGGAATTAACTTGGCAAGGAATCCATGGTTCAAACTTGGATGAGGGATAGATGGTATGACCACAACTGTGGAGAAAATTATGGAATCAAATTTGAGCCAGCATGTAACAACCTGCAACATGGTCCACTGAAGATCCAAGACAGTTCTATATCACTACAACATGCAAACATACTAGTAGTAAAGACCACATCTCTGGAGGAAGGAAAGAAGTTATGTATTTAAGAGAAAGGAAATAATATACTCGTTAAGTAGAGTAATTTTAGCAACATACACAACACACAACAAACAGAAGAAAATCAGAACTGGAAGGTTCACTAAAATATTGCTTGCTTTATACATATATGACTGTTATGCATGTATTAAAAATGAAGAAAGAGTTGATTAACATATAGAGTCTCAGGGTTTTAAATGGTCAAAAGACATAAACTGCAATGGTAGGATAACATTTAATTTGAAGAATAAAGTTAAAAGTAAAAGTATACTACAAAGAAATATCATGTTTACATACTAAAAATAAATACAGCATGCAACAGCAAAGAATTATAGTTAAGTATAATCTGTATTTCCACAACAGTGATAAAAAGTAAATGAGATATGATATGAATATGGAAAACAAAATGCAGAGATTTGACCACTAATTTCTACTCACTTTTAAAAATATTCATTTAATTTGTGTATCATATTCATTTATTTAGGAAAGATAATTTCTATTACAAATTAATCCAGTGGTACATGAAATAACCACTGGGTTACTAAGGTCACACTGCAAACAACAGAGAAACAACCTTGATGTAAACACCCGGCAAGAAATACAATTGATAAAAGGCTCCCCATGATATTAAAATATTAGTTGCCAGAAAATGTGTTTATCATTTCCAAGCAGAGTAGATAAAGCTGATAATGCATGAACTCCTACAACATGAGCATCTTCTATAGATGAGAAAGACAACATGATCCAAAATGGTTCACTGATGTCTAGAAGTCTTTGATTTTAGTTGAAGCAACTTTGGTATAAAGTTTAGAATGTATGTTTGTTTATTATAAATCTCTGACAGAATATTTAGATACTGAAATAACTATACACAATGAATGAAAGAAAGAAAGAAAGAAAGAAAGAAAGAAAGAAAGAAAGAAAGAAAGAAAGAAAGAAAGAAAGAAAGGAAAGAAAAAGAAAGAAGGAAAGAAAGAGGGATGCTATCTTTGATCTTGGGTATAAAGATTTACACTTTGGCTTATTGTTGATATTGAACTACTCTATAAGGACCTCCTACTTTCATATGTTTATAAAGTTTAAAATTATACATTTAAAATATATGAGTTATTTGCATATTAAACAGTAGTATAAATGATTTGTATTAATAAATAGAAACATTAAAACCAAAACTCTCTGATAAAATGAGAATATAGGAAATATCATTCTACATTTTTGTGTAATTAAAGAATATTAAATCGGCATTTATATACCACCTACTTATAAATACTTGAGGTGATTATGAATAGAATCAGTTTAAATCTAGATGTAAAATGAAATAAAAAGGAGATAAATGATGATGAAAATTCAAATAATTAGACAAATATTAAGTACCTGTACTTGTTGGTGAATTTATTTCTTGTCTGATGTTTCTACCCGGCTGGCTTCCAGTTCTTGCAGTCTCTCGCTGGGGTTCTAAAATGTCACGATACTTGGAAACCATCAGAACCGAAATGAAGTAAACAACAGCTAGAGCTAAGAACTGTGCCTGCTTGCTATCATCCTGCATAAAATGAAAAGGCAGTGTTGACACTCAAAACTTATAAAGTATAAGTTCTTAGAGTACAAGAAACTATTGTTGTTTCATCTTCTTTATGGAGGCAAAATATGACATTTAACTTTTACTAAAACTTGCTAAGTATACACTGCTATTTAATAAGCATCATCTAAGTATAGATAAAAAACTCCATAAATATATCATCTGATTTACAGGTTGGAATGTAATTTCAAAAAATGAGAATGTTAAGATTTTGCTGAATGTGCCACAAAATTTTATTCTTTGTCCTCTCCACTACTAGTATCTACTACTTCCATAACAGAGAATGCATATTTATAAGATATGCAGATAGCACAAGCTTGAAAAGAATAATTTAACATCTGAATAAAAAAAAGACAAGAGTTTCAAATATACTTTCAAGTAACTGAAAAAAAATTAACAGAATAAAATTACAATTGGAATACATATACAATTCTAACATACCACTACCTGAGCAGGAAACAATATAAGTAAACTAGGGGAGGTGTAAAAATGGGGGAGCATGAAGCCTGAATTGTTTACAAGTTCAATATGAGCTAAAAGTGTGATACGGCAGCTTAAGAAAAAGCTAACACAATGTCTGACACATAACAGATAAAAAGAAGTAACAGCACCACTATTCTCCTCTGGAAAAATGAGGTAATTTTTCCAGTGCAGAATTGGGAGCCAATATTTGAGGCTCCCAATTTCCAAAGCTCAATGACAAAATGAAATTTTTCCAGAGGAGAGCAGCAACGTGGTAAAAGGTCTGAAAAAGACTGACCAAGTTAGGACAAAGCGGTAATAGTTTTAAAAAAGCAGACTGCTGTCTAGTAGAGAAGATAACTTTAAAATAAGTATGCTTTGCAAAAATATAAAGAGCCATATAACCTTGAGAGCTCTATCCAAAAAGCCTAAATAATCATCATATAGGGAAAAATTGTTAATGGACAAATTTAAATGACCTCTAATACTATTTCCAGATTAGACTATATCCAAGTCATCATATATAGATGGTTATTAAGCCTTTTTTCTAAGCTAGGTTAAAAGTGATACTCAAGCCAAAACTGCAAGTAATTACCTTGGCCCATAGATAACATAGAAATAAGGAAAACAAACATGCATTGAAGTCTAGTAACTCCATAAACAGACACTTTACATTACTACTTCATTTAGGTGCAATGTGAGCACGATTCAAAATTTATGTGCATTTGTTAGAAAAAAAAGACAATGAGAAATATTTACTGATGATTTAATACTATGAAACAGAATTAGTACAGGTAACGCAGAAAATGACCAAACTCGATTAAATTTGTTCTGAAATATTATGAATTTAGTATTTCATACTCTGTGGGTAACAGACAGCTTTTATATATATAATTTTTCCTTAAAGACCTAACTTTTTATCTCATGTGGTTTTGAAATTAAGGCAACTAAAAATGACTATTGATTCGTAAAAATTTCAGAAGTTAAGGAGAAATCTTACTATAATTTCTACAATTGACTATAAAATATAGCAATTGTAAAACACTTCCAAATTTTGGAGATTATTTAAAATGAAAATAAAAGTGTACCTTAGAATTTACGAAATATGGTGGTAAAAAAGAGAGTGCTTTGCAAAGATCTACCTTGGGATTCTGACTCGACCTCACACTAGCTGTGTGATCTTAATGTTTCTGAGTCTTAGCTTTCTCTTAACCTTTACTGAAAGCTGAGGTAATATATACTAAGTGTCTGATACACAGTATAAACTCAATGAACACAAATTATGTTACCTCCCTGATGTTTGGAAGGTACACCTGGGAACACTAATTCCCTTCCTTCAGGAAGAAAGCTAATAAGCACCACTGTTGGGTTATCCAGTATAGTTACAAAACATCTATAGATACTAGAAAAATTATCATAATCCACCACAATAACCTGATTCAGAATTTACTAACAATTTAAATGCAATGTCACACTTAACATAAACCCCTTCCATGTTAGGTTCGAATGGGTCTCTTGGAGATGAAGACACACTCCATGTTTAAATCATCTGTCATTAAAAAAAATTCTTTCCACAACATGTTTTTTTTCAGGATGAATTTTTCAGGATGAATTCGCATTTCTAAATGGTTAAACTGTTAGTGAGTAATTTTTTTCCCAAGTCCAAATTCAAGTCCAGATTATAGAGTTTCTCACAGCATGATTTTTATACTATTATATGTTTTATCTCCTATTTTTAAAAATTCCTTTATTTTTTATTAACTATAAAAGCAATACAGGTTTACTACAGAAAATATGAAAATACAAAAAAAGTACAAAATAAAAACTGTTTACCTAGAGATAATCACTGGTAGCACTTGGGTACATTTTTCCAGACTTTTTAAAAAAAGGTGAACATGTGCATGTATGTACACTTGGCATACAAATGCAATATTTGCGTAGTATAAGTATTTTTGCATACTGCTGCTTTCCCTTAAAATATATCATGAGCATTTTACATGTCACTAAGTTTCCCTCAAAAATATGATGTTAATAGCTGCACAGTTTCTTGTTAAATGAATATACTATGATTTATTAAGCTCTATATTGGATATTTACAATGTTATCAATTTTCCTGAAGGCAACTCTGATGAGCACATGGGCTTAAATAGCTTAAGGAGAACCACTGGGTAATAGCATCAATATTTATAAGAGTTTTAACACATGTTGGTAAAGAGCTTTCCAAAAAGTTTATTCAACTTCTATTCCTACCAGTGATAAGTCATAGAGCATGTTTCAATGCATCCTTGTAATGACAGGTACTATTATTTAAATTTTTTAGTTTATTTAATGGTAAAATATTTATCTCACTCTTGTTTTAAATTTGCATTTCTTTGACTGCTGATTATACTGACTTTTAAATCATATGTTTGTTACCTTATTTTCATATTTTACATCCATTGCTTATTTTTCTGTTGGTATGGTTGTAATTTTCTTAGTGATTTATAAGCACTAACATATATTAAAGAGTGAGAATTTTTCTATCATATATTCCTACCATGCAGTATTATGCTGTATGACTTAAATATATTTTAACCACTTTCTCAAGTACAAAGTACTCTATCCAATTTATTATTAAATGTAAACTTAAAACATAAACTTCCTTCTATGTTTCATAAATCATCAATTAAAATAAGAAAAACAGAATCCAAAATGGCTGATAAACAGCAACTATACTAAGGAGTACTGCCAATATTGCGTCTGCTGTGAAATGCTGTGTATGTTTCTACACAATTTGTGGAAAGGCCAATCTTATCTATCCTTACTTTGGATAAGTGATCATATAATTGGAGGGTTCCATGAAACCGTTTCCTTAAGCTATCTTTTCAATAAGCTTTATTAAGCAACCTTTCTAACTCAAATTCCCATTGATATCTATATTTTAAAATGCAGATTCTTATCTCAAAAGTAATTGCCCCCCAAATGTAACTGTCAATAACACCTTAATGAATTAATCCCTTTTATCCATAATACAAGGAACATTGATATTAGCAAAATATTCAGTACCTAGAGATGGAGCAAGGAATACTAAAAGACAGGAATAGGTGATTCAAGATAAAGTCAAGTATAATTTTCAAAGTTATCCCTATTCTTAGTATCCATACAAAAATTAAATAAAAATTTAACATCATTAAAAAAAATAACATATCAATAAGCTTTCAGAGAAAGCTACGCTCATCCATTTTACAAACAGAAGCATGTTATATACCTACAATCCCTGACACTAGGACATTTAGTTTTAATATGCAGCTTTCTTATAAAATTTAAATTATTTTACACAAATGACAGTGGAAAGTTTTTTCCTGGGAAATCAAGCAGGCATAACTTACCACATCCCGAAAGACAACTGCACGAAGGCGATTGATATCAACATCCTGAAGAAGTCTATCAGGATCCTTAATCGGAGAAAGGTTACCTGGAACATTCTCTAGTGGAGTCTTAAAAAAAAAGAGAGAATTGTGAAAAAATAGTATAATACAGAAACTTATATAGCAGTATAATTTCTAAAACCTTTAATTTAATCATTAAACTGGCCACATTCTTTACCTCCTCCCTTCATTGAACAACATTTATTGACAACAATATGCTATTACAAGGCACTTTTTCTGTTCTCTTCTACTCTTGTCATGGTTTCGCTTACTAGTGTTCTTATTCTTTATCAGCAAGGCTACCACTATAGACAAAGAAAGGCTAGAAGATTATGGCATAAAAAATATTAATCTTATACTCTGGGCTCAAATCTCTGCTGTGTGACCTCAAGCTTGTTAGTAAATTTTTCTGAGCCTCACATTCCCTACCTCCAGTTAATAAGTCTCTTTAAGTCATCGCGTTCATTTATCCATCATGCTTTTATAATGTATGAAATTATTACGTTACATTATTACATGAGATTTCATATGTGAAAGCATTTCATGATCTACAAAATGTTAGAAAGGTGAGCAAAAAAAAAAAAAACTTTAGTCGTGGCGTTAATATTAAAGCTGAAAGACATTAAAGATCATTACCACCAAAATCCTTTTTATAGCTGAAGACACAAAAATCCACACATTTTAGGTAACATGTCACATAACAAACTTGCAAGACAACAAAGATCCCTGAAACTCAATCTAGTACTTTTTCACTTACATAATATGTTAAGAATTGTGTGGATTAGATTATATATGTAAAGTACCAAATACAATTCCTGCATATAAAGTAACCTGTTACTCTAACTAATTAATAATAAATAAGTCTCCTTCTGTTTCTCTGTAAACCTGAATTATTCTATTTCACTCTTAAGATGATTGACTCCTTTGCAGCACAGAATAGTGAAAAGAGTATGGTATTTGAAGGTTGATAATTATTTGGCTTCCGTTACAATTCCAAGACTAACCAGCCATATAACCTTAGGTGAGATACTTAACCTCTCAGAACCTCAGCTTTAATATGTAAAAATAGGCTAATAATCTTTATCAGAGAAAGATTAAAGAAATAATATACTATTCATAGCATAGATGGAAACTTTGTATATATTTTAATTTATATACTATTTTACAGTTTACAAAGTACTTCTATGTCCATAATCTAATTCGAGACGTTTTTATAGGAAAAGCTTGTATTACTGCTCCTTTTTAGAAAGTATAAAAAATGAGGTGCAAAGAAACCATGTGGCTAATACAAGTTCACTCAGGTTAGTAACACACCAAAATTAACTAAGGTTTACTTACTCAAGTGTCACATTAAAAATGAATAAAAATAGGGGAGAAAAAAAAAAAAACAACTCTCCATTGATTCTCTATTCTGAAACGTGTTTTCTTACCAAGTCAACTTTTCCCTAATATTTCTATATCCATCACTTATAATCCATCTTTCATTGCCAAGGTTCTTGCTAGAGAGACACTGACTAGCTCAACTAAATTACTATGGATTTCCCTCTCACTGCGCTTTTTTGTCCATGTTCTACAATCAGTGTACTACTTGGCTTGACAAGCTTGAAATGTTCCCTATTATCTTCTGAATTAAGTAGACACCTTTAAGATCTAAGCTCTCAAAAATACTAACTTATTTATTCATTTCATGATATATATATTGAATGGCTAACTGCTAGAGAGAGGAAGGAAATTAGTATTAATTGAATGTTCACTGCATTTCTGGAATTACTAAGTACTTTAACGCATTATTGCTTTTTATTTAATTTATACAAACACCTTATACATTAAGATATACATATATAGATATAGATATAGATATATATATATTCATTTTAAAGACTGGAAAACTGTCTTCCAGTCTTTAAAATGAAAAACTGAGGCACAAGAGACTAAGGAATATGTCTTGGTTCATAAAACCAGTAAGTGGTAGAGCCAGGATACAAACTCAGAACTGTTTGATTCTAGAGTTTGTGCTGTGCGATATACGCTCTGTAACTACAAAGATGTATAAGATACGAACATGCCCTCAAGTAACATACAGTCTCCTGTGCCTACACAAATAACATGAAGCATGACTGCTGATATGTTTCTAGTTAATTTTCTAAGCAATGAAGGGCTTTGTGGAGACTTGTCAGCAATAAAATAATATATGGTCTAATTATTTTAGGAATGTGTCTCTAACAGTAGTGAAAAAGAAAGACACTACACTACAGATAAACTAAATGTGTGGCTGTTCTGCCTGAAAACTGCAAAAGTTTGAAGCCACAGAACTTTTTAAATGAATTAAACTTTTACTTCATGCCTTCATTTATTGAGCCTTCATTGTTTCAGTATCAAACATCTAATTACAAGTACCGTGAGTGACAAGAGACATTCCAGGTTTTATGAAAATATCAAACAGAGGAACTTCCCCTAGACTGGGTTGGCAGTGAAGGTATTAGAAAACATTTTCCTCAGAAAGTTGAACTTAAGCTAAAGCCAAGAGTGGAACAGAGTCACTGGGGTGAAAAATAAGGATGGACATTTCAAGAAAGGGGAAGCTATGTGTAAGTCTAAAGGTTAAAACAAATTCTGATGAACTGCATGAAGTCTACAGTGTGACTAAAATAAAACAGTAATAAATAAGACAAAATAGTAAAAGCAAGGGTAAGGGATTCCAAGTTGTAGCTGAAGTAAGCAACAGTCAAGCATGCAGGACCTTAAGTCACATTACTGAAAGTCTGAAGTGATGCAAATGGTCAGTTGAACATACAATAAATAGAGCTAATTTAGCATGAGAATCACTGCTGCATTCCGAACTACTGTACACCATTCATTCATTTCATGGGCATTCAATATATTTTTGTTGACTATCATGGGAATTCTATCCCCAAAAGCATATCCATTTAAAAAGTGCATTATTCATATACTGAACTCTGTGAAAATATATGTAACTATTAAAAATAGTAATAATTAAGAACTTTTCAGTGCTATGAACTGATATAATCCTTCCTTATAAGAACCCTACGAGGTAGAAATTATTAGTATCTTCACCGAGTAACCAAAAATTACCAGTCTCAGAGAGGTTAAGTAATCTTGATAATACAACGCTGAAGAAGAGAAGCCAGGACCAGAGCCTCCATCTGCCTGATTATCAAGCAATACCATGTCACTTTGTTTTCATGAACTTAAAAAAAAAAATTTTAAGGTACATAGTATTTAACATAGAAGATGCTTAGTTACCTTGGAAGCTGCTGTGGCAGTCACACCTTGGGCAGCTTCTTGAGGTTTACTGCTTGCATGTGAAGGTCTGTTCCCCCTGTCTCTCTGTCTCTGCCGACATTCTAAACAGTTTCTCACAGCAACACAGCAAACTATTTTAAAAAATGAAAGCATATTATTGATGTAAATTGCTGACTTTGACGTGTTTTAAAGAATTGCTTGGTTCTATTTTTTCTTTCTTTCCACTTTCTCCATCCCATTATCATTCTTAAAATCAACCAGATCAATAAATATTGTTTTAAATTAGGAAACACAGTAATGAAAAGTATACATAAAACATTCATGTAGGTAAAAAATAAAAACAAATTACCCATAAACTACCAACCAGCTGAAGAAACAGAATACTACAGGGTCTTTGAAGCTCCCAATATATCCTTCCTTATTCTATCCCCTTCCAACCTTCAAAATTCTGAAATTTATGGATCAATTAAAATTTTTAAAAAACTTATTCATATTTGATGATTTTTTAAATAATAAGTCTCCTGCCCTTAAGTTGACTATCTTGGTGACTATATAGAGCACAGCTCCCCATTTCAGGCAATAACAGGGTACATCCATATAGTCAAGCCTCACAGTCCCAATATCTACCTATTTTCATGGTGGGAACATCACCTTTGTCAACAAGCATTCAATAAGTACATTCTGTCTATTCACTTACTTATTTTAAGAAGCAGTAAAGCATAGTAATAAACAGTACAGATTTTGGAATCAGGGCACCTAAGTTTGAATCCTGGCTCTGCCACTTATGGGCTGTGTGATCTTGGGCCAGCCGCTTAAACTATCTGTGCCTCAGTCTCCTCATGGTAAAATAAGTATAAACACAGTAACTTCCTTAGAGGACTGTTATGAGGACTAACTGAATCAATATATGAAAAGTGCATAGAACAGTAAACAGCACATACATATAATTGTTTGCTTCATTATTATTCACTTATAAAACTTTCCTGTGGATGATAAAAAAACAAATCTGCTAAGAATTATTAGGATAAAAATGAAATCAGCAGTAAAGCTTTGGAATATATTCAGAAATAAAAGTTCAGAATAACCAAATAAATGCAATTTTCAAGATATCCGGGCATTTAAAAAAATATTTCTCTTTCTAACAAAGTTCAATCTGTAAGCTATTGTTAAATATCAATGAAAATGTCCATGATGGCCCACAGTAATTATTCCACACCTCTTGGCAGACAGAGAGATCTCCATGTGGTCAATCTTTCCCTTATAATGGAGATGAAATGACTCCTCTCAGGAAAATACAAGAATACAAAACAACATTAAAAAGTACATTTATTCCACCATTCTTAAATCAAGTTTTTATTTCGTCCTTGGATTAGAAACAACTTCTCCCCTGCAACTACATATATATGTTTTTTTTACATAATTTTAAAAATTATGGATAAAAAGAATACATATCAAGAACGTCCTCCCTATCAAATACCTTACTTTCTCATGTCCTCCCTGTTCACACTTGAAGGCAAGTATGAAAATAGTAGCCATTTTGGTCTGAAAACAGTAGTTGTCTGGTCCCCTGTAAAGACTAAATAACATAAATAATTTTTCCCTTTAAAAAAGGTAAGAGATGTAAGAATGATTCCTGCCTAAGGAGCTGGTCTAAATTTACTAAGAGTTTTCAGGACTAAATTTTATTTGTAACACAAGATAGCGGCAAAAAAAATCATAGGTATAGTAATGTTTATTAGTGTTAATGTTTATTAGTGTTATTAGGTACACTAATGTTTATTAATGTTAACTGTGCATTCTGAGAAACAGTGAGATTGGCATGGTCAATTTTATCCTTTAGCATTATATGTATAAAACTAGTTGTTGGTTTTCTGATACATTTGTGGGCCCAGGACAACTACCCTGTATTAGTTTACCAAAAATAAGGATTCACAAATATATTTACATTAAAATCACTTCAGTGAAAAAGGTTATTGTCCAACTGATTCTGAAAAAACTCAAAATATATTTGACTTTATTTCAAATTAGAATCCATTAAAGATCAATTCCATGAAATCTCCAAAGTGAAGATATTATAATTTTTTAATTTAGTAATTCTGAAGAATTACAAAATAATCTTTACATTACATAATCATCAAATTGTATCATTAATATTTTATGTATCACAGAGTATCAAAAAGTAATCTGTAATTATTTAACATGCACCGTTATTCTTAACAGACTTACCTAGCCTTAGGCACTGTCGCATTAAACCACCAGAAGACATGTTTTTTTCAGCTTCAATCTCACTAAAATTTAGAGAGCTGGCAAATACAAGTACATCAACCATAGCCATCAATCGACTGAGGAAAGTTACTGCTGTCTCAGCTGACATGCCTTGTGTCACTTCAATATTTTCCAATTCCGTCTTTAAAAAAGTAGAAGATTTAAATCTTGCTTAAAATTTGGAAATATAATACATGTACATACATACTGCAGGTTAACAGTAGTTTAGTTATTTTGTAAACAAAACAAGTTATAAATCATAAACTAATTCCATATATCATAAGAGCTAGTTATCAAATTTAATTAGCTTACCTATGAATTATCTTTAAATAAAGGAAAAAATCTATTTTTAAAATCAATGTTAGATTTCAATATCATTACTTGTAAAAACTACATTCCAAACTTAAGATCATTTCATAAAGATATTTAGAAGTAATCACATGTATATATTTATACTAGTTTTGTTCTACTTTATTAGTTAACAAAGATATAAAACTCATATTTCTTTCCTAAAATCCTCATTCTCGTTTATAAAAATATATGTACTAATTTTTCTTTCCTATAAATGTATGATGAGCAATAGGAAAGATATGTGGCACTTTCATTTGACATCAAAGGGAGACAACTGTCAAATTATGACACTTTCTTATCCATTTCAGAATAAAGTGAAACCACTAGGTATCTTGTATGAACGATAAAAATTTAGGGTAAAAATACTCAAGATCATTAATTCCTCTACTGATATTAATTTGTGACACTAGCAATAAGAAGAATCAGTAGCATTCTAGACTGGTGAAGCTGTACTTTCACTACACTATTGTCTATGGTAAAATATAATTTCCTGCTTTGAAAGGGAATGGTACAAAGCATTGTGTTTCGTAAGATGTATAACTCTGTATTTTGTAAGCAATAGCAACATCTCTTTTTTCATTGTGCATTATATAACATTTTAATTATTTTGGTTCATTATGACTAGACCTCATTTTCTCAGTGCCTCAAAATCAGAGAAAAGTAAGGAATGCTTTATAAATAAAAAATACTACTGTTTAAATTTTCTGAAAATGGGCACACTAGCCATATGGATTAACCTTACTTCTGCACCAAATGATAAATTCAACTACAAGGTAAGCATATATCATAGGTATCTGCTCCTATTTAATGCTCCATTTGACATTATTTATACCCATCATTCTACCTAGACATATCCTTACTCACGTTAACATGGAAATGTCAGCAGGAAACACTGATTAAAAAACGACCTCTTAAACACTTCTTGTGTACAACATGGGTAAGAAAAGAGACAGCTGGCTACTGCAAGCACTTTTATAACTAAACGATTATAAATGGAGTATAAAATGTAACAACCTTTCTCCCTTCTATTTAACATCAAAATAGAGTTAAAATCATTCTATCTAAGAGGAGCTTGTAAATAGACAAAAAAAAATTTTTCAATTGTTGATTTACAACATTATGCCAATTCGGTATCCATGACCTAAAGAAATAATTAATTCATTACTTGGATTTTTTAAATAAAGATTCCTCATTTGCTAGCACTTCACTGATATACAGCATCATTTCATAGCATGAATTAAAAATCGGTGACCACAACACAATTGTTTATAATAAAAGTTTAAAAATTAATTTTATATAAAACCTCCTTTTAAAAGATCAGTTATCAATATAAGTGTTTTATAATGGAATAGAAGATCTGACCATTGCTTAGGTCCATTAAGCATTCTGAAAACTTTTCAAAATATTAGAATCTTAGGATATCTATAGATGTATTCTCAAAGAAATTCATCATTTTGAATTACTAAAATTACGGGAACTCTAACTCATTTTATTAGTTAATGATCTTATTTTGAAGTATTTTGCAGTGTACAAGGCTTAAGCTTCAAAATGTTTTCATTTTTAAATGAGTAAATTATAAACAGAAATTATAAACAGAATTATTAATCATCCATGAAATTTGCCACTGTTATTTTTGACTAAACAAAATAAAATTTTAAACTAAAAAGCATTCTTAACCAATAACCTAAAAGGGAGTTCTTATTAATTCTATATAATAGTAATTTATAAATATGATGAAATGTTATATAAACATCATGGCATAGGTTTAAAAATAAAGATCACCCACATATGATTATTATTAAATCTTAACACATATTCCAACCAATTTCCTTTCTTTGGAACCAGTTAAAATCTGATTGTACATATGACTGAAATATTATTGTATTCATTATATTCTGATAGTTTAGTCTAAAGATTAGTGTGAATAATAAAATAGTAGTTCATCAGTACACTGAGAAAATAATCCTTCTAATGAATCTTTTAAATATACCAAAGATATGCCTAATGTTAGATGGTATGGAAACTCAAAATATAACCAAGTCAAAAATTTCATAAATAAGCAAAAATAAAATTTAAAACTGAAAACCTGAAAATTACTGAAGTAATACTAACCTTAGAACCCTGGACATGCATTAGACAAAACAGACAACAGACCAAAAAAGTACAAGAAAAGCAAATTATTAAAATTAAATGAAAATACAATGTAAAATTGAAACACAAAATAATATATTAAAATTATATTTGATTATTTTATTAAAAGCAAAAATTCTCAGAAGAGATATTCATTTTATAAATTACATATGATTAAGATTAAATATCAAATAGACTTCTGTTTATTTTTTTCATTAGAGTAACTGCCCAAATAATATATATGTAAATATAGTTCATATATTAGAAATGATGCATACTGTATTTTACAAAATAAGTTATCTTTTCCTAGAAGATGACCAAGGAAACATTTTAATAACTAAACTAACATAATGTCTCTGTAAAAGCCCTAGCTCACTACCAGTTTAAGCAGAAATGACTTAGGAAAATAAACTGAACCAACCTTCTAGAATTTTCATTAAGGAATCATGCTATTTTGTTTCCTAAAATATTTGGAGCCCTTCCTACAGAACAAAATCCCCAGTAATTAATAAAGATAATAAAATATTTGAGTGATTCTAACTTAAAAACCACTTTCCCTTGCTAGAAAAGAACTTACTGATACACTAAATGAGGTCGCATGTGAACTAAGACAATTGCATAGATTTTGTACTAAGTTTCAGATTATTATTAAGAATTATATTTAGTATATTAAAAATTTTTGGATAGAATTAAGTTTCATAATAAAAGTCAACAACTATTCTTATTCTTTGATTTCTGACATTATACGTGAGCATAAATTTCAAAATAAACTATTTTCAAGTAGTACAGGAGAACATATAAAAGCACCCTGAGAATACTAAAATATAATCAGTGTTATGAGAGAAACAAAACACAAAGAAAATTAGTAGTTTTCCCAAATCTATTAGCTACATTTTCTAATAATGGTAAGAAAATATAAATTAAAATTAAGTCCTTGTCATCATTTTTTGAAATAAAAAGTTCCTCTTCTTTCTCAGGATTATGAAACTATTAGGAAAGCCAGAAATCTCAGTCTCTATTATTTTTCTATCAACAGAGAAAATGAAGCCATACGTGAAACTGAATGAAATTCTAAACATTCAGTGTTCTGGATTGTTGACCAAAATGGTCAACTTAAAATCGTTAAATGATTATGCAATTTGTAGTTGATCCATGTTTTGTTTATCTTCATTTTTTTCTCCAATTCCTTGCTTTCATTCATGACCAACTTGAACAATGTATAGAAAATAAATGAGAGGATGCAACTGACTAGTCACAGAAACATTAACTTCAAAACCTCAACAACAGTAACAAAAATAATGCTCCTTCCCCAAATCAAAGACTGGTCAACCTACATACGAAGAGTTCTATTTCTTTCCCCTGACTACTTAAGTTAAAACTATTAGTCTAATTTAGAGACTTGAAACTATGTAATTTATTTTCTACGCTACATAAGATTTTAAATAATCTAGGTAAAACTGAAACTCCAATAAAGTCCTGCTTTTTCAATGAATATTAAGTTTGAGGTGGCATTATAACACAAATATTTGTATATCTATACTCTTTTTCCTTAAAGTTTCCACTGAAATATTTCCGTACAAGTAAGATAAAACAGCTCAAATTTTCTCACGTGATGCTACTGCAACAGCAATACACAAATGTCATCCTTAGTATGGATTACTGTATTCCTATAAGGTCCCAGGGCAGAAAATAAACCACCACTATGCCAATGTCATGGAGAGAACAGACAAGACTACACCATTTTAGTTTTTTGCCATCAAAATGGATCACCCATAGTAACTAACTTGGTTCAAATATCCTATGTTAAACTTCAGAATTCTGAGTGTGACAGGCTTACTCTATAAATGGGAAGATCATTCCATCATAATACAATTCTGAATAAAAAGTTCCAAAAGGAAGTAAAGGAGGGAAACATTCAGTAAGAGTCATCTCCATCTAGTGACATTGCCTAACTTAATTTTCACAAACTCCCTGTGGGATAAGTAAAATTAACACCATTAAAATGAAGAAATTAAGGTTGACATCATTTCTAGTAAGTGGTAGAACCCAGGTTAAAATACACATTTATCCTATGCTAAAACCCATGTGCCTTCAATTAAATCATAACTTCGAGAAAAATCGTGTTTGAGTCTCACTGATTACTGGGAAACAAAAGTTTGCTTTCGATGAAAATGAGCAAATTATCTGAGATCCACACTTATACTGAAAAACAGAAAAGACATTTTCCTGGGTTGAGCTTTTAATAGAAATTACAACAAATACTTAGCATTCTACTTACCTACTCAAAATTAAATACAATTTCAACATTAGACGTGTCAAATGCTAAAAATATTTAGTATGGCTGTATGGGAAAAGTTACATATCTTCTAATAAAACATAATGATCACAACCACCAGTGAAATTATGTTAAAAATTAAACTTTAATAAATGTTCATTAAGTCAAATGCAAGCTCTTATTTAACAGGAAAAATGAATTTATCTTAAGCTCTAACTATTGAATTTTTAATGATCAGGAGTAAGTAATGAAGTTTTACGCTATGACATTTGTATTTTATGTGAAAATGGTGCTGTAAGTCAGTGGTCAGCAAACTAGGACCTACAAGTCAAATATAAATAAAGGTTTATTGAAACAAACCCACACCTACTCCTCTGTGTTATGATATATGGCTGCTTTTGCAAACAACAGCAAATTTCAATAGTTAGATACCATATAGCCCACAAACCCGAAAATATTTACTATATGATCCATACACAGAATAAATCTGTCAACCACTGTATACCATCATTACTCATATTTATTCCGTAAATATTCTGAAGAACTCCACAAACCTAAACAAAATTACAGATCACTCAAACATTAGTTTCAAATGTTTCTATCCCTCTTCATATAGGATTGAAATTCTAAAGGCATCTACATGACAATGTTTCCCTTTGGTAATCTGTATATTGCCAGTGTTTCCTTTTTCACTTATTCCACCCAAAATTCTCTTTTGGCTTTTTATATTTTAAATCTAACTTAAAGAAAGTAACACGACATTGTTCATCAACTATACTCCAATAAACTTTTTTTTTTAAAACTCTAAGTTAAAAAGCTCCATATCTTCAGTTCTCATTTCTTTCTTTTTCTTTTTCTTTTTTTTTTTTTTGTGAATATGGGCCTCTCACTGTTGTGGCCTCTCCTGTTGCGGAGCACAGGCTCCGGACGCGCAGGCTCAGCGGCCATGGCTCACGGACCCAGCCGCTCCGCGGCATGTGGGACCTTCCCGGACCGGGGTACGAACCCGTATCCCCTGCAAAGGCAGGCGGACTCTCAACCACTGCGCCACCAGGGAAGCCCTCATTTCTTTATTTATTCAACCTCTTCCTTCCTAACTCTTCCCCTCTACTACATTACAATTGTTAGCAAGAATATTATACAATAAAGTAATAGAAGACATTACTCAACAGTTGACATCAACCATGTTTTCTCCCAGTAGGAAGCGGGAGAAAAGGTTCTCGCTATTAGGAAGCAATTTATTCAAAGAACGTAAAATTAGCTATGTTGTACAACCAGGTATAGGTACAATCAGCTAATGAACCAAAATAACAGAAATATAGAGACAAGACAATGAAGAAAAGTTTCTACAATTGAATGAATTCCAAAGTCTGTTGAGAACAGTCTAAGAAATAAGTACCATAGTTTCAAATTCCAAACTGCAGAGATCAAAACTGCACAGGTAATAATTTTGGCAGTAAAACCTCAAAATGTCAGTATCTTTACTGTATATTCATTATAAAATAAAAAATAAGCAGGGGGGATCGGGAAGATGGCAGAAGAGTAAGACGCGGAGATCACCTTCCTCCCCACAGATACACCAGAAATACATTTACACGTGGAACAACTCCTACAGAACACCTACAGAATGCTGGCAGAAGACCTCAGACCTCCCAAAAGGCAAAAAGTCCCCACGTACCTGGGTAGGGCAAAAGAAAAAAAGAATAAACAGAGAGAAAAGAATACGGACGGGACGTGCACCAGTAGGAGGGAGCTGTGAACGAGGAAAGGTTTCCACACACCAGGAAGCCCCTTCGCGGGCGGAGACTGTGGGTGGCGGAGGGGGAAAGCTGCGGAGCTGCGGAGGAGAGCACAGCAACAGCGGTGCAGAGGGCAAAGCGGAGACATTCCCGCACAGAGGATCGGTGCCAACCGGCACTCACCCGAGAGACTTGTCTGCTCACCTGCCAGGGCGGGCGGAGCTGGGAGATGAGGCTCAGGCTTCGGTGTCAGAGCGCTGGGAGAGGACTGGGGTTGGCGGCGTGAACACAGCCTGCAGGAGGTTAGTGCACCACGGCTAGCCGGGGGGTAGTCCGGGAAAAAGTCTGGACCTGCCGAAGAGGCAAGAGACTTTTTCTTCCCTCTCTGTTTCCCGGTGCGTGAGGAGACGGAATTAAGAGCGCTGCTTAAAGGAGCTCCAGAGACGGGCACGAGCCGCGGCTGAAAGCGCGGACCCAAGAGACAGACATGAGACGCTAAGGCTGCTGCTGCCGCCACCAAGAAGCCTATGTGCGAGCACAGGTCACTATCCACACCCCCCTTCCGGGGAGCCTGTGCAGCCCGCCACTGCCAGGGTCCCGGGATCCAGGGACAACTTGCCCGGAAGAACGCACAGCGCGCCTCAGGTTGATGCAACATCACGGGGGCCTCTGCCGCCGCAGGCCCGCTCCGCACTCCATGCCCCTCCCTCCCCTCCAGCCTGAATGAGCCAGAGTCCCGGAAGCAGCTGCTCCTTTAACCCCGTCCTGTCTGAGTGAAGAACAGATGCCCTCAGGCGACCTACACACAGAGGCAGGGCCAAATCCAAAGCTGAGCCCCTGGGAGCTGTGAGAACAAAGAAGAGAAAGGGAAATCTCTCCCAGCAGCCTCAGTAGCAGCAGATTAAAGCTCCACAATCAACTTGATGAACCTGCATCTGTGGAATACATGAATAGACAACGAATCATCCCAAATTAAGGAGGTGGACTTTGAGAGCAAGATTTATGATTTTTTTCCCCTTTTCCTCTTTTTGTGAGTGTGTATGTGTATGCTTCTGTGTGAGATTCTGTCTGTATAGCTTTGCTTCCACCATTTGTCCTAGGGTTCTATCCGTCTGTTTTTTTTTTTTTTCATCTTTTTAAAAACAAATTTTTTTCTTAATAATTTTTTTAAATTTTATTTTATCTTATTTTATTTTATCTTCTTTCTTTCTTTCCTTCCTTCCCTCCTCCCTCCCTCCCTCCCTCCCACCTTTCTTTCTTCTTTCTTCCTTCCTTCATTTCTTTCTTTCTTTTTTCTTTTCCTACTTTTTCTCCCTTTTATTCTGAGCCGTGTTGATGAAAGGCTCTTGGTGCTGCAGCCAGGAATCACTGCTGTGCCTCTGAGGTGGGAGAGCCAACTTCAGGATACTGGTCCACATGAGACCTCCCAGCTCCACATAATATCAAATGGCAAAAATCTCCCAGAGATCTCCATTTCAACACCAGCACCCAGCTTCACTCAACGACCAGCAAGCTTCAGTGCTGCACACCCTATGCCAAACAACTAGCAAGACAGGAACACAACCCCACCCATTAGCAGAGAGGCTGCCTAAAATCATAATGAGGTGACAGATACCCCAAAACACAGCACCAGAAGTGGACCTGCCCACCAGAAAGACAAGATCCAGCCTCATCCACCAGAACACAGGCACTAGTCCCCTCCACCAGGAAGCCTACACAACCCACTGAACCAACTTTAGCCACTGGGGACAGACACCCAAAACAACGGGAACTACGAACCTGCAGCCTGCAAAAAGGAGACCCCACACAAAGTAAGATAAGCAAAATGAGCAGACAGAGAAACACACAGCAGATGAAGGAGCAAGATAAAAACCCACCAGACCTAACAAATGAAGAGGAAATAGGCAGTCTACCTGAAAAAGAATTCAGAATAATGATAGTAAAGATGATCCAAAATCTTGGAAATAGAATAGACAAAATGCAAGAAACATTTAACAAGGACCTAGAAGAACTAAAGGTGAAACAAGCAACGATGAACAACACAATAAATGAAATTAAAAATACTCTAGATAGGATCAATAGCAGAATAACTGAGGCAGAAGAACGGATAAGTGACGTGGAAGATAAAATAGTGGAAATAACTACTGCAGAGCAGAATAAAGAAAAAAGAATGAAAAGAACTAAGGACAGTCTCAGAGACATCTCGGACAACATTAAATGCACCAACATTTGAATTATAGGGGTTCCAGAAGAAGAAGAGAAAAAGAAAGGGACTGAGGAAATATTTGAAGAGATTATAGCTGAAAACTTCCCTAATATGGGAAAGAAAATAGTTAATCCAGTCCCTGAAGCACTGAGAGTCTCATACAGGATAAATCCAGGGAGAAACACGCCAAGACACATATTAATCAAACAGTCAAAAATTAAATACAGGGCTTCCCTGGTGGCGCAGCGGTTGGGAGTCCGCCTGCCGATGCAGGGGACGCGGGTTCGTGCCCTGGTCCGGGAAGATCTCACGTGCCGTGGAGCGGCTGGGCCCGTGGGCCATGGCCGCTGAGCCTGCGCGTCTGGAGTCTGTGCTCCGCAACGGGAGAGGCCACAGCAGTGAGAGGCCCACGTACCACAAAAAAAAAAAAAAAAAAAAAAAAAATTAAATACAAAGAAAACATATTAAAAACAGCAAGGGAAAAACAACAAATAACAGACAAGGGAATCCCCATAAGGTTAACAGCTGATCTTTCAGCAGAAACTCTGCAAGCCAGAAGGGACTGGCAGGACATATCTAAAGTGATGAAGGAGAAAAACCTGCAACCAAGATTACTCTACCCAAGATTACTCTACCCAGCAAGGATCTCATCCAGATTTGACGGAGAAATTAAAACCTTTACAGACAAGCAAAAGCTGAGAGAGTTCAGCACCACCAAACCAGCTTTACAAAAAATGCTAAAGGAACTTCTCTAGGCAAGAAACACAAGAGAAGCTAAAGACCTACAATAACGAACCCAAAACAATTAAGAAAATGGGAATAGGAACATACATATCAATAATTACCTTAAACGTAAATCGACTAAATGCTCCCACCAAAAGACACAGACCGGCTGAATGGATACAAAAACAAGACCCATATATATGCTGTCTACAAGAGACCCACTTCAAACCTAGAGATATACAGACTGAAAGTAAGGGGATGGAAAAAGATATTCCATGCAAATGGAAACCAAAAGAAAGCTGGACTCGCAATTCTCATATCAGACAAAATAGACTTTCAAATAAAGACTATTACAAGAGACAAGAGACAAAGAAGGACACTACAAAATGATCAAGGGATCAATCCAAGAAGAAGATCTAACAATTGTAAATATTTATGCACCCAACATAGGAGCACCTCAATACATAAGGCAAATACTAACAGCCATTAATCGACACTAACACATTCACAGTAGGGGACTTTAACACCCCACTTTCACCAATGGACAGATCATCCAAAATGAAAATAAATAAGGAAACACAAGCTTTAAATGATACATTAAACAAGATGGACTTAATTCATATTTATAGGACATTCCATCCAAAAACAACAGAATACACATTTTTCTCAAGTGCTCATGGAACATTCTCCAGGATAGATCATATCTTGGGTCACAAATCAAGCCTTGGTAAATTTAAGAAAATTGAAATTGTATCAAGTATCTTTTCCGACCACAATGCTATGAGACTAGATATCAATTACAGGAAAAGATCTGTAAAAAATACAAACACATGGAGGCTAAACAATACACTACTTAATAACGAAGTGATCACTGAAGAAATCAAAGAGGAAATAAAAAAATACCTAAAAACAAATGACAATGGAGACACGACGACCCAAAACCTATGGGATGCCGCAAAAGCACTTCTAAGAGGGAAGTTTATAGCAATACAATCCTACTTTAAGAAACAGGAAGCATCTCGAATAAACAACCTAACCTTGCACCTAAAGCAATTAGAGAAAGAAGAACAAAAAAACCCCAAAGTTAGCAGAAGGAAATAAATAATAAAAATCAGATCAAAAATAAACGAAAAAGGAATGAAGGAAATGATAGCAAGATCAATAAAACAAAAAGCTGGTTCTCTGAGAAGATAAACCAAATTGATAAACCATTAGCCAGACTCATCAAGAAAAAAAGGGAGAAGACTCAAATCAATAGAATTAGAAATGAAAAAGGAGAAGTAACAACTGACATTGCAGGAATACATAAGAACATGGGAGATTACCACAAGCAACTCTATGCCAATAAAATGGACAACCTGGAAGAAATGGACAAATTCTTAGAAATGCACAACCTGCCAAGACTGAATCAGGAACAAATAGAAAATATGAACAGAGCAATCACAAGCACTGAAATTGAAACTGTGATTCAGAATCTTCCAACAAACAAAAGCCCAGGACCAGATGGCTTCACAGGCGAATTCTATCAAACATTTAGAGAAGACGTAACACCTATCCTTCACAAACTCTTCCAAAATATAGCAGAGGGAGGAACACTCCCAAGCTCATTCTACAAGGCCACTATTACCCTGATACCAAAACCAGACAAGGGCGTCACAAAGAGAGAAAACTACAGGCCAATATCACTGATGAACATAGATGCAAAAATCCTCAACAAAATACTAGCAAACAGAATCCAACAGCACATTAAAAGGATCATACACCAGGCTTCCCTGGTGGCGCAGTGGTTGAGAGTCCGCCTGTTGATGCAGGTGACATGGGTTCGTGCCCCAGTCCGGGAAGATCCGACATGCCGCGGAGCGGCTGGGCCCGTGAGCCATGGCCCCTGAGCCTGCACGTCCAGAGCTTGTGCTCCGCAATGGGAGAGGCCACAACAGTGAGAGGCCCGCGTACCACCAAAAAAAAAAAGTATCATACACCATCATCAAGTGGGGTTTATTCCAGGAATGCAAGGATTCTTCAATATACACAAATCAATCAACGTGATACACCATATTAACAAATTGAAGGAGAAAAACCATATGATCATCTCAATAGATGCAGAGAAAGCTTTCAACAAAATTCAACACCCATTTATGATAAAAACCCTGCAGAAAGTAGGCATAGAGGGAACTTTCCTCAACATAATAACGGCCATATATGACAAACCCACAGCCAATATCGTACTCAATGGTGAAAAACTGAAAGCATTTCCACTAAGATCAGGAACAAGACAAGGCTGCCCACTCTCACCACTCTTATTCAACATAGTTTTGGAAGTTTTAGTCACAGCAGAGAAGAAAAGGAAATAAAAGGAATCCATATCAGAAAAGAAGAAGTAAAGCTGTCACTGCATATGACATGATACTATACATAGAGAATCCTAATGATGCTACCAGAAAACTACTAGAGGTAATCAATGAATTTGGTAAAGTAGCAGGATACAAAATGAATGCACAGAAATCTCTGGCATTCCTATACACTAAGGATGAAAAATCTGAAAGTGAAATCAGAAAACACTCCCATTTACCATTGCAACAAAAAGAATAAAATATCTAGAAATAGGGCTTCCCTGGTGGCACAGTGGTTAACAGTCCACCTGCCAATGCAGGTGACATGGGTTCGTGCCCCGGTCTGGGAAGATCCCACATGCCGTGGAGCGGCTGGGCCCGTGAGCCATGGCCACTGTGCGGGCGCGTCCAGAGCCTGTGCTCCGCAATGGGAGAGGCCACAACAGTGAGAGGCCCACATACCAAAAAATATATATATATATATATCTAGGAATAAACCTACCTAAGGAGACAAAAGACCTGTATGCAGAAAATTATAAGACACTGATGAAAGAAATTAAAGATGATACAAATAGATGGAGAGATATACCATGTTCTTGGATTGGAAGAATCAACATTGTGAACATGACTCTACTACCCAAAGCAATCTACACATTCAATGCAATCCCTATCAAACTACCACTGGCATTTTTCACAGAACTAGAACAAAAAATTTCACAATTTCCATGGAAACACAAAAGACCCCGAATAGCCAAAGCAATCTTGAGAACGAAAAACGGAGCTGGAGGAATCAGGCTCCCTGACTTCAGACTATACTACAAAGCTACAGTAATCAAGACAGTATGGTACTGGCACAAAAACAGAAATATAGATCAATGGAACAGGATAGAAAGCCCAGAGATAAACCCACACACATATGGTCACCTTATCTTTGATAAAGGAGGCAGGAATGTACAGTGGAGAAAGGACAGCCTCTTCAATAAGTGGTGCTAGGAAAACTGGACAGGTACATGTAAAAGTATGAGATTAGATCACTCCCTAACACCATACACAAAAATAAGCTCAAAATGGATTAAAGACCTAAATGTAAGGCCAGAAACTATCAAATACTTAGAGGAAAACATAGGCAGAAGACTCTATGACATAAATCACAGCAAGATGCTTTTTGACCCACCTCTTAGAGAAATGGAAATAAAAACAAAAATAAACAAATGGGACCTAATGAAACTTCAAAGCTTTTGCACAGCAAAGGAAACCATAAATAAAACCAAAAGACAACCCTCAGAATGGGAGAAAATATTTGCAAATGAAGCAACTGACAAAGCATTAATCTCCGATATTTACAAGCAGCTCAATAACAAAAAAACAAACAACCCAATCCAAAAATGGGCAGAAGACCTAAATAGACATTTCTCCAAAGAAGACATATAGACTGCCAACAAACACATGAAAGAATGCTCAACATCATTAATCATTAGAGAAATGCAAATCAAAACTACAATGAGATATCATCTCACACCAGTCAGAATGGCCATCTTCAAAAAATCTAGAAACAATAAATGCTGGAGAGGGTGTGGAGAAAAGGGAACACTCTTGCACCGCTGGTGGAAATGTGAATTGGTACAGCCACTATGGAGAACAGTATGGAGGTTCCTTAAAAAACTACAAATAGAACTACCGTATGACCCAGCAATCCCACTACTGGGCATATACCCTGAGAAAACCATAATTCAAAAAGAGTCATGTACTAAAATGTTCATTGCAGCTCTATTTACAATAGCCCGGAGATGGAAACAACCTAAGTGTCCATCATCGCATGAATGGATAAAGAAGATGTGGTACATATATAGAATGGAATATTACTCAGCCATAAAAAGAAACAAAAGTGAGCTATTTGTAATGAGGTGGATGGACCTAGAGTCTGTCATACAGAGTGAAGTAAGTCAGAAAGAGAAAGACAAATACCGTATGCTAACACATATGTATGGAATTTAAGAAAAAAAAAATGTCATGAAGAACCTAGGGGTAAGACAGGAATAAAGACACAGACCTACTAAAGAATGGACTTGAGGATATGGGGAGGGGGAAGGGTAAGCTGTGACAAAGTGAGAGAGTGGCATGGACATATACACACTACCAAACGTAAAATAGCTAGCTAGTGGGAAGCAGCCGCATAGCACAGGGAGATTAGCTCGGTGCTTTGTGACCACCTAGAGGGGTGGGATAGGGAGGGTGGGAGGGAGGGAGACGCAAGAGGGAAGAGATATGGGAACATATGTATATGTATAACTGATTCACTTTGTTATAAAGCAGAAACT
Source organism: Leucopleurus acutus (assembly GCF_964270905.1). Taxonomy (NCBI): domain Eukaryota; kingdom Metazoa; phylum Chordata; class Mammalia; order Artiodactyla; family Delphinidae; genus Leucopleurus; species Leucopleurus acutus. The sequence continues at coordinate 11,159,920 of NC_139160.1, read as the reverse complement.
AACACACCATTGTAAAGCAATTATACTCCAATAAAGATGTAAAAATAAAAGCAAATTGGGGTAGTGACATATTATTTAAATCATATTGTTTATTGAAACTTCATTAATTATTTTCTCTATTTTGATAGAGATCTAGTTTTAAAATGTGGAAGACTAGTAATGTGAATATTTCAAATCTATACAAATTTTTATGTCTACTGCTAATTTTTTTATAAAGGTCATTTTTGTTCTACAGAAAATTTTAAAACAATATTATATTTTAAAGTATATTTCAGTATAACATTTTAAAATTTCCTGACAACAAATGTTAATTTATAAGACATAAAAAAATTTATAGGATGAAGAAAAATGCCAGGATGAATCATTAAGTCACTCTTCAATGCATAGAAGAGGGAAAAAACAAAACAAAGCCTCTTCCTGCCTCAATATTAGAATGTATTTTTAACATCACATATAACTCTCAATTTATCAGAATTTGGTATAAATCATAGAGGAAATCAGAGATTAAAGAGAAGGGATGGTATGTTAATCTCACAGGATACCTGCACTCTTCACACACCATCAACTACTTTTCTTCCTGATTCAATTTCCTTGGTCAGCTGCTAATTTCAAGAATGCCCTAATTAGGACCTGTTCTGCTGCACTCCCTGCTGAACTAGCCTTCTTGCCTTTGGAGACCCGAATAAATTCATGGATGAAATAGAAGTATATGTGCCTGTGAGGGGGAGGTGTGCTGAGGATACATTCTTTTTGCTGCCAATACTTAAGTTTCAGTGCTGCTCTAGGGGTGGTGGCAAAGGGACAGCGAGAAAAAGAGTCATGTAGAGAAAACTTGTTAATGATGAAATAAAGCCAGAGATCAATTTGGAAACACTGCCTCATCAAGTAAAACACATCTTAATAAAACAGCAAGTTTCTCTCTGGAAAAAGGATATATTTGGGGCTAATGGATGAGCTTCCAATGTGGTAGCAAGAACACAGTTAATATGAGAAGCAGAATTCTATATTCTTTCCCATCTGAGCAATTAGCTAGAGTCTGTTTTTTCAAAAATATGAATCAGAGAGATTTTTTAAAAGACAGCTAAAATATAGTTATTTATCTATTATATTTTAAATGACATAGGTAACATTATTTCAAACTTATATTAATACATTTCAATGTTTTATTAGAGAAAGTCTGTATTTTTAAAAAATAAATGTTGAACCAGTAAATCATGTCACATGAAAATTCTAAAAGATGCCATATGGCTAACATAAAGTTTTTTGAGGTTTTTAAGGATTATGAAATTTTTCAGGTACAGAAAAAATTGTCATTTATACTTTTTCTATCTGAGGTACCTAAGTTTTAAATAAGAAACACTCTAAGAATTCAATCATTCGATTCTCTTTTTGAAGCAAATTACTGGCTTCAAGATTAAATCTCAGAGATCAGAAGTGTAACACTCCTATATATCATTTAAAATAATATTAAGTTTAAAAGTAATAGTTCAGGGGCTTCCCTGGTGGCGCAGTGGTTGAGCGTCTGCCTGCCAATGCAGGGGACACGGGTTCGTGCCCCGGTCCGGGAAGATCCCACATGCTGTGGAGCGGCTGGGCCCGTGAGCCACAACTACTGAGCCTGCGCGTCTGGAGCTTGTGCTCCGCAACAAGTGAGGCCGCGGCAGTGAGAGGCCCGCGCACCGCGATGAAGAGTGGCCCCCGCTCGCCGCAACTAGAGAAAGCCCACGCACAGAAAAGAAGACCCAGCACAGCCAAAAATAAATAAATAAATGAAATTTAAAAAAAAAAAAAAAAGTAATAGTTCAAGCAAGTCATGAGACTGAATGTCTAAAGATGACTTTTTCTAAATTTAGATTCGACTCTAATTATCATACAATAAACATGTACTTGTATTTAGAACTTCAAGATTTACAGAACAAAGATTTTAACAGTTTATTATAATGTAGATTTGGAGAGAGAAACAATATATAGAAAATAAAGCTAAATCATTCATAGTTATTGCTCTTCCTAAGGCATGTTCATCAGAATTACCAGAGAAATATGTTCATAAATGCACACAGCTGGAACCCAAGACTGACAATTAAAAGAGGTGAGAATACAAATATATATAATTTTAAATTATATGGTTAAAAAGTTTCCTTGTTTATAGTATAGAACACCACTGACACACTCTAGTAATGTAATTATAAAACATAACCACTAGATGGAGGCAAAGTACTTACAGTTGGTGATGTTGCAGCAGAGAGCAAAGGTAAAATTCCTCCACAAGCAATGATGATGTTGTCTACCATTTGGGAAATGAGGTGAATTGTGTTATGTACAAAAATAATATTTTCATTGCTATTGACAAAATCCATTACAGACTTTGTGGAATGGCTAAAATGGCAGAAAAACAAAGCAGAAATGAACATTTCTTTGGTTTAAGAATTAGAAGTTTAGATTTTATTTATAATGCCATTTTTAAAGTGAAAAATAAGAGCTAGACAAATTTAAAATGGAGTTATTAGAAAAGAAAATAACTTACAATTGAGATGTCATATTACCAAAAACTTAGCATTCATTTCAGCATGGATTTTTTGTGTGTGTCCAAGTATAATAATTTATTATTTTGTTTCTGCTTTTAAAATACAGTGCATTAACTTGATTCAAAGACATATGACTAGGTCAATGAATTTGGCTAAAAAAATTTATTCTTGCCAAAGCTTGTTGTTTGGTATTGAAAGGCAGAACAAGTGAATAGTTAGCTGACAATTTGTTGTATCACCATACTGCAGCTCCGGCTTTGACCAGCTGTACTGAAAATGTATACTGCTAGCCACAGAAGTGATAACGATAGGGGAGTATAAATGAGTCAGTAAAATTCAAGTACTTACTGAATAAAAAAAGGAAAAAAGACCTCAAAGGTCAGCAGTGCAGCTCTGCCATACAAAACATTCGCTATAGATTCTCAGAGAAATACACTGCTTTAGTTTGGTATCCGTCAAGAATACGAACTATTCTCTAACAGAAAAAAAGAGATTACTCCACAATCAAATTTAAGTCAATGATTCTCACCTTTTAAGAACTGCAAAATATCATCTAATATATCTTAGATCTCAGGATGTTTTCTCTTGTCCTAAAAATTAAAGTACTATCTATCTTTTACATTTTTTTAAATTATGTAAAATTCTGTCTGGGAAATTTTATGAGAGTCCATGAAAGAAAACACAGAAAGACACACACAGTATAAAGGGACGGATAGTTGAGTATCATTCATTTGGGGGATACTAACATGGCAATTAGTAAATTACACTGTATCTCTCCATACACTGATACTCATGTTAGTAGTAACGTATTTCATGGTATTCCAGTCTCATTTACCATCCCTAGGTAACTTAGCATATAACATTAGCAATGGAAAGACCACTGTTTCTACCACATAAGTAGACTAAGGACAAACTGACCAAATAAAATCAGAACTAAAAACTTTCTACGGCAGACACTGATTGCTTGCATGATAGTTATTCCTTATTCCCTGCTAACACAATCTAGATTTTGTTCTATTATTGAGCTACATCTGGTACAGGAAAGACTGGCTTCACCACAGCTACTAGGTTGGTAACCAGTATTGCTCCATGGAGGCCAATCATTATAATCCCATTCCCTTTTGCTGGTGACTCAGAGAATAGCATATGATCCTACTGACACATGAGACATAAGAAGGAAATTTCTTGAGGGGCTTCTGTTAGAAAAAAGAGAAGAAGAAGAAGAGAATAAGAGGAAGAGGAGAAGAAGAAAGAGGAGAGAGGAGGAGGGAGAGAGAGAGAGACAAGGAAAAGGAGGAAGGAAGAAGGGGGTGAAGGAGGAAGAAGAGTCCTGCCCTCTAGTTGGGGTAAGTTTCCTATGTTGACTTGATTCTGGGAGCTGAAGCAGCCACCTTGAATCTCAGAAGGATAACTAGGAGAAGCAGAGAAACTCACTTAAGTCCACTGTTAAGAAACTCACTCATAGTCCATTGTGCCACTGATTGTTCAAGTCACTGATGGTGGGGTACTGTTACTGACAGACATCAACTACCTAATTTATCTGCATGAACACATGACACTCTCATAACTGATTAATTTGTTGCATATTTGCTATTAGAAAATTAAATTGAAATTGAGGCAAGGTAATTTTAAAATTTATGAAGACTTTGTTTTCTTTCTTGTAACTTATTCAATTTATTTGAACTGAAAAAATAAAACAATTGAACAGTTTTCTTCACTGTTTTCCTTAAATGATTATATGTGAAATGATATCCACTTACCACGTAAATGGTATAAGCTCTAAAAATAGATGTCTAAGCTGATTTTTAATTTTATTTCAGCACTATGTGTCAAATCTTATCACCAAGAATAAATGTAGTACATGGTATTAATTTTAACAGGGAAAGATAGAAATGTAGAAATTTATTTGAACCAGTTCTGAACCTTTTCTTGGTTAAAACTCTTTTTTATAATAACCTGGCAATGCTAGATTTCAAAAATTGGCTAATTAACTGTCTTAAGCCTAAATTCTTGGTTAGCCTTTAATTTGACCCACCCCAGGACTCATAATCATTATGAAAATATTTATGTTTATATAAAAATGTTCAAGTTTGATTATTTTTAATAAATTTGTGAGATTTTTAATGATAGAATTCGCTATTCATCAGTCGATGCCACCAATTTTAAGATATTCATTTTTCAACTGGAATTAGTCTTAGTTATAGAAAAGAAGTATTTCTACCTCCTCCAAACATGTACATCTGTTTCTAATGCAAATAGCAAATCGGTGAGAAGTCGCTGGTGCATTGGAGACCATTTAAACTCAGGAATACGAAACATTGTAGTTCGTGGACCTGGGCTGAACTGGCGCCGCTGTTCCTCAGTCATTGGCATTCCTCGAAATCCTAAATCAACTCGGAGATCTCTGTCTTGTTGTGTGATAGACCGACCCTGAACAGCCTGGAGACAGAAAAGGGGAACATTTGTAGAGTGAAAAAGAAACACCTGATTTCAAAATGAAAATAGTAAGTACAGTTAAGTGAGTAAAGCTTTTGCATATGACTTTAGTAGGTTAGTATATTTTACATTTATTATTCACCTGGTGATTCCCTGCACAGGAACCTTTCTGAGAAGAAAAGGCTATTATTATTATTTTTATTTTGCTGCCTCAGAAACTAGGCAAGGGAACCTAATACTTAAGTTTAACACCAAAGTTCACATTGAAAACCAGATCCTCTCTAGCCCTCTTTATGAGTCTTTACATTAGACCACATTTCTTCCTTATAAAAGTGAGTCTATACTCAAAGTGAAGAATACTGGGTATATATCATCAACTAATTGTAATTAGAAACACAAGATTAAAAGAAATATTACTTGTACAGATGCAAGTTAACTTCAAAGTCTATTTCACTCAAAATACTTCGATTTAGAAAAATAAATGCCTTTTCTACGTTAGAAAACCAGATAAATGCCTGTGAACTTTGAGTGAAAACCAGGCAAGCCTAGAGATTATTATGCTCAGTAAACAATGCACCATACTTTCCTTTATTTTAAACCTGGACTTAATTCAGTATTTCCATCCCCCGCCAATTACCACTGTAACACAACTGCCACAAAAATGGAAATGGCAGTATTTAGTAGAGAAAAAAATATATATCTTTTCCACACACAGAATATATTTTCAACGATTCTGAGTACAAAGACACTAGTGAGGTATGGTTTACTCTCTGTAACCTAACTCTAATGGACACATGTTAAATGATTCTTTGATGACATTAAAAGGTGAATGGAGGGCTTCCCTGGTGGCGCAGTGGTTGAGAGTCCGCCTGCCGATGCAGGGGACACGGGTTCGTGCCCCGGTCCGGGAAGATCCCACATGCCTTGGAGCGGCTGGGCCCGTGAGCCATGGCCGCTGGGGCTGCGTGTCTGGAGCCTGCGCTCCGCAACGGGAGAAGCCACAACAGTGAGAGGCCCGCGTACCACAAAAAAAAAAAAAAAAAAGGTGAATGGAAAACCGAGGCAACAACAACAAAAAACAAGTCATAAAGGGTAAAAGTTTTCTTCAGTTCTTAACCATAAGGTATTATCTAGTCTAGAAAATAAGTATAAACTCAGTGCTCAACAATTAAAATTCATATCAGAAAACATCATCTGTTTTTAGCTTTAGTATGGTGAGGCCCAAACTGCAGCACTAACATTTCCTCACCACCAAGCCTGAGAATCTCTAATTTTCTCATATGAATCCCTATCCATGTGGCTATAAAGAAAATTCTCACTGTTAATAATTCCAAATTTTCTCAGCCATATTACCTACCTCACAGGGTTGTTGTGAGAATTAAATCTGATAACATATAGCACAGTGCCTGGAACATAGTAGGCACTTGATAAATAACAGTTCCCTTTTCCCTTCCCCTTCATTTCATTTATCAGTTCAATCTGGGCTCCAAGTCCTCTTTTCTATAATCCACAGAACAGGGTTGGGCCTGAAGCTCAAAAGGTTAAAATTAATCACGTATTCAGAATGAAGATCTCGAATACAAATGTGTAAATGTGGTCACAGAGCCATAAAATGTTCAAACTGGTAGAGACCTTAAAGGTCATATTTCAATCTGGTACAACCTCTTGCACTGTATGAGAAAATTCAGGCCCAGAGAGGTTGAGCAAAGTTACACAGACAGAATGTGGCAGAGTTGGATATATGATTCAGGTATTTTAAATTTCTTTTATCTATAGAACCATACTACTCAATTCCATAAATTATTATGCTATCATAATTAAATATAAACATGGTGTGACTCATAAGAAATTACTCTGCTTTGGTGCTAACAACTCTATATCTATTCAATGCATCTTCAGAACACACGTAGGATGACTTACTTGCGTTGTAGCAGTGGTCTGGATTTTACGGATTTCCTTTCCTGATTCTTTGCCATCATCAGATCTCTCAGTGTCTGAAATTACACTTCCTGCATCAATATTTGGTACAATTCTGCTACCAGAAGATTCAGTTTCCAGAGTCGTAGCAGTCATTTCAGCATACTCTAACCCTTTAGATGATGATGCTAAGTCTCTTTCAGAAACACTGCTCATTCCATCTGAAGTTGTATGGATTTTGAACTCTTTTTCTTCTATTATGCTTGATGTACAAGTTAAGTCTACACTACCGGTCATGTGAGCAAGCAATCCAAGATCATCACCAACACCAAGATGTACTTGTGTGTCCTGAATATTTGGAATAATGTGATTGCTAGAAAGTTCAGGAAGGAGTTTCTCCTCCTGTTTGGGTATTTTATCAAAGAGAAATGATGTGCTACTGTTGGGAAGTTCATCCTTCTCATCTGCTAATGTTATCAATGGACCGTTATCCTTTTCCTCATTTTTTTTAATGATACCAACACTTCCATGTACATTGTTCTGGAGTTTCTCAACAGCAGCACTGTATACATTATCCAACAAAGATTCAACCTCCACAAGAGCACCATTCTCTGCACCTACTAAAGTTTCTGGTGATAAATCCATATCATCAAGCTTCACTTCTGTTGCTTCCACTTTCTCTGCTTTTATATCAACTAAAAGATCGTGCACTTCCACGTGTACAGCACTTCCCGGTCTATCTGAATTTCCAAGAATATCATCTGACACTTTTGTTGACATGAGCAAGTCTCTATTGTCTGTGCTGACAGGATAATCTGTCTCACTTTCTGGGCTCTGGCTTTGTGAAAGGTCTTCTATCTCTCGAATTTCCATTCCACCTTTTGCTCCTGTTGTCTGCGATGAGAGACCAGAGATGGTGCTCACATTCCCTTTCTTTCCCTTTTTAATGTTTTCCTCCTCTTGTCTCTGATATTCTTCATACATTTTAGCTAGGTATTCCTTATGTGCTTCATAAGTGACCTTAGGAATGGATAAAGAAAACATTAAGGCATTTTGTATATATTAAGAAGAAAAAAATGACATAAATAAAATTATGATAATAATAGCAAAAATGGTGCAAATAATTTTAAGATTTCAAACACAGTGCATATTAATCCTAAAACAAGTGCTTAGTTTCATCAAGTAATTGGAATAGCATCAAAATAGTCATATATGACTTATTATATGACTTGTCCAAAAACACAGTTAGGTAAACTAGCATTATTAAAGTTTTTTAAATAAAATGATATTTTCTTTTAGGTGAAGTATTTCAATGTTACCCTAGTTAATATGCCAGCTGAACTCCGATATATTCGGGTTATTTGAGCTAAAACAGAGAACTGGCTAATAATACATAATATCCAAAGTACTACCACTACATCATTTTTCTATGACTCAGATGTGTGACTATTGCAACAAGTGAGGTAAAAAAAGACAACACATACCTATAAATATATAGTTATAAAATGTTAAAACTTTACAATTTTATCTTTATATAGGTTACTTTAGTTTGTTACTTTTATATAGGCTTGTTTAGGAATAATCAGTATATAGTTAGGAATAATCAATATATATTTATTGCACAAAGATTTGCAATGAGTTTCCCTATAAAATACTATTTTCAAACTTATTAGTGCAATGATAAAAGTGAGGTGCCAGGGCTTCACTGGTGGCGCAGTGGTTGAGAGTCCGCCTGCCGATGCAGGGGACACGGGTTCGTGCCCTGGACTGGGAAGATCCCAAATGCCGCAGAACAGCTAGGCCCGTGAGCCATGGCCGGGGAGCCTGCGCGTCCGGAGCCTGTGCCCCGCCACGGGAGAGCCCACAACAGTGAGAGGTCTGCGTACCGCAACAACAACAACAAAAAAAGTGAGGTGCCAATATATTATAAAATGTAAATTTGTAACAGAAATAAAAGGTCTTTAAAATAAAAAAAGTTCAAAATCCTTCCTATAGACACATATGATATTGATATTTAAATGATACTATGACAGAATTTTAGGTTGAGGGACCTTTCTCTGAAGATTATCTTAATATAAAACCCCCTTATTTTACAGAAAAGGAAATCAAGTCCCAAAAGCAGGGTTGGTAAACTATGGTTCATGGGTCAAATCTGCTTATCACCTGTTTTGGTAAATAAAATTTTATTAGAACACAGCCATGTTCATTCTTTACATATTGTCTATGGCTATTTTCATACTGCATGACAGAGTTGAGTAGTTGTATCACAGGCTGTACAGCCCACAAAGTCTAAAATATTTACTATCTGCATCTTTAAAAAATTTTTCTGCACAAAAGGATTAAATGAGTTTCCTAATGCCATGAAACTGAATTGTGGCATAGACTGAATCAAAAGCCAACAACTTCAGGCACACATCCTTTTCCTATGACACCACAAGATGAGATATATTAACTCTGAATTTCCAGAATCTAAGGTGTACATACTCTAAATTTTAATTGACTATTTCCTTTTACCAAAAAACAGACCATATTTAAAATATAAACAAACATATAGATTCTTATCATTAAAAATAAAGATAATGCAATTAAAAACACCACTAAACTTAAATACTTTAAATGTATTTATTATTCATTTGGAAATAAAAAAAGTTCTGATTACTTTAAAAAGGCTTAAAAAGTATATATAAGACTCCGTTTCATGAGTAAGAACCAGTAGGGATGTCTGGGTTAAAAGGCTCAGACGCCAGCTCTCAGATCTGCTAGAAAACGTATGTGGGGGGGGTGCCTCGAGAGTGTAAACTTCCTAATTTATAAACCTGAAGTTTCAATTATAGGGTCCCTAAAATACTTCAAGCTTTAAAAGTGTATGAACCGAGAGAGAAAAACAAAAACAAGAACGGAAAAGAAAGAAAATTGGCATAAAGGAATCAGCCATAATGCAAGATGCCCACAAGATGGCACCAGATGAGTGTCTACAGGCATTTAATCCACAGCTGAAATCCTGATGATGTAAAATGTTAAATCCCTTGTTACCTTGGAATGGGCTATTGAGAGAGTATCCACCCAAACTCTCCAGCCTCCCCATTCATATTTGATTGCATGATACAAAAGAATCCGGAAGATATTGTAGACCATCTCCGTAATCTTCTGTTCCTCAGAATTTTTAGGATTGATATAGCCAAGAGAAAACATCCAATCCTGCCACACTGAACACTGCAATAAGCATCTAGTGGGGAGGAAAAATCATTAAAAATTCCTAAATTATATTAGAATTTATTATTTTGAAATTGAGATGAATAGTGAAAATATGATCTGACTTAGATAAAGCAACGTATACAGTCATTCTGCATATTTAATATTTAACCTGGAATGACTTTTCCCATTCTTCTACTTGGAAAAATCCATATTATCATTTAAAATTGCTCTCCCAACTCTCCTAGTGAGATTTAGCTATTGTTTCGCTACTCCCTCATCACATGTAGCACTCACAAGGCACTTAACATATTAGAAATTAATCATCGCTTCACTGTTATCTTTCCAACTGAATTGCACTAAGACTGTACACCAAGACAATCTGTGCAGCACAGTGCTTTATACATGGCAGACATTCAATCAGTAGTTGTTAAATATAAGACTCATGCAGCAACCATGGCTTCATACTGTACCCCATGTCCTAGCTAACCAGCTTTAGAATGCATGACAATAATCAGTTATCAGACCAAGCTGAGAAAAGCATAGATGATCTCAGCAAATCTAACATCATTACATTTAAACTACTGTTGGTGGTAGACAGTTATCAGGAAAAGGGATGGTATATTTTAAATAAGGATTTTTGGATATTTATGTTTATATATACAGTTAAAATATAATAACCATAAAGTTAAATAAAATCATATAAAAATGAAAGTATGCAGATTATATAAAAGAAACAAATGCCTTTTCTAATGATTGAAAGTATTTAGCAAAATAGGAAAGATTTGAAAAATTTTTCTCTGAAAGAGATTGAAAATAAAGGAGAGAAAATAAGATTAGTTAGGAAATAAAGTTTTGTTATAGTATTCAAACTGCTCACCTTCTATTCTCCCGGCTGTTACTGAAAAGTTTTATCATATCAGATAAAAACAAACGACGAACTTCCATCAGTTCTGCACTTGGTGTAGAGTTTTTTAACAAAGTTGCCACTACCTTAAGAATCACTGCAAATGAACAAAAAATTATAGTAAAGATTTATAACTACATCATATCTTCTGCTCAAAAAATATTTACTGATTTTCTACTAAATGCTTAGAACTATGGTAGGTGAGTTGTAAGTGTCATAAATGAAACTATGTGAACGCCATACCGACTGAGGTGGTTAGCAAAAGTTTTGATTTAGTTTTGATTTATTTTCACATGTTACCATGTTACATGTTACTACTGCATTACAATAAAGAATTGCTGGTTTGCTCACTTGGATTCTGAATTTTCACTGTAGAATCTGGCTCTGGATGTGGTTTGTGTACAACTTGAGTACATACTTGCTCTGTCAAAATCTGAAAGATGAAGAATTTGAATTTCATTTAGAAATAAATTATAATTGCAAATTATAGATATACAAAGACTCTGCAAAAAAAAATGTCAATTTGCTCAAATCAAAAGAAGCATCTCTTCTAAGGGTCTCCTAGTGAATTCCACATACTTCTAAACTCTTTAATTCTATAGTCTTCAGATTTTTACAGATAAAGACAAAACCAGGACCAATATCTATAGAAAGAAAGATTAATTAGGAGCTCCAAGAATTAACTCTGTTTGAAATCACTTTTCAGTGTACATCTTTAATACTTTTAAGTTGTGAACTGTAAACATTTGACTGTTATTTCATCATTAATAAAAAAAAAACCTTAGAAAATCAGTAAGTAAGAAAATAATGTCTGAGCCTGGGTCCTAATAACTTCAAGTGAAGTGTGATATGGGAAAAATCTTTATAAAAAATGTGGCTCATTGTCATTTACCAATGAGTTTTTTTTTAAACTTCTTTCAAATAACAAAAAATGACAAAAGTTGACCAAACAAAGGAAAGACAGACTCTAAACCATTTACTAATTTTTCCACCGACATCCAGGCTCTATGAGTACAGGATTCTTATACCTCTTTTTCACTGCTACATTCCTAGCAATTAGCAAAGTGCCTAACACACTGCCAGCAGTCAATAAACATATGTTACATTTAAGAATGAATAGCTTAATTATATATAAAATATGGATATATGACTCTTTACTGTATATATTTACTTTACTGGATATATGACTCTTTACAGCTCCTCAGATGACAAGATCCCATACCTGACTGCCTCTGTCTACGGTAAGTGTCGAACTGAATTATAGGAATAGTATGTAAAGAGAAATAGTAAATCCAAACATACAAAGTAAAATTAATATCACAATATTTTAAAAAAGCATTGGATCAATAATCATATATTGTTGTTCAGACAGATCTACAAGTATATTAAATAGAAAAATCTAGTTTTGTCTTTAGGGGACATATTCTACAATCTAACAAAAAATTTTCAGTGTATTAGGAAGTGCTACAAATCATTAAGAAAACATAATCCATAATTTAGAGATGGAGTAACAAAGTAAAAATAAAGCAAATAAAATGTAAGATACAAATTTTACAAATATTATAATTCTCAAAAAAATATTTGTATAAAGAATAGCCTTGAGTAATTTCAAAGAGGATTCATTAAAGCCAACTCATTTCATTATATGATCTATAAGAATAAATTCACCTCAGGAAACTAGGAGATAGGGATGTTTTTTCAATTAAATTTTTGTTTTTAGAATAATTTAAATAGATTTTTAGATCTTCAAAGCTTATGCAATGTTGTCTGACACATCCTGCTAAAAACTCTAAATTACTTTGTCCTTTAATATTTACTGTTTATTTTATCATAGGCATCTTATCAGATTTAGAATTTTAAAGATCACAGTGACATAATCTTTACGATAACTGAACTTCCAAACACTTTGTGAAAACCACACATTCTAAACTATCATTTATCAATACGGTAGGTTTGACAGAGTTCTTTATTATTTCTGTACTTGATTTTATACCTTTCTACAGGTGTAGTAATATGTGTTCTGATACAATGCTTGGAGTTAAGGTAATTTCCTCAAACCAAAAAAGAAAATGAAGATAAAATGAGCTTTCAAACTGCAGATTATCCACCAACTAAGTCTTGCTAGGAGTACAGGCCTTGGTTGATGTTCACATAGTAAATCAAACTCAAGTTAGTTGAGTTTTCTTTCTTTAGTTAAATTTCACTTACTATTTGATGAGAATTTAAGTTCGAACCTATCACTTGAGTTTTCATTTTTTTTGGGGGGGTGGGGGGTCATTAGGGATGAGTTTTAAATTTTTTACAACCAGATGCCACTCTCCAAAATGATGCAATCTTTAAACTTTGTTGATCTAGAATTAGTCATCCACCATCCTGTCACTGATATTACAATTTGATTTGTTAGTAGTAGTAAACTATCTGTTGAAGTCCTTTTCTACTTTTTTGTGGAATCAACAGTGCTAAACAATCATACCGCAACCATGTTTCTTTTTTGACCTTTTGTACACTTAACTTTTCTTTTTAGAGTATCATACTTAACTCAGGGCCCTTCATTCCAATGAACCATGATTATTTTTCTACTTTGAAAGCCTACATTATTGCCAAATTGGTCAGATGGAGGCCCTGAAAGTTAGTTCCTTTATTATTTCCAAATCTCTGCAACATCCAATATCCAACATCCAGTATCAGAAGATCCAAACTTCCCCTGACTTTCTCCACCTAAGTTATGGAATCAGAGATAAAATCCGGACACTAAGAGAGTGCTGATGAATACAGATGGTAGTACAGATGCTGCTGCACTTGCTGTTGAGCCACTTTTCAGGAAGACGAGTAGAATTACATATGCATGTATATATACATGGGACATTTTATTTTAAGGTTACAAGCACATGATGATCTTTCCAATTCAACATATAATGTTATGTGGAACTTTTATTTTAATGTAAGGTTTCATTGACTACAAAGACTTTCTACTCTATTAACACTAATAGGTCAAAACAAGCAAGGGTCAGAAATTTGTGGAGGAAAGAGAATGATTAAAAAACATACACAGGCATTATTGACCAGAGCAATTCGTAGGTAAGAAAACCAAGGTAAAGATACAAGTTAAACCAAGAGGGAAGAGATATGGGGATATATGTATATGTATAACTGATTCACTTTGCTATAAAGCAGAAACTAACACACCATTGTAAAGCAATTATACTCCAATAAAAACGTTTAAAAAAAAAAGATACAAGTTAATCAGTATTTGACACTAAGATTCAGAACCCTAATCTGATATTGCAGCAAAGTTTTGATTCAGAGGAGGACTTTAGTACTGTCAACTGAAGGTAGATTCTGATATTTTTTGCCTTATGTACATATACTATGAGAAATGCCTATTTTATGACCATTTATTAGTGGTATGACATAGAGCAAATTATTTAACCTGTGAGCCTCAGTTTGTCTGTTTAAAAAGGCAATAAAAATACCAGCTTCATAGAAATATTGTAAGGATTTGAGATAATGTACGTAAAGTACTTATCAAGGGGATTATGATAGGAAGTACTCAAAAAAGGCAGTTACTATTATTAGGGAAATATAATAATAACAGAATAAAGATGCTCTGCATAGGATAGGCCTTTCTATTAGTGCTTATTCAGTTCTGTAGGCAAAATATTGGAGCAATACTAAAATATTACTATAATTTTAAAAAAGCAGCACTCTGGAGCGTAAAGTTTACAAATCATGTAATTTGAAGAATGACTGACACAAAGTAGGAAAATTAAGCTTAGATGAAAAAGACAAAGTAGCCTTATTTAAAGGGCAACAACTCTTAAATTTACTGATGAGAATATAAAACCAGAGGTAAAAAAATTATGCCCTGTAGGTCAAATCCAGCCTACCGTTTTGTAAGTACAGTTTTATTAGACAGCCACGCTCATCTGATTCATATTTTCTATGGCTACTTCTGAGCCACAACTGCAGAGCTGAGTAGTTGCAACAGAGAGCGTATATAGCCTGCTACTATAAACTGAATGTTTGTTGTGCCCCCCAAAATTCAAATGTTGAAACTTACATTTGCTATGGCTTTTAGCACAACTAGAGTCTCCTTGTATTAAGAGTCATAATGTTTTGCTATCTACATCTATAACAAAACAACCCACGCTCCACTATATGTTAAAGTGCGAGATGTGAAGTCCACTTTTCTCTTGTTTTGACATGATGGATATACACTGTTATTAAAAAATATATATATTAGGTTGGGCAATACAGGTGGTACGTGAAACACTGTCCAGTTACTGCATTGTACCGAGCTCAATGTAAAGATGACAAACGTTCTCTGTTGCAAGTACTCAACTCAGCTACTATAATGCAAAAGCAGCCATTGGCAATATGTAAGGGAATGAGCATGGCTATGTTCCTACAGAACTATTTATGGACACTGAAATCTAAATTTCATATAAGGCTTACATGTTTTACATTATTTTTCTTTCGATTACTTTCAACCATTTAAAAACATAAAAACAATCCTTAGCTCAAGGCCCTACAAAGACAGGTGCTTATAGTTTGCTAATCTTTGCACTAGAGAAAAGAAGTAGGACCTCTAAAAATTAGCTGCAGGAAAGTAAAATGAAGGTTAATATAAGAGAATATTCCTAATATTTTACTGGTATTTAAAATGAGGTAGTACACACATTTCACAGAAAATAATGAACCCAATTTGTATGGCCATCTGTTAGAAATAAAGAAAAGGATTTCTGAATTGAGATGATGGGATCTGAAGTTTCTCCAGATACCATTTTTACAAATAATTCTTACCTACATTTTATCCCAGTCTCAACTCTAGGTTAATGTTAGTAGTTGCTACATATCAGAGACAAAGAGAGGGAAAAGCGGGGAGGGTAAGGGGAGGGAAAGAATGAATAAATAATGCATAATGGGTGTGATTTATGTGAGAAAAACTGTGCAAAGCCCATCAGCCAACCCATACTCAAAGAAAATGCCTAGGCCCAACATAAGAGGATTGGCAAATAAAGGTACATGGATATGTTTTAAACAAAAATTTTAAAACATAAGTATGTGTTCATCTTTTTTTTTTTTTAAGGATTCCTGCCTTTTAGATTAACTGACCAACTGCTATTCCAATCACAGAGGGTTTCCACTGCATACATTTAAAATTAGCATCACACATTTTAAGTTTTTACCTCATAAAGTGTGTTGTACGTGGTGACAGTCACAGTGTTTGTATGCAACATCAGCCTCTCTCCAAGAAGAGTAAAAAGACTGTGGGTATGCATAATTTCAACTTTTCTCCTGGAGAAACAGGGGCAAAAAAAAAAATCATACTAGGAAACACACTGGATTTTCTAATCACATGATGTTAGGATAAGCAGTAAAATCTATAAGCAGATACAGAATTATGTAAGTAATGTTTACTAACTTCCATCTACTAAATCACAGTTTATAGCATAGCTGTCTTCTAAAATACCAAGACTACTATTTAAACACTTCTCAAAATGTCCGCACAAACTAAAACGTTAAGTGGACAAATTATAAAACAGTGTATAAATGTTGATAGCTATAATTTTCAAATTTCTAATAGCTATTTAGGAGTTATTTTCTTAGGTTAAATTATTAGTTTCCCTTAACACAGAGACAACAGAATTTTCAAATCCTTTCTGTCCAAAGTCTATGAAATAATCTATGTAAAACTTTAATAACAAAAATTTATAAGTATGGTTAAAACTGAATAGAAAGCAAAATAATTTGACAGAAGTAAAGGGAACTCATTACTGCTTGTATCTGTGGCTCATTTAACTGTTGACCCATTTAACTGCTCCCCTACCAAATCCATACTTAGAATAGAAAGCTCTATTAAAGTCCTCCTGGAACACTTAGCTCTAGCCCAGGGAATTACTACATGCCTTTCATTCATGTCACTTTCTTAGAAGTCAAGATCTGGAACTTCTTGGCCCCCAACGCTCAGTATTTCATTTCTTACCTTGATTTTCTATTGTTCCCTGTGTGGATTTGGCAACTATAACACAAACTGACTAGGTAATCACCAAACTTTTGTTCCTTTCTTCCTGAGCCCACAGCTATACTATAATTCCAGCCTCTCTTACAGCTATGTGCGGCCACTGAGTTCTAGCCAATGGAACCCGAGAAGAAAAGTTGTGGATCATTTTTAGGCCTGGGCTACAGAAAAAAACACTCATGTGCTCTTCCATGCTCTTCCTCAAGGCAGCAACACAGGAGCCTTACGATGAAGACACAGAGGTACCAGATGAAAGAAGCAGCCTGGGTCTCTAAAGCACAGCTTGAAGAAAATCAACTGCTGAGGATACCCATTTGGATTTTAAGTGAGTAAGAAAGAAACTACTAGTTTGGTAAGTTACTAAAACTTCACTGTTTGTTACAGGAGCTATTGCTACCTTAATTAATGCACAAATCAAATAATGAACCATTCATCTGGGCACCAGTCACCTGGAAATCCTCTCTTCTAACATCAGCCTTCAAGCTGCACACTGCACAACAAAAGAGGCAGGACAGCTATTTCCCCTCACCCAATCCTCCTCAGCCCAGAGAAGGAAACAGCAATTACCTAAATCCAAAAGGAAGCTAGGGCAAGTGTCTAATGGCTGTGTTTGTAAAACACTTAAGACTGGGAAAAGTCAAATGGTCATTAAAAAACAAAAAATAACAGGACAGATGGATATTTTGGGATTATGAAGGGGAAGGCTTTAGTCTCTTCCAACTCAAGCCACACCTAAGGAAAGGAAGCCTGACACTTTCATTTGCTCCCAATCAAGAAAAACAAATGCCAATGTATATCTCTTGATATATCTCTTTGATACACAGAGCTGGTAGAAGTCATTTAAATTAGGCTATCTGGAATTTAGAGTAATTTCTTAACTGGGACACCATAACTTCAACTACTAAAGAAATTCATGCTCTCTTGACTACCTCCTCCAAAGTAAATGTTTACAGAGCAGCTTAATTCTACCTCTTAGGGGGACTTGAAGAATACTGCACATACCAGGAAAACGATGAGTCAGCTTCCTCTTGCAGTTTTCTTTGAAACAATGCTCACCAATAAATGCTGTCTCACAGCAATCAAGAGATAGCCAAAAGTGGCATCCATCATTTCAGGCATAAAATGGGCATGCTGGCCCTGTACATCACATGATTTTGTTTCCCAGAGGACCTCAAATGAAAGACCCAGCTCTATGTATTCAGTTCAGAAAGGCTTCACGAGGGTATGTATTTGAGAAACTAACAACTTGAACCTGTTTAACTTTAAGACCTAAATAGACTTCAGACTTTAGTGCCTAGCTGCTTTACCTTTTCAATTTTATAGGATTTCTGCCCACTTGGATTGAGTGCAATCTATTTTTTTAAAAGAGTAACCTTTTAATCTCATATAAATTATACATTTATTAGCTTACTAACCATTACATTAAAAACACACCCCAATTTCCTTCTTCACAAAACAAGTATTTTGGGGGGGATGACCAAAAAATACTTCTTGTAACAAATTCAGAGAATATGTTGGAACAGGACACAGTAAAAAAAAGAAAACCCATAATTCTATAACCCAGAGATAATCATTATAAATATCAGTTGATGTTCTTTCAGACTAATTACGTTGCACATAAGTATATGATAAACAGATATAGATGATATCAATACAATGGAAATAATTCTACATAAGATGATTTGTAGCTTGTCACCTGTAAAACAACATATTGTGTCTTAAAATTTCAGCTATTAAATATAGTTTATAACTAGAATGTAGCATAATTTATCCATTCACTACTGTTGGCCGTTTATGTTATGTTCAAATTTTTTTCTACCATAAACAAAACTTTGTCCTTTTACATAAATCCTTCGGCATGATCATTTCCTTAGGATAAATTCTTGTAATGAAAATTATAAGGTTAAAACTTTTAAGTTTAATTTTATTTTATGAGACTTTGAAGTTTGTGACCTCCAAAAATATGTACATTCATACTCCAACATCAAGGTACAAATTACCAGCAGTTTCACCAATCCTATGTATTATAATAATAATAAAACAGTCAAATGCAAAAATTAGGGCTTGGGGAGAAAAGATGAGAGAGGAAGCATGGTTTGGGGTAAGACTCCAATTCATAAATTAAACAGTTTTTTGCTGCTAATTATTGAATAATTCACATTTTAATAATGTTCCTCATATCTAAACATACATACATTAGCATGTGTACCTGGGGTTTCTATTCACCTCTTTTTTTAGCTCATTCCTTAGTATAAGGTCTACTAGACTTATCACAATACACACTCATTATACTTATTTTTTAATCTTTCACTGACTTTTTACTTGTTTGTTCACCTGAGTTAGCTTTACAACAATTTTTGAAATTTTTTAAAGAAAACTTGGAATTTTTATCAAAACTGCATTAGGTTTATAAATTCAGTTCATTACAAATCTAATTGAGTCTTTCAATTAAGCTACGTGGTATAGCTCTTCCTTACTGCAGCTATTAAATTTTTTCATGATTTTCAGGAAATACATTAAAATATTATTTACATTTTCAATTTCCTTTCTAATAAACTGAAAGTAAGATCATTTTAGGCTACTATTCTATATATTATTCTATAGTTAAGAATCATTAGTTATTCGAACAATGGACACTATTATACTTTTCAAACTCCTTTAATCTATCAGGAGAACTGTAAAATTTTTTGAGGTTTTAACCTAAATTTCTTCAGCCTTTTACTTTGAGGTTAAGAATGGATAAGCTATAGAAACTCAATAATACGTGCATCTGTCGGTGTTTATGAGAAATTGTATCAAAACACAACTATGAACTAAAGGACCATAGCATGGTTCTGTTGAAATATCAGATAGTGATTACTAGTGAAGCAAAACAGGATTATGTTCTGTGCACCTGTACTTTTACCTTGTTTATTAGTGATCTTACTCTTCCCATCTTTTATTTGATGCAAGAAGTAGTATGTATATGTATAGAGAACCCAAAAAATAAGTATTTAAAAATATTTGTAGCAAAATGATGTTATTACCAAGGACTAGAAGTGAACATCTTGTATGTTGTCATAACATATTTTCTTATAATTACTATAATCTGGCCTATACTTCTGAAGGCCCCTCTTCATTCCCAAATTTTTCCATTTTATATTACAAGATATGAAAAAGTTTTATCCATTTTATTGATTCCTTCAATAAAATCACTCTTGTAGTCAGTGATCCCTTCAACAGTTTTTGTTTTATTTTCTTTCTTGATGCTAGTCTTCATCTTTATTAATTTGTACTTCCTAGCTTACTCTGCTGTCCTTCAATCAATGCTGCAATATGAGTATACATTCCTATCATTATCTTTATTCTTCAATATTGGACGTATTTACTTCTGAGTATGTTTTTGCTATGATGAATAGATAATTTTAAAGAACTTATTTTCATTTTATTATCTTCTCTTCACTAGCAGGTTTTTGGGAACGTTTCTTAATTTCTAAATAGTTGAATTTTTTTTTTTTGCTCAATTTTTTTTTAATTTCTAATTTTATTACCTTACGGTCAGAAAATGGTGGCAGTAAAATCTCTACTGTGTCCACATTGTTTACTTTATGGTCAAGGACATGATTTTTTATTTTAGTAAATATCCTATAGGCATAAAGTATATTTTCAAAGCATATAAGACTGAACATATACCTAGAGTCAAGTTTTATGAATATATACTCAATTTCTCTGTATCTTTCTATGTTATCTATTCAATTGGCCCCATTCTGAAGGAGAAATACTGTCTAGACTATTGTTTCTTATCAGTTACTTATAGCATCTCTAATGGTTTTCCTTACATATCTGAATGCAACATTTGATGCTTTGAGGCTTATGACCATAACATCATCTACTTAAACTGTGCCTTTCATCAATGTATAATGTCTTCTAACGTTTTGTTTTGAACTTTTGTTTTGAACTTCAAGTTCAACTGATTCTATTTTGTGCTTTCAGATCACATCTGATTTCTATAATGCCAACGAAGTTCTGAATTCTTTTTGTTATCCCTTTCCTTACCCATTTATTTTTTTAACATCTGATTTTTTAAAAAGAAAGGAAATCATATAGTAAATACTCACGTAGCCACCATTACTACAACTTAAGAAATAAAGTATTAAAAATAAGCACTTCTAGGTACCTGTCCATGAGCCCATCCTTTTCATCACTATGTTTTGGGGTAAATGATATCATGAATTTGCTTTTATATAGCCATGCATGTCTTTATACTTTTATTAGATATGTACCTATTCCTAAACTATTTATTATTTTATTTTTTCATATTTTTGAAGTTTAGATAAATGATATCACTACTATACACCCTTCTACAACTTGCTTTATTGCTTCATGTTAGGTTTATGAAAGTTAACTTTTGTTAATTCATTTTCAAAGCTGAATATATCCAATTTTATGAATATACCTAAATTCATTTCTGTTATCCTACTGATATTCTTTTATGTTGTTTCCAACTTTTCATTATCACCAATGATGTTACACTGAACATTTGTGCATATACATGAATGTCTCCATGTCACAGAGACAATTAATAATTAGTCATAGAGTAGCTTCATCTTTTTGAAAATTGTCAAATTGTTCCCCAATGTGATTGTAACAATTATACAACTCCACCAGTGATCTGAAAGTCTCTTATGCATATCCTTGCCAACACCTGATACTGTCAAAAATTTTAAAGCTTATCACCCTAGTGGGTATTAAAGGTAACTTTTAAATTTTGTACTTTTGATTGCTACCAAAGTCGAGTATCTTTCCATATGCTTATTAGCCAAATCAAGTTTGCTCTTCAGTGAACTGTTTATATTCTTCATTCTCCTAATGGTTTTTCTTTTTCTTATTCATTTGCATGATTTTTCATAGGGTCAGGATACAAACCCACTGTATTACAAATAAACTGCAAATATCATCATTCACTTTGTGGCTCGTCTTTTCACTTTTTATGGTTTTAAAACATGTTATATTTTAATGATCACAATTATCAACTTTTTCCTAGATGATTTATGTATGTTTACTTAGTAGTTTACAAACCCCTCCTTAATCCAAGGCAATAACACTATTATTCTACATTTGCTAAGAGCTTTAAATTTTGCTTTGCAAGTTTTTATTAGCTTTATTGAGGTATAATATACACACCATAAAATCTACAAATTTTATAAGTGTACAAGCCAGTGCTTTCTTAAAGACCTTATAGAGTCATGCAATCATCACTACTATCCAGTTTTAGAACATCTTCATCACCCTAAAAAGTTCCCTTGTGCCCACCTGCAGGCAATCCCCACTTCCATCACTAGCCCCATGTGATCACCAACCTGCATTCTGGATATTTCATATAAATGGAATCATACAATATATAGTCTTTTGCATCTGGCTTCTTTCATTTAGCATAATGTTTTTAGGAACTCATTCATGTCATAGTATGCATCAGTAGTTCATTTCCTTTCAATTGTGCAATAGTATTCCGTCGTATGGGCATATGATATGTCATTTATTTATTCACCAATTGGTGGAATTTGCGATAGTCTCCAGTTTTTGCCTATTATGAATAACGGTACCAAGAACATTCATGCACAAGTCTAGATGTGAACATATGATGTCATCTTTCCTGAGCAGACACCTAAATATAGAAATATCTGGTTGTATAATAAGTGCTACATTTTTTAAGAAATTAGAAAACCCTCTTGGAACGCAGCTGGAGAATCTTACATTCCCATCAGCAATGCATTAGGATTCAATAAATTGTTATGTGTTGTGGTTTTGCTTTTATTCAAATCAAATTATTTTCTATCTTTCTTTGTGATTTCTTTTTAGAGCCAGGAGTTATTTAGAAGTGTGCTATTTACTCTATCTAGAAATTTCTCAAATCTCTTTTTTGTTGTAGTCAAAGAACACAGTTTGTTTGACCTCAATTCTTTTAGATTTACTGAAACTTGTTTTATGTACTACAGCCCAACCTATATTATATTCTGGAGAATGTTGCAAATGAAGCTTGAAAACAATTCTGCTGTCTTTAGGTACAGTGTCCTATAAATGTCATTATATTATTCAACATGATGTTGAACAGGAGTGGTGAAAACAGGTTTTGATTAATTGTTAGTTATGCAAAGGATTATTTCTAACATTTGACCACTAAATAGGTCTGTGTTAAGTTTTGGGTAGATATATGTTATTAGGTAAAATAAATCATTTTATATTCATGGCTTCCTAAGAATTTTTATGATGAATGAGTAATTAATTTTACAAAAAGTTTTTTGTACCCATTATTATGATTATATAGCTATTCTGTAATTTGTTAATAAGTAGACCATATTAAAAGATATCCTAATGTTAAAGTACTCTTACATTCAGCATAACATTTAGAATCTAGGGGAAAAAAGACAAAACATATTACTTCATTTACTGTAATATTTAGAGCTGTAAGTTGCCTCCAATACCACTTAGGCCAACTCTCAAAAGTATAAATATGCAAACATTTTAATATCTTTTGATTCTAAGTATTTTATTATCTGCACAATGATGTCATGTTATGGTTATTTAAAATATGTATATCCCCATTTTCTTAGTTTGATTTTTATCACTGATTTCTTGTTTAATCACACTGTGGGTGAGAAGTCATCTATATGATGATAATTTATTTAAATTTATGGAGTCAATTTTTATGGCCTCATTTGAATAGTTTTGTCTGTTCTTGAGGAGAACGTATATGCTAATCAAGCCAATGGATTTTTTTGGTTCAGATTTATACTTCGGGGCTTCCCTGGTGGCACAGTGGTTGAGAGTCCGCCTGCCGATGCAGGGGACACGGGTTCGTGCCCTGGTCGGGGAAGATCCCACATGCCGCAGAGCGGCTGGGCCCGTAAGCCATGGCCGCTGAGCCTGCGCGTCCGGAGCCTGTGCTCCGCAACAGGAGAGGCCACAGCAGTGGGAGGCCCACATACCACAAAAAAAAAAAAAAAAAAAAAAAAAAAATATATATATATATATATGTATATATATATATATATATACACTTTGTTTGTGATGGCTCTTTTAAAAACAGTACGTTAAAACCTCTAAACTGTTTTATCTTTCAAATCTCAGTTTTGCTTTCGATACCTCATCTATGCTGTTGAGCATATATAAATATGACATTGTTTTACCTTCCTGGTTGAATTATACCTTTTTCATTACATGATGCCCCTCTTTAGCTTCATTAATTTTTTTCCCTTAAAGTTTAGTTTGGTCTATTTAAATATTGGTTTTTTTTTTTTTTTTTTTTTTTTTTTTTTTTTTTTTTGCGGTACGCAGGTCTCTCACTGTTGTGGCCTCTCCCGTAGCGGAGCACAGGCTCTGGACGCGCAGGCTCAGCGGCCATGGCTCACGGGCCCAGCCGCTCCGCGGCATGTGGGATCCTCCCAGACCGGGTCACGAACCCGTGTCCCCTGCATCGGCAGGCGGACTCTCAACCACTGCGCCACCAGGGAAGCCCTGCCAACTTTTATTATTCAGTTTTTAAAATATGTAATACTTTTACCTGGGTAAAAAAATAATGATGACATAAAAAGATACAGAGAGGTTTCAAGCCCAACTCATACCCTTTCCTCCTCATTCACACTGCCCCCTGCCCCAGTAACAAGTAAACTTTGTTTTAGTTTCTTATTTCCCTATCAGCTTCTCCCCCAACACATGCTTTTAAACAGATTTTATTTTTTAGAGTAGTTTTAGGTGCACAGCAAAATCGAGCAGAAAGTACAAAGATTACCCATATTCCCCTGGGTGGCCCCATGTATGCCACGTATGTATGGCCTCTCCCCACTATCAACACCCTCCAACAGAGAGGTACATTTGTTACAACTGCCTATCAGCTGCACTCCTCCCCAGTTTTATTGAGATGTAATTGATATATAACAACATAGCATTAGTTTAAGATGTACAACATAATGCTTTGATACATGTATATACTGCAAAATAATTACCACAAGTTTAGTTAACGCCATCACCTTACACAGTTGCAAAATTTTTTTTCTTGTGATGAAAACGTTTAAGATCTATTCTCTTAGCAACTGTTAAATACTATACAATATAGTATTGTTAACTATAGTCACCATGCTGTACACTTCAGCTCCAGACCTCATTTATCTTACAACTGGAAGCTTGTACCATTTGACCACATCCACTCATTTCTCCCAGTCTCTACCCTGCAGATTATGGGAAACCCCCATCTTTTCTCTGTTTCTATGAGTTTGGTTTCTACAGATTCCGCACATAAGTGAGATGATATAGTATTTGTCTTTGTCTGATTTAGTTCATTTAGTATAGAGCCCTCAAGGTCCATCTAAGTTGTGGCATATGACAGGATTGCCTTCTTTGTTATGGCTGGATATTATTCCATTTTATATATAGAAACATAGAAAACTACAATCTAAGTATCTACATTTTCTTTATCCATTCATCTGTCAATGAACAATTAGGTTGTTTCCATGTCCTGGCTATTTGTAAATAATGCTGTAATGAACATGGGGGTACAGAAATCTCTTTGAGATAGTGATTTCAATTCCTTTGGATATAGTCCCAGAAGTGACAATGTTGGATTATATGGTAGTTCTATTTTTAATTTTTTGAGGACTCTCCATAGTGTTTTCCATGGTGGGTGCACCAATTTATATTCATACCAACAGTGAACATGGATTCCCTTTTCTTTATATCCTCACTGTTATCTCTTTTCTTTTTGATAACAGCCAATCTAACAGGTATGAGGTGATATCTCATTGTAGCTTAGACTTGCATTAGTTATACTGAGCATGTTTTCATGTACCTGTTGTATGTCTTCCTTGGAAAAATGTCTATTCAGATCCTCTGCCCATTTTTTAATTGGATTGCTTGTTTGCTACTAAGTTGTATGAAGTCTTTATATATTTTATATATTAATAGCTTATCAGAGAAATGATTTGCAAATATTTTCTCCCATTCAGTAGGTTGCTTTTTCATACTGTTGACTTTCCTTTGCTCTGCAGAAACTTTTTAGATTGATATAATCACTTGTTTATTTTTGCTTTTGTTGTCAAATCCAAAATATCGTTGCCAAGAATGATGTCAAGGAGCTTACCCCCTGTTTTCAGGTGCTATGTTCAAGTCTTTAATCCATTTTGAGTTAATTTTTATCTAATATGTAAGCTAGAGTTCCAGTTTCCTTCTTTTGCATGTGGCTGTCCAGTTTTCCCAACATCATTTATTGAAGAGATTATTCTTCCTCACTGTATATCTTGGCTCCTTTGTCATAAAGTACTGGCCATATATGTGTGGGTGTACTTCTGGGCTATTTTATTCCATTGATTTATATGTCTGTTTTTATGCTAAGACCACACTGTTTTGAATACTGTAAATTTGGATCATAATCTAAAATCAGGAAGTGTGACGTCTCCAGCTTTGTTCTTTCTCAAGATTGCTTTGGCTATTCAGGGTCTTTTGTGGTTCCATACAAATTTTAGAATTATTTGTTCTATTTCTGTGAAAAATGCCATTGGCATTTTGATAGCAATTGCATTAAATATGTAGATCACTTTGGATAGTATGGACATTTTAACAATATTGTTTCTTCCTATCCATGAGCATGGTATATCTTTTCATTTGTTTGTGTCTTCTTCATTTTTTTTCACCAATGTCTTACAGTTTTCAGTATAAAGATCTTTCAACCTCCTTGGTTAAATTTATTCCTAGGTATTGATATTTTATTCTATGAAATCTTTCATTCTTTCTCTATATCCTTAACCTTCTTTCCTATTTATCATCTTTGTCTCTTGCTGATGCTTTTACATAGTTTCTTCATTTCTTCTAGTTCACCAATTCTTTCTTAATTTCTGTATAAACTGTTTAACATGCCCATGGAGCTGTTAATTTTAGTTAGTGCCTTTTCATTTCCAGAAGTTACTTCTGATTATCTGTTTAAAAGCTGAATGGTTAGTTTCAATATGATCTCGTTTCTTAAGAATTATAACTTCTATTATGTTTGATCTTCATTTTCGACATATGAGAGTCTCCCTTACTTTTGTGTACCCAGCTATACATCTGAACGGAATTTTGCTATATTTTACCCAACATTTCTAAGTTCTTAGTAGTATAAAGTGTTTCAGGATATCTTGTTTTACCCATTGTTTTTCTTCTCCAATTATTCTTATTAGTCACATGTTAAGTCTCCTATGCCTTTATATAGTTTCTCATTTTATGTTTTTGGTCCATGCTTTGAGATCTTCCAGTTCACTAATTTGGGTGAATAGGGAAAAATAATGATATAAAGAGGCAGAATGTCACCTTTGGTGCTCTACTTGAATCTCAGATGCACTTTTTAAAGGTAAAATTCAAAGGTTCCATGATAGCTTCCACACTAGTTCTATTTCATTGAGTACATAATTTGATTATTTTTATCTCCTGTCTCTGGTTGCTATGCCCCTTCAACTGAGTTGTTATCTTCCATTTTCACACTGTTGCACTTAGATCTCCCTACTATGAATTTTAAATGATGAGATCCCTGCAGGTGTTGTAAGGCAAAGATCCCTCTAAGCACACTGATCTGTAGTACAAAACTTAGCATGCTGTAAGTCCTGAAGCCAACATCCTAGCACTCCAATATCCTTACACTCCCACAACTTCAGGACAGGGAAAATTCATCCCATCAATTCAGGTACCTCTTGGCATTCTGGTGGTAACTTAAATAGAAGCCAATGTTAATATTCCTTGGAAGACAGAGACAGAGGAGAGGAGAGAGAATGGGAGGCAGAGATATCTGAGATCAAAACATCTTTTAAAATTTGCTGCTTTTTAGTCTTTACCTTAGGCTGCTAACATAATTCTTCACCTGTTTGTCATTCCCACGGGAGAGAAAAAAATCCCTCACGAGTTGCCATTTTTCTCTACTGGTAACCCAACAGAACATCAAGACTCATTTGTACACACAAGAGCCAACATTTTGGCAGAAGAGAGCCAAATAGCTTGGAGTTGAGAGTAGATGAGGAGGAAGCTTTCTTTTTGAACTGCTGTATCCCCAGAATCTGCACCACTACTTTTAACTAACAGACAACTGGCTCTGCCAGATAAACTGGACTAATTTCAGCTAGTCCAAAAACGAAAGACACTATTAGGTTAAACAACTGTCAACATGTAACAGGCCTGTAACAAACAACTAATAGCATGTTTATTCATGTAACTACCAACAGTGCTTTTTAAATTTATTTATTTATTTATTTATTTTTGGCTGCATTGAGTCTTCGTTGGTGCATGCAGGCTTTCTCTAGTTGCAGCGAGCAGGGGCTACTCTTCATCGCTGTGCGTGGGCTTCTCATTGTGGTTGCTTCTCTTGTTGCGGAGCACGGGCTCTAGGTGTGCAGGCTTCAGTAGTTGTGGCACATGGGCTCAGTAGTTGTGGCTCATGGATTCTAGAGTGCAGGCTCATTAGTTGTGGCACACCGGCTTAGTTGCTCCACCGCATATGGGATCTTCCTAGACCAGGGCTCGAACCTGTGTCCCCTGCACTGGCAGGCACTTAAGCACTGTGCCACCAGGGAAGCCCAACAGTGCCTTTTAGAGTGTGATTATCTTGGAGAATTCATCCAGAAGTTACGTTGTTCGAAGTTAAGACATTAAACAAACATACTTGGTTGAGAAATTTTTATTTCCACAGTAAACATTAAATAGTATGTGCTTTAAAATTTTTAGAAGCTAAAATTATTATAGCTTTAGTATGGTATAGCATTGGGCATTCTGATCATCTGTTTGAACCATTTGTTAGAATTCTGTCCTGCGAATAACTGTAATTAAGCCACCTCCATGAAGGAACAGTTTGGCTTTCTATTCAAGCATTTATCAAAGGTAGGGTTTCTCCACTTTATATGTCTTTTTATTTTGGAAAATTTTAAGATTTACAGAAAAGTTGAAAAGATAGTACAGAGAGTTCCCATATATAATTCACCCAGCTTCCCCATATGTTAACATCTTCCCTAATCATGGTACATATGTCAAAACTAAGAATCAACATAAGTACAATATTATTAATTAAGCTACAGACTTTATTTAGATTTCACCATGACCTTTTTTTCTGTTCAGGATCCAATCCAGAATACCACTTTACATTTAGACTTCTCTGGTTTGTAGCAGTTTCCCATCCCTTGTTTTTCATGCCTTTTAACAGTTTTGAAGAGTATTGGTTAAGTATTTTGTAGACTGTCTCTCAATCTGGGGGTGTATGATGCTTTCTCACGATTAGACTGAGGTTATTTATGTTTTAGAAGAGTATCACAGAGACGAAGTGCCCTTCTCGTCATATTACATCAGGGAATACATGATATCAACATGACATATGACTGGTGATGTTAACCTTATTCAATAGTGAAAAAGAGTCAGGTTTTGCTATTCTTTGGAAGTTAGCCAGTAAGTCCATCCCTCACTCAAGGAGAGGGGATTTAAGTTCCATCTTCAGGAGGTGGGAATAGCTGCATATATTATTTAGAACAGACTTCTCAATATTTGTGATAGACGTCAAGCCTATCTCCAGTTCAGCTGACAATTAAAGTGTATGGATTATCTCCCAACCTGTATCCTAGGTACTTACAGAAATTATAAACTCAGTGTTAGAAGAGACTACCCCACCCAGACTTCAGATTAGCTTCATCCATGAACCCAATTCAGATTCACTATCAAACGACTCCTCCATACACAAATGAGATGCTGACTTTGGGTGATATCTCATGTTTCAACAGTTTTAAAGATGATTCTCTTAGATTTTGTTTTTTTTCCCAACAGAATAAAACATTTATTGTCTTCTGAAATGAAATGAAGCCTGTGATTTGGCTGCAATTCTGGAGGGCTTTCCTGGGCTCAAGGCATCCTCTCATTACAGGACTCAGGCTAAAGCAGCAGCCTTTCTTTTCCATGCTGTTCTCATGGAAGAAGACAAGAATGAAAGAGGCCAAAGTAAAGGAAGTGAGCACATTCAAAGTTTCTGCTCACAAGTGGCAAATATAGTGTTTGTCCACATTCTAGTGACCCACTCCAGTCCTGTGTCCAGCATGTCAGTGGGGGAGCCTGGGAAACACTCCAAGTCAGGTGGCAAGGGCTGTTGATGAATGATCTTCATCACTTATTGTGTGGGAGGGAGCAGGTGGTAAGCGTGAATGGGAGCTAGGGCAGGACCACACGTGCAGACTCCTCTTTCAAGGAACTGGACATTTAAAAAAGTGGAGATGGTGGGACTTCCCCAGTGGTCCAGTGGTTAAGACTTTGCCTTCCAATGCAGCAGGGTGCGGGTTCAACCCCTGGTCAGGGAGATAAGATCCCACATGCCTTGCAGCCAAAAAAAACAAAACATGAAACAGAAGCAATATTGTAACAAATTCAATAAAGACTTTAAAAATGGTCCACATCAAAATAAAATAAAGAAGTGGAGATGTGGTTGTGAGGGTGAACCGTAGATCAAGTTTGAAGTTTTTTAATGGAGGAGGCTTTTCTGCATAGAAGTTGAAGACACAGAGAATATGGTAAAATAACTTAATTCTTTTAGCCTACATTCTTTGAGAAGTTACTTGGTGTGGCCATTTTACATTTGTCATCTTATCAGTGTTCAACAGCTTCATGAGGCAGGTACTATTATTACTTTTGTTTTACCCACGAGGAGAGTGAGGCCAATATTATATAACTTGCTTAGTCACAGAGTAAGTGGAGTTGTACTTCACCCTAGTAGATGGACTGTAGTCTTTCCTTATTACTTATTTACTATATAAAGATGGTAGAAACATGTTCTTCTCCTCCCCTTCTCCCGCCACATCCAAGAAATCCAGTTCGCATGTAGGTGGTACTTTGCATGTCCTGGGGTAGATGGCAAATGTTTGAGATCATTGAAAGGCACGGGGTGAGCTCATCCTGCTCACATGGACATTTTGCCCTCCTAACTGACCCCAGGTATGCTAAAAGTGTTGGGCAGCTTCACAGTGAATGCACTGGGCTTTTGGTAAGGCTTTCTGCATCTCTGCTAGATGTGGTCAAAGTAACCAGAACTCCTGGCGACTGCATCCAGATGTTGCCTTTAGTCAGTCTTGGAGCTCATCAGCTCGTCCAGATGAATGTTTCCGTTCCACCAAGGAAAAGCGTATGTTGGCAGCCAGTGCCAAGCAGGGAGAAACAGGGAGGATCCCCAAAACGAACCGTTTGAGCAGCTGCTAGGAATGTCCCCCCAAATCCCCTCCCGGGGCCAGTGAGCCATGAGCAGTGGGCTCCTCGCAGCCATCCTGGCGCGACATCGTGGCGGTGGCCTTCTCTTAGGTTTTTAGATATAGAATCAAACTACCTATAAACAATGACACCTATTTCCTGCTACTGATTGTGTGTTTTATTTGTTTCAAATCTTGAATAATAACTACTAGTAATGATTAGGTTATAGTAGAAACATCTGACTGCTATTTGAATGCTGCTAGTGCTTCATTTTTATATTTGGTGTCAGCTATTTATGATACCTTATAATGAAGAAATATTCTACCTTTATCAAAACTGCACATTAAATTGTACCTCTTACATTTTTGTTAACTATTTAAATTAACATATAGCAATATACTGTGACCTCTTTACATCTATTACATCGTTTATCCTTAAAACTCAATGAGGGAAGCAGTATGATTTCACTCATTTATAGGGTTAAAAACTGAGACTCAGAGATGTTTCTAAACCACTCAGAAAACATGTGGCTAAGCTAGGATCCAAACCTAGGCAGCCCAACTTAAGCCGATGAACTACTTGTATTTTATCAACCAGTTATCTCTATTAACCATCAAGCTGTACATGCTTTCTTTTAAGTGTTATTTTTTGACTACTAAATTTAACTTCATAGTCACATTGATAGGAATCATTTGAATTGTGTAGGTAAGTAGTTAAACTAACACTAAATTTCAGTGTTAGCCTTAGTCCTTTTGCTCCATCATTGCTCCCATAAATAACTCCTCATTTTACCTAATTGGTCATTGATTTTACTTAATCCAACTCCATTAATAATATAAATACTGAAAATTCTTCCAAGATTTTTTTTTTTTTTTCTCTCTTCATCACGGTGCGCGGGCCTCTCACTATCGTGGCCTCTCTTGTTGCGGAGCACGGGCTGCAGACGTGCAGGCTCAGTAGTTGTGGCGCACGGGCTTAGTTGCTCTGTGGCATATGGGATCTTCCCAGACCAGGGCTCGAACCCGTGCCCCCTGCATTAGCAGGCGGATTCTCAACCACTGCACCACCAGGGAAGCCCCTCTTCCAAGATTTTAAAGGTGCTTTTTATATTTATAGTTTTTCAAACAACTTTCTGTTGAAAAACTGTTTCAATATGTAACATTCACATGATTAAAATATTTACATGATCTACACCCACCTTCGTTTCTACCAACTCCCCATTAGAAGCCACTGTTCTTGATTTCTTATTTCTTATGAATTCTACTAGACTTTCTCACTGCAAATATAAGTATTATATTCTCATATTCTC
The DNA here is from genome assembly GCF_964270905.1 of Leucopleurus acutus. Lineage (NCBI taxonomy): Eukaryota > Metazoa > Chordata > Mammalia > Artiodactyla > Delphinidae > Leucopleurus > Leucopleurus acutus. The sequence goes on along the minus strand of NC_139160.1, from coordinate 11,127,410 downwards.
TTCTTTATACAAAAATAGCATCTAATACATACCCATCTATACTATTTTTATAATCTTTTAACAATATACTTGTGATATCTGTATATATAGTTATCTCATTGGTTTTGTTTATAACTGCATAGTACTCTATTTAATAAATGAACTATAACTTATTTATTAACAAATCCTCTATTAATAGAAATTTAAGATTTCTTGTAACATTTACTATTATAAACAAAACAACAATGAATAACTCTGAATAGCCATCATTTCACATATGTGCAAGTGATGAACTACTGGGTTAAAAAGTATATGTATTCGTAATTTTGACAGACATTGATCAAAATTAATAAATTGCACTACACGTGGGGTTATACTAATTTACGCTCCAGTTAGCAATGTGTGAGATGCTTGCTGTTCCCACAACCTTGCTAACAGAGATGGATGCTGAATTTTGATATTTCTATCCATCTAACGTGTGAAAAATGATGTCTTAGTTTAGTTTTAGATTATATTTCCCTTATTACAAGTAGAAATCAGCTCTTTTCGTATGTTTATGTGCCACGTGTAATTTCCCTCTACAAGCTGTTCATTTAAAGCCTTGCCTATTTTTCTACTGGGTTGTCTTATCAATTTCTAGGGAAAGCTATGAAAGTTATCATGTAAAATCCTTTTGATTTACTGTTTCTATATTAATTATGGAAATTATCATTTATTTTGTACATTCATATTTTTGCCCTTTCTTGAGTTGCTTAATGGTGATGTATCCATTTCTATCATGATTTTTAAAAATCAGATTTTTAAATGATTGTCTTCTAAATCATTAATTCCTACTTTCCTATTTATTATTTCCATTTATTCTGTTATTCTTTAACTTTTACATTTTAATTCTTTTTTTCTCTATTTCTTTTCTATTGGTCTACAGCTATGATAATCCTCTAAGCACTTCTTTAGCTGTCTCCCACAGGTTTTCTGAAGTTGTTTTCTAAAAATTCTGCAATTTTAGTGTCCATTTCTCTTTGATACAAAAATAGTTTAATAAATTTTAAATGTCTAGGTAGAAGAAACTTTGGTTTCTGATTTTGTTCCTATTTTCTAATTTTACTGCATGTTAACAAGAGAATCTTGCCTGTTTTGTCTCTATGTTTTGGAATTTTTCTTTGATGCCTACTACACCGTGTCAAATTTTCATGCATGTTCCATGAGCACCTGAAGTTATATTCTTTATCAATATGGTACCAACTTCAAGCTATATTAATCAGATTTACCTTATTATTTAGATTACTCTCTCGTTTGCCTTTTTATGGACTGGGGTGAATTAAAATTTGTTTTAATATTTTAAATTATTAGTGATTATTTCTCCTGTAATTTGTTTCATGAAAGTTTCAACTTTTAATGTTATAAAGTATCTTTGTTTATATTGTTTACTGCTTTTTTGAATTCTAATTTGTCCAATATTAAGATCATGATTCCTGCTTTTTTTTCATTTGTATATATGTAGTATAGTTTTACTCATCTTTTTATTCTCAGTACTTTTACATTTATTTTATAGCAGATATGTTTGGTGTTAGATATGTCACATTTTGTTATGCTTCCTAAATTTTATGGATTTTTTTAAAACTTCCATTACATGTATTGTTCTCAGTTTTAATCATACAGTTTTTTAATATTTTGTCAGCATTACAGTTTTAACTGCTTATCTTTGTAACTCTATGTGTTTAGGAAGTGTATTTCCCTACTCTGAGCAAGGATAAAATCAGCATATTTACTCAAATTTTCCTCTCTCTTAAGCCATCCAATTTTATTCAGTAGGCCTGCATTTCTAATTTGTCAGCTTGCATGGATATCCTTTGACTCTCTGAACTTTGTCTACTTGCCTCCTTTCCCTAGTCCTTTCTCAATTCATTATAATGGTAGCATTTCTACCTTATTAGGGCATACAAAAAGGGAATTCCAGTCTGTTACTCTAATTCAAACACTTGTCTTAGTCTTAGTTTTACTGTTAAATTAATTCAGTGTTCACCAGTAGTACTTGGCTGTAGTCTATCCAGTCAATCCTAATTGGTTGAACTTAATCTCCCAGCAATTTTCTCAAGAATTATTCTGAAAAACAGTTCCTTATATGGTTAAAAATTGTTTGGCACCACCCTTTTTATTTAAAGGATACTTTGGCTTCTATTTTCTTCACTTGAGTATCTACATTTTCTATATTGAAAGTTGTCATAGAGAAGTCTAAGGCCAGACAATTTTTTTCCTTTAATTTGTGCACTGCTGAAAAAAGAACTTTTTTTTTACTTATATTTAAATCCAATAGTACACTTTCATACTGACCATTTCAGGAAAATTTTTCCTGGTACACAAGTATGCCCTTTTAATACTGATGGCAAATCTATATTAGGACCTCAATGAATTATAGCTTTAAATATTTGTTTAGTTACATTGTCTGCCTTTCTTATTTGGAAACTCCATTTATGCCATTTTTGGAATTTCTGTGCCTTCTGTATCAATCATTTTCTCTTTAATCCTTCTGAACACTCATATATTCATCCACACACATTATTTGCTTTGTTTTCATTTTTATCTTCTGTGTATCTTACTATGTTATCCACAGAGTTTCTCTTCCTTGAGTGTCTTCCAATTCCATTTTTGTGTGATAGTTTTTTCCACCAATTTTTTTCAAAATTTTCTTAGCTCATGATTCAACATTTCAGTGACATTCTACCAGTTCTTTCAACTTCTTGAAATTCTGTTTAGTAGCTGCCCTTTCTCAGAAGCAATTCATTTATTTCTTACTTTTTTAACTTATGGTAAAGTTTTTAATCAAACTTGTTGTGTACTCCATAGCAGTATTTTCCAGTGACTGTTCTTCATGTACTGGTTAGTTTTGTTTATCTTTTCCACATTTCTATATTTTAAAATGTGTTTTCTTGACAATTTTTAAGAAGTTGCATATAGGGTTAGAATCCTTTATTAATTATTCCCAGTCAATTTCCTTTACTTAACCAAAGTTAAATGAGTGATCATTATCTCTTCTTGTTAATGGTGCATATGCTCTCACTCGCAGTATTCTATCACCTAGTACACTTATAGTTCCTCAGATGCACATTACTCTTTTCTACAATCCTGGTTTTGTTGAACTACTCCCTCTCTCTCTCTCTCTCTCTCTCTCTCTCTCTCTCTCTCTCTCTCTCTCTCTCTCTATATATATATATATATATATATATATATATATATATATATATATAAAATATTTCTGTTCTCTCTTACTTAACCACTGATTTGGTACCAAAATGAAAATAATATCTACTCTTCTAGACTATTTAGCATGTTAGAGGTGTTTTACCTGAATGTTGTGCAGTTTTCATCAGTGTTACCGATAAACTCTTAGTAAATCAAAATACAAAAAAAATTAGCAATTCTAAAGTTCTGAGAGGAATCCCACCTATCATTACGGCAGTACTACTTTCCTGGGCTCATTTGTATAGAAAATGGATTTATACAAGACTATTCATGCACAGGACAACACAGTATGGAAAACATTCATTATATCAGCAGGTGATTTTTAAAAGCATCTAAATTCTGGACTTTGGGTGAAAAAAGAGATATTATAGGATCTTCAAATCACAATAAGCCTCAACGTTAGAAAAGAATACAGACAGACATTAAATACTGACTTAGCATGTGAGCAAAAGAGTAGGTCTCAGGAAGACCTCAATTTCCCTGTGTCAAGCAAGTTTTCTTTGAAATCATATCCCTATGTGTTTTATTTTATTTGATGAAATATTTTATTATATCCTTAAAAGAACAATATTTTCTTTCCAGTAAGCCAACAGGAATAAACCATATTACTTAAATGTGATTTTGTTCTATAAACTACTATTAAAAATCATTCTTTCTGGGGCTTCCCTGGTGGCGCAGTGGTTGAGAGTCCGCCTGCCAATGCAGGGCACACGGGTTCGTGCCCCGGTCCAGGAAGATCCCACATGCCGCGGAGCGGCTGGGCCCGTGAGCCATGGCCACTGAGCCTGCGCGTCCGGAGCTTGTGCTCCGCAATGGGAAAGGCCACAACAATGAGAGGCCCGCGTACAGCAAAAAAAAAAAAAAAATTCTTTCATAAAATATTTTTACAACTTTTACCACAAGAAGTTATTATTTTCCATTATAAGATCATTCCAGTCAAATTCATGTGTTACAAACCTAGTAGAAATACAGTTTCAGTAGATATTTCTACAATTGTGAAAAACATCAACTTACTTGTGACCTAAATGCTTCAGAAAGTATCCCAGAACCTTCAGAGCTTGAACCCAAATACTTTCACTTTTAGAGGCCAATAATTTGTAGATTACCCTAAAACATATAGAAATAAATGATATTTTGAGCACTTACGAATATTAAAAATATAAGCACTGTATACTTTACAAATAAACTATAAATATATAAAAGACCTCCCAGGTTTTTAAATTCTTTGAAAAAGTTGGAAATAAGCACATTAATTTTCTTTAAATTTGGACATCAAATACATCCTCAAAAGGACAGTGTGATTGGTCGTTCATTAAGTATTTCCTCCCAGCACACTAAACAACATTTTCAAGTTTAAGATCCATGCTTAGTTAAGCCACATTTCCTCTTCTATTTGAGTTTCCCCTGACATTCGTACTTAATGACCTTTTTTCTTGGTTATGGCTAAACGGTCCATGGGTACCTACCTGCTGAATTATTTTTCTTTTCTGAGAATTTGGAATGAGTTCTGAGAAACAATATCTAGTCTTTGTTGGGCTCTTGAATTAGGAAATGATTTAAAAGAGAAACTATAGGACAGTCTTGTTTTGTTCACAAAGGTGAGTCTATATACAGAAGGAATAAAGCAGCTATACAGGCAGTCACAGAAGAAGCAAACTTGTTTCTTCATAGATTTCCAATTCTTGGTTCCTACCCTAATGTGTTTCTACAATAAACTAACACATGACCTAACTTACACAGTCACTTCAAATCCTATATAACAGCACGGATATATTCATTATAATACTTATATGTACTTCAAAATTTTTATCTCATTTTTTTCAAAAAATAAAAACAAATATTTTTTCTATAAGGTAGAAGAGGGCAATAATAACTGCATTCTTTTGCAACTAATTCTACAATTTAAGAAAGTTCTCTGAGGGTGGCTGTGGTGACTCTATAAAATTAGGGTGTGCTTTATTCTATTAAATATCTTTGTAAAACTTAAAATGCCATTTTATATTTTGAAGTGAAGTAATATAGTCTGAACACAAAAACAGGTAAGAGAAGATGCAGTATGATTTTCCTTTCATTTCAGTGACATTAACAGAGGGGAACAAATAACTGAAAGTTAATGACATCTATTTTATTTAAAGTAACTTAGACTTTAAAAAATAAAATAATACATTGTTGATAATACTTTTAAAAAATTATACTACTGAAGAATACATTATGAGAAGAAGTAAACTCTACAGTGATTATTTCCTTCAGAAGATAGTTTTTTGCAAAACCCTCAAGTTCTTAAATGAATATAAATTTACATTGAAATATATTTTCAGAACTTTTAAGGACCAAAAACAGTAATGAAAAAAAGACAAATATGACAATAGAAAAATTATACATGTCAAAGAAATATTCAGGAAATCATAACAAAGAACATTCAACAGCAAAAATAATCTTGAAAACCAAAGCAAAACCGCACAGCATAAAAATATGCCTATACTCAGATATGTAATCAGAAACTCCCACAGAATTCCTATTCTCTAGGAATAACTGAGTTAAAGGAGTAAAAAGGTATAATATCCACCTTAGATCAACAGAAATTATGATTTAATATTTGAAATATGAAATCATCTAAGGCCATCAGACATCTGTGCTACATAGGATTTTTTTCACAACCAGACACGTATTTCTTACAAAAACCAAGATAAAGTATGAACAGGAAATTTACTGACAAATCAATTAATGACTGTTTACTTACAATATAATAATACAGGTGAATCCTAATTCATTTGCCCCAGCTTACTATATTCAGCCAGAAAATGATCTAAACTATGTGAAAAAAGAAATTATTCTTTTCTCTAAAGATTTTCAGATATAAAAATATTACATTTTTTTATGTGCAGGTCAGTATCACCACAAGGTCTTCCTTAAGTCCAGTTAAAATATTATCAGAATTAAATTAAGTTCATTCTTTGTGTTCATTTCTTAGCATGCTTGAATTATAATTAATCAAAAATTTCCCCATACATAACTGTCACCCTTTAGTACCTATTTTCTAGGATACAGAATTTAAAATTTTGTATCTAATAAGCCTATTTTTTCCATATTCTAAACCAGAGCCTACATCCTCTACATTCTTTTTAAGTGGAAAAACTAAAGTAGCACATTTTCCATGTTTGTGATTGTTTTGAACACACTGGTAACAATGTGACATGTTCAGCTGGTGTCAACCATGAGCAACAAGGCCTTTGTACTTATTGTGCTCAATCAATCTTTTCATGTTATACAGTTAAGATACTATTTCAGTCCTCTAAAGAGCTTACCAAATAGCACTCTCTCGTAAGATAATTATTTCCAGTGTGTCAAAGGAAAGCAGGATTCTATTTTTGCATTTCACCATATTAACCAATCGAAGGTTGGTATCATTCATAAGGGTAATGAGTATATTTTTAAGTGATTTCTTAATTAATCAGTTAATATAATAAAAGAAGCAGGTACTAGGATCTAAGTTCAAGGATACTAAGTGTTCAATCTAAATATAATTTAAGAAGAATGAGTGTAATTGTTTGTATTATATTATTAGGTTGAGCCATATGAAATTGCCTTTATTTGGTAAAGTCACTTAAGTTTCAGCAATTTCATACAGTTCAACCTCACAATAAAATATATTTGTAGTTGTTAATAATTAAATGTACAATCTTCTTATTTAAATAGATTAGCAACCCAATGGGTTGTAAACTCAAAGGTAAGAGTGGTGTCACAAGTTAGATACCCACATAGAAATAAAGTGATTGCTTCTCTGATTTGAAAAGGAAGTCCTTCAAGACTAGAAAGTTGTTATTTGCTGATATAAATGGCCAAGTAAAAGAAGCACTAATAAAGTCCCTTGACATTTACTAATATATTATTTCCAAACTCTTTTTATAACCTGTGGAAGTTCACTGAGGTACACATGGCATAACCTAGATTTCTTATTTATTCAAATAACTCAGACTCCAGAAAAATAATAAGGGAGACTCCTTAAGGGGCTAGGTTTTAGGTTTAAGTTAATAAGAATACTAACCAAGAAACTATGTTTTACTTATCTACATAATTACTTTACAATCACCATAAGTAAAGTTAGTTTTCAAATTTGGCTTCTTGTTCCAAAATATTTCATCTCCATCATTCCCATCATACTGCCACTGTCCTAGCTCGTCATCTCTAACACTGATGAATAAAATAATCTCTCTACTGATCTTGCTACATCAGTTTTATCTATCTCCAACTCATTTTCCACACTGCTGACTGTAAATCTAGTAAAACAGAAATCTGAGCAAATCAGTTGTGTATTCAAAATTCTTTAGTTTTCATCACCAATAAAATAAAATCTGAACTTCTTACCATTATACGGATCTTTCAAACCTGGCCACTATCTAGCTCTTGAGCCTAAACTCATAGACTTTTCTTGAACTCTCTTTTGTCGAAATATACCATGCTCTCTCATCTTCTTGCCAAAATATTTGCTCTTCCCACTACTTAAAATGTCTTTACTACAGCAACAGCAATATAATTACTCTTCTTGAGACCCGAGACCCATTTTCTATACACTTCATCAGTTCCCTTGAGTATTAGAAGATTAATAACAGATTTCTCCATCCATTCCCTTCCTATGTGTAAGATTTTGCTATATACACTCAAAAGTTAACTCAATAGGGATTATTCTGGGAAGCACAACTGTACTCAATTAAAGCCTACTAATAGTACTAATATTATAAACATACCTTATTCCATTTCTTTGATCAAACGCTGGTATCATTGAGGCTGGGTGTTCTGACATTAAAGCCACTAGTAACTGTAACACATCATGAATATTTTCATCCTGCATAATAAGGATCAGCAATATTTATTTAGTTATAAATGTTTTCTAATGCATTGAATAAAATTATTAAAATAGAAGACCCAGACCATGTCCTACCTCATGCATTGTAAGCAGGTAATTTAATATACTCTGAAGTTCATCTTCCTTGACCCCTCGATCCTAATTTTTTAAAAAATTAATTAATTTAAATCTAAAATTAAAACTTTAATTAAAGACAGTCATCAAAATGATCACTTTAAAATAAAATATGGACAACTTAAAAGCAGTGATGCTTTAATTAAAATATCTAAATACTTCATAATTCATAGACTATATTATTTCAAGGTAAATACGTACATATTTAGAAAATTGTACCTATTCTTCTAAAGTTGCTAATGTTTGACTGACTTTACTATAAAAATTATTATATTTTGATCGTCTAAATATATTAATATTACTATTTTCTAAACATGTATTCTGTTCTTAAAATAATGCAAATTACCATAAAACTTTACAATATTAATTGCTGTGCATTTTACCTTTATTTTCTATTTATCTTAATCTTTTAAAAATCCTAATGTGATAAAAATATATAAGTCTTCTCAAACAGGAACACAGATCATTTACTAAAATGAAATCTTCATGCTCAATTTTTATGTATATATGTTCCTTGTCTATTTCTGCTACACCTCTTAGGATAGAGGACCTCAAACAGTATTAGCACAAAGTGAAGTTCAACAAAAGTTAATACTAAGATTTACAGAATATTGAAAGCAATTCATGAATTAAAGGTTGTAAAACTAATTTTACAATAATGATTTAAACTCTGCCAAAACATTCTTTTCATGTAATATACTGCAATTTTGAATTACATAAAACTGTTTTACCTTTAATATAAGCTGTTTCAGGAAAAGTAACATAAATGCCCGTAGTGATACAATTTCTTTTTGTGATGGCCGGGGACCATCTAGAATAAAACAGAAAATAAAAAGAAACAACAAACAATAAAACCCCTCATTATTATTACTTAATAATAAGCTTAATGCAATTATGTTGTAATATTATGGAATACTTTAAGTTATAGTCATTATAATTATCATATTTCTTAGTATTAATTCTGTACAATTTCAATAATAGAGAATACAAATATTATTTTCAGATTTTTGGCAATTTCAAATTTTTTACTAAATGTCAGATTTGCGGGAAAGAATTACTTTTTAAAAATTATATTACTGTTCATTGATAAATAAATAATATCAAGTCTTTATGTGGATATATTTCCCTACTTTTATTAACTTAATAGGTTCCCTTTTCCCCCTCAAATTCAAGTTTTCCCAATATTTCTTCCACCTTCTTCTTACCTGTCTATGTTTAAAATCATTCTCCATTTTCATCTTCACATTATAGAACAAACCATAGAAAAATGACACTCTACGTAATTATTTGTTTTGAAGCTTTTTTCTTCTATGACACTTATATACACAAAATACGCATTATTATGACACTCAATAAATGCTTGAGTCAATAAATGAAATAAGCATGAATAGTTACAGTGTACATATCATTTCCAATAAAACACCTAAATTTCAAAGTAAATAAGTGCAAATATTTAATTACCAATAAAAATGAGAATATGCCATGATATATATGTAATATATAATATGCAGTAATGAAATTATACCTTTAAGAAACATAGCTAGAACCATAAAGTCCTTAAACATCAAGCCTTACTTGAAGCAACCCAGATTTATATAGCTTCTGTATAAGTTTTAATCTATAATTCTTTTATGTATAATTTATAGCATCTGCTTATTCACTCCACAAATATTTATGTGTAGATTATTACACATCAAAACAAATTAGCCCTTAAACAATCCATTTTATCTACTCTTGGGAAAGAAATCTCTTGCCCATTTCTACATTTGTTGCCCTACTCCTGCCAGTAGTGTACAAAGTATTCTTTCCCTCCTTACCAAAACTTGCTATTATTTTTGTTTTTTTTTAATATTTTCATTGTGAAATACACTACACATACAGAAGATATACATTTACAACTTAATGAATTATTAGAAGATGAACACCTGTATAACAACTTCTTAGGTCACGAAACTGAACACTGACAGCAGCTTGGCAGAGAAACCTATCAACCCTTGGTGTGTAGGTAAAGGAGCTGCGCAGAGTTGAGGGTGAGGTCCTGATTTATATCATATGCAGATTTCTGATTTCTGTTGTGTAAATAAATACTCCCTCCATGACTGGTTTCAAGTTCACGCCACCAATGGTTTGACAACCATCTCATCAAAAATTAATAATTGGTGGTGGCACCAGTCTGTTCCAGCATACAATAAAGCCTCACCCTACCCAGCTCTCAGCTCTAAGCCACACCCCCTTCCTGATCACATGCCCCGCACCATCTCCTTAGAGACAACACCATTATTTCAGTAATAATTTCCTTACTTTTATTTATAATTTGGCCACCACTTAATGAAACTGCACAAGTGTTATACTATCTTTGTGCATAAGTGTTTCTTATTGTTAGGATGAGGACAAAAGCTCTTTGTCATAGGATATTTTGTGAGGATTAAATGGATCAACATATGTAAAGGAATTAGAATAGTAACTGGTCCATTTTAATTGTAAGCACTCAGTATACTTACTACTGTCATATATTGATATTACACAATGTAAATAACAAAGGAATAAAGCACAGTAAAAAATAATAAAGACTCAAGAAAAGGTATAATAAACATAAAATTGAAGATGGGGTTATCTCTACGCCTGGAAATGGGATAAATGTCTGACTAAGGATAGATATATACAGGCTTATGGTAATATTCTATTTCTTAAGCTTGGTGATACTCATACAAGGTTCATTATATTTACATATATAATACCACTTTGTGTTTGTGATATATTCAGAATAAGTCTTTGAAACACCTATAATATGAATTACCTATGCATATAAATCTGTAAGTTCATGTTTGAGCAGACAAATAGAGGTGAAAAAATATATAAGACTGGTAATACTGGCTCCTGGGAAAGTATTAACTTTTTAATCACAAATCTTTACATTATTTCACGGGCTACCAAGATCATGTACTACTATGAGATTTTTAATATAAATAAATGTTTTTACAGTGAATCATATATAAAAATTTCAGAGACAGGGGGACGAGGGGAAGATGGCAGAAGAGTAAGATGCGCAGATCACCTTCCTCCCCACAGATACACCAGAAATACATCTACACGTTGAAAAGCTCCTACAGAACACCTACGGAATGCTGGCAGAAGACCTCAGACCTCCCAAAAGGTAAGAAAGTCCGCACGTACCTGGGTAGGGCAAAAGAAAAAAAATAATAAACAGAGACAAAAGAATAGGGATGGGACCTGCACCAGTGGGAGGGAGCTGTGAAGGACGAAAGGTTTCCACACACTAGGAAGCCCCTTCACGGGCGGAGACTGCGGGTGGCGGAGGGGGAAAGCTGCGGAACCGAGGAGGAGAGCACAGCAACAGGGTGCGGGGGGCAAAGTGGAGAGATTCCCGCACAGAGGATTGGTGCCGACCGGGCACTGACCAGCCCGAGAGGCTTGTCTCCTCACGCGCCGGGGCGGGCGGGCTAGGAGCTGAGGCTCAGTCTTCGGAAGGAGCGCAGGGAGAGGACTGGGGTTGGCGGCGAGGACACAGCCTGCAAGGGGTTAGTGCACCATGGCTGGCCGGGAGGGAGTCCGGGGAAAAGTCTGGACCTGCCGAAGAAGCAAGAGACTTTTTCTTCCCTCTCTGTTTCCTGGTGCGTGAGGAGAGGAGATTAAGAGCGCTGCTTAAAGGAGCTTCAGAGACGGACGCGAGCTGTGGCTGAAAGCGCGGACACCAGAGACGGGCATGAGACGCTAAGGCTGCTGCTGCCGCCACCAAGAAGCCTGTGTGTGACCACAGGTCACTATCCACACACCCCTTCCGGGGAGCCTGTGCAGCCCGCCACTGCCAGGGTCCCCGGATCCAGGGACAACTTCCCCGGGAGAACGCACAGCACGCCTCAGGCTGGTGCAACGTCGCCCCACACTCTATGCTCCTCCCTCCTCCCGGCCTCATTGAGCCACAGCCCCCGAAGCAGCTGTTCCTTTAACCCTGTCCTGTCTGAGCGAAGAACAAACGCCTTCCAGCGACCTACACGCAGAGGCGGGGGCCGAATCCAAAGCTGAGCACCAGGAGCTGTGAGAACAAAGAGAAAAGGAAATCTCTCCCAGCAGCCTCAGAAGCAGCGGATTAAAGCTCCACAATCAACTTGATGTACCCTGCATCTGTGGAATACCTGAATAGACAATGAATCATTCCAAACTGAGGAGGTGGACTTTGAGAGCAAGATTTATTTTTTCCCCTTTTCCTCTTTTTGTGAGTGTGTATGTGTATGCTTCTGTGTGAGATTTTGTCCGTATAGCTTGCTTCCACCATTTGTCCTAAGGTTCTATCCGTCCGTTTTTTTGTTGTTCTTCTTTTTTGTTTGTTTGTATTTTCTTTAAAAACAATTTTTTTTAATAATTTTTTATTTTAATAACTTTTATTTTATCTTCTTTCCTTCCTTCATTCCTTCTTTCCTTCCTTCCTCCCTCCCTCTTCTTTCTTTCTTCCTTCCTTCCTTTCTTCCTTTCTTCCCTTCTACTTTTTCTCCCTTTTATTCTGAGCCGTGTGCATGAAAGGCTCTTGGTGCTGCAGCCAGGAGTCAGTGCTGTGCCTATGAGGTGGGAGAGACAACTTCAGGACACTGGTCCACATGAGACCTCCTAGCTCCACATAATAATATCAAATGGCGAAAATCTCCCAGAGATCTCCATCTCTACACCAGGACCCAGCTTCACTCACCAACCAGCAAGCTACAGTGCTGGACACCCTATGCCAAACAACTAGCAAGACAAGAACGTAACCCCACCCATTAGCAGAAAGGCTGCCTAAAATCATAATAAGTCCACAGACACCCCAAAACACACCACTGGACATGGTCCTACACACCAGAAAGACAAGATCCAGTCTCATCCACCAGCAAACAGGCACCAGTCCACTCCACCAGGAAGCCTACACAACCCACTGAACCAACTTTAGCCACTGGGGACAGACACCAAAAACAACAGGAACTACAAACCTTCAGCCTGCAAAAAGGAGACCCCACACACAGTAAGATAAGCAAAATGAAAAGACAGAAAAACACACATCAGATGAAGGAGCAAGATAAAAACCCACCAGACCTAACAAATGAAGAGGAAATAGGCAGTCTACCTGAAAAAGAATTCAGAATAATGATAGTAAAGATGATCCAAAATCTTGGAAATAGAATAGACAAAATGCAAGAAACAGTTAACAAGTACCAGAAGAATTAAAGATGAAACAAGCAACGATGAACAACATAATAAATGAAATTAAAAATACTCTAGATGGGATCAATAGCAGAATAACTGAGGCAGAAGAAAGGATAAGTGACCTGGAAGATAAAATAGTGGAAATAACTACTGCAGAGCAGAATAAAGAAACAAGAATGAAAAGAACTGAGGACAGTCTCAGAGACCTCTGGGACAACATTAAACGCACCAACATTCGAATTATAGGGGTTCCAGAAGAAGAAGAGAAAAAGAAAGGGACTGAGAAAATATTTGAAGAGATTATAGTTGAAAACTTCCCTAATAGGGGAAAGGAAATAGTTAATCCAGTCCAGGAAGCACAGAGAGTCCCATACAGGATAAATCCAAGGAGAAACACGCCAAGACACATATTAATCAAACTATCAAAAATTAAATACAAAGAAAGCATATTAAAAGCAGCAAGGGAAAAACAACAAATAACACACAAGGAAATCCCCATAAGGTTAACAGCTGATCTTTCAGCAGAAACTCTGCAAGCCAGAAGGGAGTGGCAGGACATATTTAAAGTGCTGAAGGAGAAAAACCTGCAACCAAGATTACTCTACCCAGCAAGGAACTCATTCAGATTTGACAGAGAAATTAAAACCTTTACAGACAAGCAAAAGCTGAGAGAGCTCAGCACCACCAAACCAGCTTTACAACAAATACTAAAGGAACTTCTCTAGGCAAGAAACACAAGAGAAGGAAAAGACCTACAATAACGAACCCAAAACAATTAAGAAAATGGGAATGGGAACATACATATCGATAATCACCTTAAATGTCAATGGACTAAATGCTCCCACCAAAAGACACAGACTGGCTGAATGGATACAAAAAAAAGACCCTTATATATGCTGTCTACAAGAGACCCACTTCAGACCTAGAGACATATACAGACTGAAAGTAAGGGGATGGAAAAAGATATTCCATGCAAATGGAAACCAAAAGAAAGCTGGAGTCGCAATTCTCATATCAGACAAAATAGAATTTAAAATAAAGACTATTACAAGAGACAAAGAAGGACACTACATAATGATCAAGGGATCGATCCAAGAAGAAGATATAACAATTGTAAATATTTATGCACCCAACATAGGAGCACGTCAATACATAAGGCAAATACTAACACCCATAACAGGGGAAATCAACAGTAACACATTCATAGTAGAGGACTTTAACACCCACTTTCACTAATGGACAGATCATCCAAAATGAAAATAAATAAGGAAACACAAGCTTTAAATGATACATTAAACAAGATGGACTTAATTGATATTTATAGGACATTCCATCCAAAAACAACAGAATACACATTTTTCTCAAGTGCTCATGGAACAATCTCCAGGATAAATCATATCTTGGGTCACAAATCAAGCCTTGGTAAATTTAAGAAAATTGAAATTGTATCAAGTATCTTTTCCGACCACAACGCCATGAGACTAGATATCAATTACAGGAAAAGATCTGTAAAAAATACAAACACATGGACGGCTAAACAATACACTACTTAATAACGAAGTGATCACTGAAGAAATCAAAGAGGAAATTAAAAAATACCTAGAAACAAATAACAATGGAGACACGACGACCCAAAACCTATGGGATGCCGCAAAAGCAGTTCTAAGAGGGAAGTTTATAGCAATACGATCCTACCTTAAGAAGAAGGAAACATCTCGAATAAACAACCTAAACTTGCACCTAAAGCAATTAGAGAAAGAAGAACAACAACAACAACAAAAAAACCCAAAGTTAGCAGAGGGAAAGAAATCATAAAAATCAGATCAGAAATAAATGAAAAAGAAATGAAGGAAACGATACCATAGATCAATAAAACTAAAAGCTGGTTCTTTGAGAAGATAAACAAAATTGATAAACCATTAGCCAGACTCATCAAGAAAAAAAGGGAGAAGACTCAAATCAATAGAATTAGAAATGAAAAAGAAGTAACAACTGACACAGCAGAAATACAAAGGATCATGAGAGATTACTACAAGCAAGTCTAAGCCAACAAAATGCACAACCTGGAAGAAACGGACAAATTCTTAGAAATGCACAACCTGCCAAGACTGAATCAGGAAGAAACAGAAAATATGAACAGAGCAATCACAAGCACTGAAATTGAAACTGTGATTAAAAATTTTCCAACAAATCAAAGCCCAGGACCAGATGCCTTCACAGGTGAATTCTATCAAACATTTAGAGAAGAGCTAACACCTATCCTTCTCAAACTCTTCCAAAATATAGCAGAGGGAGGAACACTCCCAAACTCATTCTACGAGGCCACCATCACCCTGATACCAAAACCAGACAAAGATGTCACAAAGAAAACTACAGGCCAATATCACTGATGAACATAGACACAGAAATCCTCAACAAAATACTAGCAAACAGAATCCAACAACACATTAAAAGGATCATACACCATGATCAACTGGGGTTTATTCCAGGAATGCAAGGATTCTTCAATATACGCAAATCAATCAACGTGATACACCATATTAACAAATTGAAGGAGAAAAACCATATGATCATCTCAGTAGATGCAGAGAAAGCTTTCGACAAAATTAAACACCCATTTATGATAAAAACCCTGCAGAAAGTAGGCATAGAGGGAACTTTCCTCAACATAATAAAGGCCATATATGAAAAACCCACAGCCAACATTGTCCTCAATGGTGAAAAACTGAAAGCATTTCCACTAAGATCAGGAACAAGACAAGGTTGCCCACTCTCACCACTCTTATTCAACATAGTTTTGGAAGTTGTAGCCACAGCAATCAGAGAAGAAAAGGAAATAAAAGGAATCCATGTCGGAAAAGAAGAAGTAAAGCTGTCACTGTTTGCAGATGACATGATACTATACATAGAGAATCCTAAAGATGCTACCAGAAAACTACTAGAGCTAATCAATGAATTTGGTAAAGTAGAAGGATACAAAATTAATGCACAGAAATCTCTGGCATTCCTATACACTAGTGATGAAAAATCTGAAAGTGAAATCAAGAAAACACTCCCATTTACCATTGCAACAAAAAGAATAAAATACGTAGGAATAAACTTACCTAAGGAGACAAAAGACCTGTATGCAGAAAATTATAAGACACTGATGAAAGAAATTAAAGATGATACAAATAGATGGAGAGATATACCATGTTCTTGGATTGGAAGAATCAACATTGTGAAAATGACTCTACTACCCAAAGCAATCTACACATTCAATGCAATCCCTATCAAACTACCACTGGCATTTTTCACAGAACTAGAAAAAAAGTTTCACAATTTGTATGGAAACACAAAAGACCCCGAATAGCCAAAGCAATCTTGAGAACGAAAAATGGAGATGGAGGAATCAGGCTCCCTGACTTCAGACTATACTACAAAGCTACAGTAATCAAGACAGTATGGTAGTGGCACAAAAACAGAAATATAGATCAATGGAACAGGATAGAAAGCCCAGAGATAAACCTATGCACATATGGTCACCTTATCTTTCATAAAGGAGGCAGGAATGTACAGTGGAGAAAGGACAGCCTCTTCAATAAGTGGTGCTGGGACAACTGGACAGCTACATATAAAAGTATGAGATTAGATCACTCCCTAACACCATACACAAAAATAAGCTCAAAATGGATTAAAGACCTAAATGTAAGACCAGAAACTATCAAACTCTTAGAGGAAAACATAGGCAGAACACTCTATGCCATAAATCACAGCAAGATCCTTTTTGACCCACCTCCTAGAGAAATGGAAATAAAACCAAAAATAAACAAATGGGACCTAATGAAACTTTAAAGCTTTTGCACAGCAAAGGAAGCCATAAACAAGACCAAAAGACAACCCTCAGAATGGGAGAAAATATTTACAAATTAAGCAACTGACAAAGGATTAATCTCCAAAATTTATAAGCTCAATAACAAAAAACAAACAACCCAATCCAAAAATGGGCAGAAGATCTAAATAGACATTTCTCCAAAGAAGATATACAGACTGACAACAAACACATGAAAGAATGCTCAACATCATTAATCATTAGAGAAATGCAATCAAAACTACCATGAGATATCATCTCACACCAATCAGAATGGCCATCATCAAAAAATCTGGAAACAATAAATGCTGGAGAGGGTGTGGAGAAAAGGGAACACTCTTGCACTGCTGGTGGGAATGTGAATTGGTACAGCCACTATGGAGAACAGTATGGAGGTTCCTTAAAAAACTACAAATAGAACTACCGTATGACCCAGCAATCCCACTACTGGGCATATACCCTGAGAAAACCATAATTCAAAAAGAGTCATACACCAAAATGTTCATTGCAGCTCTATTTACAATAGCCCAGAGATGGAAACAACCTAAGTGTCCATCATCGGATGAATGGATAAAGAAGATGTGGCACATATATACAATGGAATATTACTCAGCCATAGAAAGAAACGAAATTGAGCTATTTGTAATGAGGTGGATGGACCTAGAGTCTGTCATACACAGTGAAGTAAGTCAGAAAGAGAAAGACAAATACCGTATGCTAACACATATATATGGAATTTAAGAAAAAAAAAAACGTCATGAAGAACCTAGCGGTAAGACAGGAATAAAGACACAGACCTACTAGAGAATGGAGTTAAGGATATGGTGAAGGAGAAGGGTAAGCTGTGACAAAGCGAGAGAGTGGCATGGACATATATACACTACCAAACGTAAAATAGATAGCTAGTGGGAAGCAGCCGCATAGCACAGGGAGATCAGCTCGGTGCTTTGTGACCACCTAGTTGGGTGGGATAGTTAGGGTGGGAGGGAGGGAGATGCAAGAGGGAAGAGATATGGGAACATATGTATATGTATAACTGATTCACTTTGTTATAAAGCAGAAACTAACACACCATTGTAAAGCAATTATACTCCAATAAAGATGTAAAAAAAAAAAAAGAAAATTTCAGAGACAAAAGTGTGAAATCACAGTCAAAGGAAAAAGATTCTACCTCTCAAGGTTAGTGCACACATGCATAATACTTCTATGAAAAGGTAGTGTAGTACATATTATCTTTAAAATGTTCTTAAAAGAAAGCATTATTTAGGTCAAATTAGTATTGAAAAAATTGTAATATAGAAAACTATGTGTTTCAAAACCTCACATTCCACTAAATAACAAAATTAATTTCAGATAGATTGAAAAGTTAAATCGAAAAGATTAAAGAGAACAGGGGCTTCCCTGGTGGCGCAGTGGTTGGGAGTCCGCCCGCCGATGCAGGGGACACGGGTTCGTGCCCCGCCCGGCCCGCGAAGATCCCACGTGCCGCGGAGCAGCTGGGCCCGTGAGCCATGGCCGCTGAGCCTGCGCGTCCGGAGCCTGTGCTCCGCAACGGGAGAGGCCACAACAGTGAGAGGCCGCGTACCGCAAAAAAAAAAAAGATTAAAGAGAACAAATTAATTAAAAGATAGATTAAAAAGAATAAATTAAACCATAAAGAAAAAGAAATGATACATGAGGGGCATGTAATGTACAACATGGTTACTGCAGATAATTCTGTATTGCATATTTGAAAGTTGCTAAGAGAGTAAATTTTAAAAGTTCTTATCACAAGAAAAAAAAAACAAATTTAACGATGTACAGTGACATTGAATTATTGTGGTGATCATTTCTCAATGTATACAAATATCAAATCATTACATTATACACCCAAAACTAATATGTTAATTATTAAGTATACCTCAATTAAAAAAATTTTTTTAACTTTTTAAAAAAGTATAAAATTCAATGAAAAGAAAAAGAAATGCTCTTCCACTTTGTCACTTTTTAAAAAATTATATTTATTTGTTTTCTTCCCTCCCCTCTCCTTGAGATAGCCAGAGCCAGTGGGACCGAAGGGCACAGGGACCTGCGGAAGCAGCAGAGCCCAAGGAGACACAAGGGGCTGGAAAGGGCCAAGGAGGCAACTAAGTCTGGCAGGATTTTCAGGGTCAGGGTGAGGAGACAACAGAGGCCAGTAGTATGGTCAGTGGTAAAGAAACAATAAGGGACAAGGAGGTGAAAAGGACTATTTTATGTCAGAGCCGAAGATGGTCAGAGCCAACTGGCAATGTCAAAGCTTAGAAGGTGATGGTGCATGGGTAAGAATGTGGGTTTCATAAAGTAGAATAATATATTAAAAAAATATTAAAGATAATGGCAGCCAGATTTCTAAATATTGAAGGAAGAAAGTTGTAAAAATAATCAATTTGAGGCTAGACTGACCCATGTGGTTTTGGATTGGGATTGAATATACTTGTGTGAACTCATGGTTATTAATACAGATAGATCAGTTTAGAGGTATGCGTATACATATATATGTATTTGCATTTAAGCTTGTATTTCCTAGATCTGTCCAACAAGAATGCCTAGAAGCAATGATACCCAAAGAGCAATAAACACAATAAGCACACCTATCACCCAGATCTTGGTTTCTTAAAACCATATCTACAAAACAAACCAGGGCTTCTGAGATATGAAAAATAAAAGATGAACCAAAAATATCCTACACGAGAAAGCAAGGAAGTACAAAAAATTTATGGACGTTTGTCATAAAGACCCAAGACTCATGTGAAGGGGCTCCTATTGGCCAAATCCGGTACAACTTGAACATCAAAATAAATAAGGATACAACTCAGGGGATAGCCTCTACACTAAATCCATGCAGCCACTGTTTTTTCTTTAAGTTTCACCGGAACAAACCACAGCCATTCACTTACGTACTGTCTGTGGCTGTTTTTGCAATACAGTGCAGAGCTGATCACTTATAGTGGAGATCTATGGCTCCCTAAGCCTAAATTTTTACTGCCTGGCCCTTCACAGAGAAAGTGTGCCAACTGTTGATATAATACCAAATTAAACAGGAATCCATGAAATTTACACTGACACTAAGAAATGAACAAATAAATTAGTAAATGGAAGAGAAAAACAACTTCTTTGTTACCGCAGAATTCAAACTAATAAATATCTCAGAAAATGTCGCCATTTGGCAGCCATCACAGTAAAGATCAATTCTGACAAGAGTCAATGAACTAAAGCCAGTGGGCAAAAGTTTGTTGAAGAACAGGATGTTTATATAGTCTCAATGTATTTCTCCACCAGATACTTAAGATTACAGAGGAGAAAGTGGAATTTTACAGTAAAGAATCCTGGCAGACACCAAAAGTTAACATCACTAGTAAAATAATAAGACAACTCAACATCATGTGCCTCTTGTAATGATAACATTGAGACAGAATTGTTATGACTTCTGTGTGATTCCTTCTAAAAATAAAAAACCTAAATCATCATGAGCAAATATCAAATAAATGCAGATTAAAGGACATTCTAAAAAATTGTCTGTAATTCTTCAAAAATGTCAAGGCCATGGAAGACAAGGAAATACTAAAATAAGTATTCTAATCGAAGAATATTACGGTGACAAGGCAACCAAATGTCACGCATGATCCTCGACTGTGATTCAGAGAAAGAAGAAAGACTTTTTTTTCTAGAATGGATATTATTGGTAAAATGGGTTAAATTTTAATGGGAGCTTTGTATGAGATGATAGTATTGTATTAATGTTAATTACCTGATTTTAATGGTTGCTCTTCATTAACTCAAGAGAGTGCCCTTACCTTTTAGGAAATAAATATTAAAGTATTTAGGAGAAATAGGGCATCATACCTATAATTTATTCTTAATTTATTCAGAAAAAATGCATATGTTTATATACATGTTTATATTTACACAGAAATAAAATGGTAAAATCTAAATGGTAAGATATAAAATATTGGGAAATACGGTGGGGGTATATAAGAATTCTTTGTACAATTCTTGCAACTTTTCTGTAAATTAGAAATTAATTTTTTGAAGCAGAAATAAATATTTGTGAACGTATGATTTGTCTAGAGTAGAGAAAACTCTATCAGAGTGTAATCGTAAAAACTAGGGCTCTGAGTCAGGCAGATTCATGATTCAAATTTTAGTTCTGTTACTTTGTACCAACTTTCAGTTTCCTAAAATGCAAACTGTGAGTGATATTAGCAATGTAGTTATATATAGATATAGCCCTATGTGTATGTGTAAATATGTATATATATTTACATATTTACATATATATAAATACACTACACGTAAATGATTAAACAAAATTAACATGTAGGGTGCTTAGCATAGATTCTAACTCATGTTAAGTATTCAGTTAATTTTAGGCATTCTTAAGTCTAAAAGCAATGGGAAAAAAACATAAATGACAGAATATAAACCCGAGTGTGAATAACACCATTTTAAAAGCCCATCAGTAAAATGAAAGACAATGTAAGCTAATAAATGAATATTAGAATAGTAAAATGTTATTTTACCCTATCAAAAAGATTTTTATAAAATGGTAATTGCTATTATGAGTATGCCGAGAAAAAAGCACACTAACATACCACTGGTGAAATTGTAAGCTAGTACAATACTTCTGAAAAAAATCACAATATTTATCAGGATACCCTTTCTCAGTAACTGTAAACAAATCAAAGATGGAGGGGAATAAGTATACACAAAGAAATAGATCACTGCATTATTCATAGGATCAAAACTTTGGAAACACGTAAGTGGTGTATCCTCTTAGGTTACTATGTAGATCCAAGAAAAAGAAAAGAGAATCTGAATTCTGTAAAAGAGTTAATATATTTCACATATTTATGCAATGAGAAATAGTGGAAGATCACACACCCAACTTGTAACAGTGATTACTCCTGGGGTTTGGGTTATGAACAATTTTTTTCTTCTATATTATTTTATTTTCTATAATGAGCATGTATTTTTTTATATAATTAGGAAAATCGGCAATATTTTTAAAACAACACAATGCACTGAAGAATTAAATTAGTTTCTACTTTACTTAGAACAAAGAGTGAAGTTTGGGGAAAAAATACAAAGGAAGGCAACAATCTCAAAATGTTTAAACGACTGTATTAGAACATACTGGCCATGAGCAATATCATTCATCTGTTTTTAATATTATGATTATATCACAACAACCATATAGGCTAAAAGGTACAATATTATTTATTTTCACCTGTCTTTATTCCAAAAACTTAATACGAAAGCTATAAGCTTCTTCTTTATCACAAAAAATTCTCAATATACCAGTCTACTACACAAGAAAGACAATAGCTCAGTGTTAATTGCATAACCATGCACATCTGTTCACTATAATAGTACTTAGGATATACAACAATCATAGTACAGACAACGTAGAAGCATTGTACTTACCTAAACCTTTGGGTGCAATGCCACTACTGTCGGCAGGATTAATGACCCAGTAGTAATATTTTAGTGTATGCATTAGCTGTAATACTGTTCCTACTCTGCGTATGGTGGTGTAAATGGTAGCAGTTCCAATAAATTCAGCAGACAAATAAGTGTATAGGGAAAGCTGAACCTAGTACAGAATATTAGCAAAGCATTAAAATAAATTTAAAATGCCTCAAATGTTTATATTATAAATATACATTCTATTCTAATTTAAACGTAAATCATTAAAGGCCAAGAAAGAACCATTTATTACGAGGTGAAATATAACTAGTTATTAAGTGTTATTTATATTATAAAAAGAAAATAATCTGGAATCAACACATTATAATAAAATTTTACTAAAGGTAATCTAATAGTTATTAATAATAAAATAATTTTAAATGATTCAATAATTCCATTGAAATTATCCAATAGGAAGATTAAATTATTTAAAAGGCCAACTAGACTAAAGCCCTGAATCAAAGTACACTGCAGCAGTTCAAAGGAACCGAACCTGACATCAGCCAGTTGTATCATATTTGGAAAAAAATATATATTGTTGTCATAGATCCTAAAAGTTCATGTAATTTGAAATTTTCTTACCTATTGCCACATTATCAGAATCTAGCATGTAAATATACAGATGACAAGTTTAAACACCATGTTTAAAGAGTGAACAAACTTCAGGTTTGCGTTTTAGCACAATAATTAAAATGACAAACCATAATAAAAATTAGAACTTCAAAGTTATGTGGGAGATTTGAAAATTATAAAATGCAGCTCAAATTCATGAAAATGTCCCTCATTACTGATTTCTACTAGAATATAAGGAGGCTAAATTTAGGTATGCAAAATAATAAAAAATTTATGTTTATATCTAAAAAAAAATGTATGTATAAATTTCTTTTAAAAAATATTTTTACATATCATGATAAAAACTCTATGCCCACAATACAAGGAATTTTCCAGTCACAATGATGACAATTATCATGATATAGTTAGTTACCTGCTATTTTTTCTTTTCCTAGTCTTAATAATCAGTGTACCAGATTCTCTTTCTTGGAAAGGTATGAATCACATCTAATGACTTCAGAATGCAACCATTACATCAAGCCTAATTTTTTTTATCTTTTTAGTGCTGATTTTCAAGAGTTCCTTGTACATTCTGAACGTTATTAATTGCTATTTTCTCCAACTTTTTATTTTGAAAATTTTCAAACAAAAAAGTTATGTAACTATCATAGTAGATTTATCAACTGTTAATATTTTTCCACATCTGCTTTATTTCTCTCTATTATATTATAGATATAGATGTATAAATATATTTTGACTAACGTTTGAAAGGAAGCTGCTGACATTCAGACACTTCACCACTAACTACTTCAATGTAAATCTCCTAAGAATAAGAACCTTCTCCTAAATAGAGCATAATACAATTCCTCCACTCAGTAAATTTAACATTTGTGCAATACTAATATCTAATTTTCAGTTCATATTCAATGTTTTCCTCTTGCCTCGATAATTTCTGACATTGTAAAAAAACCTCCTAATCTATCATCTATTTATTGACATTGTCTCTGAAGATCATTTAACAAAACCTTTAATTTTGATATCATCAAATGCAGTAATTTTCCCCCTAAAAAGAGAGGTTTTGAAGGTCTTACTTAAGAACTTTTGGGCTATCCCCAAACTGCAAAGGTATCTTTCAATGATTTCTCCTATTAGCTTTATAGTTTACCTCTCAAATTTAGGTCTTAAATCTAAGTGGGTTTCACCTTTGTATAGGGTAAGAAGTACAGCTTCAACATTTTTTAAGCAACAATTACTATTATTTAGTTCCAGAACTTTCTCATCACCCCATAAGAAAAAAAATTTTAACTACAGTTTTATTTATTTTAATATTTACATATTTACTGTTTTGATTTCTAATACTACCTAATATAACTGCTTCAAACTGACGGTAAAATAAACTGAAAAATCCAAATGCTTTCTACTGGATAGTTTAGATCCAATAACTGTAATTTATATTTATAATTTGTAACATTACACTAAAATAAAATGAATGACATTAAAATGTATACCTTTGCAGGTATATGTATCCAGATGGCTGGGTTGAATAAAATGTGATCACAGAGCTGCTTCAGCAAAGGTGCTCCATGAGATAAACCATCAAGGTATTTTGCAAAGGATAAAAATTGCTCCAGGACAGCTCTAGTGATATGAACTCTTGATGACTAAAGAAAGAAAGCAGAAATTCAAGCTGAAAATATACAGATGTAACTTTTTATACTTTCTTTGCTATTCAAAATTTAATTATATTTAGAAACCTAAGATTTTAAGATAATTCTCTAAGTGATAGTTTGTTATTTGTGGCCCATTCTAGGACAACTATAGATAAATAATAGCTCAGGTTGAACAATGCCACTCTCAACTCAAGCTAAAGAAATAAAATAAGTTATGGATAAGAATGGTTTCATTCCATTTGTTTAGAAACTGACTAACAAGAAAAGATCTTAGAAAATTAAAATGGAGTAGAATTACTATCATGATAATACACACACACACACACACACACACACACACACACACACACACACACACACACACACACACAAAGACATTGGGAAAGAGAAGTGCTTTCACTAGCTCCAAACGAAAGTGAAAATAAATTGAGCCTACCATTCCAATGAATCATTTCTTCCAAAAGATAAAAATGAGTTGCACATTGACAAATGCAATGCATCCTGCTTAACATAAAACATTCCCAACCTTTCAAATCCACAGTACCTGAAAAAGAGGATCTCACTTCCCTGGAAATACTGTCCTCCTTTGCCTTTCATGACCCTCAGACTCTTCAGTGTCTTTTGCTTAAAAGATGGAAACTGATGAAGATTATTTCTTTGGTCTTCTCTTCATAAATACACTCTTCCTAGATGATATTTTATGCTTCCACGGCTTAATATAACATTATCTCTAGGCTGAGTGCTCTCATCTAGAATTTTCAAGTGTCATCACAGTATGTAACCTATCACCAATGGTATTTAGATAAACAACAAACCTTCCAAAATTCAAACCAAACCTTCAAGCTGCACTGTCCAATACAGTAGCCACTAGCCATAGGTGTCTACTGAGCCTCTGACATGTGGCTAGACCTAAGTGACAGGTGCTGTAAGTATGTATGCACTGGATTTTGAAGATTTAGAATGAAAAAACAATGCAAAATAACTATTATTTTTGTTGTTGTTGTTGAGTCTATGTTGCAGTGATAATATTTTGGATATACTAGTTTAAAAAATATATATTATTAAAATTAATTTCACCTGTTGCTTCTTACCAGAAAATTTTAAATAGCATATGAGGCTTGCATTATATTTTAATTGGACATGTTACACTAGAGTATAATCTCAGATGAAAATATTACAGAGAAAATGCTCTTCATAAAAACTAGTAATTCAAACTCAAATATCAAAAAATATATCTTCCTATGCAAATTGGTTTTTTTCATCACTATGATACTTTTTATAGTATCACCATCCTCCCTAAAGTAAAGAATCCCCTACACTCAACCCTAAAGCACAGGTCACATCACATCTTTATCTCTATGACCCACTGATTGAATCCAAATATCAGTATAGGATGATTAAGGTCTAAAAGTGACTAAATTCTCTTACCAATTTTACTTCCCATATGATTTGCTTACATTCATCACGCTCTTAAAAAGGGCAACTCAATAAATTTGACCTAAACATGCCATGCATTTTTTCATACTTCTACATAAGGAGTAACAAACTCAAATGACGACAATATGCAGGAATTTAACAATAATGTATGAATTAGGATAGGAGACAATAAAGAGTAGTGAGGACTGCTTAAGGTACCTAAACAAAATAAAATTAAAAAACTTTTCACTGAGTCAAACAAAGTATTTCTTTGGGCCAATTTCTCACGCACGCCAGACTGCTTCACCTGCTTTCTCTATCATGCTACTACTTTAACTTGTAAAACCCTTGCATCCATTGCATTTCCCTTAAAGGTACAGCTCAATGCTTTTCACTTAGCCATTCAGAAAATATGCATGTTGAGCACTTATTGTTTGCCAGGTACTCTCCTTGGCACTGTGGGAAGAGTAGTTAAGAAAACTGAAAAAAAAAAAACCTGCCCACATAGACTTATGTTCTAAGAGAAGACAAGGACATATAATAAATAAACTAAAAAGGTAAAATATGTAACATGTTAAATATAATAAGTGTATGAAAAGAACATGAAGTGAATAGAAAATTTGTAGAAGGGAGGTTAAAAGAGGTTTTACTGAGAAGGTGGCATTTAAACTAGTTTGAATAAGGCTCGCAATGATTTTGTATTAGTAGGCTATGTGTTTGACAAAACATCAGCAGTGAGTAGATCAGCAATAGTCCAACAAAATTCAAACCAAGCCTTACAGAATAACTTTACATGAAAATTTCATAAGATGGAGGAAATGATCCTAACAAATAACTGTTATTACAAGGTGGGAGGAGGACAAAGACAAATAAATATTTGAGTTAAAATAAAGCAGACTGGTCACTCATTTTAAAAGAACTTTAATAAAAAATAATACTGCTTTTAAATTCTAAAATATTTTATTTTATTCATGTTTAGGGGAATAAAATGAAGAGCAATGGTTATTTAAAGCTTCAGCCATCTCCTTCACTGGTTATAATTTCACATAGCTTATCTTATACATTTTATTTTTATTCAGTAATAATGATTTCAAGAATATTATCTGATACAGTCTACTTTTATGCCTAAAATCCTGAAATAGAACAGTTAGAACCTGTTCCTAAATAGTCTTAGCGATCAGATTTTGGCCTATAAAACTGTCATGTGTTTATAAAAACACTAAAGTGATATAAAATCAGATTGACCACTATGAACATAATCATTTGAGGAACTAATTCATAATCTGGAAACCAGTTTTAACTTTCTCCATGTTATTAAAAGATATGCTAGAAGCATCACATGAGGCCTTCCATATTACTAAAATAAAATGTCAATTTATTTTTCATAGCAATTAATGCTGTTGTGTAGCAGTTTTTCATTATAAAATTGATCTTCAGGGAACATTTTTCTAAAATTGTATTTTTTTATTAGCCCACTCAAAATTCTACCAGGCATAAAATGAATGTTCTCTTCAATAGCATGTTACCTTTACCTATAAGTACGTAGTACTTATTCCTTCTGCTTTGTGTAACTGTTATTCACATATCTTTCTTTCCTTATATAAAAAAGGATACTATCTTATTCATCTTTTATCCATCTGGTATCTGCCATAATTCCTCAGTAAATGTTTAACTGAATTCATGTCAAATTCAAGACTAAATTAAGAACAGAACAGATAAGATATAACACAGATTAGAAGAGGGTGGAGGAAGGACATTCAATTTTGTTTTAATGTGTTTACTTTGATTGATTTTTTGAAAATATTTGTTTATTTTGAGATTTGCTTTCATTTTCTCAAGCAAAGCCATTTTAAAAAGAGATATACTTGGATAATTTATAGTTATAAATCTGTAGAATGCAAGCTCTGGAATTTAAACTATATGACATTACTTTTGTATGGTAACTGAATACATAATTTGCGAGAAGTACTATATGAGGGGTGACTAAACATATTTGGAAGCATAATCTGAGAAGCTAGAAAAAACAATTATATTATAACATCTACTCCTGAAGTAATTAAACCGAATAGGAGCAATGGATGTTACAGAGAGAAATTGCTACTCAGTAAAAAGAGGTCTTTCCCACACTTAGAGCAGACCACAACAGAATGGATTGCCATAAATGTTCATTTTTATTACAGAAAACATTATATATATATATATACATATATATGTATATATATATATATAGTATGCATTATATATTAAGCAAATTGTGGGAAATTATGTCAATTAGTTAGAGGTATATCATAAAGTAGTATCCGTTTTGCTCCTCCCAGGACACCAAGATTGAGCTCCAAATAGCCTAATCCAATGTGAATCACTTGTGTGTGTGTGTTGTTGTTGTTTGGCAGGGGTAGACAATGATTAGTTCAGATATGGAGCATAAAAATTTTCATGATAATATTAGGTTCAAAGTAGACCAAGACCTACGCTGACCAGTCAAATTGGAGGGAAGGATCTTGTTCAGTAACTGGGAGAAAGGAGCTCTCTCTCTCTCCACCCGGATGTGAAGGCTTATAGCACCAAGTCGGCCTGGCAACCTTGTATGACCACAAACAATAACAGCTATAGCATAAAATCATGACTATAGGTAGCAGAACAGACATATAGAAAAAACCCGGGTCTCTGATGACATAATTGAGACTGAGACAACCAAACCCTGAAGTCCAACTTATTGGATATGTTTGGCTGGCCGCACTGATCCACTTTCCAACCTTCCCTATCCTATTTCTGTGCTTGGGATGCTCCCTTGTCTGTTGGCTTCCAGTTGGGTTTGACTAGTTAGAGACTCCAGCAGGAAATTAAAGGATAGAAAGAAAATGAAGTTTGGGGCATTCATCTCCTTGGCTTCACCCCTTCAGGTGAGTATACTATATTCCTTTCTATATTCCTTTATCAAAGACCACACTCTAATCAGGTACACTTCTCCTATAGTTACAGTAACTTTCTATTTGAGTTATGCTAAACACTCATTCCTCTCATCTCTTCAAACTTTGCTGACTTCCCTTAACAATGCTCACAACTTGTGAAGAGCCTTGCATTAAACTCCTCTCAGTAACCAAGTTTGAGCATGACATCTGTTTCCTACCAGGACTATGACTGATAAGCCATCTATCACTAGATTTCCAGTTATATTAGCAAGCCTATTTCCTTAATGTTTAAGCTATTTGAATCAATTTTTTATTAACCGCAACAAAAACTACTGAATGCATCAAATTACCTCTAAGTTTTCTTCAAATTTATATTTTGGCAACATAAAACAAAACAAAAATACCTTAAAAGTTTTTTCGTGAAACAGTCTAAACATGATGAATAAGATGGCCTCTCATTAGACTACCTTCTTTGATAACTAATTTATATCTTCCAAGACAAGGAGATAAAGCTAAGTGACAGTTAACCATTAACTTGTTATTAGTTGATGATAAAATAAAAATGGAACCTTTTTATCTATACTACTCACCTGACAGATGATTATTTAAAAATTAAACGGGTGAACATTAATCTAAGAAAAATGAAAAAGGTATTCTTTTATGTAATAACTACATAAGTCTTTTTATTTATTTAATTCAATTCAACAAATATTTATTGAAGCAGGCACACTTTTAGGGAGAAGATACAGCAATAAGGTAAGAAAAAAATGTCCCTGCTTTCATGAAGCTGAGGCCTACATTCTAGTGGAAGGAGGCAGAAAATAAGTTTAAAAAAATGTCAGACTGATGCCATAAAAAATGAGCAGAGTAGGGAAACAGTCATTGATGGTTATCAAAGGAGTACTATTCTACTTAGAGTGATCAAGGAAGACTTCTCTGATAAGGTGTCATAAGCAAAATCCTCAATGAAGTGTAGAATCAACCCATGTGGATACCTACAAAAAGAATTACCAAAGCAATGTGAAAAGAAAATGCACAAGAACTGAGAAGAGCACATGCTTACAATTTTAGTTTTTAAGGGAAAGGTCTGCAAAGAGGCCTTAGGATGGTCAGTGTGGCTGCAACAGAGAAAGAAAGAATGAGAATGGTAAGGGATGATGTCAGAGGTAAGAGACATAAATGTACTTTGAGAAGGATGGACTAGTAAGATCTGGCACATTTTCAAAGGACTAGTCTGACTGCAAGCAAAAAATGGACTGTGAGTAACTAACTAGTGGTGAAAGATGGTGATGGTTTGAATAAAGATGGTATCAATGGGCATAGAAAGGAGTAGAGTACTAAGTAGGAACTAGTCCTTGATTCTGGATATGTTTTGATACTAAGACAACATAATTTGCTGCCAGTATGAATTTGGTGCATGAAAAAGAAGAGTCAAAAAGAATGAACATTTTTGGTCTGAACTACTTGTTGAATGGTAATGCTAGTAACTAAGACAGAGAAGAGTAAAGGACGAAGGATTTGAAAGGAAAGTCAAAAGTAACAGTTTGGATAATTTAGATCTGTGAAGCTTATTAAACATCCAAATGGAACTGAATTCAAAGGAGAGGTTGTAGTTGGATATACACATTTGAGAATAATGAGTATTTGCAGAATAAGGAAAACTAAGGGAATAGTAAGCTTAAATAAAAGTGCAAACAGAAAAGTGAAAGGGTTTCCAGGATTAAGCACCAGGACACCACAGTCTTTAGAATTTTAGGAAGAAGAGGAGGAACTACTAGGAGAGAATTAAAGGAGGCCAAGGAGGTAGGAAGAAAGCAAAGAAAGAATGCTGTCACAAAATACAATTAAAGAAAGCATTTCAAGAAGGAAAGAATGTTAAACTAAAATGTTGCTAAGTCAAATAAGATGAAGACTTGAGAATCATAAGATTTAAGAATATGAAGGCTATTAGTGACATTGATATAAGCCTTTTTTTTTCTTTTTTTCGCAGTACGCGGGCCTCTCACTGTTGTGGCCTCTCCCGTCGTTGCGGAGCACAGGCTCCGGATGCGCAGGCTCAGCGGCCATGGCTCACGGGCCCAACCGCTCCGCGGCATGTGGGATCTTCCCGGACCGGGGCACAAACCCGTGTCCCCTGCATCGGCAGGCGGACTCTCAACCACTGTGCCACCAGGGACGCCTTATATAAGCCATTTTAAGAGAAGCATAAGGACTAGAATGGGAATGGATCTAAGACTACACAGGATTCCAGAAATAAAGAATATTTTATTTTGAAAATCAGCTAATGTAACTCACTAAACTAAGAAAAAGATGTAGAAACATAATAATTATCTCAAATAATGCATAAAAAGCATTTGATGATTAAGAGTGTGAAAAGGCAAGTCACAGAGGAAGAGACATTTGTGATACATATCCAATAAGGACTCATATCCAGGATATATACAGAATTCCCATGAATCAATAAGAAAATGATGGACAACCCAAATGAAAAAGGGTAAATACTCTGAACAGGTATTTAGCAAAAGAGCACAACCAAAAGGAAGAAAAATATATGAAAATGCTCAACTTAATTTGTCAACAGTGAAATGCAAATTAAGACATAAAGTGATCCACAGAATGGAAGACTATCTTTACAAATCTTATATCTAATAAAGGTTTAGCATATAGACTAAAAATCTCCTACAACTCAAAAATAAAAAGAAATACCACAGTTTTTAAAAATGGTCTTTGTAATAAACATTTCTCAAAAAAGTATACAAATAGCCAATAAGTACATGAAAAGATGCTCAACGTCATTAGACATCACAGAAATGCAAATGCAAAAATGATAAACCATTTCACACTCACTAGGGATG
Source organism: Leucopleurus acutus (assembly GCF_964270905.1). Taxonomy (NCBI): domain Eukaryota; kingdom Metazoa; phylum Chordata; class Mammalia; order Artiodactyla; family Delphinidae; genus Leucopleurus; species Leucopleurus acutus. The sequence goes on along the minus strand of NC_139160.1, from coordinate 11,095,278 downwards.
GCTAGAATTTAAAAACAAAACAGATAATAACAGTGTTTCCAAGGCTGTGAAAAGATTGGAAATTTCATACACTGCTGATGGGAATGTAAAATGATGGAAACCTTATTATTATTTTAATGTTCTTTTTATTTGATTTGAAGACTTTTCACAATATTTCTAACTTTAAGCTAAGTTTTAAGTGTTAAAGAATTCTCACTTTAAAATTATGCTAATAAACCCTCAGTAAATCGATGAAAAGTATATTCAAGAGGTAGTTCCTGACAGCAATCTTGTCACAAAGATGGCTGACAGCAGTGTCACAAAGGTATTTCATAATATGTAATTCACGTAAAATATACTATAACATAAATCTTCTAAAAAATTTGTAATACTCTAGATATAGGAAAATAGTTTTCCATGATTAAAAATATAAACCAAATAGCCTTAATGAAAATCTTAATAATGTAACTGAAAAAAGAATGCTGCCTATGATCGATCTACTTAATCTATCATTCCACGATCAACAATACTTCAAGAAAGAAAAGTACTTTTTCAAAGAAAAGACAGAAGGATTTCAAATGCAGATTAATCTGAGGTTAAAAAATTATTTCCAAAAGTCCTCTAAATTTTATTTCCCAAGAGAAAAATAAGTTTATTCCTCTTAGTAGAGGTCTCACCTCTATTATTTCTCAAATAGTTCCATTTACAGAGCAGCTGAATGTCATATGAATGTTAATGTTTAACTGAGAAGGAGAGATTTGGGAGCACTAGTGATGGTGATAGCTATTTCTTAAGGAGAAAAATAATACTTTTATTTATGAAATACCACCTTACTTTTTGAAGGAAATCACATGATATAACCAAACTCTTGTGAGACCATAATCAGAAACTCAGCACCCATTACCATAATAGTACAGTTGTGACTAAAGCAAAGAAGGTCATTAAAAAAAAGGGCATAAATGACACAGATAGGAAAATCAAAGCCATCCAATTTGTACTGTTTACACTGTGTACTGATCAGAAAAAAACACTACTTTAAACATTCAAATATATTAAAAGCAGGGACAAAGCAAAAACTAATGTTTCTGTTGCTATCAAATATAGAATTTTTTTTACCTTATAACTGAAAAATAAAGCAAAACAAAAAATTAAATCCATTGAAACTAAAATTGATAAAATTGTAAGAAACTTAGTTTGAATATAAATATAGCAAAGAAATTAGAAAAAATAATTAAGAGAAAATACTTCTAATTTGAATAAAAGTAGATAAAATAATTTTTCTTTAGTTTCTACTTTTATTCAAAATTTCTTAATTATATAGATTTCTAACACCCAATTTAGTTACACATACATCTAAGTACATAATATAAAAATGTTTGTGAATTAACCAAAAACATGGCCTCTGCAGTCAATGGAAAGGGAAACTATAGAAAAAAAATATAGTTAGTGATCGTCAGTGGTCCATCTGTGAAGGCTACACAATAAAACCATCAATACATTTCACTTACCTTTTCAAGTAAGTAGCCAATGACTAAAAAGCCTTTTCCACCCAGCATCTGTTCTTGCATGGCTACTGAACTTTTAAGTAGTTCAACCAGGAATGCCAAAAGAGTAGCACTGCATGTAAAGTACAGATAATTCCATTACGTAATCATCAAATATTGATCATAAACACAGTGTTCCATTTCAGTACTTTATTATTCCGAAAGGTAACAATCATATTCAAATTTAATCTCTACTTTGCTGACTATTATATTATGCAAGAATATTTCTCACAAGAATGAAAAAACTGGTTTTATCTCCTTAAAATTAAACATTATATAGAAACATAACTGTGGAGTTTTTCTGTATTCCGAGGTAAAATATCAGTCTATCGTTACACATATATATCTTCCCTGCTTGAAGTAAATCTAACGTAAGAAACACACCCACAAATATTGCACTTCTCCATAATAAAGACTTTATCACAATATTCTTCTGAAGAACATGCTTAGAGAATTTAAAATATGTTCACAATATTGCTTTGGAAGAATACACCTATTTTCTAAAATAAACTTTTCATTTAGACCTGTTTTTAAAAACTTACATATATGTATTTAAATATGCAACATGTTACTTATGTCCGTATATGCCCTCAGGAAAGTTTATGAGAGCAAAGAAAATAAGATGATTTATGTCAAATTGAAATAAAAAGTGGCAATCGATTACACAATGTATACACAAATACATAAAAACACAAAGATATATTCCAGACAAACATAAAGCACTTGCTATGTCTGTGGAATGAAGGAAGAAACAAAAGAAAAATAAATTATTGCATTACATTAAGCTTTGATAATGTATTACTTCACAAAATTATATGAACAATTTTCAATCAGCAGCATCGATACATGATAGCATTCCTAACTATGAAACTATATACCCTTCATTATATATGCTTACTGTAGTTTATAACAATAAATGACTCTAAGCCAGACTTTATCAGCATTAAAATAATATCCATTTACACTGCCTTATAATGTACTCCAAATTGTCTATTTACATTCACACAAATTTCTAAATATATTTTAAATGCACAAATACTCATTTCTACATGAAATTAAGAAAATTTGGTAATGAGGAAAACTTGAAAATTGTTAAGGCTCAAAAGGAATCTAAAGTTATTCTGTTTCCTAAAGTTACTCTAGCTCTTCAGGTTTCTATAGGATTGACAACACATTTACCTGATAATGAGGCTATTCTTGTTCAAATCAGAAATATTCTCATAAAAAGAACCAACAGCAAAATTAACATCATTCTTATCGCTATAAAATTGATAGTTTAATGGATTACATGATATCAGCTAGAAAAATATAGTATATATGTAAATAAACTACTTCGTTACAAGAAATTAAAATTCAATTACATTAACTAGCCCTGTATCTTTAAGCCACAAAAAAGAAAACAGTAAACTAGTATTGCAAATCAATGATATTCTTTTACTTTGTCCTAAAGTCAACGATGGATATTTACAAGAAAAACACAACTACCAAAGAATCCCTTGAGATTTTTTTTTAATGTTTCTGTAAAGAACAGCTATTAAGCAATCTAATCCAATTTACATGAATTGTATCAATAGTCAAAGCCACTTCACAAATAACTGCTTAAGCACTGATATACATAATACATCTGCCTAAGTGTTTGAAAAGAATAAAGAAAACTATTGCATAGAGATTACACAATTTCCTAATCTGTTCATGGAATTCTTACCTACACCTGAGTTAGTGATTTAGGGGGAAAGATGACTAAGACTCCTAAACATTAGCACTGCCAAAAAGAAAGACTAGAAATGCCTCACTATGGTTCCTATGGTCCATGAAAAAATGCAAAAAAGTATTTCTTACAATAGATCACCCTTCTGTATAGAACCATACAAAATTACAAAGATGCCATGGATTTTCTTATTCTTTTATGTCAGAAGGACTACTCTTTCTCAAACATCTAATGAATTAATAACTCAGACTTCTAAACACAGTGGAGTTCCATTACAAAATCAGAAATATTAATTTTATTATTCCAAAATATTAACACAAGACTACCCATATGTTAATTTCACTTCAATTTTAACTATGACAACAATTGAAAAGTCAAATGCATTCACCAACAAAAGTATTTTTAATTTATACCTAAAACCCAATGCAATAGCAATACTACATCTTTTGAAAAAATCTTTAAAATAGGTATATTTGACATGGTGGACTTAATAGTAAATAGATGGCCATCTTCGAAGAGGTACATTTTCAAACATAATTTAACAAACTTACCAGTAACTAAAATGCATCGGATTGCTTCAGGGCTCACAATTAACTTGCAAAATTCTGTGTACTGCCATACAAAATTTCTCTCCATTCTTGCCTATTTCCAACTCCCCTAGATACAAAGGCAAATATAAAGGATACTTCAGCCCATTCCTATATCTCCTACATACCACTTCCTGTCTAGACACATCAGTTCATCTGTAGAGGATCTAAATATACAGGATAAACCAAAAAGCAAGTATCTGTGTCAGCCAAAACTAGTATACACAACACAGAACATTCTTTTGAAAAGTATAGCAATACCCAGAAACAGATTTTCACAGGAATATTTTACTTGATAGACAAAAAGTAAACTGGTTTTTACCTCATAAAGTCAAATTGCTAAACTTTTCAATAGACAGTACTATAATGTATGTTCTGTAAGTAACAATTCTACTTCAGGAATGGTTAAGGGTTTTTAATTCTGTCTCCTTTTAAGGAAAATGACACTAATAAACTATAGGGTTATTTCTTCAAAATAATTACCATCTTCCAATTCTTTAATGAGCTTTAATTAAATTAGGAAAAATTTATTTCAAATATCACACTAGTAAAGGGCTATACCTTAAGAAAAATGAAGGAAATAATACAACAATACCTCTAACGACTTAGCATATTAATAATCTCTCCAGAGCTTTCTGGTCCACATTATTAAAGAATTACCACAATATTCTTGGCCCACAAATAACGGATAATATTTAACAACTACGTATAAACATGACTCATTTTTGTTCCTAATGAAAAAAATACGTACTACCTTTAGGAGCCATTAAAATTTATGTAAATATAGATTTTCACTTGATTTTAATATAACTTTATCCATTTCAACTTGTCCTTTATTTTTTAAAAATAACTGATGTAGATAACTCATGTAATATTATCCCAAAACTTGTATTATCTTTGAGGAATTTTATTAAAGATGCAATATATCATAAAGATAGACTTAATTTATAACTGAAATTATTAAGATTTAATATATAACCCAAGTTCAGTTCAAAGGCAGTTCTTAGGGTACAGGAAACTGGCTTTTCAATTTGCTTTGTATGGAAACAAAGCACCTCAGCTAGATGGGCTGTTTAAATATATTAAGAAGAATGGAATTAATAATGTAAAAATTAAAGATTCCCCCTGAAATTTGACAACTCATCCACTTACATAAGTGTGTTTTTAATCTCTTAAGAAACACTACAGGCAAAATAATTGTCAGAATAAATTCAGAAGTAGATTAAGTTCCAATAAGATTTAAGGTACCAGTAATGGGGGAAATTCTTTTGACTTTTTCATAAGGTTTCATCTCTTATGTAGCCTAATTTAGTACTGAGAAACACTGAAATCTTGCAAAAGATGAATACATATATAAAGTATCTAATATAGTTTCTATGCTATTTCTTTCACTACAAAACTCTTCCAAGATGAGAGTGATCATAGCAGGAATAAAACTGTAAAAGAAATCAACTCAAGTCCACACCCAAGAAAATTTCACACTCAACACAATTAATTTCCAGTGACACAAAAAATTCCCACAATAAGTTAGAAGAGTTAAATTCCTTCACAGTTCAAAATTAGAAAGTTCTAAACCAAAAGCTTCTAACTCCATGTACCTTTAGCAGTCACTTTTAGACCATGTATTCCTGAAGATGCTATCTCAAAAGACCACTGCCTAACTGCCTACCTAGGCAATAAACCCTGACACACAAACTGTCACATTCATCAATTCAAACATCAAGTGGAGATACATGCCAAAATAAGTAAAATACATTTATCTGCAGAGTCAAATAAGGAAAACAGTGAAATGCAGTACAGTAAAATGTGAGGACAGATGAAATACACTGGGTAGTACATGAAATCACTAAGCCTCCCTTAGCCATGAAATCTCTCCTCAGCAACTTCTCCCTTTTCTTTCAGCCTCATAAGGAGGCAGACAGCCTCATGACTGTCATAGCTATCTAAGAACATTCTTTAAAGGCTCTATTAAAAGTTAGTCAGGCTATCACAGTTTTTTACCTTCCTTTGTCTGGTAACAGATTTTAATTTTATGTTTCATCAGCCTATTTTATTTCTGACAAAATATATTATAGCAAAAAAAATAGACATTTGTAAAATTGTAACTGTAATGTGTCAAAAGTTGTCTTATGAAGGAAACAAAATTTCAAAATGTGTACAGGCAGAGGAACTCCAAACCTCTTATGACATCATTATGTGTTAGCCTATAGCATTTACCAGTATTTACATAGTTTGACAACCAAATAGCCTTTTGATCATCTCTATTCATAATTCTCTATCAATACCCTATAGATATTTATTATAACGCTCCACTGTAAAAGAGATAACTCTTAAAGCCTACTCATTTTTAATTTAATTCCAGCCAACAAACAATCACAATGCTCTAAGTGTCCTAGCACCTTTATGAGAGCTTTCTGAACATGTTTCTAGTGGCAGCACCACTATCGTGTATAATCCATGGATACATGAATGATTTAGAAATTTAATGATGTAACTCTCTAATACCTAATAAGTTCAAAGCTTCAAAGGAAAAACAGAGATAGGTTATAATGACAAATAGGTGATCTTAACTATATATGCATACTCTAATGTCCTTCATGATCCAAACATGCACAGCAGGGAAGCCAAATAGTCCCTTCTCCTGGTGTTGGGTCTACTTTCAGCCAAGCCTCAGATAAAAGCAGGATTAAAAATACACCCTAGAAGTGCTGAAATTACCAAAAAAAAAAAAAATGAAATAAATATTAAAACAGCTAGCTACACAAAAAGATGAAATAATTATTTGATACTTAGGCTTCATATACATCCAGGAATTCTCTATCCTTTTCATAATTAATTTCATTTTTTAAATGATCATGTAGTAAAACCAACTACTTTACTTCTTTTCTTTGTGTGTGTATGTAATTCTGAGAATGTTAGACGTATAGATTTGTATAACCCCACCACAATCAAGGTAAGATGCGTTCCATCACACACAAAAAACTCATTTATCCTATCCCTTTATACCCTTGCAGTCACACTCTCTCAACAGCCAAAACAACCTTGGGTAACTACTTATCTCTTATATGGATATAGTTTTGACTTTTCAAGAATGTCATATAGTCATACAGTATGTAATCTTCTTAATATGTTCTTCTTGACTGCAACATATCGTCTCTTGAGATTCATCTAAGTAGTTGCATACATCAAGTTTTTTTTTTCTTTTAATTGATGAATAGTATTCCCTTGAATAAATAGACTACCTAATGGGTACATGTGAGCTGTATCTAGTTTATAGCAATTATGAATAGGACTACTGTAAACATTCACATAAAGGTTTTTGTGTGAACAGTTTTCATTCATTTCTCACAAATACAAATCCAGGAGTAGAAAGGCTGAATTATGTGGTAAGTATATGTTTAACTTCATAACAAACTGCCAAACTGACAGAATGGCTGTGCCATTTGCCAGTCCCACCAGTAATAGGCTCCAGTTGCTCCTCATCCTTACCAGCACTTGGCATCATGAGTATTTTTTTTTTTTAATTTTGGCCTTTCTACTAACTGTGTAGTTACATCTCATAGTGTTTTAAATAAATTGGTTAATGATGTTGAACATCTTTTCATGTGCAATTTTGACATCCTTATGCCTTCTCTGGTGAAGTATCTGCTCAAGTCTTTTTCCCATTTTTTAAAATTGGATTTCATGCTTTCTTACTACTAGTGTCTGAGAGTTTTAAATGTAGTCTTGATATAAGTCCTTCGTCAAACTGATTTTCTATCATCTTCCTCCAATCTGTAAAATATCTTTTCATCGTTTCTTCTGCAGAGTAAAAGGTTAAATTTAACTTTGATGAAGCCAATGTCAAATTTATCAATTTTTTCCTTGTATGCATCACACTTTTAAGGTCATGTCTAAAATACCTTTGCATAGCCTAGGTTGCAGAGATTTTCTCCTATGTTTTCTTCTAAAAGTTCTGTAGTTTTATATCTTACCTTTACAGCTGATATTTGAGTTAATTTTTAATGAGGTTGAGGTTCATTTTAGCATACAACTATCCTTCTTCCCTTACACTGCTTTTGCACCTTTGACAAAAATGAAACAAACAAAAGTAGAAGTACCTACTTTAATTTTGGACAAGACTTCAAAACAAAGAAAGTATCAGAGATTAAGAACAGCATTACACAATGATAAAGGAGTCAATTTTCCAAGAAGATACCAATATCTAAAGCGCATATACCTAACAACAGAACATAAAATTATGTAAAGCAAAAACTGCTACAACAGTAAGGAGATATAGATGAAATCACTATCATAGTTGGAGATTTCAACATCCCTCTCTCAGAAATGGACAGCTACAGGGGTTAGAAAATCTGTTAGGACATAGTTGAACTCAACAACACCAACAAACAGCTGGAGGTAATTGGCATCTATACACTACTTCACTCAACCACATTAGAATAAACGTTCTTCTCAAGCTTGCATAGACCATTCACTAAGCTAGACAACATTCTGGGCCATAAACCATATCTAACAAATTTAAAATAGTGGAAATCACACAATATCTACTCTCAGATCACAATCGAATTAGCTAGAAATCAGTAACAGAAAGACAACTGGAAAAATCCCACAATGTGAACATTAAACGGTGCACTTCTAAATAACGCATGGGTCAAAGAAGAAATCTCAAGAGATATTAAAAATATTTTTGAATGAAATGAAAATGAAAATACAACTGATCAAAATCTGTGGAATAGGGGCTTCCCTGGTGGGGCAGTGGTTGAGAGTCCGCCTGCCGATGCAGGGGACGCGAGTTCGTGCCCCGGTCTGGGAAGATCCCACGTACAGCAGAGCGGCTGGGCCTGTGAGCCATGGCCGCTAAGCCTGTGCGTCCGGAGCCTGTGCTCCGCAGTGGGAGAGGCCACAACAGTGAGAGGCCCGCATACTGCAAAAAAAAAAAAAAAAAAAAAAATCTGTGGAATAAAATGAAATCAGTGATTACTGGGAAATTTAGAGCATTCAATGTTGTGATATTGTGATTTATAATAAGAAATGTGCATTTGTCCTTGGTCCCCATTTTTGGCACAGAGGTCTGGCAGAGCTAGGTCCCTTGAAATTTCCTAAGGGATGGCAGTAATAAAAAGTGTCTTCTGTCATGTTAATGAAGTGACTTTTGGAGCTCACTTAAGGATGAGAGCCAGTTGCCAACACAGCCAACCATATAATTAGAGGGTTCGAACTTTCAGTCCAGCCCACCTACCACCCACCTAGCTCCAGGGAGAGAGGGGAGAAGGGCTGGAGATTGAGTTCAATCACCAACGGTCATTGATTTAATCAGTCATGTGTTTGTAATGACGCCACCATTAAAAAGAAAAAACACAGGGCTGGGAGAGCTTCCCAGTCTGTGAATATATGGAGGTACTAGAAGGGTGGCATACCTGCAGAGGGAATGGAAGCTCCATGCCCTCTCCCCATACCTTGCCCTATGCATCTCTTCTATTTGGATATTCATCTGTATCCTTCATCATCCTTTTATAATAAACTAGTAATCCAGTAAGTAAAATGTTTCCCTAAGCCCTGTGAGCCACTCTAGCAAAGTAACTGAACCCAAGGGGGTGGCGGGAACCTCTGGTTTATATCCAGTCAGTCAGAAGTACGAGTAACGACCTGGACTTGCAACTATCACCTGAAGTCCAAGGAGGAGGTTACTGGAACCTACCATCTACAGTCAGTTGTTCAGAAGCACAGGTGATAACCTAGACTTACAACTGGCATCTAAAGTGAAGAGGGCCAGTCTTGTGAGACTGAGCCCTTAACCTGTGGAATCTGATGCTATGTCAGATTTGAGTGTCAGAATTGAGTTAAATGATAGGATACCCAGTTGGTGTCACAGAGAATCTTTGGTGGTATGGGGGGAAAACCATGCCTCCACATATTGGAATTGGATGCTCAGACCTCTATAATGCAAAAAAAAAAAAAAATTATATATATATATATATATATTTATATATATATATATATTTATATATATATATATATATATAAAATCTAACAGTCATTAATCTAAATTTTCACCTTAGGAAACTAGAAAAAAAAAGAGTAAATGCCATCTAAAGTGAGCAGCAAGAAGAAATAATGAGAACCAGAGTATAAATCAAAGAAACAGAAAACAGGAAATCAATAGAAAAAGTCAATGAAAACAAAAGCTGGCTCTTTAAAAAGATTAATAAAATTGATAAGCCTCTAGGCCAGACTAACAAAGAAAAAAAGGGAGAAGACGGAAATACTAATATTAGAATTGAAAGAAGAGACATAACTACATATCCCATGGAAATTAAAAGAATAATAAAGGACACTGTGAGCAATTCTATGGCCACAGGTTTGGGAACCTAGATGAAAAGAAACATTCCTTGAAAGACATCACCTGACAAGAGTCACACAAGAAGAAATAGACATTTTGAATATACCTACATCTATTAAAGGAATTGAATCAATAATTAATAGGCAGAAATCACCAGGTCCAGACGGATTCACTGGTGAATTCTACCAAACACTTACGGAATAAATTATACCAATTCTCTACATCTCTTTCAGAGGATAGAATCAGAGGAACTACTTTCCTAACTCATTCTATGAAGACAGCATCACTCATACCAAAACTAGACAAAGACATAATAAGTAAAGAAGACTACAGACCAATATCTCCCATGAACAGACATGTGAAAATCCTCAACAAAACATGGGCAAATTGAATCCAAACAAGATAAAAAGAATTATACTCCACAACCAAATGGGATTTATCCAAAGTATGCAAGGCTGGCTCAAGACAGCAATAGGCTAAAAAAGAAACATCACTTTCACATCTACAGATGAAGAAAAAGCATTTGACACAATCCGACAGCCACCCATGATAAAAACTCTCGGGAAACTAGGAATAAACGGGAACTTTCTCAACTTGATAAAGACTATCTATAAAAAACCTACAGCTAACGTCATACTTAATGATGAAAAACTCAAAGTTTTCCCACTAAGATCAGATACAAAGCAAGGATGTCCCCTCTCACCACTCCTTTTCAACATGACACTGAAAGTCCTTGCTAATGTGATAAAATATATACAGGTTGGGAAAGAAGACATAATACTGTCTTTGGTTACAAACAGCGTGACTGTCTATGTAGAAAATCTGAAATAACTGACAAGAAACTAATAATCTATTACTTCATTCACTGCTGCTGGGAATGAAAATGGTACAGCCACTTTGGAAGACAGTTTGGGGGTTTCTTACAGAACTCAACATACTTTTACCATATAATCCAGCAATCATGCTACTTTGTATCTACCCAAAGAGTTGAAAACTTATATCCACACAAAAACATGCACACAGATATTTATAGACGCTTTATTCTTAATTGCCAAAACTTGGAAGCAACCAAGATGTCCTTCAGTAGGTGAATGGAAAAATAAACTGTGGTACATTTAGATATTAGAATATATATTATTCAACGCTAAAAAGAAATGAGCTATCAAGCCATGAAAAGACATGGAGGTACTTTAATTGCATATTACTGAGTGAAAGGAGACAATCTGAAACAGCTGCATTCTGTATGATTTCAGCTATATGACATTCTTGAAAAGGCAAAATTATGGAGACAATAAAAAGATCAGTGGTTGCCTGGGGGCAGTGTGAAAGGGTAGAACACAAAATATATTTAGGAATGTGAACATATTTTTATGATATTATAAATAGATGGATACATGGCATTATACTTTTGTCCAAACTTATAAAAAGTATGATACCAAGAGTGAACTCTTAACTATGGACTTTAAGTGATTATGATCTATTGATTTATGTTCATCCTTGTTAAAAAAATATACGATTCTGGTGAGTGATGTTGATAATAGGGGAGGATATGTATGTGTGAAGAGGGGGAGTATATGAAATATCTATTTACTCCTTTCCATTTTATTGCAAACCTAAAACTGCTCTAAAAAATAAAGTCTTCAACAAAAATAAAAATTAATTTAAAACTTTAAAAATAATGTCAAATGTGATATAAAATGTGCAGAAGAGAAAGTTACGAGTTTTTATTTGGAGAAGGTTGAGTTTGAGTTTGGGTATATGAGCCTAAATAGAAGGCTACAACAGAAAAAGCTCTGGGTGTTGTCCATCTAGGTAGTAAGACCATAAACCCAGAAACAAAATAAAATAAAGGCCAATAAAATTATAATACTAGGGACTTCCCTCCCAGTCCAGTAGTTAAGACTTCGCCTTCCAATGCAGGGGTGTGGGTTCGATCCCTGGTTGAGGAGCTAAGATCCCATGTGCCTCGTGGCCGAAAAACCAAAACATAAAACAGAAGCAATATTGTAGCAAATTCAATAAAGACTTTTTAAATGGTCCACATCAAAAAAAAAAAAAAAACTTTCAAAAAATTACCATACTAAATTAACTAGAATTTCCTGATGATGCCTTATTAATTCTTTTATTGAAGATTCCACTCACTGCACATAACGGTCATCACATTCAGGGGAGAGAAAGGGAAGAGAGCATAAACACTTGGGGGATTTATACCCAATTCCCATCAGAAATATTCTGAGCTTTTGAGGATGAACTCTGAATATTCGCACATATGGCAATGTTCCTCATAAATGCAAATAATACTTATTTTAGATTTAGACTGCATGAATATCATAAAAACAAAATAAATGAAGCAATTTACCTTATTATTTTCAAAAGCAATGTAAAGATATAGGAGAGTTAAAGAAATAAATGCTATTCCATGCATAAAATAACAACACCTTCAGTTACAAAATATCATTAAAATATTTAAGGACAGAGAATGCTGATATGCAAACTAGAGGAAAATTAAGGCAACAAATTCAGTAAAGATGTGTCCATGGTTGTCCAAATTCCTGCAACTAATAATTTGTAGTTACCCTTCTGCCAAAACAATGCCTTGTTTGTTTGTTCTGGTCAAAGATAAAGCAGAAGCCTTCCTTTATGGCAGGGAAAATGCACAGAGCAAAATTATGTGTTGAAAATTGAAACAGCACAAACTAATACAGCATTAAAAACAGATTTCACTAAATTTAAAGGAAACTTTTTATGGAGGAATTATTGTAGAAAAGCAATCACTTATTATGAAAAACACTTTAAAATGGACTATAAAAAATAGCTTATTTGGAAAGTCAGTGAATCAGAAGTCATAAGTCTACAAGAAACAAAATGTCCTTTCTTGTTGACAGTTGACAAACTCATTAAATTGTTAGATGTACCATAAACTTTATTATCAGATAGCTTCTGTAAAGGATCCATGGAGTAAAAAGAACTTGGCTGACAAAGAGAAAGCTATTTGAACACTACACTATAATTTCCCTATGTTTCAGGCAGAATACTGTATTTTAATTTTTATTTATGGATTTATTTGCACAGTGAATTCAATATACATTCCATTCTACTCTAGTTAAATCTCACTAAAAAAATTATTTGGTTTTCCTCCTTTAATAGAAGTACTGGTATACATATGTCAAATATACTTTCTGTGTCTGTTTCACTTCAAAGAATACTTTCATTACTAATTTTGTAAACTTAAAAAAAAAGGCAAAATAGCAAATATGCATATAAAGAAGTGAAAGATGTACATTTTCCTGAAAAACATAAAGAAAATAAAGAGAACATAATTCTATAGATATATATTTTTAAATGTTTAAATACTTCTAGAAACCAAACTAATAATAATTATATTCTACATATACAAACAACAACCTCCACAAGGGAGACAATCATTACAAACAAGTACTAATTTCACTTCTTTAGCCTACAAAAAGCAGTCACATTTCATTTTTTATGTCAGTTCGGTGAAAATATGTAGAAATTTTTGACATTAGCTGTATAATAGTCACTTTCCCCTGAACTAAAAATCAGAAAACACAGACAAAGGATTTTTATGTAACTTTGAAGTATAAGGGGAAATTTGGGTTGTTAGACAATGAAATGCTGGAATTTCCAGGTAATTGTGTTGGTTTACAAATGACAGTGGTGCTAATCAGGACTTTATAATGAAAATTTAATTATTAAAGCGGCTATAAAATTCAAGATAATTACTGGAATAACTTTGGCTAGCAAGCTAGCTTTTAGGAAAAAATCTGGATTTAAGCCCACAAAACAAACTAATTAATGAGTCATAATATTCACATTACAAGAGGATTCTTAATTATAGGATCATTGACATAAATGCTTTATGGGATTTTCTAAATTTTTTATAGCTTACATTCCATCAAGCAGTCTATCAAACAACCTGTATTATAACTAGAAACAAAAAGAACACTTTCCTGAGAAAAATATTTATGCAATTACAAGAATTAATTTAAATGATCACTTGTGGTTGATTTTTAATTTATCAGAGTTAAAACAGCATTAACAGAGTTAAATTAACAGAGTTTAACAGAGTTAAAACACATTTTAATAATATAAAATTGCATCACATCAATGGACAATCTAACATTTACTGAGGAAATAAAGAAAACTCATTAAGTGCCTACTACGTACCAGACACTCGCTGTGATACACAGTTTATATATGCTATCTTATTTTAATTCATACTACTATCAGATAAAGTTAGCATTACAGTATTAAAATCATTCCATAGCTTGCAAAGGTGATTCTCAGAGTTAATCATGGTAGTTCAGAGTGAGAGCTCTGGAATCAGGCTCTCAGAATTGGAACTCTGGTCCTAATCTACCACTTAAATCGCTGTGACCTTCAACAAGGTACTCAATTTTTATCTCTCTCATCAGCAGAACAGGATAAAATGAGGTAATACAATTACAAACAGCTACTGGCACACAGTAAGTACTCAGTAAATGCCTTGTGCTACTATTACATACGCTCAGATAGCCCCATCACCTAAGAACAGAGAGTACATAATAGGACACTAGGTTGAGCCTTAGTCTGACACCAAAAGAAGGCTTGAGAACTACTCTCTTAGTGTATTTTTAATCTTTTGATATATAAAAACCTATTTATACCTTGTGCCAGAAAACATATTTTTTCATAGTACATTCTTCCTAAGTCAAACAAACGAGGAAGATTTGTTTTGCTTTCTATGATCTATAGAATTTAGAAACACACACTCAAACAAAAGGGGTTTTGGGGACAAGTCAGAGAAAGACAGGACATTTACAGTCAATGTATATTATCATCCAAATCAAAGGAAAATGAAATTTCTAATTCAATGAGTCATTCCTAAACACAAAATGCAAAAGCTATGATTATTTCAAGATTGGAGGTATACTTCTTGAAATCATTTATTAAGCATTTGTTATTTATACATTAAATAAATATTTACTAAATGTCTAGTGAAAGGTAATTTGTTTAATTATTGCTCTCAATGATCGCTGGACAGAATGGGATCAATCGACCAGTCCAATATAAAATAGTATTAATCCCTGAGGAATGACAAAACTTCCAAACAGCTTTCATCACTTGGCAGAATTACTCAAGATGATCATGGTGCTTGAGAATCATTATGAATAGTCTGAAATCACTATAACAACTACATATTGGCATGGTTTACTTATTCAAAACAAAATTACATTAAAAATACTGTATGTGTTGCTACAAGCTATTTAACTCAGTTCAATAACATTTATTCCTTTTGTGGTTCATTTTTTGTTCGTTTGTTTCACAAAGGCTAAACTACATGTTAAAAGAAAAAGCAATAAAAAGTGTTATTCCTGGAGATTTAAATACTAACGGGGTAGCTATAAAATCCAAAAACCAGCTAAAGAAAAATCATCTTAAACCCTTGAAAGCTTTTTTTTTAACTTGGTACTGACTTCAAAACTTGAGTTAACACATTTCTCAATTTTAAACCACTATATCTAGAAAATAGATAGATGGTTCACAATTAGTTTTCATCATTACAACTGAAATTCAAATTATAAGTCCTACTTCATCACTTAAATAAGTAATTCTCCATTATAAATAACATTATTGGTAGAAAATTTCAAATATAAAGTAACACGGCTCCTATTATAACAATCAGTCTCTATGATTGATGATATATATTTTAAAATATAAAACTGTAGTATTAGAGATAATCTAGATTACCTAACCCATTGTCATCATAATAACAAAACCAGCATGTATGTCAATCTACATATTTTATTGCATTTAATTTAAAAAATCCAGTGAGCTATTATTAGTCTATATATATATAATATTCTATATTATTCTATTATAATGGTAGAAACTGAAACACAAAATAGTTAATAACACTCAAAGTTGTGTAAATAATAAATAGTAAACGAGGGATTTGAAGCCAAGTGTGTCTGACTTGAAAGTCCACACATATAACAACTATAACATGTAGCTTTCATGATAAAACAAAAAAGCCACAAAATTTCTCCTGCACAAATAAAGCCTATTTTTAAAGGCTCCAGAAAATAAGATTATTCCTTCAATAAATTATTTTAATATTACACCCCTTCTATACAGTAAAACTCATCAATGATTAGAACAATAATAAAGTAGTGCCAACAAAGGTGAGGCTTATATAAACAATAAAAAGTTTCATAAACAGGGACTACTGAGTGGAGGAAAGTGCATGGAAACTAAGACACTTTAGCTTGAAACACAAAGGCAAAGAATTAACTTATTTTAGAGTTTAGCTCAATTTCTCCAAAAAATAATCAAGAATTAGATAACATTGCAATTTGGGGCATGTATTTATTATACAAAAAGATTTTCCAGAAAAGGTACATAAAATTTTGTCCAAGATTTTTAAAGTTCATATATTCTCATTCATCTAGAAGAGTTTAAAACTAACTAAAAATAAGATAACATATCCCATTTTAAGTTCTCATTCATATATATGAATTTAAGATATAGCCAGAAAATAAGAAATTCTATCAACCATTGCCCTAAAGCTAAGAATTTATGTTCTTCAAGTAGAGGGGGACGCCCCATTTAAAAATCTGCCTTTAACATTTTAAAAACCGAGACAGTATCACCACCAAAATGGTGCCCCTCAAAACTAAATATAACAAGAGACTGAATTACTGATACACACAATTGTCCACTAAAGAGCCAACCTCAGACATCAAGGGCTTTGAAGCAATTAATGAAAAAGTATTAGATAAGAATTCAAAGAAGTACATAAGTGAATCACAGGGTAGGGCTGAAATTGGGTATGTACTATTACTGAAAAGGAAAGTGGTACATTTCTTCTTATATGTTTTCTATTGGCCATAAACTAAGAACACATATATCACTGAAAAAGTTAGTTATTACATGGAAAAATTAACATGAATGATATAAGAGAACTAAAAACAAATCAAAATCAGAAAGCTGATCCCTTCCACTGCCTTTTATCTCCATGATGAAATAAATACAATTTAAATATCAAAATATAATATAAACACTAAAATGAGTTTTAAAGACAGGCAATGAAAAATAACCATGTGCCTTGGATGAATGGACCAGATAACGTGTTAAACATGGTTTTATCACTAAGATTTTATAATAACTACTCATGATGATATAAATTATTCTAATCATTTTAGTTATAGCATCTCAAACTGCATAATCTTTCTAATTTTTCTACACAAAGCAAAACATTATACTTCAGGTTAAAATAATTATGGACTTAATTCATATGAAATATTTAAATTACACATGGAGTTTTCTAATTGCTACTTCATCTCTAACTTCTTTTCACAGCACTTACTAGGTTTAAAATTACTGATCATAATGTGTACTAGTTCACTTAGATGACAAAGAGCAAAACATTTTGAATTTAAATTAGGACTGGAATTTAAATGTTTCACTTTTCCACTAAGCTGATCTGCCTTCCAATAAAAGTATTTAAGACCTTATAATATCTCAGCAGGACATGGCCTCAAGGTTCCTTTTCACTTCAAAACTCCAACCTCTACATTACCTTGATATAAAAGAAGCATGACCCACAGATGGCAGCTGGCTATTGTAAAGGTACAGGTCCCATTTATACTTAGATTTATACTTTACATAAAGATGGTCCCAACGCAGGGATAATATTATTAGCAACACTAAGACAGAATTTTGTTAATAATTAATTTAAATAATTAATAGGAGAAAATCATAGGTTACACTTCAATGGACTTTAAATTTTTCCCGTCTTAGTTTCATTCACTAGTTTTTCTACAAATTCAAAATTGGATGATCGATAAAGAATCTCATGTATATGTGTACATACTAATGAAGCATTCCTATATTACTATTTAGTAAACTAATGTTTACCTATATAACTTTCCCTTTAAATTCTCCAAACATAGCAACGTACACAAATAGTTATTAAAATTCAGATTTAACTTATGACATATATGATTCTAAGATATAAGATTAAATCAGAGTTTGATACATGAGGTTTTTTTTAACATCTTTATTGGAGTATAATTGCTTTACAATGGTGTGTTAGTTTCTGCTTTATAACAAAGTGAATCAGTTATACATATACATATGTTCCCATATCTCTTCCCTCTTGCATCTCCCTCCCTCCCCATGAGGTATTTTTTAATTTAAAACAAGAGAAGCTATAAAATTTGCACATGAAATCAATCTAATTAGAAGATTCTGAATACATAAAACATGGGTATGCTACTGGTTAGATTTAGGTTCTCAAACATGATCTATATATAAAAAAAGCTAATATCACTTAATATTGTGCTAGTCTTATGACACTAACATTATAGAATAATACCAATATTTAAGATATAAATTATGTGTTATTAAATACTATTCTTGAGAATAAACTTTACCCTAGTAATTTTATTTAATCTGACAAGATTTCACAGACAATCCAAACAATGGGCATTTGCAAAGGGTAAGGTCAGGACTAACACTTTTCCTCAACTTCATATTATAATCACTATGCTACACCTAGTAAGAATTCTTCATTTATTATCAAGGAAGTCACTCCTTTGTGGTTATAAAAATCTAAGTGTCAGGCTTTTTTACATTGTGTAAATATATATCTGCCTTAATCCTAAAGAAACTTTTATTAGCACCTCAAGGATAAAAACCAGTATTATAATATATTTACACAACACCAAGTGCACCATGCATAATCTAAATGAGGAAAAAATGGCATAACTTATATATTCAAAGAAAACTTACCAGACAGTTGTTTCCACTTGACTGTCGTTGAGCTGCCGGTTGTCCAGTTGTGCAAAAAGTGGGAAAAGCACTTGAATCCCTCCAATAGAATGAATTGCACTATGAATTGAATGTGTAACTATAGCTTTTACATCCTATGTTCAAAAACAAAAATGTTTATTACATTTTCTGAAGCATAATGTTATCACTATTTGCTTGTTCCAGCTTCATAAGAAAATTAAATAAAATAGATATTTTAAAATCTATTTTTAAAATTTAAAAATCAAAATTATATAATTTTGATACACATGTAAAATAAAAGTTTGAAATATCTTTGCTAATCACTTAAATTTGAAATCTTCAGTTGAGAGATTTTTACAAAGAAAATATGAAGTTCTAAATCAAAAATATTTTAGAATAAGAGACTCATGGATGTAAAGACACTCAGGCAATTTTTATGTTAGGGAGTTATACATTATTAAAGCAAAGTATTTTTTAATATCTGCAATTATCTATTTAGCTAATTCACTGATTTTATTTCAAAGGATATAGAACATATAACAGAAAAAAAAGATTTTCTACTAAGGAGACAAGTCCAAGGTAAAATATATTGCCAAAAAAGCAGAAGGTAAAAACATCATTCAAAGAACTAGAAAACCAAAAAAGAAAAACAAAGAGCAACTGGAGATTTCTAGATGAGCAATGTTTAATATGTAAAATAAAGACACAGTGCTGATGAGAACATGAAGACTAAGCTACTATTCACCCACCTGGAGCATTAGAGCATGTGGGGAATGCACAAAAATCGATGCATTTTCCTTTGGTGATGATTCCAGGCACAACTGAGCATCCGTGGCCTTAGCGTTATATGTAAATGCGATACTACTTGCAAGTTTCCCATCATACAGAACCTGTTTATGATGTTCTGCCAAATGAATATCACTCTCAGATTTAAACTTGAAGGTGCTCTGAAAAAACAAAACTAAATTAAACACTCTTTAAATGCAACATAATAAAACTCTCAAGTTTTAAAGAAGAGAAACATTTTAAACATTTAAAGAAGAGAAACATAATAAACAATTTGTTGTGACCCTTCCAAGTGTCAGGCGCTAGTCAGTGGTATTACATTATTTTGTTATTCTCACTTCAGTTCTATGAGTTAAATTTTATTATGCTAATAAACATGCTCAGATCTTCATATTCTCATTTTATTAAGTGTTTTTGTGTGTGTGTGGAACGTTTTTATCTTATTTTATTTATTTATTTTTTATAACATCTTTATTGGAGTATAATTGCTTTACAATGGTGTGTTAGTTTCTGCTATATAACAAAGTGAATCAGCTATACATATACATATATCCCCATATCTCCTCCCTCTTGCGTCATCCTCCCACCCTTCCTCCCTATTCCACCCCTCTAGGTGGTCACAAAGCACGAGCTGATCTTTATTAAGTTTTTGATTATTTATAAAATAATTTTATTAGAATATTATAAAGCCAGATGATACTAAATGTAAATAGGATTTTACTTTAATAATTCAAAACATAAATTTAATTTTGCTTGTTAACAGTTTCAAAAGTATTTATAGAAGTAAGTAGTGGCTGGCACATGAATTACTAATATAGAAATGGCTATAATGGTTATCATTTGAGACTAAAAAAAATGTTTGTTCACAAAAATATGTCTTTACTATAAAAAGTTTATCAAGATAGTGAATATCAATGCTACTCCACAAAAAAATCATGATGGCCATGTTAAACCCCTAAAGAATAGATGACAATTACAATAGGAAATTGAAACAAAAAATTCTTTTTAAAAATATTTTAATGAAATTATGAGTTAACTATATTAGGTAATAATACTGCAATATAAAATCCAGCTGACTGCCTTCTTCACTGGTTGCCTTAGTACTGTAAAACAACTATTTTAATATGTATTTCAGTAAAATCATAAATGCTCAAAATGTCTAAAATTTGGGTTTTTTGGATGCTAATTTTTTAAAATTTTCACTGGAGTATACTTAATTTAAAATGTTGTGTTAGGGCTTCCCTGGTGGCGCAGTGGTTGAGAGTCCGCCTGCCAATGCAGGGGACACGGGTTCATGCCCGGGAAGATCCCACATGCCGCAGAGCGGCTGGGCCCGTGAGCCATGGCCGCTGAGCCTGCGCGTCCGGAGCCTGTGCTCCACAACGGGAGAGGCCACAATAGTGAGAGGCCCGCGTACGGCAAAAAAAAAAAAAAAATTGTGTTAGTTTATGCTGTATAGCAAAGTGAATCCGTTATACATATACCTACATCCACTCTTTTGTAGATTCTTTTCCCATATAGGTCATTGCAGTAAGTCCCCTACATATGAACCTTCAAGTTGTGAGCTTTCAAAGATGTGAACTGTGTTTGCATATCCAATCACGTAAGTTAATTCACGTGTCTGGCGTACACTGTCACGTGGGTGCATCCTCTACAAGTGGTTGTGCTTTTGTGTACTTTACTGTGCAGTACCATATGGAGTGCAGTAGTACAGTATCTTTATTTCAAGCCCAGGATATCCGGAAGCAAACATCTCCTATTGTTGACGATCCTTCAGCTCTACCATCTCCCTCCCCCAGTCAGTAACTCTTCCTGCCTGTTCACTCGATGCCAGCCCCTGTATGTCTGCTGTTGTACTGTACTACTATACTTTTCAAGGTACTGTACTGTAAGATTAAAAATGTTTTCTTTATTTTTTGTGTTTGTTTTTTTATGTATTATTTGTGTGAAAAGTATTATAAACCTATTCCGGTACAGTACTATATATAACCGACTGTGTAAGCTGGGTAACTAGGCTAACTTTGTTGGACTTATGAACAAATCACATTTACAAAAGAGCTCTCAGAACAGAACTCATTCGTATGTGGGACTTACTACAGAATAATGAGAGTAGTTCCCTGAGCTATACTACTGTAGGTCCTTATTAGTTCTCTATTTTATATATAGTAGTGTGTATATGTCAATCCCAACATTTGTTTCTAACTCAATCTTTTAAAAGTAAAATTTCACAAATACATTAGAATTTTGACTTATTTTGTGAGCCAATGATCAAAAGCACAATTAATTATTTTAGAGGAGTAAAACAAATGAGTTAATTTATAGAAATAAAATTATTTAGCTGAGGGAATTTGGGGGAAGAGTATACAGAACATTGAGACACAGGGGAAGCTGACCAAATAATGAAAGACTACAGGAGCTGGATAACCCAAAAGCAAATTGTAGTACAATCAAGTAGAGAAGTGATGCCTCCTTATGTTGATGATATTTTACTAAGAAAAACAATGTGTAAATGATGGGAATGGCAACTGGAAAAAGAACAACATATGTTCTAGCTTAGTAGAGCTACTTTAAACTAAGGAATTTATTTTTAAATTTGACATCAAAAGCAAAGGCAACAAAAGCAAAAATTAACAAGTGGGACTATATCAAACTACAAAGCTTCTGCACAGAAACAAAGGAAACCATCAACAAAATGAAAAGGAAACCTACCAACTAGGAGAGAATATTTGCAAATCATGTATCTGATAAGGGGTTAATATATAAAATATAAAAAGAACTCATACAACTCAACAGCAAAGAAACAATTCATTTAAGAAACGTGCAGAAGATGTGAACATTTTTCTGAAAAAGACATAAGACACAGATGGTCCAAAAGTACATGAAAAGGTGCTCAACATCACTAACCATCAGAGAAATGCGAATCAAAACCACAATGAAGTATCACCCCACTCCTGTTAGAATGGGTATTATCAGAAAAACAAGAGATGTCAAATGTTGGTGAGGATGTATAGAAATGCAGAGAATGGCAAGGATGTCCACGGATAAATGAATGAACAAAGAAAAAGTGGTATATATGTACACTGAAATGTTATTCAGCCATAAAAAAAAGAATGATATCTTGCCATTTACAACAACATGCATGGACCTTAAGGGCATTATGCAAAGTGAAATAAGTCAGACAGAAAAAGACAAATATCATATGATCCCACTTGTGTGTGGAACCTAAAAATAATAATAATAAAACAACGAACTCATAGATACAGAGAACAGATAGGTGGTTGCCAGAGACAAGGAGGAGAGGGGTGGCAAAATGGATGAAGGGCGTCAAAAGGTACAAACTTCCAGTTATAAAATGAGTAAATCATGGGAATGTGATACACAGCATGGCGATTATAGTTAACAACACTGTGTGATATATTTGAAAGTTGCTAAAAGAACAGATTTTAAAAGGTCTCATTACAAGAAAAAAATTTGTAACTATGTACGGTGATGAATGTTAACTAGACTTATGTGATCATGTTGCAATATATTCAAATATCCAATCATCATGTTGTACACCTGAAACTAATATAATGTTACATATCAATATCTTAATTTTTAAAAGTCAAAAAAGTAAAAAGAAAAAAGGAAGTTCTGTAGAGAAATTTATATAGCAAACTATAGATGAGATCATGAGTAGAAGAATTAAGATTACACAAAAAGGTTTGAACTGGGTGTGCATACTTCAGATATCTTTATTATCATCCATAACTGTTGCTTTTCCAATTGTTTTGTTGTAGCTAGGGCCAGTGGGAAATATCTAACGGTTTCACCAGAAATATTGTTCATTATGAAGCATAAGTCAATATAAGGTAGGTCTAGCCTAACACTATCCCCAAGTATCTTATAAAACATTTTACTCATGAAGCATGTATCCAACGATCAGATTATTCTGATGATACAGTTTTTGATTTTTTTGTTTTGTTTTGTTTTGTTTATTTTAGCACCGCTTCCCAGAGGAGATTTTTGCTTCCTAATTACAGACTTTGCTTATTGGTAATTTTTTAAAATAAAATATGGGCATTTCTGACAAATTTATACAAAAATTATTCTTCAACTAGTAAATCAAATATAAATAGCCCCATTAGATGATTTTATGCTGCTGTAATAAGAATCCTTTAAATACGGTATTGCTAATAGGTTGATTCTTTTCAGCTGCAACAGATATTCATTCTTCGAACATGAATTCATATTAATAATGTTTACTCACAAATTTTTGCCCCAACAGTGAAATGCATGAAATAGTGAATCTAAACAACATGCTACAGTGTTCACTAATAATGAAGCATTTTAAATTTAAAAATGTATCCTAAAATATGAGCGACACCAGCAAAAACATTGCAAATTAGATTACTTGCTTGCTTAAAATATGCTTAGATTACAGTCTTCCATATTAATTTAAAACATAAAATGTAATGTTAACTCTCCTTTTATGAGCTTTCAAAATAAATCTATATTTTAAGAATTTATTTTGCTAAATAAAATTCTATGCTTATGGCAGCGGTCCCCAACCTTTTTGGCACTAGGGACCGGTTTCATGGAAGACAATTTTTCCATGGAACAGGGGTCAGGGAATGGTTTCAGGATGATTCAACTGCATTACATTTATTGTGCACTTTATTTCTATTATTACTACACTGTAATATATAATGAAATAATTATACAACTCACCATAATGCAGAATCAGTGGGAGCCCTGAGCTTGTTTTCACCTGCCACTCACTGATAGGGTTTTGATATGAGTCTGCAAGCAACTGTTTATTATGATCTCTGTGCAGTCAAACCTCTCTGCTAGTGAGAATCTGTATCTGCAGCAGCTCCCCAGCGCTAGCATCACCGCCTCAGCTCCACCTCATCATCAGGCATTAGATTCCCATAAGGAGCGCACAGCCTAGATCCCTCACATGCACAGTTCACAGTAGGGTTCTTGCTCCTATGAGAATCTAATGCCGACACTCATCTGACAGGTGGCGGAGCTCAGGCAGTAATGGGAGCGATGGGCAGCGGCTGTAAATACAGATAAAGCTTCACTCACTAGCCCGCCGCTCACCTCCTGCTGTGCAGCCATGTTCCTAACAGGCCATGGACGGCTACCGGTCTGTGGCCCAGGGGTTGGGGACCCCCGGCTTATGGAACAAAAAATAATTATTAGTATTAGTATCAAAATGTCTAGGAGGGCTTCCCTGGTGGCACAGTGGTTGAGAGTCCGCCTGCCGATGCAGGGGACACGGTTTGTGCCCCGGTCCGGGAAGATCCCACATGCCGTGGAGCGGCTGGGCCCGTGAGCCATGGCCGCTGAGCCTGCGCGGCCGGAGGCTGTGCTCCGCGACGGGAGAGGCCGCAGCAGTGAGAGGCCCACGTACCACAAAAAAAAAAAAAAGTCTAGGAAATAGAAATTAAAAGTATAAATAAATGTATTTCAGAATTTCTCTAAAAAGGAAGCATGTAAAAACGTTAAATATGTTATATAATCCTCAAATTGTCTGTTAACATGTCGAAGTGAGAGGGCATCAAGTAACACGACTTCCTAATTCTGATGAGCTGTCATATGTACTGTTTTTAACAGAGAGATATAAGCATCCAACCCTTTGGAGAAGAGTGCAGGTAAATAACATAGATAGTAAAACAGACTTTACAAAAAAGTACATGAAAATTGTTTTTAGACCACACACACTGTTATATCTACAATTTTGAAGAATTTAAATCTGAAATTCTTTTCAAAGATTTAGATACACCAAAGTCTCTGCTTGTAACCAGAATTCATGCTGGAGGTAACCATATTTAATTGATGCCTACAATTAGACAAGTTTCACAGTTCACCATGCTATACCACCTAGAATTTCCAGAGGAGCTTCAAGAGCAGCTTACAAATTTCAAATTGACTCTAACCTATTGTTATACATTGCTAAGATTCTGACATTTTACTTATTCTCCCTGTTAAAGAGCCCATCATGGGTAAAGACTGGCATAGCCATCTTTGTTTTCTTTGAAAGCTCAATTAAGTTAAGGATCTTTTTTTTTTTTTTGCGGTATGCCCTTCCCTGCGCCACCAGGGAAGCCCGAAAGCTCAATTAAAAGTTGATGAGTGAGGGCTTCCCTGGGCGCAGTGGCTGAGAGTCCGCCTGCCGATGCAGGGGACACAGGTTCGTGCCCCGGTCCGGGAAGATCCCACATGCCGTGGAGCGGCTGGACCCGTGAGCCATGGCCGCTGAGCCTGCGCGGCCGGAGCCTGTGCTCCGTGACAGGAGAGGCCACAACAGTGAGAGGCCCGCGTACCGCAAAAAACAAACAAACAAACAAACAAAAACAGAGTTGATGAGTGAGTTATTGCATCCACTATGGAAACAAATATGGAGGTTCCTCAAAAAATTAAAAACAAAACTTCCATATGATCCAGCAATTCCACTTCTAGATATTTATCTGAAGAAAACAAGAACACTAACTCAAAAAGATATATGTACCCCCATGTTCACTGAAAAGTTATTTACAATAGCCAAGACATGGAAGCAAACTAAGTATCCATTGATGGATGAATGAATAACGAAAAGATGGTATTAAGTATTCAGCTATAAAAAAAAGAAGGACATCTTCAAATTTGAAACAACATGGATGGACCTTGAGGGCATTATGCCAAGTGAAATAAGTCAGAGAAGGACAAACATCACTTATCTGTGGAATCTAAAAATCGAGTTTTATATAACAGAGAACAAACTGGTGATTGCCAGAGACAAGGGGGGAGGGGTGGGAAAGACGGGTGAAGGTGGTCAAAAGTACACACTTCTAGTTATAAGATGAATAAATGCTGGGTATATAATGCACAGCATGTTGGTTATAGTTAAAATACTATATTTGAAAGTTCCTAGGAAAGTATATTTTAAAAGTTCTTAACACACACAAAAAATTATAACTTTGTGAGGTGATGGATTTGTTAATTAGCCTTATTGTGATAAATCATTTTGCAATATATACACATATCAAATCATTATGTTGTAGACTTTAAACTAAGAAATGTTATGTATCTATTGTATTTCAATAAAACTGGACAAAAAGCTTTAAAAAATTTAAAAAAACAGTACAGTACAATATAGTTAAAAGCTGTAACTTCAAAACCAATTAGACCTGAGTTTGTATCCCAACTCTGTCACCTATAGATAATCACCCACAAGTTATCTGCCTCTCATCTGCTACACAACCAACACATAAAATAATATAAATAAAGCACTATGAACAATACCTGGTACTTTTAAAGCAAAATGGTAGCTGCTATTATTACTATTTCCTTTTCTACTTAATATTATACATTTTCTTTATTAATTTTTTTCTTAAATGTTACTCATAAAACATTTACCATAAATGTTATGGTAATGGCATATTGCACTGATGACAGTGTAATTCAGATAACTGACATAGTTGCTGTTGAGGCAAAGTCTCATTGAGCAGAACTTTAATTACCCAAACTAGAATTACTTAACACAAATATGAGAAAATGTGCCACAACACTGCTAAACTCAAAAAAATTAAGTTTATCTAATTGTTATATGAGCAGAGGCATGTTATTTTTCTAACACTAATCTCTGAAAACTTCACCAATGTCAAGGATATAGCCATTTTTTCATTGAATTTATGTTAGAATAAAATATATTTGACAAAAGCTACTGCTTTCCCCAGAATCATTATGTGACAAATGATGCTGATATTAACATAGTAATGACATTCCAATATTCAAGGAATCATATTTTCTGATGTATAATTAAGAGAATGTTGCCACTTGTATACTGTACAATGATTTTCTCCTCAAAACGAATAAATAATCCATTTGAATTCATTAAAAAATAATCATTCAAACTCTAATATCTCCAAACTACTCAAGGAAAATACATATATAGGATCAAACCATTCTCTTGCTACAAATTTTTTGATAATTCACATGACTGGAAAATCCAAATTCATTGCTTTGATATTCAAAACCTTCAATAACTTGGTTTCAACCTATGATAATCACCCTCTCATTCTACCATAAATCACACCATCTACTCTGTATTCTCCCATGAAGCCATGCCTGATTATGGATCAATCCATAAACACATCCTGTACTCCGTACTCCCTTGCTTCTATCCCTTCAATCATGCCCACTGTCTCACATTCTATCATCACGTCCTGCTCACCCTCTCCATTACTTATTTTTTTCAAGAATCCTGAAAAATTTCCTTCTCTATGAAGAGTTCCTAAATCTTCTGCAGCTGGAATTAATCATCCTTCCCCAAAACGTTAATAGTATTTGCATTATGTTTCTTTTGTGGTATACATATCAACTTTTAATTATAAACATTTACAGATACAATTATTCTCTTAAATAAAATATAAGCTTAATCCCCAAAGCTTTAGAACAGTTCCTTGAATATAACAATTATTCAATATATTATTGAATTTTATTCAATCACATGCCCTACAATCATTACTACCAGATCCTAATAAGAAAGAATGTAGAGGAAAATAAAAGGTTACAGTCACAAGCATGCCAACAAAGGGCAAACAGATTAGCATAGAGTATTTCAATGCAAGAAGTGAAGTCAGTGCTTCAACATAGTTGAAAATGACTCAACCAATCAAATCTTAAAAAGTTATAACAATGACATATATCAAATTAGCAGAAGTGCCAAGTACCAGCACTATAATTACTGCAATATTTCAAATACTGAACAAGAGAAACACATCACTAATATAAACCAATATCTAAGAGAAATATTAAACATAATGTTAATAAACTACTTATACCAAATTAAGCAATCATTTACAAATATCAAGTAATTTTATGTAACTCATTCTTCTAATATAAGAAAAGTTGTTTTTTTCGGCTGCGCCACGAAGCTTGCAGGATCTCAGTTCCCTGACCAGGGATTGAACCCAAGCCATGGCAGTGAAAGCCTGGAATCCTAACCACTAGGCAACTAGGGAACTCCCCAAAGATTTTTTTTAACATGCATATAGTTGCACAGAAGAATGGATATTTTGGTAGGCTGAAAGTTTTAAAAATTAAATTGCAAAAGCAATCAATATCATAGAATGATAAAAGATACACTTTTTAGAAATGATTTGATGGGGAAAATGTGTGAATAATTATAATCTAATAGAGGAAACCCCTGAATTGTCTACACCACTAGTGTCATTCGTTTGTTTTGGTTTTGGTTTTGGTCATGCCATGCGGCATGAGGGATCCTAGTTCCCCGACCAGGGATCAAACCCATGCCCCCTGCAGTGGAAGGGCAGAATCCTAACCACTGGACCGCCAAGAAAGTCCCTCATTTGTTTGTTTAATAATTACTGAGCACTCGAGGATGTGGGCATAAACCTTCTCTAATTGGGTCGATACTCCAAAGTCTCAAACAAGTGTGTGACCCCTGGTATCTCTCTTCTGCTCTTGGTAACATTTTCCACCCACGGCTCACAGCATCTCAACACGGGAACCCTGACAAAGACTTCTATCCTTACCCCAAGAGCTTGCTCCTTTTCGATACCCTGCCCCACAAGTTCCAGCTGTTTCAGTACCTCAGAGCAGCAGGCCCAACCGGCTATGCCTGGCTTCTACCTCCTTTATGCATCAATAAAAATACTAGCCCCAGCCAGAGAGCTGGGGTCATTAAGAAGCACATCTCAAAATGCTTTCCTCGACTTCCGGGAAGATGGCGGAAGAGTAAGACGCGGAGATCACCTTCCTCCCCACAGATACACCAGAAATACATCTACGCGTGGAACAACTCCTACGGAGCACCTACCGAATGCTGGCAGAAGAACTCAGACCTCCCAAAAGGCAAGGAACCCCCCACGTACCTGGTTAGGGCAAAAGAAGAAAATAAACAGAGACAAAAGGATAGGGACGGGGCCTGCACCAGTGGGAGGGGTCTGTGAAGGAGGATAAGTGTCCACACACTAGGAGCCCCTTCGCGGGCGGAGACTGCGGGTGGCGGAGTGGGGGAACTTCGGCGCTGCGGAGGAGAGCGCAGCAACAGGGGTGCGGAGGGCAAAGCGGGGAGATTCCCGCACAGAGGATCAGGGCCGACCGGCACTCACCAACCGAGAGGCTTGTCTGCTCGCCCGCCGGGGCGGGTGGGGCTGGGAGCTGAGGCTCCGGCTTCGGTTGGAGCGCAGGGAGAGGACCGGGGTTGGCGGCGTGAACACAGCCTGCAGGGCGTTAGTGCACCGCGGCTACCCGGGAGGGAGTCTGGGGAAAAGTCTGGACCTGCCGAAGAGGCAAGAGACTTTTACTTCCCTCTTTGTTTCCTGGTGCGCGAGGAGAGGGGATTAAGAACGCTGCTTTAGGGAGCTCCAGAGACAGGCGCGAGCCGCAGCTAAAAGTGCAGACCCCAGAGACAGACATGAGACGCTAAGGCCGCTGCTGCCGCCACCAAGAAGCCTGTGTGCGAACATAGGTCACTATCCACAACCCGCTTCCGGCGAGCCTGTGCAGCCCGCCACTGCCAGGGTCCCGGGATTCAGGGACAACTCCCCCGAGAAAACGCACGGCACGCCTCAGGCTGGCAACATCACGCCGGCCTCTGCCGCCGCAGGCCCGCCCCGCACTCCGTGACCCTCCCTACCCCCGGCCTCAGTGAGCCAGAGCCTCCGAATCAGCGGCTCCTTTAACCCCGTCTTGTCTGAGCAAAGAACAGACGCCCTCCGGCGACCTACACACACAGGCAGGGCCAAATCCAAAGCTGAGCCCCTGGGAGCTGTGAGAAAAAGAAGAGAAAGGGAAATCTCTCCCAGCAGCCTCAGAAGCAGTGGATTAAAGCTCCACAGTCAACTTGATGAACCTGCATCTGTGGAATACATGAATAGACAACGAATCATCCCAAATTAAGGAGCCGTGTGGATGAAAGGCTCTTGGTGCTGCAGCCAGGAGTTAGTGCTGTGCCTCTGAGGTGGGAGAGCCAACTTCAGGACACTGGTCCACAAGAGGCCTCCCAGCTGCACATAATATCAAACGGCGAAAATCTCCCAGAGATCTCCATCTCAACGCCAGCACCCAGCTTCACTCAACGACCAGCAAGCTACAGTGCTGGACACCCTATGCCAAACAACTAGCAAGACAGGAACACAACCCCACCCATTAGCAGAGAGGCTGCCCAAAATCATAATAAGTCTACAGACACCCCAAAACATACCACCAGACGTGGACCTGCCCACCAGAAAGACAAGATCCAGCCTCATCCACCAGAACACAGGCACTAGTACCCTCCACCAGGAAACCTACGCAACCCACTGAACCAACCTTAGCCACTGGGGACAGACTCAAAAAACAACGGGAACTACGAACCTGCAGCCTGCAAAAGGGAGACCCCAAACACAGTAAGATAAACAAAATGAAAAGACAGAAAAACACACAGGAGATGAAGGAGCAAGATAAAAACCCACCAGACCTAACAAATGAAGAGGAAATAGGCAGTCTACCTGAAAAATAAATCAGAATAATGATAGTAAAGATGATCCAAAATCTTAGAAATAGAATAGACAAAATGCAAGAAACAGTTAACAAGGACCTAGAAGGACTACAGATGAAACAAACAATGATGAACAACACAATAAATGAAATGAAAAATACTCTAGATGGGATCAATAGCAGAATAACTGAGGCAGAAGAACGGATAAGTGACCTGGAAGATAAAATAGTGGAAATAACTACTGCAGAGGAGAATAAAGAAAAAAGAATGAAAAGCATTGAGGACAGTCTCAGAGACCTCTGGGACAACATTAAACGCACCAACATTCGAATTATAGGGGTTCCAGAAGAAGAAGAGAAAAAGAAAGGGACTGAGAAAATATTTGAAGACATTATAGTTGAAAATTTCACTAATATGGGAAAGGAAATAGTTAATCCAGTCCAGGAAGCACAGAGAGTCCCATACAGGATAAATGCAAGGAGAAATATGCCAAGACACATATTTTTCAAACTATCAAAAATTAAAAACAAAGAAAGCATATTAAAAGAAGCAAGGGAAAAACAACAAATAACACACAAGGGAATCCCCATAAGGTTAACAGCTGATCTTTCAGCAGAAACTCTGCAAGCCAGAAGGGACTGGCAGGACATATTGAAAGTGCTGAAGGAGAAAAACCTGCAACCAAGATTACTCTACCCAGCAAGGATCTCATTCAGATTTGATGGAGAAATTAAAACCTTTACAGACAAGCAAAAGCTGAGAGAGTTCAGCACCACCAAACCAGCTCTACAACAACTGCTACAGGAACTTCTCTAGGCAAGAAACACAAAAGAAGGAAAAGACCTACAATAACGAACTCAAAACAATTAAGAAAATGGGAATGGGAACACACATGTCGATAATTACCTTATATGTAAATGGACTAAATGTTCCCACCAAAAGACACAGATTGGCTGAATGGATACAAAAACAAGACGCATATATTTGCTGTCTACAAGAGACCCACTTCAGACCTAGAGACACATACAGACTGAAAGTAAGGGGATGGAAAAAGGTATTTCATGCAAATGGAAAACCAAAAGAAAGCTGGAGTAGCAATTCTCGTATCAGACAAAATAGACTTTAAAACAAAGACTATTACAAGAGACAAAGAAGGACACTACATAATGATCAAGGGATCAATCCAAGAAGAAGATATAACAATTGTAAATATTTATGCACCCAACATAGGAGCACCTCAATACATAAGGCAAATACTAACAGCCATAAAAGGGGAAATCAACAGTAACACATTCATAGTAAGGGACTTTAACACCCCACTTTCACCAATGGACAGATCATCCAAAATGAAAATAAATAAGGAAACACAAGCTTTAAATGATACATTAAACAAGATGGACTTAATTGATATTTATAGGACATTCCATCCAAAAACAACAGAATACACATTTTTCTCAAGTGCTCATGGAACATTCTCCAGGATAGAGCATATCTTGGGTCACAAATCAAGCCTTGGTAAATTTAAGAAAACTGAAATCGTATCAAGTATCCTTTCCGACCACAACGCTATGAGACTAGATATCAATTATAGGAAAAGATCTGTAAAAAATACAAACACATGGAGGCTAAACAATACACTACTTAATTAACGAAGTGATCACTGAAGAAATCAAAGAGGAAATCAAAAAATACCTAGAAACAAATGACAATGGAGACACGATGACTCAAAATCTATGGGATGCAGCAAAAGCAGTTCTAAGAGGGAAGTTTATAGCAATACAATCCTACCTTAAGAAACAGGAAACATCTTGAATAAACACCCTAACCTTGCACCTCAAGCAATTAGAGAAAGAAGAACAAAAAAACCCCAAAGTTAGCAGAAGGAAAGAATTCATAAAAATCAGATCAGAAATAAATGAAAAGGAAATGAAGGAAACGATAGCAAAGATCAATAAAACTAAAAGCTGGTTCTTTGAAAGGAGAAACAAAATTGATAAACCATTAGCCAGACTCATCAAGAAAAAAAGGGAGAAGACTCAATAGAATTAGAAATGAAAAAGGAGAAGTAACAACTGACACTGCAGAAATACAAAAGATCATGAGAGATTACTACAAGCAACTCTAGACCAATAAAATGGACAACCTGGAAGAAATGGACAAATTCTTAGAAAGGCACAACCTACCAAGACTGAATCAGGAAGAAATAGAAAATATGAACAAACCAATCACAAGCACTGAAATTCAAACTGTGATTAAAAATCTTCCAACAAACAAAAGCCCAGGGCCAGATGGCTTCACAGGTGGATTCTATCAAACATTTGGAGAAGAGCTAACACCTATCCTTCTCAACCTCTTCCAAAATATAGCAGAGGGAGGAACACTCCCCAACTCATTCTATGAGGCCACCATCACCCTGATACCAAAACCAGACAAGGATGTCACAAAGAAAGAAAACTACAGGCCAATATCACTGATGAACATAGATGCAAAAATCCTCAACAAAATACTATCAAACAGAATCCAACAGCACATTAAACGGATCATACACCATGATCAAGTGGGGTTTATTCCAGGAATGCAAGGATTCTTCAATATATGCAAATCAATCAACATGATACACCATATTAACAAATTGAAGGAGAAAAACCATTTGATCATCTCAATAGATGCAGAGAAAGCTTTTGACAAAATTCAACACCCATTTATGATAAAAACCCTGCAGAAAGTAGGCATAGAGGGAACTTTCCTCAGAATAATAAAGGCCATATATGACAAACCCACAGCCAACATCATCCTCAATGGTGAAAAACTGAAAGCATTTCCACTAAGATCAGGAACAACACAAGGTTGCCTACTCTCACCACTCTTATTCAACATAGTTTTGGAAGTTGTAGCCACAGCAATCAGAGAAGAAAAGGAAATAAAAGGAATCCAAATCGGAAAAGAAGAAGTAAAGCTGTCACTGTTTGCAGATGACATGATACTATACATAGAAAATTCTAAGGATGCTACCAGAAAACTACTAGAGCTAATCAATGAATTTGGTAAAGTAGCAGGATACAAAATTAATGCACAGAAATCTCTGGCATTCCTATACACTAGTGATGAAAAATCTGAAAGTGAAATCAAGAAAACACTCCCATTTACCATTGCAACGAAAAGAATAAAATACCTAGGAATAAACCTACCTAAGGAGACAAAAGACCTGTATGCAGAAAATTATAAGACACTGATGAAAGAAATTAAAGATGAAACAGATAGATGGAGAGATATACCATGTTCTTGGATTGGAAGAATCAACATTGTGAAAATGACTCTACTACCCAAAGCAATCTACAGATTCAATGCAATCCCTATCAAACTACCACTGGCATTTTTCACAGAACTAGAACAAAAAATTTCACAATTTGTATGGAAACACAAAAGACCCCGAATAGCCAAAGCAATCTTGAGAACGAAAAACGGAGCTGGAGGAATCAGGCTTCCTGACTTCAGACTATACTACAAAGCTACAGTAATCAAGACAGTATGGTACTGGCACAAAAACAGAAATATAGATCAATGGAACAGGATAGAAAGCCCAGAGATAAACCCATGCACATATGGTCACCTTATCTTTGATAAAGGAGGCAGGAATGTACAGTGGAGAAAGGACAGGCTCTTCAATAAGTGGTGCTGGGAAAATTGGACAGCTACATGTAAAAGTATGAGATTACATCACTCCCTAACACCATACACAAAAATAAGCTCAAAATGGATTAAAGACCTGAATGTAAGGCCAGAAACTATCAAACTCTTAGAGGAAAACATAGGCAGGACACTCTATGACATAAATCACAGCAAGGTCCTTTTTGACCCACCTCCTAGAGAAATGGAAATAAAAACTAATAAACAAATGGGACCTAATGAAACTTAAAAGCTTTTGCGCAGCGAAGGAAACCATAAAGAAGACCAAAAGACAACCCTCAGAATGGGAGAAAATATTTGCAAATGAAGCAACTGACAAAGGATTAATCTCCAAAATTTATAAGTCGCTCATGCAGCTCAATAACAAAAAAACAAACAACCCAATCCAAAAATGGGCAGAAGACCTAAACAGACATTTCTCCAAAGAAGACATACAGACTGCCCACAAACACATGAAAGAATGCTCAACATCACTAATCATTAGAGAAATGCAAATCAAAACTACAATGAGATATCATCTCACACCAGTCAGAATGGCCATCATCAAAAAATCTAGAAACAATAAATGCTGGAGAGAGTGTGGAGAAAAGGGAACCCTATTGCACTGTTGGTGGGAATGTAAATTGATACAGCCACTGTGGAGAACAGTATGGAGGTTCCTTAAAAAACTGCAAATAGAACTACCATATGACCCAGCAATCCCACTACTGGGCATATACCCTGAGAAAACCATAATTCAAAAAGAGTCATGTACCAAAATGTTCATTGCAGCTCTATTTACAGTAGCCCAGAGATGGAAACAACCTAAGTGTCCATCATCGGATGAATGGATAAAGAAGATGTGGCACATATATACAATGGAATATTACTCAGCCATAAAAAGAAACGAAATTGAGCTATTTGTAATGAGGTGGATAGACCTAGAGTCTGTCATACAGAGTGAAGTAAGTCAGAAAGAGAGAGACAAATACCGTATGCTAACACATATATATGGAATTTAAGGAAAAAAATGTCATGATAAATCTAGGGGTGAAACAGGAATAAAGACACAGACTTACTAGAGAATGGACTTGAGGCTATGGGGAGGGGGAAGGGTAAGCTGTGACAAAGCGAGAGAGAGGCATGGACATATATACACTACCAAACGTAAGGTAGATAGCTAATGGGAAGCAGCCGCATAGCACAGGGAGATCAGCTCGGTGCTTTGCGGCCTGGAGGGGTGGGATAGGGAGGGTGGGAGGGAGGGAGACGCAACCGGGAAGAGATATGGGAACATATGTATATATATAACTGATTCATTTTGTTGTGAAGCTGAAACTAACATACCATTGTAAAGCAATTATACTCCAATAAAGATGTTAAAATGAAAAAGAAAAGAAAAAAGCTTTCCTCCTCTCAAGGATCTTGGGCCTGTGCTATGTGTACCGACAAATGTCTAAAAACGGATGCTTTGTGTATTTTGCCCATTTTCATAGTGATTTACAGTGGTAGGGCACATCTAGTACCAGTTATTCCATTATGGACAAAATCTGAAGTCAGGTTGAATGTTTTAAAAATGAATTAATTAAGCAAGAAATGTTGTA
This sequence comes from Leucopleurus acutus, assembly GCF_964270905.1. Lineage (NCBI taxonomy): Eukaryota > Metazoa > Chordata > Mammalia > Artiodactyla > Delphinidae > Leucopleurus > Leucopleurus acutus. The sequence goes on along the minus strand of NC_139160.1, from coordinate 11,058,792 downwards.
AACTGGATAGTAGGTTTTAAAAGATTATTTGTGAATGCTAATTGTCATCCTCATAAGTAAAAGAAACCGGCTAAAGGATACCAATTGATTAAAAAAAAACAAGAGTGTTTTTCTGTTGGATGAATTCATGAAAGGTAACAGAGGGAAACAGATTTTTCCCCCAGCAAAAGAAACAAAAATCACTTAATTTTTATGAATCTAAAGCTTCTCGGGCCTCCCTGAACCGTTTTTTGTTGGTTTGTTTTTTTTTTAAATTAATTAATTTATTTAATTATTTATGTCAGTGTCGGGTCTTCGTTGCTAAGCCTGGGCTTTCTCTAGTTGCGGTGAGCAGGGACTACTCTGTTGCATTGTGCGGGCTTCTCACTGTGGTGACTTCTCTTGGTGCGAGCACGGGCTCTAGGCACGCAGGTTTTAGTAATTGCAGCATGCAGGCTCAGTAGTTGCGGCACATAGGCTCTAGAGCACAGGCTCAGTAGTTGTGGTGCACAGGCTTAGTTGCTCTGTGGCATGTGGGATCTTCCTGGACCAGGGATTGAACCTGTGTCCCCTGCATTGGCAGGTGGATTCTTAACCACTGCACCACAAGGGAAGTCCCCCGAACTGGTTTTAAAGCTGTCTTCTCTTCCAAGCATTTCCCAGTTCTTACAATCTGAACCCTTCTCCATGATCACATAGGACTTAGTGTTCACAGATTATACCATGACTATATTTTCATGCAACTTTACTTTTCAGCTTTTGTATGTCTTTCTCCCTTATTTGGCTGTAAGATTCTTAAAGATAATTTATAGTTTTGCATCTTCCATAATGCCTATAATAGTGCTCTGTACACAGAAACGCTTTAATAAATGTCTTCTGAATTGTAAAGCTGTATGAGAAAATTCATCATAATGTAATCATTTTCATTTTCCCAAGTCATTTTAAAGCTACTTTTAAATGACTTTTCCTTCTTCAGGGAAAATCTACGATTTAGAGTAAAATCATCTACCCCCTAATGTTTAAGATTAAAAACATACTACCCTATTTCATCTTCCTTGATTTTGGTCTTCCTTCTGGACTCCAATCATAAAACTCTGGTTTTCTACTGTTGCTAAAGTCTACCACTTTTCAGTTTTTGTCTGTTTAAATGTTTTTCTTTGGCTCTTTTCAGAGAGGCTGCACACTTTTCCTTGATTTACTGCATGTATAAAAGAATTGTTTGTTTTGAGAAACAAAGCAACCATTAAGTATGAATATGAAATCACCCATGTCCTTTGCCCCACATTGAACTTGCAGGCAAGTCTTTTGAGCTGAAAGTCCTGTACTAATAATTACTGATATAACTTTTTAAATAATATTCAATGAATTTAAGTAAATTTAAGTAAAAAGTCATGCAAAACACTAAAGATATCACTCTCCTTTGCTCATGATTACTATATTTTAAAAGTAATTTGTCTGAAGCAGTTTAGTGATACTTCTTACCCTTTTTGTTTGTTTTTTTGGGGGGTATTATACCTATGATGCTTAAGAACTCCAAGTACATGGTTTCCAAAAATAAGGACTGGAATAAAATACTGAGAAGTGTGTTGTGAAACACTGTAAATAGCTTCTCCACATCTACGTTTTAACACTGCTGAACTGTATGTACATTCCATTATCAGGTAAAAAAAAAAAACTTTACTTTCATTTGGTTCATACTGCTTACAAAGGAATCAAAAATGTTTAATATATTCTCTTGGAAGTTATAAAATCTTTTAGGGGAAATATAATGTAAGATGTCTAATAAAACTAGTCTTATTTGGGGAAAAAGAATGGTCTTAATTTTTTCAGTCTGTTATACAAAGATCATTATTTCATACTTTGGCTAATTGTAGCAATACAACTTCACATCCCAATTAATTATACCATATTTTAAAAATATGATTCAATTTAAATGACTAAACATATAATCCATTATGTATATAAAATAATTGTCTTATCTGAATCCCATTTGTGGTATTCAGATCACTTCCAAATCTTCAAACTTATATTTTTTAAGGTATAATAAGCAGATTTGTGCATAAATATCAATATTTATTGGATTATTATTTTAAGAAGTATTTTCCAAAAGAGAACTATTATATAAAATGGTTTGAATAGGATGGGGATGAGAATGAGGAATGATGACTGAGAATTGGCAAGTGAGATCTTTCCAGGGTGGTAGAAATGTTCTAAAAGTGGATTGTGGTGATGTTTGCACAACTCTGTAAGCTTATATAAAATAATTTACTTGTATACTTAAAATGAGTGAATTGTATGATATGTAAACTATACTTTAATAAAGCTATTATAATTTTTTAAAGAAAAACCCGTGTATGACCATATTTTGTACTAATTATACTCAAAGGAGTAACATGACTCAGCTTTCTTAAAAATAGAACATTTCAGTATAATATTTCAATATGGAACACTATGTGTAACAAGAGGACAATACACATTCTTTTCAAGAACACATGGAACAACTAGCAAAGAGGACACATATTTGGGTTCATAAGACAAACTTCAGCAAACTTCCAAAGACTAAAATCATATAAATGAAATGTATGTATTACTTGAAAAGTAAATTTAAAAGTATTCAAAGAAGAAATATAAAATATGAACTCTCTGACATCTATTTAAAAATTTATATTTATAATTTTTATCCAGAAAACACTCTAGGCTGCAGCTTCAATGCTGAGTTCTTGCAAATATTTAAGAAAAAAATAAAATTAAGAAAAAACCCACTGAAGTAATCTATCGAGTCAATAAACAAATAATAAGCCCTAAAAGGAGATGGGGATAGTAGTACCCAGACATGCAGCAATATATTACCTAAAATGTCCATTTCCCAACCAAACATTGAGAGACATAGAAACAGGAAAATATGACCCATACATGGGAGAAGAAGCAGGCAACAGAAATTGCTAGTGACAGCAATCAGATGTCAGATTTAACAGAAAAAGACTTCAAAGCAGCCATTAAAAACATGTTCAAAGAACTAAAGGAAACCATAATTAGAGAAGTAAATATAGTTATGATGACAATGTCACATTAAATAGAGAATATCAATTAAGAGATAGATATTGACATATAGGAAAGTGAAGAGAATAAATTCTAAGAGTTCTAATCACAAGAAAAAACTTTTTAATAAATTCTAAGAGTTCTAATCACAAGAAAAACCTTTTTTCTTTTCTTTATTGTATCTATATGAGCTGATGGATGTTAGTTGAATCTATTACAATAATCATTTCACAATATATGTAAACCAAATCATCATGCTGTACTCCTTAAACTTATACAGTGACATAGTCAATTACTTCTCAATAAACCTGGGAAAATATTAATAGAATTAGTATTTTAAACTATCAATAAAATTAAAATTTAGTATTTTTTTTTAAAAGAGAGAAAGATATTATAAAAACAATCCAAATGGAAATTCTGGAGTTGAAAAGTACAATGAATTGAAAAGTTCTCTATAGGGTCTCAACAGTATATTTGAACAAGCAGAAGAAAGAATTAGCAAATATAAGATAAACAGATAAAGGTTATGCAATCCAAAAACCAGAGAGAAAAGAGAGTGAAGAATGATCAGAGCCTCAGAGAAATGTGGGAAACAATTAACTGTACTAAGGTATGAAGAATGAGAATACCAAAAGCAGAGAAGAAAGAGAAAAGAAAAGCAAAATATTCAAAAATTTAATGGATGATAAGTTCCCAATTTATTGAAAAGCATTAATTTACCTATTCAGGAAGCCCATGGACTTGAAGAAAGATAAAAGCAAAGAAATCTACAAACAGAAAAGTCATAGTAATGGTGAAAGCCCAAGACAAGGAGAAAATCTTAAAAGCAGCACAAGAAAAATGACTCCTTACTTAAAAGAGAACAATAATAAGATCAACAGCAGACTTCTCATCTGAAAAAATGGAGGCCAGAACACAGAGGAATAAAGCATTCAAAGTACTCAAAGAAAAAAATATCAACCAAGAATTTATATCCAGCAAATCTAGCTTTCAAATCTAAAAGGAAAATAAGATACATTCCCAAATAAATAAGAACTAAGATAATTTACTGCTAGCTGACCTACCTTATAAGAAATAACAAAGGGAAGTCTTTCAAGCTAAAAGTGACAGTAATTTGAATCCACATGAAAAACAAAGAGCACCAGTAGTCATGTGGTTATAAAAGATGGTATAAATGCATATTTATTCTCCTTTTTCCCTCTTAACAGATTTCAAAGCAATTTTATAAGATAATGTGTATATAAAGTATGGTTTTGCCTATAACATAAAAATGTAATGTATTTGCTAATAACAACACAAAGGAGGTGAGTGGGAAAGCTATATTGAGCTAAGGAAATAAGTCCAGGTGATAAATGAACAAATGAGGAAATCCATAAATGAAAATTAGGTTAATATAACAAAAGCTATAAACATACAGTTGATTTTCTTCTCTCAGCTTCCTTAAAAGACATTCAACTATATAAAGTAATAATTATAATAATGTAATGTTGGGTTTGTAACCAACATTGTAATATGTACTACGTATAACTATATCACAAAAAAGAAGAAAAACAAAATACATCTATAAGAAGTAACATTTCTATATCTCACTGGAATTAAGTTAGTATAAATCTGAAGTTGATTCTGATAAGTTAAAATTTAAATGGTAAGTCCTATAGCAACCACTAAGTAAATAAGTAAAAGAAATAGAGTGAAAAAATTCATTAAAGATATGAAAATGCTACAATAGAAAATATTCATTTAATGCAAAAGAAAGGAGTAAAGAATAAAGGAATTAAAAAGAACATGAGACATAGGTAACAGACAGAACGACAGATGTAAATCCAACTATATCAGTAACATTAAAGGTGAATGGAAAAACAATCTGCTCAAAAGGCAGATGTTATTAGACTGGATAATAAAACAAGATCTAACAATGTATTGTCTATAGGAGGCATACTCTAGATTCAAAGTCAAAAATCGATTCAAAGTAAAAGGGAAAATTTATCAACAATTCACAAGAAAGCTGGAGTTGCTGTACTAAGCGAAAACAGACTTTAAACAAAATATGTTACTAGAGGCAGAGTGACATTTAATAATAATAGAAGAATCAATCCACCAAGAAGATAATAACATATGTGCATCTAACAACCAAGCACCAAAATACATGAAGAAGAACTTGACAGAAATGAAGGAAGAAACATTAAGACAAATTAAGATTAATAGTTGATAACTTCAATTCCCAAGTCGAACAGTGGATAGAACAACTAGGCAGAAGTCAACAAAGAAACATAAAAGTTGAACAACACTATAAAGTGATCAGACCTAAAAGATATCTCTATAACACTACACCCCACAACAGCAGAATATACATAACTCTTAAGTGTACATCAAACATTGGATAGAGTACTGTTAAGCCATAAATCAAACCTGATTAAATTTACAAGGGTAAATATAATACAAAGTACCTTCTTTGACCAAAATGGAATCAAATTAGAAATCAATAATAGAAATTTCAGAAATTCAAAAATATTATGGAAATAACAAATTGCTAAATAAAAATGTGTCAAAAAGAAGTCAAAAGGGAAATTATAAAATGTTTTGAGATGAATGAAAATAAAGGCACAAATGCCAAAACATAAGCAGGTAAAGCAGTACTCAGAGGCAACACTGTAAGTGTTTATATTAAAAAAGACATCAAATCAACAACCAAGTCTTCCACCTTATGACATTGGATAACAAAAGAACAAACTAAACATAAAACAAGCAGAAGGAAGAAAACACTAAGAATTACAGGAAAAAGTATTGAAATAGAGAATAAGAAAAACAATAGAGAAAACACAACAAAAACAAAAGCTGATTCTTTGTAAAGATCAAAATTGGCAAACCTATACCTAGACTAATTAATATGTTAATATTATTATCTCAATAAATGCTTATCTTAATAAACACAGAAAAGGCATTTGACAAAATCCAACACCCCTTTATTTTAAAAAGTGTTCAGCAAAGTAGGGATAAAATGGAGTTTCCCCAATCTGATAAAAAGCATCAATGAAAAACTCACAGGTAACAACACATTTAATGCTAAAAGACTGAAAGCGTTCCCCCTAAGATCAGTAACAAGACAAGGATACCTGTGCTAATGTTCTGTTCAACATTATACTGGAGATTCTAGATAAAACTATTAGTGCTAGTATTTTCAGCAAGATTGCAGGATACAGAATCATAACATAAAAATCCATTGTATATACTAGCAAAGAAAATCCGAATATAACATTTATAAACAACTCTATGACAGCATCAAAAATAATAAAATACTAGAGAATAAATTTAACAAAAGAAGTCAAGATTTCTGGCATTTGACTTATGGCAAAAAGTACAAATCCTCTTTGAAAGAAATTAAGACTCGAATAAATGTAAAGACATCCCATGTTCATGGATTGGAGGACTTAATATTGTGTAGTTGGTAAGATTCTCCAAATAAAAGATTCAACACAATCTCTATCAAGATCACAGTTGGGTTTTGTTGTTATTGTTGTTGTTTTGTGTGGGTGTGTTGTCTTTTTTTCAGAAACTGACAAGTTGATCCTAAAATTTATGTGGAAATTAAAGGGACCCATCATTTCCCAATTTCAAAATTTGTATGAAATGTCCAGAATAGGCAAATCTATAGAATCAGAAAGGTTAGTGATTGCTTAGAAATGGGGTAAGGAGTGAGAGAATAAAAAGTTGAGAGCTAAAGGGTGCAAGGTTTCTTTCCTGAGATGGTAAAAATGTTCTAAAATTCACTGTGTTGATAGTTGCATATATCTGTGAATATACTAAAACCCTTGGATTATAAATTTTAAATGGGTGAATTGAATATATGTGAATTATATCTCAATAAAGCTGGCATTAAACAAAAATAAATAAATAAATAAATAAAAACAAAAAAATAAAACACAAAGAAATGAAGCTCTTTTCCTCTTACTATTCCTCCTGCCTTCCTGAAAATTTATAAAGCTAACAGGTAGGGCTAAACAAGGCAGGGGTTTCAGGCTAAACAGGTAGGGCTAAACAAGGCAGGGTTTTCAGGCCTTCCTGAAAATTTATAAAGCTAACAGGTAGGGCTAAACAAGGCACTAGGGGTAGAGGTGAGGAGCTGCAGTGGCCAGCAGGGTGGCAGAGCCCTCAGCTGAGTCAGGAGCATAACCAGGCAACATGGTGTCAAAGTCCTAGAGAGGTGAGGAGTGTGTCCACCTAACAGGGTTATTAGCCAGGCATGGGAGACAGAGAATGAACAAAGACTGAACAAAGAATGAACAAAAACTGTTCTGTTGAGCAGACTAAAGTTACATTATAACATAAACTTTGTGAACTAGATCATTTTCCTAAAAAGGACATTATGGGACAATTAGCAAAATTTTAATGGGGTTTGAGAATTACATGGTAGTAAAACATTGATATTAATAATTATATAAAGGAATGTTTTTGTTATATATAATTATATAAATGTAGTAACACACTGATGTTAATAATTATATAAAGGAATTATATAAAGGAATACAAACACAATATTCAGGGATGATGGGACATTATGTCAGCAATACTCTCAAATGGCTCAGGGAAAAAATTGCTTACTACTGTGCTTGTAACTTTTCTGTAAGTTTCACTTTATTTTTAAATTTAAAAAATGAGAAAGAAAAAAAAAAGATGAAGATTCAAGATAAAGTGACAAATATTAAAGATAAGCAAAGTAAATCAAACATGTATAGTCAAGTCTCTGAAGAAAACCAAAGCAAGGAAATAGAACAAACAGTGAACAGTATAAAAAATTCCTTGAAATATAAAAAGATACAAGACTGCATACTGAAAGTGCATACCACTTAAACGAGAAATCAACTCAGAATATTTAAGACCTATCTAGCAAAATTGCTGAATTTAAACAAAATCCTTTGAACATGTGGGCAAAAAGAGCAAGTGACTTACAATAGAAAGCATATTAAACTGTCATCAGACTTTCAACAAAAATACTTTAAGCCAGAAGAAAATTAGTAACAAATTTGAGATGTACAAAGAAAGGTTAGTCAAGGATCTTATAGCAAAGCAAATGGCTGTCAAACATAATGGTCCCTGATAAACTAATACCGAAATGCAGTTCTCAAAAAACATTCTTCCCATGAGTCCTTCCTGAAGAATAAACTATAGAATAAGCTTTAGATAGGCAAAACACATCAATGTAAGGGATGTGATGAACCTTAAATATATAAGTACTTTAAAACTACTAAGAGTTAAAATAAGAGAGAATAATATGTAATAACTACGTGCATTCACAATGTAGTTAATCCCTTGTATTAGTTTGCTAGGACTGCCATAACAAAGTACCAGAGTCCAAGTAGCTTAAACAATAGACATTTATTTTCTCACAATTCTGGAGGCTAGAAATCCAAGATCAAACTGTCAGCAGGGTTGGACTCTGAAGCCTCTCTCCTTGGCTTGTAAATGACCCACTTCCCCTCCCTGTATCTTCATGTGTGTCTTCTGTGTGTGTCTGTGTTCTAATTTCCTCTCCTTATAACATTCATATTGTATTAGGACCCACCCTAATGACTTCACTTCACTTTACCTCCTTAAAGACCTTATCTCCAAATATAGCCACATTGTGAGTTGGAACTTCAACATATGAATTTTGGGGGAACACAATTCAGCCCATAACGTTTATACCTCAGAAATTAAAAAATGGCAAGGAGAACAGAGAGAGCATATGGAAAACAAACTGTTTTCAGTAATTATGTCTGTAGGGTAGTATTGGTACTGTAGTTCTTAGACTGTTATATGTGTAATTATAGGCTTTTCTAATTCTAACATCCTCCATGTACTTGCCAACAAGATGTCTCAATGGGGAAGAAAAGAGATACAGATTTAACTAAGAGGAGGTCGAGATAAAACACAGCAAGTCCTAAATTTCCCATTAATAGAGACTAGAGATTCTTGGAGTACCGGCTGATTCCAGGACTGAAACAACAAAATGTTCAGGATGAGCCAGAAACATCGTCATAGGAAATAGCAAGGAAGCTATCAAAGACTACAGGGTCAGGTCAAATGGACTAAGAGACCAACTAGAAGAGATACCCAGAGTTGGAGCAATTTGAAGTTTTAAAAGAAAAACATAGTAACTGCTATAGGTTGAAACACCTCAAATACATTTAAATCTAAAAGTTTATAATGACACTTTAAAAACTGGAGATCTCTGAATAATGAGAAAGTGGCATTAAGATTATATTATTCCCCCTCAGTGGTCATTAGGTACATTATTAGTCAGAGCTGCTAGAGGAGAAAGTTGTTAGTATATAGAAAATGTATATTAACTGGATAAACCCAGTAGGAATTACCCATTTTAAGACCAATGGGTAAAAATTATTTGAATATGGGTAATAAAATAAGGCTCTGCTGGGCTTCCCTAGTGGCGCAGAGGTTGAGAGTCCGCCTGCCGATGCAGGGGACGCGGGTTCATGCCCCGGTCCGGGAAGATCCCATATGCCGCGGAGCGGCTGGTCCCATGAGCCATGGCCGTTGAGCCTGCACATCCAGAGCCTGTGCTCCGCAACGGGAGAGGCCACAACAGTGAGAGGCCCGCGTACCGGAAAAAAATAAAATAAAATAAGGTTCTGCTGAAGGCATTGCATTGGGGGAATAAAACTAGAACTTTGGAAAAACAGAACACTTTTCTTGCCATTCACTGAAATTCTAGCATTCTAAATATAGTATAGCTATAAAGTAATATGCCTGATATTTTAAAGCAAATATACCTAAACAAGTATGATCAAATGAGTGGTGTATTTTGCAAAAGAATCCTCTTAGAACTACTCACATATATTCTATTACTCAAAATATTCCTTATATCTAGGATTTTTTTTAAAAAAACTATTTTCAGAATCTACAGGGTTTTTTAAAGACCTTTATTAACAGGTGCTTGCAGTTTACTGACTTTTTTGAAAAAAAAATCATGTGAACTTTTATTATATTATAAATTAAAAATAAGCTTCTTAAAATCTCAACTTGAACAAATATGAAACAATTTAAAAACGTTTAAAGGTGTATTGAGAAAAACCAGCCTTAAAAAAAAAAAAATGTTTGTCATCATCAAAGAGTCTTTAAGTAAAGAGATAGTAAAAACTCCAGCCTGCATAGGTAGTGCAGGTAATACTTCTAGCTATCTGGTCACGGGGCAAAGAGCAAGCACTTGAGGTCTTCAGCTCCACTCTCCTTCTTTTCTTATTGCTGAAACTTTACATTCATTTCTTCTTGTTCGATAGCTAAATCAGATGATGGTAGAGATGGGAAAAGTGCATTTACTCAGCCTCCAGCAAGACTAATTCTCAGCTGGTGCATCTGCTGCTTTCCTCTTTGCCATCTTGTACTTTAGGGTTTTCTGGGGGTCTGCATTGGTAATTGAAGCTACGTCCTTAACAACGTTGAGGTGACTGCTGACCTTAGTCTCATCTCCTTGATTTTCCCTAGCTCCTTCATTGTGGTCCTCTCTAGGCTGTCTTGGGTGAAGTAAGCCCTTGTGGAATGGTGGTCTATAAACCACATTACATACTCTGTCTCACTGGTCTACCTTGCTCTCTTGCACCCTGGTTGTCAGCACCTTCCATCACTTCTCCCTGCACAGTAGGGTTGGAATACTGTGGTCGACACCCGTAGGGTCTCCACGTAGTAAGATGGGCACAGTGGCCTGCTGTAGAGCCTGGCCTTTGGGACCACTCTCCGATCCCTCATTCTTTCTCCATTCTTATTATTCTGGTCATTCTGCTGTTAATTGTGTGGAGCACCCCTATTATGTGGACGGTATCTATCATGGTTACATCTGCTGCATATTTACTGCCTGGCACTAGAACACCAGGGCCTGGAACATTCACTGCTTCTACACCCTTTTCTCCTTTCAGCAACATCAAACTCCAAGTTTCTCCATCTCTTACACTGCAAAGGTGCCTCCTGGAGTTATTCTTCTTTAGGGCAGACTGGTATACAAATACATCTTCTTTGGTGTTATTCCTATTGAAAAAAATCACATCCGTTTCTTACGCTGAACCATTTTACTGTTCCAAAAACCTTCACTGTGATGAGTTTCTTGTCCCTGCAGGCAGGTGCTGCAGATGTGAAGCCACAGGGGCCACTGCTCCCCATGGTGCTGCTGGGCTGGGCCTCGGCCTGGATGCTTACGGTTGTAGTGATGGTGACTGGGGCCAGCTGAGGCAGCTGTGGCTCCTTGGGGAGATGGGGGTGCTACTCAGGGCTCCCCGGGGTCGGCTCTCCATTCCCACTACCAGCTGAACTCTACAGCATTTTAAATTATATTTTTGAAGGAGAACTGTCATCCCCAAGGGATTGATTTAATTTTGGAAAAAGAGAAAAGATTTGAAGCCATGCTTGCTGAATTAATAGGTGTCATAAAACCATCTTTCATCAAAAATACAGTTTAGCTCTAAAGTAATGAAACTGTTTCCCTGTGTCACTTAAAAACTGACCATGCAGGCAATTCCAAAAAAGAAATGCAATTAACTTGAAAAATGGTAGCATATTTTGAATATGTATATATCTTCCAAAAGAAACTAGCTAAAAAGGAAAATCATTTAAAATATTATAGCTTAAAAATAAAGCTTCCCTTTTTACAGAGCAAGTTGTTTATATAACCATATTTCAAAGGCACATTAAGTACATATTACTCAGAGGCTTTTATTTCTATAAAATTTTTATTTACAAATGTACTAGACATAAAAATATGTGTGATACAATAAAAGGAAATAATCAGGAGACCAGAAAAAACCAACTACATATAAACAGTTCCTCAAAAAGAAAAAAATGATGGAAATGGAGTGGAGTATCACAAAAGAAGAGATAACGTCTTGGTATGAAATGTACTATAGCAGCGGTCCCCAGCCTTTTTGGCACCAGGGACTGGTTTTGTGGAAGACAATTTTTCCACAGACCGGCAGGAAGGAGGTTTCTGGATGATTCAAGAGCATTACATTTATTGTGCACTTCATTTCTGTTATTATAACATGTATATATAATGAAATAATTATACAACTCACCATAATGCAGAATCAGTGGGAGCTCGTTTTCTTGCAACTAGATGGTCCCATCTGGGGGTGATTAGAGATAGTGACACCCGAGGTGTGTTGCTTACGTCCAGTCTACTCCGTGATCTCATTCTGCTTGCTGTCACTGCAGAAAACCCTGCTTCACACAGATAGGATGTTGGAAATGCAAGCAGGCTTTTCAGTGCTTTTGTGGCAGTCTCAGGATATTCTGCCTGACTTTAATCCAGACATATGGAGATTTGAAGTCATCTCAAACATACTTTTAAGGCCACTGTCATTTGCCATCTCAGGCAGTTGATCCGCTTCTAGCATGGACAAAGTCGATTCACCTGGCTTATTCACGAATAAGTGAATCTACTCCTTCCCAGTTCAGGGGTCTTTTGTGGTTGGGAAGTAATGCTCAAACTCTTTAAAGCTGAGATAGGTGATCATGCACCAGCTGGGAGCGAAAAGGCCCTGGTTCAGTCTATTTCAAAATCTCTGCTGATGTTTGAAACATGTCAAAAATCCCAATGTTCACTTGTTGCCCCCATAATTCCAGTTTGGCTTTGAATGCAGCCACTTTATCTGCCGACTTGAACACAGTTGTCATTCTCCCCTGCAGTGACAGATTTGAGTTCGTTGAGCAGGTTGAATATGTCACACAAGTAACCAAGTTTTGCGACCCATTCTGTGTCACTGAAATGTGCTGCCAGTGGTGACTGTTTTTCTAAAACAAATCTCTGGAGCAGCTTTCGGAACTCAAAAACTCTGGCCAGGTATCTCCCTTTAGAAAGCCATCTCACTTCTGTGTATAAGAGAAGATGTGTGTGCTCTGCGTCCATCTCCTCACAGAGCTGCACGAACAGACGTGAGTTAAGGCCATGTGCCTTAATGTGGTTGATAATTTTAATCCCATCCTGCAAAATGTTGTTAAGTTCAGTCGACATTTTTCATCTAGCCAGAACTTCTCTATGGATGACACAGTGCGTAGACACACATTCAGAAGCGACCTCTTTTGACCCAAGTAGTGAAACCAGAAAGCCATCCAGTCATGGCAGCCACTCTGTCCGTGCATATACGGACACAAAATGCCCAATTCAGTTTTCCTGATATGTAATCATTCAAAGACTGAATAGTTCTGCAGCTGTGGTGTTGGTTGGCAACAAAAGTGCACATAACATATCCTCATGCACATCCTCCTGAAAAATATATCGCACAAAAACAAGCACTGTTGCCTTGTCAACATCGGTAGACTCGTCAACCTGGATTGTGTACCACGGTGACTCATTAATCATCTCTAAAAATTGTGCCTCAATATCGTCTGCTATTTCATCAATTCATCTAGTTACGGTGCTAGCCGAAAGAGGAACATGTGCCACCTTTTGAACTGCAGCCTCTCCTAAAAGTTCACAACAAATGTCCTTAGCAGCAGGCAGGATCAACTCTTCACCAACAGTAAAGGGCTTCTTAGCTTTAGAAATGCGGTTAGCCACTAAGAACGATGCTCTCAGTGCAGACACATTTGATGAAGTGGCGGCCTTCAATAATTGCTTCTGCTCTTCATGTTCACGTTTTTTTCTTTTGAAAAACTCCAAAGTCTTGTCTTTTAATGCAGGGTGCTTGGTCTCCATGTGGCGAAGCAGTTTTGAAGGTTTCATGGATTTGCTGGATAGAGAGTCGCCACGTATTATACAAAGCGGGCTTGGAGAATGTGAATCACCTGTTGCAGTGAACCCGTAATTTAAGTAGGACTCTTGGTTTTTTCTTTTAAATGCAGCTTTCTTTTTGTTGGCATTCTTAGAGTCTTCTGCTCTCTCATCATTGGGTCTTTCTCCCTTTTCAAAGAAGCTCTCCAGCGACGTTTGTTTTTTACTCATTTTGGCTAGGGTTAGCTTGTGGGCTTACCAAAACTGTGACTGAGACAAGTGCACAGTGCAGGAAAGAGGCGTGGATGGAAGTGGTAAGTAAAGTAATGGGCGGGCCACGCATGGACTAAATTAAGTGTCGGATTCTGACTTAAAGCCCACCACCAGATGCAGCTGTATAATTGAAGTACATCGACTCACTTGCCACTCTAAAGCCTGCCACCGGATCCAGCTTAATTGTCACTTGCCACTCACCAATAGGGTTTTGATATAAGTCTGCAAGCAACTGATTTATTATGGTCTCTGTGCAGTCAAACCTCTCTGCTGATGATAATCTGTATTTGCAGCCGCTCCCCAGCACTAGCATCACTGCCTCAGCTCCACCTCAAATCATCAGGCATTAGAGTCTCATAAGGAGCACAAACCTAGATCCCTCGCATGTGCAGTTCACAGCAGTTCGTGCTCCTATGAGAACCTAATGCCACCACTGATTTGACAGGAGACGGAGCTCAGGCAGTAATGCAAGCAATGGGGAGCAGCTGTAAATACAGATGAAGCTTTGCTCGCTCATCCACCACTCACCTCCTGCTGTGTGGCCTGGTTCCTAACAGGCCACAGACCACTTCCGGTCTGTGGTACAGGGGTTGGGGACCCCTGTACTATAGAATGAAACAAGCAAAACTAAACTATACTTCATTTACAAAACATTTAATGCGGGCTTCCCAGGTGGCGCAGTGGTTGAGAGTCCGCCTGCCGATGCAGGGGACATGGGTTCGTGCCCCAATCCGGGAAGATCCCACATGCCACGGAGTGGCTAGGCCTGTGAGCCATGGCCACTGAGCCTGCGTGTCCAGAGCCTGTGCTCCACGACGGGAGAGGCCACACCATTGAGAGGCCCGCATACCGCAAAAAAAACAAAAAAAAAACCAAACAAAACAAAACAAAAAAAAACATTTAATGCTTCTCTTTGAATTCTGAAAGGACACTACTGTCTTCATTAAAGTTTTTTTCCTCCCACTTCAACTAATTGCCTAAGGTGTGATAATCAAGATTACTCATGACCTCCATGCTGCTAAATTCAGTAGACATTTTTCAGTCCTCAATTTACTCAACCTGTCAGCAGCATTTGAAAGTTAATCATTTCCTCTTCCTTTAGACTCATTACTCAGTCATCTTTTGTCTCTCAACTCACCTTATTGGTACCTAAATCCAGTCTTGGGGCTTTAAATCCTGTCTATATCCTGTCAACTTTAAACTTCTATCTCCAAACTACACTTCTCTCCTAAGCTCCAGACTTATCTCATTTCTCCATTTAGATGTCTAATAGGCATTTCAAATTTAACATGTCAAAAGCCAAACTCTTGATCTTCCTCCCCAAAACTTAGTCCTTCCAAGTCTTTCCCATCTCAGTAAATAACAAATCCATCAATTCAGTTATTCAAGCACTGGGTCACCTTTGAATCCTCTCTTGCTCCTTTACTCCATATTTATAGTGACAGAATATCCTACTCACTTTACTTCCAAAATACATCCAAAAGCTGTCCTCTTAGAGTTTTAGTTTAGGTATGCTTTATCAAAATCCAGTCAAGTCCCATTACTTTCCACTGCTATCAGCCTTGTGTAAACTACCATCGTCTTTCACCTAAATATTTGCAATAGCCTTCTAACTAGTCTCTCTATTGCCACTGATGCTTTTAATATTGATATCAGATCAATCCACTCAAGACTCTCCAAAGGCTTTCCCTCTCACTCAAGAGTAAAAAGCAAAGTCAGAACAATCATCTGCAAGTCTTTAATTGATACCTGAATTTATCTCCTACTACTCTCCCTCTGCCTCCCTCTATCCTAGTCACAAGGAAATACAGTCACAGTGTTTTTTAATCTACCAAGTCAGATCCTACCAATGCCCTTAAGACTTGCCCTCCCATTTGCCCTGAAAGCTCTTCCCCAGATGCACGTGGCTGGCATCAACTTCATCTCCTTGAGGTCTTTAGTAAAACCTCTTCTAATCACACTCTATTTTAAACTGCAGTCTACCACTTTCCCCGTTTTTTATCTACTTTATTTTTCACATTGTACTTATCACCATCTAGCACATTATATATATTTTTTTATTTTGTTTTGTTGTCTGTCTCCTCCCATGATAATGTACATCCTCTTTCCCCCCAATAAAGGCAGGAATTTTTTTTTTTGAAGTACAGTTGACTTATGTTATTTTCAGATGTACTTATAGTGTACTTATAATACAGTGACTTATAATAATTATAAGATGTACTTATAATATCGTGACTTATATTAGTCACTATGTTTAGTGACTGCTTCAATAGTTTTATATATTACACACTATACAAAGTTATTATAATACTATTTATAATATTCCTTGGGCTGTACATTACATCTATGTGACTTGTTTTATAACTGGTAGTGTGTACCTCTTAATCCCCTTGATATATTTCACCCATCCTCCCATCTTTCCTCCAGCAATCACTAGTTTGTTCTCTGTATCTGTGAATATGTTTCTATTTTGGTGTATTTGTTGATTTGTTTTTTAGTAAAAAGTAAAAAAATACAGTATTTGTCTTTCTCCGTCAAAGCAGCGATTCTTGTCTGTTTTATTCACTATCATATCCCTAACCCCTGAACACCTAGAATAACAATGCCAAAAAACAATATTTAATAGTAATATTTACTAAAAGAAAGAATGACTGAAAGAGTGAACGATTCTTATTCATATTCAGTCTCTACTGGCTTGCATTAATTTATTTTGTTTTTCCTTTTTATTATGTATTGAATATATGTTACCTTTGATTTGAAAAAGAGGTCTACAGCATAGGCTGTAGGGAAATTAAATAATACTTACATTTCAAAAAAAGAAAATGATTTAAAATTTGTTATTTTTTTTGTCTTGGCTATTGAATTTCAGTCAATATCATTATATCACAGACACTTTATAAAATATGGAAAGTCTGCAACCATATAGCTCCATTTATATCCCCTCCCCAGAACCTACTGTTAGAGTTGTCATATATATATTACATTTATATACATTATAAACCAAAAGGACAGTGTAGTAATGTTTTCTTTAATCAGTTTTGTTTATTTTAAAGAAAATAACAGAAAGGATATTTTATTTTTACCCATACAGTTAGCATTCCTAATGGTCTTCATTCATTCCTAATGATCCAACTTTCCTTCTCCAGTCTGTAATGTACATCTGGTAGCAACAAATTATCTTAATTTTCATTTATAAAACTTAAAGAATATATTCACTGAATGAAAAATTCTGGGTTGACAGGTTTTGCTCCAGCTCTATGGCTTCCCTGATTTCTAATGAGAAGTGTGCAGTTACTCAAATGATTCTTTACCTTATTTATGTCTAGTTTTTCTCTGCTTGCTTTCAAGATTTTCTCTTTCCTTTGGTTTTCTGCAGTTTTACTATAATATGCCTTCTGTGGTACTCCTTAAATTTATTTTGTTTGGAGTTTGCTGAGTTCCTTCAGTCTATAAATATAAGTTTTTCAACAAATTTGGGAAAGTTTCTACTATTATTTCCTCAAATATTTTTTCTGCCCCCTTCTCTCACACTTTTTTCAATTAAAAATTAATCAACAATCATATGAGAAAGAAGTGGAAATTTTTATTCAAGCCAAATTTGAGGATTATAACCCAGGAGACAGCCTCTTAGTGAGTTCTGAGAACAGCTCCCAAAAGGTAAAGGGGGGAAAGGTCAAGTATATATGACATTTTGGTGAAGAGGGTACATGCAACCAAACGCATATCTCAGTAGAAGGCTGATGCTAGTCATGAGGAACAGACTTTTAGTTAATGATTTTAGTGCTTTTCTAAGTATGGGAAAACGTATGAGTTTGGGTTCATAAAACCTTCTCCTGAAAATATCAAACTATCTGAAGGCCAGTTCTGCCAGTTTTCCCAGAGCACAGAGTGTCTCATTCCTGGTCTCTGCCCTGAACTCCTTTCAGGGTGTATTAAAAGTCAGCAACTGCAGTGGCTAACGACTTGATTCTTGTAGAACTGGATGGTGGGAAACATTATTTTCCAATCCCTTCCTTTTCAGTTTGGGAGGCATTTCTTAACGAATTTGTCCCATGGCGCTAAGAATACTCAGTCCCATGTCAGGCGAGGATTTTGTTGACAGGCCACCCAATGTGCTGTTACTGGACTAGGCCCTGTTAACAGTAGCCAAAAGCCTGTGGACCTCCTGTTTCACTAGTCTGTTATGGTCCAGGAAATGGTTCCCTCTTGTTGTTTTTTCCCATATCTAGAGTTATACTATTACCATCATTGATCTCATATGACTATATATTTGGTCAATCATTTCAAGTCGCCTAATAATCATTAATTTTATCTGAGGCTCAGTAACACATTTGGTAATACAAGGAACAATAATCTTGTAAAATAGGCAGAATACAAGTATTATAACTAGTAGCATTAATAAGGTCCTAAGTATTTAAGCTAAAAACTTCTATTAGGTGTGGCCCAGTATCTCCAGTCTGTTCTGCACCAATTGCTATCTTTAAGGGAAATGATATACTGGCATTGTATATAAAGTTCACCAAACATGTCTGCATGTACAAGGCAAGTAGTGGGTCATCATGACTCCTTACAGAATTGATAAAGGATTGTTATCTTCTAAGGAGTTATATGGCTGGCAATAGAAGGAGAAAAACTGATCTTTATGGCTGAGCAGGTATTTCTGCATTGGGAAGGTCTGGTTAATGCATAATGCAGATGCACAATGCACACCAGAAGGGAGAAAGGAGTCCAAAGGGCAGAGAAAAACCTTATGTTTAAATTTTTCTTGTCTTGCCTTCAAATGTAAATTTTTATTTCATCACTTTGCATATTAGATTTCAAGACTGTCCCATAAATCTCTTCAGTTCTTTCC
The DNA here is from genome assembly GCF_964270905.1 of Leucopleurus acutus. Classification (NCBI taxonomy): domain Eukaryota; kingdom Metazoa; phylum Chordata; class Mammalia; order Artiodactyla; family Delphinidae; genus Leucopleurus; species Leucopleurus acutus. The sequence continues at coordinate 11,039,956 of NC_139160.1, read as the reverse complement.
CCCCAATCTTTTCTATCTCTCTTCTAGTATTTCAATCTATATCCAAGTTCATTTATTTTTTGTTCATGTCCATTCTGCTAATAAGCAAACAGTGGATTTCTTTTTACTTTAAATATATATTTTTAGTTCCAAATTTTCCATTTGATTTTTTTTATTTTGTGGTTGATAATTCCCACCTGTTAATTCATTACAAGCAAATTTTTTTACACTGCTGATTATAAAAAGTCCCTTAAAGTCTTCATGTGATAATTAAACAATTCTACGTTATCTTGGAGGTGGCATGTGCCGATTTTCTCTTCCCTTGAGAATAAGTCACATTTTCCTAGCTCTTCATAGGATGAGTAATTTGTGATGATATGCTGGACATTTTGAATATTATCCTGTGGAGACTATATTCTGAAAAAATCCCGATGATTTTGTTTTGGGGGGTCGTTTTCTTGTTTAGATACAATTACAGATTGTCATGCCTTCTATGTGTGGTGTCTCAGATCTCAATTCAGTTCCTGAAGTCTTATTTACAATCTACTATCCGTTTGTCATGATCATACATGGTTTCATGGGTCGGCCATAGATTTTAACTGTGTTTTTTTAAAATATAGAATTCAGACCCTTTTCCGACTGCCTCTTTTCTGGGGGCCCATTAATCACCCTGTAGTGCTGATTGCCCTAGTGTTTGTTACCTTAATTTTTCTGGCTGGGAAGTTGGTACATCAAAATAGAAAAATGAGAAACTCAGCCCATGCTGACCACTTGTTCCATGTTTTGACTCCCCTCTAAAACACCCCTGCTTTTTATTCAGTCACCAAGGTCCTCAGGTGGATTTTTTTCAGCATGATGTCCAGAGTTTTTACATGGTTATTTATGGGAATATCAGTTTCTTAGGAGCTTTCCCTTCCATATGAGTTTTGGAAAATCTCCAAAGTGGATTTTTCGTTCTGGAGGTTGTTTTATACATTTTCTCTTATCAGTTAGGCTTTTATCCTAATATAATAAACTGTTAAAACATCATGATGCTATCATTTTCTTGAATGAAAGACAGAAGACAAAACTAAATACTGAAATATCTAGCAATGAAGACTAATTGCTTGACACATAGGTTATTTGATAATTAAGAAATCTCCAGTAATGATTATGAAATATCTAAACTTTGTTAAAATCTGTTCTGCAAGTTTATGTCAAAAGGCCACCTTATATATGACTTCATAATCTTGTAAACATTCAATAACTCCAACCAAATGGAGCTCCAAAATCAACTTAACTCGGAGTAAATTTTACTATACTACAGAAAGTTACACTGAGAAAGTCTGTTATTTTACAAATTTCTTCCAGACCTAATGAGTTATTTAACTGATTAGTGATATCTTTCCTCATTTGCCACTTACCAAAGATAACCAAATACAAAATATTCACTGACAAGTTACACTGCTCAAAACCACATAAAGAAAATTATTTAGCACTCTCATGATCCACAGGTCAAAATCACTTGAGACAGGCTTCACAGTATAGATATTCTGACGACATTATTTGGGGGAGAATTAATTTATTTTATTTATTTTAAAGCCCAGATGTTGACATGCGATCTACATTAAGCTCAGAACCACAGACAATACTGTCTGACCAATACAACTTTTTTATGCTGTCTCTTTTCTCCAGAGATTTTGAGGCAAAAAATATAAATACTGTGTTATTATATAACAACTAATGATGTAAGCTTCATTTGTAAAATTTCAACTAATTAATATGTCCTACATACCTTAAAAATTCCACTGTAACCCACTATCGCTTCACTGACGGGAAGTGACCTTGCCTCCTACTTTACCAAGAAAATTGAGACTAAAATGTGTGAACCACCTCAGCCTTTTTCCCTGTCATAACACAGTCTGATATTCATTTGCATCCTCTGCACCTTTCCTTCATTTTCTGAATTTCCAGAAATAACTTTTTAATGACAAAATTTTTGCAGATGCCTGTCCTGATAGTAATTGTACTTTTAAAATTTACAAGTTGAGAAAATACACATGCACCCATGGACTTACAGTCAACCTCCATTAACAATAAGGGGCCCAGCAGGCTATGCCTACAGACAGGGAACTTTCAAATCTTAATGAAATACATTTTCATGAAATGCCCAAAATTTAGAGGCATTTTCTTTTAAAAGTTCTGACTCTGATGTAGGTACTCTATTGTCTATGTTAGGATTCAAGGAATAGATTTTTCATCACTTGGGTACTTGTGTACAAACAAGGTGACACAGAGTTACTACTTATTTTCACTGTTGGTATAAAAGAACGTGATAAGAAAGAGCCATATGACAAATTGCTAAGTTTGCAAAGTGGTTCAGAACAATGTTTGCGCCTTTCTGAATGGAGAATTATATAACTGCTTATGTTTAACCCTTTTTCCTTTTTGCTGCCAAGAAGCTGCCACCAATTCTGAAATTTCACTATAGCAATCATACTGGATTTATGATTTGCACATCTGTATTTTCTTGATTTTCTACCTTTATTTATATTTCATTGGTTTGTCACTCTACTTAACATCACTCTGTTAGTGCTTGAAGAAAGCAACTTCACATATTAATATGGAACAAGGCAAAGAAGTATGAAAGGAAGGCAAGTTGCGTATTAGCCCAAATATCTGAATTACAGAAACATTTCCATGCAAAGCCAACACATGGCCGAACTAGGACTCAAACCCAATAAAAGGACCCATGAAAGAAAAAGTGGCTGTACAAGCGTAAATTCATTTCTAGGGATAGTAAAACAAATAAAATGATATGGACAAAAGATGGTAGTAAATACTGTCACCTTGACATAAAAATGACAGCACTATTGTCATTCAATATTATTATGGTTATTAAAATCATTGGGAACAGAAATATCTTTTAATAAGGGTAAATTCAAACTGTTACTTATATGTCCAATATAGAACATAAAAATTTAAAAAGAAATGTTAATCCAAAAATCCAAAGGCAAAGAAGAAATATTTTTAATGTTTAGTACTCCTTTTCTATAACACAATCTTCACATTGATTATTTAAACAGTAATTTAAAAAAAAAAAAAAAAAACTCTTACATGAAAGACACGTGCTTCTTCAGAAATACAAATACTTTGACTTACACTTTAGAATTCTCTCTCAGCTCCAAACAGCTTGGGATATCACAATTCCTAATGTGACTTAAACAAAACTCACATATTTCCCCAGCCAGGTGTACTGCCCATTAAGAACTAATTCATATATGTGAACGTAATATCTTGCTTAAATATATCTTTGTTTTTAAAGTCAAAAAACCAGAAGAATATGATAAATCACATTAAATAATTAGTTTTGCAAAATTAGGATATGCACTACTGTACCCACTTCCTTGCCTACTGCAAAGGACAAACAAGAATAGAAGCTAAAACTGAATAATTTCAGCTACATGTAATATTTTACATCATTTTCCTTCTAAATAATTAACTATTCTTTTCGAGTTATTTCTAACATTTCAATTGTTCATAATATAATTTATATATTTCAAAATTTGAGATTTCAAATACCACATTAAGCAATATGGTTTTATAAAATTTATTATTTCAGAATTATGTCAAGAAAAGCCACAGCTTCAACATTAGAAAACATTCTAAAGAATAAAAGAAGTTCATGAAGGGAAAATACTTAAAAAGTGAAAAAGCACCTTTGAAACAAAATGAAACATAATAATAACTCAGTTCCAAAATAAAGAGATGACTTTTAAACCACATTGAAGAAAGTCTATCACTATATATTATATTGTATCACATTTCACACCTAAAACTTTCCATAGAATTTATAATAAGATGGTTTTACTACCTTATATCCAGGTCCTAACTGATGAATTGCAAATATCTGTGCAGGGTTGAGGGCTTCACTGAACACATACACGGCACCAAGTTGACCACAGAATACCCTATTTGCATCAGCAGTTTCTGAAGATCCGAGAAAGCACTTGTCATAGCTCTAGTTTTAAAAAGTCATAAAAAAATCAAATGTTTTATTTTGTAATGACAAAATATTTAAGGACACCTGCCTTCATTATCAGGAATACCATAAAGCATAACAATAATAACAAAAGAAAGCAACAATTAAGACTCTATGGAATATTTAAATAATAAAAACCAACTAAAGATTTTTTAGGGAAAGTTAATCAGTTAAATGTTTCATATTTATGGGCAAGCAAACAAACAATAACCACCTACTCAATAATCGCCTGACCAACTCTCCAAGTTCTATGGTTAAAAGCAAAAGGGCTTATAACTATTTATTTACAAAAGTAAAATAAATTTTAAAACTGTAATTATTTGTAATTGTCCATAGATAGTCATCTGAATCAACATAATGACTATTCCAAATTTAACCATAAACACACTGGACTGAATTTTAAAAGTTCTACCTAATTTCTCCACTATGGATACATTTCTCTATTTCTCTACACTAAGTTAAGGACACAAAGAAAAATCACTTCCTTCTCTTACATGAGTAGGAACTATGCAGAATCAGATAAACAATAATCACCAAAATCTGCTGACTAAAGCAGATGGTACAGTGCTCTCCATCTGGGGAGTTCAGCACCTAAGAAACCGCAATTAACAAGACCCTTCCCACCTCTACTTCTTAAATCTCACCTAATACGTGGCCCCACCTATCCAGACCAGTGAAAGCAGTCACTGTTCAGTTCAGTCCTCCCAACCTCACAGGTTATTCTACACTGGAATATGATAAGCAAGACATTATATATGTATGGAATCCCTTTGGTGCCTCAGTAAAATAACCAAAAAATTGTGAATGAGGTAGAAAGAAAGACACTCCTCATAAAATACCCAATCTTTAATTAAAAGTATAGGAAATTAAGAACTGACTGCATAATGTATGTGTGTATATGTGTTATTGTCCAGGCCTCTCCATTTCTTGGAATATTGCAAATAAGTGAAAAATCAGTCTTTTCTCCCTTTCTCTTTTTAAATATGACTACAGAGTCATGACAGTCAACAAAATCACTCTGCAATAGAAAAGACTGTCCCCTTTGGAGGGCAAATATGAAGCAGAATTTCATGTGAATATTCTAATTCTGAAAAAAATCATTCTCATAAATATTTATTGACTGTGACCCAACTATGAGTTTCTAGGACAGAACAAGCAAACTGTTTCTGTAAAGGAACAGACAGTAAATATTTCAAACTCTGCAATCTCTAACTCGTTTCATCACAGATTCTTCTTTGATTTTTGTTTTATTTGAGTCTTTAAAAAAAAAAAAAACCTTTAAAAAAATGTAAAAACCAAGATAAACTTTCTACTTCTGCCTCAAAGCTTTTGCACTCACTGCTTCCACTGAATGGGATATTTCCTCCAAATATTCACATGGCTTTCTCCCTCCACTCTTCTCACTAAGACCATCTCTGGACCATCTGGCTTCTCCCTTCCCTATACCTACACTTTTATATTTGTTCCCACTTAGTTTTTCTCCACAGTATTTATCACCATTTATCTAGTAAATAATAGTCACATGTTATACTTATTCGTTCTGTTTAAGGTCTTGCTTTCCCATCAAAATAAGGTATAAAGACACAACTTTCAATGCTTGAGATTCTGAAAAGAATAGAATACTGCATTTATATTTTTGATCTAATAATAATTTGGCCAAGCAATTTTCCTTTTTTTTTGTATCATTAATCATATCTTTTAGCAATTTAATTATACTAAATTAAACCAAGAGTTCACTTAATAGAAAAAAATTTCTAAGTAAAAGTATTGTTTCTACCAAACTATTTTATTATTCAATTCATGCTATAAACAGTGATAGATCAAACACTCAAATACATTAAAATACAGATAAATAAAAACTTACATCATTTGTGTTAACATGCCAAGCCATATCACCGTAGGACACCAGCTGTCCATTAACATAACACCGAATTTCACTGTTCCTCCATCGATTGTAAATGTGCACAATGCTGATCATGTACCACTTAAATGAAAAAAAATTAGGATATCAATATGTAATGTTTAGTTATTACTGTTTAAAGGCAACCATAACATTTATCCCACACTACAAAAAATTGCTTGAAGGAATATTAATGATCATGCACTAGCATTTTTTCAAATTCCCTTTCCCATTTCTCACTTTACAGGTGAAAAAAATGACTCATAAAGAATAAATATGTGATGGAGACGGAGCAAGAACGCTTTCAGCTCTGGACTGACATCCTTCCACTATACCAAGATCCAAAAATTGTGGAAGTACAATTATATTTATGCTCATTCATTTAATAACATTTGCATTGCACCAGGCACTGCAAATACCCAGTTTTTACAGACAGACCATAGGTTCAAACTCTTCTGGAATTTATGGAGCAGTGGAAGAGCCATACAATAGACAAGTAAACAAATACAGAATTAAAAATCATGATGATTACTGTGGGGAAATAAGAACAGTGTAAACTGAGAAAGAATAACCTAGGATTCTACTTTGGATTGAACGGTCAGGAGAAATCTGTCAAGGAAAAAAAAATTTAACATTTATAATAAGATTTAGATAATTTCAATTCCACAATTTAGAATTATTAAATCCAGGAATAATTATATTTAACTTAATAATGTGTGACTATTAATTAAGAATCAAGGAATGAGTTTATACTCAGCTCTCATTTTATAGTTACCAGTGTCAACAAAAAGCATTTTAAAGTCTATTTTCATATGAGATGATTTAAGTTCTATAACAATTTGTGGATCTAATCCTTGGCCTCTTTGGAGTTAATAGCCTAATGCAGATAATATAGAAATATTATTTCTAAACTACAGAAAAATACAAATGATTTATAGATATTTAAACAATTATGCTTTCATCAGTTAAGAGAGATTTAGACTAGTTTTCCCCAAAAACATAAAAATATAAAGTACAAAGTTTGTTCTTCAGATTAGTTAAAAGCACTATTCAATTTATTTCATACATATTATGCATAATATAAAGCCATAAGAGTAATTCTTAACCACTAAAATATTAATCATTTCAAGGTATCTGAAATACTTTGAACAAAATTCAATTTTATTCATTTTGATTTAGAAAATAAAAATAGTGCACTGAACAACTCACAGAAGACAGTAATACAAGCAACACTTTTCCTCAATTACATAAAAAAAAGTCAGGTCAAACCATTTAACCCCTAAAACATGTCTGTTTTAAAGTTGTTTTATTCTAGATCATCCTTAATTTACTGCAAACTGAGGCTTTCACCTGACCTGAAAGCAACATATATGTTGGCCCTGATTAAAATTAGAAGACAATCTTCAAAGTTGGTCATTTAGTGACTCATGTTTCTAAATATTATAAAATTATCAAGAAACTGAGCTTAAAATAAATTTAAGAAAAATCTTATAGAAGTTTACATGTATAAGAATTAAAATTTACCTCTCTAACACTCATTGAGTTTAAAAAGTTTCAACCAGAATGCTATCTGGGTAAAACAGGAGATACAATCTTTATATTTTGGAATAAATTTTTTAGAAATTTTAAATGTCTAAATACAACAGACATAAATAAATATCTATTAATAGAAAGGGATTTTCTGTTGCCCAAAGACAATTTTAATATATGAAAATTATGAAAAACTGTTCCTAATACATATCTGACACCCATAAATAAGATACCACGGACTATATTTCTATTTATTTTTTATCTACTATTTCTTCATTACGAGATTTTTTTCTGACAAAATTGATATTATTTACTCCTCAAAGTCGTTCATTCAAAGAATTTACTGTGGGCCTACTTCATGGCAAGTGTCCCCCAGATCGTAGGCACATAAAGAAATGTAACATATACAGCCTAAAGGAGGTTTCATTAGAGAAACAAACATGAAAACAACTATAAAACAATGGATAATATCTAAATTACACACATGGGAGCAAAAGAAGTAATGACTAACTGAGGGTAGGCAGAAAGGAAAGACAGAGAAGGAAGGCTAACAGAGAAGAGTTCACTAAAAGAGTAAAATAAAGCTTAAGACTAAACTTGAAGGATGAATAGAACAGTTGAGTAAACAAGGGGGAAACATTCCAGGCAGAAGAAACTTAATATGGTACATGGAGCACAGTGGTTTGACAAAACTTTTCTCAGTGTTCAGGTGTGGCAGGCAAAATAGACAAAGACCAGATCATAAAGAGACCCATAGTTCACCTTTTGTAATCGGCCTTTACTTTTTGCATAATGTGGTATAACTAAAGAATTTTGAGCAGGAAAGTGAAATGATCATCTCCATAGTTTAGGAACATAACTGGCAGCAGTAAGGAAGTGGGGCAGTTAGGCAAGTGTGGATGAAGATAAATGAATATCACAGCAAAAATCCAGGTAAGAAAACCATAGGAGCCTACACTAAGACAAAGGCATTGGTAATATTAAAAAGCGGGGACAGGAACTAATTAACAGAACTGACTGGAACTGCTAATATAGAAAAAGGGAGTCTAAGATTGTTTCCAATTTTTCACTTAAAAGGGTAGTGGTACCATCAACTTAAGATAATATAGTTATCCAGTTATTAGCCAGATAATTAAGTTTGGAGTTATAAACAGAGTTTGCTTTTGGTCATAACACTAACATTAAAGGTTAAATGGGTGAATAAATGAATACACAATTTAATGAATATATCGATCTCAGAACGAACAATACTTATTTATAGGAAAATTAACCTTTCTATTCTCTTTCCTTAGTAAATCAAGATATACTCTACAGATAACAGACAAATGTCTTTTTAAATCAAAAGAGCCCAAGTTTTGACTTGATATTTTTTGACTAAAGGGAACAGGAGTAAACTTGGAGACTATATATGCATACTGATACTATACATGTATGCTGAGGTCTACATTTAGTTTGAAACTCAAAAATAGATCTATAAAAGAAATACAACAACAGGAACAAGAAAAAAGGATGCATATTAAGAATTCATCAGAAAAATGTAATATGATATTTATACAAATATCAATTGTAGCTAACATGTATTGAGTAAATTTACTACATAGTAGGTAATCTGCTAATTGTTTACATTCACTTTCACAAGGTCAAACATCTGGTTAAGTGGTACCACTAGGAAAGCACTTTTTGATAGTCTAGCTAAACCCCTTATTAGGCAGGATAACAACTTAGCTAGGGTATACCCTTTAAAAACTAAAGAAAGGGAAAAAATAAAAAATGGAATTATCTCGAATAATGAAACAGTAAAATCAAATACTAATGATTTTCAAGATTTATAAAAATCTTTACAGAAGGCCTTTCAAAACCCATATCACTCCCTGATCCTGCTCCTAACAAGATATATACAGAGAGAGAGACCTATTACAACTGGGAATGCATTTTTCAAAGGGGAAAAATGTAAAGACAGAGAGAGAAAGAGAGGGAGAGGGAGAGAACAAAGAGGTTAAATTGCTTTTTATTAGTTAATGGCAATTTTATTTGATCCTTAACTTGACGCTAAGTTTTCTTATTTATACTCTTTAAACCACTGTTTCTTAAACTTGTCCGATGAGAAAAATCACCTAAAGCATTTGTTAAAAACTCATATTCCTGACATGAAAATGATAATTCCACGAATCTGTATTTCTAACAAGCTTCCACTAAAATTCTAAATAATTTGGCACATCTGGCAAACTCTGTCTGGGTAGCCTCCCAAATCTAATAAATCAGAATTTCTAGAGGAGAGGCAATGAGATTTATATGAAAAAAAGTGGGATTTGTATCAAGAAAATATAACTCCCATTCTAATGTATAAATTTATTTAGAATCATTACTTCTAAGTTATTTTCTAAGTATATATTAATGAATTATTGTTAAATTGACGTTCTTTAATAGAAATAATTATTAAACTATCCCTTACATAAGAGAAAGATTTTTATTAGACTCATGTAAAATTAAAAATATATATTTGAAAACCCCATCCAAAATAATATTTTCTTCAGTATGTGGCACAATACACATGGGATCATAAGCAAACAAGAAAACAAACAAAAAAGAAAGAAAAAGAAATGAAGCATTCTCACCACCTTATATGGGCTCATCAAATCTGTTATGGTTGTTCCTGTGGATAAGGAGTAGAGTATGCCCTGAAGAAGGTGAACAAAATCACTGCTCTATATCCAAGAAAGACCCTTGAATCTGGAAGGGGGACCAGGCCTTAAACATGTGGGAAGGAGAACTATACTTCTTATTTTTTTTATACAGCAGGTTCTTATTAGTTATCCATCTTATACATATTAGTATATATATGGAGAACTATACTTCTGTCCCTTGTTTTTTTAGACTCTGGACTTTCAAATGTTTCGTTACTGTGACACGAAGATGGAGTCCAGTAAACAAAAGAAAGATCTCTCTAGTAAACCCCAGCTGATAATGAGTGAATTATATCTATATATCTAATGATACAGTTGCATGTTTCTCTGCATTTTCTCTTGTTATTCTTTACCTTTAAACAGACTTTTAAAAGTACATTTCAACTTGGTCTCTGAATATCCATATTCTAGCGGATATTAAGCAAAGGTATATTTCATGGGTCTAAACATTAACAGGAGAGCAACATCCCTCTCCTTGAAGCCATCATTACTTAAGAAGCTGAATTTAGTGAAACCTTCAATCTCAGGAAACAAGATTCAGGCTGCTAGGATCAGCTGAATCTCCCTTAAGAAAAGTCTCTCTGTATTACCAAACCTGGAGGTTTAACATTAGACTTAGAAAGGGAGTTCATCATCTATAAATCCATAGTGGAGGACAGCATACACACACATACACTAACCAGTTACTCTGAAGTTTGAATCCCTAGTCTAAAAACTGGTTCTGTTACCTAAACCAAGTAAGGTTAGAGGAAGAAGGAGGAAGAAGAATAAGAAAAGAGAGAGGAGGGAGAGGAGAAGAAGGGGACAGAAAAGGGAGATGAAAAGGATGAGCAAAAGAGAAGGAGGAGGAGGTAAAGGAGGAAAGGGAGAGAAGAAGGTAGAATTATAATTAGAGTAACATAATTCCTCAGATCTACAATTAAAGTCACAAAGCTCATATAAAAGTTTGCCTTGGAATAATCTTTGAATGAATAATGATTGTTGAAATACTTTAATATTGTTTTCATAGATGTGCAGAAAATTTAAAAGATACTGCATGATTTCTATATATTATGTAGTACATTTACATATTATACACAAATTATATATAATAATATATTATAAATAAATTATATATAATATATACCAAAATTTTAGGATCAGAATGAAGATCTAAGAATGTGGCAGTTGTTGGCATTCGAAGTAACTGTGTTTTCCATTAAACCAGTGCAAAACACTTTTTCAAAAAGCATAAAATCTCTCTTAATGGTCATGGATATTGCTCTATTCTCTACAATTCCAAAAATTAATTTAGCTTTGCAATATGCATTATTATGCTGGAAGAACAACAAAAAAGGCTAGTAAGCTTTAGATTTTAAATGTGTATAACATAGCAACAACCTAAATTACTCAGTCTTTATTGCCATGACTACTTTTCTTCTTACTTCCACATGGAAAAGGTTCTTGGGATACTTACCTACAAAAAAGCACTGACCACAACAAGGCATGCCCTTTTTCTCACTGTATCAATAGTAATACCCCATTTATTTCATACTACGGGGAAATAAACTGCTCAATATAAATTAGCTGTCCAAATAAATGTAACTTACTCCTTTAGGAAAGAAAACGGTTTTTGGTTGTTAAAGTCATATTTTACTTATTTATCTAACATGTATCATTGACAGTCTACCAAGTTCAATACTCTGTATTAGGCATATGAGGAAATACAAAATTGAATCTAACACATAGCTTAGTCTCAATAGTTACTAAATAATGCACATATAAATGAATAATAAAGGTTTAAAAGAAATAACAGCCATAAGAAATACTGAAATAATATGCTGAACGAGAGACTGTATCTGGGGAGCAAAGCAAGGCAAATCAGGGACAGATTCCACGGAAATCTTATGTGAAATGGAACATAACAATGGGGTGGGATTTAAGACCTAGAGCTGAGAGTAAGGGGACAAGTAAATGTATTTCAGGCCAGAGACCGAACATTTGAAAAGGAAAAGATAAAAAAGTGAAGCATGTATATCAGCTCAGTTTTGCCAAAATAAAAGGTTTAAGTAAAAAGTTGAAAATAAAATCCAAATCATGAAAGACTAGGCTAAAATTTTTAATTTATTCTGTAGTAAGTAAGAAGTAAATGATTGGTTTGAACAGTGAAATAATATGATCAGGAATATAAATCAGGAGGAGGAAGAGAAGGAGACAGAGGATCCAAGATAAAAAGAGAGCAATATGAAGAATTTAAGCAACATGTAAAGAATTTTATAAAGGTGAAAGCTATATTTCAGCAATACTAAGTACAGGACTTGGAAATTTAACTGACTGATACAAAGATCAAAGAGGGGCTGAAGCTGACTCAAGTCCCCACTACTATGAAGACAGTAGCCTCTTAATCAAAACAGAGGACTTGGGCTTCTCTGGTGGCGCAGTGGTTGAGAGTCCGCCTGCCGATGCAGGGGACACGGGCTCATGCCCCGGTCCGGGAAGATCCCACATGCCACAGAGCGGCTGGGCCCGTGCGCCATGGCCGCTGAGCCTGCGCGTCCGGAGCCTGTGCTCCGCGACTGGAGAGGCCACAACAGTGAGAGGCCCGCGTACCGCAAAAAAAAACAACACAAAAAAAACAACAGAGGACTTAAGAACATAAATGATATGGGACTGGGATGGCAAATTCAATGTTACACATTCTGAGGCTGCGGGGCCAGAAAGACATTCACTTGGCCATATCTCATAGGGAGATGAGAATATAAGAATAAAGTTCTGGAAATAGGAATAGAGGAGGAAAGCTATCATAAAACTGAATAAAAATTCCCGAAAAAACATAAGCTTCACAAAAGCAAGGATGCTGTCTGTTTTGTTCACTGTCATATCTCCTGTGCCTACAACAGTGTCTGGCACTCAGTAAACACATATTGAATGTTCACTGAAAGAATGCCATACAACAGATCACAGCAAGAGAGAGAACGAGAGAGGTCAGGAGCCTGATCTTTTTATGTCAAAAGTCAGATATAAAAGTAGAAAGAAAATGCAGATAAGGATAAGAGGAAAGCAGTAGGAGTCACGATAAAACCAATAAAAGAGAATATTACAGAAGTCATAATAGGTGAGTTTTAAGAGAGTGGGAATGGTGAATTGTGTCATTCTCAATAGATAATTTACTTATACCTACCTTGCGTGGTTGAAAATCATACTTCACACAGTGCTGAAAACCTTTTCCTTTGGACTTCAGTGATGTGACTATCAGGCAATTACCAACGAAATGAGCAGAGTAACCAACTCCTTTGCTAGTACGAAAACTGCAAAGAAAACTGAGAATAGTGTAATATCCTCTGTGACAAAGAACAATATATCTAAAGATTAGTATTATACAAATAATATAAAACATAATTATAAAAATAAAACTTACATCCCTATAGAGTAGATGGGGTATTACATGTACCAAATAAAGACTAAAACATGAAAAGTTTAGAACAACTAAAAGAAGGCATTTAAATTGGGAAAATAGAAGACTATAGAACCTTTTAACATTTCAATTTAAAATATCACAAATACATAAAAACAAATTAATAGCCAACAAAAGCCTACCAAGTAGATTTCATATACCTTCAATGACCACCTGGAATTAACAAATACAGAAATCATGTACACAGTTAACGTTTTCAAAATCAACTGGCTCTTTAGTTCTACTATATCTTTGAAAACAGCTTACAACTTTGCCAAAAAAAAAAAGTCATGGCCAATTTTGATAAATAACATAGGTAATCAAGCAAAGGAATACATTTTCACTCAAAAAAAGAAACAAGATGTGAGTATGAAATATAGTTATTTTCTTCTAGAGGAGCACTCCTCCAGCTGTGAATTCAATCACAATATATATTAAAAAAAAAAAAAAGAACAAAACCTGTAAATGTTTTGACAAATGACAGTATTATTGAAATAAAAATATGATCTCCCAAAATGACCTTTCTTTTTTTTTTTAAATGTACACAACATATGATCTTGTGTAAATGGTATCATATCTTGTATGGCACAGTGAGCATTTAGAGATGACTTTTTTTGGGGCTGTGTTGGGTCTTCGTTGCTGCATGCGGGCTTTCTCTAGTTGCAGCGAGCAGGGGCTACTCTTCGTTGTGGTGTGCAGGCTTCTCATTGCAGTGGCTTCTCTTGTGGCGGAGCACGGGCTCTAGGCACCTGGGCTTCAGTAGTTGTGGCTCGTGGGCTCTAGAGCACAGGCTCAGTAGTTGCGGCACACAGGCTTAGTTGCTCTGTGGCATATGGGATCTTCCTGGACCAGAGATGGAGCCCGTGTCCCCTGCATTGGCAGGAGGATTCTTAACCACTGCGCCACCAGAGAAGCCCCCAAAATGACCTTTCTGAAGTTCATCCCCATTTATGTTTGGAAGTTCAGATGCTTGTTAAAACTCTCTCATTACTATCCATATATAATCTTTTGTAATAGAGTTTACAAGTTATTAATAGCTCACATTTTTCTACACTCACATTTCTGAACAGTCATTGTACAAAAAGCACTTTAAATATTATGCTACCATTAAATCCTGTGTGATATGTACCATTATTATCCTCATTTTACAGTTGAAGACACCAAAGCACAGGATAAACTGTAAATGGTAAAGGCAGAACTTAAACTCAGGCAATCTTATTTCAGAGCACTGCAAGTATAAAATGAGGCAATACATGTAAGCACTTATAATGCCTAGTACATATAGTAAGATAACAAACGAAACTTTGATGTTCTTATTACTTGGCATTATTGGTAAACTAAAATCATCACGTTCTGAGTCCTTACAGGTCAACCCATTGTGGGGTTGATGAACCCATTCTGTTAGTTATCTACCAAATAACTAATCTTATCTAATTATAACTTCTCACATGGTTACCAAAATCAATATTTTTAAAGCATACCTTAATTATGCTCACAGAACCATGTTAAGTCAAAAAACAAAGTGAATGAAATCTGGTAGGAGTTTGTTGTTGTTGTTTTGGTTTTTTTTTTTTTTTTTACTAAGAACACACAATTGAACTATGCAGACTGGAGATAGGAGGTCTGTAACCCTTGACTCTTAAAATGTAATTGAGGGAAAAAATAGTGAGGCAGGTTGCCTAGAATCAACAGCAAAAAATGAATAAAATAAACTGACATAACTGTATCTTTGTAGTTTTAATATATATTTATTTATTTACTTATTTTATTTAATATGTTGCCTTGACACTTGACACTGTTCCATATTTACAAGATTGAAATGCTTAAGACAAAAGTACTAAAATTAAATATATTACTTACCAATAAAGATAAGGTTTATCCTTATCAACATTAATGTTATTTAATGGATCCATACGAAACCAAGTGTTTAGGGTGAAGCCATTCTGATAAGGCCACTTTGCAATAGGAGGCAATGCAATTGCCTACAAGGTAATGGAAAAAGATACAAAAGTATCAGTTAAAGAAAATGTAATAGTAACTAAGGTCAAGTATGGCTTCCACAGATTAAAAAACAATGAAGGTATAAATATCAAAGAATCATGGACAAATATAAAAATAGAAACTATTATATTAAGATAATCTATTAATATTGTTTGTTGACTCTAGAAGCATTATTTTCAAATATTCAATGAATCAAGTTTCATATCTAAGTTACGTAGTATGGTTCAGACTGTATTCCAAGAAGTCCACCTCCAAGTTCACCAATATACAGTCCCTTATACATATGCTCCAGAATTTTCAGTTTTCTATAGTTTATGTTAGGTTTTCAGTAATATTTCACTTGATTAAAGAAAGCTGAATTTTCAAATCCAAAAGCAATAAAGAAGTTAATGGAATAAATACTGAAGAAATATAAGTATTAAGAAATAATATTAATACTAAAGCAAGAGATTTATCATTCAGAAACTGAACCATTGAAATTTATGACCAAAAACGATTCAAATCCACTCACAAGTAGGAAAGGAATAATATAGTATTCAGTAGGTAATAGTAATAAAAAAATCTAGACATTCTAAGGAAAAAATGAGAAAGTGGTATATTACTTGACTTGAAGTCAAAAAACATCTGAGTGGATTTACTTATCTTTCTATGAGATATCTAAATTCCTTCACATAAAAGATAAGTACCCTTTATGATTTTTTTAAAATTTATTTATTTTATTTTTGGCTGTGTTGGGTCTTCATTGCTGAGCGCAGGCTTTCTCTAGTTGCGGCGAGTGGGGGCTACTCTTGGTTGTGGTGCGTGGGCTTCTCATTGCAGTGGTTTCTCTTGTTGCAGAGCACGGGCTCTAGGTGTGAGGGCTTCAGTAGTTGTGGTGCAAGGGCTCTAGAGCGCAGGCTCAGTAGTTGTGGCGCACGGGCTTAGCTGTTCCGCGGCATGTGGGATCTTCCCGGACCAGGGCTCGAACCCGTGTCCCCTGCATTGGCGGGCAGATTCTTAACCACCGCGCCATGAGGGAAGCCCCCGTTTATGATTTTATAACTGATCTGTTCCTCCAAACAGATCCTTCATATTGCTGATAATGACCTTACTCAAATATAACATATAGCTTCCATATAAAAATCCTCTGCATATAAAATAAAGTTTAAATTTCTTCAGGTTATACAAGGCTGTTCACACACACTGTGGCTCCAACAAACCCTTTCAATCTTATTCTCTTCTTGGACCTTACCCCACTTTCCAAAGTATATCTAAACACAGCAGCTGTTCCACCTGTTCTGTTACAGCTCCCCTTTTTGTACATGATGCTACTTCTGTGCAAAACACTTCCTCCAACAAGATCCCAATTACCCTCAATACCAGGCTAATATCTCCTTCTCCTGTGAAGCTTTCCTGGACTTCACCCCAGTCTAGTTTCTCTTTTCACTGTTTTTCCATAGCACTTAGTACCTAAATCTACAATAGCTTATTCTAACAAGTTGCTTTTGTGTCTACCAATGAGTTCCCAAAGAGTAAGAAATATAGTTTATACTTCCAGCATTGAGACTTAAGACATAGAAAATAATCAATATGTGATCAATGAAAAATCTCAAAGTGGCAAAGCGCCTGCTGCATAAATAAAAACAAAACGAAAACACACACAAAGAAACACATAAACACACATACCATTTCAAATGAAGACTCAAACCCTAACAATGAATAAAAATTTTCCTATACAATGTCCTTTCAGATTTTAATATTTAAGCAATTAGTCCAGGCATTTTAATTGTCAATACAGCCTTTTTTCGACTTTTTAAAAAGGGATATATTTTACTTTGTTTTTTTGTTTGCTAGCAAAATGCAATTCTTGCCAAGTTTACTGCTGGTTAATACATCCATAAGTTTCACTAAACTAGACTTCACTTACTATAGATGCTTCAGAGTACCAAGGTAAACAGGAGAAATATTTATTGAGGACATTGAAAAGTAAAGTGATTCTATAGAATTATAATAATAGCTTAACAAATATATTAATTTGCTCATAATGCCTGTGGAACACAATTGGAACAGGGTCAGATTCATGGTTTCCAACCTCTGGCCACAACCAGCATACCCAAGTGCCCTTTCATACCAGACACGGCAGTCCATGACAGCACTATCATAGCGGCGTTAATAAGCACGCAGAGTGCGGCCCATTCCTTCTCTTTTCCCCCATTACTCCACATGCCCAAGAGATCTCTTACTTCCAACCAGTGGCCCTAGCACTTTCTATATCATCAGTCTTATCATCTGGTCTACTGAGCCCTATATTGGAACTTATACGCTACATTAAACTAAGAGATACAGGAAAGAATTTGAGACAAGCTGTTCTTCAAGTTTTCCAGAACTACACTTCCACCATAGTAGGACTGAGAGAGTCCTAAATCACATTCAGTTGCAAACACTAGTGAACCAAAATACAACAGAAAAAAGAAAAAAATCTCACAAAAGGAAAAGCTAATAAGCTTGAGTGATAATGAAATAATAATAGTCTTTGGTCTTGCTACAACTGGTATGAAACACCTGAGAGGCTCTAAGACTGCATTTTTCTCAGTTTCATTGTGGACTTCTAAAAATTTCATAGATAAGGATCTTTATTATGGCCAATCTCTTCAACAAGATAGTTACCTCTACTCAAGGACATTCTCTTAAAATTATTTTTTTTTATTACGTATGTATTTTAAATTTATTATTATTTTTTTTTTTACTGAAGTATAGTCTTCAATATGTAATAGCTAGAAAAAATGTTTTAGGGACCTGAACTCTCCCATTTCTAGAGGGTATGCCTCAACTTCCTGCTCCTACTTACCTACCAACCAGCTCCTTCTTACAGTGCACATTGTATTTCTAGCCTTTTTCAACTCTTTAACTGATGCATACACTCTCCCTTAAGGCACAAAAGCTAACTTTGTAGAGTACTGCCTTATGTGGAATCCAGGCCCATTTACTCCCCAACCGTTTGTGCCTGATCACCCATTTTCTAGACTCTTTATATTTCCTTCTAATCCCATGGTAATAAGGCATGACCTTTGGACTATCTCTTTGATTTTGGGTTTAAGCTGCCTTCACATTTCCTCTGTATTTCCTTCTACAATATTTTGGTATCCACAATTGGGTATCCCTCATTGTGTCCAATGAGTCCATAGAACTCTGAAATCTATATCCCTTACTGTCTCCTGGACTAGCTGACTCCAAAATTTATATTCTTATCTGTTGCAATTTGCAAAAACAATGATTTTGGTGTTCATATAGGATGCTTTCAGTTAACTATTTCAGTGAATAGATAAGTGTACTATTTCTTAAATTAAGCAAATTCAAGAAATAACCATAATCATGAAAAGCAAATCTAGATAGTATATCCATAAAGGTCACAGAGCACGTAAAATGCCATCTTACATTTGTCATTCACCTTTACACTAATCACTGTAGAATTCAACTAACTCTCTGTAAGTATTACCAAATTGCTCATATGGAGGCAGCAGGCTCATAGTAAGGCATCTCCACAATATAAAATACAATTCAGAAGACCTAGCATATATGGTTATTTTGGAGGGAAAGTAAGTTGTATCATGATTTTAATCACGCAAAGTCACCTCTATGAGCAGTGGTCCAAACAGTATGTACCCTCTTGTTACTGAGATGCCACTGGTTCATGCTCATCCAGAAGCAGATTATCAAACACCCTGTAATGGTAAGGGTTTTAAAATCAGCTCCTATCTGAATTTTTCAGCAGTTCAATAGCAGAAGTAACATGTCTGAAAATTAGCCAATCCGTTGTTAAATGAAACGCAGGCAAATTTTGGTTCAGGTTGTGACTCTACTTTAAGACTCTGAACAATGTTATACTGTAGAGGCTTACTTAGTTTTCTCAACTGATGTAACAACAATAATATCATTTATCTTATATAGCTTGTATGACTCAAATGAAATAATAGTTATAAAAGTTCTAGTTCCTTCCCTGCTTCCTCCTCTACAAAGAATATACTCTTGATCCAAACTACCCTTTATGGAAACGAGCGATGCAGGAAAAACCAGGAAAGGCGGAAGAGATAGTGTAAGTCCACCAATATCCCCTGAGCAAAAACAATTCAAACATACACTACTACTAACATATAAATAAAATTATCTCTGTGTGTGTGTATGTGTGTGTAAAATGCATTGCATACCAATAGGTAATTGGTGACCGAATGGCTGAAAACAGGATTAACTGCCATCTTACTGAGGCAATTCAGGCAATTTATTAAAACAGAGTTATTAATTCCATTTTAATTAAACTTTGTTAATTCTATATATAAAACAGCAACTTGCTTATGTTTCAGTCAAAACACTTTGCTCTTCTTCCCCATACCTTAGACTGAAATCTATCAGATGTCAGGTCAACAACAGCTCTGTAAAATGTATTAGAAATACATATGTGTATAACTAGAACTGTTACATATAAAAGAACCCTCATCCCCTTAGGGACAGTGACAGCGTTTTCTCTGCTAAGTACCACAATATACATACATATTATATACGCTCTACACTAACAAACTGATATGTAAAATGATTTGCTTCCACCTTGAAAGTGTTTTGTTTTTTTTTAACTTTCCTATTTTTGTTTCACAATTGGTAGAAACTAACTTAAAAGATTAGTAACAAAATAGTCAGGAAAAAATATAAAATTAGGATAATGTTGATGAAATGGGAGATTGAAAGGACATTTAAGTACCTGTAATAACCAAAGAGCAATAAATATTTACATTATGTTTTACAACTTATATAGTGCTTAAATAGTATATTATTTCATTACAGGCTCACAATAACCCTATTCCATTATAAAATGCTAATATTTTACATGAAAGTAAGCTAAGAAACACTAAGGACTAGTCCTCTACAGTAATGAACTAGAGGATTCAGAAATCAAAACCGGTTCTTCTAGCCAAAAATTACACATACGCTCTACAATGCTACCATGTATATTAGAATGATGAAATCAAGCTTACAGAGAAAGCTAGTTGAAAAGAACAACAAAATGGATAAACTTCCAGCTAGACTGACTGGAAAAAATATAGTAACAAGAATGAAAGAGGAGGCACCACTACATATCCCATAGACATTAAAAGGATAATAGAGGATATGATTAACAACTTTATGGCAATATATTCAACAACTTAGATTAACTGGACAATTACTTGAAAGACACACACTACCAATGCTTACTCAAAACAAATAGAAAATTTCCCTATATCTACTACAGAAATTAAGTTTGTAGTTTATTATTATTATTTATTTTATTTTTTTTTTTTTGTGGCCTCTCCCGTTGCGGAGCACAGGCTCCGGACACGCAGGCTCAGCGGCCATGGCTCATGGGCCCAGCCGCTCCGCGGCATGTGGGATCCTTCCGGACCGGGGCACAAACCCGTGTCCCCTGCATCGGCAGGCAGACTCCCAACCACTGAGCCACCAGGGAAGTCCAAGTTTGTAGTTTAAAACCTTCCCACAAACAAAACTCCAGACCCAGATGGCTTCAATAGTGAATTCTAGCATACATTCAAGAATAAGTATTATCAATTCTACACAAACTCTTCATAGAGAGAAACAAATACTTCCCAACTCATTTTATGAGGAATTACCCTAACATCAAAACTGGAGAAAGCTATCACAGGAAAAGAAAAATAGATCGTCAAATCACTCATAGAAATAATTGCAAAGTTTCTTAGCAATATGTTAGCAAATCAAATCCAGTGTTGTATGAAAAGGTTATTACACTGCGATCAAGTAGTTTTTATCCCAGGAATGCAAAGGTGATTTAATACTGAAATATCAGTCACTGTAATTCATCACATTAATAAAGATTAAGAAGAAAAACTATATGATCATTTCAATAAAATCAGAAAAAGCATTTGATAAAATTCAACACTGATATTAACTTACTGATGATGAAAAAAAAAACCAGTAAATAGGAATAGAAAAGAATTTCCTCAGTCTGATAAAGGATATATCTTAAAACCTAACGCTAATAGTATACTTAATGGTGAAATACTTAATGCTCTCCCCAAGACTGAGAATAAGTCAAGACTGCTACGATTACTAATTGAAGGTCCTAGCCAGTGCAATAAGGTACAAAATGAAATAAAAAGGCATCTACTAAAAAAACTGCTAGGACA
Organism: Leucopleurus acutus; assembly: GCF_964270905.1. NCBI lineage: Eukaryota > Metazoa > Chordata > Mammalia > Artiodactyla > Delphinidae > Leucopleurus > Leucopleurus acutus. The sequence continues at coordinate 11,018,241 of NC_139160.1, read as the reverse complement.
AGTAAGTGAGTTTAGCAAGGTCTCAGGATATAAGGTCAATATACCAAAAAATTTGCATTTTTATATACTAGCATAAAGCAGCATGGAATATTTGTGAATTAATTTAACAAAAGATGTTTAAGACTGGCATGCTGAAAACTGCAAAACACTGAAACATCAAAGAAAATGAAATAAAGGGAGAGATATATTGTGTCCCATGAATTGGAGTACTCAGAACTAGATCCACACAAACACGGCCAGATAGTTTTCAAGAAAGGTGCCAACACAATCCAATGTGAAAAGAACTGTCTCTTCAACAAATGGCTTTGAAACAATTTGATAGTCATATGTTAAACAAACAAAACTTAACCTCCAACCTTCCCTCACATCATATTTTAAAAATTTATACAAAAGGGATCACAGACCTAAACATAAGAGGTAAAACAACACAACTTTCAGTAGAATGCATAAGAGAAAAAAATCCTGTGACCTTGGTTTATACTGATTTCTTAGATGACAAAATCATGTGTCATAAAAGAAAGAAAATTTTAATTGAACTCCATCAAAATTAAAATCTTTTGTACTTCAAGAAATATTGTTAAGAAAATAAGAAGACAAGCATCAGACTGGGAGAAATGTGTGACAAACACATTTCCAAATTAACTTACACCCCAAATATATAATGAACTCTTAAGATAACAAGACAAATAATCACATTTTTTTAAGTGAACAGAAGATTTGAACACAAACATCACAAAAGGTTTAAGAATGGCTAATAAACACATGAAAAATGTTCAACATCAGTCATAAGCACAACACAAAATTAAAACTACAATGAGGTGCCATTACATAACCATTTACATGCTTCAAATTAAAAAGACACAATGTCCAGGATGCAGATCAACTGGGATTTTCATACACTGCTGATGGGGATGCAAAATTTTCCACTACAGAAAAAGCAATTTGCATGTTTATCATGAAATGAAATACATACTTAACATAAAAACTAGCAATCTCACTCTTTCGTATTTACTCAAGAGATAAAAATACATACCTGCAGAAGACCTTTATTCAAGACCTAGCAGTTTTATTTACAATAACTAAAAACTGAAAACCCAAAAGTCCATCAACTAGTGAATGGATAAACTGCGGTATATCCATAAAATGTAATACTACTCAGAATAAAAAGGAATAGAATTACTGATAAACTACAACATGGATAATCTCAAAAGCATTATGATAAGTAAAAGAAGCCTGGCGGAAAAGACTACATACTATATGATTTTATTTATACGAAACTCTAGAAAAGATAGAATTATACAAACACAAAATAAATCAAAGGTTGCAAGGGACAGCCCAGGGAGAGGGAACAGACTTCAAAGAGACACAAGGGAATTTTGGTGGGTGACAGAATTGTTCTAAATCATGACTGTCGTGGTGGTTACAGGACTATTCAAAACTCAACAAACTGTACTTTTTAAATTGGGGAATTTTACTGTATGTAAATTATACCTTCACAGAGTTGACTTAAAAGAAATAAAAACAAACATATGTATTTAAAACTTACCGCAGCACTACAACCGGGGAAATTGAAAAAAGTATCAGGACCATGTCTTTGTGGCATCTGATTAAGAACTGATAATAATTTTACTGCATGTCTTGGCTAAGGAAACAAGAAAAAGAAATGTCACTGTACAAATTTAACAAAAATACCTAATATATCACCTTAACCACCAGAATGTTTTCTAACTTGAAAGAAAATTAATTTTAAATCATTTAATAAACTCTTTAAGAGGAACAATTTCCATTACAAATTCAAGTTTATAGCTCTCTAGAGACGAACTGTTGAACATTAAGTATTAATGCACTGATATTGAATACTTTTCCCTCTGACCACGGCTTACCCAGATTCCACTTTCTCCTCGAAGCATGCTGAACAAAAGCTTCAACTCCTTGACAGTGATGCTGTAGCTGGCAAGAACCCCCAACATATCAACTAGAAGATCTTCAAAGGAAAATAAAGTTATTCTGAACTCTAGTCATGAGCTGCCATCTGTCAAGGTAAATATACTTTTTGAAAGAGCAAAAGTTATCTTGTCATTTCTACATATATATGGATATGTATTATAGCTAAATGTCCTCATGAATAGCCGTTCTAATTAAAAATTTTTAACTCATCAGATAAGCAAAAAATTATATTTGAATTTTAGGGTTTTCTTCCCATCAGAATTACCATTTCAATTAAGTTCTCTTTGAAAAATTATATAAAATGGATTTTATAAATTCTCAGAATGCACACACATACGCGCGCGCACACACACACACACACACACAAATCTGCTATATGCTGGGAAAAGTTGGCAAAAAAATGCAACGGTACAATGATTTAACATTGTAAATTTGTTATTTTCAAATGAAAAAGTGATGGTTAACCACATTTTCTTTTAGAATTATCCACTCTTAATAAAGTACATTCTTGAAAGAGTCCTTGGCCCATTAACAACAATTTGGGGCATTCACTCCTTGCCTGGCATTATTCCAAGTGGTTTACATGCATTAACTTCACAAATCCTCCTAACAAGCCTATGAGGTAAGTATTATTATTATCCCCTTCTAAAAATGAGGAAAGTGAAGCATAGATAACTTAATCACACTGCCCAAGAACGCACTCTACTAAGTGGTAGTCAAAATTCAAACCTAGGCAGTATGGCTCCAGAGCCCTCACTCTTACTTACTAGTCTCTAAATAGAAGTACCATTTGAACATCTGACTAGTGATATCCATTATGATAATGTGTTTATGTTCATGTAAGAGACACACCAGCTCACCAGATAATAAGAAAAAATTATACATTTAAACTCGTCTCTGATTACTTTCTCATCTCTAGACATTGTAATAGTACCTCTATCAATCATTTTTTGCAAGAAATTAAACATCTAAATACTTATACTTCATTTTCTCAATTTCTAAAGCACGTCCTAAGAATTAAAGATACTACGCAAGTTATTACAATAAATACACATATACATTATAAACAATTTATCATCAATTAATAAAATAGGTGAGGTTAGGATAAGTTGAAATAATTATTGACATGTACTATACATTATCCAATATCATAGATTAGTTAGTTGAACTTTGAGACTTTAAAAATATTTATTATGTATTTCAAATTAGAAATTTAATATGGTTATTTTCATCAAAAAAACACTGACTTACTCTTACTTAAGACCATTATAGGTAAGCAATCTCTACGATAAACCTGTGACTGTGGATATGCCATTTTAAAGAGATATCTTTTAATGAAAGACCATTCATCATTCAAGTAATAAAAATGTTCATAGTTACTACATATTAGTCAGAATATCTGTTTCTAAGAAAAAAATTCTAGATAAAAACCAAGCACTTTAAAATCCTAAGTTAATATAAAGCATTTTTAAGCAATTAGCTGCAATGACAAAACCTTCATAGAAGATTTCTTAAAGGTATGCCTACAAATACTATTTTAAAAGAATTCTATTTCCAAAACTTTATCTCATCTCCTATGTATGTCACAAAAAGTGACCTATTACATTTGTATTTAATTACATAATTATTAAGATTTCTTATTTATTATACAGATAAGATAGCCAAGCACCTCAGTTTTTAATTTTATTATAAAATTTTAAAAGGTCTATAAAAAAGGTCTTTTCTGTACCAGATTTTTAAAGGAGAAAAAATACCAAGACTATGAAATTCTCTTATCAATTTACTATAGATGTTTAACCACCTTCTAATATGATATCTTCATATTATTAAATGAAAAGAACTTCTTTGAACTTAGCATGCTACAAAACACTCAGAGTGAAAACTTAGTAGTGTTTTGGTGGTTACTGGTGCTTCATTAGTATGTTATCTAAATTTTAATTTCTCTACGGAAAAGTAAGGTAGAGGTATTTTTCTAGCACTTATTCATCACTTAAATAACAAAAAGTGAAAAATTTGTGTTATCCACATTATCATTAATGAGAATAAAGGATAAGGGAATTCAGAAGCTTTGTATAACAGAAAATGTGAAAAGCTCTGTGGTACTATCATGCTTACTATCAGCTTACTTCTCAGTGCTCATGAATTATGTACAGTAAGCTAGTATGTTCGTAATTGTGGCTCATTTTCTAAAGTGCATTCTATAAAGTGCACTTTATTTACAAAAAAAAAAAAAAAGAAAGAAAAGAAAAAGAATTTTAAGGGCTTAAATCCAGATATGAGGATTCAAAGATCACATGATATTCTATACAACATGTGTACATGTAAGTTTATACATATAAATTCCTGTTAATGCTAAAATTTGCAGATGCTACCATATTTTCATCAAAAAGATGTTTTAATTTTGATTCTCATTTTTCATGAAGTTAACCATTAGTAACCAATATAGAGAATACTACATCATTCTAAATAAAGATAGATGCCACCTCAAAAGCAATTAGAAATGATTTTAATATACTCTATAAGAAAAAAAAAATTTCAAAATATTGCTTAAATTTAAAAAGCACTGATCTTTATTCTTCATTCTACTTTTTCTTGTTTAATGTTTTGTTCTACTGATATTAAAATTAATTATGCATAGATCAAAATATTATAGAGGATTTTCTGGTGTTGAACTATTTTTAAGGATCAGATATTGATCATATACTGTGAGGAATTATACTAGCACTTTTAGAATTATGAAACCTTTTCATGTCAGAAGAAAGTTATACGGAAGATTCATGGCTTAAGAGAATCAACATTTCAAACTCCTTATTTTCTGGGAATAACTGTTGCTCTGGGACCATCTTTCAAAACATTTCTACTGAAGTGCATCTAACTACAGAGGAGAATGGACTTGCAGGTGGGTAAAGGATTGACAGTGAAGAATTACAGATACGAAAATTATTATTTGAAATAACACATAACAAACCCCAAATTATTATTTTTATCTTGAAATTTCATGCAAATAGTATGTTCTAATTAACAATATATCTGCATTTATTTTAACACAAAAGTTCCTCCAAAAAAATGTCAAAGTAAAATCGACACTTCCAAAAACTACAGCCTGCTTGTCCGAAGGCTTTTAGCACCTCCTGTCATAGTACCATATATGTCAGATTGGAGAACATGGAGTTCACAGAACTTTTAATAAAGTGCTAATTTTATAGAAATGTAATATGTATTGTGATATTTTAATTATATAAAGGTTTATTAATTAAGTTCTACATAGAAATGTACTGTTTATTTTTCTGATAGATTTCATAGCACTTATTTCACATTACTGAGATTTTCTAAAACCTGGAAAACCAAAATAGCAATTAGTTTTGTCTAATACAGAAGTCATCTTTCATTCTTCAGGTTTCCCCTTAACATAAAAGGCAAATTTCCCATACATTTCTACTTATCTATTTTAAAACAAGGTAGCTTCAACAAGTCAACAAAACTATATAACCTATAGAATATAAAAAGAAGTATATGAATCTTTATAAACATTTAAATTATACTTTCCTGTCAGATAATCCCATACCTGCTATCATGTCATCTACAGCACTCATTTTCAGCAATACTTGCTCAATTAGCCCAACTTCTGTACTAGTCTGTAAATTCCGAACACTTTTTCGTAGGATGGCTGTAAACATGCTCCATATTTCTGCTTGACATGTGACATCACAGTGTTCCAAAAGCTCTGTCATGCATGTTATACTCTCAGCATCCTGGATAATAAAGTTCATCTCCAAGTCAAACTCTCCACCAACCAGCTAAAAATAAACAGAAAAAAAATCACCAATGATAATGTGAGAGGTTACACATATAACAGCAAAGCTAGCAAGAAAGTATTAGCTACTTTAAAAAATTTCAAGTCTTCTAGCCTGAAATTAATTTTGATGAAAATTTCACTACAGATAAGTGAAAGGTGCTGTAAAAATTAAAACTAGCAAAGAGAAGTCTAATTTTTTTTTTTCAATTTGAAAAGGTGATTTCAAATCTAGAAAAATAGAGTAAAATAGAGCAAATGACTAAGAGGTGGGATTCTGGGCAAACTCCCTTAAAAAGATTTTGGCTTTGAAAAGTGAAAATTACTAGAAGATGCAGAGATCACTAAGGATAAATTTTAAGACATGAAAATTCATTTTCTTTTATATTACTAGACTGACAAATAAAATAGATGTAAATGAAAAAGAATAGGTGGGTCTAATCTCCATGTATAAAATATGAAGAAACATGAAACTAGATTAGCAAACTTACAGTAAATGTTGAAATAATAGAATTAATGTTAAAAATGTTTACACGAGAAATACCTAATATCTAGTAGTATTTTTTTTTAAAAAAACATGTGAACTGGGAAAGAAAGCTGATTTAATGGCAGCATATTTGACTTGTGGCATTATGCCAAGTGAGTCAAAAGTAGTACTCCTCCTCCCAAATGCTACTTTACTACAGCAATAGACAAATACACATGTAATAAAAGATACAATGATACTCCTATTCTCTATGGATCAAATCTCACATTAATTAGTTTATTCAGTAATAAGTACCATTCTTAAGGAAGAACATTAACAAACTGGATATCTTTTTGATCTAGAGAATGGAAAATTTAGGCAGAAAATAATAGCCATATATAAAATGCGTGACAAATGTGAAGTCATTCATTCATTCAACAAATATTTTATTTATTAAAGACTAGAACTTACTGTTCTAAGAACTAGAAGTATATCTGTGGACAAGAAAAAGTCCATGCACTAACAGTGCTAAATTCTAGAAATAAAGATCTATATATGTATTTACGTATGTTCTACTTTATTCCAAAAAAGGTTGCATTTGGCTTATAAATTACATAAAGTATAAAAGAAGACATAAATTAGGTTCAGACAGGGGCTAGAGATTAGATTCAAGAAGTCAAATTAATTTTCCATCAATGAAAGGTGTTCATTAATATGGATGGATGAGCACACTGTATAAATTTGAAAATAATGGTAATAATAATACCACCACCTAACCTCACATACCATTTAGCATTATTCTAAGTGCTTTACATATAGTAAATAACTTAATTCTCACAGCAACTAATGACAAAGAAGCGAATATTTTAAAAGTTCTAGAATTCAAGAAGTTAAAAACAAAATATTCTCAAATTGTAAAATATTATACTCTGTATATATATTTTCTCTGTAACAGTTTCAAAATTCAACTTTATAAGAAACTAGCCCTTATGCTAACTTCCAACCTTTTACTGACCTAGATATTCTCTCTGGTTAAAGGTTGGGTTTACTTCTATGTGTGAAATGACTTCAACTCCTCCTACTATTTCTGGTTTATTAACAAAAATAGCTATGGGAATGGTTAAGAGATTGGCTCTAATTCAGACTTCCTGGATTCTGATTTTAGCTGCACCACTCACTTTAATGACGCTACTTCTCTAAGCCTGTCACTTCATCTACAATATGGGAATAAAAGTTCCTACCTAAAAGGGTTGTTGTAAAGATTAAATAAATAAAGTAATTGGGTTATAAGCATGGGTTATAAGCACTTAGTAACAAAGTCAGGCATATAGTTAGCATTCAGTTAAGGAGTTAACGTTAGCTATTACCAGTTCTCTTACCCCAGCTTTGAGCTAAAAATTGTAGTCATCTGATCACATACTTATAAAGTACCATGAAACAGCCAGTGTAAACCTTATGTTTCCAGGAAAAGCTAAATTATTGTAGATCGTGTACTCTTAGATATTACTTGTAGATCTAGCAAAACCAACTCAAGCATCATTTTCACCGTGCCATGGTCTCACCAAGAATTGCTTACTTTTTCATATTCATATATCCAATTGACTTGGGTCACTACTATGAAACTTGTAAACCCATGATTAGTAACTTAGAAGAGGTTCTCCAGAAGTGAACCACAGAGAAATAAACAGATTTGAAAAACAATGACAACTTACTGCCTGAACTAAAAGAACTAGATACCAAAGTTTAAGTCTATAAGACTCAGAATAAATCTCTGTAAGAATCAGTATACACTAAAATGGAAGAACACTGAAGAATTTTTTAGACTAATCTCCTTAATGAGTTGTAAATGCTTAAGTAGAATCTGGTCTACCCAAGAACCATTATCAAATGAGTAAATAACAGAAATGGGCTCAGTGGTAACAAAAAATAGTCTGCTTTTAAAGGAATTAACAATTATAATGTGTAATTCTAACAATCAAGCTATTTTGTGAAGCCTAAGGCTCTATCTTTCACAGTTAAAAAAACAATGCCCCTTTCTATACATCATTTAATTACAAAAGAGCACAGTTATGGCTCCCTGATTTCACTGCCAGAAGCTGTAAAAACATTTATTATAAACGTTAGAACAGAGTGGACCTATGTTTTTGGATGGTCTTTCTAACTCCTATTATAATTTTTAATACATTAGTATTAAGGAGGCTAACTGCTTGCAGAAATATCATTCCAAGATTAGGGAAATATTTATTCCTCACTTGTAATGAACAGTTCAATATTTATCAACTAAAGCATACAAGAAAAACTAGAAACAGTCAGTCTTTATTATTTAAACAATTCCCTAACAACTCTATGAGGAAAAGCCATAGTTGTCTTCAGAGAGGGAAACTGAAGATAAATGAGGTTAGGCAACATAACCAAAGTCACACATGAGTAAGTAGCAGATCCAGGATTCTAATCTAGACTAGAAAATGTACCGAAACAACTTGCTATGAAGTCAAGAGTGTAAACTTAAAAAATAGAGATGGGACGTGTCATAGTAGCTCTATTAAGAAATCAGTGCTTTGAGAACAGTGTATGGGTAAAATGAGGGAAGACAAAATGATTTCTGTGGGTAAGAAATGAAACATCAAGAGGTAGTAAATCACAATAAAGGAAAACAACCAGTTTATTTAAAGTTATTTAAATAAATTATTTCAGTAAGAATGTCTAAGACTTTGAAGGCTCAATTACAGGAAAATTAGCAATAAACACTAAAAAAGGAAACTCACAGGAAAACATTTTAAAAAGCAAAAAAATTGACAGGACAGGCTAGAAAGCTAAACCAAAAAAAAAAAAAAACCTAAAATCACTGTTACTATAGTACAAATGAGATTTATAAATGAATTGAGACTTCCTGTAAATCTGAATGTGTCAATATGACACTCTATTTGCACAGTTAAGGGTTTTCTTTTCCTCCAGGGCTTCTCCTTAAAATTCTAAAAGGTATTGGCATTCAAGAAAAGCGGTCCACAATGGCCCTTCCTACTCAAGAATCTGTCATAAGTGAATAAAATAAATATAGGTGAGCCTTTTTAATGAACTAAGTTTTATTTACATAAAAGCATAAAAATTTAGAATATCAAATGCTGGCCTGGAAATGTATTATCTTCTGAAAGTACTAAGGATTATAATTACTAGCAATTTAAGTATCTTTTATTTTTTAAGTACAGAGTTTTAAATATCTTTATTTTGAAATCTTAGATTATTAGTTAGGATCATATGGAATAATTCAGTGTACATTAGACTAAATCAAACTGGATAATTATTAACCAGTTGGATTTCTTTGCAAATCTTTGCAAATCTGTGGATAAACTCTAAACTAGATAACATTGCTTATAAAGGCCCAGTTCAACACCCCACATTCACTTCCTCTACTTTCCATTCCCTAGCTACTGTCATAAAAAACATTTCCACAATGCCATCTCTCACTTCATCTAAAACTCTTTATAATGTTACTCCCTATGCATGAAATAGGGTTCTCTCCCAACCCCTAATTTTAACTTCCATTAAACCTCCAAATATCAGTTTAGATACCACTTAATCCAGAAAGTCTTCCTAGTAACTACAAACACTGTCTTTCTCTGAACTCACATTACAACCCATCCACACCACAGCAATCATTTCAGGATATGTTTACAGATGTTTACAGATTTCTTTCCACCCCCAGTTTACAGTAAGCTTTGTAAGGGTAAGGACCATTTCTAACTATCAACCATATCTACATCACTAGCACACTGACAAACCCATGCAAATTATTCAATATTTAACATGGAATGGGAAGATGGCAGGATGAGAGGACAGAAGGGAGGTAAGTAGGCTGGCAGGAGAGCTTCACAAATTCATGGTCCATCATCAGGTTGTAAGCCAAAGACTTTCTACCATACTCTACTTTTCTCTTTTAGCAATGAATTGCTCTTAATGCCATATAACTTTTCTAAAGTTCCAGAGATGACCACAAAGCCAAAGAAAATGTTTCCTCATTCTTGTTTATACCCCTTGGTTGCGTTATTTTTTTCTTCTATTACCACTTAAAAAATATGTAAGGTTTCTCAGGTAAAATTCGGGAGACATGTTATTGTCTAAGTAAGGGACTAAGTACACTACACACAATTTTTAGTTGTTAAAATCAGGCTTAAATATACTTCCAGTTTCTAACTATTTTCAAGTGAAATCAATTACAATATCTTCCTTTGAAAAAGAATGGGAGTGATGTCACCAAAAAACACCAGAGTAGGCAGCTATGTCCTCCCTATAAAACTAATGATCTAGCAAAAACTGGCAGAATAAACTTCTGAAGATTTCTGCAATCAAGTCAAAAATGTACAACAACCAAGGAAAGACTTGGTGAGGAAGAAGCTACTGTTTTGCGGGGTACGTCCCACCTTCAATCCCTCAGATTGGCAACAGTCATGAGAACGCCAGCCTGCAATGGTGGTGACGGTTGCTAGTTCCAAAGGAAGCACTAGGGACCTTATTCTCAAAGAACTGTAGTTGTAGGTCTGAACCTGACTGGCAGCTCCCTCAAGGATAGACACAAAGAATTTTCTTTGCTTCACTCAACTCAGAAGGTTCCTAGAGCTAGAACACTTTTGCTGAAAGCCTTTAAAGGCACATGTATTAGCTGCAGCACCTGAGGCAAGCCAACACTTGGGGCAAGCGGTAGACAGACCTGGAAGCCTGGGAAGGAAGACGTGAGGAAAGGAGATAAATGTGTGTATAAGGTCTTTCAAAAGCTTTCATGTATACTGGGTAATCCAGAAATCCACATGCATGCCCAGGGCAGGTCGCACATTCAGAAAAGGTCTACAAAGTCCCTAAGCTTTCATTTGTAGCTGACCTATAGGCTCTATGCAAGTAGGAAGTAAAAGCTAAAGCAGTGATGTAAACAGCCTCACCAAACACTGAAGAAGTCTCCAGCACAGAGCAAAAGATGGGGAAGAGCATTTTCTTTTCCTTTTTTTCCCTTCCTTGGCTCCAGGCATTTAAGGTAACTCTGTCAAAACATCCGCTGCCCATCAAACTAACAGAACAAAGCCTTCAATGGCCAAAAGTGGCAGAGATTACAGATCTTATACAGAATATAATTTAGAAAAGCTACTAAGCAAACAGCAATAATAACACACAATAGCAACTACAAACTCAAGAGTAGGGAAAAGAACAGAATTTCCAGAGTTTCTACATTACAATATTCAGAATGCCCAAATTTCAACAAAAAATTATGAGACACACAAAGAAACAAGAAAGAATGGCCCATCAAAAGAAAAAATTAATTTTGTGTTCAAAATTTGACAACTGCTTTTGTCTTATCTCCTTCCTCTATTCTGTCTTCCAGCTTATGTTTTGCTTTCTATTACTTCACAGATGTCTTCTACTGTTAGCCAATCAAATTACTTATAGAAGCAGATATAATCTAATTATAAAGCTCTTGAATTATTAATTTCTAAAGAATAGATTTCAATATAAAGCTATAACTGTGTAATTTTACAACGAAATAAAAAAGTGAAAACATGATAATTAAGAACCACCATTTTGTGAACATTAATTATATGTTGCATAATTTATGCATATAGCCTCATTTAATATCTCATAACTCTGGGAGATGAGTATCTCAAACAAGGAAATTGAGGTTAGCATAAGTTAAGTAACCTGCCCAAGCTCCCTAAGCTAGTGTCAGCATCAGAATTTGTCTTGTCAATATCATAAAGAATTAAGAAGTATATCATTACCAGAGAGATCACCCACAAGACATAAATATGTACTGCCACCAGTCATCTAACCTTCAAAATCTGATGTTAAACATTAGCATATGTAATAAATGACTTTTAGATAAGTGTTCAGTAAATAACAGGAAAACTTTATAATTTGGACATGAACATAATAAGCTAATGATCCTAAACCGAGCCAACAAACCAAGGCAAGAAAAATAGAAAATTACTGGGTTGTTTTCCTATTTCTTTTACACAAGTCTTCTCTACAAGTAATTTATATTGACAATCTTTCTGTGGTAGAGGAATAACTATACCCAAGAGTATAACAAACGCTGCTGTAAATACCATCCATAAAAACTCTACGGAAGGGAGGAGGAAACAAAGGGAATAACTATCATACAATAAGTGCCTTCTTTAAAATATATTTTAAACAACTTGCACTTTATCAAAAGCAAGTATAACCATCTTTATAATTGCTTTATATGACTATACCAAACATATATGACAAATCCACCTGGCTACTAGGAGCCAACTGACATTTGAAGGAAAACTAAATGTGTTAATTGCCAAACCACTATATGCTTTTAAATTCTAACTCCTAGTCTAACAATGAAAACTCTATTTCATAAATAAAAACAAAGTAGAGACTTCTGCAGACAAATGAAAGCTGAGAGAATCTGCTGCCCGAAGACTTTTACCATACGGAGTGTTAAAGTAAGTTCTTCCAGCAGAAGGAAAATGATACCAGCTGGAAATTAGAAATGACACAAAAAAATTGAAGAGTGCCAAAATCAAGACTGTTGTTAAATGCAAAAGACTGTTTTATCTCATTTTGAAAATTCTTTAAAAGGTAACTATCTAAAGCAAAAATAACAATGCATTAAGGGATTTATAACACATATGAAAGTAAAACCAATGACAGCAAGATCACAGAGGACAAGAAAGGAGAAATATAAGTATACTTCTAAAAGATTCTTAACCTATACTTGAAGTAGTATATTATTTGAAGGTAGAGAGTAAGTTATGCATATTGTATACTCTAGAGAAAACACTGAACATGAAAAGGAAACAAATACTAAAGATCTTAACAGACACCTTACTGAAGAAGATATACACATGGCAAAGAAGGATATAAGAAGATGCTCCACATCCCACGTCACTGGAGAAATGCAAATTAAAGCAAGAATGAGATACCACTACACACCTATTAGAATGGCCAAAATCTAGAACACTGATAACATCAAGTGCTGCTGAGGATATGGAGCAACAGAAACTCTCATTGTTTGCTGGTGGGAATGAAAATGGTACAGCCACTTTGGAAGACAGTTTGGTGGTTTCTTACAAAATTAAACATACTTTTACCATACAATCCAGCAACTGTGCTCCTTAGTATATAATACTCAAAGGAGCGAAAAACGTATGTCCACACAGATTTTGTCCACAAAAATCTGCACACAGATGTTTACAGCAGCTTTATTCATAATTGCCAAAACTGGAAAGCACCTTTACAATTTCCTTCCAATGGAAATGGCACAGAATCTACATAATGTACGGAAAATTAAAACAATGCAAGAAAAACAAAGTTTTAACTAAACCTAAGAGTTGACTTTCAGCTACAACAGAATGCATATATATATATAACATGAAACACACCCCTCAAAACTTCAACTTCTTGGAAAAAGACTATCATCCATTCTGCAACACATCATGAATTTATAAACAAAAAAAAAAAAAAACTAAAAAAAACTAAAAACTATCTGCTTAAAATAAAATTACTCTCTTGGCTCAGTCATAAACACTTGATGCCTTCACATTACCTGTGACTCTTCTGCTTTTTTCATGTCAAGCCCTAGTATTTCTTCCTTACTCATATCTCAGACTCAGACCTTCTTCATTTTTCCTAGCTCCCACACCAAGCAGTTTCAACATTGCTTTGTTGCCTCCTCACAGTATCTTCCTACCTCAAGTTACCACTAAATACCACCGCCAAATTCATCTTTCTACAACAGCACTTATATCATAATAAACAGTTTCTCTACAACCATTTTACTGAATGAATTCTTATTTATTTAATATTTGAATATCTGAATTACCTGAGTTATCTGAATTTATTATTTGAAATCCTTCACACAGAAATAATGATCAGGCCCAAACTGGTAAAATGGAAGAGAGCTAGATCCCTACTTTTTTTTTTTTTTTTTTGGCTGCACTGGGTCTTCATTGCTGAGCGTGGGCTTTCTCTAGTTGTGGCGAGCGGGGGCCACTCTTCCTTGCGGTGCATGGGCTTCTCGTTGCAGTGGCTTCTCTTGTTGCGGAGCACGGGCTCTAGGCACGTGGGGTTCAGCAGCTGTGGCTCTCGGGCTCTAGAGCGCGGGCTCAGTAGTTGTGACACACGGGCTTAGTTGCTCCGAGGCATGTGGGATATTCCTGGACCAGGGATCAAACCCGTGTCCCCTGCATTGGCAGGCGGATTCTTAACCACTGGCCACCAGGGAAGTCCTAGATCCCTGCTTTTAAATCAAAGCTCTGCTAAAACCTATGGGCAGAAGTACATTCATTTAGTATTCTAGGCACCTCAGGGTATTTCTCCTCTGAGCCTCAGTTTCCACCTAGGCCAAAATTATACAATCTCTAAAATCTTCTGGTTCTAGGATACAGTGTATTACAACCTCTATTGAGAAGACAACTGTGATGTATGCAACAGCTGTGGTGTCTATCATATAGCAAGGACAGAATTTAGAATCTAAAGACTCAAAGCGGGTAAAATCATTTTCAAAAGACTGCAGGTAAGGCACTGAATAAACTGCAAAGACTGCCTGATGAGGTAAAAGCTAAAGAGATGATTCACTGATTCAAAACTTCTGTTTGAGAGAAATAAAAAAAATATGTGACGAGAACAATAAAACATCAAACTTTGATTCCTACAATTCACAGAAGCTGCATGAGATAAAAAGGTTTTTGGCAGTACAAACCAGGACAGCAATGTGACTTCCCAAAGGACTGTTTATATCCTAATGAGAAGAAATTCCTCCTTTAAAAGGCTTTCATTAGGAAGCAACAAAAACAAAAAAATAAATGAATCAAACATTTAACTCAAGAGGTTGGGAAAATTTTTTAAAAAGCAAGTCTGGCAGAAAATTATAAGACACTGATGAAAGAAATTAAAGATGATACAAATAGATGGAGAGATATACCATGTTCTTGGATTGGAAGAATCAACATTGTGAAAATGACTCTACTACCCAAAGCAATCTATAGATTCAATGCAATCCCTATCAAACTACCACTGGCATTTTTCACAGAACTAGAACAAAAAATTTCACAATTTGTATGGAAACACAAAAGACCCCGAATAGCCAAAGCAATCTTGAGAACGAAAGAAGGAACTGGAGGAATCAGGCTCCCTGACTTCAGACTATACTACAAAGCTACAGTTATCAAGACGGTATGGTACTGGCACAAAAACAGAAAGATAGATCAATGGAACAGGATAGAAAGCCCAGAGATAAACCCACGCACATATGGACACCTTATCTTTGATAAAGGTGGCAGTAATGTACAATGGAGAAAGGACAGCCTCTTCAATAAGTGGTGCTGGGAAAACTGGACAGGTACATGTAAAAGTATGAGATTAGATCACTCCCTAACACCATACACAAAAATAAGCTCAAAATGGATTAAAGACCTAAATGTAAGGCCAGAAACTATCAAACTCTTAGAGGAAAACATAGGCAGAACACTCTATGACATAAATCACAGCAAGATCCTTTCTGACCCACCTCCTAGAGTAATGGAAATAAAAACAAAAATAAACAAATGGGACCTAATGAAACTTCAAAGCTTTTGCACAGCAAAGGAAACCATAAACAGGACCAAAAGACAACCCTCAGAATGGGAGAAAATATTTGCAAATGAAGCAACCGGCAAAGGATTAATCTCCAAAATTTACAAGCAGCTCATGCAGCTCAATAACAAGAAAACAAACAACCCAATCCAAAAATGGGCAGAAGACCTAAATAGACATTTCTCCAAAGAAGATATACAGACTGCCAACAAACACATGAAAGAATGCTCAACATCATTAATCATTAGAGAAATGCAAATCAAAACTACAATGAGATATCATCTCACACCAGTCAGAATGGCCATCATCAAAAAATCTAGAAACAATAAATGCTGGAGAGGGTGTGGAGAAAAGGGAACACTCTTGCACTGCTGGTGGGAATGTGAATTGGTTCAGCCACTATGGAGAACAGTATGGAGGTTCCTTAAAAAACTACAAATAGAACTACCATATGACCCAGCAATCCCACTACTGGGCATATACCCTGAGAAAACCAAAATTCATAAAGAGTCATGTACCAAAATGTTCATTGCAGCTCTATTTACAATAGCCCGGAGATGGAAACAACCTAAGTGCCTGTCATCGGATGAATGGATAAAGAAGATGTGGCACATATATACAATGGAATATTACTCAGCCATAAAAAGAAACGAAATTGAGCTATTTGTAATGAGGTGGATAGACCTAGAGTCTGTCATACACAGTGAAGTAAGTCAGAAAGAAAAAGACAAATACCGTATGCTAACACATATATATGGAATTTAAGAAAAAGAAATGTCATGAAGAACCTAGGGGTAAAGCAGGAATAAAGACGCAGACCTCCTAGAGAACGGACTTGAGGTTATGGGGAGGGGGAAGGGTGAGCTGTGACAGGGCGAGAGAGAGTCATGGGCATATACACACTAACAAACGTAGTAAGGTAGATAGCTAGTGGGAAGCAGCCGAATGGCACAGGGATATTGGCTTGGTGCTTTGTGACAGCCTGGAGGGGTGGGATAGGGAGGGTGGGAGGGAGGGAGACACAACAGGGAAGACATATGGGAACATATGTTTATGTATGACTGATTCACTTTGTTGTAAAGCAGAAACTAACACACCATTGTAAAGCAATTATACCCCAATAAAGATGTTAAAAAAAAAAAAAAAAGCAAGTCTGAGTAAATTATGAGGAAAAATATTATGTTAAAGCAGAATTTCATGGGTTAGAAAACAGAAAAATTATAGATTTGGTAAATAAATCCATAATGTGATTCACAGAAAAAAGAATAATATACACAATCCTCAGACAAAAAGACTCTGAAAATTAAAAATGAGATATAGCAAATAAGTAAACTTTTTTTCTCATGAGACATATGTTCCATCTGTGCTAATAAATTTACATAGAGAAAAAAGGAACTAAATTAAAATGTTTCTGAAAGTGTATCTCTGAGTTGTGGGCTTATAAAATCTTTTCTTTTTATCTTTACATATTTTCTGATTCTATAAATTTTCTAAAATGAGAATCATTTATTTTTATAATCAGAGGAAAAAATAAGTGGGGGGGAACTATAATAACTTTTGGTATCAGGAGTTATATATAAACACTAGACTATAAGCTCCCTGAAGATAGGACCCACATTTGTCTTAATGACCAATCCATGAGCAGCACCTATACAGGACGCACTGTAATATTTGAAACTATTATATATCCATTAAACAAGTATTGAATATAGTTTTGTGAGATTTGCATATTTAAAATGAGGTTTAAAATAATATTTACATTTTTAGAGTTTTCAACTTCATAGTCCTTTGGCCTGTTTGATCAAAGAATTCCTGCCAATTCTTCCATGAAAATAACCTATCCCTTAGGCACAGAATCAGGAGCAAACCTAATGACATTCAACTTTGTACCTCTAGTTCCACTCCATAATATCCTAAGCAGTCCCTTCCTTATACAATTTCTCTTCTTCCCATAACATGGAAATTTATCAAATTCCTAATCAGAATATAAAATAAAAGGTAATTAAAGGAAGTGATAGAGTCCAAGGAGATACTGATTAAGGATGACACTTAACCAAGAAGAAAAGGAACAATTCACTAACACAAGGCTAAATAATCGCTGTTTTATTTTATTTATTTATTTTTTACATCTTTATTGGAGTATAATTGCTTTACAATGGTGTGTTAGTTTCTGCTTTATAACGCTGTTTTATTTTTAAATGCTAAGTAAAAAGTGGTTTTTACTGACCCACAATTGAGCATGATACAAATCCTTGGAGTTGGGCCAATTTGGGAACAAATCCTGACTCTGCCACTTACTAAATTCATGGTTTTGCAAGTAACTTCTCAGTGTAACACCACCTATCTCACAGGGACATTAGATGATTAAAGAAGCTATTCCTTTTAAGTACCCAACAGTGACCAGCTTAGACTAGGTACCCAATTAATGTTAATTTCATTATTTTTCCAGGATGAGACTGGCACCCAGAAAAAAATGAGGAAAACTTACTTGTTTACATGGGAACAACACTCATGACTTTAACTTCATTAGTACCATGTGCTGATCAACCGATCTAAATGACAAGTGATTAATATTATTTAAAAATATAATTGCAATATTATTTAAAAAACAAAATTATCAAAAACTTTTAGAGATAGTAAATTATCACAAAGAAAGTACTGGTTTTGCTTTTTAGAAAACACAAATACACAGTTCATACACAGGCATAAAAATTAGTAATTTCCCTTATAAATACCATAATTGTGAATGATTAAGCCTAAGTAAAACATCACGTAGCCTAAAATGTATAATCCTTAAAATGAAGATATATACCTAAACTCAGCTTCCATAAATGTTTCTTAGAAATCCTAAGGAATATTAAGAGCAGTATCTAGTTCATGTAGGAATTCCCAACTATGGGTAGGTAATTACTTCAGTTTTCCTTGATCTACAGCTTAAACTATATACAGAAGTCAATATCAAAACAATCTTTACTTGAAATAAAGTTTGCATTTTTATGTCATATTTACATCAACTAATGTAATATATTTGTTTACACAGAATTCAAACAGTTGTTTTTACTGTCTGAAAATTAAATCACAGCAAAAAGAGCAATAATTCATGTAGTTTCAGTGTATGGTAGTCAATCATTTATTCATACTGAAGGGGATCAGTATATGCCACCCCAAAATATGCCACTTTGGCATAAGGGTTATTTAAAACTGAAGGCAATTAAGAATCAACAGATATAGGAAGAGTCTTCTGCTTTCCCATTATCTACCTGAAAGCACGGTATAAATTTACCATTGTCAAAGTGGTATAAATATCCCACCACTCTGGTGCTAGGGTGAGAAGAGCAACCCTTGTCACTGAAGATGGAGAGCTGGCCCCAAGATGAGTCTGCACACACCAAACTTTACTAAAATAACCCTTATCTTCCATTTGTTCTCCCACATATTTCCTAGTCACTTCCCCACAAAGTATCGTCCCTTGGAGTCCAAGCCCTCTTTCCTTTGTTGAAAAGGGTATATAAGCTCTTTGAATTTCACTTCTTTTCTGTGAATTGTTCCCAACCATCTATGTCCCTGCATCACCATAGCATACCTTCTACTGGGTTATTCCCATCAGCATGCAAAAGCTCCACAACTTTTTATGTACTTTATTCAGGCCTCACACAAAAGTAGTCAGTCATATTAAAATATAAGATGGGAATGAAAGCCAAAGAAAATATTATAACAGACATATACATAACTAGATAATGAAGCAAATACATAGATGACTAGATAATGGAGTTATGAGACTCGGAATTTAAACTAGTTGTAACTAATGTGTTCAAGGAATTAAACAAGATTTAGGATTTCAGCAGCTAATAGGAAACTATAAGAGCATAAAATGTACTCTAGAACTGAAAAAAAAAACTGAATTTAATAACTCAATGAGTCTGATAGCAGATAACAAACAGCTGAAGAAAGAATTAGTGAACTGGAACATGCATTCCCAAAAATGCAGACATATGCACAGGGTAATAAAAAGGATTAAAATAGAGGAAGAAAAAAGGATATAAAATGCAATGACTAGATCTATCATATGGATAATTAGATATCCAGAGGACAGGTGGCACTATCTGAACACACAAAAGTAAAGAAATTTTCAATGCTATTTAAATAAATTAAGCCATAGGTTTAAGAATAACTTCTATCATTCAGTTCACAAATACTAAGAAAATCATACCTGTGCACATCAGAGAAAAGGTGCTAAAAATACACAGACAAAGAAATATCTTAAAAAGTAACCAGGAGAATAAAGCACATTACCTTCAAAAAGGCAGCAACGTATTGTTTTAAAACTGAAATTACAGAAGTCAAATGATAACAAAAGAAGTCATTTTATCTTTGAAGTGAGGAAAGAAAAAAACTACCAACTTTTATCTATATCCATAAATATATCCTTCACAAATGAAGGGAAAATAAAACATTTTCACACACACAGGTGCCGGAAGAAATAAAAGTTAGGAAAAGGGTAAAAATATGGGTAAATCTAAATAAATATTTACCGTGTATATCAGTAACAACAATGTCAAGAAAGACATAAAATATTAAGATAAATGAAAACAACAGCACTGGATTTGGGAGAGAGAGGAAAAGAATGGATTTCATTTCACCCTTTAATAAGTCAAAGATGTATGTTATAATGTCTAGAGTAACCACTGAGAGAACAGCAAAATAACATACTTCTGAAAGTTAACAGAGGGGATGAAAAATAATAAAAAATATTTAAATCCAGAAAAAGTCAAGAAACGAGGAAAACATGCTAAACAGGCAAGACAAATAGAAAGCTAACAGTAATATGATATATTTAAAGCCAAATACATCAGTATTTACATTACATGTAAAGAGATTAAACCCTCCAATTTAAAGACAAGGATTGTCAAACTGGATATATTTTTAAGAACAAAACACTCAACTAGATGCAGCTTACAAGAAATGAAGAAATATACCTTAAACATGAGGGAACAGAACAGAATGAAACCTGTGGGAGATATGAAATTGTACCTGTATTCCAGGAGTTTAAAATGTGAATAGCAAAATAATTCATAAACACAAAACAAAGAAAAGCATAAGGCAATCATGCACAAACCCTTTAAGAAGTATAAACTCTTTCCCATCCCTATCTTTTGCCTGGCTAACTTATTCGCTAGTTCTCATCATGGCATTTCCCTCAGAAAGATTTCCTTGACTCTCCTTAACTAGGTTAGCTGAGTTAAGTGTTTCTGCTAGATGCTTCCAAACTAACTATAATTCTCCATCACAACAATTATCACAGTGTAATTAACTGTTTCACAGTCTGTCTCTTCCACTAGAAAACAAATCCTATAAGACCAAAAACCCAGAATCTACTGGGTTAAGAACTATGAAAGGTCTGAGATTTTGCCCTACTTGCAAGCTGACAAATTAGCCTGCCCATTTCATAAATGTTGACAAAAGACAGGAGGCTACTGGCTCAGAGACAACGAATTTTATTACTCAATTTTTATTACTCAGACAACGAATTTTATTACTCAATTCTTGAGTAATAAAGAGATAGAGACCCCCGCTGGTCCCCCAACATTAAAGGGCCCCAAACAAATCCACCCCATTTACTCCAGTTTGGAAAAAAATTTAGAGTCGGAAGGCAGAGATTACAATGAGAACCCTGATGTGCAATAACTTGGGACAGTGGTTATTCAGATTAATCAAAATAAAGACTAATAAAAGGACAGGGTCCCAATTTGTACATCTCACAGTCATTTCTTCAGACTAAAGAATATACTCTACAGCCCTAATGTCCAACAATGGGCAGAGAGATATCCTCCTCAGAGTGGTAGTTTGATGGAGAATTGAATGCGCAATTAAAACACTGGTTGTATTAAAACAGAGGAAATAAAGGCATGAATGGCTTGCTTACACACCTTCACAAGTGTGTGCTCACATTCAAGATATATATATATATATATGTGTGTATACATATATATCCTCTTATAATACCTGTAAAATGATTACAAAGTATCTAATACATACTAAATGGTTAGTGAATTGTAGGTGGTATTAGTAGTAGTAGTAGTAGTAATTTTTTCCTAGCCAAATCTAGTGTTAGCAAGTATATCTAACCTTTCCTCAAACAGGACCAGAACCACAGATGACTATTTTGTTCTCCTCTACACTTCTTCTTCCAACCCCCATGTAATTTTTTTTCAATTATATTTAGGCTTAACAACATGTTTTACTGCTTTCTTTGTGCATCATTACATCCCACTATTTTATCTTGGTTCACTGCGTCTCATGCTACAGTACATAATTAAGTCTTTCAGCAATGATCAACGGACAGGGTAGTTTCTAAGTCCATGTATGCTGCAAATTTTCTTTATTTCTATCCTATTATAAAATGTTAATTTGTCTGGACAAAACATTTCTAGATTCAAAGTTATTTCCCCTACCCCTTTTATCAGTGAGTTCTGGAGTACTGTCTTCTGGAATCCCAATGTTGCTGACAAGAAATGTGCTGTCCTATCCATCTGATTCTCAGTCCTCTGTAGATAATCTGTTGGTATTTTAGATATATGTAAATAGAGAGAGAGGCAAAACGAAAACAGATACAGACATATCCATGGATGGCGGGTATCACAGTTCAATTTGCATTGCCCTGATTACTAGTGAATGTGAGCACTGTATAATGTTTAAGAGTTTGGAATTTGAGATAGACTGCCTGGGTTAAAATCTAGACACTGACACTTACTGGATGTATAATCTCAGGCAAATTACTTAAACATACATCTGTGCTCAGTTTCCACATCTGTAAAGTGTGGATAATAATAGTATCTATCTCACAGTTTCATTGTGAGGTTTAAGGAAGATGGTCAAATGAATGAATTCAAGCCCATGATAGAGAATTTTTAAAAAATAAGAAAAATTCACTATATTTGGCTTCCATTTTTATAAAGTATATTTTTAAAAAATCATAACTGAGTAACAAATGGCTGAGGTACACATTTTTTAAAACCATGTAAAAAGGCACAGAATGATAAATATAATAGTCACAAAATTACTCCAAGGAAGATGAGGAAAACAGGATTGGGAAGTAACACACAGGGAGCTTCAATGATATTGGTATTATTCTAGATCACAAGTTGGAGGGTGGGTTCATGGTTATTATTTTATTACTGAGAATGGGGACTGGATGAGGAACAGAATATAATTACCAAATGCATAATATCCAAATTTATTTTATAGCAGCACATCTGATCACAAGTCTTCTTATGCATTAGAAAAAGTCTGAGGGCACACACAACCAAAATTAAAAACGTTTAAAAATTATTGAGACATTAAGATGGCAGATAAGATTGAAGAACATGCATTTCTAATAACCCAATCAAGATATGTGATTCCACCCCACCCCTCCCCCTGCCCAGCACTACCAGGCACACTCATAGCTAGTATAGACACCATACATATATATGTGTTATGGGATTATCAAAAAAATAAGAGTGGCAAGGTCAAATAAGCCAAAGATTCTCACATATGTGCCTAACTGGAACAGTATTCAATCAGCTCTGAATGTGGTAGAAAGAAGAATGAAGAAAAGAAGTTTAAGACACCAAATGTCTCAATGAAGGCAAAATCCAGGTTATTGGGAATGGAACATGAAAAGGTATGTTGATATCAGAATAAGTAATCATAACATTAAGATTTTTAAAACAACCATTCTGGTGATTCCAAAGTCCGATGTCTGGCCATATATGCTGGCTGTTAAAGCAGCATGAAAATACAAGTTGTTGGAACAGGAATGGAGGCCTGCTACGTGGGAGACGTTTACCTGTGAGGTGAATGTATCCATGATGCTTAGGAAAAAGATAGGTTACAAAGGAAAATGGTGAGCCAGGAGATAAAAGTCCTCGAGGGATATTCTATAGGTTAACAGATAATGGCAATAAGCATAGGAGCAACTGTGATAAAGCAGGTATAGCACAGATTTCAAGGTGAGAAGGAATTGTTGAAAGAAGGTGATGAAAAAGAAAGTGATCTGGAAGCAAAATATCTAGAGAATGCCAAGTTCTTTGCTCATCTGGAGGTACACTGGACTTGAAAGAATGAAAAAGCACTTAGATTTCAGGTGAAGTAAAAGAATACTGGAGGAAAAAGGTGGGAATTCAAAGAAATTTTTTTATGGAAAAGGAGCCAATGATGGAGAAACAGGGTGAAGAAAGAAAAGGCCATGTTTTCTCACATCTCTAAGTCTCTGTACATGCTTAAAAAAGGTCCTTTTTAATCCACTTGATCTGGCTGACAGGATTCAGCTCAGGAGTTGTTTCTCAAGGGAGAGTATTTTCTAACCCACATCCCCCATTTAGTGTCATTTCCTAAGCACATATACCTTGTGCTTATCTTTATGAAAGCATTTATCAATCGGTAATTATTATTGTTTTATTATCTGTCTACAACTAGATTAATGTGACCTGAGTAAAAACCATGTGTTTAATTGCTTTGACTCATAATAGTGCCTGGCAAGTAAGCACTCAATAAATGGTGACCAAATGCTGAACCACTGCACTCCACCAAGTTTACAGGAGAGGAAACTTGTTCACAGAGGTTTGTGTCTTGGGCAGTGCCCATAGGAGAATGACACGCAGAACTGGAAGAGGTGAGAACATGCCTTAGAATTAATCTCAAGGTATGTAGTGTTACCAGCAAAATAGCATTTCAGTCAAAGTGAATACAAATCATTTCAATTACTGAATGTACTCACAAATCTATACTCACATTTTAAAGTGTTAAACTTAACAAAAATGAAAGTAATAAACCTATTAAATTAATTAGAATATTACTTTATTATCAAAATATTAATTAAAATTACTAAAATAGCAAACTTAGTTTGTATACCCACTTTACATATAGCTTTGTCATCTCTGAGCCATGGAGAAAACACTCAAAAATGGATTAAATAACTCTCGATGATCAAACAACATTTTAACACGTTACTCTTATAAAGAAATTATTGAAGAATAAATACAGGACTAAATTTTATTAGAGTTTTGTTTTTTGTTAGAGTAAGTATTTACAATATTGCTCTAATTCTACAGTAAGGTAAGAGATGTGCTTTTTTAAGTCACATGACTTCATCAAATCTACATTGAAAAATATCTGATAAGCATGAAGCTGGAGTGTGTCTACATAAAAAAGGAGTAAAAGTAAGCCAAATGGCACTCTGAAAAAGGTACCATGATGTATCTCATTGGTTTCATTATAATAAGGTCAGTTGGAATTGGCACTAAGGAGGAAAATATAAACTCGCAGGATACTAGAAAACCCTTCTGTCAGTACTTGCCACTGTTAGTACAACATACAAGCATCTGACAGTAGAATAGATGGATATGCTGCCAGAAATTATAGCAATGAATGCAACTTTGAATAATGGCTTTATAGTACTCAGCCTCAAAAGTGAGAACCTTAAAAGGTAAAAAGATTTTTTAATAACAGTTTTATTAATATTTGGTTGGGAGAAGGTTGGTAAAAATATTACAAAGAATAACTTTAGTTTTTCATAAAACAGATTATTAGGCAAAATAATGATAAGTTTGAGGGATATCATGTGTGTAACTCATAAATTATTTACATTATACAGCACAAATATATTAAAATAACTATACGCACAGGCAAGAGTTTTTGGTATATTAGCTTATTGGTCTAGAAAGCAAAATAATTACCATTTGGAGAATAAGAAGAAGAATGAGTTCATACACCAATGTGCAATGGAATCAGTATCAGCATTTTAAACCTGAAAAGTATTCGATTACAGACTATCTACTCCAGCTGCTCCCTTCATGGAGACCATAGGCCTTTATAGAGTCAAATGAGCAATGCTCAACCTACTTTTGATACTTCAAAAAAATCTAACATACCATATTCCCCAGAATTAAAACTGTATGACCTAACCTAAACACCATCTTTCTTTATTCTTCACTGGGTATAGATAAATGCAATGCTGTTACACTATTTACCTCACTGGAAAGCAAAGTAATATTTATTTAATAAAAATAATTTATTAGAAATGAGACAGAAGGGAAGGTAAGAAAAGGAATCCTTTATGATTAAAAAAAAAAAGTTGATATCATGAAACTCCTACAATTGGAATCAACAGCTATAGGAATAGACAGGTAGAACATCCAGGTTTCCTGATTTGCAGTCCAGTGGTCTTGCTTCCACGCCTCTTTGAATACAGAACATAAATAATGGCATTAATAAATACC
The DNA here is from genome assembly GCF_964270905.1 of Leucopleurus acutus. Classification (NCBI taxonomy): domain Eukaryota; kingdom Metazoa; phylum Chordata; class Mammalia; order Artiodactyla; family Delphinidae; genus Leucopleurus; species Leucopleurus acutus. Next base: position 10,992,188 of record NC_139160.1, on the reverse strand, counting down.
AAAGTGTTGACAGTGATTACTATGGAGCAATGAGATTACTGGTAATTTTTAATTTCTTCTTCACATATATTTTCAAAATGATCTCCAATGAGAATATTTACCATTATAATCAGAAAATACACACACACACACACACACACACACACAGAGTTAACAGTGACCTTTCCTAAAACCAAATCTGTTAAATACACAAATCATGTCCAAAAGCATGATTTTCCAACATGCCCCTATATTCCACTCACATAACCTTGAGTATATTTCCTTATTTATAAAATAAAGACAACAGTTGGTTCTCACTTTTATGTTTCACTAATTATTGCTATGACAACTCAAAAGAGCAACAGCAAAAGAAGTCTACTACAGATCACTTCAAAAACCAAGTTAATTTTCACTTTAGTATAGATCCCATCATGATCAAGATTATATAAATACATAATTTTTTTAAATGCCCAACCCTTCTGACTACCATTTCAGGTATCAGCATTCATTCCACAAACATTTATTGAACTCTAATATTGCTAAAAGTTCAATATAGTGTGGCAAGTTAATTACCTGGGATGAAAATCATAGTAAAATAAATAATAAAAACCATACCTATTTTTAATTCTTATGTAATTTTATATTTATATAATGTCAAGATTCATCTAACTACTCAAGAATGTCTCCCTAAGTAGCAAGTTATTTTTTAGGTCTTCTAGCAATAATCACACTTCGTGAAGTAACTATGAGGCTGCACTTCATTTTAACATTCAAGACAGTGTTATACAGCCGAAAACACTATATTAGAAGTGAACATAAGATCTAGATGCCAGTTCTAACATCATCTCAAATTAATAATGTGATCTTGGGCAAGACACTTAACTTATCTATGGTTGAATCCCTGCTTTTCCAAACTTCAGCAGTACAGGTAACAAAAGCTCAGGCTTGGAGCTAAATCTGGTCAAACCTAGCAGAGTAGTAAGGACTCAGGTCCCACTAGCAGGTAAGATTAAGAATGTCTTTCTGCTTTGTGCTCTAATTCAGATATTCTGGAGTGGGGGAGGGAGGTAAACTTTTATCTCCTAATCCTCACTGGGTTTATAACTAGTTCAGGAAATGGGATTCGGCATTGGTTTCCTGAGTTAACTACAGTCCCCTTGCCAGAAGGTCAGGGGCAAAGAAAACCTAGAGCTGAGGTCCCAAACACCTAACAAGCTCTCAAAAGTCCCTATCTCCAGATCTGTGCATTCAGTGACTGAACTTCTGTTTCAGTGTATAATAATTCTATTGTGTAACCCTTAAACTATCAACTACTCAAATACAAGCATTATCATTTGCCCATACTACCCACCATGTCAGACACTCTGGGTAGCAGAGCCAATCTGAAACCAACTTAAATGCACCAGAATCTCAGATATGGTGATCTGAACTTCTAGGCATATGCCAAGAATCAAAATTATCACCTCACACACTTCACCTGAATTCCCCATTGCACAAGGTCCCTCAATATGCCAACTCAACTCTATGGTATCTGGTGGTCAAGACTTACAGAAGTAATTATAATGAACTTCTTTTTCTCATCTATAACAGTAAATGAAGGATTTTCTCCAAAATCAAGAGATGAAAGAATTAAGAACAAAAATATGGGAAACTGTAGCTAAAAAATAACCATTACAACTTACTATAAATATCAATAAATACTGCAAATTTGGCTCCAAATTAGAATATGTAAGAAATAATAATTCCTTTGAAAACTGTATAGTCCTTTTGTAAAGCAAATTTCAATATGTATCTAAAGTCTTAAAAAATATTCAGTTATTTTAACTAAGAAGTCTCACTTTTAAAAGTCTAGCTTCAAAAAAATAATCCTAATGATGGAAACATATTTATGCACTAAAATGTTCTCTGCAGCATGTCTGTCATAGTCAACAACCAGAAACAACCTAAACACCCAAAAATAGAAAAGTTACATTATATACACGGTTAAATAGGATATTACATATCCATTCTAAATTTGACAAAGGCTGTATAATAAGAAATAAATATTTGTAATATGTTAGCTAAAAAAAATCTAAATTTATATACACAAACACACACAATTATAATTATACAAAGAAGCATGCTCTCTGTATTAGGTGAAAATCTAAAAGAAAAACAACAAAAACGTTAGCAGTTGTAGTACTTCAGGGATGGAACAACGTCTTCTTGTTTTCTTTTTATCCCAATTTCCTTGTAAACTGCTATACTAATTTTAAAATAAAAATTCTAATGACATATTTCATGTATGTATAACTATTAGACTCCAAGAATATAAAATAACCATTCAGCTAAAAGAAAAACACCTAAAATTGATTGCTTTCTCTCCAATTCTATACTGTACATAGTATTGTTTCTACATAACATGAATTCTTTTCATTAAAAGCATGCCTACTTGTATCATACAAACATCTTTTATATCCTATTTGATATACTATAGAGAAGGAAAAGATAGGGAAATATAAACCAGATCTCAGAAAATTTACAATTTAGTATATCTAACATAGGCATAAAACAAAAGAAAACTTTAAAAATCAAGACATAAAGTAATTATAAAATTGCTATAAGGCAAGTTGATACCATATTGTATAAGTAACACAAACTAGGTGGCTTAAACAACAAATTTATTGTCTCAGTTTTGCAGGCTAGAAGTATGAGATCAAGGAGTCAGCAGAGTTGTATCCTTCTGCAGTCTGTGAAGGAAGGATATGTTTCAGGCCTCTTTCCTTGGCATAGTGATGACCATCTTCACATTACTTTCCCTGTGTCTCTTCACATCATCTTCCCTCTATGCATGTCTGTCTGTTTCCAAATTTCCCCTTTTTATAGGGACATCAGTTATATAGGATCAGGGCCCACCCTAATGACTGCATTTTAACTTGATTACCTCTGTAAAGACCCTATCTCTAAATAAGGTCATATGCTACGTTACTGGAGGTTAAGATTCCCCACAAACCTTCTTTTTTTTGCGGGGTGGGGGAGGTGGGTAAAATTCAACCCAGAACACTACACCATGGTCGCAACATCCCAAATGTGTACCAACATGGGAGAGGCTGCCTTTTATTCTGCCTAATGCCTATCCAAGACAGAAACAAAAAATAGACAAATGAACAAAAAACCTAGAAGGAACTACTGCAAATTATAAATATTGACTCTCAAGGACAGCATTATGGATGACTATTACTTCCTAATACCCTGAATTTTTCACTAAGGGAACGTATTTTTTTAATTATAAAAATGTTTAATTAAAAAATACTGAGACTTCATTGGTCTCTGACCCCAAACCATTCCTAATTACTAATATCTTCTGGCAAAAGCCTCTTCTTTGGGACAGAAGTCTCAAAGGCACTGGTTCCTCTCCGCTTCTATGACTTTCTAGAGAATATAAATCATGGGGAAAAGTTTAAATAGTTCCGGTAAAATGAAATGTTTTATCTCAAATTCCAAGTAAGATCAACTCTCACTTTTAAAAAGTATATCTCATTTTTAAAAAGTAAGCCCATTATATAAGGCACTATTAAAAAAAGAGAGGGAAAGACAAAGTGCAACACTTATGCACTACACACAGACACATGCACACATTTGCTCTCTGGGATCTTAAAATAAACAAATAAATAAATAAGACACTTTTAATATGTTATTATTTACATATAAAAATATAAAATTTTTTAAAAGATTAAGTGACTAATTCTATATGACCCATTGAAACTAGCAAGTACATTAAATAAAACTAGGCAATTACATAATCACAACTGGAAATAGCTGAGAGGTCTTACCCAAGCCAGTTGTCTTTATTAAATGAAATAAATATTTTAAACTAATATTTTCCTATTTTCTACATAAAAGGTCTTCAAAGATGGACTGTCAACATCCTCACTTCCTAGAATATTCCTATGCCTGTTTCACCCTTAACCCTCAAAATGTGTTTCTTTTCATCTGAAATAAATTTCTCCTGTTGAAAGCTGTATTTTTCTTTTCTCATCCCTTCATTAAAGTAGATAATAAATGATTGGTATAAACCCCTTTCACATCACTGAAATTTAATTTAGGTACCCTCTGAATTATTTCACATAAGCCATCCAACTTCATTCAACCTATTTTTCATAACTTTAACTATGTGACCTTATATTGGTTTCTACATATCTTTTTAAAAGAACCATAATCCAACTTGGGTTCAAACATCTAAAAACAATTAACAGGGCTTCCCTGGTGGTGCAGTGGTTAAGAATCTGCCTGCCAATGCAGGGGACACGGGTTTGAGCCCTGGTCCAGGAAGATCCCACATGCCGCGGAGCAATTAAGCCCGTGCACCACAACTAGTGAGCCTGCACTCTAGAGCCTGTGAGCCACAACTACTGAGCCCGCAGGCCGCAACTACTGAGCCCGCTCACCTAGAGCCCGTGCTCGGCAACAAGAGAAGCCACCGCAATGAGAAGCACACATACCGCAATGAAGAGCAGCCCCCGCTCGCCACTACTAGAGAAAGCCCACACGCAGCAATGAAGACCCAATGCAGCCAAAAATAAATAAGTTAAATAAATTAAATAAATAAATAAAAACAGCTAAAAAAATTAAAAATCTAACCAATGAAGAGTATAGAAAAAATTACCATACTTCTTATTTACGAACATCTTTTTAATAAACTGAGTGAAAGTTAAGATATAATGTTATTCACTGTACTTCAGTTCAGGGTATGTACCAGGCACCATCTACATAATAAGCACAAAGCTTGTTAAGCACTACTCATTATGTTGTAACTAGGGACCATACTCAAGTAATATGACAATAAATCTCTAACAGCACTTGCCATATATCTTGGTTATTTAGTTCTAGAGATTTACCTCCTCACTCTGATTAAGAACAGGCAGGAATAAATTCTTCACACTAATTTTCAAAAATTTACTTCTCACTGAAAATTAGCTAAACGGAATTCCGAATAATCAATTCATATCTGGATTTATTCACTGTTATTCATTCATATGCTTACTGAGCATCTGCTATATGCAAGGGCCTATATTAGGTGCTCAAAATACAGCAGTGAACATAAAAACTCTTGGTGCCATAGAGCTTAAATTCTAGCACTGAAGCAGATTATTAGTGCCTAAAACTTTATTTGGAGAGGCTATGAAATAACTGAAAAACTTAAAAATTTAGCTGAGATCATTGGGAGAAGAGAAAGTAGCGAAGGGAAGATGAAAGAAATGAGAAAAAGAATTTCAGGCAGAGGTAATAGGACTTATCAAAGTCCTAGGACAGGAAGAGCCTCTAATAAAAGATGATAAAAGATGACCAGTGTGGCTGGCATTCACAGAGCAAGGGCGAAGAGGAAGGAATAATAAATGGAAGAGTAGCAGGAGATGAGACTGAGTGGTTATGCAGGTATCAGATCATGTGGGGGGCTTAAAGTCATACTAAGAATTTCTAGCTTTACCTTAAGCGCAATGGGTAGCCACTGAAGGATGCTATTCCTCTCTCAAATACCTCTTAACCAAGTCAAAAAGTTAACACTTGATGATTTGTTTATTTCATTCTATCTCCTTTTCTCCCCATTAAGGGACCCTGGATTTCAAAATTGAGTCTAACCTTCCCCAAATGGAAGGTTAAGATTTCTTTGGCTCTCAGGGACAATTTTCTGAGGAGCCCAGCAACTACTAATGTAAACAGTTAATCTAGCCATTAAGATGAACCAGTAACTGTTAGCAAAAGTTAAAAGGTACTAACAAGCCTCTAATGAGTATCTGTTGAAATTTATGTACAAATAGAACAAGGAGGGATCTCTGGTACAAACAGCTGAATTAAAATAAACTAGCTGATCACAGACCTTAACACTGTTGATTGATCAATTCACAAACAAAAATTAATTCTTACCAGAAGCTTACCACTATGATCTATGGGTTTCAATCTATTGTACATCTGCTGTCTCAGCTGTCTGAAAACCTGAAAAATTCCAGGACCAGCACATCTTATGTTCTAGCTCTCACTCCTCCCTGTTTCTGGGCCATTAAAGTGCTAATCTGAAGTATTTGTAGAACACAGAGGAAACCGGCCAATTCATATTGGAATTTTATAAATCAGCAAATGAGTGGGGCAGTCACCCAATTATTTAAGTTGGGGAAATCATAAAGTCAGACATAATAGAAGAAGGAAGGGCAAGAGAAGTTAAGGATGATTTTTAAATTTCCAACCAGACTTGGCTCTATGCTTCACATCATCTCTTTTGTCTTTATATTAAAAATGACACTTGAAAGCACAGTCCATCTATCCTCCCACCCCATTTACCTGAAAACACCTATTAATCCTTCAGACTCCAAGAAAGTTGTAATATTCCTTCAGAATGCATTCCTTCCTTAAATTCCCACACACCCCCACCAGCATGCCCATATTCCCTAGCCCAGTGAGAATCAATCACACTTTCTTTGCTACTTTCTTTCCAACTAGAATCTATATTCATCACACTTGTTTATATTTCTGTTTCTTCTATAAACAAGTGAGGTCCCTGAAAGGAGGGGTCTATGTCTTTAATATTTGTATTTCCAACACTTGTCAAGCACACATAAGGGACTCTGTGATATTTGTTGAGTGAACTAATGGCATAGTAAACTATTTTGTTCGTTTTATAATTTAGGATAGAGGCAGGGTCTGATAATGGTGGAATGATTCTTAACACAGCAAATATCAGAACTATAAACGCTAGACAACGTATTTTTTTAAAAAAACAGCTATTTGAAGGCACTGAAGAACAACCAAAGCCAGACATATAAAGGAAGAGCGTTGACAGGTGTAAAAAAGTAATGGCATTATGTAAAATTCTGTTTCTGATGACTTTTAGTTTAGGAACAGGCCCCAATCTACCTCACGAACCAGATGTTAGGAACAATCACAGCAGTTTGAACATGAGAGAAGCAATTCTAAAAGCGAAGAGCACTAGAGAGAGGAAGTCCCAAATACACTCTGGGCAAATGTCTGGCTGAATCATGAACCACTCAAGTTCATGAGATTTCAACTGCTGCCAACTGTATGAGAGACAGAGTTCTGCAGTTTGAGTTCAGCCAAGTAAACTGACATCTTAATTTTTCTTCAGTAAAATTCAGAAAAGCATAACAAAATGCAGACTCTCCACATGGCATTATTAACAGTGTGAAGGATACAATCCAAAATTACTTAACATACAATTAACAGAGAAAATGAGGTCCATACTCAAGATAAAACACAATCGGGACTTCCCCCCCAGCGGTTCAGTGGTTAGGACTTTGCTTTCCAGTGCAGGGGGTGCTGGGTCGATCCCTGCCTGGTCGGGGAGCTAAAAGCTCACATGCCTCGTGGACAAAAAACCAAAACATAAAACAGAAGCAATATTGTAACAAATTCAATAAAAGACTTTAAAAAATGGTCCACATCAATAAAATCTTAAAAAAGAAACAAAAACCACAATCAATAGAAACCAACAATGAGATGACCCTGATGCTGAAAAAGATTTTAAATCAACTATTATAACTATGTTCAAGGAAGCTATTTAAAAATGTCATAACGAGTGAAAAGATTGGAAATCTCAGCAGAGAACTACAAACTATAAAAAAGAACCAAATATAGAACTGAAAGCTTTGGTACTTAAAGTGAAATTTTCACAGGACAGACTAAATGGCAGATTGGAAAAGAAGAGTCAGTGAAATTAAAGACAGATCAATTTAAATACTTAATCTGAAGAAAAAAGAGGAAAAAAAAGACTGGGAAAAAATGAACAGGGAGCTATAAGACAAAGTTCAAAGATCTAACATAACTGTTAGTGCAGCCCCAATAAAAGAAGAGGAAATGAACAGAGAAGTAAAAATATTTATAGAAACAATGACTAAAAATTTCCAAACTTTGGTGAAAAACATAAATTAACAAATTCAAAAAGGTCAACAAAAAAACAAGTTTCAGCAGTCAAACATATAAAAATCAAAATAAAGAGAACCTTAAAACCAGCCAGAGAATAAAAGTCACATAACATACAGAAAAACAATGATTGAATGACTACTTTGTTCTCATCTGAGAAAAACAGAGGCCGTAAGACACCGGGACAACATCTTTAAAATGATGAAAGAAAAACTGTCAACCCTGATTTCCATACCCAGCAAAAGTACTCTTCAAGAAGGAAGACCAGGGCTTCCCTGGTGGCGCAGTGGTTGAGAATCTGCCTGCTAATGCAGGGGACACGGGTTCGAGCCCTGGTCTGTGAAGATCCCACATGCCGTGGAGCAACTAGGCCCGTGAGCCACAACTACTGAGCCTGCGCGTCTGGAGCCGGTGCTCTGCAACAAGAGAGGCCGCGACACTGAGAGGCCCGCGCACACCGCGATGAAGAGTGGCCCCCGCTTGCCACAACTAGAGAAAGCCCTTGCACAGAAACAAAGACCCAACACAGCCAAAAATTTTTAAAAAATAATTAATTAATTAAAAGAAGGCTCAACATAAAAAAAAAAAGGAAGACCAAATAAAAACATTTTCATATTTTTTAAAAAAAGTAAGAGGATTTGTTGATAGTATTTAAAAGCAATGCTTTTAAAAGGTTCTTCAAGCTGTACAGAAATGATATAAGGTGGAAACTAGAATTCCTGGAAGGAATGAAGAACACCAGAAATGGTACACATGTGGGTAAATATCAAAGAATACATTTATTTTCCATATATTTAAAATATAGATGAATGCTCCAAGTCAAAATTATAACACTGTATGGTGGGGATAGATACATTATGTAGATATAATACATATGGTAACTACAGTAGAAAAATGGGGGAAGAGGATAAATGGATCTCCATGATTGCAAGACTACAATTTTGTAAACAACAGAGTACTACATTAAGTAGACTGTCAAAGCTGAAGATACACATTACAAACCTCAGAACAACCATTTAAATAAGAATACAAAGAGGTATGCCTAAAAAAAATAAGTCAAAATAATGAAACTCAAAATTATATTCAATTAATCCAAAAGAAGACAGAAAAGGAGGTACCCAGAAACAAAAACCAGAGGGGACAAACAGCCAAAAAACAGTTGTAAATGGAAAACTTAAGTCCAACGATATCAATAATTACATTAAATAGTTTTGGAACTAAATGTTCCAATTAAAAGGCAGAATATCAAATGAATTTTAAATTTTTAAAAAGACTCAGCTATATGCTGTTTCAGTAAAATAGAAAAATATTTACCATGCACATCCTAATAATAAAAAGATTGTGCAACAATATAAGTATTAGATAAAGTAGACTTCAAGACAAGGAGTATTACCATAAACAAAGAACATTTCATAACAATAAAAGGGTTACATGTACACATAACTGATAAAAAATTCAAAATACATAAAGCAAAACTGAAAGAATTAAAGGGAGAAGCAGAAAATTCCATAATTATAATTGAGATTTTAACACCCCTCTCAATAACTGATAAAACTAGACAAAAAAATTAGTAAAACCATAAAGTATTTGAACAATATTATCACTAACTTGACCTAACTGATAGCTTAAAACATTATGACCAACAACTGCAGAATACCCTTCTTTTCAAGAGTCCATGGTACTTTCACCAAAACAGACCATATGAGGGGGCGTACAGCTAGTCTCAGTGAATAAAAAAGTATGGAAATCACACAGACTCAGTTTTCTTACAATGGAATTAAAATAAAAATCAGTAACAATAAAATCTTTAGAAATGCCTCCCAAAACAACTCATCTAACTAATCTGATTAAAACCCTACCAAATTCTGTGAGATGAGCTTAAAGCAGTGCTTGGAGAGAATTATACAGTGCTAGAAATGAAAAAGCTCTCACTGACCTTAAGGTTTCATTTTATGAAGCTAACAACAGAAGAACAAAGCAAGTAGAAGAAAGGAAACAAAGAACAGAAATCAATGTAATAAAAAGCAAACAACAGAAAAAATTAACAAAGCCAAATCTGTTTCTCTGAAATGATTGCTAAAATTGATAAACCACTAGCTCAACTGAATGAGAGAGAAAAAAAGAAAGAATATAAATTATCAGTATCTGGAATGGATTATCACTACAAATCCTACAGATATTAAAAGGATATTACAGAAATGTTTATGAACATTACACCAAATTTTATTACTTAGATAAAACAAATCCTTTGCAAAACTTTCCAAACTGACAGAAGATAAATAAAAATTCAAATAGCTTTTATTTATTAAAAAGTTAAATCTATTATCAAAAAACCCTCCAACAAAGAAAAATGCCGACCCATTTTATTGGTGAATTCTACAAAACTCATTTATAAAACAGAGGAGGAAGGAATACTTCCATCCCATTTTATAACCCTGATAGCAAAACTTGACAAAGACATTACAAGAAAATAAAATTACAGACCAAAATCTCTTAAAAACACAGACAGAGAAATTCTTACAAACTACCCAATTTCAAAATTTATCAAGTTTCTGTAATCAAGATATCATAGTACTGACATAAAGACAGACAAATAGATCAATGGAACAAGACAGACTCACACTTGCACATCATTCAATTTTCTACAAAGGTGCCACAATAATCCAACAGAGAAAAGAAAGTCTTTTCCACAAATGATGATGAAACAAATGAATATCAATGTGGGGGAAAAGCAAAACTTGAACCCCTGTCTCATAACACACACAAGAATTAATTTTATATAGATCATAGATTAAACATAAGAACTAAAACTATAAAGCTTCTACAGGAAAACACAGAATAATATGTTCATGATCTGTAGTGAATAAAATGTTTTTTTAAGGACATAGAAAACAATACCAGAAAAGAGAAAATTGGTGAATTAATCAAAATTAAAAAGGATTTGTTCATGAAAAGACAACTTTGGGTAAACAGAAAATTAAAAGACTGAAAAAGTTTTCAAAAAACATATATCTGACAAAGGAACACTATCTAGGATATATACAGAACTCCTAAGTAATTTTTTTAAAATTTAACAATTGGCAAAAGATTTGAACAGGTACTTTGCAAAAGATTTACACATAGCCAATAAGGACATGAAAAAGTGTTAGATATCATGAGCCATCAGAGAAGTTCAAATTAAATCCATAAGGAAATATTATACATCCATCAGAATGGCTAAAAGGACTGACCACATAAAATGCTGGTGAGGGGGGGATTTCTCATACATCGTTGGAAATACAAGGTATTTCAACCATTTGGAAAAATGTCTAGCAGGTCCTTGTTAAACCAAGCATACACCATCTCTCTGACCAGCAATTACATTCTTAGGTATTTACCTAAAATAAATGAAAAATATATCACAAAATGACTTGTATAAGAATGTTCAAGGAAGCTTTATTCATAATGGCCAAAAACTGGAAACAGCTCAGAGTTCCATCAACAGAAGAATGGATAAACTATGGTATATGCATATGACGGTCTGCTACTCAGCAACAAACTGATGAAAGACACAACATGAACAAATCGCAAAAGCACTATGTTAAGTGAAAGAGGCTTTACTCAAAAGAGTTCATTCATATTGTCAGATTCCATTTATACAAAATGCTACGACACCCAACTTTAAATTAACTGTGTATCGTTCTATACTTCCCTCTCTCCTTCCACAGTGATTAAATGACAGGCACAGGAAATACGAAACAAAAAATCCTGAACCTTGTGAACCGTCATCTGGAAAGGAAAATGACTCCAATTTTCAAGGTAGATTAGATGTCTTTAAAGCAGATTAATCTTAGCATCTATTCTGTTTAAGATAATTTTGTACAATCTACACTCACTTATGTTTACACTTAAATCCATAAGCATAGGCATGCAAACAAGTAGAGATGGAGTAGAGAAGCAGAGGAGTACTAGATAAGTCCTCTAGAAGAAAACACCACAACCACAAAGTCTCAAAAATCTGGATTTTATTTTCCAGAGAAGAAAGCAGTGTGGAATAGTTTGCAACAGGCCACAATGAATAAAAAGATTAGCTTTATGACTCAGATAACTCTTCAAGTTGTGACCTAATATTCAACGCTTCCATGCTCAAGCCTCACCTTATATTTTCACATCATCTTGCATGTCTCTTCTTTACACCACTTTCCCTGAGGCTCCACTCCCCAAATAAGATGTTCTCTATCCCTTCTCAGAAAGTATATAATTTTTTAAAATTTCACTTATAAAACTTAGGAAATTTTTGTCTATTAGGAAGAAACAGGCTGTTAAAAGGCTTGAGCATCAGGCAGCCAACTTTACCTTCAGAATCTTATTTCCTCACATGTGGACTGTGGATAACAGGACTTTGTCTCACAGTGTTATCGTGAAGATTATGATGCTTAGCCTCCTGCATGGACCACTAGATAAAAATTACCATTATTATTATTATCTCCATATAAGCCTAACTCAGTACCAACAATATTTCATAAGTATTCAATTTAAAAAATAATGCAGTTGAAAGAGCAAGTAAATAAACTATTCATGTGTAATTGATTAACAGAATATTGCTGTGACCCACACATATACATTTAAGCAATTGTCCTTTTATGTTTTCAAAATGTATTTATTTATTTATGTTTTTAAAATGTATTTATTTAATTTATTTTTGGCTGTGTTGGGTCTTCGTTCCTGCATGCAGGCTTTCTCTAGTTGCGGTGAGCGGGGGCTACTCTTCGTTATGGTGCGCGGGCTTCTCATTGCGGTGGCTTCTCTTGTTGCAGAGGAGGGGCTCTAGGTGCACGAGCTTCAGTAGTTGCAGCACATGGGCTCAGCAGTTGTGCCTCACAGGCTCTACAGCACAGGCTCAGTAGTTGTGGCACACGGGCTTAGTTGCTCCATGGCATGTGGGATCTTCCCGGACCAGGGCTCGAACCCACGTCCCCAGCACTGACAGGCGGATTCTTAACCACTGCACCACCAGGGACGTCCCTGCCCTTTTATGATTAAAGATGATACTACTAACTCATCTGTGGTTACTGACAACAAACAAATGAGCTTCCCTTTGATTCTGCTGAATTTTGCTTTTATTTTAGCCCTAAAGTATTAGATAATTTTCCATTACCTTCATTTTCATCATCATTACTGCATGGATTCATTAGGGCAATCCTTTTCACTCTCTACCCTAAGCTTATAGTCACATCACCTAAGCACATGAATAAAATCCAACCCGAACCTTTCCATCCCTATTAAAACAGTCAGTTCTGGCCTGCTCCCAATTTTCCTTATTTCGAGGCCACCCAAATGTTCATCTTCATGAAAATTTGAAACTTCATATATACTGAGATGTAAAATTAACAAGATAAGTTGATAAATTGTTATCAGCATGATTATTCATTCCACTGTGAAACCTTCAGGCAAGAAGAAGGAACAGTTTATACTCTGGCAAAAAGGAAAAAAAAAAAGGGCAGAAACCGAAAGTCTTCAAATGTTCATGCCTTGAACTGCATTACACAGTTATAAGTGCCAGATTCCTACTGTCTCATTGGACAGCTCTCATAATGTGGAAGTTACACAGGCTCCCTTAGCCAAAGGGATAAAACTCAAACCCAAGGCTCTAGTTCCTTTCACCAAAAAACAAAAGAGTGGAACTCAAAATAAAAACGACAGAAGGAAAACAGCATTCTAACAGCAACAGGTTACACAAAATATCACTAATCAAGGAATATAATAAAAATCATGATCACTCAGGAGAATAACACCTATCAGTTGTTACCCAGTGGGTAATATTCAAGCCTTCTTACTCACAGGAGCTAAAAGGAATTAATGTCTTAGAAGAACTGAAGCCTTTCTCAATTGATATTAAAACATATTAGTAATCAGGGCACACAGGTCAAAAAATTTCCCTGCTCACTCACCAAGCATCTTAAAAAAAAACTCTCTACAGGTAGTGCCATTGATCTATAAAAATTTTCCTAAAATTACATCACTAAGGTTGTAACATATCATTTTATAATTCTATAAAATAGTATAATATCAATGGGACTTCCCTGGCAGTCCAGTGGTTAAGACTTTGCCTTCCAATGCAGGGGGTGTGGGTTCGATCCCTGCCTGGTCTGGGAGCTAAGATCCCACATGCCTTGCAGCCAAAAAACCAAAGCATAAAACAGAAACAGGGCTTCCCTGGTGGCACAGTGGTTGGGAGTTCGCCTGCCGATGCAGGGGACACGGGTTCGTGCCCCGGTCCGAAAGGATCCCGCATGCTGCGGAGTGGCTGGGCCCGTGGGCCATGGCCACTGAGCCTACGCGTCCGGAGCCTGTGCTCTGCAACGGGAGAGGCCGCAGCGGTGAGAGGCCCGCGTACCGCAAAAAAAAAAAAAAACAGAAACAATATTGTAACAAATTCAATAAAGACTTTAAAAAATAATAATAAAATAGTAGAACATCAATAAAAAATTTTAAAGAAATAAAAGATACAGTTTAAATGTCATTTTCTTGGAGAAGCCTTTCCTATTTTTCTAGAGCAAGGGTCTTCAAACTACTGCCTACAGGTCAATTCTAGCTTCCTGCCTTATTGTAAATAAGGTTTTATTGGAAAACAGCTATGCCTGTTCATTTCCATATTGGTTAAGGTTGCCTATAGTATAATTAAATATATATATATATATATATATATATATATATATATATATATATATATATTTGGTCTTTGCCCTCAGTTCCTGGCACAAAGCTTCAAAAATCCTTGAAATTTCATGAGTGATAAGAATTTATTTTGTTATTCGTGATTAGATTCTTTTGATCATACCTAAGGTTATGCCAACAAGTGACTCAAGGTGGGCCCTTAGATAGTTTCAAGAGAGGGGATGGCCAATGAAAGACCAAGCATGTGAGTAGAGGCCTGGAGATTGAATTCACTTATGTGGCCAGTGATTAAATCAATCATCCTACATAATGAAGACTCCATAAAAACTCTTGAACAATGAGGTTCAGGAAGCTTCCGGGTTAGTGAATGCATTGATGTGTTTCTGAGCACAGAAAGGGCACGGAAGCTATGTGTGCCCACTCCAATACCTTGGCTGTTCCTCAGTTGTATCCTTTACAATAAAACTAATTGTCAGTATGGTGCTTTCCTGAGTTCTGTGAGTCATTCTAGCAAACTACCGAACCTGAGGGGTTGCTGCCACCCAGGCAGAAATTCAGATAGCCCCACTTGCAGCTGGCATCTGAAATGGAGGCAGTCTTGTGGGACTGAGCCCTTAACTTGTGGTGTTTGGGCTAACTCCAGGTAGTTAGTGTTAGAACTGCACTGAATTCTAGGACACCTAACTGGTGCCAGAGAATTAGTGTTGGAAAATCATGTATTTTCTTTTAAGTACTGGTTATGGCTGCCTTCCTACTACAACTGCAGAACTGAGTAGTTGTGATAGACACCATATGGCCCAAAAGCCTAAAATACTTGGATCTTTATAGAAAAAGTTTGCCTACTCCTGTTCTACATAATTAGTTTCTCAAAGTCTCCTCGTTCAACATTTTTGGTCCATATCACTAACACATTAGCTATTCCATTTATATATTTACTTGTATATAGTTGTTCAAGTCGACCCTTGAACAACTGTGCAGGTCCACTAATACATGGGAATTTTTCAATAAATACTATATAGTATTACATGATCTGCAGTTGGTTGAATCCTGAGATGTGGAACTGTGGATATGGAGGGCTGACTGTAAAGTTATATGCAATTTTTGAGTGCTTGGGGTCTGGGCAACCCTAACCCCCATATTGTTCAAGGGTCAATTGTATTTATTTGTCTATCTCCCCTAGAAGATTACTACTTATAAACAAAAAACAGTTTCATTAATCATTCTATCTTTAGAACCAACTTCTTGGCATATGGTTGACTGAAGTTTAATAAAAACATCTATTCCAAAAACAAGCTTCTTAAAGCATGTTTCTATCCCAGTGTAGCTTATCGTCAACTTTAGTATCAGGTCTATGTTCTAGTTCTTAAAAAAAAAAAGGAAAAAATACTATTTAAAATCATAAAGTAATAGCATGTTAAAGCCTGAAAGGACCACATGTGTCATCTAACCCAATCCTTATTTTCAGTCAGGCAAAGTAAGGTCTGTAACACGTAAACGACTTGCCCAACTAATTAGTAACAAAGACAAGATTAGACTCCAAGTCCAAAATCAATATTCTTTTCACTAACAGTAGCAAACCTTTCTAACACCACAAATGAAAAATAACACAACTAAAACTAAGCTTTGAGGGTACCCCAAAAGTACCTTCCATTCAAGCTACTCAGAGTAGCAGCCAATGAGAAGGCAACTGAATCAGAACATGAATTAACACACTGCTTCCTTCATCAAGAAAGTCTTGCTATGGGGGAAAAAAGTTATTTGAAATAAACAGTGTGTTTATTGACAAAATTATTTATATTCTGGCACAAGCTCCTTATCTCCTCTTAGACCAACAAACACTTCACAAATATGCAAACCTGATCTGTGGACCACATTTTGAACAGCAATGTGCTAAATGAACATTCTGTATAGTAGCAGAAACTTACTACTATAATGAACTGTCATATATGTAATTCATATATACAGTTCCCACTTAAAAGGAATAAAAAGGAAAATAACATCTTTTTCTCAGATACATATGAACAGACACATATGAAGTATATATAGAGGGATATATGGACAAAAGATATAGATAAATAGACACATAGATACAAAGAAAGAGAGAGAGAAGCAGAGGCTTGGAGAGATGAAATATTGATACTTGATACTCAAGGTCACAAACCAAAGAAAAGGCAGAGCCAGGATACGAATTCAAATTAGTTGTCCCACAACAGCCAAGCTCTTTACAGAAAACCAGGATACAAAAACTGACTTGACTGAAATAGCATTTACGCATTAATTTATAAATCTAAAAACAGAGTCGAAGACATTAGTTCATTGTTATAAAAGTCCTAAAAGAATCAGGTACAAGATGGAGCAAGAATTAGCACCCACTAATAATACACTTCACCACTGAACAGGCTGTCCTCTGTGACCAATCCTATTGTTTCAGGATAGAACAACCACAACTACTGAAACAGTATGACAACACTAGTCTATCTAATCAGATCAACTTACATGGAATGAACATTTTGCTTTGCTCATGTCTCTTTTTTGCCAAAATGTCTTGCTCCACATTGCCCAAAGTCCTTAGCTACAAATTCACAAACTCTCACTTTTCTCAAGTGTTAAATGGGGATAGAAATGCCTCTGTCATGGAGTTATTGTATTAATTGAGAATACTATATTTCCTTTATTCTAAGGAATATTTTTCACATTTTAACATTTCTGAAATCAACATATAACTCGTAACTGATGTGTACATTTAATGTAGTTGTGTTTCTTCTTCCCCCACCAAGAGCTGTTATTATATCAGTAACAGTCAACAGCCTACCAGCACATCTAACAAAAACTTATAATTACTATTTTTTTTTATTATATTTGGTGCAAACAAGCACCAGATGATCCTGGTTTGTTTTGGAAATGGCTGCATTATAGAACTTTTCTCTATACACTTATATACAAATATATACATGTTTAATGCATTATTTTTATTTCTCATCTACCTACACTTTGTTGTCTAGAGACCTTGACTTTGCCAACTGCAGTTTTGCCAACCACATTACATTTCAAGAATGTGACTCCTGAGGGTGCTGGGAAACCGATGTATTTACAAGGTGCTAATAGAGCACAAAAATGGAAATGCTTAACTGCCTCAAAACTCTCTTTGTGTTAGAGAAGGATCAATAGTAGAGATAGAAGCTTAAGCTAAGTCTAAAAGTACAGGCAGGAATTTGCCAGGAAAGCTCACTCCTAGAAAGACATTACTACTTTATAATGTGCTGACTTAAAGTTCCAGAGCTGGAATGCCCTTACTCCACCCTGTCTACTCAGCAAACCCCTGCTCCCCTTGGAAGCCAATTTCAATAGAATCCTCCACCTTGAAGTCTTTCCTGACTCCTGCAAATAGTTCATTACTTCCTCCTCTGTGATACTGTACTCTAATACATACTTTTACTCACGGTCACAAGAGGAAAAAAAAGGCAGAGCCAGAATCTGAATTCAGATTAGTCATTCCACAAAAGCCTGATCACATAATTTAGTATTTTTTTTTTCTAATTTACACAGTGGTTTCTGTTTCTAGAATTCGAAATCCTTAAAGAAAAGAATCATCTTTCCAATCTCACTCTTTCCCCAGGTTTGATCATACTATCCCTAGGTATGGGCACTTCAGCTCCTAACAATTACCTATAAATAAAAGTATGTTTAAATTAACCTCCCTCTCATCTCCATCAAGTATGATTATTATTGCTATTATTAAAGGAGAATGAAGATTTCAATTTTCTACAAACACTGCAGCAGATATAAAACTGTAATTAGCTGAGGAAAAAAGTAAAAACTGCTTGGACTTAAAGTGACACCAGTAAACATGTAATACCTTTCAATACATATACGAAGGCATATGAGAATACAAATACGAGGGAGACAAGAAGGAAAAAGTAGAAGGAAAAAGATAAAATATTTCAAAGTAAGAAAGTATCCTTACATCCTTTGCATAATGGAAAATATTAAGTCAGTAACTTCTCTGCTGCCTAGGTTTCCATATCTGAAAACAAGATAATCTTCGAAATCTTACCAAGATAAGCATTAGCATTGCAGAATTCTAGTATTCTAGTATTCAATTCACAGTCTTATTTAAAATATGGCACTCCTGATAATTAATACTGAAATTAGCAACCTAAATACAATAGGGGACTCTTATTCCGATAAAACAAGTAAATTCTCACAAAGTATATATATTCTGCTCTCTATATAAAGGTAAGGTTAGTTCTCAATTTTTGGTTTTGGTAAACAGGACATACATGCATTTCCAGAAAGTGTATTTTCACATAAAATTTTTAACAGTTAACTCACAAAAAGCAGTTGTTTATTCCATTAAGAAACCATCTAGCAAATTTTATAAGCAAAACATGTTAGAAATAACAGCACTTCATCCAACTCCTACAAAACAACTACATTTTATTCTATTTCTTCAACTCTGTAGCAATGCTTACAATTTGCCTTCCAAAGTATCTGCTGACAATAAAGTGCATTTTAATTTGTTGCAATATTGATTTCCATGAATTATTTAGGCAACTTTTACCAGGGCAGGGAGAACACGGTTTTCCCCAATGATACGTGGTTTTTAAATCGTTGCCATTAAGTCAATGCACTAGTTAGGATGTTTACTGACACTTAACAGGAAAATCCACAATATAAGTGGCTCAAACAATATAAAGATTATGTATATATGTGTCTGTAAGTGTAAGTATATACAGTATATGAATATGCAGTATATATACACATGCATAAGCAGACATATTAAAAGAAAAGAGAGCATGCTAGAATATCTATTAGTTTCTTTCTATACTTACATGGTTCATCTACTTTTGAGACGTCCCCTATAAATCAGTGCTGTCCAATAAAAATATAATGCAAGCCATGTTATGTAATTTAAAATTTTCTATTAGCCACATTAAAAGAAAAATATAAAAGAAAATAGGTGAAATTAATTTATATTTCATTTAACCCAACATATCTAAAATATGATTTCAGCATGTAATAAATATTTTTAAATTACTAATGTGATATTTTTCTATACCAGCTCTTCAAAATCAAGTGCACATTTTATGCTTATGGAACATTTCAAGTGCTCACTAGCCACATGTGGCTAGTAGCTACTCTGTGACTGCACAGCTCTAGACAGATCTAGCCATCTTCCAAAACTCAATTCAAACATCACCACTTTTATGAAGCCCTCCCTTGACTCCCTTGGTACATTTCTCCCCTCAGTGTTGCCCACTATTCCCTAATTTATTTCTATCATAGAATTCACACATTTCATTGCCTGTATTTTTGACTCCCTGCAGTGCTAAAAATTCCAGGGCAGGGATTGTGTCTTGATCATTGTATCCTCAGTGTTTAGCATCACACATGGTGTGAGGATTCTAAAAATATCTGTGGAATAAAATGGTTATGTGGTCATATGTGGCATTAGGATGAAAATAAGTATATATATTCAGACCCAACAGATCAGTATTTAAATAGTGGAGGGGGCAAGGGGAAGGAGGAAGAAGTAGTAACCATGAACAAAAGAACTAGAAAACCTGCAAATTAAATATAGTGACAATTAGACAATTAGAAAGTGACAATTAAGTCAACTGTAAAATTACATAATTCAGTAACAGTGCATATTAAACACTCATAGCTGACTATCATTATATAAAGCAAAACTTTCTAGTTTTTCTTCAAGAATAAACTACTTTAATAGAGTCCCTCTTTAACAACTAATAACATGTGCCACAAATGTGATACATCTAATTATTAAATGTTATTCTCATAAACTACCTCTCCATTAATATATACCTTTATTCCTTTTACATACAAAGATATCAAGTTTGGGCTCTAAGATACAGAATGCATTATCATATTGATCCAAAACCCCAAGCACTCTTTCACCAGAAGTGAAATCTCTGTTGTAAATGTCTATATCCCATATTTTCTAAGCAGGTCATCTTTAATTTATTTCAGAGTTTGGAAGCATAATTTTTCAATGTAATTGGGTGCAGCTGTCATTGTGAATGACAGTTTGTCATGCAGTAACTAAAATACATTAGTTTACCTTTCAGAGTGTAGATCACTAATCAGGTTAAACGTTATTTCTAGAATTTAAAAAGCCCAACATAATTAATGAAAAAAACCCAGCAAATCTGACTAAAATCTATTTGCTCAACATACTTTCGATAAAAGTACCTAAATGAGTATTTTCACAAAGAAAAATGCTTCTTCACAGCTACTCCACCCACCCCTAAAATAAGTCAGTCAGTCATCCTAAAAACGAATGCTTTTTATCCTAAAGCCCAGGATGAAAAAATGTTAATGGTTCAAAACAACTCCAAGACCACTCAGGCAAGCTGGTTGAACTGTGACCAATTAGTGTAGTCAGTCCCTGTGTGGTACTAATGAGACCAAAAAAATGGGTTACATTTCCATTTGAATCTAAACTTAGTATAGTCAATGGCTAAAAGACTGCAACTACAATCCCACCCAATTAGGGCCTGCTGTCTGCCAGGGGGATGACTTCAACAATAATAGCAATGAAACAAGCATGTGAACAGATTAACACCCAGAAGAAAGAAAAAACACAAAATTGACGCCTTAGCATATTTTATTCATAGGAACAGATACTCCAAAGAAACTACAGCGTGAAAAGTCACACTTTAAAGATGAATCATTAAATCTCAACTTTTAAAAATCATGAAAGTAAATATACTATTTTATAAATAGTTGCTGCACTATTACATATAATATTATTTGACCTAGCGTCTAACATTTTTTTCTGGAACATTCTTTGAAATTTTGTAATGCTGCTAATGGAAAAACTATAATTTGATTTGCAGAAAGGAAAAACCACTGTCCTTTAGGGGGTGGAAGGGAACAGGATTTCCTTACAGAGGAAGAAGCTGAACAAAACAGTACTAATACTAGACCAGTTAAGAGAAAAAAGGCTTCTTAATGGTGATCCTGATACTGAACTGCATCAGGCCCACTTGAATTTCCTTCTAGACTTTAGAAAACCATTAAATCTACTTTGATAAAATGTTACTGTTAAGAATTCTGATTTTATAAGGTTGAAAAAATTAAAAATAACTTTCAACACCCTTAGTTTTCCTTTCATCTCTTCCTCCACCTTTACTCTTAATCATGAACCACAAATACCTACGCAAACAGAACTCCTCAAATAACTCAATGAACACATTTTATCACCTAATACATTTTATCACCTCCCCTGTGCTTGAAAGACCTTAAAAAAAAGTAAGCCAAATGAACACTCATGGAATGAAAAAAAAAAAAAAAAAAAAAAAAAAAATGGGGTGGGATTTCTACAAGAAGAAATAAAGCTAATCTGATGTGGTTTGTAGTTAATGTTAGTGGACACAGCCATGGAAAGACTCCCTCATGACCCGTGTCCCTCTGTGTGGAAAGGTTTTCCACTCCTGCCCTTTATATGCAGGGAAACAGTTACTTGTCCTTCAAGATCCAATCCAAAGTCATTTAACCAATGATACCTTCCCAGATTCCTCCAAGCAAAGGTAGTGGAACCATTAATGTCTCCATAGCATTTTGTTTAAACCTTTGTAATATCACTTTTTGCCAATGGAATTTGTCTGATTTTTCTTCTTTTTCCTGTACTGAACCTCAAGTTACTGAAGGTAGGGACCATGTAATTCCTTTTTATATTCCCAGTGAGAATCTTGACTCTGGCAATAGAACACTAGGTTAGGATTACTCAATAATTTATTTAATCATCACTTTAAGTGTTCTGAGTGTGCCTGAGTTAAAAGAAAGAAAAAAAAAAAAAAAAGGTATGCTTCTCCGTGAGAGTTATGACCCCAAATGGGCTGAGGCAAAGTGGAACTCCAGGCACCAAGATAAAGTGGAAAAAACAAAACAACAACAACAACAAAAAAAACACTGGACTAAGAGGGAATCTAGGTGATAATTCGAATTCTGTGAAAACCTGCAGGATCTTAACCCAACTGATTCTTTCCTCACCTATGCAAGTGATAAGAGTCAGGCTATTCACCACATCTGAAGACCCTATGACTCCTTATATACATATATACAAACACATCAAAATATCTCTATCCACCCCCTTCCTCAAAAAAATAAAAACTGAAATGTTAAGGAAGAGGCAAACACAGAAATTAAAAGAACCAGAATAGCCTGAGAAGACAAGATTTGTAACTAAGCCAGAACTGACAAAAACAAGCAAAATATATAAGATGTGAAAAAAAAAAACCTCTTTCAAAACAAGTTCACTAAGCAGCACAAAATTCTAGATTCTATGTTAAGTACTCAGGATATCAAGGTGAATAAGACAACATTCTGATCTCAAGGGATTCAGAGTCTCTAGGGTGGTCTGACAAGTAAACAAATAATTAAAATAGGACAGGCAATCTGAACTATGCTAAATCTGAACTATGTACAAAGTGTTATGGGAGAGCACAGAATGGGAGGAAGAGCTGTTAGGGGGAGATCAGAGAAGGCATCACTTAAGTGGGGGACAACAGCTGATTCTTGAAACATGAACAGGAGTTCTTTAGACAAAAAAAGGAAGACATGATAACTTGAAAAATGCAATGATTATTCAGCAAGTAACAGTCAAGACAGCATAATAAAAGAAAATTCTTCCACTGATGACTCATATCTCATAAGCTTTAAAAATAATTTAAATACTTAATTTAAATTCGAGGACTTTTAAAGGGGAATCAAGTTATAGAAAATAAATACAAATCAAGTACAATAATTTTATGACATTTTACAATAAAATATTGCTGATATAATTAGAGCTGAAAATACTTCTCTTTTAAAATACCAGACTTAGTTTAACCTAGAAAGACAATGACTATTTTTATTTCATTGAAGATTTTATATTGCAGGTCAAGATGATAAAATAAGATAATGCATATTGTATGCTTAACATAGCACTTGACATGTAAAGATTAAAGAACAACAAACCTAGGAACAGAACATCTAGCTTTGAGTCTAATTTCTGCTTTGCAACCTTGGACAAGCCCCTTCATTTCAGACGTGGTTTACTTATTATATTAAAGTAGACCCACATTTATTTCAAAGGGGCTGGTAGAGGATTTTAAAAACATAAGGTATGTTATCAACCCCAATTCTATAAATGCCAATTCCTTCCCCACACATGAAAAGTTTTTAAAAAACACTGGAAATACTCATATACCATCTTTAAATCAGCTATAAGTTATTTCTTTCAGAAAATGGAAGTAGTTGCTAAAGAGAAATATATCTAGACATTTAACACCTCCATAAAATTTTCTATTAAACAATGTTTGCTCTACTTCAGTAAACTGAAAGAAGAATCACAATTATTGGAAATATATCACCTAGACTCTAGTTAACTCATTTGTTCTATCCAAGCAAACATGGTATGTGTGGTGGTGCATCTGATTAACACTAAAACATAACAAACCTACTTTTTCTATATAAAATAAATATATCAATGTATACTATTTTTTTCTTGTTCAGAGTAATATCTAAAATACTCACACTTTGCCTAGTGAAAAGGTATACAAATAAAAGCTAGTTACCATTTATAATACTGTATCACCATTCCCCAAAACTCTAAAATTAATACTTCACAATATAGGCCGTTAGATCACTTTGTGTACAAATCCATCAAACTGTCCTGCATTCATTTTTATTTCCTAGGATCAGCAAGTCCTGAGTCCTCTATGGGCAGCATTCTCTACCACAGAATCAGCTCACTGATGCTGGCTGGACCCGACCCTCCCTTTCCAGCATCATCTCTTCATATAATGCAAGCCTTTGGGATAATTTCTAAGCAGCTACATTTTGTTCAATAATGGAGAAGATTATAGCCTTTGAATCTGAAGGCCTGAGTCCTAGCCCTGGTACTTAATACCTGGTTAACCTTGTCTAATACTTCACATTTCCTGCAGTCTTAGTTTCCACATCTGTAGAGAAGGAATGGCATCTGAAAAGGGAGTTATTCTGAGGATTAGTTAACACAGCACAATTTTGCAAGTACACTGGAAACAGTTAAGAGCTATTAAAGTATACACTAATATAATTTTCTAAAGCAACTGATCACAAAATAGTTTTCAGTCCCCTAACTTGCCTCTTATGTTTGTAACTCAAGTAGTTTTCTAAATATTTAAGCTAATACTCCAAGAGGGAGGTATTATTTACCCAGGATCACCCTTCATGGCCTAATATACATCCAGATGTGAAATTCAGCCATGTCAAGGAAGGAAGAGATAGAAGGAATTCTAGGCAAAGGAAGCTGTGCCACCTCACGCCTATTCGTTCCCCAATTTCCCATTAGGAAAAATTACCCCAGACGCTGTTAAAGACTATGCGGGATTCAAAACAGACCCCCTATGTTTCATTAGAAGGTGGACACCTGAGATTCCTTCTCTGACAGGTTCACCAGCTCAGGTAATCCAAGCTAAAACAGAACTCAGTTTTAGTTAGATCATTATTTTCTTTCTATGATCATATGGTCATCAGGCTCAAGATAAGAACAAAAATAACAATAGTAAAAAAATAAAAATAAAAAAATAACAATAGTAAATACTATACAAAGTTAGCTTTGTACCAAGCACTTTATATATATTAATTCATTTAATCTATACAACCTTATGAGGTAACTCCTTTACACATAAGGAAACTGAGGCACATAAAGTGTGAATGGCTGTATAATATTTCATAACATAGATATAAAATTACATAACCTTTTCCTAATGTGAAAATATAGGTTATTGCTATTTTTTTATATCATTAAACTACATTTAACCCTCATACTTGTCCACAGGTAATTTTTCCTTAGCCTAAAGAACTAAGGATTAATGACAAGAACCTCTTTAAACTTCTTGACGCATATTGGGAAAATGTTACTCAGAACAGCTGTACCATTTTACATGCCCAACAACGTCATTTAAGATTATTTTAGCATGCTGATAAAACACTGGTAATTTTCCTTTTAATCATTTGTTTTTCAGGGTATCTCACTATTACCTTATGTTCTTATTTAGCGAAGATGAATTTTCGTAATAATTAGCAATGTCTCTTTCTTCTTTCTTGAAATGCATCAAGCCCTTTGCCAAATTATTTTTCTTATGATTTGTCCTATGATACTTAATACCTAAAGTTTTTTTATAATTTTAATTCTAAATATTAGTTAGGAATCACTGGAGTGCAACAAATAGAAACCTGATTCAAACTGGCTTAAGCAAAACAAGAAATGTATTAGCTTAATGCACTGAAAAGCCTGGCAGTATAAGTGACTTGAAAGGCTCCAAAGATGTCATGGGTAATCTCTTGGTTGTTGGTGCCTCTGTGATAGCTCTATCCTCGAGCATACTCTGCCTTCATGGTAGCAGAGTGACAGTCAAATCTAGACTTACATTCTAACATCTTAGCAACTCCAGTGATGAGTATCTTTTTCTTTCTCCAGCAGAATGAAAGGAGTTATCAAGCTTTCGCAGATGTACAGGTAGATATTTAACCAATATCTGTTACTGATGGGCCAAGTACAGTTTCTATTCCTGGTCCAGGAAAGCAGAAAGGAGTCCAGGGAAACCCCAAACCATATAAACCAAGAATCAAGAAGAGATGACTCCTCAATCAAAAAATTCAGAACTGTTAACAACAGAAGGAATGGATGCTATGCAGCCAAAACCAAAAGAAATCTACAACATTCTAGCGCTACCCAGCCACCTTATACATTCACTTCTTTCCATATATATAACTTCTTAAATATCCATGTTTAACAATGTTACTATCTTAACCACAACAGAAAATGCACTCATCACTTCACCATGGGTCTGGGAGGCAGGGAGGAAAACAAAGACAATGTCAAGTTACTGGATCCAGCTACAAGTCTGAAATTTTTATGCTATTAGTATTATTCTTGGTCAGTTCCAAACATGCATTTTTTCGTGGTACCTCATAATCTGACAATATATATCTATGTAATAAATTTAACTATCCTCCGTTAATCAATATACAATGGCAAAAGAAAAAAATATTAATAATAATGCCCACTTAGAAGAGTGGAGAAGATAAAAATGGAGGAAATAATCAAGAGGACATGACTGTCAGCTGACCCATGAGCTGGATCTGGGCAATCAGAGGCTCCTCACCCCCTCCCCTGTCCTTAGAATATATACTCTGCCTACTGTTCCCCCAGTGGAAACGCTTCCAAGGAAACAGCCTCGAGAGCAAGGTGTTGTTGAAACCATCTGGATGGTATATGTGACTGAACTTAGTTAAGGCCTCTGTAGTTTAACTTTTAAGATTCTGGCAGGCAGGTGTAGAGACCACTCATCTTGCGGCTGCCCAAGGCAAGCCTCATAAGCTCCCCTGCTTAATAAACCTGCAAGCTACCAATCTGGAGTGGTCTGCCTCTTTTCTTCAGTCTCTCCTTGCCCTCTGTGCACGGGGACCAGTTTGCAAATCAACAGTAAACAAACCATGGTCACTAATTCAAATCACAGTCCATATACTACTGGTCAGAGTAGCAAGAATTGCCTGTTATGGGAATGGAGTCTCTTGGTCAACCAATCTGGATGCACTTATTACCACTATCTCAGAAGACCTCACTTGTCCATTATCCTCTATGGCCTCAGATTTTCCTTCTAGCAGCTGTACTGCTTTAGCAACCCACTTCCTCTTACTGAGGCTTAGAACTGCCTTAGAAGTAAAAAGAACACAGGTCTTTGTTTACCAGGCTTGAGGTTGCCCTGGAAATAGTTTCCCTAAAAGCTCAGAAAGCTTTTGGTCAATTTATTTCAGTCAACTGGTTGAACTAGTAACCAAAGCCAGAGATCTTGTCAAGATACCAACCTACCTTTTAAATTTCATAGCAATATTCAGTCTCATAGCAATAGGCCTTCACATTACTCATCCCTTAAAACACTCTGCTTAATGACTTCCCTTGAAGCAATGTGAAATAATAAGCTGGATGAGGAGGCACAGCTATTCTATCACTTGTTCCCTGGTTGCATCCTCTTTTAAAACTCTTTAGTAACTGGATTGTTATTTTGGTCAGGAGGTTGGGAGTATAATGCATGAGGTGCTTGAGAGAAGCTTGTAAAACAGAACTTTACCTGGCTTTAAACTCCTGTCTTTCCTTTTACCAATTTTAGCATGGGGTAAAAAAAAAAAAAAAAAAAAAAAAAAAAAACAAAAACACACACACACAAAAAATTGGGCTTTCCAAATCCTCATGGTTCTTGATTTTCTGATTCTCTTGTATGGTAGCTACAGGCAGAAAAGGCCTCTCTTACTTGGAAGGACAATATTTTCTCCCCTCTGTGCTCTCAAGCATTCCAGCTTGGACCAAAGCAAACTCCTTTCTTATAAGGCAAGAAGTGGACAACACACTTGAGGATCCCTAAAGTTCCAATTTTAGTAGCTCCATGGGCAAAGACAACCCAGGTGACAATCGAAACAGCTGTTCCATAATTCCTTTTAAGGAATTTCTAGGGGAAAGCAGTCCTTACTGCCTTGCACTCCATTTCAACATTCAAGGTCTGTTCCTACAATACCCCACTTCCAGTTACTAATGTCTACGCTAGTAAGAATTCCTTCTATTTACAAGTGACAAAAATCCAATTTAAACTGACTTAAAGCTAATAACAATAATAAACTCTGAAAGAGAGAATATAATGGTTAGAAGATAATAACCACAGACACAGAGAACTCCAAGTGCTCAAGAAGAATCAAGAATATATTTATCTCTCTTGGTTTCACACTTGGTCAAATTCTAATACAGGTACCTACAGCTATAGGATGAGTCTACCAGCTCAACATCCCCAACAGGAAGAGTTCCCAAGTCCTGTGACTCACCCTGTGGCTCCTCTCAGGTTAAATGCTCATCCCTGAAGCAATCATGGTGATTCTGGACATGTCTGGGTTATACACCAGCCCACCTGAACCCACCTGAACCAGCTGAACTAAGAATGGAGGATGAGTGGTTCATTAAAGGAAAATTGAGGTACTATTACCAAAAAGGGGAAATGTATGCAAGACAGACAGAAACAAGAAATGCCCACTATTCCTAGTAACATGACAACTGGCTACATTTTTTTTTAATTTCTATTCAATGCCATATATATTATTCTTTGTTTAAAATAATGTGATCTTAGTTACATGTATATATACTTGACATACATATATTGAAAAATAATTAACAGATTCTTATTCCAAGATGTCAGTTCAAAATAATATTTACATATATAGTAATGCCTACATAGAGAACATCATACATATTCAACAAATATTTCTAATTATAAGAATAGGCAATACATTAACTTTACAGGAGTCTAATTTATTTCAAGATCTTGGGTCTGGACCCTACTGCTGAACAGAATTTCAGAAACTTGTCCTCTACTGCCTAATAATGGTGTCCTGCATACTCAAAATGCACTTAATTTATCCAAGAGCCAGAAATACAAAAAATAAATATACATAATATAGGCTTTTGCTCTCACAGAGTTCACAGCATAGGAGTGGAAACATGTATAAATAACTAAATACTATACACAATACTAGAGAATGATAGGTATATCTTTGTATAAGGAGATATGCTGATATTGCACAAAATATCAGAAGTACAGGCAATAAATGAAAAATCTATGAAACTAACTGATGCAAAATAATATTAAAGTAAATAGTCAAAAATGTGGATGATTGAATTGTATAATACTGCTACATCGGTGATCCAAAATGGGAGCTGATTTTGCTGGAACCAATGAATTTCTTGACACTGTGTTTGAAAAATATAGAGCAAAAGATGAGGGAACCTTGAGATACATTTAATTAGCCACATAGTATTTGCCAAAAACTGGCTAGCAATATAAAAAATACTTATTTAAAATTAATATAACTTGATAACAGACTTGTTATAGAATATATGCTGCTTAATGTCATTTATGACTAAATTAATACTTTTGAGGAAAACCTCAGAACTCCTTAAGGTATTGAAACTTCCAATATTTACATATGTACTAAATTTAATTTTCAATATCTGATAACAAGAATAAAATATAATTCAAATTAATATGAAAAGACTTACATGTCAACCTAAATTAAAATGTAGGAAATTCTCTTTTAATATAAATAAATGTGGTTTTAATATTAAGCACTTAATATTAAGGACTTCATGATTCAAAATGCATATTTTTAGAGTAAATTTAGTTCAAAAACATATCTTTTGTTTGTGAAATTTAAAATATCTTGAAAATATAATTTTAAAGATATTTATATCCAGCTGCAAGTGAAAAAAACTCTAAGGAAGAAAAGTTACTGTCACATTCAAGTATAGAAGAATAACTTTCAAATTTCCTTTGAACAATAATACCATGATCCATATGTCAAGAGAAGAGAGGCCCTTAGCCCACAAAGTCCCCTCAAAGTATCTTGTTATGCTTTTAATGCAATATACAGTATGCCACTTAGAACATAAAAAAAATAAAATTATCAGAGGAAATATTTTCTAAAGATACACTAATATATTGCACAATTTGTGAAAAAATAACTGCAAATTAAATGTTATAGATTTATACTACCTAAGAGAGCTATTCAAAAAAGTCCTACTGTCAATTCTTTAAGTAAATATTAATCCTTTATTTTATCTTTTCTAAAAATATGTTTATATTAAAATCTGTGATAAGACATGTTCATGTTATAAACAAAGAACACATTATGTATACATAGAATTTACTTCAAGGAAGGAAAAACTTTATATAAACATATGTTAAGTGTGTTTACAAAGGAAGCAATGGATTAAGTAGTATGCCTGCTTTATAACTGAAACAACCAACAAAGTTCCTTTTCTACAGTTAAATGCTCTTATTCTGCCACATTAAATAATACCTCCCAAAGCCAAAATTTGTTGATCAGTTTTTTTCATCGGTAAAGCTACAATGCAAAATCCTTGACAATACACTCTCACTGTAACCTATTTACAAACTAACTTACTCATCTTCCTGATCTTGTCCACCTTGTATTTGAATGTTTCAAGTCAACTATAATATCATTGTACAAATACGTTCATCTACAATGGAAATTACTCATTTTATTTCTCATTCCATGGTGATTCTTCAACAAACTCCCACAATCCACCTAATAGTGGAAATGGACCTCTACCTTTGGCAAAAGAAAAAAGCCCCAAAATTACAACCATGGCTGTGTTAAAGGAGTCCTATATTTTAATGCATACTTCAACTTTACTCTGCAAAACTTTTAATTCTTTGGGCAAGACATGTGAGAAACCTAACAACCAAGTATCAGTATTCTCATCATATAAAGAAAAATAACATACAGAAAAAAAAGGAAAAAAAAATATTCTGACAAAGGTGACTGAGACAGGGTTTTGTTTAAGGTAGAAACCATTTTGTTTTGAAGTTTCATTAGTTCTCCTTCCTTTCTTTTCTGTCATAGAAATCACTGTGATAAATATTTCACTATTCCACCTACTTTTTAATTTAATGTTTTAAATTAAGACTGAAAAAACTCATTTTAGAGATTAATATTAGAGGCTTCCAACCTTTAGCAAGCCACTGAGTGCCCTAAATGGATTTTACTGATTTACTCATTAAATAAATAGAATTAAGTTTTGATAATTATTTTTTAAATGCCTATGATCTCCAAATATTTTCTCAATCAACTTAAATTTTCACATGACATTTTCATCATGAGTATATTGGAAAGATAAAGCACTAAACCTACCATTCAAGAAATACTACACTGCAAATGACTAATGTGTATTCCACAATCAATATAATTAACAACTTAATAGTAAATAGCTCCTTTTGTCATTCTTTTCCCCAAAAGTTTCCATTTAAAGATCAATTGTACTCTTTAAGTACGTACAAAGAAATTTTAAACATAACTTTCTTATGCCAAAAATAAAAATGTCTTTGTAACGCAGTTACAATGTCTTAAATGGATTTGGGGATATACCATGTCAGTATTACCTTATTTCTGATTACTCTAATAAAGCTTAACGTAAAGTTAATCTTTAAAATAATGTTTGCATGTTGAGACTTCATGCCAGATTTTCACTGCACTGAAGAGAATTAAATTTCTTTTTTACCTCAAAAGAAATATTTCACTTCCTTTCTTAACCTACTGTATATCTATAGAACCCCATCTGTTAAGAACTGATCCAGCATACGTTGCTACTGCTGCAGAGTCCAAACTGGTTACACATTCAAATCAGTTTCCAGCTTGTGGGAGCCCCTATTGCCTCTTATCACGTTAAAATGTATTAAGTAAGCATACAAATACTTATTAAAAATAACCTAATATCACACCATCTAAGGTTAAAATGGTATTGGAAATCTGGAAAACTGTAAAAAAAAAAAAAACCTTTAGATGTTTCCTTTTAAATTTACATAAATACAGTACCTGATAACCTACTAACATATTTTGAGATTTCATCTCATTAAAAAAAAAAAAAGGGCAAGTACTGACCTCCTATTTGCAGCTGGTTATAATTAAAACACCCAAGAAAACAATATTTCTATTAGTGTCTCAAAAAGAATTTGGTTATACCAACGCAGTGACAGCCCCCCAAACTTACACTGACTTTTTGTGATTTGTTTGATAGGTACACAGAAGTACAAAGAGGTGTTTGGTATTTAAACAGGCATAAATCTAACAAAGAAAAGTCAAATATTCTATCTTTGACGTGACACCCCAGCAAAACAAACAACAAAAAAAACAGCTTTAACTCTTCTGTGAATTTAAGAGGTACAGAAACCAAAGACATTATCTAATCCCTGTCCCTGTCTCAGGGCACCACTGCTGTAGCTGCAGCTTTCTTTCAGTTTTCCAATAGATCAAATAAAAATAATTGCTTAGCTGAAAATTCTGACTGCATGGGTGTGATAAAATCTCCTTGCAAGCAAATTTTTATATTCCTGTGACTCCACACCAAATACAATAGCCAACTGATTGCTCTTGATTTAAGCTTGCCTTCCAAAACCCAACCTTACAGTTTGTCAAAGACTAGGTATTGCAGAGGAAACTGTTTAAAAAGCTTTGCTGCAGCAAAAACTGCACTTACAAGGCATTAAAACATGAATTAATCTTAAATGAACTAGTCTTATTATCCGAAATCTATGATTCTCCTCTCTTTATTTCCTCCCCATATCTTCCCCTGACATCTTGAACGCTTCTTAGCCTCTCCATAGATAGATATCGCAAAACATTAAGTCATACACAGTTCTGCAGTAACTCTTTCTTATCACGAAGGATACCAAAACCTAGGGTTGAATTTAACACCTTTCCTCTAATCTTTATCCACATGCCATGCTCTCTGAAGGCAACCACAGAAATCAACCTGTATGATTTGCTGTCCTCACATTTTAACATCTCATGTGCACAAAAATTACTTAAGAGGTCAGCATATTCAGGGCAATATTACAAAGAAAGGAAGGCTACCTAAAAAGAGATTGGGGTGGGGGGGGGCATACAGCCACAACACTCTCCAACATAGCCTCGTAATATATTTAAAGGCAGATGCAAAACTGCATCATTTTTCCTTCTCAATGGAAAACATCACCTCCCAGCTGCTCAAGTTGGACTTAATGCGCTTCTCGCATTTCAGCAGCACCGGGGAATTTAGGCTCCAGGGGCAAGGCTTCCATCCTCAGAGAGCCACACCACGGACAATTAAGAGTGTCGGAGAAAGAACCCCAGAGAAAAGGAGGCCTTCCGCTCCCCCTAACTAAACTCTCAAGTCAACCCAAAACCTGCACGGCAAGGAACAATTGACGACTCATAGTCATGAGAAGTGATAATAAGCGGTGTTAAGTTGGGCTCTGCGCTCAGGTGGCAGGAGAGGACCGGAGGAGAGCAGGGAGGTGGCGTGGCTTGGGCAGCGCGCAGGCAGGTCACCCGCTAAGCAATACCCGCCGGACGATCTGGGCTCGCAGGGACGCGCTGCGTGTGTGACCAGGGGGGTGGTGGAGGGGTTGGAGCCAGCGTTTGGGGAGGGAGGCCATGGGGGCTGGGAGGCAGATGGCGAGCACGCCTTTTCCCTTACCAGGTTGAGCACCGTCTCTACGATGTCCCTGTTGCTGACCTCTCCGACCTGTATGAGTCCAATCAACACTGCGAATTTCATCCGGATGTTGCGGATCGGCACCGAAGGGTTAATCATCCCCGCGGGCAGCACCACCGAGCCGGAGCCGGACGCCCCTCTCAGCTCCCCCATCCCGCTGCCGCCACCACCGCTACCCCCGCCGCCGCCGCCGCCGCCGCCGCCGCCGCCGCCTCCGCCTCCGGCCCCGACGGCGATGAGCCCCACGGGTTGAGGCTCGAGCCCCGGGCCCGGGCCCGGCTTCTCGCTCGCCATTTGCCCCCCTCCTGAGGAGAATGAAAGAGCCGTGGCGCTGCCTCCGCCGGTACCGTTATACCTGCCTCGGCCCCCGCCCCCCGGCCGTCGCCTCGGAGCCCCAGCATCCACCAGCGCCGCGGCGCCGGGCCCGCTCCCCGCGTGCGCCTCAGCCCGGCCCTTTCCGGCGCCCTCCCCGGCGGAGGCGGAGGGTTATTCTCAAGCTTATTCCCGGCGGCGGCGGCGCCGCTAACCGCTGCCCGGCGAGCGGCAGTGCCCGCCCAGCAGCTGTGCCGCTGGGGCCGCCGCTGTCTCCTCTCGCTCCCCCTCCCGGTCTGTCCGGCCCGGCCCGCCCCCCGCGGAGATGCTGCCGCCGCTCCGAAAAGCCCTGAGGCGTGAGCAGCTGGCTGCGGCGCTGGCCGGTGCTGAAGCTCAGGCTGTGGCCGATGCTCCTAACGCCGCTGCCGCCACCGCTACGGGCGCCACTGTTGTTGTGAAGCCCCGACGCCGCCGCTCACTCCGCCATGTTGCCGCCCCCTGCCTGCGGTACCGGCCACTGCGCCTGCGCAGAGCCTCCGGGGGGCGGAACCCTCGTGCACCCCCTCTTTTGCCCTGCCCTCCTTCTCCTTCCACCCACCCAGCCCGACACCCCTCGTCCCTCCCCCAACCACCCTGAACGGATAGACAGGTGAGCAGGTGCATGGGGACCGCTGCCAGACACTGGGGCGAGCGGGCAGAGGCGGGGCGGGTGGTGGCCTCCTCACAGTTTTTCCCTGGAGGGTGGATTCTCCCTGCGGGGAAGGACACAGAGTGTGTGTCTCGCCTTCGCTGCCACCTCCTTAATTTCCTCAATATCCTCTTGCTAGGAGGAGGTTCATCATCTTCGTCGTCGCATCCAGCAGCTGCTACTGCCAGTGCCAGGTGCCTTGTAAGGTAGGGGAGTGGCAAACGGCCTCTTTCTGCCCCTCTTCGCCCTTCCCTCACTCCAGCCTGCCGGGCCCCCCTGGAATTTCCCAGTGAAAAAGTGGCTGGCAAAGCAGAAGCAAACGCGCTCTGCGGAATGATCCTGCATTGTCGGGGGAAGGATACAGATGGAGTATAGGGGCTCTTTTTCTACAGCCGTGAAAGAGGCTGACACCTGCACACATAGGCACGACTTAAAATAGAACTTGTCAAACAGTGATCCACTCTGGATGGAGCTCTGAACAACAAACAGTTCTCGAACTCACCTCCCAGACTAAAAAGCCTGCACTGTGTGACACTGTGGGGTAGTAGTTTGGTGGGATACACAAATGCCACATTTTAAAAATCAGTAACCATCCTCAGGTATGATGCCAGTTAATGATGCCTCCCTTTTTCTTAGGCATGTATAGTTCAGAGGATTTGGGAATTATCTTAAAATATGGGTGATTCTCAGCCAGCCTAGATCTGTGGTAAAAGTAGATTTCTGTGTCTTCACATATATAGAATGAAAAAATTACTTTTAGTTTAAAAAATTAAAATGTATACAGCAGTCTTGCTGCTCGTGTTCAATTAAAACTATATAGGCATGACTGCTGTTTTCCTCGAAATGAAGGATGTAATTTTCTTTAATATTTCATGAGGTATACCCTTTTCAATAAAGATAATGTTGGAAGACACCAGAACTGTTAGGTATCTTGAGGTATATTCAAGTCATTTTGTCATCTCAAGTGAAAACAGTCAATATACAAATCTGTCATAATCTGGTTTGTTATTACTCATATTTAATTGGATTGGCTAGTCAAGTTAACTCCCAGGATACTGGAACACATTAAAATTCTAAAGTACCACAGGTCATGTATAACAAAATTCCTCAAGACCAGTGCTTAGGATTAGTTCCTGGTTGTGTGTGTTTGTTTAAACTTGTGCTGAAGTAATGGAATTATTAAAATAGTTAAGCAAAAATTTCTGAAAGGAGTGGTGATTGGTGTGTCCATTTAAATTAAATAGCAAGGGAATTATAAAATGTTAGAAAGATTAAAAGTGTATGGGAAATTTATGACACCTTTAAGCCTTAATAATGTGACTTAGATGTGCTGTCACTGAAAAATCCTGTGACATATATCCACCTATAGCATTTTATCTGTCCCAGGTGAATAGCATCTACTTTTGCGAGCACTATTTTCATTTGCAAGTTTAAAGTGATACATCTGTCTTACATATGTA
Source organism: Leucopleurus acutus (assembly GCF_964270905.1). Lineage (NCBI taxonomy): Eukaryota > Metazoa > Chordata > Mammalia > Artiodactyla > Delphinidae > Leucopleurus > Leucopleurus acutus. Next base: position 10,956,094 of record NC_139160.1, on the reverse strand, counting down.
AATCCAGGTTGAAAGGTCATCACACTAGCTTCTTTTCACCCCACTGTTCATGTATATGGCAGCAGGTTCTACCTTTTGCTACTTTTAGTCTTTAAAAAGTGTTTCCAGTTCCCTGTCAGCTCCTCGAAGTTGCTGGTACTGTGCAAAGTACACAGTCTTTTGAATCACACTCACAACTTACTCCCTGTGCAATCTCCTCAAGTTATTGAACTCAGTCTTCTGATTCACTAACAGGGATTAGAATATCTATCCCATAAGGAAGTGAGAATTCAATGAAATAATTTCAACTCAGCAGCCAGTATGTACTAAATATGTCCTTGTACCCTTAGGATACAGGAACAGTCTGTGTTGAAGGACCTGTAAACACATGTAGGAACAATTATAACCACCTACAAGGCTTTATAATTGCACAGTTACATGTTTTCGATACTGCCCCCCCAAAGCATAAACTTTTAAAAATTCAAGCAGGTCTGTTTCATTTTAGTCTACAAACCTTCTTTTCTTACAGATGTACCAGTAACTTAGCATTTGCATTAACAATATTTTGAAATGAAAGATAGCTATATAATGAGAGGCTACCTATAATGTTCATTTTTAAATCTCCAGATTAAAAAAATATATCTTATGTGGTGAATGTCAGTTTTGTATAGATTCTTGCTTTAATAGATGCATACCCATACTTCCAAAGGACAGTCCTTCAAAGATAAGAAGGCCCTGAATCTGAGTTTCAAGAGGCAACATTGTGTAATGGTTGAGAACACAGGCTCCAGACTCAGTGGAAGCTGGGTTTGGATTCCAGTTCCACAACCCACTTATCTGTGTGATCTGGGGCAAATGAATTCTCTTCAAAGCCTTATTTTAGCCATCCCAAAGTAGAGATTCATAGGATTAAAGGATGAAAGGACATAATACATTTAAGGTACTTAACATAGTAGCAAGTGTCGATAATTAACGTTTCCCTTCATTGGCTGTGGGAAAAGACAAAGCTGTAAGTATTTTTGTGTTTTCAGCACGTAACATGTCTGGCTTACAACTTACATTTAATAAAGGTGTTTTAAAAATGAATGAATGAATGGGAATTCCCTGGCTGCCCAGTGGTTAGGACTCGGTGCATTCACTGCCGTGGGCCCGGGTTCAGTCCCTGGTCAGGGAACTAATATCCTGCAAGCCCTGCGACCGAAAAAAAAAAGGAATAAAGACAGCAGTTGTCCAGGCTAAATGTTCCCATTCCCTTCACCTGTCCTTTAAAGAGCAAGTTTCTTGCTTTCCTCTAACCTTTATCTGAGCAGGGTACTCCAAGTCCTAGGTAGGTTTAGACAATATAAAATAGAGGGAAGCTCTTACCTGAACCTCCATCTTTAGAAATAGATTTCCTGTTAATGTATCCCCAAGTCAAATTAGTTTGCTTTGCTTTGGTTCTGGGTTTTCCAGCAACATGACACCAATGATTCATGTTTCGCATGTAGTAGGTTCTCAAACAATTTTGGTTCCGTTCCCCTCTCATCTTAAAATTATTGTGGGGCTTCCCTGGTGGCGCAGTGGTTGGGAGTCTGCCTGCTGATGCAGGGGACACGGGTTCGTGCCCCGGTCCAGGAGGATCCCACATGCCGCAGAGCGGCTGGGCCCATGAGCCTGTGCGTCTGGGGCCTGTGCTCCGCAACGGGAGAGGCCACAGCAGTGAGAGGCCTGCGCACCGGGGGAAAAAAAAAAAAAAAATTATTTTGAACTGAAACACCAAGGTTCTGTTTTGTTGTTTTGTTTTGTTTCTAGACATGCTGCTCCTAGGCAACAGCACATATCCAATCTGTAGCTTTACCAGTAGATTTGGAGTTATAAAGTGCAGAATTGTACATATCTATTGTAGATTTAATTTAATTTTTATTTTATTTAAATTTTCTATTTAATTTTCTATTTAAATTTAATCTGCTAAGAGTTTCTTAATCCTGATTATATCATGCAAAAACTTTGTCTTCTTATTATTACCTTATTATCTGCAAATTTGAGAACAATCCTTCTATATCTTCATCCAAATATTTTATTGAATAGGATAAAAACAGCTCTGTAGTTCCTAGAAACATTATGATTGAAATCAACTCACATTTTTCAGACTGTGGGTCCCAACCCATTAGTGAGTCATGAAATAGATTTAGTAGGTTACAACCAGCAGTTTGTTTTTTTAATGAAATATAATAGAAAAATATAGAATGGAAAACATCACAGCACATCCATTATTTTAGTTATGTGAACGCACATGCACATACACAGACACACATACATATGTACATGTACGCTTACCAGATAATATGAAATCTATTTCTCACTGCCAGTCATTGTCCAAAAGTTTGAAAACCACTGATTTAAGTACCTGTTTGGTATAATTTGTCCCAAAGGATATCATAAGGGACATTGACAACTGGCTAGTTGAAGTCTGGATACACTCTGTCTCTGTATCTGAGCAAAATTAAAGTAAAAGTACATAGATGTGAATTGTTATCAAGTTTTCTGACAACTATTTCACAAATAAGAAAATGTGTTTGATTTGATAACAGGACTTACTGCTCCCTTTCTAATGAATGAGCCATTCTATAATCTCACCTGGAGGTAGTATTAAGCTACTTGCTGTGGGTTTTCAAGAATATCTCCTCTTTCTCCCTTTGGCACTTTAATCCTCTGGCACATCTACTTCTCTATGAGTTCTCAAAGACCATTGAGAGTTGCTCAGTGATCTAGTTTTCAGATTCTTTCAGGATCAATGGATATAATTTGTCCTGCCTCAGGAACTTGAAACCATTTAGAGTAGCTAAGTGCCTATTTACAATTTCTTCACCAAACTTAAACTTCAGTTTCTTCCAAGTACTATTAGTACTACCTTCTCACTCCACTACTTTTACTCCTAAACAGGAAACACAGACACACAATAGAAATTAAATATTTGTTAACAAATTTGGTTGATGCTTGCCAACCAACAAATATCTAAGTGCCTCCTGTGTGCAAGAAAGTAAACTAGTTGAAATGTATGTTTTCAAATTTTCCATTTAGAGAAATATTGTGTTTACACATACAAAGTTAATCAGCAAGTCAACACATTAAAAATATCAAATGAATGGTACAGAAATTATAAGTACTCTTGAATTTCAAAAGAACTAGACATCATACAAACATCCCAATGTACACATATACCCTCAAACATCCACATAAATCTACATACAAATGCACCACGCACATGCATACTCCCCATCAGATTAGCCATGCCTCTGTCCATTCTTCCTTGGCAATTTGTCTAGCATGCATTTCATCCTTCATTCGGGTGAGAGCCTGCTCACTTCATACCTGGTCTCCTTGTCTCCACTCTCACTCTTCTTTAGTCCATCATATACACAAGTAATTTTCCTAAAGCTCCACCTTGATGGACAGTTGGATGTGGTTCAGAATTTTAAATTTATTTATCACATTAGCTTCTACATGCATACATGCCACCCACTCAGAAGATCACTAGTAATTCTCTTTGCCTAACAAATTAAACCCAGAGTCCTTATCTTGGTACCAGAGGCCCTTCATACTTTACTTTACCGTGCTTTCTTGTTTTACCTCATTCTATTCCTGACAGGAACCCTGTAACAGTGGTTTGCAACTTCTTTGTGTGTGCACAGCTCTTTTCATCATTAAAAAATTTTCAGACTCCTAGACTCTTACCTGAGAGATTTATTCTTTTAATATCCATTGATTGAGAAAAGTACAGTAATGAAAAAGTATTAACAATTTAATACTGCTATTTGAATATTTTTACCTTTTTAAAACTGTAACATCTACATGTATTTGAAACACACACACACACACACACACACACACACACACACACACACACACACAGTTGTGGGTTGAATTGTGTCCCCCAAAAAGATATGTTCCAGTCCTACCCCCAGTACCTTGGAATGTGACATTGTTTGGAAATAAGACCATTGTAAATGTATTCAAGTTCAGATGAGGTTATACTGGAATTATAACCTCATTATAAGAAGGAATGATTCATCCTTAAAGTGTTCAGAAAAAGCATGGCTCTTCTGATACCTTGATACTTCTAAACACCGGAACTGTGAGGGAATAAATTTCTGTTGTTTTAAGCCACTTAGTTTATGATACTTTGTCACAGCAACCCTAGGAAACTAACATACATGCATGCAACATAAATGTGTTTGATATTTATTCTGTCCACAAACAATTCCTAGTATATAAGTATTCATGGATCACTTTCAATAATTCTGAGGTCCCCAGGTTGGGAAACAATGCTTTAGCCAACCCGAATTACTTTGTCCCCAGTTAATACATTGTGCTTTTATACTTCGTTGGCTTACTCATGTTTTTCCTTCTATCCATAGCACTGTCCTCCTCGTCTCCCCTACTGAAATTCCTACCAGCTGAAATGCCACCTTCATGAATAAATTCATGGTAGCACCTAGAGAAAGGTGATCTGAAACTTTCTACCCATTTCCAGCATTAAAAAAAAAATGATTCTGTTTTTTTCCCCCCAGGTAGCATATAAGTTGGCATAATTTCACTTAAATAAATTAATAGTTTCCATCCTCTTTGCCTCATTTGCCAAGAGTAATAAATTCACATGACAATATATGTAGTCACCTAAACCCCCTTCACTGAAAAATTTTTAAATGTACAGGTATAATTATTTTCATACAAGCGAACAATAACCAGTAAATTTCTCTTTCTTTTACACAACGACAGCCAATAATACACTGTCGTTGTTGTTGTGTTTGGTATACGTGTGTTAGAGAAAGACAAGTATGTTAAAGAATGAGGTTTACAGTTGATTATTTTTAACCATTAAAGCTGTCATAGCCTGTTCATCTCCTATCTGCCGTGCATTTTTACATGTATTATTCCTAACCCTGACTTCAGTTCTTGAAGTAAGATATTATTGTCCCCATTTTTCAAATGAGGAAACTAGTATGAAGAGAGGTTGTCAGTTGTGCAGCTCACATTTTAGGAAGTGACAAAATTAGGATTTGATCCTGGTTATGGCGGGTCAAGTCCTCAGGTTTATTCACTATCCCACATGGCCACATTGGGACTTAGACTAAGGCCATTATTTTATTTTTACCAAATTTGCCAGATGAGAGATAATGAGACTGGGCAAGTTCATGGAAAAAAGAACAAAGTCATCATGCTTTTGCATGTTTTGGTGAAAGCCCACCAAGAGATGATCTCTAGAGTCAACCTGGTTTTATATCTCTGTGCCTATAAAGGTTCAAAAACCTCCATTAGCCTTTTTGTTTCCTGGGATTCATTTTAATTCTAGACAAAAATTACTTGGAATAAATAAATAGTTTTTAATTTTGTTCATTAAGATTAACCAAAATGTAATCGCATAGTCCCGTTAATATATCACTCCTTATTACGCTTTTCTGGCAAAGATTTCGTTATGTGTCTAATTAACCATTAATCTCCTAGTCCCTGTTGAAAGTATTGTCATTGTATGTCTATATCGTTATAATAAAAAAGCACATACTCTGAGTAGAAGGAGGAAAAGAATGCTGTGAGGAAGTGTCCAAGAGTTCTTTAGAATAATTTTCTCTTCAATAGAGTCTCTGCAAAGAAACAAAGAGTTCCTTTACCAACTTTAGCCCAACTAAGAAGCAGTGCATAGATTCAGTCTGAGCATAGTCCTGGTGAAGAAAGCTTTGGATTAGAGCCTTTCTCTAACGGTGCCAGCAGCCATAGCCCATAGATTAGCCAGTGGAGGAATGTCTTGATTTATTTATTTATATACATGGAACCACCTCATTGGTCAGTTAACAGGTAATACATGGAGGCAATCTGAGGTTTATGTTTTGGTTTTCTGTGGCTATAGTATATCTGTCTTCACTTATACACAAGAGTCAGGATCAGAAAAGAAAAGGAAAGGAAAAGTGGAACAGACTACCTGGACTGTAGCTTCTATCTGAGAGTTTAATCTTATACATTTAGAGAAACTCGTTATATACAGCCTCTTTGTTGTTAATGTGAAAACGAATCTTAAATAGCACAGATAATCATAAGGTTAAAGGATGTCTTAAGGGTCAAGACACTTCATCACATTCAGTGTGTTTGGGTATCTGTTACATATACATGAATGTGTATATAAAACTTTATTTCTGTTTGGCTAATCTAAGTTTGTGAGAAGTAGATGGAATGTCCTATGTTGGCTACAGCTTTATCACTGGTTTCTTTGTTTCTATTAAAACAAGCTCAGCCTGATTTCTTTTGCAGTGGCAAGAAGACATAACAGAGCGTGTTTCAGGGCTGTTTGCATTCAGTGAAGCATAGAAAGATGATGGCCACATGATTTGCCCTCATAATTCATACCATGGTGTTTTCCTTAGTACACACAACAGAAAGCTCACATGGTTACATTATAAAATAAGACATTTCTACCAAAATAAGACATTTCTACCAAACATTTCATTGTTTTCTTTGTCTTAACATTCCCATCCTAATCCCAAATAAACCTTTGAAGTAGAATATAGTGGCTAAAAGAAGGGTTTTGAAATCAGATGGATTGGGTTCAAATGTGGACAAACAGTCCTTGAACCTCATCGTATACCTGTAAAATATAGCTACCTCACATGTATTACTTGGAGTATTTAATGAGATTAAACACATAAAGCATTTAGAACAATGCCTGTAATAGGTACTCAATAGATGGTAGAAATTGTGACTGTACATTGACACAAAAAGACAGCAGAATTTTGTGAGTTTTTAAATTATATAATGGAGTACACTAATATCTGCTTATTTTATCTTTGTACACTGACCTGACTGTCCCTTCTTCAGAGAGCAAATAGAACAGTATTTTCTTCTTTAGTTTTGTTAAATAGCTATACATATTCTGTATTTACAAGAGTTTTAACAATTTCTCTTTCTATCTCAAACTTAAATGTTTTATCTCTGTTAAGTACATAAAACCTAATTATCAATATATCTTTTCTTTGTTTTTCACTAGGCATAGGGAGAGAAGGCATATTCTGAACTAGGAATTTTTCTCTGAGACTTTATAAAGATAAAAAAGCCAAAAGAATAAGCAAATAATAAGATAATCCTTTATAATTTACTAACCCACACAAGTAAATAGTCTACCAAAATGTATCTGAGGGTTTAAACCCAAATTTTGTCCTGTTGTTTCAATATCTGTTTCTCTACTTTTCATTTTCACTAAACTTTTTGTTATTGCTTTCTTTGTAAATAAAGTTTAGTATTTTAAGTTGATACCAAGACAGATTTTTTTCCCTGATTTTCTTTTTTGAAGAGACAGTGGGAGTTCATGTGATTAACTTCTTCAAATTATTTCTTAGTTATGTGTGTTTAATTTTGACATTGACTGGCAGTAACTCACAACTCTAATGGCATCATTCATATGCCATAAACTTCTTAGCAATTGCTAAGGTTACCCACATAGCTTCCAGTTATTAAAATGTGAGTTGACAACTGATATTTTTGTATCCCTACTTTCTTTTCCTATCTACTAGTTATTTGGAATTGTCCTAACCTGGAATATTTATAAAATTCATAATGTCTTTCATTGTCTCAATACCTCTACTAATGCCTGTACTGAAAATGTCTTACATTGAATCACTGTAAAACATATATTAACTTTTCACATGTAAACAGTACTGTTAATTGTTTTGAAAGTGAACTAGAGAGACACGGTCTCAGCACTCGAGAACTGTAAAATGTAATCTATTTGATGTTTAAATGAGGAAAATGCCAAAGGAAATATAATCATGTATAACACAGATTAGAGTGAGAGAAGTGATGCAGTCGAACTTAGAACATAGGAACTATAAACATGAAATAGTCAATATAATTGAAGCATCAATCCTTTAAGCTTTATGACCATCTACTATTCAGTAAGCATTAACCAGAAGTGAAATTTCATATAGACTAATAAATTAATGAGCTTATTCCTCCAAAATTATTATATAAACAAGTAGCAACTCTGTAATATTCATTAGAGATTCATCAGAAGGCATACTAAAGAGTCTCAAATAATGAAACTATGAAACAGGACAACTTTAAAGAGACATTACCTATTTCTAACAGTGCATATTTGTTATTAAATAAATGAAAGGAATTCTGTATTTAATAGATGGTATGTCTGTTGAATAATATAACAGAGATGTCCTATTTGACACAGATGTCCTATTTGATAAGGGTAGAAAACTTTTTTAAAAAGTTCAACTTAGCCAAAACTTTGAGAGAAATACATTGAATTCATGTATATAATAAGTAGTCTTCATTCACACACACACTATATAATTTTTTTAAAGCCTAGAAGAAAATGAACATCTTCCTTACTACATGTAACTATTGAGTATGTTCTGCGAGGTGTGGATGGTTCCAAGGCACAGGAAATAGAGCAATGAATAAGACAAAGTTCCTGTCTTCATGTAGCTCACATTCTAATAAAGGACACAGACAATAAATTAATAAAATTTAGGTAAATAATATGATTTCAGAAGGTGATACTTTTAGATGGTAATTACTTATATGCAAAAAATTATGGTGGTATAGTCATTCCTCATATGTTTTTTCCCTCACTAGATTGGCAGCTACTTGAAGGCAGGAACTATGTCTTTCTTACAAATAAAACCTTCAGCAATATAACGTGATTGTTGACTGATACATGGTAACAGTCAATAAATGTTTGGATAAAGGAAAGAAGGAGGAAAGCAATTAAAAGTGGAGATTTTAACAATTCAATAAATTCAACAATGTGATACAAATTCAACATTTAGTTGACTCAACCATTAAAGAAGTAAGAACAGACTTCTTAACCTGTTTTAACTTTTTAACTGCTGTAGTGATCATCAGTGAACCTCAGGCCAGGCTCACTGAGCATTGGTTCTCTCCAGGATGGAGGCATGACATGGAAGGGCTCAGGTCTTAGCCTCAAGTTGTTTTTTCTGCAAGTGTTATGCATTTCTTCTTCCCAAAACTTTGTGTCCTCAGTTAATGGGAACTGTTAAGGCTGTTGGGTTAACTAACTATTTGTTTATACATCTGTATGTTTCCTGAATTCTAGCCATTCCACCATGCATTCCTGGTCATCGGGTTTTTTGAGTTCTAGTATCCCAAGTCCAGCATCACACTTAGATGCCTGTTAAAATGTAAATTGGTCTAATAATCATATATGTAACATAGAGATGGTCCCACCTGTTAAAAAGAGGTTGAGTATTGGTGACATCAAAATTTTTATATTTGTTGCTTGTATATAAACAAATAAACGTCCATATCCAAAATTGTGCAGAACCCAGATTACCTGGTTTCTAATGAAGATTATATATTAGTTCATATATGTCTATTCACATATGAATGTCTTTTTTCCAAATTGACCAACATTTTCAGAACAATTATATTTTAAAAATTGAAATGTAAGGAAATTCTAATACATAGACTTGCAGTCATTTTTGGAGTAGACATTAACACTTTTTGGTTATTTCTGTAAATTACTAAATATAGTTTAACTTCCTAGAGATTTTAGTATATTTTTTTTACCCTGATTTGGAAATACACATAATATCAAATAATATATTACAGTTGGTTATCAGCAGTCCACTAATTGTTTTATTCTTCAAAGCATGCAGGAAAAATATACCGGTTAAAATTTCTATGGAAAATTATAATACATAAGAATCTTATGGTTATGTTTGCGAAGATAATTTTTCTTTAAAATTTTGTGCTTTTTTTCTTTTTAACTTTTGCAGTGAAGTTTAATTTGAGTAAAGAACTTTAATTCATGACTTCATTGTTTTTCCTTCTGTATTTTGATACTATCAAGAAATGGTATTCATTGTTGTGCTATATTTAAAATTAATATGTATAAAACAAGAAATATTTAATTGGGGTCATTAATTTTCCACATATTATGGGTGTCTGTGACTAAGGAGAAATATAACTTTTTATTGCATCAACTTCACATGTAACAAGAATAACGCAAGAACAATAACAACAGAACATTCATTGAATGCTTCCCTTGTGACTGTGCTCTTTACTATCATGTTATACTCACTCATATAAATCTAGCAATTAATTTGAAGTTAGACATCTAGCGTTTACTCATCTGTCTTATGGCATTCACTATTATCAGGGAAGATGACTATCCCTGGTGCTGAAACTGCTTTGTGTAGTTCTTATAGTTGAAGAATGAAACAGTTTTCTTTAGACATACCCTTTCATTGAAATTATGAACTAGATAAATGTTCATATCGAGAAGGAAGTATTAAATTTCAAATATATTAACATCTTGATTAATAATTATCAGATCAATATTTCATATCCTGCTTATTCTTACTACATTTTATTATTGGAAATTTTTTTTCTAGAGGATAATTAGCAGTTCAAGAAAAAGTTAGCACACAGGACATTGAGAAGTCAGTTAATGTTCCAGATATCAAAACATATTACTACCCACCAAAAATCTGACTCTGTTCATGTTAACTAGCATTTGATTTAATGTGTCAAAATTAAAGGATTTATTTTAGAAATAAATACTTGCAATCAAATTCCCTAACTGTATTACAGCCCACTTGATTATAGGTAGTTAGTGCTTATTCAATGCTGAAAATGACTTAGAATTATGGTAAAGTGGGCTTTCTCCAAGAGAATTGCTTTGTTGATCCTGAGTAGGGGTCACAAACCAGGGGACAAACATTCTTTTATATGTTCCTGTAAATAGAAGTATGCAAAGTGTTGGTGTAAGTTCTCCTTAGGTAGGTAAGCACAGAGTAAATACATTGGCACAGCAGGAAAACAACCTTATAGATCTAGTGAGACCCTGTCTTGTTCTGACAGTGTCATCTGCATTTATGTTCCCACTTGGGGACTTTGGGAGCCAAGGGACTCTGTGGTGGGGTGTGCAGCATCTGCTTCTGCTTAATGTGGCCCCCCAGTTTTGCCTTCTTTACTAATAAAACCATAAATATAATCTAACCTCTTTGTGTGTGCTCTCTTTCTGTGAATTTATACCTAACCTAAAAGTATTGTGTTTGTGTATGTTGGGGAATAATATATAAAAGTTGAGTGTGAATAAACCAGTTACTAGTTTTATCCACTAAAATGTTAAGTGTTTTTTATCTTCCCATGACTAACTTTCTTAATGACAACAAATTTCTTTACTTTTAACTTTAAACTTCAAACAAGATTCTCTGGGTTGCTCTTTCAAACAGAATAGTACCGGTCATTTCTGACTGAATGGGTTAATTTCTCTTTACTGTTTTAAGAAGACATGACTTTACTTTATAAGCAGCTTTTTCAAAGCATGTTTCTCCTATATTCCTCATCTCTGTGAGTGACACCACAAACCCCTCTAACCTACCTCTGCTCTCTGATCTCAGGTCCTACGATACTAATTCCTAAGTAATTTTTTTTAGGCCTGTCCTTCCTGTCCATCACCACTGACTCAAGTTTAAGTTCAGACCTTTATGGTACCTTCCCTGGATTATTGCAGCAATCAGAGTCAGTCTCCTTGATCCAAGTCTCTCTTGTAATCTGTTCTTCACACTGACATCACAAAGATATTTTTAAATGAGCTAAAACTAATTTTATAAAAAATGCATACACACATAAACACACACTTTAAATCCTTCAGTGATGTTCCCAATGATATAAAATAGGAGACATTTTATGATCGAGCCTTGACCTTTCAACCCAAACTTGACTCCTATCGCTGTTTCCCTTGTACATTATATTCCAGCTATTTCAGAATAATAATGTGTAATATTCGCAGAGCCCCTCCTGGGTTCCAGCCATTATGTAAAGTACTTTACATACATTATGTCATTTAATCCCCAAGAACTTTATAAGGTAGGTCCTATTATTATCCATACTTTATAGGTAAGGAAAGAGAAGTTAAAGACTCACCAAATATATATCAATACATCTAAGAGGTGTAGCAGCTGGAATTTGAATCTAGGCAGCCTGCCTCTAGAGTCTACAATGGCTTTCTTTTGCTAAAGTACTTGTAGTTCCCTAAACTTGACATTTCTTACAAGCCTCTCTGTCTTTCATAAGTTTTTTCCATTGTCTGGAAAGCCTTTCCCAACTGTGTCTGCCCGTAGGACTCATGCTTATTCCACAAGACTTGACTCCAGCTGTCCTTTTTTCATGACCGTCCCTCTGTCTCCTGAGGCAGGGTTAAAGTCTTGGCACCCATGGCGCCTTGCAAAGCTCAAGGAGACCACTGCGTTTAGTGGACAGAGTACAATTGTGATGCGAGACAGGACCGGTTTGCATTCATGGCTGTGTTGCATATTGGTTTTGTGACTTTAGGAAAGTCACTTCAGCTCTCTGAATGTTAGTTTCTTTGGGGATTAATAATATTTTTTTCAGGGAGTTTCTGTAAGGATTAACTGAGTTAATTTTATGAGATTCATTTCCCACAATGACTAGAACGTAACAAGAGTTCATTAGTTTACTCATCACCCTCTTCCACTGCAGCCCTCAGAACCTGGGTGGTAATTGTCTGTCTCCTCACTTGCCTGCAAGCTGCTTCCCCTTTCATCTGTGGCTCTGCTAGGCACTAGTGAAATGTGTGAAATGAATGAATGAACGACTGAACGTTTAATGCCTAGTGGCATGTTTGCATGAATCCTTTTGTTCATTTTGTGGCCTGCAAATTAGTATAATTGAGAAATGACTGGCAAAGAAGAGAAATGCCAGCGATACTTTTCCCTTTCCTCACATAGTATCTAGAACTTTGTCCATCTGACTAAAAAGTTATAGCCACATGATCTCTTTGAGTATGTCTCAAATTTCATGTAAAAAAACACATACTGATCACAGACCAGTATAACATCAAAAGATTATGTAATTTTAAAATAGTTAATAGTCTTATACTCTTGGAATAAAATATATATATATGTATATATATCTTCAAATATGTTGAATCTGCTGCTTTTATGAGGCTATTTGTTGTTTTATTTTTTCAAACATCTAGTATTGTCTGATGTATTGGGTCTAGGTATTTACGATTAGGAGAAGTGGTGTTCCGGGGACAGGTTCCCGGGATTTTGAATCATGAGATATGAAAGTAGAAGTGAAACAAGGCAACCTGGGTGGAGTGTTTGAGAACACTGCTTATGCTTCTTGCATCAACTTATACTCTTCCTTTTCCCCACCTGTTTAATAGATATTCAAGTACTATGTAGCTGGGGGCTTTTGAATCCAAACCATCTAACCTTAGAAGATGTCATAGATGAAAAGACATAGTAATTCTAAATGTGTGAACAAGTGAGAGCTCTACAAAATTAGAGATCATCATCGCTAGAGTCCAGACAGACTTAATTGCTTCCAGAGGAATTAAACCATAGATAATCAGGTGACAGATTGAAGTTCATCATGATTTCTAAAAGTAATTTTATGTAAATTACCTGTGGAAAAACATAACTATTTGAATTATTTGAGAAATGAATAGCAGTTCCTCAGAATAGCCTGACCTGTAAGTATATATGGTAAAAGCATGGATTTAGGAGCAAAATTCCTATGAAGCTGCCTGTCATGGTTTCTTCAGTAAGATTCTTCTATTGTGCTTTTTGAAAATATCCATTACATTCCTATTATAAACCTTGTAAGAAGTTAAAAACCTTGTAAGAAATTAAAAGAAAGCCTCTACTTTTTTTTTTTTTTTTTTCCTTGTAGTCCCTGCTCACCAGTCCTAGGAGGTTAAAAATAGTGAGAATATCTCATCTTTAGTTCTAGAACATTTGGGTTCAGGACCAAGACAGGCTGTGAAGTATTGAACTTGATAATCTGAGCTCCCTTCTACTGACAGAGTCCCGTTATCCCTTCTCAGATACATGCCCTGATGAAAATGGAAGATGAGAGAGTATGCACCCAAGTTAACTCTTTACGTATATAAAAGGTCATTAAGTTAACAGAAGAATTGCAAAGCATCTACTAACACAAAAATGCATAATCTCAGTTCTCAAAGGGTTTGTATTCTAGTATTATGCCAGTCTCTCTTTTTACTAATAGAACTCCAATTTTTAGGTGGGTTCCTGTAATAAAGATTGCACTTCTTAGCTTCTTTGCAATTACTACTCTAAGAGACTATTAGCTAATTAAAAGTGAACAGAAATGAGGTGTTCAACTTCTAAGACATGCCTTAATAGCACGCCCCCTCTCCCTTTTCCAGTGGTTAGTGGGTCTGGTCACAAGCCATATTAAGACATGCAGATGAGGGCGACACCCTAGTCAGAGAGAAATAACAAGAAGCCTGGTCCTCTGATGACTCCATGAAACAGAACCACAATACCAGCTTGGACTGTTAAGTGAAAAAGAAACAAGCTTCCATTTTATGAACTTACTGTTAATTTAGACATTTAACACATCAGTCGAAGCTATCTCTTAACTAATATGACTGGTTTAATTAAGCATTCTATTAAAAGTAACAAAAGTCACTGGAAAGCCTATCACAAAGCAGAGAACACTCATACTAAGTTTCCCATGATTTTTTTGGAGGAAGTATTATTCTGGACTTAAGGTAAGACTAGGAAATTGAGGACACAAAATCATTTACTTCCCAGTTTATAAGCTCACTTGATAAAAAATTACATCTTTCAAAAGGATATCTATTTTTTATATTACTGAGCTCGATAAAATAAAGACAACATCCCAGTCTTAATCTCATGTAAATTAAGGAATGAGGAACTCAAAATGTATGAATGACCTTTTTGTGTCATCTATTTTTGTATTTTTCTGGGAATGACCCCCAAGATTTATAATATGAGGGGTTGTCCTCTCTGAGGTAAAATTGATAAAGATTGTAATGTTTCAAACAATTTCTGGCATTTCTTAATTTCTTATCATGATTCTATCTAAACTTCTTTATAGTAATACTGAGTTGTAAGCAGTGGTGAAGAGTATTGTTCCAAACTGATTCTTTTATATTTATTGAGCACCGAAAATATACAGGATGCTGTGCTAGGGGTTAGAGATTCAAAGGTGAATAACTTGCATCTAGGAGCTCACAGTCTAGTGGGGGAGACAGAATATAAATAATTACAAAGCAATGTATGATAAGAAGTAATATGATGAAAACAACCATAGTCTGAAGGGAACATATAGACCTAGTCAGAGCAAGGTGGAGAAGGGTAGCAAGTCTTCTTAAAGAAAAAGATAACTGAACTGAGTCTTAAAGAAAGAGTAAGTATTTTCCATGTGATGAAAGCACTTGGGTGAAGGCATTGTCTTGAGAGAATAAGGCATGTTTGATGGCCTACGAGTAGCTAGAACAACTTGAGAACAGGGTGCCTGAGGAGGTACTTAAGAGATGAAGCTGAGGCTATGAAGAGCCTCTATATCTTGTTGAAGAGTATGAATTTTATTCATGATTTTGATTGAGAACCACTGACTTTTTCCCCCAGGGAATTAGCATTCTCAGATATGCATTTTAGAAAAATCAGTTTGACAACAGCAAGTAGCTGGATTGGGAGGTGCAAGCCTGGAAGTAGGCAGATCAGTTAGGAGACTATGAACAGGTCTAATGAGAGATTAGGAAGAGTAGAAAGACTGTGTGAGCTTGTGATATGGAGACTTAAATGCAAATTTACATAGACTGAGATAGAATTAACAAGACTTGATGACTTATTAAATGAGGATGGGTGAGGTGGTGAGGAAATAAGGGAGGGGAAGGATTTAAGGTCACTCACAGGGTACTTGATTGGACTAATGGTGTCTTTCATAGCCATAACATATCCAGAAATAGAATCTGGGAAGGTTATGTGATTCTTATTTATAGGTTAGATAATTTCCACATATTGCTAAGTTGAAAGTGACTGCGGAATATTCAAGTGGAGCTGCCGGTAGGCAGTTATCTACATCAAATCTGGAGCTCAAAGAACTAACTAGACTGGAAGTTGTCAGAGTATATCAATACCATCAAGTGGCTGAAGCCAAGAAAATAGTTGAGATCCCTTGGGGTTGTGTACCGAGAGAAATTGGTTAAGGGTGGAATCCTGGGGAAAAAGCAACATTCACTGGATGGAGAGAATAAAGACAGCCTGGAAGGAGACTCAGAGGAAGGACAATGCAGCAGAGACTGGTGTTGCCAGTCAAGAAAGAAAACAGTTTTAAGAGGAAGTGGTCAACATTGTAATTGCTGGAGAAAAGTCACATAGAAAAAGGCATTGGATTGTTCCTATGGAACTGAGCAAAGGAGCAGGAATCTCTTCCATAGAATGAAAGGTGTGAAAACCAGAAATGGATTCAGGAGCGAAGGGGTTATCATCAATGGAAAGAGCAAGCATCTTAAAGATAGCTTGACTTTGAAAGAAAGAATGGATGGGTGGGTAAAAGTTAAAGACGGACATGTGGTTGAATAATTTGTTCTTAAGATGGGAGAGACTTGGGCCTGTTTATATAAAAAAAATAAGATACGGAAAAAAAGAGTAAGTTTAAATATCAGAAAAGGAGAAACAAACAAAAAATGTGGCATGCAGAAATGGTATCCAAAGCACAGGAAAAGAACCAGCCCCAGGCAGGAGGTGGGATAAAATTCCACTGAGATAGGTGAGAAGTAAAAAACAGCCCAGGAAGATAAGTGTTTTGAAGGGGTGGGTAGGAAGAGGCTAAAATTTTGTTTCATATGTCTGAGTGCATATTTACATAAGGACTTTTAAGGTGAAAGAAGATGAGATAGATAGATGGTCTGCTGAAAATAGAGGAACGTCTGGTGGAGGGGGAACCCCGAGTAGTGTTCAAAGTGTGAATAGAGGGTGGGAGAGGGAGCAGAATAGCATCACATGAAAGGATTATTGTCATCTTGAGGATACTGCTGAGGTGAGAGTTTGCACATTTGTGGTAGCACCAGCTTCTTGCCTGCTGGCTTTTCTCCAGCAGTATTCAGCAGCTTGGGTACAGGAACAAGAAGGTCCACAGTAGTATTGATGCAGGATGAGGACTTTTTTGGGCATTCATGTCAGATGATAAAGGAAGTTAAAGATACAAGCTTGAGTGTGGATGTGTCATGTGTTTTATCATGTATCACATGATATAGTCAAATAAGAAAATTAAGACAGGAACAGTTGATAAATTTGGAAAATAGATAAAAGGTCTAGATCATTCTGAGGTCACAGGCAAGTGAAATAGAAGTAAGGAATAAGATATTTTTGAGGATCAAAATAAGAATCAGGGAATAAAGATCCTGAAGCTTATGGTGTTTGATATGGGACAGTTGGGTCCATAAAAATGTCTAGGATATAGGTGGTGGGAGGTTGAGTTGATGAAGAAGTACAGGCTGTCAAAGCTGAGGAAATCAACGACCTATGAAATTAAGATGTTGGATGGGTTAATGTGTGGGTATGGAAGGGAAGCCAAATAAGACACTGATGGGACTTGGGTGGAGAGGAAATTCTGGAAATTAATGTGGTGGTTGTTGTTAGAAGGTGATATAGCTGTATGGAAAGATCCTTAAAAGGAGTTTTTATGTTAGGGTAAGGAGCAATGATTCAGAATAAGCAATGTAGAGCTAAAAGCAAACCCACTTTTAAATCCTGTGATAACTTAGTTTTTAGGAAAACGGCCAGGTTCCACTTGAATACATTTCAAGGGAAGCAATGTCTCCATAGAGAAAATTGAATTTTAATGAAAGCAAAGAAATGAAGTGAATATCCTATGATGTTTCCAGAAGTCACAGTGGAAAAATTTGGGAGGGAAGGAAGTTTGATTCAGAAGTAAGGTACAGAGAAGAATGGAGATAAGCGAATGGAGAGCTTTCCAAAAAAGCAAGATTATTTTATAGTTGCCTATTATGTTCCCTGGTAGTTTTTAGGGAGATATAGCTAAAGGGCCTCCAAAGAAGTAATTGTAGGGCCTCCAAAGAAGTAATTGTAGGACCTCCAAAGAAATCCTAGTCTCTGTCCACAGGGTACAGAATAAGTTCATTTCCAAGATGCCTTCCTGAAGGAATTAATTATTTGACTCAGGGCAGGAGACTGAATGTAAATAACAGCAAACCTGTCTCTGATGTCGTTGTAAGGAATAACATAATTTCACTTTGTAAATGATGATCTTTTCTACAAAGAGTACTGACCCAATGTCAATTTTAGGACTTGCCTTATAATTCAGAAATGCCTTTCCGATATCACCTAACTGTGTCTTTTTCAGTGAAAGTAAAGTGCTGCCTTCAGGGAGCACACCTCCCAAGAGATCAATGAAATCAATGAGAAATCCAATGGCTGTTTGTCAGTAAAGATATGTGAAGTTTGATGGGTCTTTTGGGACTGGACCACCAGTTAAAGATTCTAAAGCACAATTAAGTGGAGCACCGATGCCAGAAATCTCAAGAGATCTTTGAAGAATGAAATGTGAAAGATGGAGACAAATTTAGAGAATGGCTGCTGGCATCGACCTGAACTTCCTGAAGAAGATGGGAACAAAGAAACAAAAAAGACAGAAGAGAACATTAGCACTCTATTGCCAAAAAGAATAAGAAAAAAGGTTGAAGAAGAACCTTTAAAAATAGGTAAACAAATAAATGAATGCAATTTGAAAAAATATATATCCTTTTGGTATTTAAAAAAAAATCATCCTTTAATAGCTACTCCCTGATTGCCAAGCCTTTGATGAATACTGATTTTGAAATTATTATTATTATTTTTAAGAGGTAAACATTTAATATGTAAATTAGGAGAACACATTTTCAAATTATCAAATTTAATTTTATTAAATGCTTGGATCTACTTATGAATATGTATTCATAATCTGAGGTTGGTGTCTAAGGCCCCATCATCCTAATGATTTGTTCATACAGCCTCCCAATACTTGCTATGGGCTACAGTGTACATGTGCTCATGGTCTCCTCTGAGAATCCAATATGCCTCAGATCATCTTTTTCTCATTCATAGGTAGTAAACTATAGCCCTCTTTTGTTAGAATCATTAAAGGAGAAATATTACTTACTTAAAGTAAAAGACCAGATTAAAGGTAATCCTTTTGTCACAGTAAATGGGCTCACCCTAGCAACTCTAAAGTATTAAGAAATTTAACACAGTTTAAAAGTGGGTAACACAGTTTGAGTCCAGACTTAACTAGGCAATTTACAAACTGTGCAGTTGGGTGTTACAGAGTCTTGGTCACATCTTTCTGGAGGCAGCAACAATTGTCGTGCATATGGTTCTTTCATATGTTCTGTTTTCCTGTTACTGTATAGGTGATTCTTGAACTTGCAGTAGTGGCGTGCCTATGTTTTGTTAATATTCACGGGCAGCATTAAATAAGATAAAATCTTTAACAAAGAGATACTAGATAAAATCCAGTCTATCATCACTGAAGTTGTAATCACAGCAACTCAGCTGTGGAAATAAAGGACAGCAGCGTTCTTGAGTTTTTGCCTCAGGATTTGCTTAAGTGAGAAAACTGCAGGTAGAAAGGAAAAAAAATAATGAAGACATGGTAAGTCACCACATTAGCCTGTATTTCACAGTGTGCAAATTCAAATTAGAGTAAATCCAAAAGTTTTTGCAAATGTTCATTGCAACATCTTCTCTGTGCCTTGGCAATGACCTGCTTCATTTATTCAGTCAATAAATATCGAAGGCCTACTTGTTCTAGGCACTAGGGGTCTAGCCTAGTGCATAAGCCCTAGGAGTTCTCTGCTCTCATGGACCTAACTGATGTATCTTAGGGCTACAGATAACAAGCAAATAAATGTGTCAGGTAGTGATATGTGTGATGAAGAAAACAAAACGGGGTGAGAAGATAGAGGGTTCTGGATGAGATGGCATTCCTTTAGCTTGGAGTGTCTCTCTGAGGAGACCAAATGAAAATAAGGAGTGACAATAGGAAGAACTGTTATAATGACATTCCAGGCAGAGGGAACAGTTAGTGCCGAGATCAAAACCGGGAGTCAGTGTGGCTTGTTCAAGGAACAAAAAAGAAGACCAATGACTGGAGAGTATTGACTAGTTACTAACCTACTAATTGCCTTAAGTATCAGCCATGTTACCAAATTTCCCAGAACAGTCTACCAACTGTTTAACAAAATATCGATTAATTTTGTTTCAATAAAGCATTATTGAGGTTGTGCCAGGTACTGGGGCTGTAAAGATGAATCCGTCATGTTCCAGGACTTCATGTGTTATGAAAATAATTAGGAGCAACAAACTGTGATGAACTCTTTGTCAGAAGTGGAATAAAGTGTGCTGGCAACAACAGTTACTTGGAATTCTGCCCAAATGGGTCAGTGAAAAGAAAAACATTTTTGAGTTGGGCCCTGGAGAGTAAGTAGGAGTTTACTGTCAAACAGGAAAATAAATGGTCTAGACTTCTTCCCTGAGTGCCTGACCCACATGGCAGTGGCCTCCTGGACATCTTCACATGCATATCTCACTTCCTCTAGATTTAACATGGTACCAGAAAGAAATTTTCTTTCCCCAAACATGTTCATCGTCCGACATTCTGCATTTTAGTGAACAGTCCCACTCTGAAGACTGGTAATCAACTCGATTGCTTCCTCTCCCCAATTTCCACGTCTGATTCTTAACCAAATACTGCCAATTCTATCCCGAGATAGCTAGTCGACCTTTCTTTTCTTTACTATGCCCATCCCTTATAATTTTTCATAAGAATTTATTTTTCTTTCTAGAATGCCTGTCATACCTCCAAGCCAAATTTCAGTTCAAGACACCCTCCTACACTGTTTATGGTCACCGTTAATCAAAAGGCACAAAAAGGCTTAAGAGGTAGGGCAGAAGAGTTCTTCCACTCATCTCCCGAGGCCTCCTTTTGGTTCTCCACATCCCCAAAGGAAGTAAGGAAATGAAGTGTCAGGGACAAAGTGATGCTTATCATGGTTTTCTACCAAGTAGGAATACGCTAGCATTAGGAAGCTCTAAACTTAGAGTTAGGAAGCACAGCCTTGTTCATCCTCTTGTACCTTCTGTCTCTTCCATCTCTCTAGGATGTAGACTCAATAGCATCACATCTTTGAGAAGGAATAGTCAGATTTCTTTCTTTTTCCATTTCTGATTCCTTCTACCCTTTTCTCTGGCTGATAAGTGAGACCGAGTTGATGGATTAAACTAAGGCTTATCCTAGCTCCATAGCCAGTATCTTTCCTTCTCTAACTTTCTTCCCCAATTCAGCCACTTGCAAAGTTGTATCTGTGTGTTTGGGGGTGGAAGTGTAGTCTGAATAGGAGTAGAAAGTTCAGCATGGGCCACCTCACATAAACCTTAGCCTCTAATCTAAACTTTTTATAAAGACTCTCCCTGATGTGTTAGGCATTTCTGCCATTAATGAAGCGGTATTTTGGTCCCCATTACGCTATGGTTCTTTCTGTGTCCTGATGGGGTGGGGGGCAGGGAGGAAGCAGGTTGATGATGGATAAAGACAGTTTGCAAAACGCCCATGAGGACTTTATGAGGGAAAACAACGTGCTGAGCAGGCAGTGATTAATCTGGGGATCTAGGCCTGCATTTCTGCCTTCCTGCACCACGGCAACAAATCCATTAGTACATCCACAAGCTCCCTTCAGCCCCTCATCATACACACACACACACACACACACACACACACACACACACACACACTTATATATACTAGGCATGACGCTAGACTGTCAGGGGAAATAATTTTGGTCCATTCTGCTGAAGTGCCTGGGCCTGTTTAATAAGCTTACAAAAAAAAAAAAAAGACATCAAAAAAAGCAATATTTTTCAACGAGGAGGACTATTAGCATTTTAGATGAGAAAATTCTTCTGTCAGACTATCCCAAGAATTATAAAACTTTTAGCTTTTCTGCCCCCCCTATTCCCCACTAAATGCTGGTGGCATCCTGTAATGACTGTGCCAACCAACACCACTATTCCTTCCCATTTCCATTGTCTTCTATAGGGTTAGTACTAACCAGGACTGAGAACTTCTAAAGGAGAGAAGCAATCATGAATCTACTCTAGATTTCTAGGTTACATTTGGAAATAGCATTGTAGATGAGTAGTGGATATCAGGATCTGAAATCAAACAGATTATCAAATAGAAAAACAAGGCCAGGAACGGAGGAAAGCAGAGTCAAGTTAACCAATCTGGAGAGGATCAGAAGTCAATAGAGAGAGGTAGAGAAGACTCATAGGTCCAAACAGAGTAAGGTAAGAGGAACTGATTTCTAACACAAAAGAGAAGTGGAGTTTCTTAAATGTCTCAGGACTTTCCTCTTCACCCTGACCCAGACTCTCTGGTAAACCCTGTTTGCTTTAGCACCCATTTGCCCCCTAGAGGATTGCCAGGTATTTTGTGAAGAGTCTCTATCTCTTATGAACTTGTGGTTTTATCCTCCACCTCATGCATCTGAAGGAGGTAGATGAGAAGAAAGCAATGCATCTAGATTTTTGGCTCATCAGTAAAGCAGTGATGATTAACCCTATGGAGAAATTACATAAAAGTAGGAATGAAAAATTCATGCAGGTCATTTAGAATTTCGAGACTTTCTTATATTGACTACTCACCATTTCTTGAACCTGTCCACGTTCTTCTGCACCCATGTTCCCTCCTATAGCAACCTTCCACCCACACCTTCCTCTCCCTCCTTCTCGTGTCTGTCCAAACCCATCCCCCAAGATTCAGCTCAGGGGCCACTTTCTCCCAAAGCCCTTTCCAAAAGCGTTCTTTGCTTTTTTTCCTTATTCACCTTGACGGATTTTGCTTTATTTTATAGCTTTTACATGTAGGTCTTATTTTCTCTATATGAATTGGAAACTTCTTGAAAGTAAGGACTAATGTCTTGTTCATTGTATTTGCTGCCACACGTGCAATTATCTCCTACTTCAGAGCTTCTCAGTTGGTGTGTTGAAAACCTTCCCAGGTACACCAACTTTTCAACAATGTATACATTTTATTTTACTGTAAAACTAAGGATGCATGTTGTTACAGCCACGACTGCAGATGAAACACAGAGTTGAGTGGATGGTACCATACAGTATAGGGCAAAGTATAATTTGCTTCAAATAAGAAGAGGCTTGATATTATCAAAATTGCATCAAAGAAAGAGCATAAGAATAACTGAAAGAAGGAGTGATCATTTAGGACAAAAATGGACTGCTACTGCTTTTTCCATCTAGAGTGTTGTAGCAAAATTCATTCCTGAGGTGGATGGATATTTTATTTTTAAAAGTACCTTGATGGGTAAGAGTGAGAAAACTAGACTGCTCTGTCCAATAAAGACTGATTTACCATCTCCCAGGAGGCAGAGTAAGGGAAGTATGGGGCTGGGGTGGGGAGAGTTGGGTGTGACTTGGAGAAAAAGAGATATGGGGCTGCAGGGGATGGAGAGAGGTAGACCTTGAGCAGGGGAAACAAGCAAAGCTAGAACCTAGAGTGTGACCAGCAGAAAACCCCTAGGAAAGTATTTATTTTTCCCCTTGGTTTGTGGAAACAATCATAATTAGTATCTAATCTTGAGATTTTTCTCCCTATGTTATTATATCTTCAATTATATGAAACCTTCAAAAAAGTTTTCTACATACAACAGCTTTCTTTTAGGAAGGCTTGGAGAACAAAAAAGCAGAGCTGATGCCCCATGTGGGACAAATCACATGAAAAAAGGACAGTAATCATAGGAGCGCTTCTGGTTATATGGCTGTTGGCTCTCCTCCCCACTCCTGTCTCCTTTGAACCACAGGGGGTTGAAAGTTGGCAAATGATATTTCCCAGGTTCTCTTGCCTGAGAGTTTACACTTAGGTCCTGCCCGTGCTTCATGGGAAGCATTAAATGGGATATTAGGGGAAGTGGAGGGGGAAAGAAACCATTTTCTCCTGCTTGTGGCAGCACTTCTGGATAGAAGCAGCAGCGAGCAGACACGTGTAGGCTCCTGGGTTCCTGCCCAGGCAGTGGTTTCAGCAACAGAGTTTGCAGCACAGCACTTGTAGGCTCCGGCTTCAGCAGCAGCGGCAGCAGTGGTGGCATCTCGAGCCTCTGTGCTCCTGTGGAGGCATGGGATGCAGGTGCATAGCTTCCTGTAGGGTGGAAGCAGCACAGCTGCAACACAAGAGCACTCCAGCAGCCTCGGCACCACAGGGGCCTTGGGTCCATGTAACGCTCTTTTCTCTCTTGTTCTTCCATCCCTGGACCGAAATGTGTTCTCCAAAAATTCGTATGTTGAACTCTTCACCCGCAATGTGACTTTTTTAGACTTAGAGCCTGTGAGAAGGTGATAAAGGTTGAGTGAGGTCATAAGAGTGAGTCCCTAATCCGAAAGGGCTTATTTTTATTAAATGAGCTAAATTGAGAGCATTATAAACTAATAGAAATAAGCTTTTAGAGTCTGTGAACGAGTGGTTACAATACAGCAGAAGACTTACAGGAAACTGGTGAAAAGAAATGTAAAAATGCTTTATGTAAGCTATTAAAATGGCTGGCTACATGATCCTTTATACTTAGAAACTGTGATTGTATATCTGGACCTTCTAATAGCAATGATAAATAACTAATGATGTTTTTTCTGTTGGTAATTTTTTTTTTGGTGTGTTACTTTTTTTCTTGTATATTTTTATTAAAATATAGTTCACATACCGTAAAATAGACCCACCTAAAGTATACAACTTTTAGTATATTCACAAGGTTGTACACCCATCACCACTATCTAATTCCAGAACATTTATATCAGCCCAAAAAGAAAACTGTAGGCATTAGAAGTCACTCCCCATTGCTCCACCCCCTGGCAACTGCTAATCTATTTTCTGTCTCTGGATTTGCCTATTCAGGACATTTATATAAACAGAATTAAATAATGTATGTATGGCGCTTTGTATCTGGCTTCTTTCACTTAGTATGTTGTAGCATCTATCAAGATTTTATTCCTTTATATGGGCGTACTACTGTTTTGTTACTGGTATCACTCAAGTGTCTCACTCAGTGTCTTAGCATAATTATGAAAACTTTCTTGATGCTTTCCTAGCCAAACCCCTCATAGAGTAACCATCAGCCTTACTTACCTATGGAGGCTGGACACCCACCTGATGTTATTTAAAGAGTACTAAGAGGGCTTCCCTGGTGGCGCAAGTGGTTGGGGGTCCACCTGCCGATGCTAGGGGACGCGGGTTCGTGCCCCGGTCCGGGAAGATCCCACATGCTGCAGAGCGGCTGGGCCCGTGAGCCATGGCCGCTGAGCCTGCGTGTCCGGAGCCTGTGCTCCGCAACGGGAGAGGCCACGGCAGTGAGAGGCCCGCATACCACCAAAAAAAAAAAAAAGAGTACTAAGAAATTCCCTGGTAAAATTTATCTTCCCCACTATATCATACTACCCCCCTTCCTCCTGCTATACTTCTTTAAATCTCATCACTGAAAAGTCTTTCTGTTGTCTTAATAAGTGCTTTGTTTGAAAATACAAATACCCTTTAGTAGTATATTGAACTGTAATTAATTATCAGTTGATTAGCTCAGTTTGATCACTGACAGTAAGCTAGTAGTGCTGCTTAGAAATTGGGATTTTTAATAGAGGAAGGAAAGCGATAAAAATAATTTTGGAGTAAGGAGTAAGTAATAATTTTGCTTTTCTGAAGCAAAGGTGGTCTGGAGTCTCTGAGCATCTGATGAAAAGAAATGGTTAGTTTTTTATATCACCCAATAATCATTTATTGAACCCCCGTTTCAACAGTGTCAAGCCTTGCTCTTAGAACTGAGGATGCAAAGTTGTATCCTGTCTTTAAGGAACCCACAGTTTTGTATAGGAGACAGACATATAATGAGGTTTCATGCAGGGTTTTGAGTGCTGGGATAAATGTTTCTAAAAAGAGCTATGAAAGCATAGGAGAAGCTATTATCGGATTGAAGTTGATAGGTCAAGGAAGGCTTCCTGGAAGAAGTGACATGAGAAGAGGTTTTTAAAGTATGTGTTAGCTAGATGAAGAATGGGAGGAAGGCATTACAAGCAAAAGAAGCAACAGGGTAAGAAAGCCTAAAAGAATGAAATCACAAGCTATTTTTAGAAATGTGAAGTAGACCAGTATGACCAAAGGGAAGGAAAGAGAAGGATTAGAAGGATGGTCATAAAGATAGCTACTGTCAGAAGTGAGTTACTTGCTGTGTGCTAGGCACTGCCATAGCTGCTTCACATGCCTCCTTATTCAATCCTCCCAACAATCTTATCACATAAGTGCTATTCATGTCTCTGTTTTCAGATGGAGGAAACCAAGGCATAGACAGGTTAAGTAACTTCTCTACATTCCCACTGCTCGTAAGTGTGATGCCAGAGTATGAACCTCTCACCATTGGATTGTGATGGGCCTTGTTTGCCAGGCTGAGGAGTTTGACCTCTGTCCTGAACGTGACGGGAGCCTAAAGAGTTTGAAGGAGGAAAGTGACCTCACATGAACAGATTTACAGCTTTAGAAAAATCACTCTGGAGATTGGGTAGAGGAAAGGGTTTGTACAGCCTGGAGGCTGAGAGGGCAACACTCCAGGCAGGCAAGCAGGAAAAGAGTCCTAACATACATTTAGGAATTAAAACCCAACTCTTAGGCTAGAAGGGGCAGAGTCCAGAATGACTGGAGTAATAGGTCATTGTGGGAATGAGGGGGCCTTCAGTGAGGGGAATACAGAAGGAGTAAAGGGTGTTAATTCATGTTGCGTAGGAAGTGATTCGACGACTTTTAGTTAGAAATGTCAAATTCAGAGCAGACTCTATGGGTCCAGAGCCCAGCAGTGGTGTCTGAGCTGGGCATAAGAGGCTAGAGGCACTGGGTCATAAGTGGTCGTTGAAAGAGAGCAGAGACTTAAACATGGTGACCAATGAGATCATATGTGGATGGAGGAGCACAGGACAAAGAATCAGGCCCTGAAGCAGTGGTGGCAGCATCAGTGGAGCATCACTGGAAGAGCCTGCTTTGCAAGAGACTGAAAAGTGATCAGAGAAGGAGGCGGACAGCTAGGCAAGTGTGGTGCCGCTGATGCTAAAGGCGAGTTTTAAGGAGGGAGGGGACAGAAGTGTCAAATGCCACAGTGAGGTCAAAGGAGACCAGCACATAAACTGTCATTGAATTTGACAATATGAAGATAAATGACGACTTTACGGAGAGAAGTTTCAGGGAATGGAGTCAGATTGCACAAAGAGTGAATGTGAGGAGAGGAAGTAAAGACAGTGAGCACAGAAACACTTGTTGTGGAGCATGGCTATGAAGGGAAGGAAGGTCAGGAGGGGGAATAAAAAGAAGAAAAAGGGCATCTGAGTGCACAGATTTTTTCTGACCACGTCTACACATGGAAGCCATATTCTAAACCACCATTTTTAGTTCTGCAGTTATAGGCAAATAAGTAAGAAACAGGTACGCCATTTCTAGAGTTTGTTAAGGAACAGACTGCAGAGTCCTCTGTTGCCTTTGGAGTATGAACGGCCCTGATGAGCTGGCAACGTGAAGCAGAAGAAGGCAAAGATCACCTTCAGCTGCCTCTGTTGCTAAGCTCAGCCTGGGGAAATTCATAGGCTGCTGTGGGCTTGGGGTCAACTAGGGAAGGTAGCTGAGGTCTTGGTTGGGTTGCCAGGCACCCTGCAACAAGAGGCTTCCAGTGGAGACAAGGCCTTCTATACTAAGTCTATGGGGTAGGCTACCCGCTAAGCATTCTCCTTATAGGACTGCTCAACCAGGCTGCTATAACAAACTACAATAGACTGGGTGGCTTATAAACAACAGAAATGTATTTCTCACAGTTTTGGAGGCTGGGAAGCCCAAGATAAAGATACTGGAGGATTTGGTGTCTGGTGAGAAGCTGCTTCCTAGTTCATAGATGGCCACCTTCTCACTGTGTCCTTATGTGGTAGAAGGGGGTTAGGGGGCTCTCTGGGGTCTCTTTTATAAGGTCACTAATTCCATTCAAGGGTTCTGCGTCATGACCTAATTACCTACCAAAGGCCTCACCTTCTAATACCATCACATTGGGGTTATCACATTGGGGTTAGGATTTCAACATAAGAATTTGGCGGGACACAAACGTTAAGTCCGTTGCAGAGGAGGAGAATTGTAGGCAGAGAGGCTGGACAGTGACAGGAAACAGTAAGAATCATACCTGCATTGGATTGAATATTTTCCAAGAGATGCTCAATTTTAAGTCAGAAGCAATTGGAAAATTTATTGGTCTGGACTAAGTTTTCTGATTGGACCAAATTTAGTTTTTCTGCTACTGAGCAATAACAGGGTTCATCAGAGGAAAGTAGGTGTTATCATAAAAGGGCTTTATGTTTCCATCAAGCTCATTGGTGACATCCAGTCCATACCCACCACACCCACTGTCAAAAGTTGCATAGGGCCTCTAGAGCAGGTTAGGGTGCTGCCAGAAGAACACTAAAATTCTGTCTCTCGGGAGGCCTTACAGGTGACATTACCTGTGGTGAATTTTGCAAGACCTCCAGTCTGGCCCTCAGCCCTTGTCAGTTTCTCAGAGCTGAAAAGCCTCAGGAAAGTTGATTCATGGCAATCTACTCACAAGAGGCCGAAGCAATTTACAGTGTGAGATATTCAATTCTAGAAGCTGCAATGCATGTATTTTCCATCCCAGGTGGTGTTCCTTTGCTGGAATTAGAGTACTTAGTAAGATAAACTAATAATGAGAGTGTTGATTAGTGGGCACGGGGAAAGGTTTCATCAGTCTATGGCAGGGCCTAGTCAATCATCTCTACTCCACTCGCAGAGATGCTTTTCTGTAACTGGAAAGTTCATCTTAGCCACATTTAGTGTTTCTCCCTGGATCGTGCTGGACAAACACTGCCCAGTTCTCCCTTAATCCTTCCCTTCTTCACACTCTGACTGACCCAGCCTGGGGTCCAAATACCTCTCATGGGCTCCCCTAGCATACCCTGATCATGTACACATCAGAGCGTATTTTAATTACCTGTTTGCTGATATGTCTCCCTCTCCTGACTATAATACCTTTAGGGCAGGAGAGTAATTCAGTCTTCTTGCTTATTCCAGACTGTTCCACTCTCTTCCATTTCCTGCATCAACCTTCAGGTTACTCTTCCATATTTATGGGAATGTTCTGCAGATCTTCCTCTTCATTTCTAGTCCTGCTTTATCCCAGGGGACTTCAACTCTCCTGTGACTAGTCAATGGAAAGTCCTCACCTCCAAATTTACTGCTGTATTACTTCGACACACATCCTTCACCATGCGATGGACTCGCCATCATCTGGAATTGCCCTTTTCCCTGGAAGACAGGACTGGGCTGAGTGAGAGCCTGTCCTCATAGCAGGGTTGAGGTTGATTGGACCAAATCAACCTCAGTTAAGCTGAATTGGAAGACAGGTTTACTGAAGGGAGCATTGGGTATGGCAGCCTGGGGCATTGGCTCAGTCACCCTGTGAACAGTGGATGTTACATTGGAGAAACTCTTTGAGGACTTGGGGCACATGCTTTGATTGGCTTTTGCCTGGGGTAGTGAATGCTGGAGAAGTGAATGTGTTCTTGGTCAGCCTTTAAAAGGTCTCTCCAAAAGTGAGACACATCCTGGATCCCTTGGTCTGACATAGGAATGTGTTAGTTTGCTAGAGATGCCATAACAGGTTACCACAGACTGCATGGCTTAAAACCATAGAAATTTATTTTTCATAGTCCTGGAGGCTGGAGGTCCAAGAGAAAGGTGCCATTAGGGTTAGTTTCCTCTGTAAGAGAATCTGTTCCAGGCCTCTCTCTTTGGCTTGCATGTGTCCATTGTCTTTCTGCCTCTTCACAAGGTTGTCGCTCTGTGCATGTGAGCCCCTGGTGGTTCTTCTTTTTCATAGTGGATTAGGACCCCACCCTAATTGCCTTATTTAAATGAATCACCTCTTTAAAGACTTTAACTCCAAATATGGTTGCATTCCAAGGTACTGAGGGTTGGGACTTCAACATATGAAATTGGAGCAGGGAGGAGACATAATCCATCCTATAACAATGAACAAGACTAGAACAGAGCAAATGCTCATTAATTATTTATTGAAAAAAATTTTCACAAGTTATTCCTATTCTTTGTTACTTTTTCTAAACCATAGGGTGAAATACGATTTCAAGTAAAACACGGAGTGGGAATCTGCTTAGTTGTGAAATGTACTCTTTGTAAACAAATTTCTCAGTGAAAGTTTTGGTAGGATAAAGTAAAGTCACACAAAAAATTAATCAGGGTGGAAGTTTTTTTAAAAAACTGTTTCAGAGTATAGTTGATTTACAATGTTGTTGGAAGTTTTAATTTTTTTGTAAATGTGGATAAATTTTGATATTACTTATCAAGAATTGCATTTACATTAATCTAAGCGGTAAGTACTGTTAAGAGAAAATTTTCAAAGAGGGAAAATCATGATTCTCAGACAGATATAAAACAAACGTGTTAAAGATCTTAGTTAACTCATTGATCAGTCAGAGAACCAGGCAGATGCTATAAGAATAATTCAAAGAAGAATCAAAAAGAACAGATACATTTCTAGATCAGGACTATGGAAATGAATGTGGAATGTCTCTATGGAGACAAAACTGTTTTTTCCACAGGTGGGAGGGTGGTTCCCTCCATCAGACAGTTCACTTGTATGTCTACAGACAAGATTTTGCAGTGCTGTCAGCACTCTACAACTTACAGATTTGGAAAAAAAATTCTCCCATAGAATCAGAATCAAATAAGTGGAAGACCATGCTATAGATAATGCATAGTTTTCTATCAAAATTTTAGACATCAACATCATGTTGATGGGAAAGAGACTTTGCAGTTGTGGGAAGAAGCTTTCCCGTACCAAACGCCTTCTTCTTGGAGGGTATAAAATCCCGCATAGGCCCTCTACCATCTTCTCCATTTACTCAAGAGTTTCTTGTAGTACTGAGTTAGCAGTTATTGGAAACTGGGAGTTCACAGACCTTCCCTTATTTTGCATACAGTTTTGGTAGAGGATTTATTAGATAGAAAACAGAGTGAATTAACAGATAAGAACTTATCTGATAGGTTTGCTACTGTTTTCCTCTAAAGAAATTCCTTCTAGAGTTCAATATAAATGGATGTATGTTTAAAGATATAGTTCTAAGCTCCGAAATACCCTTACCTCTAAGATATTCTTGTGGAGGATAACATTTTTCAGTTACTTTCTTGGTTTTGGTCTCCTGATCAAGAATTAAAATGCTAAAAATAACTGTCTTTTAGGCTGCTTTCCAGTGTTGGTTTTTATTGTCCTCTATAAAATAAAATACCTGGACTTCATCTTAAAGAGCATACTAATGCTGAAATGCAATTCATTTTGGTATGTTAAAATCAGCTCGAAAAGTTGAAAATATTTGATGATCTGAAACCCGACTGGTCTAGAGTAGTACTTTGCTGTGATATTTTTACGTCACAAAAACTGAATAAATTATGCCTTAGGTATGTGACTGTTAGATCAGAGGAGGTTGCCCTCCTCCTTTAGGGATGAATATGTTAACGTGGTTTGTGTGTCATGAGTTACTAGCAAAGGCACCTGATGGTTGGCAGCACCCCCGAGTTCTTTGAAAGTCAGCACCTATTTTCCCAGGCTCTGGGGAATGTGAGAGAAACACACCTAAAATGACAAGCTGAGGAAGTGGGGGCAGCTGAAAATATTTATTCTGCCACCCTCACCCCAGCCATCAAGTAGATAGTCTGGCTGAGGAGTGGCAAATACATGTCTTACGTACCATCATTCGACATTGATAATTCAACACGATATTTCTTCTGCTGACCCAGAAATAGCCTCAGAACCCTAAACATAATGCTCAGAGCAGCCGCTATACTAAATCAGAGTTGGCATGCAACTTAGAAATTACCTACCACCCTTGTCCATCTCTTGATTTTGAATTTCAGTCTCCCATGAACACCATGAAATAGGCAATGACTGAGGGATCCAGAAATCACAGAATGGGGCCCCTCAGGCAGAACCCAGGCTGCAGACAAATTTGATCTGGCCTCATTCAACAGTGGTTCCGTTTGTTTTTTTGAATCACTAGTTGCCAATGTTACAACCATCAGGAAATCTCATACAAACCCTCAGATTTCTGTCTTTCCTTTAAAAAACAGATTTGGCCACACTGGACTTTTATTGCTACGTTGCAATCACTGGCTGGATTTGAGAATTGGCTCCCCACCCCCCGCTAAAGATTGCAAGCTCCTAGCTTTGCTGCAGGCCCCATTCATCCAACTTGGCTCATTTACATGATAACCTTTGAGTTCCCTTCCTTGTTCTACTGTGACTCTTAAGTGCCCTTGGCTCTTCACTCTGTTTGATCTCCCAGAATTTTCAGGCTTGGAAGCACAGGGGCAGGATCTGTAGGCCTTCTTTGGTATTAAGGCAGCTTTGGAGGTGAGGAATGAGAGCAGTAGGAACTTCTGTAAGTGACCTTCTTCCCCTGTGGTTCAGGCCATCAAAGTAGGGCACGGATTTCTCAGCCAGAACCGGAGTCCAGAAGGCCAAGATTCCTTCAGGTGCTGAATGATTTCATTTGGGTGAGATTGGCATGAGGTCTGCAGCCTTGCAGCTGTCAATGAGATGTCACTTCTAAGCAATTAGGGACACAGTGAGGGGCGGGGGTGGGGGGGTAAGAAAAACCAAAATAGATCCAAAAAGTGTTTGATTATGGTCTATTTAGAAGAAAGAGATATGAAATGGTGGCTCTTAGAATAAACTGGCCTAAGTTCCAGGAAAAGTTGAAGGCTGCTTCTGAAACCCTCTGTGTCCTAAGGAGTTCTTAAAACAGCTCAGGGATCTCAGATGCAATAAGGGTCAAGAAAGCTTGAGAAGATGAAAAATCTTATACTTTAATTTTATATCACATTTTTCTTGATTTGAGGAAAATATTAGTCATGAGAGATCTGAGAGCTGTAGTTTCTGGGTTCTTCAAGGCCTGTCTGGCTTCTCCCTTTGCCTGCAACTCTTTCTTCCTTTAGGGCTTCACATGGAGTCTCAGAGCTATCACCATGCCATTCTGACCTCTCACCTCCTCCTCCTCCTTACTTTTTCTTCCTAGTGATTATAGTTATCTAATACATATATATATACACATCTAATGTGTAATCTAATATGTATATACACACACACACACACACACACACACACACACACACACACACACACAGCTTCCTCATTTCATTTAGGGTGAGTGTTCCTTCCACCAGCTGGATGAGCAGAGAAACTTTTGTCCTCCTTGTTCACTGATGCATCCCAGACAGAGCGAGTTGCATAGTAAGCACTCAACAAACATTTGTTGAATGGTGTGAAAACTGCTTGGATGCAGTAATGCAGGTCTCACAGATTATGAGAAGTTGTATCAGGTTTCCCAGATGCCACAAACTTCAAAGAAAACTGGAGCAGAGATGAGAGTGTAATCTCCCCAGTCTCTCAAATTTCATTATTTAAAAACTGCAAGAAGTTTTTATTAGGTGGGAGGTGGAAATTCCAATACAGCTTCCAGGCAAACTGTCACTTTATGATGGAAATAGACATCTTTAAGTTATGCAAATGTAAAGAAAATCTTCTTGGAATACAGATATGGGTCAGAGGAGCTTAGAGCTTACAGTGCTTTGGGGAAGAGAATGAAAGGACAGTGGTTCAAGGCAGAGTTGCCACTTTGCTTGAAGGAGACAGAGGCAGGAGGTCTTTTTGTGGAGACAACATAAAACACAAATCAAAACATGGGAGTGGCCCATTTTAACCTCTGGAATAGGGTCTATATTTTAGTTACTCCAACTGTTCTCTATAGTTTTAACGGCGAGGAAAGCCAGTCAGCGACAAAACGAAAGACATTTTAACCCTTCTGTGTACAAGGCCAGGTAGCTGGGGCTTGAAGCTGCACCTTGGTAAGGTTAACGGCTGAACACTAACTTGTTCAAGAATGTGCTTAACCTCAGTAACTGCAGCTCCTGGCATCACAGCAAGGAAGGGGTGGCAGCTGTACTGTGCTCTAACGAAGAAACGTTGCTAGGCTGAAAAAGATTGCCTCTAAATTTACTCGTTAACCTACTTGGAGAAATCTGTGAACATGAATTATTTTATATTATAGATCATTATCATTTAGTGTCCAAACCTTAAGCACCAGGCGAAGTCTGTTGGAGGACTGAAAAATACTTTGGAAATGATGCATGCATCTATTTTAATACACTGTGTAGTGATCATCATAAGAGGTTAACATGAAAAAATCAAGCATGACTATAGAAAAAAATTACTGTATTCGGCGGTACCAGTCTATGACATTGTAAAAAGATGCTACAGTGGAGGAAATAACACCATAGCATCAGATTATCCCTTATTTCCATATATAATAGAAAAGTGTCTGGTAAAAAGGGAAAACAACAGAATCCACAGAATTTAATAGAATTTAAGTTCCAAAAACAATGAGGCCTATCCAAAACGCCATGCCCAGTGAACAGGTATTGCAACACCAAAGGGGAAAACGGACTCAAGAACCTGGAGAAGAAACCTGTGATGCCTGAAATAATTACAGAAGACTGACCTGAACATGTAAATGAGCTGACATGCACTGTTCTTGAGAAGTAATAAAGGAGAAAACAAGGTTGCAGAAAAAGATTAGCTATGGCAATGAAAGACAAGTTCTAAACCAATTCATACTACAGATGAACTAAACATATTCCTGGAAGCTGTGAAGAGCAGCGATAAAGCAACTAAGAATGAACCAAAACAACGTCTCCCGCTGTGGTTAAAACAAATAAACTAATTACAACAACATAAGAGAAAATGACAGGCCTAGAAAATAGGTTAAGGGAATTTAGTATACAAATATTATAGGTAGCTGATTCAATGATGTAGGAAGACTCATTTGAGGAATAATTGAATATTTTTTCTTGAACTGGAAGAGCATTGCATCAAAAGAGTATCTGGACCTCTTGAAAATATCATCAAAGGCAAAAAAACTGTTTTTGGCTATATTAACTAAAATATAAAACAATAAACATTAAGAGAAGACTAACAGAAACTTAAAATGTGGTTCAGATAACTGATACAAGCTTGTTACTTAAAAATACTTTTCTGCCAATTTTAGATGTGAGGATACGAATACTCAGAGTCCATGAGAGAAATTGTCAAGAGGGCAAAAAGTTTTCAGGATCTTAATTTTCCCAAAAGTAATGGCACGTTCCCTTTTTGTGTGTAGGAAGGCACAGAAACCCAAAATGGGAGGAGAGGGAAAGTTTACAGCAGAAGATTTTTCAAAATATTCATGAAGCATTCTTTCCTGCAGTTTGAAAATCATAGTGTGCAGTGAGAGAAAATGTTGAAGGAAATGAGTTGTGTTTGTGAAGGGCGTGGGGCCGAAAAAAAAAAAGGTGAAGAATATCTAGTTTTCACACAAGAAAAAATAAGCAGTAAATGATCATTAAAAGCACACACTTTGGTAACTATTAATATGTAAATTAAGTTTTAAGATAAATTAGCAAAATAAGTTAAATAAGATTCATGATTTTAAAAGCTTCTGTGTATGTAGATCAATGGTATTCAGAAGCAACATGAAACTGTAGCTTAATTACATAGGTTTTAAATTCATATGTGTGTATATCTTTATACATATATGTGTATAGGTAAACATATGTATATACATGTATATGTGTATATGTATATACCTATACACATACATAGAGAAAGAGATATTTTCTGATTAGAAAAATAAGTGACCAACCATTTAACCATATTTTAAATTCTACTCTAGTAATATTTATTTTTCCTTGGCACTTTCCTATTCCTTTCTTTATGTATGAGGTACAATCCGGAAAGTGATACTACAGAAAAGGAGGACAAAGAATTGGGATGAAAATATCACAGGGCACTAAAATAACTCCTGTACTGTTTGGGCTGTGGCCACCCTGGCTTGACTCCAGAACACATTTCCTTGAGACAAGTGTCCCTGAAATGCTCCAGGAAAAACTCTGGAGATGGTTAAAAATCATATCCTTGAAATTCATCCTAATCACGAATTTGATCTTTTCGAAGAGAACATGCTCATGAAGGGATCTTACAGGTGGTAGCAGATTTAGAAACTTTTTAGTGATAAAGCAGTAATCCAAATTTTAGCTTTTGATGAATTCTAAATGGTGACAAATTTGGAGAGAGGAGTATTGAAAAAACAAAATAGAATCTAATAGCTTTATTTATGTTAATAAATCTCATGGAAGGGACATAAAATATGGAAGAGATAAGAGCCATTCTGAGGAATTCCTATATCTGCTATCAGTTTCCAGATTTGAACTCATCTAAGACTTTGTGAATTTAATTCTTACAAAAGGTTTCCCATAGTTTTAGAGTTTGAGAAAATTAGTTACCTGTTTTGACCAACTCCTCGTTGCAGAAAAGATTTATCGAGGTGGATGGACCTAGAGTCTGTCATACAGAGTGAAGTAAGTCAGAAAGAGAAAAACAAATACCATATACACATAGATATGGAACCTAAAAAAAAAAAAAAAAAGGTTCTGATGAACCTAGGGGCAGGACAGGAGTAAAGACGCAGACGCAGAGAATGGATTTGAGGACACAGGGGGGTGGGGGGGGAAGGGTAAGCTGGGACGAAGTGAGAGAGTGGCATGGACATATATACACTACCAAATGTAAAATAGATAGCTAGTGGGAAGCAGCCGCATAGCACAGGGAGATCAGCTCGGTGCTTTATGACCACCTAGAGGGGTGGGAGGGAGACCCAAGAGGGAGGGGATATGGGGATATATGTATACATATAGCTGATTCACTTTATTATACAGCAGAAACTAACACAACATTGTAAAGCAATTATACTCCAGTAAAGATGTTTAAAAAAAAGATTTAGCATTCTTTGTGAATTTAAGGATACAGCAAAAGTACAATTTTTTTAAGTAAGAAATAATAGGCTCTATTACAATAGGAAACATAGGCAGTGTGTTCTTAAAATGATGATATTGTGTTATTAAAAAATTAAACGATGCACAAAATTTCTAAACAAAACAAGCATTTATAATGATCCTAAAAATGTATCTGCTATATTTTAATACAACTTTGATTCTGTTTTGTATCTGTCCTTCAACTTGGAATGAGGATGCTCCATGGGTAGAAGAGTTACTTATGGAATGAAAATAAGAACAAATAAAACTTTCTGCAAATATCCTGGAATGAAAGGAGCTGAAGGGAAAGAGTTAGTTGCCAAAGAACTACAAAGCATGCTTATCCTGCTGAGGAAAAGATTCATAGTTACAGGTTATATTTTTGAGTTTGAAAGTGCTAAGCAAACCTTAGCGAAATTATAGAAATATTGGTCCAAAGAGATTTAAAAGGAAATATTGAGTCATGAAAAAACACTGAGGAGATTCATAAAGAAAGACATGTAGTAACAAGTCATAAGATGAAATTTGTCTATACTGTCAACACATATGCTCAATAAAGTCGCCTGGGAATTTTATAGAATATGCAAATTATAGTGGAATTTAAAAACTAAAAAAGTTAAAGTTGAAATAATTTCTATGAAAAAAAGGCAAATGTGAACTGTGGTATGAGATGAGGAATGGTAGAGACAGGAGTCTTTGTTTTTGCACCAGAAATGGCTTCAATCGCAATTGTATTACTTGCGTTGGTCGTGTTTGGGGCAGAACAGACTGATGCTCTGCTCACAGAACAGAGAGCTTGCCCTGGAATCCAGAGGCCGCAGCTCTGTGCCATTAGCTGAGACATTTGATTCTGGCCTCTGTGAATCTTAGTCTTAAATCTGTAAAATGAAGGAGTAGGGCTAGATGATGTCTAAGGTTCTTCTTGGGTGTGATTCTGTGTGTCTTATCTTTAGTTCATTTGACTAAACTTAAATAAGCATGACCATGTTAAGGAAAACTGACATGGACTTGCTGGATTTTGTTCACGAGACCAATAAAAAGACCCTCAAAAGAAGGCTCGTTGTATTGCATCCTAGAGTCAGTAATGGTTCAAGAATATTCTTCTTTTAAAATAATCATAGAAATAAATTATGGTTTCAATGTGTGGCACAGTACTTAACATAACCATCTAGATTGTTCAGTTGCAAACTTTTTCACCCCCAGATGGTTAAACCTCTCTAAATCCTTAAGCATGTTGAGTCTTTTCTGGTGGGGCTCCAGGGTTCAATCTCCTGGTATTTAAAAATCAAAACTGTACACTTCACAGCTACTGATCCTGAATTGAATTCTTTGCATAGATCCTAAAACCAAAACGCTATACTTGTTTTCATCACTCATGTTTTAAGCCGGGTCAAGTTTTACAAGAAGCTTTTTTCATTTAGCCTTGACTCTTAAAGCTCCATCAAAATGCCCTATTCTTGTTGGCTTCCTGGAGCTCCTAAATTTGTGTTGATTTATTTTTGCTTGTCTTAAGGCTACTTCCACTGATATCCTCTCCCCCCTACACACACACACATAAAGGAAGTCTGTTAACCTCCTTGTCCTTTTCCAACAACCTCAGAATCTTCATGCTCTGGTGGTATTATCTTCCTCCACTCGCAATAGCCTGATTTGTTCATCATAAAAGGATGAAGAAGGCAGTTCAAATGCAAATAGATAAAACTTAGGGTTTAGATCATTACAAATGTTGGACTAGAAATTTGACTGATCTTAATCATAGCAAAACATATGTGTTTATCAGTATACAGAGGAAGAAACATATTAGATCTTTAGGGAAATAACTTTGTGTGACATTAGGTTTTGAGTGACATTTCTGGAGTGTGACATCACATGGAAAAGATGTCCCCAAGTTACAATATATTTTCGAGTCTATAATTCCCTCAATATAAGTTAAGGACAGAGAACTCAAGTGGAACTCAGTGAAAGAATTTTGGGGGAGCAAGATAAATACAAGCATATGAAGTTTTCTATGATCTGATCTGGCCTCTGATCTACAGAAAAATAGACTATTCTTCAAACATTATTCTGTTTCAGTTCTCTCACCTAGGGTTTGATATAAATTGGGCAACAAACTGAGGTTACTCAGGTCTATACTTGTGATCCCCAAATATTATAAAGAGGATTCAACACTTCTTAAAATTCTGCTCTTTATCTCCCATCTACTTTCTCCCTTACTGCAGGTCTGTCAGACCTATTTCTCTCAAAGTCTTCCTGCAAAAACCTGTTCCCTGGCCTTAGCCCGTGTACCTCTCCTCTTTCCGTCCTTTCCTCTGTTCTGATTCTGCACCATCAAATTCCAAATAGTGAACTGGCAAAGGCAGAATCCTCCTTGGAAGGCAAGGAAGGGGAAGTAGATGAGAGAGAAAGACAGGATCCTCTTTAGCAAGATGAGTGGTTAAGAGCCATCCTCTGTTATTAAACTTTATTCAATCACACATATACCATCTTTGTTAAACTTCACAATAATGCAGTGTGACATTTATAGTTTTTCTGTTTACATGCAGAAAACAAAGTTTCAGAGATTTTATAGAATTTGCTTGGAGTCTCATAACTGTTAAATGGTTCAGCTGGCATTGTGAACCCTGGGTCTTGCAAGAGCCTGGAGTGCAGTTTTCTGTGGGACTGGTTAAGGTCAGATCCATGCCCTGTAAAGACTGGATGAGCCCATGGTAATGTTGATATCCTTTTATCAAAGTGGGGGGCCCTGACTCAGGATCTCACTGGTTTCAATGACTTGACTACTTACACATAGGCTTGGGAACCTTCCACATACATATAACACCTAAATTGTAATGATTGTAATGTACAACAGAGCAGTATACAGTGATTACATATATACTTGATGGAGAAGTTAATCACAATCTTGCATTTTCCATTCAGGTATATTAGCACAGGTAGTTATGTGTTTGGGGGTCTCAAGACCACTCTCAGTTTCAGTGATTTGCTAGAAGGGCTCACAGAACTCAGAAAAGCTGTTATACTCACAATTATGGTTTATTATAGCCAAAGGATACAGATTAAAATCAGCAAAGGCAAAAAGCTCATAGCTTGGAGAGGAGCGACGAGAATCAGCTTCCAGTTGTCTTTTCCCAGTGGAGTCATATGAACAGAGCTTAATTCTCCCGGCAGTGACATGTGACGATACACACAGAGTATTGCCAACCAGAGAAGCTCACTCAAGCCTTGGTGTCTAGGGTTTCTATTGGGGGTTGGTCACGTAGGCATGGAGCGCCCGTGTGACCGACCTTAGTTATTCCGTCTTTAACTCCCCGCAGAGGTCATACTGATTCAGCACGGCCCAAGACCCCACTATAAATCACATTGTTCAACTACCTGGCAAGTCCCAAAGCCCCAGGTATACAGACACTCTTATCAGGCAGGATATTTCAAGGGTTTAGAGGTTATCCCCCAGTAGCTGGTCAAGGGCCATTCATTTCTTTGGAAGGTGCAGGGTTTGAATATCCCAAACCTGCTAAGTTAACTCTTTACTGCACAGTTAAAATAAATCTATCAGGTATATGCAGAAATGAGATGAAACAGAATTGGCCACCTAATAATGTAGTTTCTTAGAGAAATTTTAATCACTTATATAGTAACTATTTCGAGGGGTATAAAATTTGATTTTCCAATCGAAAGAGTTATTCAGCACAATAATTGAGAGAAAATGTAATCTTTCAGAATATTTTCTATTTGTAAGAAAAATCATTCAAAGCCAGAGTTGACATAGACCAGTGGTCTTAAAGATCATGATTCAAGGTTTCTGAGGCACTGCTGGAGATGTGAGTTTGAAAAGGGGGTTTGGCGGGTGAATGGGCAGGCTCTGGAGTGCCTACTGTTCCTTTAACCAGAACAGCGGTGTTTCAAATGATTTTCCTGATTTATACTTCTGGGTAAAAACACATCTGAAAAGGTGCTGGGTTTACAATGCAAAACAACACTGAAAATCAACTGTTATGGGTTTAATTGGGCCTCTCAAAAACATTATATGGAAGTTTGAACCTCCATTGCCTCAGAAAGTGACCTTTTATGGAAATAGGGCTGTTGCCGTTATAATTAGTGAAGTCAAGATGAGGTCATACTTCAGTGGGCAGTATGTAGTGGGCCCTTAATCCAATCTGACTGGTGTCCTTGTAAGAAGAGGAGAGAGAAGCACAAGGAGAAGACAGCCACGTGAAGACGGAGGCAGAGACAGAAGCAGCTGCAAAGCAAGGAACACCGAGGAATGCCGGCAAACATCAGAAGCCAGAAGAGGCCAGGAAGGATTCGACTCTCTCAGTTTCAGAGGGAGCGTGGCCCTGCTGACACCTTGATTTTGCACTTCTCGCCCTCTGTACTGTGAGACAATACATTTTTGTTATTTTAAGCCACCCAATTTGTGGGGCTACGTTATGGCAGCCTTAGAAAACTAATACACTGACTAGTCTGATTTCATTCAGCTGATCAAAACCTAAGACTGAAGAGTTAGGCAGCTTACTGAAGACTGAGAATACTAAAGAGGTTAAGAATCTACTGTGTATCTGTTCAAAAAATACGTTATAATTCTGTGTGTTTTAAATGGATCGCATTATTTAGTTAACAACAACAACAACAGTATATATTTTTATAGATACATCTCAAAATTTCTTAAGAAATGGTCTTGGGGCTTCGCTGGTGGCACAGTGGTTAAGAATCCGCCTGCCAATGCAGGGGACACGGGTTCGAGCCCTGGTCCGGGAAGATCCCACATGCCGCGGAGCAACTAAGCCCATGCGCCACAACTGCTGAGCCTGCGCTCTAGAGCCCGCGAGCCACAGCTACTGAGCCCGTGAGCCTAGAGCCCGTGCTCCGCAACAAGAGAAGCCACCGCCATGAGCAGCCCGCACACCGCAACAAAGAGTAGCCCCCGCTCACTGCAACTAGAGAAAGCCCACGTGCGGCAACAAAGACCCAACGCAGCCATAAATAAAATAAGTAAATTTATTTTAAAAAAAGAAATAGTCTTTATCAAATCATAATATTGTACACCTTAAATATGTAAAATTTTTGTTCGTCAATTATATATCAATAAACCTGGCAAAAAAAGACATGGCCTAGCTGATAAAGTTAGGCTGCTGAAAGCAGTGCAGATTTTTGCAACTGCAGTTAAGGAATGGAACTACGTAGCAGTTTTGCTGGCCTGAGTTAAAACAGGCAAGTAGATTTTTAATGCATTCAGGTGCTCATCCATAACTACCTTCATTACAGGAAAAAAGAAACGGGTGTGGGGGTGGAACTGGTGAACAGTGTTTTCAGTAGTTGACAAATTTTCAGTGGACAGGCAAAGCACATGCAAGAAAAAAGAAAGTCAGAGTCTTGAATTCGTTGTTTATAGCCCTATTTGGGAATTTGTCTAATGTTAAACTTAACCTTTGAATCAATTACCTGTTGCTATATGACAATCCATCCCCAAACTCCGTGGCTTAACAGAAATAACATTTTATTGTTGTATTGGCAGGTCAGCTGGAGGTTAGGCTTGACTGGAGTGGCTCTGCTTCCAGGCTCCTTAGATCAGCAGGATAGCTTTAGAGAATATTCTTCTCGTAACAGTGGAAGAGGTGTAAGAGGGCAGGTGAAAAAGTGTGAAGTTTCTTAAGGCCTGGGCTGGGGACTGGCACACTGCTACTTCTAGCCACACGTCACTGGGCAAAGCAAGTCACATGGTGTGTTAGTTTGCTAGGACTGCTGTGGCAAAGTACCATAGACTATGGAGGTTTATTGTCTCACTGTTCTGGAGGCTGGAAGTCCAAAATCAAGGTGTTGTCAGGGTTGATTCCTTTTAAAGGCTGTGAGGGAAGGATCTGTTCCAGGCCTCTCTCCTTGGCTTATAAGTGGCCATCTTCATACTCACACAGTGTTCTCCCTGTATGCATGTCTGTCTTCAAATTTCCCCTCTCTGTGTATAAACATATATATATATATATATATATATATGTATGTGTATGTATGTGTATATATACACATATATGTATGTGTGTGTATATATATATACATACAACACACATATATATATTAAATTATATTGGATTAGGCCTATCATAATGACCTCATTTTAACTCTATTAACTCTTTAAAGACCCTACCTTCAGATAAAGTCTGAGGTACAGGGTGTTAAGACTTCAGCATATGAATTTTTTTGTGAGGGGAGGGGACCCAATTCAATCCATAATACACAGTCAAGCTCAAAGTAAATGTGTTATAAAATGTACCCATAATGAAGACATGGTAAGGGTAAGGATACTAGAAGGGTGAAGAATGGGGGTCTTAATAGTTTTAACTTTAAATCAAGCACAGGAGTTGGCAAAGTATGGCTCATGGGCCGAACCTAGCCTGCTGCCTGTTTTTATAAATAAAGTTTTATTGGAACACAGTAATGTTCATTTAATGTACGGTTTGCTTTTGTGCTACAACAGCAGAGTTGAGTAGTTCTGACAAGAGACTTTATGATCTGAAAAACCTAAAGTAATTATTATCTGTCCCTTTACAGAAGTTTGCTGATCCCCGATGTTGCCAGAGCAGCAAGGCCTATAGATATAAAGACTTTTTCTGGATCCAAGTAACTGTTCTAATCGAGCAATGGGAAAAACACTGTTTGGGAATGGAAAGTTTTGTCTCATGGCTTCAGTTTTGCCATTAGCTACCTCTGGGACCTTGAGCAAGACCCTTAGCCTCCCTGTTTCTGTTTCTCATCTAAGATATCAGGGAATTGGTCATGTTGCCTGCCTAACTTTGCTTCTCCCTTATTATAGCCAGGTAGTAAATTTTTAGTGACTAAAAAGGACTGCATTGCAAAAAAAAAAGTAGCAGAGTTGTAGAAAATTATAATTTTTCTTCATGGGCTTCAATCTATTA
This sequence comes from Leucopleurus acutus, assembly GCF_964270905.1. NCBI lineage: Eukaryota > Metazoa > Chordata > Mammalia > Artiodactyla > Delphinidae > Leucopleurus > Leucopleurus acutus. The sequence continues at coordinate 10,912,397 of NC_139160.1, read as the reverse complement.
TTTTAATGAAGTAAAAGTTACATTTTTTTCTGAATTAGAAATCCTGCTTACCATGGAATTAAATATTTAAGGTCATTTTCTCTTTTTAATATAGGATTTTACAAAATGAAATATGAAATGAGGGTAAATGTGTAAGATGTGGCATTCATAGATAGAAATACGCTTCATCATGACAGAATTTTATTAGACCAACCTCATCCACTTTGACCACTCTGGGCATCAGAATCTTAAGACAGTGTCAGAGAGGCCATCTGGTCCTGCTCTTCATGCTTAGAAATTGGAAGAGCTTAACTCAGGATTTTATGAAGAAACAGAAGAATGTGTTAATAAGACTACGGCTCCACCTTGAGTGGCAGATTGGGAAAGATAGCCGCGATATTTTGTAGAGCTGCCCGTCAAGAGGTAGTCTTTTTCCCACCCCTTGAATCTTGCTTCGATTTGTGGAAAACAGTGTTGTGCAAGTTCTGGATCTTAGGACTCCAAGGCCTTGCAGCTTTGGTCTTTGATGTCTTGGAATGTTCCCTAAGACCACCACATAAGGAAACTGATCTATATGCTGGAGGATGAGAGGCCACATGGAGGAGAACCACGGTTGCCCAGGTGATAGCCAGTGCCAACCACCAGTGATGACACTGTGGCTAAGTGAAAAGTTCTGGTCCCATCTGGATCACCTTTTGTGTGCCCCACATTCTCTAGTCTCATACCAGCTGCCCGCAAGTCTCTGCTTCAAGCTTTATTTTATATACATTATAGAGAAGTTTTTACTATTTCCTTTTGCATGAGCTCAAATTACAAAACATTAATTACAGAACTTTTAATTGATTGATTTCTGTGGGAATTTTCTCACTACCTGCTTTGGATGAGTTGTGGCTTGCTGAAGTTTTCTGCCTCACTAACATGAACACATAGTTCTGTGTTCCCTCTGCAAGATCAGCACACTCTTCAGTGCAGTGATGGGAAGGACATTTATACTCTTGGAGAGAAGAATAATTTCCTGTTTGTTGTCTGAGCTGGAAAAACATCACATAGATTTCATCTTGTCTGCTAATTCTGATTTGTGGTGACTGCCTGGAATAATATTAAGAAGTATTGCAAGGCCACATCCAGCCTCAGTTATAACTGATTGGCAGTGTCTTTCCTGGAGAGGAAAGAGGCCCTAGGTATATCTACCATTGTATTTCCTACCATTGACCATGGTACTTTTCTGAAAACAATTAAATAGCTCCTTTCCTCTGATAGTACTAGCACTAGGGAATTTCTGTTTAATCACTTTGTACCCAGTAGGCATAGTTTATAAAGTTATATTAGCTAGCCTAGATAAAGCTTAATAAAATTCACTAATAACCAACATCATTAGAGATGGTAATCTCATCCAAAGTGCAGAGGCTATTATTTTGGTCATTCTTATTTATACAATTTCTTTAATAATCATGTATAATGGTTACTTAGTTATTTAATCCATGGCAATATTTTTTGCCATTAATAATATTTTTAAACTATAAAATAAAGCTACAATGATAAAATTGCAAAAGGCTGTAAGAGTTGAATTGAGAGGTGATATATTGCAGGGTTAGCCAACTATGGCCAGTGGCCAATGGGCCAAATTCAATCTGCCACTTGTTTTTATAAATAAAGTTTTATTGGAACACAGCTGTCGGTCTATGGCTGCTTTTGCACCAGGATGACAGCATCTAGAGTTGCGATAGGGACCAGCAGAGTCGAGTAATTGTGATGGAGACCTTATGGCCTGCAAAACCTGAGATGTTTACTATCTGACCTACTACAGAAAAAATTTGCCAACCCCTGATGAATTGAAACGGTTAAGGATCTAACACTTATTGAGTACTCTCCATATTCAGGGAACTGGGATGGACAGAGATAGCCCTTTGAAGGGCTCTTTCCTACCTAAAAAAAGGTAGCACAAGCAGTGGTGTTTAATCCCGTCTGCATATTAAAATCAACTGGGTAGAGTTGTTAAAACTACTAATACTGGGCTATGGCCTGTTTGAGATGTGGGTATTACATATTTTTGAAAGCTACTCAGCTGAATCTGACAGTGCAGCAAGGTTACGAAGCATTGATCAGGGTTATTATTTTAGACTTCAGCTGTTTGCTCTTCTAGAGGTTAGATGGTGTAACTAGCTAGTTTGATTTATAGTGATTCAAATATGATAGAAAGTAAATATGAAATAGCTTAACAAAATGGAAAATAAAAATTTTAAGGAATGTTCGGTGCTAATTAAGACCTGGGTGAACCATTTTAAAGTCCCCAAGCCAATGGAATTTTTGCTGATCCAAGTTTCTTATTTGTAAAGTATTATCATTTCTTCCACAAATCTGCAGAGTTAAAAGTAATTGTCAGGCTAACAAAAAATTAATTTGTAATTAATTATTTTATGTGTGTGCCTTCTTCTTAACACTCTTGTATCATCTACTTCGGAAAATAAATCCTGAGATAGCTATCTTCTGCCCTGCTGTTAGAAATTTTATTCACATTGAAATACTACTTAGAAAGTACTTGAAAAATTGGGTAGAATACAAGAAGATTAAATTTTGGTTAGGTAAAGACAATTTTTTCTAGTTTAACATGTGGCAAATTATGATGGGTATCCCAGAAATAGTGGATCAGGAAGCTCCCTCACAGTTCCGGTTCTAAGGATATATACACTCATTGTCCTGCTTAGTGCACCATTGACTTTTTCTGGGTTTAAATAATAATTTTAATAAGTCATTTACCAAAGTTTTCCATAGACATCTGAAAGTAAGACTTACGTGAATTATTGGAATTACACAAAGGAGGAAGTTATTTATAGATGGAGAAACTCACACTTTAGGATGCTTATCCAAAAGATGTACCTTGAGAACTTCCTAGCAGGTTAGTGCACCAATAGTAAAAATTATACATTTATAATTTAATATTTTACCAGCCCAACAGCTAGTTCGAGCATATGCAGTGATGAAAATTTCTATCCATTTTGCCAAAATCACACTTTCATCAGTCTGCAAAATCTGTTTTTGTCCCACCCACCCTTTTTTGTGCCAATTCTTCTTCATTACTATCTTCTCAAAGCCTGAAATTTCCTCTCCCATCAAACTAGGAAAACTTGGAAATCTCTTTGCTAGAGATATTCTTACAGATCCTTAAAAAAATGCAATTCAGATAGAATATAAGGATGAGAAGAATCCATTACATTTTTAAAAATTATTCTTTTATACTCTCTTCATACTCTTCTGCTCTTACTTTCTATAGAATTGGCAATGCCACCATGAAAACCATTCTGTTCATTATTGTTGAGAATATCTGTTTTCTACTGAGACTAGTTTTTCTTTAAATGACACATACATTTTTCTTTGCAGAAGACTTCAGAATCCCAGGTCTGCTTCTCTAAATTCTCTCTGTCTTGGAGCAGGACCCCAGACTGTATCAGAAGTAACATTCTCCACAGTTTTTTATATATATATATATATGTAAATTTTTTTCTGACACGCTTATTCCCATTTTTAGAGAAAGAGTACTAAGAAGCACAATGTAAAAACGTATGGTGATAACACCAGAGAGAAACTGGTATTTATTTAGTATCTAATATATAAAAAGCCTTGATAAGCACTTCACATATGTTATTTAATCATCCTAAGAAATCATCATACAGGTGTTATTCCTATATTTATGAGTAGGTGGATTTCTCAAAGCCACAAGCTGGTAAACAATCTGTTTTTTAATAGTCCTATATAGCTAACAAGTGATCAATTAACATTAATTATAATCAGTGGATTCTTATTTAATGAACTTTTGCTCATTAAATTTGGAAATTACTTTTCATTTTTACATTTATGCCTCAGAATACATCATAGGCATTAATGAATGGGTAATTTCCATCTCCATATGAGGAATGTAGGGAACTTCCTAAAACTATCTATCAATACATACACAGAGTAGCTGCCCACTTCTTCCTAAGAGTGAGTGAGTTCGCTTTATGATGTCAGCCCTCTGAAGCTAAGCCCTTTTTCTTTAGTTGAAGGGTACAACTTTGAAAATTACTGCAGTCTGTTTTACAACTTATTGCAGTTCTCTGCAAGTTCAGACATTCTCTGCAGCAAACAGAGAGTACAGATGTAGCTAATGTTAATTAAAAAGAACATCTTGAGTGTAAACATTAAAAATTGATCACCTTCTGTGAACAATTTAATTTATAAGCATTAACATATTCCAAGCTGATGTCTTGAATTTTACTAGAACATCTCTTGGTGCATAATGAAGGGAAAGAAGGAAGAACCCTTAACATGAATATATTTAAATTCCTCTCTTCTCAGTCACGGTGGGTGTGCAAATTCTAAGGCCAGAGAGGTGGCTATTTCAGTGTTGCTCTAACAACAGCAGCTGCAAGAACAGCACTATCCCAGCATCCCTGGTCCCCCACCGTCGGGTTCACACCATCAGCCCTGCACTATTGTAATTGTTTTTGGCAAGGTAGGAGGCCTGTGGAATGGCTCCGGCAGCTTTCCTTTCCTTTTGGGTTATACTAAATCATTAATGGATGCATTTATTTATTGAATTTTCAGCTTGTTCAGTAAGGTGTAGCAGAGTGTGCATATGAGAGAATGGAAAAAAGAATAAATTAAGTTTCATTGCTGAAGTCAGCCAACTATCTCCGTGAGCATAATTAAGGGAATAATTTTTTCCCCTTACTTCCAGAGTCTGTTTTCAATGTCATGATCCTGATGTTACATTTTGAAAATGTTACTAAATAGAATCAGTGCCCTCAAAAATGTGAAATTAGGGAAATTTCTTGTGGGTTTCTCTTTAGGTCCTTTAACACTTCCTACCTTTTATTGAGTCCCTTCACTAGTCCCAGGAGTCTAGTGGCCCAGGGCTTTTCTGATGCTCCCGGCCGGCTCAAAGCTCCGTGCAGTCATTCTCTACATTTCTTCTTCCCTCTCTTCTACCAAAATTCATTGATTCTCTGTTCCATTCCTTTAGTGTTTCACTCCAATAGGAAATCTGATTTGTTAATCTATGGCAGGTGTGAGCAGTTGACAATGACACTGCAAGGAGGTACAAAGGTGCCTGCTTTCAGATAGCATTAAGTGACTTCAATTCTGAGAGAGGAGGAATCTTCAAAATCATATTGTGTAGACAGTGACTTAGACAGAATTGAGTCTGCTGTGTCTGTGTGTTACTTCACGCTTAATCTTTGTATAGGTGAGATGAAAAAAAAGTTCAGAAAATTCTTAACTAGATTTCTCTTGTAATAACCAAAAAAGAGTTTCAGAATGGGCTTGGAAAAGAATTTTTAGATTTTTTTAAAATTTTGCTTCATATAGTAACTAGGGTAATCTTTTAATGAAAACATTGTGTTTCGATGTCTTTAATATGTGATCCCACACTATGTTATGTATAGCAAATGGCAAGATTTAGATTTTAAAATAAAGCTCTACCTAATAGTTCACCAAAGTAAAAGTATTGAGTGGTGATGGCCTCTGACTTATTTTAGCAGGTGACTTAGTGGAGGGCTTGCAAGCATATAATTGTTGATGTCATTCTTCAAAAATTGACACAAAAATAACAAGGTAGTATCCAAGTGAAATTCTAAGGGACTAAATATATAATACAGTTTGAAATAGAAAGTTTAGTTTTATTAAGTTGTCGAGAAAATAAAGTGCAGCAATTTATTTTAACATAAACTTAATCATCAGTGAAATTTTAAAATAAATAGTATTTTAAATGTTTCAATCCAAACTTAGTATTTCTTTGGACTGTTTTAGGGTAATAGAGCAAAAATGTATTCTGTCCCCCAAATCCCACAGCTTTAAGGACCACTCTCATAGCAGTACAGAAAATTTTTCATTAAAAAATAAATGGTGGCAGGGCTTCCCTGGTGGCGCAGTGGTTGAGAGTCCGCCTGCCGATGCAGGGGACACGGGTTCGTGCCCCGGTCCGGGAGGATCCCACGTGCCGCGGAGCGGCTGGGCCCGTGAGCCATGGCCGCTGAGCCTGCGCGTCCGGAGCCTGTGCTCCGCAACGGGAGAGGCCGCGGCAGTGAGAGGCCCGCGTACCACAAAAAAAAAAAAAAAAAAAAAATGGTGGCAGTCTTATGTATTTTGTTTTTAGCTCAGAACTCCTGTATATTTATGAGATGAAGGAATCTGGACAAAAGCGATCTTTCTGTCTCTCGTGTGATGGATACCTATGTGTGGTTATTGCTGTAACCGTTTCCAGATATTTTTGCCAAGTTTCCAAAAAATAGGCATTTATCTGCTGCATTAAAAAAATAACTTGGCATGATTTAAGGTTCTTAAAAAGTCTGATTATACTATTAACTTATCAAAAATTTGCATATGAAAATTAAACTCTAGCTGGATAATAAAATTTATGCTATGATTTTAATTCCTCAAAAAGATAATTACACAGATTCGTAATTTCCCAGTGGGCATTTTTCAGTTGCCATCCCAAGGGACTAGTGCTGATTATAGTGGCATTGGCATGGGGGGACCGCATTCAGGGGGAGCAGGAATCAGAGGTGTGCGTTGGTGCCAGAATGACATTCCAACTACCAAATCAATCACTTTGTAGCTGATCAATCTTAGGACACCACTGCAAAATGGGAGTAATAATAGCCACTTCACAGAAATGGCAGGAGGGCCATAGGAAACTATGTGAGGAACTATATTATGCAAATGAGTTATTACAACCTGGGAAAGAGTAAGGGAAAAACAAGGCAAGTCTATTTTGTCCTCCCCACCACCCACCCCACTAAACCATCTTGGTCAAGGATTATTTGTTCCTGGAACAGACGTTTATCCAGATTAGCTGATATTGAATAATGAGGATACTTTTAGTTATGACTGAAAGCAATTAATTAAGCTTAAGAAAAAAAAAGGAATTTATTGATTCATGTAACTAGAAAGCCTTAGAGATGTTGAAAAAGATGTCATCAGGCATCTTCATCTTTTTCAGCATCTCTTGGCTCTGCTGTCCTCTGTGGTGTCTTCATGCTCAGGCAAGCCTCCTCCAAATGGTGGTGAGAATGGTCCCAACAATCTCCAACCTTGTAAGGCCCTTTGTGCTTGAGATCTCAGAAGGAGAGAGACTCTCAATTCTTCTGTCAGTCTCCACAAAAGGGTTCTGAATCATCCAGGGTGGGTTTTGTGCAACACCCCCTCCCCACCAGGAAGAGAAGGGACAGTTCCTAAAACGACAGCACCAAAAAGGGTGATGGGCAAACAAAATGTGTCTGATATCTAATGCACTGTTTCAGGTGAATAAAAGACCTTATTCTGGAAGGGATAAAGAGGAATCTCATAGGTATCAAAAGACAGGAAATGAGATACAATAGGGCCACAAAGGGATAGGAACCGGAAAGTCTGCCCTAAGGCTAGGTGACATTGGATTCCCCAATTTCATGTTCCCATAGCATCCTGAACTTAACCTATCATAACATTTGTGACACTTATCATAATCAGTTCCTCTCAGTCCTTTTTATAAGACTCAAGCCTATGAAGGCATGAACTTCTATTGTCCCATTTGCTGTTGAATCCCTAGCACCTATGGTAATGTCGGGATCCTAGTAGGTTCAGCAAATATTTGAATGGGTGGATAGATAAATGAGATTGCTCTCTTCATCTCTCGTGGTGCTAGATAATCCATCATCCTTGCATGTCTGCTCCGTTTATCTGCTACTCTCTGCTATACATTGGTCTCTCTGTTCTCTCATGTATGCCTGTCATTGGCTTTGTCCTGCTATAGCAACGATTTGGCCTGGTTGTGTATGTTCTTCTGGCTCTAGAGACTCTCAGTTTCTCAATTGCAAATTTAAGAAGGAGAATAAGACACATTTGGGTTGGTGTCCATGCCTTATCTAAGCAACTGCATGTGGGGGTGGGGATGTGTTGTCACAAAATGTGGAGGGCTGCGTAACCCATCTCTTCAGTAAGAGCTCTAGTTATAAGTATATTCATCCCCCAACACTCAAGTGAACTATAGAGGAAGAGTGATATAATCAATTTGTCTCAAATCAGACTTTAGTAAATAAAACATAGCCATAAAAGTCTTATTTACTAGCTCTCATTCCCTTAAAATCCATAAGTGGTCTAGTATCTTGAATCTCATTTAAGTCTAGTATAGGAGGCAGTTAGATCTTTCATGTATCATAACTATGATACTTACTCCCATCTATGCATATATTTACTCAATAATAGTTCTTGCTGAGGCAATAGAGTCTAGACTCCACTCTCCATTTGTGGAAGAAGTTACATATCAAGTAATGATATTGACTGGGTCCTTGAGAACCTTACAAGGTTCATTTATTTGATCAATGTTAATTGATCTTTGAACCCCTAGTATATGTTTGGAGCTATGCAAGAAGGTGAGGGTGAATGAAATAGACAATCCCTGGTTGCACAGTCCCTGGTTACCTTAGTGGGAAAGATAAGTAATTAAAAATAATTATTATAATACACATGAGAACTGTGAAAGGGAGAGAAACTATAAGGAAGCAAATAAGAAAGGGGCCTAACTTCAGCTAGAGGACTAGGGAAGTCTTCCTGAAAAAGTGGACTGAAGTTGGACATGGGAAGTGGGATCAGGACTTGATAAAAGGAGAGAATTGGAGGGATGAATATTCTAGGCAGGGAACATCATGTGAAGAGATCTAGAGGAACTGAAAGAAAACATACACACACACACACACATACACACACACACAACATATAGTAATCAAGGTTTTAGAAGAGTCACTTTCATCTTAAGAAAAACATATCCTATTATATATAGTTTGTTATGCTTTTCTCATTTACTATACATCATGTAAATCAGTCCAAATCAATTGGTAAAGATCTAATTCAAATTCATCATTTTAATGACTGTGTACTATTCCATGTTGTAGATATACTGTAATTTATTCAACTATTCACAAATGGATGGGTTTTCTTTGATTCCATCTTTTGCCACTAAAAGAATGTTGTGTAAAAACCATATTCTTATATGTACTGGAAATTTTTTGTTTCCTAGGAGCATTGTAGCTGGGCTTAAGACATGTGTAATTAAAAATCATACTCAATAGTGAAAAGCTGAAAGCTTTTCCTATAAGATCAGGACTAAGACAAGGATTTCCACTCTCACCACTTTTATTCAGTATAGTACTAGAAGCCCTAGCTAGAGTGGTTAGGCAAGAAACAGAAATAATACATCTAAATTGGAAAGGAAGAAGTAAAACTATCACTATTTGCAGATGACATGATATTAGATGTAGAAAACCCTAAAGATTCCACCAAAAAAACTGTTAGAACTAATAAATGAATTCAGTAAGGTTGCAGGATACAAAATCAGTATACAAAAATCTGTTGCATTTCTACACACTCATAATGAACTATCAGAAAGGATAATAAGAAAACAATGCCATTTACAATTGCATAAAAAGGAATAAAATATATAGGCATAAATCTAACCAGGGAGGTGAAACATTTGCACACTGAAAACAATAAGACATTAATGAAAGAAACTGAAGACGACACAAACAAATAGAAAGATATTCTGTGCTCATCAATTGGAAAAATTAATATTGTTAAAATGTCCATACTACTATAGTAGTGACTGGAGTTAGTAATACTGTATCGCATATTTGAAAGTTGCTATGAGAGTAAATCTTCAAAGTTCTCATAAAAAGAAAAAAATATTGTAACTGTGTGTGGTGGATTTACTGTAGTGATCATTTCACAATATATACAAATACTGAATCATTATGTTGTACACCTGAAGTTACTATAATGTTATATGTCAATTATACCACAATAAAAAATTAACATACATACAAATTGTCCCCTCCCAATGCTATCGCATTTGTATTTTCACCAATTTGGTTGAAAATCCTTTTTTTATAGCATCCCTAACAGCAATAGATATCATCAACATTTTAAGTTATTGTTAATTAAGTGATTGTTACGTTATTTGTAGTTCTCTGAATTCTTTAGAGGTTAAAGTCCTTTCATATGCATACTACATTTTACTTTCCAAACTATTACTAGCTTTTCCCTTTTGGCATAGCTCTTTTATTTCAAGAATCTTTATTTAGGATATATTTTGCCTGTGCGCAGTTATTATCTACTTAAATTTAAATATGCATGTTGCGAGGTTAAACCTTCACTGCTGTTCCTTTCATCTTCATCTTTCCTTTTCCTGCAGTCCTTCTTATTAATTTGCTGTCTGGTTGTAGGTTTATCTCCAGGATGCCTCTCATTGGGAATTCTGGGAATTCCTGCTTTTTGGCAAATATTTTTCCTTCAACCTGGTTGGTAAATGGCATCTTGGATGGCTTTAGGATTCTTGAGTTCTGTCCTTTTCTCTCTCCATCAGCTGATAGTGGTCTGTCATTTTCTGGATCCCTCTGTTGTGTGTAGATGAGAAGCCAGACCTTTCTGATTATTTGTTTTGAACTTACTTTCTTTCACAAAACTCTTGTAAGAGTTTTTCCCTTTTTTCATAAGTTCAGGAATTTTACCTGCATATGCCAAATGTGTGTCCTGCTTGGAACTTAGTGAGGCCTTCAAATCTATTCTCTTCCATCAACTCAGGGACATTATTTTTCTTTTATGTGCATAATTACTCCTCTTCTCAATATGCAACGTTTCCCCCTGGAATTCCTTGAATTATGTCTCCTGCATCTATCTAGTCTCATGTTTTCTCTCATAATTTCTAGCCCTTTGTAATTTTTGCGTCTTTTGTTCCACTTGATTTTCTAGGTTACTCATTTGGATCTCATTTTTCTTTTCTTTTCTTTTTTTTTTAAGTTTGAAAAGCATAGGTTTTTATTCCCAAATGTCTTTATTTTTTTTTTGATATGTGGTGAAATTGAATTCTCCCCTATACTGTTATTACTATTATTGTTGCTGCTGCTGTTGCTGGTGATGGTAGCAGTAGTAATAGTAGTAGTGTTTTGGTTTGGGTTGATATCTGTCTTCTTTTGAGTTCCATTTTGCTAAAAATTCTCTCTTGATGTTTTAACCAAGCTTCCTCTTCCGGGTTGCTGTGTCACCCTTGGATGGGTTTATTGTTTTCTTTGCCCTACTGCTGTGTTACTAGGACTAAACTTCTCTGCTCCTAGGTCATCTTAGCTTTAAAGGCAAACACTTGTTCAGTCTCAGAGGCAAAGAGGATTCATTCCCAGGGAATTAGTTGTCGTAGGGATGACAGGAATAAAACTTAATGTATTCATTTCTGAAAATTCAGGAGTAAGTACCAAATAAATTTCCCACTTAAATATTATTCTGGATGTGCTACTGAAACTGCAATTAGCTTTTATCTGTATATTACGGGCTCCTAAACAAAGCACTGACTCCAGGGACCGGTACTAGTCCAACCTTCACTGCTAACCATCGAGGATGGGCAGTTCCCTGACCTCCGCATGCCCCAGTTTCTTTATCTTTAACAAGGGATAATAATACTTGTCCTCCTTCCCTCACAGAGGTATTGTGAGACTAAAATTAAACAACAGAACAAATTTAAAGTAGTGTGAAATATACAGTGTTGACGTTATCATAGAACATTGGCTTAGTGCATTTTAAATAGGAAAATGCAAAAATTCTTTTTCTATGTGAGGTTTCTATATTTTACAGATCTACATTCTACTGTTAAAGTCTTCTTGCATCTTTGTTTTAACCTGCAAAGGAAGAAAAAAGCTAATGCATGATAGCTTTTTACTGGATGGCAAGTACACTTTTGTATAGATTGTCCCCCCAAAGTAAGGATTATTCCCGTTTCACAGATGAGGAAACTTTAGTCAGTGCCAGGGTGAGAATTTGAGCTCTTCTCTCCTGACTCCTATGACACGTTGGTACTTGTTTTGCAGTCACCCGAGCCCAGGACAGTTGCTCCCTTACTCTGATTTCCTCCGTACCCCACTGTCACTGGGCTGATGCACATGTGTTCACATTTGTATACAAGGCTGCCTTAGAACTGCTCTCTGATTAATGTTATTATGTCTCATCTTCTCAGTCACACCCTATCTTCATTACATGTCCCTCTCCCACCTCTCCTTCACAGGCAAACTTAGTGAATACATTTCTATAGTTGGTCTCTCCTTTTCTCCTTTCACTCTTTCTCCACAGGGCACTGTACATCATTTCTTTTCTACTGCTTCATTGAAACTGCTCTCTACAAGGTCACCAGTAGCCTCCATGTCCTTAAAACTAATGAACACTTTTCAGTAATTATCTTACTTCACTTTTCAGCACTATTTTATAGCATTAACCTTCTCGGACATTTCTAGGAATTCTACTCTCCTGGTTTGTCTCCTCCCTCCCTCTCCAGTAGTATTTCCCTGCCTTCTCCAAAGGCTCCTTTTCTTCTCCAATATTTTTAAATATAGCTCTTCCTCTGGGTTCTGGTTATTTGTGCTCAACTTACTCTCCCAGGGAGATCCTAGCATTGCTATCTATATGCTGATGATACTGGAATCATTTTATCCAGTCCAGACTTTTCTTTTGACTGCCAAACACGAATGTCCAAACTACTGGACATCTCTACTTAATGGTCTCCTGGGTGCCTCAACTTCACAAGGTCTACAATTAAACTTCCTATGTCCCCCTGTAAACAGAACCACTACCTACCCAGTTGCTTAGCTCAGAAGCTTGGAAGTTTTCCTTGACTCTTCCTCATCACCCACTTTCAATCATCCCCTGAGATCCTGATCAACAGTTGTCAGATATATTTTTGTCTCTTCATCATTACAGCCACCAGCCAGTCCAGGCAACCATTGCTTGCTTACTGCTCTTGTTTGTCTCCAATTCATTCTTCATTCAGCATCCAGAATGAGCTTCCTAAACTTCAGCTCTAGAGGGAACCAGCAAGCAGGTGGGGGCCTAGTTTGTTCTTTCAGATTCAGGTGGAAAAAGTTAACACAAGGCTTCGTTCCATTTGGGCATATAAAGCTGGAGCCAAGGGCTGGAGATCAGAACACAGTGACTGCTCAAGAAATTGTTGCCTAAGGTTGTCAAAGGATTCCTGAGGACAAAGGCGTGATAGATTGTGAGAATGTTTCTTAAAAAGATCTCATGCTCATTCTGGTCCCTGGAGGAATGACGAGGAAGCTGAACAGGTGGTTTGAGACTGGCCTCTGTGACTGGCCATGTGTGAGCCTTTGCAGCTAAGGCAATCTGGAAACAGAGAGATTTAGTCCTGGTACCCCAACAGTAGGACATGAACCCTAGTGACAGAAGATGAACTATATAAAATGAGTTTTGCTTTCTTTTCTTTCCATTTCTCTTTCTTCAACACCATAATATAGTGCTACAATTATTTCCAGTTCAAACCATTGTAATAGGCTTAATTGTTTCAAGCTAAGGTAATAGGTTTTAGTTCTAGGTAAAGGGCATCATTTCCTATTAGACATAATGCAGTAAGTGCCTTTGCATAGGTATCCCACCCTCACTGCCTCTCCTCTCTTCTCTCCTTATGAAGGTTGCCTCCCAGCCTCTCTAGTTCATCACTCTCTTTCTCTGAATCCCATACAGCACTCAGCTTTAGAACCACACATTTTGGAGCTTAAAGATCTAATGATTTTCCTCTTGAAATCACCTTCTAGTCTAAAGTCATCTCAGGCCACCCACACCCCCCATAGGAACTTTAACAATGGCCAGCTTAACTAGCCTCCCAGTCTGCATCCCATTCAATCTATCCCCCTCTCTGCCTCCAGAATACTCATTTTAATCTGCAGATTGGATCCTTATTTAATAATTCAACAGCTATCCTTTGTTTACAGAAAAAAGTCCAAGGCTTAGATTGGCCGACAGAATCCTCCACCACCTCTTCTACCCACACTGCAGTCTCTCCTCCATGTTGAACTACTTGGAGTCCCAGAGTACATCATCACTGCCCCATTCATCTGCACCTTTGGATCTGCCTTTTTCTCTGTCTAGAGTTCCATTCCACCCTCATCTTCAAAGCAAGCTCTGTTTACTGTGATGACTCAGCTCAAAGATCACCCTGAGGAGCTGTCCCAAACCTCCTGGTAGGATCTGATCACTTCATTCTTGTGTGTTTCTTTATATCTTGTTATTATCTCTAATGTTTCACTCATGACACACTATGGAAATACATTTTTGTTAACATGTCTATCTCTTTTCCCACATCAAATGCCCTTTGAGCCTGGTACATAGTAGATGCTCAATAAATGCTTGTTTTGGGGCTTCCCTGGTGGCACAGTGGTTGAGAGTCCACCTGCCAATGCAGGGGACACGGGTTTGTGCCCCGGTCTGGGAGGATCTCACATGCCGCGGAGCGGCTGGGCCCGTGAGCCATGGCCGCTGAGCCTGCGCATCCGAAGCCTGTGCACCGCAACAGGAGAGGCCGCAACAGTGAGAGGCCCGCGTACCACAATAAATAAATAAATAAATAAATGCTTGTTTTGAAATATTATACATATATATGTATGTATGTATATACATACATACATATATAGTAAGTGAAGAAATAATGTGTGATTTGTCCCATACTCCCTTTAAGCCTATTTCCTAAATCATTGACTATGTTCTCCAAATTTGTCAGACTAACATTAGCCTGATATTTATAATAATGCCTTTATATTCACTCCAAAAGGTTAGGTCTGATCAGAATAGGGAATAGAACAGAGAGAGGAGGGGAGAGGTGGGAGAATTCCCTCAGTCTGCCTTTCTGGTGTCCCAAGTCTGCCACAAAGGAAGCCCCTTATAAAGAGTGGCCATTTGCCCACATGGTAAAAAGAAAGCCTACCTCCGAGGCTTTATGCAGATATCAGGGTGTTGCACACTGTTCCACTTCAGCTGAGAAGCTGCCAGTCCGAGGTGGAGGACACTTTCTACCAGATCAAGCCATTCACATAAAGAATCCATGTAATGAAACCCAGATTCAGCCTCAAACCTGTTTACACCTTCCATACCCCTTCTGTTTATCCCATTTATGGTTCCTGATGCTAGTTTGTGCCCTTGTGCCTGTGTCTTCTGGGGACTCAGCAGCCTGCTGCCAATTATGCTCATCTTCCTCCTGTTCCTTGAGCTTAATTGGTGCCTTGTTGGCACCCTGGGCTAGGGGTTTAATCCCTTGCTTGGTTGGCTTTACACAGGATCACCTATCTCCTTGCTTGGTTGGCTTTACACAGGATCACCTATCTCCTTCCAAGTATAGGATCATATCACAGAGATAATTCAATGTGATCGATGTAAATCAAACAATTTCTGAATCACCTGTGACTTGGTGTTAAGATGATTTAAGATTTGGCTTGTTTTTCCCCTAAGAAATCATAGTAATATCTAGGAGCTAAGAGAAAAAAAATAAAAGAAGAGGAAAGATTTAGGTTTTATTATTCCATTTATGAAGAATGATGTCCGCTGGTTAGAAAACTGCACAACTGGATAGACGTCACTTATTCCAAACAAAACATAAAAATCTAATAAAACAATTTTAGTGAAATGTCTTTTCTTTTTAAAGATACACCTACAAAGATAACATTTAAACATTTTTAAAATGTTCTTTACCTTTCTTCTAAGCTTCTTTTTTTCTTTTTAATGCTCCATGATGACATTATTAAACTTTAGTCACAAAGAAATAGTTACCCATGGGACAGAGAATCAAGTTTCAGCAATATCTTTAATTTTACATAACATGCCATACCACATGTTTCTTACATGAATATATCTTGGTGGGTTCTTATATTAAAAATTTTAAATCTCTCCAAAGAAGGAACTTTCCATCTAACAAGGAGTAGTTTTAATGCTATTACAATATTTTGTATGTAAAGTAAAATTATCTAGCTTATATACTTCATCAGAAATTTAAACAAGTGCAAAGTGAGGCTTTTCGTGCTTTAGGGTATTTGAGCTTAGATAATTTTTTAAAAGTCCACAATTTGGAAAGAGGGATGCTTCTAAAAGTGATGTAATGCAGCCCATGAAAACTCCTGTCATCTTGCTTGTTTGTCCATCCACGAATAGTAGGTGTAGCTCAGAGCATGCACAGGGTAAGCATTTATTAAATGCTACTAGGGATACAGATATAAGTAAGGAAGAAAAGGTAAAGGGAGCTGTGCAATGACATATGGTGGTCCTGATTTAGATCTGGGTATATGCCTGGCATACTTAGGTTTTCCCCAAGAAGACACTAGTTATATAGACTCTATCCAATAACTGGTTCTTAAACAGACTGTTCCCACTCTTGACATTGGCGCTTAATTTTATCTGAACACGTATCTGTGCTC
Organism: Leucopleurus acutus; assembly: GCF_964270905.1. Lineage (NCBI taxonomy): Eukaryota > Metazoa > Chordata > Mammalia > Artiodactyla > Delphinidae > Leucopleurus > Leucopleurus acutus. The sequence continues at coordinate 10,896,177 of NC_139160.1, read as the reverse complement.
CTAGGAACAGAAATGCATATTAAAGGAGCAGAGAAATGCAAACATCAGCTGTGAGCAAGGTGACAAATTCACTCAGCTGTGGTTGAATACGAATTAATAAAAGGCAACATGTGATTGTCTTAATGGATTTTAGTTTGGAGAGAATTGGGTGAGCCTGTGGGAATAGCCAGATACCCTCCCCACCAGCTCCCTGGGGTCAGCATTGGACATCTTGCTGACACTGTCCACCTCTGGAATTTGGGAAAATCCCACTTAATTCACTTTTAGAAACTAAAACATCACTGACTTCCTGGCTGCTGGTTAACATCCTAATTATCAGTTAACACCTTCGGAGGGATTTGTACACTGTCATCTGGGAGAGAGACCCAGTAGGAAGGATGGCCTCCTGTCGGGTTATACATCTTGCATCTTTTACTCAATTTATTCTCACATATCATGCCCTGGAGGATGGTAACAGTATATTTTCATATTACAAATGTGGAAATTCTAAAAGGAACAGAGAAAATGACTTGTCTCATGTCACAGAACTAATTAAAGAGAGAGCTGTATCTGGGCCCTTTGTCCGTGACTCTCTGAAGCTTATGGTTTCCAATTCTGAGACCCAGCCGCAGGAGGAAGAAGAAATTCAGCCATGAAACCACACTCACTTGCTTCTTCACCTGGTAATTACTTCCTGCAAGGAAACAGGAGCTTTGAAAACATCAAAACCAGCTTCAAGAGTGGGCATGACTCAGCAGTATACAAAGTAAAAAAAGAAAAATGTCATTAACCGTTTAAAAATTTTAAAAGCTCACCATAAGACTGGCACTTTCAAATGTGGTCTTATTATTTCCAGGCCCTTGGCTATTTATACTGGCAAAAATTGATTCTTTTTTTTTTTTTTTTTTTAACTCATTCACAGAAGTCTTCTTTCAAGTGCTTGGATTTCCATAGGAGACAAAAAGTCACATTCTTATTCATAACCAAGTTGCAAGAGATTTAGAGCTCACCTGTACTGGGAGAGATATTCCAAACTCTAATAATACATGTAACTCCTGGAAAAAGAAATGAAAGCACCTACAAAACCTCTCTAAAATTTATTGGCCTGTGTTTTTATTCCCCAACCCCTGTCCCTTTCCCCAGAGCAAATGTAACATCCTGTTAAAAAAAATCACTTGAACAATTTGAAAAATCTAAAAAACAATTTGAAATTAATGCAAAACCAATATGTACTTAATGTAGAAAATTTGATAAATACCAAAATATTTTTTGACAAAACCAAATCACCCTAGGATCACAATCTAAAGATCATCATGGGGTTAAAATGAAGTGATTTTGCACACACATGCACACACCTAACACAGCACCTGTATATGCTGATAAATGATGGGACCACAGTGCACATACTACTAGGGATGGCAGATATAGTGCATGGGTGTGGCTACTCCCCAGCTTTCATGCCCATGGCAGGTACTAGTGATCACAGCCTTCTTTCCTGCTCAGCCCAGATGCTATTTCAGAATACCCTTCAATGCAGCACTCCAGACACCAGTACCAAAAAATTTCAAAATCTATCCCTGATGAATCCTGTTTTGTATCTTCATTTTTTCTCCACTAATTTTTTGGTATGAATTTTCTCAAATCATTAAGGACTACTTGAAATTTTTATATGACTGCATATTATTTCTAAACATACAATACTCTATTTAATCCTTAATGTTGAGTATAGGTTTTTCTATACATTTGCTGTTACCAATAAAGCCGTGGTAACTATCTTTATACCTAATCTTTTCACTGAATTTCTGATTATTTCCTAGGGAAATTTTCCCAAGTTTCCTTAAAAGTGGGCTCTCTGGATCAAGGGCTGAAAACATTTTTATGAATTCTCATTTATTTAGCCAAACTATTTTCCAGAAAAATTGGACCACTTTTATGAGAGGGTATAAGAATTCAGTCTTAATGAACCTTCACCAACATAAAATATTTATTAACATATTTCAAAATCTTCCCCACTATGCTAAGGGGAAAATGGTGTATAGTTTAAATTTGTAATTATTTTTCTACTAATAAGGAAAATTATCTGTGTATATTTTTAGACCATATTTCTATTGGGATGATAAAGTTTTAGTTAGTGATTTATATGAATTATTTGTATATTATGGATATAAATGCTTTGTGGATGATACTTCTCATTTTAATTTAGCTTACGGTGTTTCCTAATAAATGGAACTTTTCAATTTTTATGTAGTCCTATCCGTGTATCTTTTACTTTGTGATTCCTTTATTTCTTTATGCTTAGAAAATTCTTCCCCATCCAGAGAGAAGGAAAATATTTACCTAAACTTTCTTCTAGCATTTTTTTAGTTATATAAAGAATAAAACACATCTTGATTAAGAAATATTTTTTTAAAGAAAGCTATGTTTATGCCTTGTAAAATTTGTAATCGGTAGGCCAGCCTTGGGAGAGAGTAGCCTCCTTTGTGCTATGATTTAACTGTACTGAGAAAACCTTGCTTCAAAATGGCAGTCTCCTCAACCATCATTACATTACCATAGATTTATTCTGTGAGTCTCTGAAGGTTCTTTTCTTTTTAAAGTCCTTCTTCACTAATGAAAAGTATTATCTCAGAGTTATTAGCTAAAATCTTCATTATTCGTTAATATTCCAAAGGATTTGCTGCCCATCTAATAACTCATTACACAAGGTCTAGTGGGAATGGTACCCAGAACCTGTACTTTGGGTACAAAGGAGAGAAAGAGGAGTAGATGCTGTCGCTTGGAAACAACAAAGCTATGTGCTGCTTGATTCACATTTGCCAGGATCTGACACTAAGAGGACAGTGGCCAGAATCTGTGATGATTTAGTGCAGTTCTTATTCCATCCAGTTTCAGAGCATATGTGGATGGACTTTCAGGGATCCCTTTGATTCTACATCGAACATTAAATAACACATACTCCCTTACTGTTTGATCAGTGCCAGGCTAAGGTGCTTTGTGTATTTCTATCAATCATCTCACCCCCACATGCAAACTGTATTTTATTGGAGTAGAACTTGCTTACTTGTGCTTTCTGTACCTGGTGGTATCCTGTTTCATAGCAATAATAATAATAATAATAATAGTTAACTGCCATTTATTGAGTACATTGTTCATCTGTTATTTAATCCTAACAATCACCTTAGTGAGTTAGATATTGTTATTCTGGTTCTAATATCCTGAAGCTCTATTCTCAGAGTGGTAAAAAGCCTATCTAAGAACATGTAACATTTCAAAAGGTATTTACAGAGTGACTTCTCAGTGTCTGAGACGTCTGCCTGTTTTAAGGGCAGTATCACATTTAATGATCATAGATACATTCTCATGCCATTCTAGGAATGGAGAAACCAAGGTTATATATCTTGTGTCAGGTCACGCAGAGCTGGAAGGTGGCAGATCTGGGATTTAAAGCAGGCACACAAACTCCATAGGTCCCTCCCCCTCCCTCACCAGCTGTCCTGTTAACATGTAAGTGACAGAGGTGAGATTCAACGCCAGCTCTACTGATTCCAAAGCCCATTCCCTTAAAGAGGAGAGGCTCCCAGATGTGGTTAGTAAGCAGTGATGTTTTGTAATCACTTGTGAACTGTGCTGCATTCCATTAATAATTAAAGCCAGTCATTAAGGCATTGAAGTTTGTAAGGGGGAAGGGGAAGCTGGGATGAAGTGAGAGAGTAGCATTGACATATACACACTACCAAATGTAAAATAGATAGCTAGTGGGAAGCAGCCACATAGAACAGGGAGATCAGCTCGGTGCTTTGTGACCACCTAGAGGGGTGGGATAGGGAGGGTGCGAGGGAGACACAAAAGGGAGGGGATATGGGGATATATGTATACATATAGTTGATTCACTTTGTTATACAGCAGAAACTAACACAACATTGTAAAGCAATTCTACTCCAATAAAGGTGTTTTAAAAAAAATCAAATCAATTCAAGTGAGTTAAAATTTCTTATAATGAATGTCATTTTACTCATTTTCATTCATCCCTTCTCCAGTGGAAAAAGGTGGAATAATTCTGTTCATAAATTCTGTGGGCCAGGAGCCAGGACAGGGCAGAGCAAAGATGGCTTGTCTCTGTCCCATGATGTTGGGGTCTCATTGGTTGATGGCTCCAATCTTCTACAGCATCTCCAAGTATGGTCTCCGAATCATCACAAAACATAGAAATGCAAATTATCTGGTCCTACCCTAGATCTACAGAATTAGAAGCTTTAGCAGTTGGGCTCCATGTTTTAACAAGGCCTTAGGTAACTCTGATGCATGCTAAAATTTGAGAACCACTGATCTAGAGGTTTCTTCTCTCACATATATGCATCTCAGCTGGATGACTCAAAAAGCAGGAGTCAGCAGGGGGCTGTCAGCCAGGCCAGCTCTCCGTGAGCTTGGGTTTCTCACAATGTAGCACCTAGGGTCCCAGAGAGCGTCCTGAAAGGACACATCCAAAGAGCAAGAATTCAAAAGAGAACCAGGTGGAAACAGTGTGATCTTTTCTGACCTTGCCTCCAAAAGAGTGTCACGTTCTATCTATTAATTGAAGCAGTCACAAGCCTGCCCAGATTCATGGGGTGGGCACCCCATCTCTAGATATGAGATGTGTCAAAAACTTTGGAGCCAATATTTTTAAACCTCCAGAGTCTGCCATCTGCCCTCTGGACTGACTGCCGTATGCAAAATACAGTCATTCACTTCCAGGCTCCCCAAAATTCGTATCGTTTTTGGTATTAGGCTCAGGCCCATGGTCCATAAATATGTGATGTGACTAGTTCATGTTGAATATTTATGGCTGAAAATAGGTTGACAACCACTTCTCTTAGCCATTCAATTATATTTCCCATATGAGGAATTTATAAGATTTTTTTGAGCGTAGGACTCTAATAAATGTGATTTCAAAACTCAGTACACAGCATAAAATACATAACAGTACATAGAGTGTGTGCTCAGTGAGTTATTATTGAATAGAGTTTTAAAATTTAGAATTTGAAACTTTCCTATACTCCGTTACATATGCACATGTAGTTTGATATAATGTTCATTCTTCCTTTTTCTGTATTTAACACACTGTAACAATGCACAAATCTCCCATAAATCATAGAAGACATGACATAGAGAAGCTGTTATCCTGGATATCTCTAACACTATATTTCTTATAAATAATTTTCTCTTAAAGCCGAATGAGGCAGTGATTACTAGAGTCTGGGAGGATAGAGGTTGGTGACCTCTTGACTGGATCATTTAAGCTTAGATGAAAATAACTACTCAAGTGCTTGTAGTCACATTTTCTAAAATTCTAAGTAATAATTTAAATTTGTCTTCTCTAGGGCTCATGCATGAATTTTCAGGCTTTCAGTTTTCACATCAGGTCTCAGTTTGATTTTACAACCCAATCTAAATGAGGAGGTTTAAGGTTGTTTATGAAGAGCTCAGTCCACGTGGAGGAGTTAACCTGGAGGCTTGTTGTGATAACAAAATAAAGCTCTAGTATTTTTGTTTTTATTATTTAATCAGTGTTTTGTTAGCCAGTTTTGCCTTGTAGTGAATGGGCCTTTGAGTCTGAACGAAGCCTTGGTAGGTCATAACTCTGGCTTCCTCTCTGTACTCTGAAAACAATGCATCTCTATTTCCCCCCTCAATCGAACTGGACATATCGCTTTAATTCTTAACACATATGATTTCTTTTGAATTGCTAAGTTTTCTAGAAAACATGTAATAGATACGTAGTTGTGTATGGTTAAGAATAAGCATAAATCTTGCATCTCATGCTTTAACATGTTTACATGCATGACTAGTAAAAGGGAACATGGAGTGGCATTGGAGAAGGCATTGGGAAGTAAAATATCTTAAACAGTCCGTTGAAGGATGAGAAAATTATATAGAGACTAGATTTTAATTCCAAGTATTCTACGTTGCCATCATCATGGCACAGGACTTTTCAGAGAGGCTGAAGTACGAAGTACTCTGTCCAGGCTGTCAGTGATTTCTACAGTAATTGCAAATGCACAGTGATTATTGTTTAAAGCATAATTCAAGCTAGTTAGTGCTCTTGCAAAGAAAGTCCTGAAGAGCGTGAAATGCTGTGGCTGTGTATAATGTTAGGTTGTGCGTTTTGCATGTGCACAATCATATATGAACAAGTTATAAATGAAGGAGAGCGAGGCTGAATTAGGAGAGCAAACATCCTCCTAAAATGTTTCTTAATAATTTGTCGTATTGGGTCTGGACTCACGTTTTCTCCTGGTCTTCAATAGTTTCCATTAACTTTTCAATTTTGTTTCTTTTATTCTTGTCCTTCAGCTTCAAATTAAGTAAAGCTGTTTCTTTAAATCGATCAATTAAATTAAATTAAAATAAATTATCCTTTAATCCACATTTCTGCATCAAATCCATAAGGATATTACAAGAGACTTCTCAAGAGTTTTGCTGTGATAAACATATGTTCTGTAGTAGTTGCATTTGCTCTTGGACTGCAAATAATAGAAAATTTGCAACTGAATGCCACTCAATTGGCTTGAATAGTAAAAATACGTATTACCTTACATAGTAAGAAGCCCAGACATAAATCGGCTTCAGGGTTGGTTAATTCAGCAGCTCATTGACATAAAGGATCTGAGTTCTTTTCATCTCTATGTCCTGCCATCTTTATTATACCGGCTTGTCTTTAGTATAGTGTTCCTCTTGGTCACGAGACAGCCACAGAAGTTCCAGGAGTTACACCTAGACAAAACACTCTCTACTATAAAAGGGTATCTTTCTCTGTGTCTTTTTGTTTCTTAAATCAGTGAAGAGGTTTCCAGAGTAGACTTCAATCTTATGTTTCTTTGATCAAAATTGTACCAAATGCCCATTTCTAAGGTCTGGCAAGGGGTTTCCATGATTAGCATAGAGTACTCAGCATTTACTCCTCAGATGGGAGTTAGAATATCCTTCCTAAGCACTTGACCGTAGGAAGTAGGGTGGACAAATGAAACAAACCAAATCAGGGATCTTTCAGGAAGGAAGATGTTTGGAAAGAAATGAATTTTGAGTAGATAACTAATAGGGCTTCTCAAACATGAACAAATAAATGGTGGGTCTCCTATATAACATGATGAGGCTTGTACAATAGCATAGGTTATATCATTACTTCCCAGGAACGATAATTTTCCTAGTAGAAAATATGGTATTTCTTCCTGTTTCTACATGTCAAAAGGAATAAGTGTAGAACTTTCAAGAGATCATATTTCTGGGTTTTTCCAGTGTTATTTCTTTACGTACCATTTTTTTCTCTGCTGGTGATTGGTGATAGATGACTGGCTATGAGTATCAAAGATTTTTTTTTTAAGTATAGTAGAAAAATTATGTCTGTAGACTTATTTTCTCATGAGTTGAGTGTTAAACTCCTTATTATTGAGCAGTACAGGCTCATAGCATGTTAGTAGTAGCAGCTACCACGTTATTTACACATCTCTCTTATCTATCAGTTTCTTCCTGTTCTCTTAGTACAGTTCTTACACATGTCCAGCATTTAATTTGGTCAAATTTTATACTTGGGACACCAGGGTGCATATTGGAACATTTGCAATTTTTAAAATTTAGGACCAGAAGCCTTACATAAAAGGCAAAAAAACAAACCAAAAAAACCCCATAAAACAAAGAACCCCAGTCAAACAAAAATAAAGACTCCCTCTAAGTGTGGAATTTAAGACATCAGTGAGTAGAGATGAGGTTGGTCTTGGTCCTTCAAAATTTATGCCATGTAGGAAGCCTCCTCCTTCATTCACTGGGTAAAGATGACCTTGTTGAGTGTAATTACACACTGACCAGGAAGGAGCAAGCTTGACCAGGGAACATTGGGGCACCACTTCAAGGTCTTCTCCAAATTTTGAAAAACTAATTCTACCATTGGAAAGTCAATACTATAATGGAAATGAAAAAGCAAGCATCTATGTGATTTCAACCTTTCATTGGAAGCTGAATTGTTGCTGATTGCTAGAAGCTGAATTCGATTTTATTTACCTAGTACTACTGTTTTTACTAGGAAACCATGCTTCATAGTTTAGCATTTTATTGTGAAAAATAAAATGTCCAGTTATTGCAAAGGTATCTTCATGTGTGATTTAGCCTTTTATTTTTAAATAAAAGGCTAAATCACACATGAAGATACCTTAAAACAGCTACACGTTTTTCAGAAAGTTATTCTATGGTGAATTGGGTGACATTTACTTTCTTTTCAAAATTATTTATATCAGCCTCTTTTAAGCTGATTTACATTTTACAGCTTAGCCAATTTATCTGTTATTCAAAAAATATTTGCAAAACTCTTCCAGAATTGATAAACTTCTCTACTGAGTCACTGGATGGTTTTAAGGTCATTGTTATATTTCTCTCTATTCAGGCTACTATGGAGCTGTTTGCCTATAATCCTAAGCTAACTCTTTTGATGAAAACTGTGTGGACCGTGAACGATTTACTGTGTTAAGTGTAAAATTGATCTGTTCTATCTGATTTATATTGATTTATTATTCTTACAATACAGTATACCTTTGAGAAAGTATTTTACAAGCATGTACAAATTTCCACATCTCTGTTCAAATTTCCTATAATATTGCAGCTGAATCTGTCATATTTCAAACCTGCTTTTCAGAATGTTGAGGGTAAAACTACACTGGTACAGTAACAAAAATGACAGCGGTATCTTAGATTTATGTTATTCTTTCCAAAAATTTATCTCACTTGATTTTGTGCTTATAATAACACTATGTAATATGTGAAGAGATTCTATTATTCCCATTCTTCCAAGTAAACAATTGGATATTTGGACAAGTTAAGTGAAGTTTCCAGTGTCAGATGGCTGGTAAGTGGTAGAGCTGGGACTTGAACTTAGTTTTTCTGACTCTAAAGCCAGTGCTGCTGTCTACTTCTGTGATACTATTACTGTGTGTTTAATGTATGTGTTCACTAATCTGTATCCTCTGAATTATGGGGAAAGTGTTTCTTGTTGCAGGTATTTTATCTGAAATATTTACTTTCAGTCAGTGACAAATGAAATAGATTCCATTCAATTAGTTATTGAGTGCCTACAAGTTGCCAGGTTGTGTATTAGGCTCTTGTATATACATTTCACCTATACTGTCTATCTCATTTAGTACTCTTAAGGGATCTTCCAATTTCGTTCCAACTCTAGGATTGTTTAATTATTGAGTGTCTGCCTGATAGAAGACACATGTTTGTAGAGGCTCTAACTTCTGCAGATGATGAAGTTAGTCAGGCTTTAATGTTTATTCTGCTTAAAATTTAGGACAGCAGCTCTAAGTTTTATAATTTAAATAATCCTCTTTGGAGAATTCCATTAAGATTTATAGACAGACTTTTTTCTATAAACTTGTATTTGCAATTCCTTAATTCTAATTCTTAATTTCTGTGTTTGGAATTTTATTAATCATTTAAACATAATCAGCTTGCAATGAAGTTACAGTGGTATTGGATGCTTGTGTGTCAGTCTATGAATAAAGATCTGCAATCAGGGTTTGAATTTTGTTGTCTAGCTTTTTCTTGCCTATTTATACCGAAAGAAGTATTGATTTTTCAAAATATAAACACTGATAGTGTCTCTTCCAAATGGTTAAGGTGATTGCTTGTGATTAAGACTAACTTTTTTTTGCCTGTCAGCATACGTGCACCCGCAGAAGCACACTAAAAATCTGGCAGATGTATTTAAAATTTGAATTTGGTGCCTTGCTGCTAGGCTACTGAGGTATGAAGAACAGTCAGGGATTCAGAACCTTTAGTATTAGGAAAGGTAGACAGCAGAATTGAAAACATTAAAAGACATTTTTTTCAGCAGTAATAATTAGAAGCTACTGACTGTCACCGTAAGTGGTCCCATTAGCTATTTTAAAAGGGGTGCTATTATAATCTGCCAGTTCAGATGTGTGTGTGTGTGTGTGTGTGTGTGTGTGTGTGTGCGCGCGCGCGCACGCGCACAGAGAATGGATTACAGATATTACAATTTGACTCCCTATAAATAGATCCCATAGGAGATGGCTATCTATAACAAAACCCTAAAACATGTGGCATTGGCTTTGGGACTGGGCTGTGGTCAGAAGCCAAAAGGGCTTTGAGGAAAGTGTCAGTAAAATCCTCAAGTCTGTTGAGGAAAGTGTCAGCAGAAGTCTAAGGGGCTGGGTGGGATGGTGGTCTTTCCCAAACTGCTTATATCCAAGAAAAGAAAATTAGTTAGATTGAGTCTTCTTTTCAGTGGATAAGAGCAAAAAAATAATGTTACTCTTTGGGTTCTGAGCAAAAATATCCTACCTTCACTGCATTTCTGATTTTGCATAGCAGTTCTTAGATTTTCAAAATAGTTTTGCTTATATGATCCTATTTTATACCTTAAGCAGCCTATTGAAGTAAGTAGATCAGCTACTGCTGCATGATCCCATTTTAAGACAAGCAGATCAAGAGGTTAAATAAGAAACACAAGCCACACAGTTATCTAAGGGCAGAGGCAGTACTAGATCGGGCTGTCTTTAGTCCTGATCCCACGGAGGATGGTTTCCCCTAGTGGGTGGTAATTTAACACTTGCTACCATTTGCACAAAGGCAGGGGTAGTCCGAGGGGCTATAACAAAAGACAGGTGAAGCAGACTCTATCTGACTGCCTCTTGGTATTTCTCTTTCAGAACACATATTTTGGGAGAAACAGAATATTGTGGTTATATTGACTTGTTTTTCTTTCCTGTTGTAGCTCTTTATATTCTGAGTATAGTTCCAAGTAAATGTTTCAGGTTCTGGAGGGTTGATTTTTGCTCCAAGAACTTTAATATTTGATGAGTCTGGAAACTGAGAATCTAATAAGAAACACATATAACACAAGTTGCTATTAGTTGCTTTTATACTGCTTCCCTAAAATTCATACTTAAAGGTGAATCCTAGATACAATTCACTGGTCCAATTATATGCGATGGTTCTTTTCTGAATACAAAGGACCCACAGAAAAGGAGAGCTATAGTTTGTGGATGAGTCTCTAAAGCAGGTACCTTTTGCAGGGCACCCACTTCTTTAAGAGAGCTGTGAGAAGACTGATTACGGGCTATTTTATTCTTTTAAAAAAGATTTTATTGAAGTATAGTTGATTTACAGTGTTCTGTTAATTTCTGCTGTACAGCAAAGTGACTCTCTCTCTCTCTCTCTCTCTCTCTCTCTCTCTCTCTCTCTCTCTCTCTCTATATATATATATATATATATATATATATATATATTCTTTTTCATATTCTTTTCCACTCTGGTTTATCACAGGATATTGAACAGAGTTCCCTGTGCTTTACAGTAGGACCTTGTTGTTTATCCATCCTATATATACTAGTTTGCACTTGCTAATCCCAAACTCCCAATCCCTCCCCACCATCTTCCCTCCCTCCCTCTTGGCAACCACAAATCTATTCTCTATGTCCATGAGTCTATTTGTGTTTTGTAGCTATGTTCATTTGTGTCATATTTTAGATTCCACATAGAAGTGATATCATATGGTATTTGTCTTTCTTTTTCTGACTTCACTTAGTATGATAATCTCTAGGTCCATGCATGTTGCTGCAAATGGCATTATTTCATTTTTTATGGGTGAGTAATATCCCACTGTGTGTGTGTGTGTGTGTGTGTGTGTGTGTGTGTGTGTATCACATCTTCTTTATCAATTCATCTGTCAGTGGATATTTGGGTTGTTTCAATGTCTTGGCTATTGTAAATAGCACTGCTATGAACATAAGGGTGCATGTATCTTTTTGAATTATAGTTTTGTCTGGTATATGCCCAGGAGTAGGATTGCTGGATCATATGGCAACTCTATTTTTACTTTTTTGAGGAACCTCCATACTGTTTTCCATAATGGATGCACCAAGTTACATTTCCACCAACAGTGTAAGAGGGTTCCCTTTTCTCCACACCCTTTCCAACATTTATTATTTGTAGACTTCTTAATGATGGCCACTCTGACTGGTGTGAGGTGGTACCTCATTGTACTTTTGATTTGCATTTCTCTAATAATTAGCAATGATGAGCATCTTTTCATATGCGTAATGGCCATCTGTGTGTCTTCTTTGGAGAAATGTCTATTTAGGTCTTCTGCCCAATTTTCAATTGGGTTGGTTGGTTGTTTGTTTTTGTTATTGAGTTGTATGAGCTGTTTGTATATCTTGGAAATTAAGCCCCTGGTGGTCGCATCATTTGCAAATATTTTTTCGCGGTCCATAGGTTGCCTTTTCATTTTGTTTATGGTTTCTTTTGCTGTACAGAAGCTTGTAAGTTTGATTAGGTCCCATTTGTTTATTTTTGCTTTTATTTCTATTGCTTTGAGAGACGGACCTAAGAGAACATTGCTACAATTTATGTTGGAGAATGTTTTGCCTGTGTTCTCTTCTAGGAGTTTTAGGGTGTCATGTCTTATACTTAAGTCTTTAAGACATTTTGAGTTTATTTTTGTGTATGCTGTGAGGGTGGGTTCTAACTTCATTGATTTACATGTGGCTGTCCAACTTTTCCAACACCACTTGCTGAAGAAACTATCTTTTCCCCATTGTATCAGGCTATTTTTTTTTAACCTCTGAAGTGATGCAAATATGGTAATAGTTATCCAAGATTTTTATCCATAATGAAAGATAATCGAGAAGTTTGAAATAAGGAAGGGTAAAAGGTAACCCCTCGAGCTTTGGATCATCAGAAAACTGCAAGATAGTTTCTGAACTATATTAATTCTGCAGTTTTCTCCTTTACTCGAGGATTGGGCCACTGCTCCTCCAGCCTCCTGACTTCCCAGAGTGCCCCCATCCTGAGCATTTTCCTCCAGCAACACTAGTATTGCCTATGGAGTTACTTTTATCACTTAAAAAATCAAAATTGAATCATGAATCACATTTCTGGCAGCCTTCTGTCTTAAAGAAGTAGCATCAGCAGAGCTGGTGAGCAGAGCTCTGGCCTCAGGGCAAAGGAGGTACAGCAGCAATAGTTACACAGGCCTCAGAAGGGAAGCCCCATGAAATGATGTGCATCTATGACAGAGCACTTTGTAAACTATAAAATCTTCTACAAATAAATTGGTCTCAAGAAGGTGTTCCTGGAGTTCAGGCAATATCTATGTCTTCTGGAGCCATCGCTTACGTATGCCAACATTGCAATGAAGATCAAATTTGAAGACAGTCACTATCAGAGATGTCAACTATATTTAATGAATTAAGTTGGTGACATTTGCCCAAAAGCACTAAAGGACAATATGCCATTCTAAGTTTATATAAGTAAAAAGTCAGTAAAAAACCTCAATCCTAAGGGAAATTTAAGGAACTGTTTGCTTGCCCATATTTTACAGAAGAAAAAAATGAGATGAAGAATGTGTGCTAGAGACTTTCATCTCCTGCCCCCCGGCCCCTGCAATGGACCTACTGTCTGTGTGACCATGCTCCCCCTGGCTGCAGGTTTTGGGCCAAGGTGAACCCCTGGCTCAGGGCTGGTCCACTCATTGCTTGCCAGTAACCGGAGATGGGAGTGGATGGTCTGGCCTAAAAGGATGAGCTAAGACCATCTGATATTTTCTCTTTGGACAGGGAACCAAAAAAATCCAGCAGAGAGTCCCTAACTTAAGGATCTACAGGCCTAAATAGGGAGCTGCCATTTATGGTCATGTCTAAGATGGGTAAATAGAGAAGCTGAACAATACAAAGGAGAATGACAGAGGCATTCTAAGATGTAGAGAAATGGTGAGAGAAATGGAGATTAGAAAATGACTGCCCCCCAAAGTTACCTTGGGTTCAACCCATCCTCTGGCCTGGGTGTTTTTTCTTGATTTCCTATGATATTTCACTGAATTTAAAATAAATTATCTTTCTTTCTTAAGAGAGATTGAGTGATTTTTGATTTACAACAGCATTAAATGGAAGAGAAAGTTTATTGCTGGAGATTATCTAGTTAATAATTGGTGCAAAAATCAGGCATACATGACCTTTCAGATCCCTCCTAGCTCAAAGCTCCATCTTTTCTCCCAAGAGACTTTTTCAACATTTCCTAGGATCCTCCTGAAAGGCTCAAAGAGTGGGTCAGATTTTGTGGATTCCAAGCACCGTGACCTTCCATTAAAAGAGAGAGCTCGAGCAACCTTCAAATTAAGCCACGTAGGCAGCCGCCTACTTTGTTAATGAACATTGCTGTTTCATTGGTTTCAAGGTAAGTATAATTTAGATCAATGCCTTGAAGAAACACTGTAAATTATCACTTGGAGAGCTTCTTATTCTCTTTCAAGAGCGGCCCCTATCTTCATTGTAACAACTGTGCTTTTTCTAGAGAGACTTGCCTGCAGTAACTATTCATATATAACATCACAGTCTCCTGTATCACTTTTGTTGTAATGTAATCCAGTTGATGTTTATTCTATTTTACATTTAACTTGGGGAAACAAGGAGCAGTTGAACCACTAGAATGAATTAAGTCTATAAGAAATTTTTCATCTTCAAGAAATTTATTCTGAAGTGCATTTCTTTAGATTTCTGACATATTTGAATCAAAGATTTAAGAATACTAAAGTAACTGTCAGTTATCACTAGGCAATACATTTAGAAATATTTTTCAATTTGTTGATCACAAAAGAAATTTGACACACATTTAAAAACTGTCAGCTTATTATTTTCTAGTTATCACCAAGGATAAAATATACTGTAATTTTAAATGGCAGAGTTTGTTATAGAAATCAATTTTGCCATTGTCTCTTGGGTATTGCAAATACAAAGACCATATTAAAGTGAAGGATTTATATAATCTTTATGAAGAATTCTGGGATAAACCAGATTCGTGAATTTATATGACACAAACATCAGGTATGTGATGATGGAGTTTGAAGATGGATGGTAGGATCATTCTAATGTCTTTAATCACCTCTCACACCTTTCTATCCATCATTTTGAAAGTGGTGTGGAATATCATCATCATTTATTGTGCAAGAATGGCTTAGGAATCATAGTGACTGCATTCTCCAGTGTGTACACAGGCAGTTTCTCTTTGGATACTTAAAAGCATTAACTTAAAGTTCAGTATATTAAATGTAATTTTACCTAAGTTTAAAAAAGGAAGAAGAAACTGAAGTGAAACTTAAGAATTTTCTCTGCTTCAGGTAAATATTTTCTCTTCTTCCTAAGAAGTAGTACTATTTCTTCAGAGATTCATCTGGCCTTTGGTTCAAGATAGAGGACTAAACATCCCTTTATTCACATTTCTAATTAAATTGTACAGAGATGCTAGTTAAAATACACAAAACGGAATAGAGTCATTATAGGCAGTGAAGAACGTCATGTAGGCTGGGGCATCAAAATACCAGGCAATTCAGCAAAGAATTTCTGGAAGATTGAAAATGGTGTGATTATACTGAGGAACAACCTAGACTGGAGGGCATTTCATCACACATATGCGCATAAGTCTGCAGTGGAGAGTTATCCCTTGCAGGGCAGAATGGTTCCTCATCGAGAGACTTGGAGACATCATACAGTGGGTGCCAGGAGGGCATCCTTCCTACTTTCCTTCATCATCAATATACAAACAGAGTTCCTGGTCTCTGTGTTTTCCTCAGACTAAACTCAGAGAACTGTATGTTAAAGAAATTAATTGCTCTGTTGAGGTGTAGGATTGGTGTAGGCACAAAGGATGTAGCCCTTATCATTTTAGCCTGATCAGAGAGACTGGGGGTTGGGTGTGGTCCAAGTATAAGCATCTGCTCTATCTCCAAGCACCCCTATGAAAGACTTTCCTGCAGCCAGCCCTCCCACTGAAGGAAACAGACCCTTGTACTTGCAGAGATATGCCATTCCAGCTGCCTTCATTCATAAATATGAATAGATATCTCAGGACTGTCAGATATTTGAGGAAATAAATAGCATAGAGGAGAAGCAGCAAAAACAAGTGGCCTAAAAAGAAACTGACAAATCTTGGACAACGAATAATTTTAAAAATCATTTACTTGATAATCATTTAACAAATGATTCCTAAATATCCAATGTGCTCCAGAAACTGTTATAGGCACTTGGGACACATCAGTGAATGAAACAAAGATCTCTGCTTCATGGAGCTTACCTTCTAGCAGGAGAGACAGACAATAGATAAATAATAAACAAAAAGAATATGCAATTTATGTAAGATGGTAAAGATGAAAATAGAACACAAAAAAACAGTGTAAAAGGGATAAAAGTATTGGTGTGGGGCAGAATGAGTTATGGTTTTAAATAGAACAGTCAGAGCCGGCCTTATTGAGAAGATGCCATTTGAGCAAAGACTTGAAGGTAGTGAGGGAATCAGCCAAGATGTAAGAGCTTTCCAGGAGGAGGGAACAGCCAGTGCAAAAACTGCAACTCAGGAGATCATCTAGTATCTTTCAGGTAAGCAAAGGCGCATTGCTTCTGTTTGCAGCGGAGGACTGAGGCAGAGTAATAGGAGAGGAGGGAAACAACCCAGCCCAGATCTTGTAAGGCTTTGTAGGCTTTTACTCTGAGTGAAATGGGAAGCCCTTGCAGGAAAAGGAGCAGAGGAGTGACATGATCTGACTTCAAATTTAAAAGGATCATGCTGGCTGCTGTGGGGAGGGCGGGGCTGGAGACAGTTAAGAGGCTGTCACTGAAATCCAGGGGAGACATCATGATGAATGGGACTAGGGTGTTAGCAGTGGGGATAGTGGGAAGAGACTGTATTT
Organism: Leucopleurus acutus; assembly: GCF_964270905.1. Lineage (NCBI taxonomy): Eukaryota > Metazoa > Chordata > Mammalia > Artiodactyla > Delphinidae > Leucopleurus > Leucopleurus acutus. Next base: position 10,879,466 of record NC_139160.1, on the reverse strand, counting down.
AGAGTATGTTTTGGAGGTAGAGAGGCAAAGAAAAAATCATACCCTTCTTAAGAGGCTACGGTGACCTGATGGAGGAAGTCCAAGCTCAGTAACCAGGTGACATGAGTTTATAGAACAAGTACAAAAACTTTATCAAAAAAATAATGAGAACCGTCACAGAGATGCAATAAGATTATAGGAAGAACATTTCTAGATATTAAAAAATAACCTCTGTAATTTCCAAAATTAAAAACAAACTGAAAAAAATACAATCTATCACTGAGAGTTACAGAAGATAATAGAAATATTTTACTATGTAGAGAAAAAAACACAAAGAAATATAAATTAGGAGGGTCTTGGAAGATAGTTTCAAGAAGCCTAATTTGTGAATATAAAGGAGTTCAAATGGTAGAAAATATATAGATTGGGAAGGGGAGCAAACAATTTCTAGAAGAAAATTTCCCTAGGCTTAAAAAAAATGAAAAGAAGACTTGATATCATATATCAAAAGGATTTACAAGGTCCATGCATAGTAAGCACACCTAGACATATCCTGATTAAATTTCTGAATTTCAAGAATCATGAGAAAATCTTTTAGAATTCTAGATTCAATGAAAGCTACTAACAAAGAAAGGACAACCAGCATCAGATTTCCATTTGCTACAAGGAGAGCTGAAAGGCAGTCTTCTGGGAGAAACAGACTGTGATCTAAGCTCTAAATACATTGAAAAGTTATTGCTCATCTAACAGAGCAAACAGAGAGTGTACCACTCATAGACACTATCTGAAAAAACTTCTTGGGAAAGAAAATTACTGAAAAAGAAAATAGAATGGATTCCACTCAATAGATTGTATAATTAAGAAAAACTGGAAGATATTAGTCATTATGGTGGAGAATGCAAATATTTCTGCTCTCAACAAGAGTAAAATAAGGTCAATTGACTACCTATCCATCTATCTATCTACCTACCTATCTATCTACCTTCTCAAAGGATAATGATCATATTACTGAAAAATAACAATGCAAGTGCTAAGTAAACTTTAAAACAGAAGAGACATGTAATGGAAGACTAAATGACAGCCCCCAGGTGAAATTCTGAACTATCTTCGCAAAATCCAGGAAGAAGTTGACGGCAGGACTAAGGAAAGGGGACAGGAGGTGGGAAGTAAAGGCAATCTTGTTTCATTTCTGGATTTGGGGAGATGTTGGCAAATATAATATCTTGATGAAGGTAATATTATTACCTTTGTATGTCATCAGCGAATTTGAAAAGCATAGGAGAATTTCCAAATTAATGTTGGTAGGGAGAGGGGGAGGGATAAAAGTAATTGACCCATACACCAAAAGTAACAAAGTGGATGAAAGGAAACCACAAAAGCAACAAGTAAAAACATAAAGAGGATGGAAGGTAAAATGAACTATATTACTTTTCAAGAGCATTGCAAGCAAACTAAATTAACCTACCAGAAGATGGATAGCAATAAGTTGAGATAAAACAGTAAATACAGCTATATGTTGTTTTTAAAGGACTACCTAAACCAAAGTGACAAAGAAAGGTCAAACATAAACTCTCATTTTTAAAAAAAGATGCAGTATTTCTTGCCCTTGCAGTGCACCAAAGGTTTGTGCTTAACAGAATTCCCATGAGCAGTTCAGGATACCCCAGCAACAGTTCCATTTGGAGAGGAGTCCTGGGTACTAAATCTTTCTTGGGAATTCTAAACATTTAATCTGATTCGAGGGTACAGACCTGAACTGATAATTAGCCAGAGTTCCTACAGGTGAGAAAAGCAGAGTTAAACTATCTCATTTTTGTGGGGACCTTCTCTGTCAGTGGATTCCACTAATAGAGAACACTCTGCCCTGGGCTACCACCTTCATAGATTTTTCAATATAATCACAATCAGATGAGGTTTGGGGATTTGTAATTTTCATAAGCTCCCTGGTGATTCAGAAATGCCGTTGGGTTTAGAAATGATTGCTCTTGGCCCAGATGCAGCCTATGTTAGTGTTGTACAATACAGTGAATATAGAACCGAAACACACCAGCCTGAATTATACATGAGTAATCTTGACAACCCCAGAATATTCCCTTTGGTTTAGGCATACACAGTAGACATTCATTCATTGGCCTGGTGAGGGACTCTGGGTGTCTTTGGCCTGATAGTTGACAATTGTACCTATGCCAACAGGATCAGGCGGCCCTTAAGGTTAGAAAGACTACTTCAGTTTCAGATAATCACTGTTAGCAGGTAGAACACCTCTATACCATGTTGATTAAATTAATTTTGCTTGCTCAATGGCAAAAATCTAGAAATAGGAAATATGTGTTATAAGGTAATTTTTGCTATCTATGCTAGCCAAATGAATGCTGACATCAGTTTCTCTATTTAAGGAACCACTGCTACTTCTCAATGAGCTCCTTGACATGCTATATAAAATGCATTTTAATTATGTTTCTTTCTTTGCCCTTTGCCCTCTCAGGCTTTTTACAAAAAGCAGCAGGAGTCTCTACAAACATTTGATGTTATTTTTAAGATGCAATTCAAGAACTAGTTGGTTTGCCAGCATGCTGTAGTATTATGAAATTATACTTAGCCTGTCCAGGGATATTTTTTTGGGGGAAACATCTATAGTTTAGCTCTCATTTCGTTTCAGACTTAGAGTAATGGAAGGGATAAAATAATGCATAACTTCCTCCTATTCTCGACAATCTTCCCCACACTTAGGTCTTGCGCTTCTAACAATGACTCTAAAACTCCCTCTGGCTTGTGAGTCCTTCAATGTCAAAAATTCTGTAACCTTCTCAAACAGCAGGTCTCCAACCTTTTGTGTTTGCATCCTACTTTTGATAACTAGACTTTTTTCTTGGACACAGTTAAGAAATTTACATATTCAAAATGGGATATTTGCAAGGTGTTACCTTAGTTATTTATTGTTCTCATGGAGATCAATCTTAGCATCAAAAATAGTGGGACAAACCAGACACTATGTGCCGTGATGCAATACGGAATTCACAGCATCACCTACAAAGTATTCTTGCCAAAAATGCTTAACTGAAACTAATCAAGCTTTTAGCTCTAACTTCCAGCTTACAGAAAATACAAAGGAAAGGAAAACAAGTTAAATGATACTGTATCCTCACTTCCCAGTAGTCCATCCTATAATAGTGACTTTCCCTGCAGCCTCAAATTCCTAGGCCTTATCTTTCTTCATTGTACTTGCCTGGCAAAACCCCGCTTTGGTTAAACCCAATGTTCCATTCTCTGGACCAACCACAGCCTCTGAGCAGCTGTTTATGGCTGGTAGAAAGCACACAACTTTGCTGACTGGTATCATTTTGAATCTCTGACCACAAACCTCAAGTGAGCCCTTGGGACTCCTTGGCGATTTCACTCTCCTCAAACCTCCAAAACCACTTTCCTCTTCCTTACTCTGAGCTGATCCACTCGCTTCTCATTTCACTGAGAAAATAAAAGCAGTCATTAGAGAACTTCCTCATCTTCCCACCACAAAATCTATTATTCTATCTTCAGCTTTACCGTAGATTCAGCCTTCCCTTTTCAAGGGTGGATAAACTTACTATGCTCCTATCTAGGGCTAACTCCTTCCTTTCATCCCCAGTCAGCACTCGGTGACTTTGTTCCTGCAACTTTCCCTCTTCTTTATCTGTCAAATTTCCCTGTAAATTGGATCAGCATGAAGAAAGCTGTAATATTTTTATCCCTTAATCCTGTTGCTGTACTTCATATCATAGCAAATTTTCAGGGAAGCTACCTTCAGTGTATCAGCTTCTTAACCTCCCATTTCCTCCTCACCGCCCCCCCTCCACCAAATTAAGGAAAATAGTATAGTGAACATCTCTGTCCCCACCACCCAGCTTCAGAAGTAAAATATTACAAACACACTTAAAGCTTATTTCTGTCTCTCCTGGATCACAGTCCCCTCCCTTATGCCCTACCTCAGAGGTAGCTCATGCAGCACGGGGAAAACTGGGATACTCAGTTCTCCTACTGTGGGAAATATAGTTGATAATGGTCCCAGATGATTCTCTTCTGAATTTACCACTGTATAAGTTCCCCAGGTTTCTCCCAGTAATGACTGTACATGGAGGGGGGCGCGGATACAGGTTCAGGCCCACTTCTCTTTGATACAAAGACTTGCATAAAAGGTGACTGGCTTAAGGACTCCTCAACGGCCTCAACCTTGACATTTTTACATCCCTGCTGCAATGTGAATGTCTCTCACCCAATCCTTCTTTCCCTCTCTCCTTTCACAGGTGCCAATCCTGCCGTGGGGTGTGAAGGGTTTTCCTGATAACTTCTGCTTCTTCCCCTTTATCCTTCACAACTATTTTCTCTAAAAGTTTCTTGCCATCTAATCCTATCATGGAGTACCAAAGTAACACAGACACTAGCCTGATTTTGGTGTTTATTATTTTCATGTCTGTCTGTCTTTCTGTCTTTTATATACTCATCTATTATTGTTTTAGGTTATTAAGCTTTGTACATAGCCTTTCGTAACTTTTTCTTTACAATGATATTTGTTTAATATTTATCTATGTTGAATTATGTAACTGATAATTCATTTTTACTGCTGTATTAATACATTATCTAAATATACTATAATTTATTCATTCATTCTCCTATTAATGCACATCTATGTTGTTCCAAATTTTTGCCCTTGTAATGTTGCAGTGAACACTCTTTTATCTGTCTCCATTGTATACTCCTGTATTTTCTTTGTGATATACAGGAGTTAAATGCTGAGTCATAGTGTTTGTGCATCTTTGACTTGACAAGATATTGTCAAATTGATCTCAAAGTGATTGTTTCAATTTTCACTCCTACTAGCAGCAAATGAGATGTTCTTGCTTCTCTACGTTCTTGTCTTCTCTTGTCATCTCAGCTTTTTTGGTTTTGGCTAATATGATGGATGAAAAGTATCTTAGTATGGTTTTAATGTACATTTCCCTGATTACTAGTGAGATAGAGCATCTTATTACATATTTATTGGCACTATGGATGTCCTTTTCTTTGAATATCTATTTAACACTTTCGCCCATTTTTCTACTAGGTTGTTTTTCTTATCGACATTGGAATTCTTTATATATTCTGGATATCAATATTTTCTCAGTTATATTCCTTGCAAGTATATTATTTCAGGCTGTGACATGTCTTTTCACTTTGTTTATGGCAACTTTTGAATCACAGAAATATAAAGTTTTAATGTAGTCAAATATTTCAATCTTTTCCTTTATGGTTCTCTCTCTCTCTCTCTCTCTCTCTCTCTCTCTCTCTCTCTCCCTCCTTTCTTTTGATGGGTCTAGTTTCAGGAATTCTGATCTATCTTGAGATTATAAATAGATTCTCACAATTTGTTCCAGAGGATTTAAAATCTGCCTTTCACATTTAGGATTTCAGTGTATCTGGAATTGATTTTTGTATATAGTTAGGTAACAATCCAATTCATTTTTTTCTAATTTGAATAACAGTTAACCCAGCATTGTATGTTGAGTAGTCTATTCTTTCCTTGCTGATCAGTGATGCCATATATCAAGTATCTATATATTTGGGTCTGTTTATGAGCTCTTTATTCTGTTTTATTGATCTATTTGTCCATTCTAGCACCATTGTCACACCTTTTAAAAATTATTACAGTTTTATGAGTCTTGTCATCTGTTTTTCTTCTTCAAAACTCCCTTGGCTCTTCTTAATTTTTACATATCCATATAAGTTTAAAATCAGCTTGTGGTGTTCCATGTGAAACCCTGTTGAGAATTTGGAATAGCATTGAAGTATCCAATTAATATGGAAAAAATGGGCATCTTGACAAAACTGACTCTTTCTACACATGAACATGGTTTATCTCTTGATTTATTCAGGTCTTTAATTTCTTTCAATAAAGTTTTACAATTTTACTCCTTAAAACTCTTATATTTTTGTTGCTATTGTAAACGGCCTTATTTTTTCACTTCATATTTGTTTTTCTGTATAGTAACCCTATTGATTCTTTCACATTGATCCTATATCTAGCAGTATTGATGATCTCTCTTATTGATTATAATACTTTGACTATATATTCTTTCCGTTTTCTAGGTGGACAATTATATCATCTGTGAGTAAAGACTTTTATTTCTCTCTTTCTAATCCTTACACTCAAGTTAACACCTCTAGTATCAATCTCAGTTTAATCAGGATTTTATTCTCCTCAAGCCACTGAAACCTTTTTATCTGAGTCATGAATAGCCTTCATGTTACCAAATCCAGTGGTTGAATCTCAGTCCCTAGCTTACTCAAACTCTCAGTGCCAGTAACTAGGACTATGCCCCCTTTTCTGAAATACTTTCTTCACTTATCTTCGGGGACAACATCCCCTGATTTCCTCCTACAGCCCTCGCTGCGTATTCTCGGCCTTATTTGCTAATTCCTTCTCATGTCCTAATCTGTCAATTTGGAATGATCCAGTATTGGATCCTTCAACCTCTTTCCATTTTTCTTTACACTTGCTGGTCAGGCGATCTCATTCAGCCCACATGCCAATAACTCAAACTTCTATCTTCAGCACCAGTCTCTCTTGAATGCTACATGTTTTTATCCAGTAGTCAACCCAACATTTTTACTTGGAAGTCTAATAGATATCTCTAACTCAACAAATTCAAAACATACACTTTTCCCTCTCTCTCCACACTAAGACCCTTCCTAAGGATTCTTCGTTTTGGTAAATATCAGCACCATTTATCTGTTGCTGGGGCCAAAACCTAAAAGTCAACTTGGATTTCTTTTTCTCTCACATCCAACATTGATTTATTTGCAAGTCCTGTGGGCTCAGTCTTAAAAATATATCATAAGTCTGACCACTTCTCATCACTTCCTTTGCCCCTCCTTGGTCTGAGCAGCTATCTTTTTTTTCTGAACTAATGCAGTAACCACCTAGCTGATCTCCTTGTTTCCACTTTGTCCCACTTACAGTCTATTTTCCATACAGCAGCTGAAGTGATTTTTTTTTAAACAAGGATACAATCTGGTATCAAACAGGGATACTTCCTTGCTCAAAACTTCCTGATGACTCCCTATCACACTTAGAATATAATCCAATGTCTTACTTTGGCATAAAAAGTCTCACATGAACTGACCCTTGGTGACTTTCTGACCTCATTTTCTATCATCCTTGCATTTGTTCCATTCAAGCCATACTGTCCTATTAGCTGTTCTTCAAACATAACAAAGTCATGCCAACCTCAGAGCCTTTGTACTTACTATTTCCTATGTATGGATGCTCTTTTTATTCCAGATCTTTGCGTGAATCTCTTCCCCACTTAACTTAGACCTCTACTCAAAAATTAACTTATGAGGAGCACTTCCCCGACCACTCTCTATAAAATTCCCGCTCACTCCCTGTTTCCTCTTAACTTGCTTTATTTTGATTTTTTTCATAGTACTTACCACTCTTTGACTTTTTTTTTCTTTTTTTGGTACAGTTATGTATTGCTTGTTTCCTCAACCAGAATATAAATTCCTTGAAGGAAGATGCTTTCTATATCTATACTGCGGCATTGTTAGTGCCTAGGGAATTACCTGGAACCTAGTAGGGGTTCAATAAATGTTTATTGAATCAAAGGATAAGGATGTCCCTTAGGACTTATAAAAATCTCTACAGTTTTCTTTCTTTGTACTGGTTTGCCTTTCAGCTCAATGTCACAATTTGAACAGAACAATTTCCTGTCCCAAATATATTCATAACAAAATTCTCACCTATTTTAGTAAACATACCATCTTCCTCTAGTCGTGTTTAGATGATAACTATTATCTCTTTATTCACAGCGAGTTTTACCCTTGAAGTCCAGTCTGTTGCATCATAATCCCTTTAACTCAACATTTTATTTTATATAAAGCACTTTGACTAGAAAGAAAAATGAAGTTTGCATAATGGTCAAATCTGGTGGCACACAAGTGAAGGGCTGGCTGTCTAGAATGTGATCTTGGAGAAAATATTCTCTATGGTAAAGTCTAATTTCTGAGAGTGTTAAGACCACAGAACTGAGAATGAATTTTATAACTTAAAACCACACTGTAGGAAAATAGTGAGGATGTATTTATTTTGTGGCTTTGACTTAGTTGTCTGAAGCCAGTGATCTTGGCTGATAGAAGGAAAATCTCCAGGGGGTCTCTTTGTTTTATGGATAGTCACACCCTCAGCACTGTGTCTTTGTAATCAGATTGTAGTTGGCCTGTATATTTACTCACACAATGACTGAACGATGCAAAGAAAATGTAATTTGGTTCCTCAACACTTTACTCCCTGAAACAGATCGAATCACTGCCATGAGTCCTTCTGTGCTGCAGAGAAAGTCTTAAACTGCCAGGAGTGATTTCTCTATGTCTTTTGGTTTAACACAATATTGTGGTTAGTGTGTGGAGCTCTGTGTGTGGAGCATGAGTTATTTTAATTTTGGATTTTAAAAAAAAATATTTGTTATTAATTCCTTTCTGTAAGTGATTGAAAAGCCTGTAGCTTGTAGATAAATGCTCAGACTTCTTCCCCCTGTGTGACCATCTTCATGGTGGCTCTGTGCATGTCTTCGTGTTACCCTCTGGATCCCTGCTCACCTGTGCCGTGATGCTGTCCCTTGTTTCACCAGCTGCCACTTCCACTAGTGGCATCTGCTGTTAACCTTTTCCCTGGGCTCAGTGGTCCCTCTCTGCTGAAGGGCCCCAGCTGAGTTTCACGGCCTCCTTGGCCTTTCTGTTGATGATATCACTTTGTTCTTGTAGCAACTCCCTCTAGGAAGCTTCCTGGTCTGATTCCCACCGCTTTGCGGGGACTTAGTCTTTCCCACGCTATGCGGAAGCCAAACACAGCCCAGGGGCATTAACTCAGATTTTTCACCTTAACTCCGCTTCACGACCACTGCCAGCTCCTGGGGCAGCCTCCAGGAGATGGGTGCTGAGGGCACTAGAGAAGCAGTCCCTTTTCTAGGGCTACAAACGTAGTATGGGGAAAATAATCTCTGTGCTTTTGGCTTTCCCCTGGGGATCTCACTGGCTTGTTGACTCAGGCTGGGGTGTGGGGAGACAGGAGCGGAAAGTTGAGGGGAAACTCCTGACAGTCATGTGACTGCTTTCCTCCCTCTCCATCTCTTTCTTCCCCTTTCCACACACCCCTTGGATTCCTCTCCTTTTTCTTTCTGACAGTGGCTTTCTCTATATCATAACTTTTTCTTTCTTGTGGTGAACTTACCCTGCTACCTGCCTTTGGGCCACAATACTAGGTAGAATTCATGAAGAGATTTCTGATTATAGGAGATCCAAAAATCTTACCTATGTTACCTAATCTTACCTAATTTTTTTAAGATCCAAAAACCTTACCTAATTTTTTTTAGGATCCAAAAATCTTACCTATGTTACCTATCTTACCTAAATTTTAATTGAACCTATTGTTTTTATTAAAATAGCACGCCAGGTGTCTTGAAGATTTAGCCTCTACCCTATACAAGGTGAGGCTACTAACATTGCATTAAAAGACTGTTGTGAGACTTTGAATGAAAAAAGCAGTGGACAGAGCCTAGGAGAAGGCTTGACTCCTAGAAATTGGCTCAGAACTGCCTCACTGCCTCTCTCTCTCTCCCTAGGAGAGTAATAGAGTGTTATTATTTTTTCCTAGAGCATGAATTGTTTTAATTATGGATGTTTTAAAAATGTTTGTTATTAATCCCTTTCTATAAATGATTTAAAAGGCTGCCTGTCTTCTCTGTGCACTTAGTTAAAAGCTTTTCATCCTTAATGTAGTCTCTCCAGAAGGAAATGTTTGAAAGGAGAACCATGTGCCAGAGATGCCAAGAAGCTATTACTGGTTAAGTAAACTGATACTCAATGTGATTAAGACCCACCATCTCACCAATCGCCACAATTCTTTATGTTAGGAAGAAAATGTCTTATTTTTCAATATGGAAAAAGATGAGAGAGAAGTTATTTACTTTTCTTAAAATCAAAGCAAATTGAATATTAGAACAGAGCCAGTCTTCGCTGACTTATAATCTGGTCCTCTGGGACTTTACTTCTATAGGAAAAGTCTTGAATTTGGCCCGTGTTTGAACTAAATAGCAAAGAAGATAATTTTAATTATTTTATAATTTAGGGCTGGGTAATGCTTATTTTGATTTTGATTCAACGAAAGTGAAGAATATCTGAAACTATTACGAAGAAGTAGTGCTAGACACAATTTCCAAGGCTTGTACTTACCCAATCCCCAGGCATTCAGTTAAAAGCATTTCAGACTTAATGTAAGCTATAGAAGAAAACGCTGGAAAGAAGAATTGTGTACAGGAGATGCCATAAAATTATTGGTAAGGAATAGCTCCAGGAAAATTGAAAGTAGGCTTTTAGAGGGTGTAGAGTTTGGGAGAAGCAGTGAATGTATTTGCTCTCTCTTAATTGAAAACAGTCAATGCTAAACTCTGAGAGTCCCTAAGTGATTTGATTTTTCTGCTTAGTGGGAATAAATAGGGTTAGGAGGACAATTGCAGTGCCTCTCTAATTCTTTAGGGAAAGAATGCTTAACTCTATATTTTGAAGGTAGGGCAGATATTGAGATAAAGATTGTGTTGGTGCCTCTCGTGCAGCATGGAGCAGAGAGTGAATTCCAGTGACGAGGGTGGGTTACTCAGTTAGAATAATTCAATATGTATTCATTAGTCAATCATGTGTTCATTCCTTCAACAGACACCATGCTAAGTGCTGAGGATATCAAATAAGACACAAGCTCTTCCTCTGAGGATGAGTTTCTGTGTGTGCAAAGATTATCTGGCAAGGGGTAAGTTAGTGCATTAAAAGAGGACATCACTGATTTGAAATCTTGTAGCAACACCTGTGGCCTCTGTATAAATAGGATTTTTGGTAAATTAGGAGGGAAATCTAGACCCTTTTGACCAATCCAAGGGGTATGGTAGGTACCCTCATGGTCCAAAAGAGAACACCTCCAAGGTGAAGGTGAATCAGGTAAACAGAGAACAACATGAGTAGTCATGTGACCTGAATTCACACTTCAACTGGAGTAACTTCTTGGAGCAAAGAGAGCAGAACATACCCTGGAGTGACAATTCCAGCAGACTTCTGGCTCATGGGAGAACTTAGTTTTAAAATATTTCTCGTACTGGGACTTCCCTGGTGGTCCAGTGGTAAAGAATCCACCTTACAATTCAGGGGAAGCGGGTTTGATCCCTGATCTGGGAACTAAGATCCCACATGCCTCGGGGCAACTAAGCCCATGCTCTGCAACTACTGAGCTTGAGCGCCTCAACTAGAGAGCCTGTGTGCAGCAAACTGCAGAGCCCACATGCCCTGGAGCCTGCATGCCACAACTAGAGAAGAGTAAACCCGCACGCCACAACTAGAGAGAAGCCCGCGCCTTGTGATGAAGAGACCACTCACTGCAACAAAGAGATCCTGCATGCCTCAGCGATGATTTCGAGTGCTGCAGCTAAGACCTGACACAGCCAAAAAATAAATATAAATAAATAATAAATAAATCTTAAAAGAAAGAAATAAAACATTTCTCATACTAAGCCAGCAAGTGATAAAGAAGGACACTTATTCCAGTACATTGGGGAACATGAGGTGGTTATAAGTATCTACAGAAAATATATAATATTTATTTCATTTTTAGTCCTAGTAAAAACATCCATCTGTGACTTCCTTTGGTTTCTGAGTAGCAGCCTGGGCAAAAGCCAAGTATGACATTGCTATACACACGCAACAGAATTTTATTTGGGAAAACCATGAATGTGGACTATCAATAAAATGTCATAAATTTCTTATTCATCCATCCATCTATCTAGTCATCAATTCATTGATAAAATATTTATCAAGCACCTCTTCCATTTCAGGCATTTTGCCTACCACTGGAGATACAGCAGTGAACAAGATGGACACACCCTCTCTTAAGAAGTATATGGTATAGCTTCCTTAACTATTGAATTAAGTAAGATTGAAGAAGAAAAATACATGGAATCCCTTTCTCTCAAGGTCCATCTACTGGGGTGGATATAGAAGTAGGGCTATACTATTCACAAAAGATTGTGTCTCTTTGCCCTGCCCCAGCCTGCTTTGTGAGAACTCACAGTCATCTCCTAAAAGTTCTGCACAACCTCAGGGGTATCTTCCATCTGTTCCATGTGAAATTTACAGTTTCCCCCTCTTCTCCAGATTATTGTGACAGTCTTTTATTTCTGCTAAAGTTAATAGTAGCAGCTCTGTTGCCTGTCATTTTCCTCATACCTCCAATAACTACCCACCTTTCTCTCTTCTACCATTTTCTTCTTATTTTTCTGAGAAAGTAGAAGCCATCATAAGACAACTCCTTCATCTTTCCAAATCCAAATCTACCAGTCTCTTAGCCATGTTATAATGGATGGACTCCCCTGTTTCTAAGGACAGCTTCTCCACGTGAGCTCTGGATCCTATCTTCCCATCTCTCTCCATCTGCTCAGGGACTTGGCTCCAGTAATAATCCCTTCTCTCTCCTGTGATTCTCTCTCCCTCCCAGATCATTCCCATCAGTACGGAAGCATACTGCATGTAAAGTACTCAGGGCAGAGCCTTGTACAACAAAGGCTCAGTACATATCATCTATTATTATTATTATTACTGTCATCTTCTTCTTCTTCAGGATCATCCACACTGAGCTTTGTCATAGTGATAAGTATCAGGCCTTCCATATTCAAGTCTTGAAAAACTCCATTCCAAAGATTGTCACCAGGAGCAACATTTAGGCACTCAAGGATTATGAGGATAAGAAATGGGGTCTTAATATTTTCTTCCTTTTTGTAACAAAAGATAGGAAGACAGAATGAGCTGACACCACGAGATGACTATGCTCACATGGTGGTTAATGGGGATAGTCAAACAGAAAAGGTGTAATTTAAAGTGTTGCCACATGACAGCTTATTTGGAGGAATCTCAAAAGTGCAAGTAGGAAAATAGCTCAAAAAATTCTTAGTTCAATAGAAAGAGGGGTGATTAGTTAATATGGCCATTAACTATTGAGTGAGGGGATAAATATAGGGCATGACTTTTCAAGGAGTTACTCTAAATGACAAGAACACACAGAATTATTTTTTATATAGCAAGGAGATTTATTTGTGGGTTCTTATTGTTATTTGCATGGTTGATCCTAAAAAAATTGACTGTTCTGGAGAAACATAGTTTCTTTTCCATGATTTATATTTCATTTTTATTTGAGAATTTTATCTTAAAAGACTCCTGGTGCTCATATGTTGAAAGATTGGAACCCACGTGGAACAAGTTAGAAGGTATGCTGAAACTTTATACAATGCAGAGAAGGATATAGACTAGGAACCCACAAGACTGGAACACTGAGAACTCACCTAGTAGCCCGACTGACTCCTATAGTGGACATTTTTATTTTTGCAGCTCAGGGTCTCTTCTCCCTTCTGGTGGTAACAGCATCCCAACTATGCTTTGGAGAATCACTCCTCTTCCATGAGATGTAGTCAATAGTGGTACCTGTCTTCCTCTGGCCAATGGGTGGGCACATGCCCCAAGCTTGGCCGACCTGATGCCTTTTCTCTGGAACTGAAGTCTTGCAGAATGTGTTCAAAGTAGATTCATTCCAGTGGTGGCCTCCTGGAGAGCGTGTCCATTCATTCCTGTTGCCTCAGTGCCCAGAACGGCTCTGGTTTCTGGTCTTTCTGAACTTTGACTCTTTAGATTTTCCTTTAACTCTGTGACCTCAACTTCTTTCCAATGCGTTTTCTTTTTTCTTCCATTAAAGACGCTCAAAATGATTTCTGTTGCTTGCAACAAAAGAACACTTACTGATACGTGTCCTCACCCCAAGTGAGGAGACAACTAGCAGTGCCTCCTGTATCACAATGTTTGTGGGGGTGTGGCTGGCTACCTTCCTCCTCAGATGGTGTTTGTTTTCTGGAGTCCAATTTGAGAGGTGAAACTGGACGCAATTTTTATGAATTCTGTCTGAGTTGGAAGATGGACCCATCCGGTAAGGGAAGTAACCTAGAAACAGGCACTTTGATCTTTGGGAAGAGTGGGAATGAGTGCGGGAGAATTTGGCAAGAGCTAAGCAGGGGATCAAGGTCCTGGACAGACTGTTTGGAATCTAGGAGAGTGCTTCAGTCTCGCTAGAAAATGAAACTCCTAAAACCAAGGCAACAAAAAAAAAAAGAATAGTGGTGGAGGTAACATTACAGCTTGGGAGGCATAATTGCTAGGGCCTCCTCAGGCTCAATTCAAGAATGAACCAGTTGGGGATAATGGGTACCTAGCTGAATGATTTAAAGGAGTCACCTAAAACTGGGTTCGAAACCTACATTGAAAAATTGTGTTCTTCCTCTGGTAGTGATGACACTGTAGAGAATTGCTTTATGGGTGAGATAAATGTCTCTTCCTCTGGGATATTTTCCCCATCATTTCCCCTTTTCTGTCTCTCCTGCGTATGTTGGTCTTGATGCCCCTACCGTGTGTCCCAATGGTAACCTCTATTTGACCTGTCCTGTTATTTTTTTTGTCTCCCCAACCAGACCATCAGCTTCACAAAAGAACAACTGTTTCCTTTCTTCTTCACCTTTGTATCCTCAATGTCAAGCATAGTGCCTGACACTTAATAAAAATGTGTTGAATAATGAATAAGCAAAAAGGAAGCTAAAGAGTTTATCAGAGAGGTAGAAGGAGATTCTGTGAAAAGCAAGGCAATGAAAAGTCGTTTTTACTTCTTGTAGTATTATATTAAGTAACGTATTTACAGAGTACTTTATCTGAGGTCAATTCTAAATGATAAAAATAAGAGGTCCCCTGACAGTAATTATGGGATTTTTAATAATAAAGTAAAACTTCTCTAAAGCATGTTAAATCTTTTCATGCAGCGTATTTTTTTTTATTTTACCAGACCAATCAGCTAATATATGTAGGAAAATGTTTTGCTTCACAATGACATATGACAATTTCAATAGCACCTATTAAAGTGCTTTACACATAATAATTGTTCAGCACCTGTTTGTTGACAGAGCAAATATATTCCGCAAAATTGACCTCTTTTTATAAAACAGTTTTAAGGCTAAGAATATCTATTCACTATTTAATTCTATAATAGCTCACATTGCAGCAAAAGATTAAATGAGAATAAAAAAGAAAATATTCTCTATCTTTTCCTGATGCAAACTTTGTGTCATAACTTATTTTTGCTCTTCCAACCAGTGAGGTTTGGACTTTAAACTGAGTTGCAACACATCTTGTCACCTGACACACACAAAAAAAAACCTTTGATAAATCTTAATTGCACACATAAACTGCATTAAAATCTTAATCCTGCATGAAAGAATAGCTCCATTTACCTAAGAGAGTCACTTTCTTCTTCTTGCTGGAAAATAAAAGCTTGTGATATTTGAAAAGGTAGACTTTGCCAATGGACTTATGTCTCTATAAATCATCATAGACAGTGATTCCTTGAAAAACAGGTTTCATGTAATATTTATGTAAGCTGCACATGACCTTGAATGAAAGGAAGGGTTAGAAGGAAGTGTTCTTATTGTTCAACAGAACGCTTCTCTATTTTGTCAAATGTTACTTACTCAGGTCATATGCAAATTTTTTTGAACTGAACAAAGGTTGTTTATTTTAAAACTAAGCTATAGGGGAATATGACATTTCTTTGTAGAATCAATACTATTTTATCTTCTACTCGTAGAAAATCTCTTTTAAACAGCAAAGAGGAATACCAGCAGCAAAGCTGGGTACAGAATGAATGTGGGTAAGTAAAGCATTAAAATGTCCTCTGACCATTCATGGCATTGATTCTGGAGAGAATCGTGAAAGCAGATGGAAAAGATCAGATGTCTGGTTGGTAGGGTACGGGTTGCTGTGTTTGATAAACATGTACCCTGGGGCTTCCCTGGTGGCGCAGTGGTTGAGAGTCCGCCTGCCGATGCAGGGGACACGGGTTCGTGCCCCGGTCTGGGAGGATCCCACATGCCGTGGAGCGGCTGGGTCCGTGAGCCATGGCCGCTGGGCCTGCGCGTCCAGAGCCTGTGCTTCACAGCGGGAGAGGCCACAGCAGTGGGAGGCCCGCGTACCGCAAAGAAAAAAAAAAAGTGAAATTTGA
The DNA here is from genome assembly GCF_964270905.1 of Leucopleurus acutus. Lineage (NCBI taxonomy): Eukaryota > Metazoa > Chordata > Mammalia > Artiodactyla > Delphinidae > Leucopleurus > Leucopleurus acutus. The sequence continues at coordinate 10,863,352 of NC_139160.1, read as the reverse complement.
ATTACTTAAACAGCAGAATATGGAGGAATTAAGATGATAATTATGATCCTTACATTTCTTCCTTCTATCTGTTCATTCCCCCCATCATTTATTAGGCATTAATGGAAGAGGAACTGCAAAGTGGTTCGCTCACCGCCCACTCCATCTCCTTTTTAGCATGACTGCCTGAACTATTGAAGCAGGGACGTTGAAATTGCATTTCCCAGACCCCTCTGCAGCTAGGATTCCACCTGTGAGCTGTGTCTCCTCAAGCATATATAACCTGTGTGAAGAGTGTCTCAGCATATGGCTTACAGGCTCTGCCTGATGTGTTGGCGACTTCTGGAGTTGTGCAGAGTATCATGCTTTTGTAAGTGAGACTTGGAAGGAAGAGTAATGAGTGGTTGGTGTAAATATGCAGGGAGATAGAATCTTCTGGCAGGTAGGGTGGTGCAATGTTTGATTCTACTGCAGAAGCTTTGATAAAGGGACTAGTGGTCTTATCATTGGTGAGAGTGAGATTTCAGCTAGGAGAGTCCCTTACAGGGACTGAGTGTTCTAGTGCCTGAGAGTTGTTGGTTGAATAACGGCCAAGCTGCACAACCTGCCTCTCCTAGAAATTTTGTTAGCTGTCTTACACCTCTTAATAACTCCCTTTTTGCATAAACCAGCTAAATTGGATTATGTGTCCAGAAACTATGGAATCTGATAGACAACGTCTGTGATAGGTACTGTAGATAGAAAAATGGATTTATGCCCAAATCTTCATTCATGCTCACTGATATTCATCCTGAAGGGCTTTGAAGTCTTATGGAGGGGGTGAAAATAGGCATGTAAATAACAGTAAAATGTATTTATGTATTAATTTATTATTTTAAAAAAACTTTAAAAAATGCAATGTTAAAAGTTACTTTCTATTTACAGTTATTACAAAATATTGGCTACATTTTCAGTATAGTACTATACATCCTTGAGCCTATCTTACACCCAATAGCTTGTACCTCCCACTCCCCATCCCTATATTGCCCTTCTCCACTGTAACCGCTAGTTTGTTCTCTACATCTATGAGTCTGCTTCTTTTTTGTTGTACTCACTAGTTTGTTGTATTTTTTAGATTCCACATATAAGTGATATCATACAGTATTTTCTTTCTTTGTCTGACTTACTTCACTTAGCATAATGCCCTTCAAGTCCATCCATGTTGCTGCAAATGGCAAAATTTTGTTCTTTTTAATGGCTGAGTAGTGGTCCATTGTGTGTGTGTGTGTGTGTGTGTGTGTGTGTGTATACATATATATATATATATATATATATATATATATACATACATATATACATATGTATATATGCCAAAACTTCTTTATCCATTCATCTGTTAATGGACACTTAGGTTGCTTCCGTATCTCGGCCATTGTAAATAATGCTGCCGTGAACGTTGGGGTGTGTGTATCTTTTTGAATTAATGTTTTGTTTTGTGTTTTTCGGATATATACCCAGGAGTGGAATTGCTGGGTCATATGGTAGTTGTATCTTTAGTTTTTTGAGGAACCTCCATCCTGTTCTCCACAGAGGCTGCACCAGTTTACACCCCCACCAGTAATGCGCCAGCGTCCCCTTTTCTCCGCAGCCTCGCCAACATTCGTTATTTGTGTTCTTTTGATGATAGCCATTCTGACAGGTGTGAGATGATATCTCATGTGGTTTTGATTTGCATTCTTCTGATGATTAGTGATGAAATAACAGTAAAATTTAATAAATGTTGCTGTAGGCTTGAAATACAGAATGAGGAGCACAAGAAAAGGACAGTGGCTTAGAAGAGTAATTGGCTGAGAAGGGTCATTGGACCAAGGAAGGTTTCATAGAAAAGTTATCATTAGATCTTTAAGAATGAATTTTTCTTCACATCAGGTGAAGAAAATGGGAAGGATATTTCAAGAAGAAGGAACAGGATGTTCAAAGTTATGGAGTGATGAAACAGCATGGGGCATTCAGCAAAGTATTATAGAAATTTTGTTATGTAAGGAGAGTATATAATTGATGTCAGGGAGATGAACCTAGGAAAAAAGGTGGGGCCTTGTATGCCGGACTTAGGAGTTTGGCTTTGAGGATTTTGAGCAAGGGGATAGCATATATTTCAGGAAGGTTACTTGGGCATCCGTGTGTAGAATATATTGGGTGGGGGGCGGTCACTATTAGAGACAGTATACAGGGAAGATTTAAGATGCTACTGCAATAACGTAGGGAAGAAATGGTGAGACTGTGGCACACGGAAAGGAGAGGAACAGATGGATTAGAGAGATAGTGTAGTTGCTGACCTGCAGCAGGAACCCAATAAACATTAGTTGAGTGGGATACAAGGTGGAAAAATTGAACAGAACTAAAAAGTTCTTGGCTTGGGTGAATAAGAGGAAGGGAACAGGCTTTTCAGTAAATGCCCAGAGAGTTTGCCGTTGGTACTGTTAGTCTCTACCTTATTTGAAAGGAGAAAAAGTGTGATAATCAATATTATAAAATATTCACTCACTTTTTTCCATCCATCCACTCACTCATTCATTCAATAAATATTTGTTGAGTTCTGTTGATGTGGTACACACCGAGCTAGGCATTGTGGATTCCATATTGAGTTAGCCAGTCTAAGGGGGATGGCAGACATAGAGCAAATAATGATAGAATAATTAATTACAGTCAGGAGGAACGTTCTGAAGGATAAACTAGGGTATTATGTGATAGGGAAGGTTTAGGGATATATGAGCCACAGGGGAGGTGCTGTGGAATAGTGAGCATTACCCGTGTAGTGAGACTAAACCTGTTTTTCCAAAAAGGATTGCATCTTTAAAAATTTATCATTCCATCCAGATTTCAGAAATGCTGTTGTTCTTACGTCTTTAAGGCTATGGTGTCATTGTTGGAAAGCTTTCTCTATGCAGAGCAAATCTACCCATTCATTCTCTCCTCTGCTACTATCACTAGAGAAATTTTCTGATTAATTATTAACTAGCAAATGTATCTCTAGAGCACCGCACTAAGTGGTAACGTATTAATGAAGATGAATTTGCGGTCGTATTCACCCTTCTTGAGGGAAGTAAGCTGGACTATGCCAACAATCGATCCCATTAATCACTTTCTGTTAGATTCACTGTGCGATTTAGTTTGTCTTTTGGGGGGGATTCTTTTCTCCATTTGAAAACAGATATTTTCTGCAAATAAAGGAAATGCCTGTGCAATTTACAGTGAAACCAGCCACGTTAATTTATAGAGGAAGGCTGCATGGATACTAGGAAGAACATATATGGGTTGGTAGACCAATAGAAGTCATATATTGGTCTTGGCTATCACTTCACAAATGACACAGTCTGTCTCTAGGTATATCAAATTAATTGAAGAAAGTTGAAATAAAGTACAATGTTTAATTGGTCTAAAGCAGTGTTTTCCAAACTACAGATTGGAACTCATTAGTGGCTTGTGAAATCAGCTTAGTGTGTTGTGACCAGCATTTTTAAAAAAGAGGAAATAGAATTGGAAAAGTAGTGAAAATAGCAGAGAATACTGCATATAGACAGAGTAAGTAATGGTTTGTAAAACTTCCATTTCATATGTATCTACATATGTTATATACAGTTGTCCTTTGGTATTTGCAGGGGATTGGCTACAGGACCCCTTTGGATACCAAAATACGCAGATGCTTAAGTCTCTCACTGTTGGTTTCTGTATTTGTGGATGCAGAATCCGTGGATATGGAGGGCTGATTGTACGTTATATTGTATATATGTATGTAACATGCAATATGTATATATGTAAACTTATTTATGTGTGTATATACTAGGTGAATACATAAAACATCAAAGAAGTTTCAAAGCCATAGATCTGGAAAAAGAGTTCTAGAGTTCTCTTCAGTCAGATCTTCCATTAATATACCTATCCCAAATTACTTTCTTATTGCTTAAAGCACATTGAAAACCATTGAAACTACTGGGATGCAGAATTATTAATACATGTTAGCTCTGAATGAATGCTGGGTAAAACAGGGAAGTAAAGGTACTCTTGCTTTGGTAAATAGATACATATTTCATTTAGGTGTTCTAAACTTTCAAGGTTTACTAATTTTGTTATTTAGAATTTAAGGAATTCTGTATCAAATATGTGAGAGAGTGACTCATTTTCCTAAGTACGTTAAATATAGTAACCTGGAGATATTAGAGATTCAGACTTTAAGTTATTTTTTTATACCTGACACAGATTGGTTTGTGATCTATGAATATTCATCATGAATGCCTTCTTTCTGACCCACATTTAATCATTTATAAATAGAAATACTATTATTTAGTTATAGTATTTTGTAAATAGTAATTTTTTTTAATATAGCATATTGGGATTACAGTTTTCAAGGCATAATTGTTGGCATTCTTTTCCATTTCTACACTATGTAGAAATAATAAAGCTATGGATAACGTTCTATTCTATACCACTACGGCCATTCTCCAAAGACTCCTGCTTTTGATTTCGTACAGAAATTTATTTCATTACTTTGTAACATCAGTCTCATCATTTTCACTCTTCACTGCTGGGTCTCAAATTCAGCCTTCCAAGACAACAATTAAGCCTCATAAAGAAGTGGCTATTTCTATATGAAAGCCCAGGATTTTTTTCTATTCCATAGTATACAGATGCTGTCCATTTCATGCCTTCCTACACTCCCATTTATAAATCTTGATTCACACACTGTCCAGAAGGGGCAACCTTATTACCATTTGATTCTGCCCCCTGACTCAAGCTAACTGAAAAGGGTGGAGGCTTGGAAATCAGGTCCCTCAGAATGGAGGTAACGTTGGGTATTGAAATAATTAGTGTTACAGAGCCAGGGTAGGAATCTGTACCATGGAGAACCAGAACCACCTGCCTGTCAATGATTCAGGAAATCAGAAGGAGAAAAACAAATACCATATGCTAAGGCACATATATGGAATCTAAAAAAATGGTACTGATGAACCTAGTAGCAGGGCAGGAATAAAGACGCAGACGTAGAGAACAGACTTGAGGACACAGGTGGGGAAGGGGAAGCTGGGATGAAGTGAGAGAGTAGCATGAACATATACACACTACCAAATGTAAAATAGATAGCTAGTGGGAAGCAGCTGCATAGCACAGGGAGATCAGCTCGGTGCTGTGTGTCCACCTAGAGGGGTGGGATAGGGAGGTGGGAGGGAGGCTCAAGAGAGAGGGGATATGGGGATATATGTGTATGTATAGCTGATTCACTTTGTTGTACAGCAGAAACTAACACACCATTGTAAAGCAATTATACTCCAATAAAGATATAAAAAAATACATGAAGTAAATGAAGCATTCAACAGTTAAAAAAAAATGATTCAGGAAAGAGTAAATAATAGTTTTGAAGACAAAGCTAGAAAACTAGAGGCCAGAATAGAGAAGAAGAATGGAGGGAAGCCATGCGGCTTTGAGGGATGCAGAGCAATCTTGATCCTCTTCTTCCATTCCAACTCCCAGCCCTGCGTGAACTTGGATTTCATTTTCTTGGAACCTGTGAGATTCCTCTTTATTTATGCTACCTTGAGTAAATTCACATTTCTAAATGTGCTCTGATTAAGACATGTCCCTTTGTTCAGTTTTCTTTGTTTCTCTCCCAACCCAATCCCTTCATGTTATTCAACTCGGACCCTTCCTCTGGGATCCACAACCATCTTATTTCTTCTGTACACTGTCATGTTGTAATTTGTCTGTAAAGTTCTATTTCTCATCACACCTAGAAATACTGGCAATGATAGGGAACCAAAATAAAAGCAGAGAAACTGATTATGTTATTTTAGTCAAAGTTGAACTGAAATGTGTTTAAAATTTTGAATCAGAAAAAAAAAAAAGGCAGTCAAAGCCCATCACTTATTCAATGTATGATAGTAAACCCCATTTCTTTGTTTCTATCTGCTCTAGTATTTATTCCAGGTCTTTCGCAAACACATTGCTTTCCTATCAACCCATAAAATTTAAGATGTATTTTCTACAAAATAAGGTAGTGTAAAACACTGCAGTTTTCAATTGGGATTGATTTCTCTCTAGAGTTTGAAATCACAGTGACTTTGGACTGGACTTTGCCTTAAAAAAGGAGTTGATTTGATACCAAAATTAAATGGTCAGTGTCTTAGATTAGATTTTCTCCTCAGTAAACAACTAGCTTCCAAGAAATATGATTTCAAATAACTCAGTATTTTGATATTTAGTGAAGTATTTAAAGATATTAGCTTTATGGAAATTTTGTTTCTTTTGATCTACATGTATACTCGTTCTAATTACCATCAATATTTTAAAAACCCTGATATTTTAGTAGTTTTTGTGGCCTGGCAAACATTAAGAGATAACTTTTAAAAATATCTGAATCTTCTGTCTTTGCATTTAAGAATGATTAATAATGCTCAATAAAAACTCCACATATAACCAAATTACAGTAGTGATACTCGTAAAGATGACAGAATTTTTAATCCATTCATCAGATTCTCTTCAACTGTTTCAAAGATCTTAAATAATTATGTCATCAGTTTTCTGTTCAGGCCATTTTGTGAAGAATATAGAAGCAAATGTTTTCTAGGAAAAGATACTGATAAGACATTTACAAGGTTCACACTTTTCACTAAGTAGTGAGTACTCATTCTATGGTTTTCATTGGCTAAGAGTTCTATGTGCTATACCTGCATTTATGAGAAGAATGTACCTTACAAATTCTGAATTCAAATTTCAACTGTGTCGTACACTGTACTGTATGTACAAAGTTATTTTTCTCTTTGTATTTTTTTTAACATCTTTATTGGAGTATAATTGCTTTACAATGGTATGTTAGTTTCAGCTTCACAACAAAATGAATCAGTTATATATATACATATGTTCCCATATCTCTTCCCACTTGCGTCTCCCTCCCTCCCACCCTCCCTATCCCACTCCTCCAGGCGGTCACAAAGCACCGAGCTGATCTCCCTGTGCTATGCGGCTGCTTCCCACTAGCTATCTACCTTACGTTTGGTAGTGTATATATGTCCATGCCTCTTTATCGCTTTGTCACCGTTTACACTTCCCCCTCCCCATAGCCTCAAGTCCATTCTCTAGTAAGTCTGTGTCTTTATTCCTGTTTCACCCCTAGGTTTTTCATGACATTTTTTTTTCTTAAATTCCATATATATGTGTTAGCATACGGTATTTGTCTCTCTCTTTCTGACTTACTTCACTCTGTATGACAGCCACTGTGGAGAACAGTATGGAGGTTCCTTAAAAAGCTACAAATAGAACTACCATATGACCCAGCAATCCCACTACTGGGCATATACCCTGAGAAAACCATAATTCAAAAAGAGTCATGTACCAAAATGTTCTCTTTGTATTTTGATTTATTCCTCTATATCGTGAGTAAAACTAAAATCTGTGTTTCTCACATGATAGCAGGTGCTTTGATAATAAGAAACATGAGATAAATGTTAAATATTTGCATTGAGCTATAAAAGTGAAAGAAGCTGTGATTTACTGTTGTTTGCATGCTAAAAAAAATGTTTGCATTTCTCCTGTGTGAAGCAGAACTAATATACTCAAAGGAGCTGGGTGGGATTAAAAGCAATAGATACACAGCTAGGCATTCCCTAAGGAGGTGGCTATTTGCAGTTTATTGTGCATAAAAAATCATCATGTGATCTACTGAGCTACTTTTATGTATTTTCTCTGCACAGTCCTTGATTGTGAGGTTGAGAGACCACATCATTGTTGCCTTTTGAGTGTCACTAGTAAAAGTAGCCAGAATTTAACTGCAGAGGATCCTCTGAGTATAGTTGGTAATAGATCCATGTTGAAATGAGACTGATGAAGTCCATTATACGAGCATACCTAAAATAGTTATTCCACTGTTAAGACCACATTTTGGAAGAACTAGCCTTGTATATACCAAAGAGACAAATTGTTGGGGGCTCTCCTATTTCATTGGTATTCATTGCAAAAATCTGGCCATCATTATAAAGCATTCCCTTAGTCCAAAGAAAAGAGATGTTATCACTGCCTCTGTTCCATCCTATTTATAAGCACATCATCCTGGTTTGCATCTCTATTCTCCATCATACAACCTATAGCCTTCCTGGTACTCTGTACTTAAGGAGAATACTGTATCCACTTATGAGATTTAGCAAGTGCTGAATGTAATTATTGTACAGACCTGCTTTGTGTCTTTATTCTGGTAAGAGTTGGTGACTAAAGGGCAGAGGTGGGCACTCTAACCACAACTAGCACTTAGTAGGCACTTAAAAAAACAGTGAGGATGGAAGCTAAATTGTGCTGATTGCAAAGATGCCATGAGAAAGAAATTTCTAGAGGGGACTCTTGACTTTAAGATTATCTTTTTTGTTTATTTTTGTCTCAAAATAATTAAAATGGCTACACTTGTCAGCAACAGAATCCTGTTAGCCACAACCTTTTTCACATGAAGGAGAGAAAATGCATTTGCTTTGCCTGTTTAAATGGAGCTTGCCAGAGGACAAGACTGGAATTACCCTGAAGCAATAAATATTGCTGTGGATTAAAGGAAGAAACGTTGCTTTTCTGAAGGCTCACCCTTTATAAATAGGAAGCAGATGCAGTAACAGAAGAGTGAGATATCACTCTCTCCGAGGTGGGGAGCTCGGTTGGAGGCTCTACAACATCAGAATCCAGAGATTAAGGCAGAAATGGGGTCAACGTGGTCAGAGGACTTGTCTTTAACAAGAGAGACAGTAGTCCAGTAGTCAGAGGCTCTGCTCTGTTTGCATGATAAACATGTAAAAAGAATATATAAGTTCCCAATAGAAGGCACGTTGTCTCCTATGGGTTACAGAAGAGAACTAACTCATTGCCAGTTCACCTTTGGTCAGACCCTTCAGCGCATTCCCAGGCTCTGACAAGGAGTGCTTTAAAATGACCGTGAACTGAAAGAACTTCCTGGTAACCAACATGCAAATGAGTACCCCAAACATTCCTCCCGGTGCAGAATTCATTGTGTGTTGCCTGCAAGTGCTTATTTGCCTGTCAATTCCTGGGGTCCTCCTGTTCGCTGTTATTTCACTTGCTAGGTTTTAGTTCAAGGAGTGAATTGGTGACTTTGAAGGGCATTGTCATAGCATTGGTGTCTCTTCATTACCTTTCAGTAATTCGCCCCATTACCTTTTTACTCTATGGTAGGTGTACTTCCTTATAAGCACCAAAGCCTTTCAGGAGTCTTGGGAAAACTATTCTGCTGTACTAGTGTTTCCTCCCCTTTATTTTCCTGTCCATCAGATTTTCAAAGTGCATGCTTTGGGGGAGGAAAAATACTTTCCTCTACCCTTCTAGGTTCTTCTGGCTGGTCTAAGAATTAAATTGAAATGAGAGAGATAACAGGAGAAAATCAAATTTAATTAGGTATGTACAGAGGCTCCATAAGAATATGAGCCCAAAGACAAGTCAGGCAATTGAAGCTTATATACCGTCGGAGAGAAGGAGAAGCAGCTATGGGTTTGGGACTTCAAAGGGAAGGGAGGCAATTTACAGGCAGATGATGTCGATTGCGAAAAAGCATGCACAATGTAAGAGTTGTGAGTTAAGTTTTGTTTGGGGTAAAATGAGGACAATAGCCAGGGAGACAGCCTCTCAGATGGCTCTGAGGAACCGCTCCAAAGAGGTATAGGAGGAGGTATAGGAGGAGGTATAGGAGGAGGTATAGGAGGAAGTATAGGAGGAGGTATAGGAGGAGGTATAGGAGGAGGTATAGGAGGAGGTATAGGAGGAGGTATAGGAGGAGGTATAGGAGGAGGTCTGTATATATGTGATTTTAGAGAAGGGAGTATACATGTAATCAAGCACACATGTTGGCAGAAGGGTGCTGCTAGTCACGAGGAGCAGAGGTCTCCATTAATGATTTTAGTGCTTTTCTAGATATGAGACGATCCAAGATATCGGACTCATAAATCTTCTCCTGAAAAGATCTAGCTGAAGGCTGGCAGAATGCCAGCTTTTCCCAGCGGACAGAGTCCCTCGTTCTGATCTCCTCCCTGAACACCTTTCAGGGTGTGTTGAAGGTCAGCGGCTGCAGTGGCTAGTGACTCCATTCTTGTAGAGCCCGATGACGAGTGACACTTTTTAGCTGGCAATGAAAAAAAGCAAAGGTTTGGCAAACAAATGTTTTCCGGGCCACACAGAGACAATGGAGCGCATATAACACTTTGATCAGACTACTAAGTTTCCCCTAGTCTACCACACCTGGTTCATATTACACTTTAGTAATCTATGGTGATAGGTCTTCTTGGAACAGGCCTTTTATATAAATTCTTTTAGGCAGTTAAGGGGAGGAGACCCTTTTGTTTCTTAAAAACAACCAGCCCCACATAATCATCAAGCCACAGAGACATATTTTGTCATGGTAAGTTTTGTTCCCCAAACAATGCATAGCTCTGGATTACTTCAAATGGATGTGAAACATACTTCTTGCTATATCGCCAATGATTGAATAGTCCTCAGTTATATCATTAAAAATGAGGGACTAATTGAAGATTGCTCCTGGTCCTAGTAGTATTTGTTATTTTTACTTATTATTCTTCTAGAAAAGATTTGAAAAGCTGTTGATTCATGTATGAGTAATTAAGTATATCAGCTGTCCTTGCTTGAAGTGATCTCTGGCATATGTTCTCATTATACCTTTTATAATTGTTTCAACTAAATGTTTGTTTCACACCCTGTGATATTGTTATATAAAAGAGATATATATTTGATTTTGTCCTTGGTTCCTGGCACAGAGCTTCTAAAACCCTTGTAATTTCCTGAGTGATAAGGCTGAGAGGAACATGTTTTGTTATTCACAATAAGCCCCTGAGTTTATGCTAATAAGGTGACTCTTAGAGGAGGAGGGCCTGTAATTAGATGGTTGGATCTTTTAGCCCCACCTTCTAACCTCCCAGAAGAAGATAAGGACTTTTGGAAATTGACTTAATCACCAGAGGTCAATGGTTTGATCAATCGTGCCTATGTAGGAAAGGAAGCTTCCAAAAAAACTCTAAACAACAGGGTTTATAGAGACTTCAGGTTGGTGAAAGCAGCCATGTGTCAGGAAGGTGATGCACCCAATCTCTGTGGGACAGAAGCTCCTCTTGGATGCCTAATTAGGTATCTCTATACAGCTCTTCATCTGTATCGTTTACAATATCCTTAATAATAAACAGGGAAACATAAGCAAGTGTTTTCCTGAATTCTGTGAGCAGTTGTGGATAATTAGCAAACTTGAGGAGGAGGCTGTAGGAATCTATGATTTACAGCCAGTTGGTTAGTAGTACAGGTGACAATCTGGATTTGGGATTGACGTCTGAAGTGGAGGGTAATCTTTTGGAGCTGAGCCCTTAACCTGTGGGGCCTGCATTAACTCTAGATAGTGTCAGAACTGAGTTGTAGGGTAACCCCATGGTATCCAGAGAGTTGGGAAATCGCTTAAAGTGAGAGAAAAACTCACATATTTGATGTAAAAGGTGTTGTGAGTAGAGAAAACCAAAATTTTCCTTTACACCCTATCGGCTATTGGGGGGACATCATTATCTAACAAATATTTAATTACGTACTCTATATATTCTTTTGGTACTTCTTTCTAAAAAAAAAATAGGGTCAGAATTGTTTCTGGCAACTGTGAACTGCCCATCCACTGATAAAGGCTTATAAAGGATAATACATCTGGGTCTTAGTTTTTCTCTTTGAACTGAAAGTGACCTTTGAGGCCATCGAGACTCTTTACTTGGCAACTTCACATGTTAAAAAAAGACAAAATAATGTATTCATCACAAAAAAAATTAGAACCTTATTGTAACTTTATATACTTAGCTATAGTTTGGCTTTGACATATGAGTGTAGGGGCAGAACAAGGGTGAGAGCATCACAATTTCTTCAGCCTACAGTTCCTGGAAATTGTTCCATGTTGTGGGGAGTGCTGTTTTTTGAGTTGAAAGTGATTTATAAATATAAAAATGTAGTATCTAGCTACTTAAAAATTTAGTACATTGCAAGTTGAACAAACTAAATAATCATCCTGAAATAACTCACCCAAACATAACACTTGTTAAGTTAAAAACAAACCAATCAACTTTTAAGTGAACAAGAAATCACTCTAGGTAAATGTTTATCTGACTCTAGCATGGAGAAGGCTTTTCAAACTATGACTATGAAGAAAATTGATAGGACTGGCTACATTAAAAATGTTCTCAATATGTGATTCCAAATTCTTGAGGGCTTAGGGAGAGTAAGATATCATTTACAAGTGTTTTATTTCATTTTATAAAGACAGAGTCTACTCAACTGTTATGAGTCATCACTTAAGAAGAAAGCAAAAGTGCTTCCTTGTATATACAAAAATAGGAAATTAAAACAGCAACAATATTCCAGCAAAAAATCACAGTTATCTCTCATCAGTTCATTCAGTCTGGGTCATTAGTTCTTGTTCTGTTTTATCTTCACTTAGCAGACTTCTGACTCCAACTGCTTCTGGACTGCAGTTCTGGGAATCCTGATTCATCACACTGGTAGGTTCTCAAAGTTGTTTCTTTTTTTTTTTAACTATAGTTGACTTACAGTATTACATTTGTTTCAAGTATACAACATAGTGATTTGATATTTTTATAGATTATGCACCATACAAAGTTATTATATTATTGACTATATTCCCTATGCCGTACATTACATCCCTATGACTTATTCCATTTTATAGCTAGTAGTTCATACATTTAAATCCCTTTCACCTATTTTGCCCAACCCCCTCCCCTCTGGCAACCACTAGTTTGTTCTCTGTATCTATGAGTCTGTTTCTGTTTTGATATATTTATTCATTTGTTTTATTTTTTAGATCCCATATATAAGTAGTGTCAAACAGTGTTTGTCTTCCTCTGTCTGAATTATTTCACTTAGCATAATATGCTCTAAGTCCATCCATGTTGTAGCAAGTGGCAAGATTTCATTCTTTTTTATAGCTGAGTAATATTCCATTTTGTGTGTGTGTGTGTGTGTGTGTATGTGTGTGTGTGTGTGTGTGTGTACACTGCATCTTCTTTATCCACTTATCTGTTGATGGTCACTTAGGTTGCTTCCATATCTTGACTATTGTAAATAATGCTGCAGTGAACATAGGGGTGCATATATCTTTTCAAATTAGTGTTTTTGTTTTCTTCAGATAAATACCCAAGAGTGGAATTTCTGTGTTATATTGTAGTTCTGTTTTTAATTTTTTTAGGAACCTCCATACTGTTTTCCATAGTGGCTGTACCAATTTACATTCCCCTCAAGAGTGCACAAGGGTTCCATTGTCTCTATATCTTTGCTAATACTTGTTATTTCTTATCTTTTTAATGATAGCCATTCTGACAGGTGTGAGGTGATATCTCATTGTGGTTTTGACTAGTATTTCCCTGATGATTCGTGATCAAAGTTGTTCAAATGGTGCTATCAGAAGCCTGTTCCCTGAAGTACCTGGTATAATCCTTTTCACAGGCTCTGAGATGTTCCTACTTCGTTGAAGATGAAGCACTCTGGCCTGTAGCTTATTGCAGGTGCTTTCAGGAAAGCATAAGTGTAAAACAGAAAACTCTCTGTAGAAGACAAGAGACTTAAAATTGCTGTGGTTAACCTATTACTGGTAAGTTTCAAGGTGAAAGATCTGATGAGAGTCCACTTTAAAAATAATGAAACTGACAAAAATATTTGGTTGTTTCTGTGGCCTGCAGAACAAGATCATAAATTCAGTCAAAAACTACTTTAGACAAAATATCTATAAACCCAATAGACCTATTTTCAAAGAACACAGTGAACATGACAATCTAATTTATAAAATGAATAAACATAATCATTTCAGAGAAAAATCTTGTGATATATAATAATCCTGACGCAATATACCAAGAATAAAGTAAGAGTGTACCTAGAATATATCAAGAATATCAGGTAAAGAGATTTAGTGAGCTGAAGTAGGTCCTAAACATCTGTATGTGAATATAACACCATAGGTGAATAATGCAAATCTCCAATTGAAAACCACTGGCTTAGAAGATGCCAGATTCAAATGAAAGAAATTGTGCCTAAGTTAACATTTTAAAAATAACTAAAAGTATGACTAATCACACTGTACTGTTATTGTCTAATAACAGGCAAAGCAGCACCAGGATTCTAATAAATAAAGACATGTCACAGATAGCAGGGGCATTGGCAGTTCTTTAGGAACTCCCCATACAGCACACAATTAGTGAAACAGTTATATTCATTACCTTTTACCCATGCAAATTTAACCTTCTATGGTTTCAGTTTTTCACCATTGAGAACAATGATTTTGGCTGTGGGTTTGTCATCTAAGGCCTTTATTATGTTGAGGTAAGTTCCCTCGACGACTACTTTTGGAGAGTTTTTATCATAAGTGGGTGTTGAATTTTGTTGAAAGCTTTTTCTGCATCTATTGAGATGATCATATGGTTTTTATCCTTCAATTTGTTAATATGGTGTATCATTGATTAATTTGCATATATTGAAGAATCCTTGCATTCCTGGGATAAACCCCAGTTGATCATGGTGTATGATCCTTTTAATGTGCTGTTGGATTCTGTTTGCTAGTATTTTGTTGAGGATTTTTGCATCTATGTTCATCAGTGATATTGATCTGTAGTTTTCTTTATTTGTAGTATCTTTGTCTGGTTTTGGTATCAGGGTGATGGTGGCCTTGTAGAATGAGTTTGGGAGTGTCCCTCCCTCTGCTATATTTTGGAAGAGTTTGAGAAGGATAGGTATTATCTCTTCTCTAAATGTTTGATAGAATTTGCCTGTGAAGCCATTTGGTCCTGGGCTTTTGTTTGTTGGAAGGTTTTTTATCACAGTTTCAATTTCAGTGCTTGTGATTGGTCTGTTCATATCTTCTAATTTTTCCTGGTTCAGTCTCGGAAGGTTGTGCTTTTCAAGAATTTGTCCATTTCTTCGAGGTTGTCCATTTTATTGGCATACAGTTGCTTGTAGTAATCTCTCATGATCCTTTGTATTTCTGCAGTGTCAGTTGTTACTTCTCCTTTTTCATTTCTAATTCTATTGATTTGAGTCTTCTCCCTTTTTTTTTTGATGATTCTAGCTAAAGGTTTCTCAATTTTGCTTATCTTCTGAAAGAACCAGCTTTTAGTTTTATTGATCTTTGCTATTGTTTCCTTCTTTTTCATTTCTTTCTGATCTAATGTTTATGATTTCTTTCCTTCTGCTAACTTTGGGGGTTTGTTTTGTTCTTCTTTTTGTAATTGCTTTAGGTGTGAGGTTAGGTTGTTTATTTGAGACGTGTCTTGTTTCCTGAGGTAGGATTGTATTGCTATACACTTCCCTCTTAGAACTGCTTTTGCTGCATCACATGGGTTTTGGGTCGTCGTGTTTTCACTGTCATTTGTTTCTAGGTATTTTTTTGATTTCCTCTTTGATTTCTTCAGTGATCTCTTGGTTATTAAGTAGTGTATCGTTTAGGCTCCATGTGTTTTTATTTTTTACAGATTTTTTTCCTGTAACTGATATCTAGTCTCATAGCATTCTGCTCAGAAAAGATACTTGATATGATTTCAGTTTTCTTAAATTACCAAGGCTTGATTTGTGACCCCAGATATGATCTATCCTGGAGAATGTTCCATGAGCACTTGAGAAGAAAGTGTATTCTGTTGTTTTTGGATGGAATGTCCTATAAATATCAATTAAGTCCACCTTGTTTAATGTGTCATTTAAAGCTTGTGTTTCCTTATTTATTTTCATTTTGGATGATCTGTCCATTGGTGAAAGTACTGTGTTAAACTCCCCTACTATGATTCTGTTACTGTTGATTTCCCCTTTTATGGCTGTTAGCATTTGCCTTATGTATTGATATGCTCCTATGTTGGGTGCATAAATATTTACAATTGTTATATCTTATTCTTGGATTGATCCCTTGATAATTATGTAGTGTCCTTCTTTGTCTCTTGTAATAATCTTTGTTTTAAAGTCTATTTTATCTGATATGAGAATTGTTACTCCAGCTTTCTTTGGATTTCCATTTGCATGGAATATCTTTCTCCATCCCCTCACTTTCAGTCTGTATGTGTCCCTAGGTCTGAAGTGGGTCTCTTGTAGACAGCATATATATGGG
Source organism: Leucopleurus acutus (assembly GCF_964270905.1). Classification (NCBI taxonomy): domain Eukaryota; kingdom Metazoa; phylum Chordata; class Mammalia; order Artiodactyla; family Delphinidae; genus Leucopleurus; species Leucopleurus acutus. Next base: position 10,847,226 of record NC_139160.1, on the reverse strand, counting down.
TCTTGTTTTTGTATCCATTCAGCTGGTCTGTGTCTTTTGTTTAGAGCATTTAATCCATTTTCATTTAAGGTAATTATCGATATGTACGTTCCTGTTAGCATTTTCTTAATTGTTTTGGGTTTGTTATTGTAGGTCTTTTCCTTCTCTTGTGTTTCCTGCCTAGAGAAGTTCCTTTAGCATTTGTTGTAAAGCTGGTTTGGTGGTATTGAATTCTCTTAGCTTTTGCTTGTCTGTAAAGGTTTTAATTTTTCGTTGAATCTGAACGAGATCCTTGCTGGGTAGAGTAACCTTGGTTGTAGGTTTTTCCCTTTCATCACTTTAAATATGTCCTGCCAGTCCCTTCTGGCTTGCAGAGTTTCTGCTGAAAGATCGGCTGTTAACCTTATGGGGATTCCATTGTATGTTATTTGTTGCTTTTCCCTTGCTGCTTTTAACATTTTTTCTTTGTATTTAATTCTTGATAGTTTGATTAATATGTGTCTTGGCGTGTTTCTCCTTGGATTTATCCTGTATGAGACTCTGTGTGCTTACTGGACTTGATTAACTATTTCCTTTCCCCTATTAGGGAAGTTTTCAAATATAATCTCTTCAAATATTTTCTCAGATCCTTTCTTTTTCTCTTCTTCTTCTGGGACCCCTATAATGCGAATGTAGGTGCATTTAATGTTGTCTCAGCGGTCTCTGAGACTGTCCTTAATGCTTTTCATTCTTTTTTCTTTATTCTGCTCTGTGGTAGTTATTTCCACTATTTTATCTTCCAGGTCACTTATCCATTCTTCTGCCTCAGTTATTCTGCTATTGATCCCTTCTAGAGAATTTTTAATTTCATTTATTGTGTTGATCATCATTTTTTGTTTGCTCTTTAGTTCTTCTAGGTCCTTGTTAAACATTTCTTGTAGTTTCTCCATTCTATTTCCAAGATTTTGGATTATCTTTACTATCATTACTCTGAATTCTTTTTCAGGTAGACTGCCTATTTCCTCTTCATTTGTTTGGTCTGGTGGGATTTTACCTTGCTCCTTCATCTGCTGTGTATTTCTCTGTCTTCTCATTTTGCTTAGCTTACTGTGCTTGGGGTCTCCTTTTCACAGGCTGCAGGTTCATAGTTCCTGTTGTTTTTGGTGTCTGCCCCCAGTGGGTAAGGTCGTTCAGTGGGTTGCGTAGGCTTCCTGGTGGAGTGGACTGGTGCCTGTTTGCTGGTGGATGAGACTGGATCTTGTCTTTCTGGTGTGTAGGACCATGTCCAGTGGTGTGTTTTGGGGTCTGTGAATTTATTATGATTTTAGACAGCCTCTCTGCTAATGGGTGGGTTTGTGTTCCTGTCTTGCTAGTTGTTTGGCATAGCGTGTCCAGCACTGTAGCTTGCTGGTCACTGAGTGGAGCCGGGTCTTAGCGTTGAGATGGAGATCTCTGGGAGAGCTCTCGCTGATTGATATTATGTGGGGCTGGGAGGTCTCTGGTGGTCCAATGTCCTTAACTCGGCTCTCCCACCTCAGAGGCTCAGGCCTGATGCCCGGCCGGAGCACCAATACCCTGTCAGCCACACTGCTCAGAAGAAAAGGGAGGAAAAAAAGAAAGAAAAATAAAATAAAATAAAGTTATTAAAATAAAAAAAAAATTATTAAAATGAAAAAAAAGTTATAAAAAAAAAGAGAGCACCCAAACCAATAAACACATCCACCAATGATACCAAGCACTAAAAACTATACTAAGATAAACATAAAAATTAGAAACTAGTCTGTCGCAGACAGCAAACCCCAAGTCTACAGTTGCTACCAAAGTCCACGGCCTATATTTTGGGATGATTCGTTGTCTCTTCAGGTATTCCACAGATGCAGGGTACATCAAGTTGATTGTGGAGATTTAATCCACTGCTCCTGAGGCTGCTGGGAGAGATTTCCCTTTCTCTTCTCTGTTCTCACAGCTCCTGGGGTTCAGCTTTGCATTTGCCCTGCCTCTGCATGTAGATCACCCTCTGGCATCTGTTGTTTGCCCAGGCAGGAGGGGGTTAAAGGAGCAGCTGATTAGGGGGCTCTGGCTCACTCAGGCCAGGGGGAGGGAGGGGTACGGAATGTGGGGTGAGCCTGCGGTGGCAGAGGGCAAAGTGTACGTTGCAACAGCCTGAGGCACACTCTGTGTTCTCCCAGGGAAGTTATCCCTGGATCACGGGACTCTGACAGGGGCCCGCTGCACAGGCTTCCAGGAGGGGAGGTGTGGACAGTGACCTGTGCTTGCACACAGGATTCTTGGTGGCGGCAGCAGCAGCCTTAGCGTCTCATGCCCGTCTCTGGTGTCCCCACAGATAGCCACAGCTCGCGCCCGTCTCTGGAGCTCGTTTAGGCGGTGCTCTGTCTGCATCCCCTCTCCTCGCGCACCGTGAAACAATGGTCTCTTGCGTCTTAGGCAGGTCCAGGCTTTTTCCTGGACTCCCTCCCGGCTAGCTGTGGCGCACTAGCCCCCTTCAGGCTGTATTCACACAGCCAACCCCAGTCCTCTCCCTAGGATCTGACCTCCGAAGCCCGAGCCTCAGCTCCCAGCCCCCACCTGCCCCGGTGGGTGAACAGACAAGCCTCTCAGGCTGGTGAGTGCTGGTTGGCACTGATCGTCTGTGCGGGAATCTCTCCGCTTTGCCCTCCGCACCCTTGTGGCTGTGCTCTCCTCTGCGGCTCTGAAGCTCCCCCGCCTCCGCCACCCGCAGTCTCCGCCCGTGAAGGGGCTTCCTAGTGTGTGGAAACCTGTCCTCCTTCACACCTCCCTCCCAGAGGTGCAGGTCCCATCTCTATTCTTTTGTCTCTGTTTTTTCTTTTGTCTTTTTCCCTACCCAAGTATGTGGGGATTTTCTTGTCTTTTGGGAGGTCTGAGGTCTTCTGCCAGCATTCAGTAGGTGTTCTGTAGGAGCTGTTCCATATGTAGATGTATTTCTGATGTATTTGTGGGGAGGAAGGTGATCTCCACGTCTTACTCCGCTGCCATCTTGAAGGTCCTCTGTCAAGAATAAACTTTGATAACTAACTGTTAACCAAGATGTAGCCAATAATCCAAGAAAAATTTTGTCATTTTAACAGAGGGAAAACTAAATTCTAGTTTTACATCAGTATAATATTTGATACTAAAGCTCTTTGTGAAAATCTTACAAATAAAACCATCAAACCATAGCTAGCTCTGACCAGAGTGAATAAATTTCCTTTTTATTGAACCTCTATAACTTCCTATTACCTACATATTCTTTATAGTACAGGTTTTGAAATGGAGAAAAATGAACACTTTCATTAAAGCACCCCAAATATATAGATTCTCCATACCCTCAAAAAATGAGATAAAAAGAATATAAACTCATAATTATGCTTAGTAATTAATGCTTCAGTATCCCATCTTATTTAGAAATGATCTGGTATTTAATGAATATCCATTAATTTACTCAATTTAGTATCAGTCCAAAACTATCATTAAGCTGACATATTATAAGATATAATTAATATTGAAATAAAGTTTTTAGAATAATGATTTAATTTAGTTAAACACAAGTTTGCATTATTCATAATCTTAAACATTTAGTAGAGGTAATGTTAGCTTTTTCCGTAAGTAAACCTATATAAATTTAGGAAGAACATACCAAAGTAAAATCAAAATGTAATCTTGTATGATACTTAATGCTGGTATCACAGAGAAGATTTAACTGTTTTTACTAAACCAACAATATTAAATTAGTCTCATTTGAAAAAATTTATCTAAATTATGTGAACTTTAATTCTTAAAATATTTGAGTTAGTTTCATTAAGAATATCTATTTTTAGCACACTGAAATTATTAGTGAAGTTTCCTTAATTTCTGGGAATTTTAGGAATATTCAACTCATGTAAGTACTATTTATCTCTATAAGCCAATCAGAATAGAGCTCCTTTAATTGAAGAGACTTTATAATCTAATTTATTAATATTACACACTCACTCAAGAAGTAAAGGTTCTTCTAAATTATAGACATACAAAGATTCAGAAAAGATATATAAACATATTTATATGTTTGAAAAAGAGCTTATTATTGAATTATTATTATTTGAATTTTAAAATTTCAGCCATGGGTCAAACATGCAGAAATACAAAATTCACAAGTCCGGATACGCACTTCTCAATGGCCATGACATTCTTAACTGATTTGAGCTCAAAATAGACAAATAACCAAACGAATGTCTTGAACACGTCTCTTCTTACAATTCAGATTAGCAAAGTGAAGCCCTTGAAATTACGAAAGCACTGTAGCTAAGAATTGTTTTTATACTTTTAAAATGTTGTAAAAAAAAATTGATGATTATGTGACACAGAGTTTCTGTGGCCCACAAATTTTAAAATATTACTATCTGGCCTTTAACAGAAAATGTTTACACACCCCTGCAATTCAGTCAGAGGCCTCCAAACAGTCTCAGGAGAATTTGGATTCTTCTCTTAAGAAGGCACAAGAAGGATATTCAATTTTTGAATTCTAAAGCAATACCTGAAGCCCATATCAGAAACAGTAGTTTCTAAAATCAAGGCTTTTCCTTCTCAAGAGCTTAGTTTGTTTGAGAGTGAAAAAAAAAATGCTTCTTAAAAATTGAGAGATGTTGGTATCATAACAATTTATTAGAAAAAGAAGAGATGAGACTCATTCTACCCTGGCCCAGGGAGATCAATAAAATGTTGGCTTGTGCTTGGGTGGGGTGTGTGGCCTGTCCTTAGAGGAGGTCAGTGGGCCTAAAAGGAGGAGGACCTAGTGACCTTTACTCTCAGGAAGATGGGCTAGCACCTGCAGGCCACCTGCATTTGGAATAATCACTTGACAGTGTCTGAGCTGAGGGGTCAGGTGAGCTGTCTCTCACTTGGGTGTGAGGGTCTCCTTCCACAGATGGCTATAATTGCCTGTGGATCACTTAGCAGAAGGTACACCCCAAGACTTTGTGGAGCCCCATTCAAACTGCCTTAAGTGGACACCTGCCCTCCTTTAATGGCCCAAAACGTAGAGGTTAGAAATGGGGGTGGGGGGACTGGGTTTAATCCCAGAAAAATGATGATAGTGCAGAAGACAAAATGCGTGTGTATATTCAGTAGGTCTGCACAATAGTAAAACTTAATCCCATTATATCTCTGGTAAAAGGAGAATAATAACCTCATAGGGTTGTTACAGAGATTAAATGAAATAATAAATGTAAAACGCTTAGCACAGAGCCTGGCACATAATCAGTGCTCAAAAAATGATAGCCAGTAATATTATCTAAAAATGACATTTTAAATTAAATTAGGGCCATAGAAAGCAACATGTCTGGGAAATGGCACTTTACATACAGAGAAGCCTTCGTTGAGTTTCATTCAACTCAGGCACTCAGCCAACATATAGTACGTGCAAAGCACTGGGTTCTGTGGAGGAGACCATGGTGATATAGACAGTCTCTGTGCTGTATGAAGTAGGGTCAAAATATATTTTTTAAAAAGTTTATATAAGACAGTATGAATAAGTGCAATGATATAATTACTTAAGTGAATTAATATTAAGAACTCAAGTTAATCTCCCCAGCACTTTCTTTTCTATCTAGCTAGATTCCATTTTCCTTCTAATGTGTTTTTCTTAAAATTCAAAAATATGTTTACTAATGAGAATATTAACCTATTTTGTATCTTTATTGGTCATATTGAGTGATCCTATATGGTCTTTACTACATCAGCCTTGTAAGTAAGGATTGTCACGGGACTGGACTCTCCTCAAAAGTGTATAGATTGTACTGCATAGAGGACCTGTTGGAGTTAAATATCTACTTTTTCCCAACTTTTTCACAGTTAATTGTTTCTGAGCCTGAATTATGAGAAGTCCTGCTTTGGGTTCTGGGAGAGTATGATTGCAGAGCTGTTGCTAATAGGAATTTACAGTGTGACTTGTTCTATCGTCACTATGCTCAACTCCAGAAACAAAAATTATACTTCAGTGGAAAATGAAGTATTATCCATCTTCCCAGTTTTCTTCCTCTAGCCCTACAACAAATTCTAGATCATCATCTTTGAGCTATTTTGCAGGGTTTGCAAACTGTAGGTAATTGACAGGTATGCAAACTCTGTCTTGTCCAGTAGACTTCCCTGCCCCTTGAGAAAAACCAGTTTTGCCCCCATTTACAATTTGATTCCTTTACTCCCTTAAGTTTGTGCTTTTTGATTTTTCCTTTGAACTGGTTTTAACATTTGCCTATGTTAAAGAAAAAAAAATATTCTGACACGTTAACATGGTAAGGAAGAGTCTATTCAGGACTATTATGATAGGTGTCAAGACTATTGCAATAGGGGAGAGATACTGAGCTCAACTCCAAATACAGCAAAGACAGCTGGGGATTTATAGCCAACTAGCCGAGTGAGCGGATGAGCAGATGAAAAGTTAATAAGCAGGGACATCAAGGGTAGAGGGATTCTTGCTAAACTGACTTAACAGGATTCTTCTTGAAGACAGGCCAGGGTTATCAGATATCAAGGATGGAGATTCTCTCTAAATGGACATAACAAGATTCTTGCTAAAATTGGTCTGTGCCATCCTATCAAGGACTAGGGCCAGAGGTTGAGATCTAGTTGAGAAAAGGGCTCAGATGTCATGGAGAGAGACTCTCACATAATGAGTAAAATAAAAATTTTAAACACGTATGCATTTTCATTTATTTATGAGAGACATCGTTCTACTTTTTCTGAAACTTATCTTTTAACACAGACAAAGCATTTCTTGTAGTATTTACCAAGCACATCTAGGACATATATTAACTGAATTATGTTTAAAGAAGCTCTGAATTCTCAACAGTATGGGAAAAGAAGTATGCCAGTTTTTATTAGAAAACAGTAAAATATTAAAGGAATCTATCTTATAAACAATAGAGCAACAAATACACCACATTACTTTTCCTATAGAGAGCCACCAAATTTAACAAAATTAGTTTTAATTAAAAGAAGAAAATAAAAGGGGAAGACACTACATGTAACTTGTATATAAAAGACATTCACATAAGATGAACATTTCAGGAAATAAAAGGTCTTAAATGCTGATTATGCCAGTTCCATTTAGTAAGAAAATAGTTACCATGGGAACAGTGAGTGTATATGGTATTTCACTTTCACATTAAGACAGCTTCTAAAAGGAAAGCATTTAGTGAACACTTGTTCTTGACATCGTTTGTAAGTGGCAGTGGCTCATAAAGAATGTGGCATTTCAATTTAGATTCATTGTATCAGTACGTCTGTATGATTTTCTCATTTCATGATAAAATAATTTGAATAAACCTGACCTATTTTGGGGATTTTTATAACCTATATACATTACATATTTTTCCTTCCAAACTAGGGCCATAACATCCTTTTGATTATAGGTTTTTCTTTAGAATATCAGGTTCTTGGGTGGATTTCTACTCCTAGCTTGTGACATTCACATATGGCTAATCAATTTTAAAATGTTTGATGAAGAGGTTGGTCCGAATTTAGAGGAAACCTAGAATATGGGGACCCAGACTAGGAAACTGGGTGTCCTGAAGGTTTCCAAACTCTAGGTTCTTAAGCTCATGGCTCAGTTACTAATTTCATATCTCCACCCCTGCCTGGGGCTGGCCAGGCCACCAGTTTTAAGACCTGGCTTGGCTGAAGCTGGCCTCAGCCCTTGTGTCCTGCTGCAGCCTCCCCAGCCTCCTCTTTCCATCTATCAACAGCACTCAGGTGCATTGGCTTCTCCAGATCTCTTTTATGTTACGTCCAAAAACAGTTACTCATCTTAGCCAAGGAATGTATTGATTCTGGGTAAGTAAGTAACCATTAATTTCGTGATTTTAGCTCTAATGTACCTTTGGGGATAAGGATGGATTGTTTAAAGTGTAGCTTCTCTGACGTTCTGCAAATCTTTAGAAGGCCGTTTTAAATATTTACAAGTATACACCAAGTTGAGAAATCAGTACCATATTAGAAACCAGAAGGATTTTAGCTCTAGCTCTGCTACCAATTAGCTAAGTGACTTGGGTAAATCACGCCTATTACTCCCAGAAAATAAGGTAGCCGGAATACTCCTTTAGCATATTTCTTTCATGAACTTTAAGAAGGTTCTAGACATCATAATGGAAAAAAGACATTAACAACACAAGCCAAAGACTTCACCATCCAAATTTTTTCTAGTTTGTGATTACTCATTCCATAAAAGCAATTAACATTGTCTTGGGCTTATGAATAATGTTTGAACTGTTAAAGAATGAAGAGGGACAAAAACAACTTACTTCCTAAATATGTCTTGAATCTGTCACTTCTAAATCCCTGCTGTCACTGCCCTACTTCAGCCATCACTATTTTTTTTTTCCCCCTGAACTGCTGACTAGCCCCTTATGGGGTCTCTTTGCCCCTACTGCTATGTCCCCTTACACATATTCCACGTGACCATCCAAGTGCCAGAACCTAGCTATCCATCTGCCTTCTGCTCCTTAAGCACATATTTCTAAATACATTTAATATGCTACTCAACAGCTCTCCAAACCCAAATCCTGTTCCTGTGCTCCTCTTTTTTTTTTTTTTTTTTTTTTGGCGGTACGCGGGCCTCTCACTGCAGTGGCCTCTCCCGTTGCGGAGCACAGGCTCCGGACGCGCAGGCTCAGCGGCCCTGGCTCACGGGCCCAGCTGCTCCGCGGCATGTGGGATCTTCCCGGACCGGGGCACGAACCTGTGTCCCCTGTATTGGCAGGCGGACTCCCAACCACTGCGCCACCAGGGAAGCCCCTGTGCTCCTCTCTAAGTGCAGACACCAGTACCTATAGAGTTGCCAAGCATGAAAATTCTGTTATCAACCCTTTCAAGTCAGGCCCCAACAAGGGTCCTCCTGCCTGGTGTCACTCGAGCCAACAGAGTGAGACCGAGTTCGCTTCAGAAGGAAAGGAAAGTTTTATTCTTCTATCAAAGAACGGAGAGGTGTGAGCTTAAACGCTGTCCCGGATAGGCTGTGGGCGGGGCTGCTCTCCAGGGATCCCGTCAGCGGGCAGGGGGCGGGGTTCTCGCTGGGCGGGCCCCTCGCTGGGCGGGCCCGGGTGTGCCTCTTAAGCTCCAGATCGCAGAGCCCGGCGTCCGCCGCCATCTTGGGTTGAGGGTCGTTCTAGGCTCTTCTGCGCACAGCTTAAGTTGGGGTGCTGGCGCAGTCGTTTCACGCCTGGGAGCTCGGGTCTGAAGAGGCCATCTGGGAACGCGGCCCCTGCATGCAGCACCCTACGAGCCAGTGAAACTAGACTGAGCACAAAGGACAAGAAGAAAAAAAAAAGGTTAGACTTTATTTTATTACCCAGATTCTATTTTTATTTCCTGGGAATTGTTAATGGGCTTTACCGGTGACAATTGGGAATTGACTCCTTTCTCATCCCAGCACTTTCTCTAAATCATCAGTCCAGTTAATTCCCTCCATCCTTAGTATCTTTTAAATGTGTCCCCCCTCTCTCATGCACTGCTGCTGCCTCCACTAAAGCCACCACAGTGCCGCCCAGGTATTACCGAAACAGCCTCTGAATTGAGGATCTGCTCCTTTAGTCTTGGACCCTCTTTCCATCTGTGAAAGTGCAGACGGGTGGTCTCCACCCTAGAAGAAAAGTTTATCCCAAGCTATAGACAGTCAATTTCCTTACTCTGCCTTTTCTCTATAAAAATCTCTGCCCAGCCCCTGTTGGCGGAGCATTCCTAACCACTTCTGGTTTGGTGCTGCCGGATTGGAAGTGATTTTTGCTCAGATAAACTCTTAAACTTTTGGCATACCTGAGTTCAACTTTTAACAGTGGCGAACCCAGCGCCCCAGGCTCTGGCCACTCTGCCTCCGGAGCCTCATTCTCTTGTACCTCCTGGCCTTACACTTGGTGTTTCACACCCATAACCCCCCAGTAGTTCTTCCAAATAGAGATGATAAAATCATGTATTTTAGGTCTTCGCTCTACCAGGGCTTGCTTCCTATACCTCCTTCAGTCCTCAGCTCACCTGTAACATTTTTCAGGCTCTTCTCTGACCGCCCACCCGCCCACCTACTCCCACAGGTGCTCCTGTTCACGCCCCCACCATGCTCTGTTCACATCTCCAGCATTGCGCTCAGCATCCTGGGTGATATAATTACCTGCATATTTGTCTCTTTCCCTGACTGGGTTCTGTGCTCCGTCAGAAGGCGAGGACTGTCTTCTGGCGTAGGAATTACCCCTGGTGGGGGACTGGTTGCTGGTAGGATTGTGGAACCGCCAGGAATTCCATGTAGAAGGAGCTGAGAGTTGAGACAGGGGGTCGGGGGATGAGAAGAGGCTGAAGTGTGAGCAGCGGCCAGACTCTGAAAGCCTTCCAAGCTGTGGCCCACTTCTGACTTATTTTTCCTCTTGTTAATAGGCGTTGTTTGGCTGTGCTTTTCCAGACAAAATGAAGCAGATAATAAATGCAATGTTTTTTGTCTTTCTATCAGAGAAGCAAAAAAAATGATTTGTCTCGGGAAAAAAAATCAGCTAACAAAGGGAGTGGTTGTAAACAATAGAATTAATTGCCTCTCCTAGGACTGTTATTTGGTGTCTATTTAAGGCTACTAGATTTTATTTTAATTACTCCGTTGTGTACCGTATTTGCATATATTTGCATATGTCTCTGTGATGGCTTTAAGGGATCTAATTAAGATGACTTCAGCTGACTAAAAGCCTTGCTTTCAGAGCCTAAAAAATAAAATAGCTCACAGAGAACAAAAGGAAGTGTCTTAGGGCAGAGATATGGCAGACAGTTAAGGGTTGTCCTTCCGGGTGTTGTGAACCCAAGTCCATGTGCCCGATTCGCAGTGAGGCCAAACAAACCAAAAGTCAGAGTTTGGAGCGGAGAAAGGTTTATTGCAAGGGCCACACATGGAGAAGCGGGTGGCGCATGCTCAAAAGACGTGAGCTCCCCTTTTTAAAGATGAGGGAGTCGAGTCACAGGGTGTGTGATCAGCTCGTGAACAGTTCTCTGATTGATTGATGGTGAGGTAACAGGGCAGTGTCCCAAGTGTTAACATTATCTGGGCTTCCCTGGTGGCGCAGTGGTTGAGAGTCCGCCTGCAGATGCAGGCGACATGGGTTCCTGACCCCAGTCCGGGAAGATCCCACATGCCGCGGAGCGGCTGGGCCCGTGAGCCATGGCCGCTGAGCCTGCGCGTCCGGAGCCTGTGCTCCGCATCGGGAGAGGCCCCAGCAGTGAGAGGCCCGCGTACTGCAAAAAAAAAAAAAAAAAAAAAATGAGTTAACATTGTCAATCCTCAGGCTCCACTAGATCTGGGGGCTACATGCTCATGGTCAACAAATAGATGACCTAATTATTTCTGGTACTCCTTTTTGTAAGGTGTGGTAGGCTGGATAATGGGCTCCCAAAGATCTTCATGTCCTAATCCCCAGGACATAAAATACATTACCTTAAAAGACAAATTAAGGGTTTTGAGATGGAAGATTGCTCTGAGTTATCTGAGTGAGCCCAGTATAACCATAAGGGTTACATAAAAGAGAAGAGAACGTGGTGTGATGATGGAGCCAGAGGTTGGAGTGGTTTGCTTTGCTGACGGACCAAGGGGCCATAAGCCAAGGGATATGGGTGGGCACTAGAAGCTGAAAAAGGTAAGGAAGTGTATTCTCCCCCCAGAACCTCCAGCAGGAACCATTCCTGCCAACATCCTGATTTTAGTCTATTCAAGCTTGTTTTGGACTTCTGACCTCAGAACTGAAAGGGGATATATTTGTGTTGTTTTAAGCCAAGTCTGTGATGATTTTTTATAGGAGCAATAGGAAATTGACATGTAAGTTAAAAAAAAAAAAACAAATCTTTGTGATTTTCAGGAGCCCTCTGGAAAACCCCAAATATAGTTTAGGTATAAAAGACACCTTGAATTTTTTTCCCCCAATTTTAGAATCTGCTCTTGAAAGAAAAAAATCGAAAGTTTGGGGAAATTTGGTCGTTTACTAAGAGAGTATCGTAGATGCTCGAGTACATGAATAGTTTTAGCTGAACTACTTTTTAATCATAGTGACAGTGGAATATATTAAATATCATGACTTTGGCTCTTTCAGTGAGAATTTCTTTTAATAATAAAGAACATTACTAAATCAGCCAAAGTACAGAAAATTATTTTAGTGAGATATGGAATCTCTGATATCAAGAGAAGATTACATAGATGATAAATAATAACCTTTCCTGCTCCTTGTTAAGAGCAGACCAAATACTCCAAGATCAATTTTAATGGAAAGAAGACCAGATTCTAATTTTGTATTAACATAATATTGGGCCATAAAGGATTAAAATAATTATTTCTTTATTTAAAACATGAATTACTTCATCAAAACGAAGCCAACTTTGCCAAATTTTGAACATGTATCCTTGCTTATTTTTAGGTTTCTTATTTGTGTTTATTACAAACCAAGGCGGCAAAATCATTTTCTGCATTTCTTCTTCAATTTTATATATCCATTCAAGTTTGAACCTTCACTATCTGCATTCCCATTTTGGAATAATATGCTTAGTTTTAGGACAAATTCCTCTCCTTTTTTCTTAATAAACACTCCATTACCTTTTATACACAGTGATATTTCTCTGCCACCCTTTTCCTACCAGACTCTTAATCACCCATATTAGTTTCAACTTTTAGCTGAAGGAGCTAACTTCTGCTTACAGACAGAACGAGGTGGGGGAATGAGGAGCCGATCTTTCAAATTTAAGCATTTTAGAAAGTCAGAAGAGTAAACCTAATATGCCTTCCAATAGTCATGTGGATCATTTTATCACATTGTTAAAATGGCAAAAACAAACACCTTCATTAACACGGTGGTTCTAATTTTTTTCTCCAGGAGATGTTTGTTAATGTTTGGTGACATTTTTGATTGTTATGACTTGGAGGGGAGGGGTAGTGCTAATGGCATCTAGTGGATAGAGGCCAGGGATGTGGATATTCTACAATGCACAGGATAGTCCTTCACAGCAAAGAATTATCTTGTCCAAAATGCCAACAGTACCTCTGTTGAGAACCCCTGCTTAACATAACCTCAAGGTATAGCCACATTGCAACCTATTATATGAGATATAGATATGAAAATATACATATATATGTCTCAAACTTGAGACGAGATAGATATATATATATTTATAATCTTTGCCTCTTATGTTGCAATGTGGCTTTATCTTGAGTTTATATTAAGCAGGGTTTTTCATATTTTATATATATATATAAAAACTATGCTTTCAGACCAATGTTACAGTATTTATCTTATTAGAAATTATCTTTGTATAACTGAATCACTTTGCTGTACAGCAGAAATTAATACAACATTGTAAATCTACAATAATTCAATAAAATTTAAAAAAATTATCCAGATATCCAAAGATTTTTTATTAACTCAATATTATCTTAAGATCTTGAAAATTATGTATAAGCTGATGTACTATAGAACACAATCACTATTCAATAATAATTATGTTTTTCATAACCCCAAATTTTTATGAAATGTGTTGGCTTGTCTGATCAGTAAACCCATATATGAGTTTTGAGGAATTCAGATGAAATTGTTTACTCATGAGAAAAAAGATCTACTGTGAAATGTTTTCTTGCATTATACTCTACATAGATTAATTCAGGGAGAAGACATATAGCTGCTTTTAAACCAAAGTGATCAAACAAGTCTAATATGTCCAAAGATTTACTTTGATTACATAAAGTTGGGTTATTTTATAAAAATGCTTCTGAGCTAGCAGTTTTTATGCTAGCTAGTGGTTGGTTTGTGGATTTGGGGTATGGGTGATAGCATATTTAAAGTATCAGAAGTTTAGTTTACTTTTCAGGAATTCTGGTAATATTAGATTTATGTAAGGGCTTATCATTATTTACAACACAATGAAAACAGAGCTCCTTTATGAGGCTTTATATCTATTTTATTAATACTTGCCCAGTGTAGTTATGTATTTCAGTCTCTGGCAACAAGAGGGAAAGGTATTTTCAATGACAAACAGCTGGACAAACAGCTTGACTATTCAGTTCTATAACATCAGCCATAGGTCAGAAGTAAACTCAAAATCACAAAAAGCAAGTGGCCCAGATTGTAAAGAGTTATTCCGCTTTACAGTGGGCACTTTAAAAAACTGACTTGAGCTTGCAGACAACCCGAAAAAGAAACAAAAATACAAACAAACCAGATTTTCTGCTTTTCACCTGATATCCATCGTCCATTTGAGGCTCTTTGTGGTATGGCCCCCCAAACTGCCAAAATATTATCTTTAAAATGTTAAAATATGACTCATACAAATATGGAATAAACATAAACACATGTTAAAGATTTACTTAACTCATTGATGAGGGAACCAGCGAAGTGGTAAAGCTGGTTCAAAATTCATTTGAGGTACAGTGCATTTAAAGACAGTGAAAAAGAAAAGATTGCCAGGTAGATACAAAGTTGTTTTATGTCCAAAAGTGCAATTAAAGTATAACCTTTGGGGTTACTTTTTCTTCTTCACAGAAATCATTTAATCTCTATCAGACAAAAATCTGACAGTTACACTGTAACTTCACAGCATCTGAACCCTAATCAACAGTAAATGATATGACAAAGATACAGTCCCATGGAGAATTAAATAATCCCTGCACGGGTCTATCAGACAGTGATTCAATATGACATTGAATCAGGACGAGCAGCCCTCCTTTTTCCTTAATTTTTTGTTAATTTTCTGAGTACAATATTCTCCTGTAATTGGCCCCAGGGAACTTACAAGGAAATGTAGATTTCCACATTCAGGAAGAGAAGTTCTCTTTCACTCATTCAACAAAAATATTTGACATTTATTATGTACCAGGCACTGCACTAGGCCTGGAAGTATAGCAATGAACAAAACATAAAAATCTCTGATTACCCTTACATTCTGGTAGGAGGAGGTAGATTATAAGCAAGAGGTGTTTACATATTAGATGGAGACAAGGGCTGTTGAGATGTGTGATAGTGTGTTCAATGATGGAAAGTGCTAAGAAGAATCAAGCAGGAAGGGGGGATGGGGAGTGTTAGCATTTTTAGGAAAGGTGACCAAGGAAACACTCATGGAAAAAAAAGTGATGCCTGAGTAAAGATCTGAAGGAGGTGAGGAGGAAGGGTGCCAAGGTGGGGCACAGGGAGAGGATGGAGTCCATATTGTGCTTCTTAGGAGAGAAGGGTGTGAAGAGGGAAACTTCTAACAGTCAGGTATGGGCTTAGATGCCATTTAGGAACTTCGGTATTATATTGCCATGATAACCATTGTGTGGTTACATACCATGCCGTAACCATGCATAATAACTATTGTATGGTTCTAAAGAGGTTTGCTAAGGTTTGGGCTTTACTGAGGCTGATGAATTTGGGGCTCCTAGTACCATGATTTTTCAATCATAAATTATATTTGGTTAATTTTAAATGATAAAAACATTTAAGTGATAAAATAATCATTATATTCTTTTAAGGATTTTTACAATGATATAATGTCATAGATCCTATTCTACCTCCTGCCTTAAGCTCTTTTGGGAGAGAAAAAAGGGTGATTTTTAAAAAGTACTACATTATGCCTTAGTCTTTTCTTCTCCTTTACAAGCCTATCTGGAAAGTGCACCTGTCATTGATTTTGGTCTCAAAAATCCTGCTTTTTTCCCATAGTTTAATTTCATTTCTACACAAGAAAAGTACCACTTTAATATTGTATATATGTCATGCAGAGAAGAGTAGAAATATTAATTGCCAGTGCTTCAGTCCAATTTGTGTGTCTCTAAGAAATGTCAGTGATAGGCAGCATGTACTTCTGATGATGGTGAGTCAGCAGAACAGATGTGGCTTAAATAGAAACAACCTAAGCACATGATAGAAGGTACTTGGGTGTAATTGGCAAAGTTGGTAGGATGGTGCACCAATTAGCTTAATATGAAGAAGGTACTCAGAAGAGTATATTATCGTGGAAATACTAATGGAACAAAGTAGTCTTAAAACAGGCCCTTTACATCTTTCAGGATGATTTTTTCAGCAGTACCAGGTCACAGGCTCTGCAGTATTATGGTAGTAATAGATCTGAATCAGCAATCCAAGGGGAATTTCAACTTCAATTAAAATTCCTGCTTGGCTGTAACCTCTACTGTTTTCAAATCAAATTGACTCAAGTTATTTGTGTACTTACACAATTAGAAACTCCTGCGGGCACCTAGCGTCTCATCGGTGTACAGCCAAAGTTTGCAGAGTTGAATAACAGCACTGCCACTGAATCTAATGTCACTCATGGACACTGATCGTGACAGTAACTGCTACTGAGTTGCCATGTGCACAGTGGCAGACACTGTAAAAGGTGCTACATAGGTGTGTGCTTACCTAATCCTCTCAGAAACTTAGGACAAAACCTTAAAGATAAATCTGTGACTCAGAAAATTAAGTAGTTTGTCCAAAGCTATGTGGATTTGGTAAGTCCTAAGCTTGGGGTTTGAATTCTCTACTATGCTAGTTATTCTGCCCTCAGATAATCTTGGCAGTTTTTCATAAGAACCAAAACTAGCAAAAGGAAAAACATGTTTAAAGTTCTTCGCATATTATAATCTTAGGTTAAAGCACCAAATAAGGTCACACATGGAAAGAACCTTTAGTGTAGATTGAAAAATGAGGACTTTTTACTTTTATAGCTGTGTCCCACTTAGAATCACTTTTCATCTAATAGAAAAAAAAAGAAAGCAATTTCATGAAGTGCTAATTTTAATCAACTTGCATCTGTGTAAGGACCTCCAGCCCTCTCTTGCATATTCCATTATATAATTTTCCCCTTTCTAGGCCTGACAATACTGAAAAGATTTATACCTGGACTTGTAGTTCCATATACCACATACGATGTTCTTTCCAATTCCAAATACCTTCTCTTTTCCTGAATATTAGTTTACAGAAGGGCCTTAACAAGTACTATAATACATATCAAATTGAATTAAAAATCAGAGTAAATCTTAGGCCCTTTCTGCTTGTGAGAGAAATTTGCTTATTCTGTTGATTTTCTCCTCATATGGTTACAAATTTCAGTAATTTCTGAATTGAGGGGAGGATACTAAACATCTTATTTCTTAGCTTTTTCTCTCTGTAATTCAGATATGCTATAGAGGCTACTGGAATGTTTTTCACCACTCAGCACAAATGTTATAACTTGATGCAGTTGTTTTTGCTAAAGTATAATGGCCTTTACTGCCCTAAAACCACTTCACTAAGGCTCAGAAGGGAAGCTTTTTTTTTCCCCCTCAGAAACAACTTTAAAATGCACCCTTTGGTTTCAGTGGTTAGGGGCCAGTTTGGTTCCCAGAAGATATAAATGAAAACAGCTTTTTCAGAGGCACGAATCTCCCTTCTAAGGGGTCCTGGCATTGCTACCTAGTTAGACTCAGACTTGCTACCCCTTATGTTATGAGAGGTACCAGCTCGATGGTGGTACCTCTTTCTACGTGGGGCCTATCCCTAGAAGATGCATCAGTCAGGGCTCCTTGTGATACTGACAGCACACCCAAATAGGATAATTGAGAGAGGTTTAATGAGGGACCAGGTTTAATGAGGGACCAGGGTATAAGCAGGGTTAGGAAACTAATGAAAG
This sequence comes from Leucopleurus acutus, assembly GCF_964270905.1. Taxonomy (NCBI): domain Eukaryota; kingdom Metazoa; phylum Chordata; class Mammalia; order Artiodactyla; family Delphinidae; genus Leucopleurus; species Leucopleurus acutus. The sequence continues at coordinate 10,829,628 of NC_139160.1, read as the reverse complement.
ATGGTGAAGGCAAGCAATAGGAGGGGCATTTACTGCTTCAAGGCCTGTGGGGCAAAGGGAAGGGAGTGACTGTTAGAACCTGGAGAGAGATAGAGCTGTAGGAAAAGTCCCTGGGGAGCTGTGGCTTTAGTAGAGGAACCCACGATAGAGCAGCCCCTGCCAACTATGGCCTGGCAGGCAGGGAGCTGGGGAAGTAAGTACCTGGTCCCTGTTCTCCTGCCACGCTCTGATCCCTTGCTGGTGCTTCCCATTGGCTGAGCCTGACTAGAAGCCAGATTGAAGCCTGGAGTGAAACCACTAGGTTAGTGGATTCAAAGTGGATTTGTGACCTCAAGGATAGCTGTTCATTCATTCATCCATTCATTCAAGGAAAAGTGTGTTTTCTTTTCTTTTGTTTTTCAGCTCAGCTTTTGGCAAACTGCTATAATGAGCACTAGAATTACAAAGATGAAAAGACACGACCTTACTTTCTTGAAGCTTACTATTTTATAAAGGAAGGCAGATAATCAGGCAATTAACAAAGTTATAGCATAGTGATATAGTAGAAGTTTAAGCAAAGTGCAGTTGAATCACAGTTAAGGCAAAGACGTGTCAGTGGTCAATTCTCTGAAAAGATCTGTTGACTAAGCAAAGTTAAGTTTATTAAACTCCCAGCGTGCAGAGTTTTTGACATGGTAGTTTCAGGTTAGTAAGCACACAGTGGAGTGAGAGTATTGAATGAGTCTTGATGAGCAAACTCTGTCTTGTTATGTAAACTACTTTAGTTGGCTTGCAGTGGTATCTTACAGGAACAAATATTTCCTGGAACAAACAGCTAAGTTATTTTTGCTTATCTCAAAGGCAAACAAAAACACAGGGAAAGGAAACACAGGCAAGGGAAAATATGCTTGGTCCCAGGATTATTTGACAGAGACAGGAAATTAATTCAATTTCAGTCTTAGAGTGGAGAAGGAAAATAACATTTATTAAACATCAACCGGGTAATATGGTTTAATCCTCACTCTAGCCCTGAGGAATTAGGTAGTATTATTCCTGCTTTATAGTTCACAAAACAAGTAATAGTGCCAGGAATTTACTTTCCTTTGGGGATGGAGAGTTGGGGAAGGATTCTAAAAGGAGAGAATATTCTAGATGACCTCAAAGATGCATAGGATTTCAACAATTGGGGAAGATAAGATGGATGGGAATGGGGGGAATGAATTCAGGGACAGGGAACAGAATGTAGACTCTAAGGTGTGAAAGTGCCTGGCATGTTTTAGGGAATGGGCTGCAGGTTTGTGGGAGATTGATGTGAGCCATGAGGAACCCATAGTAATTAGAATTAGGGCTCATGAGGGGAAACACTTTTCTTCCTCCCCTTATGTTCAGTTTGTAAAATAGGGACTTTCACCAGCACATCCACCTTCTCAAGTTTAAGTAGCTTAAACTTGAACTGTCACTCTCCTTACAGCAAGGCGTGACTAAGCTGCTTAGTGAGATGGGGTGAAGTTCCCCATGCTCTGTGAGCTGGTGTCTTGAATCTCATTCTCTCACTGAAAATGGTGGCCTGCCTTCTCTCCTTTTATTGCAGCCTTAACTGTTTATTATTCTATCCCCAGCTTGGAACAGTGCTTGTATCATGTTAAATATACACCTTCTATGATAAACATTAATTAAGTGAAAGATCGAGTAAATAAATGGAATAAAACATAACCATTTGGGGGAGTATATTTGAAACAAGAATGGTTGTATATAATTTTCCTCATTCCAAACATACCTGTTCTCTTATTCCTTTTAGACTCCAGAAGACTTGATGAGATTTCTGGGTTTTGTTGTTGTTGTTGTTTTTGTGTGTTTCTTTTTTTTTAAAGCATGTGTTTTTGATACGATTTCATTGTTAACCTGAATGGATGTCACTGTTGGCTGGCTCCACCTGTGGATTTCAGGCAACTAAAAATAAGCTAGGCATCAGAAATAATTGCATTTGAAAATTATCCTGATTCTTCCCCTGAGTCATGGAATAAAGGTCTCCTGCCAGGTGTGGTCCTTCACCCAGGCTCCTCAAGGTGCCTTTTTTTTAAAAAAAAAAAAATTATTTAATTTTTATACAGCAGGTACTTACTAGTTATCTGTTTTATACATATTAGTGTATATGTGTCAATCCCAGTCTGTTGAATCATCCCCCCGCCAACTTCCCCCCTTGGTGTCCATACATTTGTTCTCTACATCTGTGTCTCTGTTTCTGCCTTGCAAACTGGTTCATCTATACCATTTTTCTAGATTCCACATATATGCATTAATATACGATATTTGTTTTTCTCTTTCTGACTTACTTCACTCTGTATGACAGTCTCTAGGTCCATCCACATCTCTACAAATGACCAGTTTTGTTCTTCTTATGGCTGAGTAATATTCCATTGTATATATGTACCACATCTTCTTTATCCATTCATCTGTCGATGGGCCTTTAGGTTACTTCCATGACCTGGCTATTGTAAATAGTGCTGCAATGAACATTGGGGTGCATGTGTCTTTTTGAATTATGTTTTTCTCTAGGTATATGCCCAGTGGTGGGATTGCTGGGTCATATGGTAATTCTATTTGTAGTTTTTTAAGGAACCTCCATACTGTTCTCCATAGTGGTTGTATCAATTTACATTCCCACCAGCAGTGCAAGAGGATTCCCTTTTCTCCACACCCTCTCCAGCATTTGTTGTTTGTAGATTTTTTGGTAATGGCCATTCTGACTGGTGTGAGGTGATACCTCATTGTAGTTTTGATTTGAATTTCTCTAATAATTAGTGATGTTGAGCATCTTTTCATGTGCCTCTTGGCCATCTGTTGGTTTGTCTTTATTTTCAAGGACTAGTCATTTGAATATAGACCTTTTTAGAATGTTTAAGACACCAACATGATTCTTCACTAAAGCTCCAAATAAATGATGTCCCGCCTGTGTTTACAAAGGCAGTAAAAATGAACTGCAGGTGATTACCTGGTCCATTTAACCACATCAGGATGAACTGTTTTAAAATTAGTTTTATATCAGTCCTTGGGAAGATGGATTTAATTTTTCCTCTCCCAAATGTTGATTCTTATTATCTTTATAATCCCAATTCCAGTTCTTCATCACTCAAAGGTAAATATATCTTTTTCTTTTTTTAACCTACATTTTAAAAAGCCATTTTAAATGAAGTACATTTTACAACAATGTAAGTAATTTGAACAATATTTGGTTATTTTGTTTACCAAAGCCATTGGAAACAGTTAATTGTGAATACACTAGGAGATGAGCCATTCCTGATTCAAACAGGTAATCACAGATATTTCGGAGGGACATTTGCCAAGCTGTGATACAAGGATAGTACCCATCACCAACCATCATTAGGCATTTACTGTTTTACTTAAATAAGACAGTAAACTTACATTTTCTGGACATAAATAAATATTTAGACAGAACCAGCGTATCTTCATTTGACCTTAAAATGTGTTAGTCACAACTACCATTTATTGTGGGCTTTATAGGTATTTTCAGGCTAGTTACTCTTATTATTCCCATTTTATAGAGGAGAAACCAAGGTGCGTATCTTTCATTTTTTTCTCTATCTTGCTTCTGAAGAGTCAGATTCACAGTTTGGACTTAATGGGGATAAGTCCAAACTGTGAAGAACTGTGATAACTCCTACTGTGAAGAAACGTTTTCTAAAGAATTAAATTAATTTTAAAGAATTAAATTCATAAATTAAAATCTGTGAAATTTGTGAAATCAGTTAAACTGGAACCTCAAGAGTTGAATAGGGCTTAGTGAGTTAATAGCGTCTTGTGACATATTAACTTGAAAGAAAAGTACTCTAAATGTATAACCTTATGTACAGCATAATTAGAAATTATAGTCTTTTATCCTGTTTTGGGAGGTTTAGCAAATCCTAAATGAAAAACCTTCCACCGCACAGTGGAACACTGTACACTGTAGATATAAATATGGGTAGAAATGTATTTGCTTACTGTATTGAGTTTCACATATTTTTAAGGCTTTATTTAATTTCAGTATAGTTGATTTACAATATTATATTAGTTTCAGGTGTACAACGTAGTGATTCAACATTTTTAAAGATTATACTCCACTTATAGCTATTATAAGGTATAGTCCCTGTGCTGTGCAGTTTATCCTTGTAGCTTATTTATATTTACACAGTAGTTTATACCTCTTAATTCCCTACCGCTAGCTTGTTCTCTGTATGAGTCTGTTTCTGTTTGGTTATATTCATTCGTTTTAGTTTTTTAGATTCCTCATGTAAGTGATAACATAGAGTATTTGTCTTTCTCTGTTTTACTTATTTCACTAAGCACAGTACCCTCCAGGTATTTTTGATGGAAAAGCATTTTTTAAAAATATCTGACATTAAATTAAGAACATTATTTTTAATCATTTAACTCCATTTTTATTTTTTTGAAAATGTAGTGCATGTAAAATTATAAAAATGTAAAAATACACAAAAACAAAAAACAAGTCTGCTTTGTGCTACATCTCACAATTCCCAGTTCCCCATCCTCGAATCAACCACTCTAATCAATGTGCTGTGTATCCTTCCACAAAATTTTATGTACATACCAGTGTCTGGCCACATCTTTTTTTTTTTAACACAAAATATTAACATGTTATACAGACTGCCCCTCACCTTGATCCTTTTGCTTAACCATATATCTGATAGATTGTTCCATATTGGCTTATAAATTGCTTACCTCTTTTTAAACAGCTACAAAATATTCTCTTATATGAATGAACCATAATTTCTGTAACGTGTCTTCAATTTAACCATCACCCCAGATAAATAAACAAAAAGACTTACATTTTTTTCTCTCTCTTCCTCATTTTTTCATGTGTTGAGGTTTGGCTTGTCCTGACATTTGCATCACTCCTCTGCTCTACTGTGCCTCAGCAAATAAATCTATATGACACGTGTTTACTTTTCCACATTCCCACAATCTCAAATTCTGTTTGCTAACTTGCTTTGACAATGAATAGAGGATTGGGGATCTTTGTCATAATCTGTTGAAAACCACGTTGAGATTATTGGTCCAGGAGTCTTGAACCACTGTGTGATTGAGTCATTTTCATTCCGTCAGTCCTGCCCAGGAAGAATTCAGTATTTTCCCATGACAGTCTCTGTCTGGATAAATGATCTAATCCACACAATTTTTAATAAAATTGCTTATTGGTTGTACTGATGAGCTTTGTCAGAGTCAACATATAAATATCAGTAAGTAAATGTTCAGGTTACGAAAATGCACTGTAACTTATTCTTCACTTCAGCAAAAACACATTAAATATCTGCACTGTTACTGGTAATAGGCTAGGTGTGGAGATAGAAAGAAAAATAGAGCATGGTTTTTGCCCTCAAAGGGCTTACATTAAGGTTTTGGAAGTGGACAAAAAGAAGTAATGTCTGTTTTTTCAAAGGTGGAGCCTTGATTTTGTCTTATGGGGTTTTTACATGTATTGAAAGCTTGCATACATCAAAAACCTCTGTCACACCAAGGCAATGGGGGTCTAGTTGGATTATTTCAACCACCTCAATGATTGCAATCCTCTAGTTCAGACCTGTGGTATGGGGAATTATCTTGACTGTTCCAAGTACACTATGAAGCATGCTATCTTAGAAGTCACAGAGCGGAAAAGCTCACAGACCACGCAGTTTATTAAATCAACTTAAAACATACAACAATAATCAAGGGTAAAGAGTCGGGGTGAATAAACATTCCTGGATTAGGGTACGAGCAGATAGAAGGACCACAGTACCTAAGACCTGGGGTTCGCAAGGCTCACGTATCCTCTCTTTTCCTCTCTTGTCTCTCTTTGCCACTGTTGTTCTCCCTGCTAATGGTGCGGTTATGAGGACCAGAGTTTAAGGCAGAGTTCACAGGTAGGAGTCCTGGGCCAATGATATATACTTGTTCTATTGGAGATACTCAGGGCCAAGGACATTTGGACATCACTGTGAATTGTCAGTTAGCCTGCTAAATAGCCATGGGTCTTATGTGTAGAGTACAAATGGGTGTAGAGTACCTGGGTCCTCTTGGGTACAGATGGGGCCAGATGAGACCATATTGGATGTCACCAATAGGTGATTGAATTTGAGGGTGACATAGTATTCATCCTAGAGATGGCATGATATGGTCTTTTCATTCCTTTCTACCTCCAAAAAAAGTCTTGTTTATTCTGTCATGCTTTTTATTCTATTAATCAGTTGTTAGCATGTCTTACAGGTTGCTAACTTACCATCTATATTAACATATCACATGACTTCTACCTCTCTCTCACAAGTTACGTGCTTACTCATTATGTACACATATCTTATATACACATATCTTATATGTACACATATCTTATATCTAACATGTCTTATGAGTTTTGCCTATATCTTATGTTATAAGAACTATGTTTAACACTTCTTATGAATTCAGTCCATCCTATTTTTTTCTTGTCTTCTATAGCAGAATTGAATATTCTCAAATAATAGAGGAAATGCACATTGTAAGAGTTTGTTCTTGAATTTCAATTCCATGTTGTACATGGGTGTTGAGACTCAATTTCAATAGTTCCAAATTGAACTCATCATCTTTCTCTATAAACACTTCCTTGGTTATTCTATAATGATTGTTGGCATGAATTTCCACCTCAGTCTTAAAATTCTCTTTACCAGAATCACCAGAGAATTTTGCTTTTGCCTCAAAAATACCTCTTCAGTCTTTTATCTTCTCTCCATTTCCACTGTTGCAAAAGACTCTTCCACTTGCTGCCAGCTTTGTTTTTCTACAGTACAAGCTGAGTTCTGACTTCCTGTCCAGCATCTTCCCATCTCAATTCCTCCCCAGTATTACTTGCAATTTTTCCTAAATACCATGCATATCCATTCATATGAGTATTAGCATATTAAACATTTAAAAATTTTGAAATAATTATAAATTCACAGGAAGTTGTGTAAATGACATGGAGAGGTCTTGTGTATACTTCATCCATTTCCCCCCAGGTGCATGTTCTTTTTATGTTTCGAATATCACTCCCTCCCTTAATTACTTGACATAATTTTAATCATCCTTTAATATTCAGCTTCAAAGTCGTAAAGTTTTCCAGACTTTTCCCCACCATTGCTGAATCAATCACTTCTTTCTTAGTGCTGATTTTTTCCCACATGGCATCATAACTATCTTCTCTGACAATCCATAACCTCTTTGAGGACAAGGACTGTGTTTTATTCATCTTGGAATTCCTAGGACCTAGCTCAAAGCATGGCACATATTAAGTGTCCAATAAAAAGAAAATGAATTTAATAGAAATTATATTTCTTTTTAAGAAAACAGGATGTAGAAATCCAATTGTACAAAATAGAGGCATTGTGACTTCCCTGGTGGTGCAGTGGTTAAGACTCTGTACCCTCAATGCAGGGGGCACTGGTTAGATCACTGGTCGGGGAACTAGATCCCACATGCATGCCACAACCAAGAGTTCACATGCCACAAGTAAGGAGCTGGTGAGCTGCAACTAAGGAGCCTGCCTGCTGCAACCAAGACCCAGTGTAACCAAATAAATAAATAAATAAGTAAAAAATAGATGCATTTAGTGGGTGATGTTTTAACAAGGGGTGTTATTCGCAGATTTCTTTCAATATGATATTTCCTGGAGAATTTAAAATATAATTCAATTTTCAAAATATTACTATTATGTTCGTGAGCACATCTACTGAGTAATAGGAGGTAAATATTGAAACAAATATGCAAATAAAAAATTCCAATCTAAGATTTGGGACCAGTTTTATTCTCTGTCCTTCTTGTTCCAAATATGCAGTAATAACATCACTCCTGGGATTGGGGATTCTGACTTCATGCTCTGTTGACTCCTGTCTCATTCTCTGGGAGAAAAGTAGCATGTGATCTGAATGAATGTAGACCTCTCCAGGCTCTGTGTATGAATGAGGAGGCCACAAGAATATGCTGGCGACCTCAGCCCCTCCTCAAAGTCTCCTACGCTTTGTCTCACTTTTGCCCTTGATCGAGACTTCTAATCTTCTCCCTTTTCTAGCTACCCCAGCAATTCAGCTGAGGGAGGCAGCCGACTATAGTGGCTGCACCTGGCACCCACTGTGAAGACTTCGGTATGCTGGGGTGGCTGGTGTCTATCCTTATGCTATAGCTTGCACTGCTGCACAGAGTTTGTGACAAAAACAGTGATGCCCACCCATCACACTCACCAAAAGTGTTTTTATGAACAGCTTTAAAAAAGGCATTATGTTGACATTGCAGTTCTTAAGACTGTGATGGCAGGAAAATGAGGAAGAAATTGAAGACAAGACCATGATACGGATAGAGGAAATAGGTAAATGTGGTACTTTTCATATGTTTGCTCACTTCCTCAGCTACCACTGATATAGGACCCAGCACCACACCAGCCGCCCCTGGCTGGCTTCACCACGTCTTAGCGCATAGTCATACCTCTGTATTTTGGAGGAGCCATATTCTGTCCCTTAGACTCTCAAGTTTATAACATGCAGAGTCTCACTAAGTTTCCTTATCAAAATGGCATTTCCATCCCTTTCTGAAGAAGGTTAGACCTAGTCCCAGAGGCTGATTGGGATATAGGCCATCTTGTCCTCTCTATTATTTTTGGGTATCTTTTCTAACTTTATTTTTCCCCAGGGCTCCTGCACAAGCCCTTCTCACCTCCGAACGTGCAAATATGAAAAGCCCCCATGCAATTGTACGTTAAACATAGCAGGGAGATTCTGCTGCAGGTTGGTTAAGTCAGAGGCAGGAGGCAAGGTTGTTATTCCCATGATCGTGATCCCTATTAATGAACATGCATGTTCTGAACACTTAACATAGCTTCTTTTTGCCTTTGTTCTCTCACTAAATTTAAAAAATAAAGTATGGAGTTTTTGGGGGGAGGGGGGACATGTGAAGTATTTTAATTTACCTGTGAATTAAAAACAGAGCAATCAGATGTCATGTTCTCCTGTTGACCTCAGTAGCAAGTGGTGTTGTTCGGAAATGATCACACAGGTATTTCTACTTGTGGGCACTGAAATTACTTTTCTCTCTTTTCATTCCCTGACATCTTAGAAGGGAAAACAAGGACTTTTCATCTGTTTAGGGGCAAAGAACTGATGAAGTGAGTGACACAGCACTTTTATTCTTGGCACGGCTTGACATCAAAAGAGCAGTGGGAGATAGCTTTCAAGTGGGCCTTAGAAGAAAATCCAAAGGACTGCGTTTCTGCAGGGTCAAGCATCTCTATCCTGAGTAAATCATTCAAAACAACAGGGCTGGGGGCAGTGGGTACTGTCAGTCGCACATGTTAGCTGTCACATTCTGTTCTGTTATGCAGAAGACCTTACAAGAACAGTGATTCATCGAATAAAATAGTTCATTAAGATAAAATTAGATGGTCAGGAAATTAAGTCAGCCTTTTAGAACTGTTACAGTAAAAAAGTACTTTGTAATATGGTGTTTTAAAATTCACATCCTAAATAATATTATCTTGATTATCTGTGGAGGGCATATCAGTGAAGAATCTTAGGAAGTGATGTGTTTTCCTATAGAAGCCTTTTTTCCATCTATGCCAAGCTAGTATCCTAGACTGAATGTGAAAGTGCAACACTAGAAAAATGAAGAATGTAAGGTGCTAAATTTTTGTTCTTTAACAAAAGGTTATTTTGGTCAAATTTCATCTCAAGTTTATTTATTGTATCTCACCTTGGCATCATTCTCTTGTTGATTCTATTTTTTAGTCATCTATTTCCCTCCCAACTTGTAACTATAACACCATATCTTGCTATGTATACATATATAGTCTTCTTTTTGGAATCAATGAGATTAAAATGAAAAAAAACAAGGAGAACAATAGAATTTGGACATTTTATTTATGTATTTCATATTAAATTATTTACTGTAAAATCCATATTTTGGGTTTACGCAAAATGATGCTTTAATCTCATTGAAATATCCAGTACACAGTTTACATTTACTGATTGCCAGTGTTAAGTTGGTAGGTTTCTCAGAAACCCAAAGCTGATAATTGTCTCTGAGGAAGAAAGTACTCTGAGATACTCAAGACCCATAGAGATACAATGCAAACATCATACATAGTTTAACATCTTCTAGTAGTTACATTAAAAAAGCTAAAGAAGAATATATTAATTTTAATAGTATATTTAATTTAATACAGTGTATCTAAAATATTATTTCAATATGTAAATAAAATGTTAAAAATGTAGATATTTTCCATTATTTTTTATTGTACCAAGTCTTCAATATTCAGTGTGTATTTTATACCATCTGAATCTGAGCTAGCCACATTTCAAGTGCTCAGTAACACTTGAAACCACATGTGGTTAGTGGCTACCATATTAGACAGCACAGCTCTAGGACATAATAAGAGTAATAAAATTAGTACATGTTCTAAATATATGCATAACTATAATTTTAAAACATTTTATATTTTCCACAAGGTTGGGTTTTCTTAACATAAATTTTTAAAAATTAGATTCTGAAATCTCACAGGTACTAAGACAGGTATGTTATAGATGATGGATATATAAAACGAATTTAATTTAAAAATACATTTAAAAAATACGGCCACAACTTATTTTTCATAAGTGGATTTATGCACATACACCAATTGAGTTGTCTGTCTTGTCTTCTTTTTTTTTGCGTTACGTGGACCTCTCACTGTTGTGGCCTCTCCCGTTGCAGAGCACAGGCTCCTGACGCGCAGGCTCAGTGGCCATGGCTCACGGGCACAGCCGCTCTGCGGCATGTGGGATCTTCCCAGACCGGGGCACAAACCCGTGTCCCCTGCATCGGCAGGCGGACTCTCAACCACTGCGCCACCAGGGAAGCCCTGTCTTTTCTTAATTTTTGTCTATAGCTATTTTTTTTTTTTACAAGGTCTTCATTATTTCTTAATGGCCTAAGATTCTTCTCTTAATTTTTCTTGTTAAAAATATATTGAAAGAATGAATTCAAGAGCCCAGCATTTTTAGAGCCAACATTACAAACTTCTCACTGTTGGTTGGATGCCTGCTTTGACAGGAGTGGTTTTTAATTTGCATTTAGAAATGCAATCATTAGCTTTTCTTTTTGATTATTCAACTGCTATTGAGATAAATGCAGAATATTCTTCACTTCTTCTTTCCATCACTTTTTCTTTCCATCTGAAATTCTCTTTAAGTCAAATTCACCTTTGAGGACTCACACTGGCTAATCTCCTAAAACTTCTGCTAAAATGGACCTGCACCATTTTTGATTTAATGTAAGCAGTCTTGCTTTCTTTAAGTATTTTATATACATTTGCTTTAACAAAAGTGAAAGAAAGACACTGCTTCTAAGTGACTTTGAGGTCAGGGAGTGAACTTGAATGTCACTGGTTGTGAGACCAGAATGTGGGAATCAGTCACGAATTTGGTAGTGAGTGCAGCTAACAACTAGGAGATTGTGCCTTATTCCACTGGTTTTCTCTACTCACCTTTGTGATGCACGAATTCTTGCGAAGAGATAACATCTTTCTGTGAAAAATGGCCCTGGGGTTAAGTGGCACTCAAATACAGTTACTAGGGAGAGAAATGAGGACAAATTATCAATAGAAAGTTTTAAATAGTTCTTTAATACAGAAAATACTGTATTTGGATAAACTGAAAGTAGGATGTTGAATATTAATACATAGATGTGACAAGCTGCCATATGGAAATAAGAAAAAGTGATATCTGAAATCAGTTCACTTAGCGTTCTAGTGGGTGCAAAGGCTGCCATCTTTCAAGATAGGGGCCGGCAAACTTTTTCTGTAAAGGTCCAGATAGTAAGTACTTTACGTTTCGTGGACCATATGGTGTCTCTCAGAATGACTCAACTGCTACTGTAGCTCAGAGTGCAGCCATAGGCAATATGCAAATGAACATGGTTGTGTTCCAATAAAACTTTATTTACAAACAGGTGCTTGGCTGGATTTGACCCATGTAACCCCAGTGTAAGAGTCTGTTGGGTAGCTGCACTGCTACCTTCACCTTCTTAGATAGTTCTTGGAAATATCCACATAATGGAAATGACTTTCTCCTGAATCACATTTGCCACAATGAAACACATTTCTTGTGCGCATTCTTATATCCCAAAGTAACTACTTTATTAGGTTATGGGTTTCGTTGCTCTAAGAGAGACCTGAAATTACAGTGGCTCAAGCAAGGTAGAGGATTATTTCTGTCATACCTAACTTGCCCTAAGAAGTGTATAGTTGATATAGTGATTTGAGGTGTCACCTCATCTTCATCCCCTTCATGGCTCACCATCACCCAGTCTGCCTCAGAACCGGCAGGAAGGGGATAAGGGCACAACCCGGAAGTTGGTCACATCACCTCTGCTCTATCTCGTTGGTCAGCACTTAGCCAAATAGCCCCATCTATCTGCAAGAGAGGCTGAGAAATAGACCACTTATTCTTGCAGCCATGTGCCCAGATAAATTTCCAGAGCTCTTACTACTACTGAAAAGATGAATAGCAGTGGGGAACATGTAGCTGCAGCCAGCTTTTTGCTTTACCCTTGTATTTGTAGGACAGTTAAGGGTGTGAAAGGAGTTACTTACTTTTTAAAGTTATAGTTTACTGTAATTCATGTGATGGATTATATGCTGTTGTGTTATTTGAGAATAGAGACTGTCCTAAAGTCTTCAGGCATTTCTTCACACACTTGGTTAAAATATCATTTTACAATTTATGTAGCAACTATCTTGCATGTGCTAGTACTCTTCCTGAGTCCACGATGGACATTACTAATAAATCACAGCATTCTTACCCACTGAACTCAGACTTGGCCTTAGACCTTCTATATCCTGCTATAGACAGCCTCTACCAATCAGGTAGAGATGGCATTCCATCAGCAATTTATTTGTTCTTCTTGCTTAAAGTTTTACCATTCTTCTTTTCGTATCTTTGACACCAATCTTATCTATAAACGATGACGTGGCAGTATATAAATGGAATGTTGTTTTATGTCTTTTAAGTCAAATCTCCTCCGTCCCTTAAATTTTGTCAAATTTTTATCTTGTTTTTATTTCCAGACCATGTTTTTTTTTTTTTTAAAGAAGATGTTGGGGGTAGGAGTTTATTAATTAATTAATTTATTTTTGCTGTGTTGGGTCTTCGTTTCTGTGCAAGGGCTTTCTCTAGTTGCGGCGAGTGGGGGTCACTCTTCATCGCGGTGCGCGTGCCTCTCACTGTCGTGGCCTCTCTTGTTGCGGAGCACAAGCTCCAGACGCACAGGCTCAGTAGTTGTGGCTCACGGGCCTAGTTGCTCCGCGGCATGTGGGATCCTCCCAGACCAGGGCTCGAACCCGTGTCCCCTGCATTAGCAGGCAGATTCTCAACCACTGCGCCACCAGGGAAGCCCAAGACCATGTTTTATATTTCATTTTTCTATAACTAATTTTAGTCACAAAACCAAAACTGGAATAATTTTATCCAACCTCTTAAGTTTATAAATAGAGAAACTGAAACTCAAAAAGATGAAAGGAGTTACCCATGGGAACACAGCTAGATAGTGAAACTAGACTTCTGAATCCCTGATTCCTACTCTAGTACTCTCTTTTTGCTGAGATCAAATCAATGCCCCCCTATGCCTTAAATACAAGAGAATTTAAAAATCAGGAATAATTATGATTAATTGGGTAAGACTGATTAATATCAGAACTTTAATTTCTCAAGTTTGTATTTCTTGCATCTGTAGGCACCAACATCTTTTATGTAAAAGTAATGGTATCCTGAGCAATCCTTGCTCTAATGCTTGACTGCTTCTAGAACTTTTTAAATTTTGCAAAATGGATTTGACATTGTGAAAAATAGGATTTGAAGACTGCTTTCTAGGACATCCTCATTCATGTTAGCCTATAAAGAATGATTCAGTTGTTCTTGTAATACCTGGGCATTTCCTGTGTCAGTGAGATGTCTTTATGTGAGATTGAAAGTATTGATTTTTGTAGAATATTTTCCAGAGTAATTTATAATAGTGATTTAAAATTTGTCTTAGTATATTTTGACCCATGGGTCTGTCAGGTTATATTGCTTCTTGTTTTATTCATATCTTTTTGTCCATCCAGAATTGCTTGTACTCTCTCAGGCAAGGCTGTCCACTTCACTTTGCCTTAGGTGCAAACAGTTTCTCAGCAGGTGTGCTGCTTATAACTGCTGTACCTGAAAACCCTCATTAATAGGCAAGTGGAGTTAGATTATCTTATTCTTTCAAGAACAGAAAAAAAAAAAACCCCTCAGCAAAAATAAGTTCACAATAGAGAGCAAGCAAATCTAACTATAGTGTCTGCATCTAAGAAAGTATACTTTAAAAAGCAAATTTTAAAAGATTAAATCTTCCCATTAAAACTTGGAGTCCTCTAAGTACCAAAAATTATGGCCCTTTCCCATTACAGAGAAAATTAGTCTAATACAGTAGACCGAAGGAAATTTTGATAGACTCATGGATCAAAATATACCAAAAAGAATTTTGAAGAAGCACTTAAAGGCAGCAAAACTTCATGACTATAACCAAAAGACAGGACATAATTTCAGTATGATGGAGCTAACCCTTGAGCTGAGCTCATTTCCCAAACCCTGGGAGCACAATATACTCAGACACAGAGAGGACAAAATTCTCCTGCATACTGAAACCAAGCTCACATGAATTAGGGAATGTCTGTTCATCATTTGGACACCTTCCCTGGATGCATGGTATCCACTTTTATTTTGCTGCTTCCAAGCTGGCCCAACAAAAAACACTTCTGATAAGCAACGACTTACAAGCCCAGGTGGCTCTTTTAGTGGGTTCATTTATTTAGCAAATTTTTTTTTTTTTTTTTTGTGGTATGTGGGCCTCTCACTGCTGTGGCCTCTCCCGTTGCGGAGCACAGGCTCCGGACGCACAGGCTCAGCAGCCATAGCTCACGGGCCCAGCCGCTCCGTGGCATGTGGGATCTTCCCGGACCGGGGCACGAACCCGCGTCCCCTGCATCGGCAGGTGGACTCTCAACCACTGTGCCACCAGGGAAGCCCTAGCAAATATTTAATGAACATTTGCTATGAGTTAGGTAACATGGAACCTACAGTTGGAAAAGTCAAAGTCATGGCCCTCAGAAACCCACCATCTAATGTGCAAGATAAACAAATGAACAAATAATTTCCGGACTGCATGGCCAATTGCTGTGGAAGCAGTGAGCTCTGCCTGAGTGTTGACAGAGGAGATAGTTGGAGTTGGCTGTGAGGCTTTGGGGGTTCAGGAAGTAGAGAAGGTGGGGAAAGAATACGAGGCAAAAGTGTCATGGGGGTGCACTATAGCCTTTTGGTTGTTTGGTGTGCCAGGGGTGTAAGGTGAGGGAGAGGGCGTGGCAGGGAATTTCAATAATTTAGCAAATATTGAGCAACTCTTTCACCTGGACACTGTGAAGGGACTCTTAGGGTGCAGAGATAAATGCGGCTTATTCCTGGACCTTGAAGAATTAACAAAAGAGATGCGTGGTACAAATAAATTATATTTGGGTGGGGGTGTGGTAAGTGTGTCTAGGTGTTTTTTCCTCACAGGTATAATGCTGTTGAAAGGGATACCTGCAAAGGTGAGCAGCAGCATACACTGCCTGCTCGAGAGGACCACATGGTCTAATGGGGGGACAGATGCTGATGGAGAAGTTACAGCATCACAGGTACACCAGCAACTGTGACAAGTGTCATCTAGAAGGTACAGAGTCATAGAGAACCTACAATGCAGGATTATGTTCTGACTAGGGAGTGCAGGGAAAATTGTATTTACCACGAGTCCTCTTACACAATCATGTCTCCGTGCTTGAACTCTTAATTTGCTTTATCCAGCCTGGAGGTCATTTCAAGTAAGTTTTGAAAGAAGGTTACCTGAGTAACAGATTTTCAGAGCCCTTGCATCTCTAAGGATATTTGTCTTCTGCTTTCATAAATGACCAACAACATTGTAGAAAGTCTAAAGTTACAGCTCCCCCTTCTCTTAAAACCCTCTAGAGTTTGGGTCTTTGTCATTTGACAATGTGATTTAGAATTGATATATTAGGCCTTCCTGATGTGTCCTAAAGCAGCCTTATTTTTGTCTGAATCTTACAGTTGTTCTTTTTAGTACTGAAACAATTATAGCAGTTTCTTAAAAAACTAAACATACTCTTAGCATATGATCTGGCAATCACAGTCTTTGATATTTATCCAAATGAACTGAAAACTTGTGTCCACACAAAGCCTGCACACCAATGTTTATAGCAACTTTATTCATAATTGCCAAAACTTGGAAGCAACCCAAATGTCCTTCACTAGGTGAATGGTAAATGAACTGTGATACATCCAGACGATGGAATATTATTCAGTACTAAAAAGAAATGAACTGTCAAGTCATGAAAAGACATGGAGGGACCTTAAAGGTATATTACTAAGTGAAAGAACCTAGTCTGAAAAGGCTACATACTGTAGGATTCCAATTATATGACATTCTGGGAAAGGCAAAACTGTGAAGATAATAAAAGGATCAGTGGTTGCCAGGGGTTAAGGGGAAGGGGGGGAATGAATAGGCAGAGCACAAAGGGTTTTTAGGGCAGTGAAACTGTTCTGTATGATACTGTACGTGCCATTATACATTTGTCCAAACGCATAGAGTATACAACGCCAAGAGTGAACCCAAATTTTAACTATGAACTTAGGATAATAATGATGTGTTAATGTAGATTCATGGATTGTAACAAGTGTACCATGTGGTGCTGGATGGCTGTGCCTATGTAGGGTAGGCGGTATATGGAAAATCTCTATGTCTTTTGCTCAATTTTGCTGTGAACCTAAACCTGCTCTAAAAATAAAGTCTATTTAAAAAATAAACAAAATTCTCTTAAGTAAAAACGTCCTACTAGGAAATCTATACTTTGCCTGGAGTACTGTATCTTCATAGATATTTTTGGCAGGAAGCTGGAAGCACTGTTTTGAGGAAACCTAGTCAGATGTAATTCTCAACCAGACATTCCCTCAACTGTTACAATCATCTTCATTATGATGTTACCTTTATGCCTCTTGAGGAAGCAATGAATAGCCCTAGGAGAAAAGTTTGAGTGCTGCCGTAACTCGAATTCATTTTCATTCTAACTACAAATCCTTTAAGAAGGGCGTCCCTGAATACATAGTTCTCTCACATAATTTATGAATTATTTTCTATATAAAAATTACCAGTATGATTCAAATTAAGACTAATATTCTCTTAAAGTCCTTGCTGCCAACAGAGGAAATATTTTTAAGTGACATATGTTTCTCCTTTTGCATCTTATCCTGGAATCTTGTATCTCTCCCCCTCTTTAAGTATGAGGCATTTGGCTCTCAGATTTTTTATTTAATTAATTAATTTTTTTGAGGTACGCAGGCCTCTCACTGTTGTGGTCACTCCCATTGTGGAGCACAGGCTCCAGACGTGCAGGCCCAGCGTCCATGGCTCACGGGCCCAGCCACTCCGCAGCATGTGGGATCCTCCCGGACTGGGGCACGAACCTGCGCCCCCTGCATCGGCAGGCGGACTCTCAACCACTGCGCCACCAGGGAGGCCCCTCAGATTATTTTTTAATATCTTTATTAAGATATAATTCACATACCAGAAAATCTACTTATTTAAAATACACAATTCAGTGGTTTTTAGTATATTCACGGAGTTGTGCAACCATCACCATAATACGTCAGAATACTTTACCACTCCCCGCCAAATCTCATACAGGTTAGCAGTCACTACCCGTTGCCCCTTCCCTAGCCCTAGGCAAACAGTAATATACTTTCTGTCTATAGATTTGCTGATTCTAGGCATTTAATATAAAGGAAACCGTAACATATGTTATGTGACTGACTTCTTTCACTTAGTATAATGTTTTTAAGGTTCATCTATGCTGTATAGTATGTATCAGTACATCATTCCTTTTAACTGTCAAATATTCCTTTGTAACAATTTGAGGAATGCCAAACTGTTTTCCAAAGTGACCCTACTATTTTACAGCTCTACCGGCAAAGAATAAGGGTTTCAGTTTCTCCATATCCTCACCAATGCTCAATATTGTCTGTTTTTTAAAAAAATTATTATCACCATCCCAGTGAGTGTGAAGTGGCATCTCGTTGTGGTTTTGATTTGCATTTTCCTAATAATCTTGAACATCTTTTTATATGCTTACTGGCTATTTTTATATTTTCATTGGAAAATGTCTATTCAAATCCTTTGCCTATTTAAATACTGTTATTTATATTTCTATTGTTGAGTTGTAAGAGTTCTTTATATAGTCTGGATATAAGCATCTTAATAGATATACGATTTGCCAATATTTCTTCCCAGTCTGTGGGTTGTATTTTCACTTACTTTTTCCAGTGTCACTTGCAGTACAAAGAGTTTAATATTGATATAGTTTAATTTATCTGTTTTACTCTTTTCTCATCTGTGTTTCTGGTGTTGTATTTTAGAAACCATTGCTTAATTTAAGGACATGAAGATTTACTCCTGTGTTTCTTTTAAGAGTTTTATGGTTTTAGCTCTTATATTTAGAATTTTGATCTATTTTGAGTGATTTTGTATATGAGGTGAGATAGTTCAACTTCATTATTTGTGTGTGGATATCCAGTTGTCCTAGCACCATTGAAAGACTGTCCCTTCCCCTTTGAAATATCTTGGCACCCTTTCTGAAATACTGTTGCCCATGAAAGCATGAGTTCGTTTATGGACTCTCAATTCTGTGCTGTTAATGTAGATATCTAGTCATATGCCATACCATATTGCTTTGATTACTGTAGCTTAGTGGTAAGTTTTGAAACTTGGAAGTATCAATCTTCCATCTTTGTTGCTCTTTTTTAAGATTGTTTGTTCTGAGTCCCTTGGATTTCCATATGAATGTTAAGGTCAGCTTGATAGTCTCTGAGGACAGTTGGAATTTTGTTCAGGATTGCAATGAATCTGATGACCAATTTTGGGATTACTGATATTTTAACAATATTAAGTCTTACAGTCCATGAATATGGGATGTCTTTCCATTTTTTTAAATCTTCTCTAATTTCTTTCAATAATGTTTTATAGTTTTCAGTGAAGAAGTCTTGAATTTCTTAAATTTATTCCTAAGGATTTTATTCTTTTTTGTGGTATTGTAAATGGAATGGTTGAAGTTCATTTTCATACTGTTCACTGTTCTTATATAGAAATAACTGCTTTTTTGTATACTGATCAAGTATCCTGCAACCTTGCTATAATAATTTATTGGTTCTAATAGTACTTTACAGAATTTGTTAGGATTTTCTCTATGCGGTCGTAGAAGTGAAGATTTTCTTGGTATTAGGGAAGTCACTGATGGTTATGAACAGTTGTGTGGGTTGGAGGGGGAGACAGAAGCTCTACCGAAGGGGTCAAAGAGATGATTGAAAGTGAAAACATAGAGACAGTGAATATTAGACGACTACTTTAATAAGTTTTGCTGTGTTGTGGAGCAGATAAATGTGAGCAGTTCTTGGGGAGGGATGCAGGATACAGGAACACTTATAAGATGGGGGATCCCAGAGCATGTTTGTATGTTGATGGAAATGAGGGGGAAAGACACTAATAATTCAGAAGAGAGTTGCGGGAATCCTTGAGAAGCATAGAGAGGGTGGGATCCAGAGCACAAATATGTTAGTCTTTGATGGCAGGAGAAACACTTCTTCCATTGTAACAGGAAGAAAGGCACACCATTTGGGTACAGACACAGGTAGAGGTGATGCTGGGAAGATGGGAGAATTCCTATATGATTGTATCTAGCTTCTCAGTGAAATATGAGATGAGCTCAACAGTTAAAAATTAGAGTGGGTTAGAGGGAATATTGGAGGTCAGAAAACAGATGAGAAAGTGTTAAATGGGCCTCTTGGAGAATGGGGAAAATTTGCTTCTAGGACACATTAGACTTACTGGGCACGTTTTGGTACCTGTTTTGATTTTAAGAAGAGCCCAGTCAGCAACGCTATGCTCATTTTCTGAAGGGCAGGCTCCCAGGAGGTGGATAGTTCAAGTAGAGTTGCTGTTTTCCCACATGAGTGACTAAAGGATCATAAAGTAATAATGGGGTAAATGTGCTTTACCACACATATATAGACACAGACACAGACACAGACACACACTCACACACACCACACTTATTCACATGCATACTACATGCCACGTGCATGCATACACACACTCACATGTATCACACTTATATACACACCCTCACCACACTCAAGCACTAGCCCGCTTAATTTTTACAACAAACCCCCAACAGCATTTTACTGTTTTTGAAATGTGAAGATTAAAGGGTACTTATGGTTTCCTCTATGTGAATCATTCTCCCCACTGTTATTCAAGTGTTTTAAGCATGATCATGAAATAAAGTAGAGCCAATGCTAGGATTCTGTTATGGCCATTTGAGCCATCTCTTCAGTGAACTTTCCCTTTGGAGCTTTGTCCTCTGACACCTAGCCTACTACTGTCCTGACTGTCCCAGGACCTCCTCGTGCAGTGGATCTTCTCCAGACTTTCCTCTACACCCACCCACCATCTCTATTCGCTCATCAGTGTCATTAGAATTCAGGCTCTGTTCCTCATTGGCTGTGTGATTGACTGTATAATATGGGAACAATAATAATTTATTGTGAGGATTAAAAGATAGAATGCATGGAAAGTGCTCGGTTCCATGCACATAATATGTTTCCAAAAAATGCCAAATTGATATTTCTCTCTCCCTTAACCTCAATCTCAATATCTCTTAACCTATTTTATCTCTTCTCATCATATTTCCTCAAGGATTTTCATTCAGCGAAGCACTTTTACTAATTTAATTCTTCATGATAGAAGTTTAAGTTTAATAGGGTTCTTCTGGAAATAATGTCAGAATCTACAGTTGACTCAAATAAGACTTCAGCTGGGCAAAAGAATTTTATTTGGGGCATGCAGATTTTTTTCACTTGACTCAAATCATACAGAAGAACTGACTTTGATAATCATGAATTAAGCTAAACTATAACATTGAGCACAAAAATTATTTTCTTGCCCTGGTTGTTCAAGTACTTCATAAGTAAAATGAATTATTAGGCCTTTTGAAATATCTTTGAAATATCACAGCTTTGTTCTATATTTAAGGATTCTTGACAATGTAGCAGAACAACATTGCAATATCATAAAAATGTATTGTGTTACTGGCATAAACTCAAAGAACATTTCTTTAAAAAGCATCCCCTAGGGAACGTGGTTGAGACCATTGCTCTCACTTCACTTTTGGCTACTGTGACATTGGCTGTCACACCTGCTCTTCAAGTCCCAAGTCTCGAGTCACTCTTGGTCTCTAGGATTTTAGATAAATGCACCTCATTTACTAGTCTTTTTTTCCTGCGATGATTATTATTCACTGTTTTATTTTGAAAACAATACTAATGACTAAGTTTAATCCTGAGTGGTGGTGGAAAGTAACAAAATGAACATATTCCTGCTTTTTAGAAGTTGTAATATTGAGGACATTAGCTTTTTGTGATGTGTGGCATAACTGTTGATAGGCAAAGCTGAGACTTTGTTTTGACCTCTCACATTTCTCTTTTATTCCCTAGTTCTCAGAAATAGAAACAAATTATATGGTATCAGTGACTTGAAAGTGTGTATATTGGCAAGTGCAAGTAATACTACACTTAAAATTGATTAGCAGTGATGTCTCATAATCTGTGTAGAATACAACCATCCCCATTGCTGGCTTTATAGTCGTGTGGTATTATGCATACAAAACTGTGTGCCTATGGTTTTGATGTTATGGGAAATAGCAGACTGTTTTCTTAATTTTCATAAGTTGAATTTCCCCCAAAGACTTATTATGAAAAGGCATGTTGAAACATGTGGTGTCATTACAAGATTGTTTTCGCTTGGCGACAAGCAACAAAAGTAGAAAAACGTTTCTGACAATTTTTGAAATATGATCATTAGAAATCATTCTCTGAAATTTATGAGGTGCTAGAGAAAGCCAAGAGCTTAATAGATCATATCGTGTGTGCAACTTGATCAGGGCTTAAAGGGGGATGTGATTATTTGCCAAGTGAAAGCAACAGTTTTCATGGTCAACTACTTTCTTACTAATTCTGCTTAATGAAAGTCGAGCAGATCTACAGTGATAAACACTGAAATGATTATAGAACATTCTGACCCTGAGAAAATTATGTGTAGTTAACAACTAAAATTTTAGTTTTACTCACCTAAATAATCTACTATTTATTTTATTTTTTTTGAGATGAAATATTTTAAAAATCAGCTAGAAGGTAAATTCTCCCACCCAAACGACTGAGTATCCCATTTTAGTTTCTTGTTTTTCCCCATCTGTTGACTCTTGGCGTCTCCCCTGCTGCTCTGGTTCCCACCTGGCCCCAGTCGTGATTCTTCTGTTGAGCGTCTGTCTCCATGGAGACCGACTGCCCACAGGGAGAAGCCCAGCACAGCATGCAGCCGCTCACCTCACTGGACCCACGGTGAATCAGCCTCGGTTTGATCGCGGCGCAGAGAGGAGAGAAGTTACCTCATCTTTAGAGGAGCATAAATGTGTTTGGGACTCTAAATTCCTCCCTCTGTGTGGGTTCTGCAGATGCAGCTCGATGAAACCCTGAGAGGAGAGCGGGGGCGCCATCTGTTTCCCCTGCTTCAGTGTCAGGAGAGCCATGACAATTGTTTTGGGAAGACCCAAAGGGGAGAAAGAGAGAGGGACAGAAGATAAAAGAGATAAGAAAATTAAGAGTTCTCTAACAAATTTACATCAGCAATTCAACTGTGCCGGGGAAAGGTTAACTAGAAACTCGAGAAAAATATGGTAACTGTGTATATATTCCTCCATAATACACAGTTGTTGCGAATAGAAAAGTACTAAAATCCATAAAAATGTGTCCCTTGATGACTAGAGGAACTGGGCCATTAAAAATGTCAGAAAAATTGCTTATTTTACAGAGGACGCACATAGTTTTCTAGGAGAGCATAAAATCATTGAAGTTCTGTTGTTGGGCAGTGTCTTACACTTTGGACATTCCAGCTGTTTTATTTGTTTCTACCAACAGTAATATTTCTCACACAAGTATGTCTGGAAAGTTCTAAAATTAGATTTTTAGACATGAATAAAAAGCTTTAATTGCCTATGTGATAGATAATAGTATTAAAGTTTAAATTAAAAAAATTAAATAAATGTGGTAGACATTGAGCAAACGCTACTTATAATTTTAGGGTACCAAGATCACTGTGATATTGGAGGCACCATAACTGAAAGCCAAATTCTTTTGTCTTCTAAACAGACTTGTGCAGAAAGACATTATTACCTTCCTGGTGTGCACTGATGTCCCTGGACATCTGGCTAAATCCACGATTTGATTTTTAGTCATTCTGTCACAGTGAAATTCACTCCCAATTTGCAGTTATATCTCTCTGAATTACTGCTTTTAAATTGGGCATTTTCCTGCAATTTAGATCTTTAGCTTCTAGATATACAGAAAGAAGCATCTATAAAACAATAATGAATAACATATATAATTTGATTTATGGTTTATAGAGCCTCTTGGAACATACCTGGCCTCATCTGGGTCTTGAAAGAAGGCTGAGAGATGGGAATAGTCGCAGTAACCGAGGCTCAGAGAGGTCAAGTGATTTGCCCTAGGTCACACAGCTAATAAGTGCCAGATCTCAAACCCAGTTCTTTTCACTCCAGAGTCTGTGCAACCCTGCACGCTAATTAACAGTTTGTTAATGCTAAGCATGGGTGCTTTTTCTTTAAAAAGTCACTCAGGTGTTACACTGTAAATCACTGGGGAATAAAACAGGATTCTGTCATTCTCTGGGAATGATGCCTCCGTGCTTTTGTCTGCTGTGTGCTTTTCAGGATAAAGAGAATTCCAGCAGTGTTCATCCACCATAGGACATAATAATTCCTATGAATTATTATGAATTTTCCAGGAATGAAAGTTTTAAAAATCTCTTTACTTTCTGCACTGTTTCTTTGGTATTTACGCAGTGCCTGCTGAAAGCAAGTAACCTGGAATAAGTGGGCCTTAGAATCCTAGAATCTAACAAAGCTGTTTTTCTCTGTGTGGGTACAAGGAGTATGTGTGTTACTGAGTTAGTCCTGTTTAGGCAGGCTCGTAGCTCCATGAGCTAGGAAGCCATACAGGCTTTTCCAGTGATTCCATAAGCGATCTTGGCTAGTCTTTCCCATCCCTGTGCTTAATAGTGCCAGTAGATAATAAGAAAACCTGTCCAATCAGCTCGTGACTAACTAATAGGGCTCATTTAGTTTTCTAAATGAGCTCATTTAGTTTTCTCACTGCTAGTAATTTAGCAAAAATTAAATATCTTCTGCACCAAGCACTGTACTCAGTAGATACAAGAAAGGATAAAAACATTGTCCCTAGCATTAAAGAGCTTACAGTCTAGTAAATTCGCTACCCATGTGAACTATAAATCGGGTCACTGATGGCTGTTTCTGAAATTTTGAAAAAGAGAAGCTGAAACACTGTGAAGTCATTAAAACCTGGTTGTTTAAAATCACATGAACTGGTGACAAGCCTAGGAAAGGGATCTTATATGTCCACCAGACTGATCTCCACTGCTTGACCACCTTGTGAAATATAATTGCATCATTTCAGGATGAAGAGTAATGCCGACTATTGGCTAATTTTGGTTCATGGTGTTTCATTATCAAGTGCACTTCCTGAGAGTCCTGTATTTCCTGCTTTAAGTGCGGCTGGTGACGTACTTGTAACCAAGGGACTCGGTTCAGCCCAGGTGCTTCCCTCTGAGTAACAAGAAGCATGCCCAGTAAAGAAGCACTTGGCTGTGCTATGTCTAAGGGAAAGAATGCAAAGATGAATTCACTGGCCCTAATATCTTTAATCCAGTGATTCACAAACAAAATGATGCCGTTTAGATTTCAGTAACTGTAATGGTACAACAATTGTTGACTTTTATTAGTGTGTGATTAACCCTGTAGTGTGTCAAGATGACAGTAGCAATTTTTTGTTCATTCAGAGATGCTCACAGACCTCAATATTCTAACCAGTTATATTATATCTTTTCAGTACTCTGATGGTTAATGTCAACATTTGTGATCATGTTGGCAGCTAACAGTGATAAGTGTACTTATTATGTTTCACAGAGTATTTTTTGTTTATTTAATCCTCAACAAGTTTCAAGTTCAGAGGCAAAGCTGAAGTGTGGGGTTGGAGATGACAGTGGAGGAGGCAAGGGGAGAGATGGGTAGTCAGTCCATCAAGCCAGTACCCCCAGATTCAGGACTTTGATCTCGCCTGTATAGCTGTCATGACCAAGATGATTTGAACCAACCTACCATGTTTTCTTACATGAAGCCTGTCCTGAATGATCCAGTCACCACTCTCCATGTCAGGTCCTTTCTATTCCAGGACTTTCAATTTCTGAATTCTCCAGAGCATTGTTGCAGTTTTCGTCACTGTCGTGGAACTCTTATGTCCACGCTGATACCTGCTCCAGGCCACTGCCAGCGCGTGGAATACTGTTGTTACAGGGGCTCATAGCTGCGGGTGCCTCCAGTGCGTGGGGACCTCTCTTTCCGGTGTTCCTCCTCTTCTGGCCTCTGAGCTTTGGAAGCGTGATGGGCCTCCTGAGGTACCCCAGGTACCATGTTCCCTGTTGTACCTCTTCAGTGCAGGAAACAGACCACCTGCCTCATGTTTTACCCGTGGTACAATTCAGTGCCATCCTCAAAGCTCAAGGCCACTAAAGTAGGGCAGAGGCCATGGGTCCTAGCTAGACTGCAAGGAGACATGTCTTTTCTCTCTTTTTTTTAAAGCCTCTCTTTCCTTCTGTCATGGCCACTTCCGCTTTCCTTATTACCCCTATAAAGTGAGTTGCTCTGCTCTCCAAAGCTTGGGGCCTCACACAAATAGGTGATGAATTTCCAAAGTCTCTGTCTGAACCCTGGGCCGCACATACTGTTCAGATGAGACCAGAGAGTTGTTTTTATCAAAAATGTTTCCAGTGTTCACCAGTGAGTAATACACAATTATTAGTCGTAGATAGAGTGAAAGTTATTGGCTTTTAAGGCCTTAATTGAACCTATCTTTGCACTCAGAGCAAATACCAACTGGCTCATATATCAACCTGAAGTTTGTCAAATTCTTAAAAACTTCTGAGATCATTTGATAAAAATGAGCAGAGATGGTAGCTAAACTTGTTTTCTGGGTAATAGATCTTGTTTAGGCTTTTTTCCCCTAGTGCAGCTTGAAAAACCACCTGACAGTAATTAAATTATTCCAACATCTCACTCCCACCTCCCACACACATTTTCCCCTTTTGTTTTGTTTTTTGGTGGTGTGTGCAGTTATCCTCTTTTAAGAAACAAGCACAGCTGCCCACAACTACACGTGTTAACTGTGAATCTGAACTTGTGGCAATGGGAAGAAGGCATTCTTTTCCCTTTTTCTCACAGGTTGTAAACTGGTTATTCACATTTTCTCTGATGACAATTTTAAGCACCGAGCTCTGTCTTCATAAGCACATGCAGCAGATGGTTGGGAATATTGTGTGATAAGGAAAGCTGGTTGATTTCTTTAGTTATTTTCACCTCCTGAACACATTCCAAAGAAAAGCAATGGCATATTTTAGGGCGTGTCTTTACAAGACCTCTTTCCTTAAGTATGAATATAATTTGCTGATCTGTTCACTTTAAGATGGATTCATTTGGGAGATATCTCTGCTGTAAGTGATCCTGTAGCATTTTCATATAAAATTAGACTTCTGTTGAAAGCTCTCCTGGGTGTTGCAGTCCAAGAATTAACCCAGCTGTTCCTTCTCTTCACTTAGGCAGACTATGAGGCAGGAGGAAATGAAGCACAATATTTAGATGACCTCTAATGACCTTTTATGCACATTATCTACGTGGTGAGATAATCTGCATAGATGAGGAAATAAGTTTCTAGGTCACTGACTTGCTCTGTGAACTAACTTTACCATTTACTAGCTTGAGGGCTTCAGCCATGGTTTTAGACTCCATATCTTTCTGTAAAATGGAATAACCATTACTACCTCCTTGGGTTTGTGAGGATCAAAAGACATTAGGAGGTAAAGCTCTTTTTTCCATAAGAGTGCTCAATGAAAAAATAGTGACTGGTGGACAAAGAGAAATGAACCAGAAAAAGTATTTGGCTCATTACTCCTTCTAAATCACTGTTGCCTTTTTTTTTTTAAACAACTGATCCTTTCTCTCTAATATTGATGTTTAATGAATGAATTATTACCACTCTTCCAAATCAGTTAATGTGTTTAAGAGGCCACTATCAAAATGCAGATGGCTTTTGCATTTTAAGCCTAAATGAACACCTTAGGCACACTTAGAACACACTTAGGCAGATAGAGGAAGACCTCAGTGATCCTGGACTAGAAATTCTGAAGGACCCTAAGAGTGAGGCTAGTCTATAATTCTTAGTGCTACACTGTCCAGTACAGTAGCCACTAGCCAAATGTGGCTATTGAAATTTAAATGAATTAAAATTAAATTTAAAATTTAGTCATCAAATAATGTTTTATTAGACTACAATTCTTCAGAATTTTTGGAGGCATTTTTCTTTCTCTATGTCATGCTATCTCATTCATTCATTCATTCAACAAGTATACATTGAGGGCCTGCTATGTGCCAGGGGATACAGCAGAAAGTGAGCAAAATTCCTGTCTTCAGAGAGCTTCTCCTTTAGTAAAGGGAAACAGACAATAAACTGAAAAAACATCGGTAGAGTATATAGTATACAGATGGTAATAAATGTTGAGGGGGAAAAATAGAGCAGGGCAGGGAGCTGGGAATACTTAGGATTTAAATATTGAGCACAGTGGTCCTGGAAGACTTCAATGAGGAGAGATGTGGACAAAGACCTAAAACAAGAACGAGACAGTCACGTAGATACATGAGGGAAATGAACTCTAAGCTGAGGGAAGAGCTGGCTCAAAGCATACTCAGCTTGTTCAGGGAACAGCAAGAGGCTGGCTGGAACAGAGTGAGGTGAGGGCATGATGGCAGGATATCAGTAAAGATCATGCCTAATGTTAGTAGGCCAATAAGAACTTCACCTTTTTCCCCAAATGATTTTGGAAGAAAGTCTTTGGAGGATTTCGATCAGAGAAATAACGTGACTTGATTTACATTTAAAAAAAAATCACTCTAGTTGTGGTTTGGGAATATTATGCAAAGAAACAAGATGAGAGCAGGGAGATCTATTAGAGGTTAATGCAAAAATTCAGAGAGTAATGATAATGGCTTGGAACAGAGTAATAACAATAAAGCAGTATTTCTCAAACATTTTGGTCTTAGAACCTGTTCATACTTCTACAAATTATTAAAGACCTCAAAAAGTTTTTGTTTATGTTAATTATATCTATCAACATTTACTACATGTGAAATTATAACTGAGACCTTTAAAAATGCATTTATTGATTCACCTAAAAATGACAATAATAAATCTATAATATATTAACATATTATTATGAAAAATAAACACATTCTCCAAAAGAAAAATATTAGTGAGAATATTGGCATTGCTTTAGCTAAAGTTTTACAAATCTCCTTAATACCTGGCTTCATAGAAGACAATTGGATTCTCATATTTACAACTGCATTCAGTCTGTTGTGATATGTTATTTTGGTCGAGTATATGAAGGAAATCTATTTTTACAGGGATATGTACTTGGAAAATGGAAGAATTTTCAGATAATAGTGGATATTCTTCTTTGATATTCTACCAATATTTATAAGTTATAGTTCTTCAAGGTTATTTGCAAGGTGTAATATAGTTTCATTAAAAATACATCAATAAACTTTTTGTACTGTGTTTCATTAATACCCATTGGTCTGTCTCATACTGTGAATACATCTTTACTCATGCCTAATTTGATGACATCATGAAGTGGTCATTTGGAAAATACTGAATATTGAGTTACGCAGATTTCCCAAATGGTGATGCATTTTATTGTGTAATATAAAAAAATCACATTCACTCATATTACCACCAATCTAATCAAAAAAGTTTTCAACTATTGAGCAGCTCTCAAGCCCACAGTGACAGATACAAGTTTTCAAAAATTCTAATTTCCTTATAAAATTTTCAATTTTATCATTGGCACCAATTTTCTGTGGTTCCTTTTCCTTGAAAAGTGACAGGCTCATTGTTCATTTTCCAAGAAAATATCTGCAAATAACCAATGTCAATGATGATAGTTTGCCTATCAGTTATTCTTTTAAGTAAAAATGGGTGTTCCATGAAAAAAGTGGTTAGTTGAGCTTACAACACAAACAATTGCACAAGTGTATTTCAACATGTAACAAAGTACTTTATGTATGTTTTCTATTTTATCGAGTATTATAAAAGCATGAACTCAAAGGTTGATATTTTATAACATTAAAATTAAAAATTGGTACTGTTTCATTAAGGACATTCTTAAGTGAAAATGAGCTCCCTCTCCCTTACTCTCTCCCACCATGAGTGTGTGGCAGTGAGAAATACAGATCAGTTGTGCAATTTGGTGCCATTGCTTGGATTTGTGTTAAGACACAGTTTTATTGGCCATTGTTCTTGTACCATCTCTGCAAACATCAATGCAGTGAAGAAGTCAATTAATATTTGAGTATTAGGTAATTTTTCCCCTGAAGTGACAGGCTCACTTTGTTGGACGGTCCCTTTAGTGATCATCTTGTGGACACCGTGTAAGGGTCTTGGGGAATGTAGTGGCAAGTGAGATATTATCTGCTACTTGAATACTTTTTTTTAAAAACATCTTTATTGGAGTATAATTGCTTCACAATGTGTTATTTGAATACATTTTGGAGGATTTGATGGTGTTTTAGATGTGCAGTATGAGAAAAATAGAGGAGGCAAGGATGACTCCAAGATTGATTGCCTGAGTAGCTGGTGTTCTTATTTGCTGAGATGGGGAAGACTGGGAAGGGAGCAGGTGATGGGGTGGTGATGAGGGAATAGGGGTGGAAAGTTTGGGCTGGGTAGAGATTAGGAGTTAGGTATTGAACTTTCTGTCTTGGGAAGACTTGAGCTCCACTTTTATTTTTTTAATATTTAATTTTTGGTTTTGAAAGTTTAGAGTGGAAAGGATTTAAGATGTATTCTGACTTTTAAGTATCTGAAGCATTTTTGATCTTTTGCAAGTTTGTGGAAGTCATCTGACTGTTCTTCATAGCTAAAGTAGCTTTCTTAGTTCTCTCTTTAAGAACTTTACTTTCATTTGGGGAACTCCTTGCTTAGGACTCTGTAGAGAAGTGGTTTATAATGTTAGTATTTGGATCAAAGAGCCCTTTGAGAATTTGGCAACAGATATGGACCCTTAGTGTGCTGCCAGGCAATTCGGATGTTAACTGTCCAGAGTTAGTGTCAGACCCCACAGGTTTAAGGACACCCCCCCGCCCCCACACACAAGGCTGTCCTCACTTCAGATGTCCATTGCAAATTTGGGGGCCCCAGGCAACCTGTACTTTCTAACCAACTGGCCACAAATTCAGGGATTTTCACAACTTACTAGAACAACTCACAGAATTCAGGGAAGTGTTACACTTACAACCACCAGTTTATTATAAAGGATACAAATGAGGACCAGCCAAATGAAAAGACTCATAGGACTAGGTCTGAGAGGGTTTTAAACACAGTTTCCATTGTCCTTTCCCCATGAAGTCAGTATGCATCACTTCCTGGATGTTGGTGTATCAATGTGTTCAACAACCAGGAAACTCACCTAGGTCTCGGTGTACAGAGTTTTTACTGGTGCTTCATGATGTGGGCTTGATTGATTGAACCACTGGTCACCAGGCTGAATTTGCTCTCTAGCCCTCCTCCCATCTTCAGAGGTCAGGCTGGGTCAAAGCCCCAGCCCTCCAATCACATGGCTCGTCTTCCTGGTGAACAGCTCCCATCCTGAGCCATCTCATTAGTATAAACTCAGGGGTGATCTAGGGGCTCATAAAGAACAAAGACACTGCCACCACTCAGGAAATTCTGAGTTTTAGAAGCTCCATGCCTGGAACCCAGGACAAAGACCAGACGAATTCTTTATTGTAAAACAACCCTCTTCACAGAAAACATCCCAAGTTTTGCTTAAAATGTAAAGGGTTAATGGATACCTGGAAAACCCCAGGGTAAAAAATCCCTGGTTATGGAGTCAAAGACAGACTTTTCAAATGCAGAATTGAGGCCAGTACCCAATTCAGCCTTAAACTTACAGGTGCATGAAATGATTTCCAAGCTTGAGGTCCAAAGACAGCATTCAGAGAGTCTTAGAAATGCTTTTACTAATCCACTAAGGATAATGCCAAAAATATTACTAGTTTTTATGCAGTTGTATGTAGGTTTATAAAAAGCGCTAGTTTGTAGGACAAACTGTTGGAGGGAGCAGAGGTTTTTAGGAATTCTGATTGATCTAAATATTAAGGGTTACAGAGTTTCTGCACATGTTGTTTAAGGTTAGGCTGTTAAAGCAGGATTTGTAGTAACACCGAGTTTAACAATCCCATGTGAACAGACCCTTGGGCTCAGTTGATCAGGGTTTCTTCACATGAAGCAATTGGTACATTTTTGCTGATTTATTATAGAAGGAATTTTTGGCAAATGAGGTAAAGACTGTTCTTTCCACTGGCCTATAACTGGTAACTGATCATGTGCATTAGACAAGGGATTGCGTCTGACTTGAGAGGACCTTTTCTTGAGGCGATTTGTACTTGAGGTCATGGGTAGCTATTGTGTTCCCTAAGCTTATGGGTCTCGTGACACATTTTGAAAAAGCTATGGTGTTTAATTTAGCTGCACTAGCCAAATTCCAGGCAAGCTAATTACATTCTTTCTATCTTAAATTCCATTAATTTTCATAAACTCCTATGAGATAGGCATTTTAAATATGTTATTATTTTTTTAATTTTACAACTTTGAAAATAGACACACTACACATGTGAGGAGAAGTAGAGAATGAAGGTTATTATCCTGGTCAGTTAATTGATGTAAAGTTGTTTTAATTTTGCTTTCATTACAAAGATAACAAGTTTCTTCTCTATTTTACTGTCTCTCAAGAAAAGGGTTCATTCTGTCTGGAAATGTAAGATAAATTTTTTAAAAATGTAAGGAGAAAATCTCATAGATACTATACTCTATTGAAGTGAGAATGCTGTGTTCAGTTAAAGAGGACATACTTGTGTAACTGTATTATGAAATAGGTGCTTAGTTGGGTTGGTCAATCTTGTATTAGAAAGTTGTATGAAAGTGAGAATAGCTCTCAATAACTGCTTTGTCGATCAGGATTTTAATGATTCTCCACCTCTTTAATAAATAGGGATAAGTAGAGTAGTCCTTCTGAGGGCATCGCTGGGTCCCCTTAAATTTATCATGTTATGAGAAATGAAGTCCTTTATATTCAGGGCAATATATTTGATTATTCTTCTTTCCTTTCTTTGATTTTCAGAAGTGTGTGTGTGTGTGTGTGTGTGTGTGTGTGTAAAACAAGTCACTTTTAGTGATGGTAACTTCCATCTCTCTTGCCTTACTCTCTTCCTGTCTGCTGTGCCCCTGTCCTTTCAGCCCAGGACTCTACATTCCGTTGATGTGGAACTTGCATTAGGGATCATAACTCTCAGTTGCTGCAGGATCTTTTCTAGTAGCAACTATGTACTGGCTCTGTTTTTTAGAGGATGTTGACACATATCCACACGATGTTTCCATCATGACTAGCTTATTTGATCAGAAGAAAAAGTTTTCATACCAATGTATGCGCAGACTCACATTTATCCGTAAGAAATGCAATGTGCATCCCTTTTGGTTTTTACACTGACAAGCATTAATTTAGACTTTGTTTTGCTTGTTGATCCTAGTGATGTTGCTGACTCTCCTGGCATTCTGTGTAACTGATCATCTCAGTGGAAGAACAGTCATGAGTTAACTCACGTGAGCTCATGAACCTGGTGGTGATGGGGAGCCTCCTGCTCCTGCCAAAAGGGTCAGTGGAGATGGGAATGCTATTTTAGGAGAATTTTTTTTTTTTTTTTCTGTTTTCATGATCCAATTAAGTGTGACTCTAGGAAGAGTAAAGATATGGTAGAGTTACTTTTCAATTATTTAAGATGTGTTTAATAACTTCTAGTCATTTACTTTCTTAAGCAGAAAAGGACTGCTCTGCCTAAGATCATTTAGGAGGCCCTCCTCCCCTCTTGGTGTTACTTATGTTCTAGTACAGCTAAATTCTAAGTTTTTAAAGGCAAATGTGATAACACTTTAAACTCTCATAATGCTTTAAACTTAGCTACTATTAGATACTTAAGGATTACAAATTGATGAAACAGGATTACAAATTGACTTGAAAACAGTGCTTCCAGATCAAATAAAATGAAGGTCTAATATTTAAAGTTTAGTTATCGTTAAGAGACACAAACTTTTTGTCAAGAGGATCTACTCAATGCCTTTAAATCCCATTGTTTGCTCTGATCACCCCTAAATTAAATACTTGCTCTAAAATCTTGGGCATGCTAGGAAATCTGGTGTCCAGATTTTTCCGATGCCCAGAAATTTGAAAAACTATTTTGGGGATTCAGAGTATTAAATGCAATAATGGCATCTGATGCAATTTTACTTTAAAAAATCAAGCATAGAAGTTATTATTTAAATCTTGACCTTTTGAAAGAGTGGAATTTGAGGGCCTCTATGTGTGTATGGCAGGCAGCCTCTAAGATAGACTCCAGTGATTCTCAGCTTCTAATATTCATGAACTTGGGTAATCATTTCCCCTTGAATATGGATTGGACTTTTTGATTCACTTCTAATAAATAGAATATATTGTGAATAAAATACACTTCTGAGATTAGTTTACAGAAAGACTGTGGCTTATGTCTTGGATTCTCTATAGCTCTTTCTTGCATCGCTCACTCTGGAGGAGGCCAGCTGGCTACCATGTCTTGAAGTAGCCCTGTAAACGGGCCCACATGATTGAGTTTGCGAGTGGGTCCTCCCGCTTTTGAGCCTTGAGATGGCAAAATATTTGGTCAACAGCGTGGCTGCAGCCTCATAAGAGAACCTGAGTCTGAACGACACACTTAGGCCATTCCCAGATCCTTGACCCACAGAAACCATGAGATAAGAGATATTTATTGTTTTTAGCTGCTAACTTTTGGATTATGCAGCAACATGTAACTAGTATAGAGCATGCCCAGCATTTGGGGGAAAACAGATAAGCAGAGCTCATTAATTCATCCTTCAGTTGGTTTATCCTCATCTGAGCAGCTGTAGTAGCTTTGACTATTGAGTTGTAGTGAATTCATTAATTCATTCAATGAATATTTATTAAGTAGTGTTCTGAGCCAGGCACTCTTCTAGACCCCAAGGATACAGGAGGGATAAAACAGAGATATTACTGCCTCCGTGTAGTTTATTCTTTTTTTTTTTTTTTTTTTTTTTTTTGGCGGTACACGAGCCTCTCACTGTTGTGGCTCTGGACGCGCAGGCTCAGCGGCCATGGCTCATGGGCCCAGCCGCTCCGCAGCATGTGGGATCTTCCGAGGCTGGGGCACGAACCCGTGTCCCCTGCATCGGCAGGCGGACTCTCAACCACTGCACCACCAGGGAAGCACCCCATGTAGTTTATATTCTAACTGGGGGAGAAAGATGATAGAAAAACACATGCTGTCTGTTGCTATAATAATGCTGCATAACAAATTACCCCAAAGCCTAACAGCTTAAAACTACCACTATTTATCATTATTTCTCATGTGCCTAAGGGTTGGGAGTGTTGAGCTTGGCTGATTTCATCTGGGCTTGCTTCTGTGTCTGGATCTGATCTGGGCCAAGCTTGTACTTATTGTGAAGGCAGAGGAGAGAAGCAAAAGGGAGCAGAAGTGCACAGTGCTTCTTGAAGACTTGAAACCGACTCACTGTCATTTCCTTTTTTGGCCAAAGCAAAAGACAAGAGAAGCCTAGGTTGAAGAGGTAAGGAGATAGATCCCTCCTCTTGATGGGAGGTCTTGCTAAGTCACTTTGTAAAATTTGTAGATACTTAAAGGCCAATAATTTGGGTCATCAGTATAATCAATGTAGTACTCTAAATAGGTAAAATGCATAGCATGTCAGATAATGTCAAATGTTATGTTGAAAAACAAGCCAGAGAATAGGGTAGGCAGTGGAGCTTGGTGACATTTGTGCAAGTCTCTGAAGGAGAAAGGAAGGCAAACTGTCAAGTGTCTGGGGCACCTGTGAAATAGCCAAAACAGTCTTGAAAAAGGAAGAACAAAACTGGACGAGTCACAATTCCTGATTTCAAAATGTACTACAAAGCTACAATAATCAAAACAGTGTGGTACTGGAATAAAGAGAGACATATAGGCCAGTGGAATAGAGGAGAGACCCCAGATATAAGCCCTCACATATATGGTCAAATAATTTTTGACAGGGATGCCAAGACTGTTCGATAAGAAAAGGAGAGTCTTTTCAATAAATGGTGCTGGGAAAACTGGACATCCACATGCAAAGGAATGAAATTGGATAGTTACCTAATACCATATACAAGATGTAAGAATTAGTGCCAAATGGATCAAAGACCTAAATGTAAGACCTAAAAATATAAAACTCTTGGAAGAAAACAGGGCAGAAGCTTCATGACATTGGATTTGGCAATGATTTTTGAGACATAACACCAAAGCCACAAACAACAAAAGACAAATTGGACTTTGTGAAAATTAAAAACAATCACACATCAAAAGGCCTTATCAGCAGAGCAAAAAGCCTTACATAAAGGGAGAAAATATTTGCAAGTTGTATTTCTGATACAGGATTAATATATACAATAGATAAAACTCAACACCCATTAGTATGGCTACTGTTAAAAAACAGAACAAAACAGAAAATAACAAGTATTGTTGAGGCTGTGGAGAAATTGAAACGTTTGCTCACTATGGATGGGAATCGAAAATGGTGCAGCTGTTGTTGAAAACAGTATGGTGGTTCCTCAAAAAATTAAAAATAGAATTACCGTATGACCTAGTAATTCCACTTCTGAGTATATACTCCCCAAAATTGAAAGCAGGATCTTGAAGAGATATTTGCACACCCATGTTCATAAGAAACATTGTTCACAATAGGTAAAATATGGAAGCAACCTAAATGTTCATCCATGGATAAATGGATAAAGAAAATGTGGTATATACAACAAATGTAGCCTTAAAAAGGAACAAAACTCTGACATACATTACTACAACATGGATGAAACTTAGAGACATTATGCTAGGTGAAATAAGCCAGTCACAAAAAGGCAAATACTGTGTGATTCCATTTAGTCAAAATCATAGAGATGGAAAGTAGAATGGTGGTTGCCAGGGAATAGGGAAGGGAGAAATGGGCAGTTATTATTTAATGGGTACAGAGTTCAGTTTTGCAAGATGAAAGTGTTCTGGAGAAGAATGGTGGTGATTGCACAGTGTTATGAAAGAGTTTAATCCACTCAGCTGTACATTTAAAAATGATTAAGGTAGTAAATTTTATATTAATGTGTATTTTACCACAATAAAAATTTGAAAAAAACCCTAGGAATATTCAGATTGTCTATTTCTTCTGGAGTGTGCTTTGGTATTCTTTGTCTTTCAAATACTTTGTCCATTTTATCTAAGTTGTTGAATTTATAATATTTCCTTATTTTCCTTTTAACATTGTGAAATCAATAGTGATATCACCTCTCTTATTCTCGACGATGGTAATTTTTGTCTTCTCACTGTTTTTTTCCTAATTAGTCTGTCTAGAGGTTTATTAATTTCATTGATCTCAAAAACAGATTTTTCTTTGTTTTCTATTTCATTGATTTCCACTCTGATTTTTATTATTTCCATTCTTCTGCTTACTTTGGCTTCAGTTTCTCCTTTATTCCTTTAGTTTCTTAAGGTAGAACTTGAGGTCATTGATTTAAGATCTTTCTACATTTCTAATATACAGTTCTAATACTGTGCATTTTTCTTTTATTGGCAACCCACAGATTTTCATATCATGTGTTTTCCTTTCCATTCAGCTCAGAAAAATACTTTTCAGTTTTCCCTTTTGATTTCTTCTTTGACCATTTGGTTATTTAGAAATGTGTTATTTAGTTCACAAATATTTGGGATATTCTAGAGATATTTCTATTATTGATTTCTAATTTTATTCCATTTTAGAGAACATACTTTGTGTGACTTGGGTAATTTGCATTTACTGAGACTTGTTTTGACAGCCAGAATATGGTCTATCTTGGTAAAATTTCCATATGCACTTGAAAAGAATGTGTATTCTATTGTTTTTGAGTGATGTATTCTAAATATATCAGTTAGGCCAGTTGGTTGATAATTTTCCATCTCCCTATTCCCAGTTGTTGACAGAAGGGTATTGAAATCTCTGATAATAATTGTGAATTTGTGAATTTCTCCTTTCATTTTTATCAGTTTTTCTACATGTATCTTGAAGTTTTGTTTGCATTATTCTGTCCTCCTGTAGATTTATTGCTTTAACATTGTAAAATGACCTTATTTATCCCTGATACAACTCTTCTCTGGAAAAGAGAGTAGTAACTGATATTATCATAGTCACTCCAGCTTTCTTTTTGATTAGAAATAGCACGCTATGTCTTTTTCTGTTTTTTCTTTTCCCACCTATTTGTATCTTAATGTTTAAAGTACATTTCTTTTTGACAACATACATTATCTCTGCCTTTTAACTGGGGGAGTTTGGGCATTTTACATTTAGTTTGATTATTGATACAGTTAGGTTTAGATCTGTTACCTTACTATTTGCTTTTTATTTCCCCATCTATTTGTTCTTTCCTTTTTTTTCCAGGAAGCTGATAGTGGTATAAAATAAAGCATGGGTGTAGATACATTTGTGTAGAGTTCGCCAATAGTTAAATTGCTTTGTGTTTTCCAAGCACAGTCATATCTCTTCCTAGAAAGGGATGTATTGTATAGAAGTAGGAAAGTGTACCTGGAATTTGTTTTTATTTTTTTGTTTCTTTCTATATTTTCCTTGTTTTCATTACTAGAACATATGCGTCATAAAACCACAGGTTTTGTTTTCTTTTTATCCCAGAAATCCCTAGCTAATATTAGTTGAAAAATAAATATTTGTTCACTGATAGAGATTACAGAAGATTCTTGGAATTGAGATCACCTGAACCAGGTACGGTGAAATGAGAGGAAAGTGAACAGTTGCACGCTTTTCAGGTATCTGGTGATAGAAAGGAGTTTTAAATAAAAGCGTGAGAAAATGCAAGAACCGAGGGCTAAGAAAAAATTTGCAATCAAACTTGGTAGGAACTGGTGAAGAGAGAGAGCAAGAGATACCAGAAATCACATATGAGAGTGCCTGCAAAGCTGCTTGAGTGGTATTCTGCTTTTCAAACTCTTTTGAGGGACCACAGCCCCACTACAAAGGCTGTGCCTCTATTGCTCTGAAATACATTCATTTCTCTATTAATTTAGTGAACATTTATTGGGTACAATTTTTGTTGTTTCAAGATTAATGGAGGGTTGTCACAGCTTAATAAGGAGACAGATATTTTCATATATAGAGAAATTATTATAAAGCATAATGAAGAGTATAATAGCGGGTGTGCATGCATGCATCTGGGACAGAAGTGTCGAAGACAGGGAGAAAGACTAATTACCTTTTCCTGGGAGGCAGGTCAGAAAAGACTTCATAGAGAAAGTCTTAAAGAATGGACAGGAGTTTGTAAAGTGAACAAGGTGAGCAAGGCAGTGAATGGTACTAAAGTAAGATGAAAGAAAATGTGAAAAAGCCTAAGGGAATGAAAGAACATGGCCTATTCAAGGTATAACAGAGATTAAGAGAAGAAATTTAGGTCTGCTACTTATTAACTGTGGAGACTTGAACAAGTTACTTAATATCTCAGAGCCCCATTTCTTCTAACTGTAAAATGGGAAGAATAATACCTGCCCTGTGGTATTATAATGAACATTAAATGAGATAGAATATTTAATATTTTATCTCTCATGTGATTGATGCTCAATAAATGGTCAAATATTATTGCTACAAATATTCTACTACTACCATTTCTCTTAGTATTGCCGGAACACACAGCATAAGAAGGGAGCAAGATTAACATGGAAGGGTAGGCAAAATCCAGGCCAAGAAGAGCCTCATATGAAAGAGCTTCAGCTTGATCTTGTGGTTTCTGGGGAATGTGTTCTTAAAGGATTTTATCAGAGGATTAATATTCAGAACATTACTACTGACACCAATATATGGGAGGTGATTGGGAGACAGTGAGGAAGGGTGGGTAGCCTGAAATATATCAAATGTCAGAAGAGTCAGCTCTTAGTGAAAAACTTGCTAATGATAAAGAATGAAGTAGATAGTTACAGATGGAGCATGTAGTAGGCCAAACACATGTAAAAACCCTATAAACACATATATAAAAAGAATTGTAGTAGATAGAATTTCAGTGCTCACATAGTCAATAGGTGATTCACAGTTGTCCCAAGTTCTCTTTTCAGTAGAGTTACATCAACCAGTTATTCCTGTAGTATTTCTGCCTGCCCTCAATATAGTAAGATACACTGTACTATGCTTTATTGAATGTTTGGCCACTTCTAATTGTAAAGTTACACCTAATTAGAAATGCTGGATTCGCACTGAAGTAATTGACAGGCTAATTACTCTTCTGGGAATGTGGCCTTAGATTAATCATTATAAATAATGGGAAACCAGATAAGCTTACTGTTGCATCCAAAATAAGGAAGAGGAAGCAGTATTATTTTTATGGCTTTAGCTTCCCTCACTTTCTAGATGCTGCAGCTGTGTCCTCTTTGTATTTTATAGCCAGAAAAAAAAAATCACCCCTCAGCAGTTCCTATAATTTCAAATTTATAACTATGTCCAGGGTAATTCACCCGTAAGCCAACTAGAAATAAAAATAGAGGAGATAGGCCCATCTGTTGGAGTGATTTCTTAACTGCAAAAAACATTTTCCTCTGTTTAAAAGCAAAGCTGTAAAATCTGTATAAATTCTAATTCATAAACCATGAAACTCTAATTTTTCCACTTCTCCAGTCACTTTGAGTAAATGATTTTGCATATATGGGATGTCAGAAATGTACAAAATAGTCCAAGGGAGTGTGAGGGATTGATTCTGACTACATCAAAGTCTTTTAAGTGATGGCAAAAAGATTCTTCAGGTAAATTAGGACCAAAAAGAATTCTATATTGCTTGGTACTGAAAGAGCCATATATTCAGTTAGTAATTTTTTCTGCTGTACAAGTCAACTTCAACAGCTTATTTAATTATTTTCAGTCGACTACATGTTTCCTTAGTAATTTAAAAATTAAACTTCTTTTCTTAAATCTTTTATCTCTATTCTTAAAATAAGGTCTCACTTAGAGATACTGATAGGGCTATTTAAATAACCCTGGAAAAGCCATTATTTAAGGGGAGAAATCCCTTATCCTGAATAATTCAGACAAGAGTAATTGTTTTGCTTGAATGTTCTGGCTATGATTCTATCAAATTACCTCTTATTCTTCCTGTGTAGAATAAGCTTTAGCTGGCAAAACCTTGTATTTTTTTTTTTTTTTTTTTTTTTTGCGGTACGCGGGCCTCTCACTGTTGTGGCCTGTCCCGTTGCGGAGCACAGGCTCCGGACGCGCAGGCTCAGCGGCCACGGCTCACGGGCCCAGCCGCTCCGCGGCATGTGGGATCTTCCCGGACCGGGGCACGAACCCGCGTCCCCTGCGTCGGCAGGCGGACTCTCAACCACTGCGCCACCAGGGAAGCCCCTGCTTTGTATTTTATAG
This sequence comes from Leucopleurus acutus, assembly GCF_964270905.1. Classification (NCBI taxonomy): domain Eukaryota; kingdom Metazoa; phylum Chordata; class Mammalia; order Artiodactyla; family Delphinidae; genus Leucopleurus; species Leucopleurus acutus. The sequence continues at coordinate 10,788,775 of NC_139160.1, read as the reverse complement.
AGAGTGTGACCTTGATTCCTTGTGTGATAAATCCAAGGGTAAGACATATAGAGTAGTTATCACTTGTGCAACAGAAACTACTTTGTTCAAAACCCACACACCTGTATTCTGTGAAATGAGAGGTTTTTCCACAGAGTACTGCATGATGGCAATGCTTTCACTTTTCACAAGCTGGTAAAAGCAAACACAGTGAAGCACAGGTGCTTTACAGATAATGTCTTACACCACTACAGAATCCTTCCCCATCATTCTCAGATCTTCTCAATGTGATGAACAGGAAGGCTAAGAACCACCAGGCAGTATGCTACAGTTGTACCCACACCATTAGCAAAGATAGAGTGAGAAGTGCCCCCTTTTTTTTTTTTTTTTTCCCACTGTTGTGGCCTCTCCCGTTGCGGAGCGCAGGCTCAGCAGCCATGGCTTATGGGCCCAGCCACTCCGCGACATGTGGGATCTTCCCGGACCGGGGCACTAACCTGTGTCCCCTGCATTGGCAGGCAGACTCTCAACCACTGTGCCACCAGGGAAGCCCAGAAGTGCCACTTTTTAATGCAACTGTCATCATCACTCCTAGGCATTCCCAGTGTCTTGGTATGTCCTACCAAGTGAAGGGATCTGACAGAGGAAGAATCTTTAGTTATATTTAAAGCTTATAGCTGTTGATCAGTCACGGAGAATGATTATACTGTAATCAGATTGTCTGCTTAACAGATTGTTTGCTTACCAGGTTGCTTCCACTGTGTTTTATGTTCTTTTGTTTCTTTGTTCTTTCACTTATTCATTCAATTAATAAATATTCTAGTGCTTCCATAGGTTGAAGGGCCCAGACTGTGTTAGTGGAATTCAAGACCATCTGAGGAGGCTTGGTTTCTCTTTCCCAGCTTATCAGAAAGATAACTGGGTTGAGAACAATTGAGTTTACATCATAGATTGAACTTTAGAAACTTCACTGAACACTTAATTTAAACATAAGTAGACATAGAGCGAACTACGATTTCTATAAAGATTTGATTATACATGTGGCTTGGATGTCAACTGCAATCCTTTCTCATTGGAAGTCAAGAAATTGGCAGGTAGAAGGATTGGGTTTAAGACTGAAAGCGTTGGGGAAAAATTCTGCCAATTTTCTAGGCAAAGTCAATCCTTGGCAAATTGCAAATGAAGAGAAATGTGTCCTCAGCACCTCCCAAATGTTTGTCCTTTCCTCCTTTCAGGATGAATTCTTCCAGGTTCTTACAGTCAGCTGAATAACAGAACAATTTTTCTCAGGAAAGAGTTAATATCAGTTGATATTAGTTATTTTTACTTTGGTATGAATTTAGATCTCTCAGAACTGTTTACATTTTAACAGGAGTTCAGAAATAAAAGATCATCTTTTATTGAAGGAAATTCAAGAATAAATGACTGTATGCGGGAGGCATTTTGGGCATGAGGGTCCATTCCAGACAACAGTAAATGACTTATTTACATAGGCATAAGATTGCCCTCCCCACAGTACTCATCGATGGGTTAATTGGTAAAATGAGCTTAATTTTCCTTCTGTTTGAAGTGAAGCCAACCCTTGGGATCACACGAGACCATTTCTGTCTTCTCTCAAGCAGTATTTTGTGAGAGCTAGTCAATGAAAAACATTTCTGAGTTAGTACAGAATATATGATTTGTCATAGGTCTAAAAATAGTGGCAGAGACATATTACCAGAATGACTTCAAGTAAGAAATGATTGATTGTAATTAGAAAACAAACCACATGCCAAGCACTCAATCATCAGAAACCTTATAGAAAAGTAAACCTCTATTAATAGGACATAATTACACATGACACTCACACACCTGCTCCATTTATAGAATCCTTTGTCCTCTAAAGATTGATTGGAATAAAACAAAACAAAACAAACAAACAAAACAACAACATATATATATATATATATGTATTCAGACAGAATATAGTGGAAAATAATAGCATTCAAGTTTGCCTGACTTATCAAATGCTTCTGCACAAAGTCAGTTTCCTATAACAGCAGTTCTAACCTTATTCAACTGCACAAAAACTCTCTTATGTGCTGCTTCATATACTAAGCAATCTTACGTTAGTTTGCATCCTCAGTGCCATGCAGAGTGTCCAGAACTTAGGTGCTCATCTTATATCTCTTGAAAACTGAATAAAAGCATGAATGTTGAAAAGGAGTCAACCAAAATTCATACGAATAGTTAGAGAATTAACATGAAGAAAAAAAGAAAAGGCAGGGGATTAACAAAATAAAATAAGATAAAATAAAAATAAAATAAACTAAATTCTTCCAACCTTAAAATCTAATGTATCTCCATCATTATCTGAAGCCCCTGAGGTGGAAAAATCTCAAAGTTCTCAAATGGGTGTCTTAGGGTGACTTCTGGGTGGGGATTGTTTATAAGTAATTAGATTTTCAATAGATTATTTTCTCTTCTTTTCCTTACACACATAATTTATTAACTTCTCTCACGCAAGTAATCAACCACCAAGTATGCATTTTACACTTTCAGTTTGCACGGTATGGACATGGTAGGACGTGTCCACAGACATAGAAAACACAGTTTCTATTTTGAGATACCCACCCTACTTGGAAAAACAGGAGCAAAACGGGTAAAAGTAGATAACGAGAAGGAAAAGAAAGTATACAATGGAGAAGGGCACTTTTGGATAGCCCTACTGTCTCTTACTAATGGCTTTTCTAGAAAGTCAGGTCCCTGGCAGTACTGATCTAATTTGAAGTATTAGAAATCTTTAAGACAGTAGAGTTGTTAGATCAGAAGCCATGCTGACTTTACTTGCCACTTCGGCTATCAAATTTAAACTGTCCAGTGAAGTTTCATCTCCTTCATCATCATAGTATTTTGTACACAGTCAAATTTCAGGTTCAAAATAAGAGACTGTCCTAAAAGGGGTACACACACCCAAAGAAGAGTATGAGGCTCCAGGTCTCTCCTATAGCAACAAAATCAGGGCCATTGAGACAGATAACCTGTCAAGACTGAGTGTGACAAATGGATGCAATACTTAATTTGTAAGTTACTTTCCTTCTCACTGATAGGATTTCCTGTCTCCTTTAGGTTGGATCCTTTATCTTCTCTCTCTCCCTCCCTTTAAAATTTATATTAGTTCATAGCAAACTTTTGTTTTCTAAATTTAAGTGTTCCAAATGCAAATCATTTTGTACTGATCAAACCTTCTAATAATTTTCTATCAAGTAACTTTTTATATCTCATTATACAAATTGGTATACCATTTTCCTGAGTTTTTTTATTTATCTCAGTAGTAGAAGTATCAAAATGCTAAGTGAATAATATATAACTGAAACAGTATGCCAAATGCCTGAATCAATACAAAACAGGGCACTGAGTATTGTAACAAAAAGCTAATGATTCCCCCCGGATAGATTCCTTCCTTCTGTTGCACAGTCTCCTCAGTCTTGTAAAGCTCCAACTATTAAATTAATGATTTGAGCCCTGGAACTGCAGGATCCTGCGACACACACCTTGGAGAGGTCCTTGACAGTTTATAGAATCATAAATTTCTGAGATTATCACAAGATCAGAGTCAACATTCTACACCAGATGCTAGATTCAGCTTCTTCTGCTTTAAGAATATGGACCTGCAAGTGTTATCTTCCGGATATTTAGCTGGAAATTATTTCTGTATTAGTCAGACACTCAACTGAATCTTCATTTGGTGTGGTGGGGGAAGCCACAGCGGAGCATTCAGGCTTTCTGTTGTTTGTAACCTTGTCATCTTGTTGAGCTAAGACCTACATGGTGACATAATCAGGGAACAATTAATATAAAGTTAGGTGTTTGCACTTGGAATTCAAGGCAGAAAATGATGACAATTGGTGAAGTCAACACACTGTGGAGAGTCTTGGATCTAAGCTGTATCTTGAAGGACTGGCAGAGTTTTGATAGGCAGAAGGAAGGAAAATAGTCACTATATGTGGGAGATCATTGGTGGGAGCATAACTAGCAATGAGCAGAAAGCATAGAGAACCGGGATGAAGAATGCACTGACTGGAGGAAATTGCCTATTGGATGCTGTGGAAAATAATTTCAATTGGCAAGATTCTGTCTGATTATGGAGCATTGAAATCCAAGCTGAGGAACTCAGTGTGGATGCGATAGCAAAAAGGAGACACCAGAGGTTGTAAGTAGAGAGTTAACATGATAGAAGCTGTGTAAACAGGAGACCGGAATGGCAGATGGAACAGTAACTAGAAATCAGATAGAAAGCACTGTTAACAGCCAAGGTACTGTGTGTAATAAATAACCAATACACCATGCTGTGCACCAACTTTGTCCTTTGGTTTCACAGTGATTTATTTGTTATACCACCACCCTCATTATCTAAAACAGAACACTACAATTTCATATACCATCTGTGAGCTCCAAATGGTCATAATTAACAATCACAAATGTTCTAAAAAGGTGATGTGCTAAAAATAGCCTTATCAAGCTTGTCAGCAGGCTGCTTCTGTGACTACTGTGACGTTCAATGAAAGAACGACTACATTTTGTTACGCCTTCACATGATTATATTTCTTACACAGATTACAAAACTATGAAAACATGCTTCTGTAATTAAACATCTTGGGGTTTAATGTTTTGACTAGTGGTCAGTTAGGGCAAAAACAGCAAGACCATACCCAAAGTAAGTTTCCTTCAAATGAGATCTGGCTACTGTAATATCTAGAACATAGTAAATATCCTCCAAAATACTTGCTGAATGTAGGAAAAATGTCACCCATTTGGGTGTGTTTGTGGCAAATGTAAAGGGCTGTTACATTACTTTGTCACCAAAGATTCCAATTCTTCTTGATTCCTAAGGAGAGCTCGATAGAAACATCATGGTTTGATGTGAAGGAGAATGACCCTCCTTTAGAGTGTGCACTGGAGATTGCTGGAGAAGCTGGATGGTCTCAACAAAGTCGGGATTAAGAGTTTGGAGTTGAATTTTCACCGCTGAAAATGGCTATCTTTGTTGTACATACCTATGTCTAAACTGTTACAGCTAACCAGAAAAGCAATGAGCCAACAAGTATATAGAATTTCATTGAATTGAAGGTGCCACCAGTTGTAAAACGCACGATTTTCTTACACACTACTTAGAAAGATAAAACATGCCAAATTAAACCACGGCACAATGCTTGTTTCTGAGTAAAAAAAAACATATTTTGTACCTAAAGATAGTAAAGACCTCTTTAGACTTGTTTAACTTAGTTTAAAAAATCATGTATCACTCTTTCTTTTTAGAAGGAAAACGTAAATGAAATGGATTAATTAAAGCATTTCATATACCATCTAAAGCACCTAAAATGCTTTCCATTCATGGTCTGACTCTTCTAAGTGACATTTTTTTTCTTAATTAATTAAGTTTTGCCTGTGTTTTGTCTTGTTGCTGCACGCGGGCTTTCTCTAGTTGCGGCAGGCAGGGGCTACTCTTCATTGCGGTGCACGGGCTTCTCATTGTGGTGGCTTCTCTTGTAGCAGAGCACGGGCTCTAGCTGTGTGGGCTTCAGTAGCTGTGGCATGCAGGCTCAGTAGTTGTGGCTCGTGGGTTCTAGAGCGCAGGCTCAGTAGTTGTGGCACACGGGCTTAGTTGCTATGCAGCATGTGGGATCTTCCCGGACCAGGGCTCGAACCCGTGTCCCCTGCATTGGCAGGCGGATTCTTAACCACTGTGCCACCAGGGAAGCCCTCTAAATGACTTCTGACTCACATCCATCAATGCCTGTGTTTTTCTTTACAGTATCATTCTCCATGCTGTCAAGAGTCTTGATGATGCAACATTTCTTGAAAGAATGCTCTACTGTTTTCTCTGGAATTTTTCTCCAATCCACCAATAAGTTTAGTGCTATCGTTTTGGTGTTCTTGCTACAACTGTTTAAACACATCTCAAAAGCATCAAGAACTAACATACTTGATGGGTTACTTGGGTGCTTCTGGGCCTCTTTGATGGAATTTAGCCACTCAGCTGTCATGTTTTTTCAGGGGAAGCAATGTTTATTTGTTGGGGGGGGAGGATTTCTTATTCTTAGACTTTTTTGCCTTACACTTAAGTATGGAACCAAACTTAGCCAGTGGCAATTTTGCATAGTATCACAGTGATAAACCACTTTTTGTTACCCAGACTCATGATTTTGATTTTTTGATTTCATAGCATTGATAATATAATTTCAAAGCATGTCAGAGAATGCTGGAGTTTCATTAGGGTTTTCTATTTGTCTAAATCCAGGTTCACGTTCTTATCAATTTAATCACTTGTATTGGAAATTAAGTGGTTCTTGTTCAAAGTCAGAAGGTAGTGTCTGACAAAATAGTGTTTGATGCCTTAATGCTAGTCCCACTGAATACATGAACACATGTGAAGGGAGGAGAAATTGCTCAGACCACCAGAATTTTCATTCATCTATTCTGATGGTCTAAGCAGTTTATCCTCCTTTCGCATGTGTTGCTTAGGTGTGATTGTCAATTCTTTTCCATTACCTTAGTAACTAAATGTAACACAGATTCATTTAGTTGTGGGTGTCTTTCTTTCTTTGTTCCTACAAAGCACTTGGTTATTGTTCTTATAAGAAAATATGAGATTAGGAATCAAGATGGCAGAGTAGAAGGATATGCTCTCACTCCCTCTCGTGAGAACACCAGAATCATGACTAGCTGCTTGACAGTCATCGACAGGAAGACACTGGAACTCATCAGAAAAGATACCCCACATCCAAAGACAAAGGAGAAGCCACAATGAGACCGGAGGAGGGGAACAATCACAGTAAAATTAAATCCCATAACTGGTGGGTGGGTGACTCACAGACTGGAGAACACTTATACCACAGAAGTCCACCCACTGGACTGAAGGTTCTGAGCCCCATGTCAGGCTGCCCAACCTGGGGGTCTGGCAATGGGAGGAGGAATTCCTAGAGAATCAGACTTTGAAGGCTAGTGGCATTTGATTGCAAGACTTCGACAGGACTGCAGGAAACAGAGACTCCACTCTTGGAGGGCACACACAAAGCAGTGTGTGCATCGGGACCCAGGGGAAGGAGCAGTGAACCTGCTAGTGTTGGAGGGTCTCCTGCAGAGGCAGGGGTGGCTGTGGCTCACCGTTCGGACGAGGACACTGGCAGCAGAAGTTCTGGGAAGTCCTCCTTGGCGTGAGCCCTCCCAGAGTCTGCCATTAGCCCCACCAAAGAGCCCAGGTAGGCTCCAGTGTTGGGCTGCCTTAGGCCACACAACCAACAGGGAGGGAACCCAGTTCCACCCATCAGCAGTCAAGCAGATTAAACTTTTACTGAGCTCTACCCACCAGAGCAACAGTCAGCTCTACCCACCATCAGTCCCTCCCATCAGGAAACTTGCACAAGCCTCTTAGATAACCTCATCCACCAGAGGGCAGACAGCAGAAGCAAGAAGAACTACAATCCTGCAGCCTGTGGAACAAAAACCACATTCACAGAAAGAGAGACAAGATGAAAAGGCAGAGGGCTATGTACCAGATGAAGGAACAAGATAAACCCAAGAAAAACAACTAAATGAAGTGGAGATAGGCAACCTTCCAGAAAAAGAATTCAGAATAATGATAGTGAAGATGATCCAGGACCTCAGAAAAGGAATGGAAGCAAAGCTTGAGAAGATGCAAGAAATGTTTAACAAAGACCTAGAAGAATTAAAGAACAAACAAACAGAGATGAACAGTACAGTAACTGAAATGAATACTACACTAGAAGGAATCAATAGCAGAATAACTGAGGCAGAAGAACAGATAAGTGACCTGGAAGACAGAATGGTGGAATTCACTGCTGCAGAACAGAATAAAGAAAAAAGAATGAAAAGAAATGAAGACAGCCTAAGAGACCTCTGGGACAACATTAAACTCAACAATATTCGCATAATACGGGTCCCAGAAGGAGAAGAGAGAGAGAAAGGACCCGAGAAAATATTTGAAGAGATTATAGTCGAAAACTTCCCTAACATGGGAAAGGAAATAGCCACCCAAGTCCAGGAAGCGCAGAGAGTCCCATACAGGATAAACCCAAGGAGAAACACACCAAGACACATAGTAATCAAATTTGCAAAAATTAAAGACAAAGAAAAATTATTGAAAGCAACAAGGGAAAAATGACAAATAACATACAGGGGAACTCCCATAAGGTTAACAGCTGATTTCTCAGCAGAAACTCTACAAGCCATAAGGGAGTGGCATGATATACTTAAAGTGGTGAAAGGGAAGAACATACAACCAAGATTACTCTACCAGGCAAGGATCTCATTCAGATTCGATGGAGAAATCAAAAACTTTACAGACAAGCAAAAGCTAAGAGAATTCAGCACCACCAAACCAGCTCTACAACAAATGCTAAAGGAACTTCTCTAAGTGGGAAACACAGGAGAAGAAAAGGACCTAGAAAAACAAAGACAGAACAATTAAGGAAATGGTCATAGGAACATACATGTTGATAATTACCTTAAACGTGAATGGATTAAATGCTCCAACCAAAAGACACAGGCTTGCTGAATGGATACAAAAACAAGACCCATCTATATGCTGTCTACAAGAGACCCACTTCAGACCTAGGGACACATACAGACTGAAAGTGAGGGAATGGAAAAAGATATTCCATACAAATGGAAATCAAAGCTGAAGTAGCAATACTCATATCAGTTAAAATAGACTTTAAAATAAAGACTATTACAAGAGACAAGGAACGACACTACATAATAATCAAGGGATCAGTCCAAGAAGAAGATATAACAATTATAAATATGTATGCACCCAACATAGGAGCACCTCAATACATAAGGCAACTGCTAACAGCTATAAAAGAGGAAATCAACAGGAACACAATAATAGTGGGGGACTTTAACACCTCACTTACACCAATGGACAGACCATCAAAAATGAAAATAAATAAGGAAACAGAAGCTTTAAATGACACAATAGACCAGATAGATTTAATTGATATTTATAGGACATTCCACCCAGAAACAGCAGATTACACTTTCTTCTCAAGTGCTCATGGAACATTGTCCAGGATAGATCATATCGTGGGTCACAAATCAAGCCTCAGTAAATTTAAGAAAATTGAAATCATATCAAGCATCTTTTCTGACCACAATGCTGTGAGATTAGAAATGAATTACAGGGAAAAAAACGTAAAAAACACAAACACATGGAGGCTAAACGATATGTTACTAAATAACCAAGAGATCACTGAAGAAACGAAAGAGGAAATCAAAAAATACCTACAGACAAATGACAATGAAAACACAATGATCCAAAACCTATGGGATGCAGCAAAAGCAGTTTTAAGAGGGAAGTTTATAGCTATACAAGCTTACCTCAAGAAACAAGAAAAATCTCAAATAAACAATCTAACCTTACACCTAAAGGAACTAGAGAAAGAAGAACAAACAAAACCCAAAGTTAGCAGAAGGAAAGAAATCATAAAGATTAGAGCAGAAATAAATGAAATATAAACAAAGAAAACAGTAGCAAAGATCAATAAAACTAAAAGCTGATTCTTTGAGAAGATAAACAAAATTGATAAACCGTTAGCCAGACTCATCAAGAAAAAGAGGGAGAGGACTCAAATCAATAAAATTAGAAATGAAAAAGGAGAAGTTACAATAGACACCGCAGAAATACAAAGCATCCTAAGAGACTACTACAAGCAACTCCATGCCAATAAAATGGACAACCTGGAAGAAATGGATGAATTCTTAGAAAGGTATAACCTTTAAGACTGAACCAGGAAGAAACAGAAAATATGAACAGACCAATCACAAGTAAGGAAATTGAAACTGTGATTAAAAATCTTCCAACAAACAAAAGTCCAGGACTACATGGCTTCACAGGTGAATTCTATCAAACATTTAGAGAAGAGCTAACACCCATCCTTCTCAAACTCTTCCAAAAAATTGCAGAGGAAGGAACACTCCCAAACTCACTCTATGAGGCCACCATCACTCTGATACCAAAACCAGACAAAGATACTACAAAAAAAGAAAATTACAGACCAATATCACTGATGAATATAGATGGAAAAATCCTCAACAAAATACTATCAAACAGAATCCAACAACACATTAAAGGGATCATACACTGTGATCAAGTGGGATTTATCCCAGGGATGCAAGGATTCTTCAATATACATAAATCAATCAATGTGATACACCATATTAACAAATTGAAGAATGAAAACTATATGATCATCTCAATAGATGCAGAAAAAGCTTTTGACAAAATTCAACACCCATTTATGGTAAAAACTCTCCAGAAAGTGGGCATAGAGGGAACCTACCTCAACATAAGAAAGACTATATACGACAAACCCACAGGAAACATCATTCTCAATGGTGAAAAACTGAAAGCATTTCCTGTCCGATCAGGAACAAGACAAGGATGTCCTCTCTCACCGCTATTATTCAACATAGTTTTGGAAGTCCTAGCCACGGCAGTCAGAGAAGAAAAATAAATAAAAGGAATGCAAATTGGAAAAGAAGAAGTAAAACTGTCCCTGTTTGCAGATGACATGATACTATACATAGAAAATCCTAAACATGCCACCAGAAAACTCCTAGAGCTAATCCCTGAATCTGGTAAAGTTGCAGGGTACAAAATTAATGCACAGGAATTTCTTTCATTCCTATACACTAATGATGAAAAATCTGAAAGAGGAATTAAGGAAACACTCCCATTTAACATTGCAACAAAAAGAATAAAATACCTAGGAATAAACCTACCTATGGAGACAAAAGACCTGTACACAGAAAACTATAAGGCACTGATGAAAGAAATGAAAGATGATACCAACAGATGGAGAGATATACCATGTTCTTGGATTGGAAGAATCAATATTGTGAAAATGACTATACTACCCAAAGCAATCTGCAGATTCAATGCAATCCCTATCAAATTACCAATGGCATTTTTTATGGAACTAGAACAAAAATTCTTAAAATTTGTATGGAGACACAAAAGACCCCAAATAGCCAAAGTAGTCTTGCGGGAAGAAAACAGAGCTGGAGGAGTCAGACTCCCTGACTTCAGACAATACTACAAAGCTAAAGTAATCAAGACAATATGGTACTGGCACAAAAACAGAAACATAGATCAATGGAACAAGATAGAAAGCCCAGAGATAAACCCACGCACATATGGTCAACTAATCTATGACAAAGGAGGCAAGGATATACAATGGATAAAAGACAGTCTCTTCAATAAGTGGTGCTGGGAAGACTGGACAGCTACATGTAAAAGAATGCAATTAGAACACTCCCTAATACCATACACAAAAATAAACTCAAAATCGATTAAAGACCTAAATATAAGATCAGACACTGTAAAACTCTTAGAGGAAAACATAGGAAGAACACTCTTTGACATAAATCACAGCAAAATCGTTTTTGATCCACCTCCTAGAGTAATGGAAATAAAAACAAAAATAAACAAATGGGACCTAATGAAACTTCAAAGCTTTTGCACTGCAAAGGAAACCATAAACAAGACGAAAAGACAAATTGCAAATGAATCAACGGACAAAGAATTAATCTCCAAAATATATAAACAGCTCACGCAGCTCAATATTAAAAAAACAACCCAATCCAAAAATGAGCAGAAGACCTAAATAGACATTTCTCCAAAGAAGACGTACAGATGGCCAAGAAGCACATGAAAAGCTGCTCAACATCACTAATTATCAGAGAAATTCAAATCAAAACTACAATGAGGTATCACCTCACACCAGCTAGAATGGGCATCATCAGAAAATCTACAAACAACAACTGCTGGAGAGGGTATGGAGAAAAGGGGACCCTCTTGCACTGTTGGTGGGAATGTAAATTGATATAGCCACTATGGAGAACAGTATGGAGGTTCCTTAAAAAACTAAAAATAGAATTACCGTATTATCCAGGAATCCCACTACTGGGCATATACCCAGAGACAACCATAATTCAAAGAGACACATGCACCCCAATGTTCATTGCAGCACTGTTTACAATAGCCAGGTCATGGAAGCAGTCTAAATGCCCATCAACAGACGAATGGATAAAGAAGTTGTGGTACATATATACAATGGACTATTACTCAGCCATAAAAAGGAACAAAATTGGGTCATTTGTTGAGACATGGATGGATCTAGAGACTGTCATACAGAATGAAGTAAGTCAGAAAGAGAAAAACAAATATCGTATATTAACGCATATATGTGGGACCTAAAAAAATGGTACAGATGAACCGGTTTGCAGGGCAAAAATTGAGACACAGATGTAGAGAACAAACGTATGGACACCAAGGGGGGAAATCGGTGGGGGGATGGAGGTGTGTGTGATGAATTGGGCGATTGGGATTGACATGTATACACTGATGTGTATAAAATTGATGACTAATAAGGACCTGCTGTATAAGAAAATAAATAAAATAAAATTCAAAAAAAAAGAAAATCTGGAATTGCGGTTATTCTTCCAATGACTAATTTTTGCTTTACTAAGATCAAGTTTATGTTCCATTGCTGTTTCCATTCCTTTTTTATATATAGTAGCTTTTCGTATGAATGCTAAATTGTAGTATAATCTTCCTGAAGACATTTTAAAAGACAATGCAACTCATGTGTTTATAGCGTGATGCATATCACTAACCAGAGAGATCACAGTCTGAACAGTTCTGACCTAGTTTGTATAAGCGCAGCTCCATCACGACTGGCCAACAGTTATTACAGGATACAGTCAATGTCAGACTTACATTGGGGCTGAGGAGCCTCATGGGGAATAAAACCTGACCCACATCCAAGACAGTCAGATTGGGTGGGTCTAAAAATGGGACCTGGGGCGTGAGGATGGGAGTTGAGCTGTAGAAGTCACATTGCAGGAAGCAATGGCAAAGTCCCTGTTGGGGGAGCTGTCCTATGGGTTCTAGCTGTATAATCAGACTCAGACTCAGTGACAGGCATATGGGTAAGGAAAGAGGACCCAGTAACCCTGCTGTGTTGATCCCTCCACCTTACCTAAGTATAACACAGAGGAGAGAAGGCTTGTCCTCATTTTACATGGGCTGGTGTGGTAATAGAAGATGAAGTGCAGCTATGGTCTTAGATTGGCAGATGCTTGTAGAGAAAAGTGCTGGTTACTGAGAACACCTTGACTCAGGAAGAAAGAGATTACTGGCAGCCTGGACTAATTCAAAGATGCATGATGCATGCACTTCTTGGGGACTGTCCCAATATTTATTAAGCAATTCTTGTATAGAAGGTATTGTGCTTTTTAAAGTATTGAAATTCCTGCATGAGCCAAATTTCTGCATGGCTCTAACAAAGGTAGAAATGTAATGTGGCCTCCTCTATAGCCATGGAATGATGATGCTTAACAGGAGTTGGATTACCCCTTTCAGTATTACATCTCTCAGAATTTACAAAGAAACAGCAAAGAAATGGATTTTTCCTTTCCTTTCTTTTACCTAATAGATAGATTTTGCAATTAAATCATGAATTTGTTTTCTTCCGGTTTAATTGAGATGTAATTGGCATACAGTACTGTTTAAGTTTAAGGTATGCATCATAATGATTGACTTACATATATTGTGACATGTTTACCCCCATAAGTTTAGTTAACATCCGTCATCTTGTATAGATACAGAAAAAGAATAGAAAAGAAAAAAAATATTTCTTGCCCTTGTGATAAGAACTTTTAGGATCTACTCTCTTAACATCTTTCAAATATACCATACATCAGTGTTAACTATGGTCATCATGTTGTACATTATATCCTTAGTACTTATTTATCTTATAACTGGAAGTTAGTACCACCTTCATCCAGTTCCCTCTCCCCCGACCCCCTGCCTCTGGTAACCACAAATCTGGTCTCTTTTTTCTATGAGTTTTTCTTTTTTTTTTTAAGAGTCCATATATAAGTAAGATCATAGAGTATTTTTCTTTCTCTGTCTGACATATTTCACTTAGCATAATGCCCTCATGGTCCATCCATGTTGTTGCAATTGGCATAATTTCCTTCTTTTTATGCCTGAATAATATTCTATTACCTCTCTATCTGTCAACTTCTTTATCTGTTCATCTATCGATGGACACTTGGGTTGTTTCTATGTCTTGCCTATTGTAAATAATGCTGCTATGAACAGGAGACTGCAGATGACTCTTTAACATAGTGTTTGTGTTTCCTTCAGATGTATTCCCAGAAGTGGAATTGCTAGATCGTGTGTATGTTTTGTTTTTAATTTTTTGAGGAATCTCCGTGCTGTTTTCTATAGTGGCTGCACCAGTTTACATTCCCACCAACAGTGCACCTAGGTTCCATTTTCTCCACACCCTCATCAACATTTGTTACCCCTTGCCTTCTTGATGGTAGCCATTCTGACATGTGTGAGGTGATATCTCATTGTGGATTTGATTTTCATTTTCCTTATGCTTAGTGATTTTGAGCACGCTTCCTTGTACCTGTTGGCTATTTGTATATCTTCTTTGGAAAAATGTTTATTCTAAATCCTGAATTTGGAGGCTGCCCTTATATATAGAGGAATCATCCGTGAGTGTGGAGAAATGAGAAGAAAGTTTCAGATCTCAACATGTCGCTCCCACTGGTGTGTTGCTAAATGCTTGAAATTTCTCCGTCAGAGATTCCTTCCCACCCCGGTTTCTGGGATCTCTTTTATAATCAAATTATTCTAAGAGAGATATTGTGTTAATACAGTACATGCTACCCATTGGAATTCAGTCATTAACACCACAGTGTGAATTACTTTCACGGATGACTGTCCTCCAGGATGGTAGATGAACAGATATGATGGCAAAGACAGCCTGAAGTGAGGTAAGAGGACTAAAAGGCATATGAAGAAGAGGGCTGATGAGAACTGAGATAAAACTTAATTTTAAACTTGTTGCAACAAAGAGACCACAAAATACAGTGGCTCAAGGAATAGAGAGGTTTCTTTCACATAAAGAGTCCAAGGTGGATGTCCAGGTTTATGGGCTACTCCATTTCATAAAGACATCATTCAGGAACGAGGTTTCTTTCATCATGTAACTTCTTTTGCTACCATATATAACAACCTGTCCTTTTCAAAACCAGTCCAAGTTGTAAGTACCAGATGTCTAGAGCAGTGTTGCCCAGGAGAACTTTTAAAATGATGGAGATGTTCTCTGTCTGCATTGTTTAGTAAGGTAGCCACCAGCCACATTTGGCTATTTAGCACTTGAAATATGGCTAGCATGTCTGATAGACTCAATTCTAAATTTGTTATGTTTAACTTTAAATAGCTACATGTGGCTAATGGTAACACATTGGGCAGCACAGAGCTGGATAGCAGGCAAATATATTAAACTGTAAGTTCAGGAGGGCAGGGTTTACACATGTGTCACTGCTATATTCCAGTGTCTTTCATGGTGCCTGGACCATGAGGGAGAATTAGTTCACCATTTTATCATGCTCTTAGAGACACACCCAGACATGGTAACAAGTCCTCAATATGGTGGGGAGCAAAGATTTTTGGTAAGTATGGTAGATAGTCATTGAACTTCTTCCAGTCAGTTATACTGGCAGCAGATGTGAGTCTCAAGGTGAAAGAGGTTTAGCTCTATCTGTGGATTTTTTTTTTCTGACTTTCATCCTTTATTTTTTGCAGTTTCTTTGAAAATAACCCACAAGATAAACTTATTAAATTTTTGTTTAATCATACTAGTCTACTGACATGGCAAATTGAGATTTTTCCTTGTTTTTCAATCTGTTAGAGTCACTTGTATTTTATTTTATTTATTTTATTTTATTTTTTGTGGTACACGGGCCTCTCACTGTCGTGGCCTCTCCCGTTGTGGAGCACAGGCTCCGGACGCGCAGACTCAGTGGCCATGGCTCACGGGCCCAGCCGCTCCGCGGCATGTGGGATCTTCCTGGACCGGGGCACGAACCCGTGTCTCCTGCAGCGGCAGGCAGACTCTCAACCACTGCGCCACCAGGGAAGCCCACTTGTATTTTATTTTAAAGTAATTTATATTCAAAGGAAATATCTTTAACTATGTTTTGTGTTCAGAAAACCTGCACAGTCCCTTAAAGAAATAGAGTTAATTAGCCCTAGTTGGTGAGATCACAGTGAGATATAAATTGGTAGTTAAGAGTAATCTCCTATGAGAACTGTGGTTTACCACATGATAGAATACACACAATTTTCTACCATAAACAGTTTAAATAAATAGTTTCCTATAGAAAACAGTCTTGTGCCAAGGTTATAAATCAACCGTTCTTGGAACTCTTAAAACAAACCCTTACATATTAGGAAAGATCTTTTCCCTTGTTAGCAAACAGGCTGACACAGAAATTCAACTTTAAAATAGCAAGTTAAAGAATGCGTATACATTTATTTTTAATTTTAGGACAAGTATGTAAAATTCTAAAGTTTTCCTTATCTGTCTAATAAGACATAATGGCTAGCTAAGCATGTACCTTCTGAGCTTGTTTGAACCATATTTCATTGTTTCAAGGTTTCATTAAATCCATGAAATTTTTGGCTTCAGTTATACTTTTAAAACCAAGGTTCTGTAAGATCTAAGAAAAACACACCAAAGTAACTAAAAAAGAGTACAAAGGAAATGAGAGGGAAAGCGCACTCAGCAAATGCAAACAAAATGAAAACAGGAGTGATACTACAATTTTCTAGAATGTGGAACTCAAATCGCAAAGAATTAAGTGGGATATAGAGGGTTATAATGTAACGGTAAAGAATATAACCTACAAAGATGTTATCATTTTAAACTTGTGTGTGCCAAATAATAAAGCAAAAAAAAAAAAAAAGAAAAACCCAAACAAACAAACAAAAAACCACAAAATGAAATGTCCTGGAAACAGAACAACTTGATAAAGCAATCATAGTGAGTATACAGAAGTAAACCTCAAATTACAAAGAAAAGAAAATACAAGGATGTAGAATATTTCAATGTTTTAAAAACTTCAAGTAAAATGTAATATATGATTATTGTACACAATATTCAAACAGTATTGAAGTGTGAAGTAAGAAAAGAGGACATCACAATCCCTCAATTCTACAACCTGCCCAGAGATGACCACCACTTTTTTTTATGTATCCTTCTAGAACTTTTCCTTATGCATTCATAGATCTCATCAATTTGTGAAGATAAGCTTCCTTGATGCTTAGTAGGGATTTACTATAATTTTGAAAACTCTTCTCCTAGTGATAGATTTTAAGTTTTCAATGAACATATTCATACAGATATCTTTGTGAGCTATCTCTATGATGAATAACAAAGAAGTGGAGTTTTGAGGTCAAATATATGATGTGGGACAAAGCCAGAATTGAAAAGGGATTGTCATGAAGTGTGAAAAATAAACCTACATTGTTGTAAGTAGAGATTTGGGGGTATTTTCTTTTTTACTCCAGCACAACCTTGGGTACACACAACATCTTATTTTACTCTAGAAAGTAATAGCAACCTTTCTAATGTTTCACTATGTAGTTTGCCGAAGGCTTCTGCCAGTCATCCATTATCAAATTAGCTGCTATAATTAAGGAAAGTCAAATTCACCTGAAAGTTATTGAATTCATTTATGGTGTCTTATCCTGTATTTTTCCAGTCAATTAGAATTAAGCTATAATCCCTCCATCATGAAAGTGAGGTGAAATTTACTAAATGTTTTTTGTCATCCTTCAAAATGATCTATGGGTTTTCCTCCTTTAATCTGTTCATTTAAATTTTTCTAATACCAAAACATCCTGAAATAAACCCTACTTAGTCATTGTGTATTATTATTTAATAGAAGGCTGAATGTAATATGTTAATGCTTAAAATACTATATATTTGTTCTGTATTCTTTTCATATTAGCCTGTGCTTTTCTTTTTTATTTTCTTGTACAGTTTGGGCATCTGGGTTATGCTAGTCTTGAAAAAACCTTTTTCAGTTCTCTGCAACAGTTTAAATATGACAAGGATTATCTATTCTTTGAAGAGAGAGTCCCTCTGGAATATAGCTACTTATCAACTTTTTCAGTATTGTCTACATTTAAAGACCATTTAGTTTTTCTTCTTCTTTTAAAATCAACTTTGATAATTTGTATTTCCTGGAAGAGGCTACGAAGTGTCCTGTAAGTTTAGAGGTTTTAATGTGTAACTTTTTTATACATTTTAAAAAAATGTTGTATTTGACTTCCTCTTTAATTCAAATACTAGTTAGAAGACTGTTTTCAACTTTCTGTGGTGTGGCTGGGCTGCTCCATATACCCTGCCTCTCTCATCCTTTTGTTTAAAATTCTGTGGTTAGAGAATGGAGCCTCTGGTATTTATTAACACAAGAATTCCAAACTTTTCAAGTATGAGAATCTCACTTTAACAATTAAAAAACAAAACAAAAAAAGCTGTGCACTTCTTGATACGGAGAATTTGTATTTTAATACTTATTGAGAAAGTATAAGATACTGGAAATTAATTTAATAATTCTTTTAAATACCTAAGAATTTACCTAATTACAGTGGAACCTAACACATTTGGAAGACAGTAGTATTATTTATGTGTAGGGGTACTATTTTGTATGTCTGCCAGGAGCGTGATACTCACCTAGATTTACAGACCTCTTGCAGAGGTTGTTTAGCCCCAGGTCCCAGGCACACAGACTGAGAACTGCTGTTCTGATTTTCTACTCTTCCTCTGTTGAGACTGCTTACCTGCCTCCTGCTGTTTATGTCATTCCTTGGGCTTGAATGTTCTTTCCCCCCAGCCCCAGCTTTACTGAGATATGATGGACATATAAAATTGTGTAAGCTTAAGGTGTACAATGTGTTGCTTTGATACATTTATACCTTGTGAAATGGTTGCCACAGTACCATTAGTTAACACTTCAATCAAATCACATAATGACTTTTTTTTTTTGGTAGTGAGAACATTTAAGATCTACTCTCGTAGCAACTTTCAAGCATATACAAGAGTATGTTTTAAAATAAATTTATTTATTTATTTTTGGCTGCGTTGGGTCTTCGTTCCTGCGCGCGGGCTTTCTCTAGTTGCGGTAAGTGGGACCTACTATTTGCGGTGTGTGGGCTTCTCATTGCGGTGGCTTCTCTTGTTGCAGAGCACGGGCTCTAGGCACGCGGGCTTCAGTAGTTGCGGCGTGCAGGCTCAGTAGTTATGGCTCAGGGTCTCTAGAGCGCAGGCTCAGTAGTTGTGGCGCACAAGCTTAGTTACTCCGCGGCATGTGGGATCTTCCCGGACCAGGGCTCGAACCCATGGCCCCTGCATTGGTAGGTGGATTCTTAGCCACTGCGCCACCAGGGAAGTCCCTAAAACAGTATTGTTAACTACACTCACGATGCTGCACACTAGATCCCCAGAAATTATTCATCTTATAACTGGAAATTTGTACCTTTTGACCAACATCTCCCCATTTCCCCCAACTCTCAGGCCCTGGCAACCACCATTCTAGTATCTGTGTCTATGAGTTTGGCTTTTTTAGATTCCACATGTAAGTGAGGTCATCCAGTATTCATCTTTCTCTGATTTATTTCACTTAATACAATGCCCTTAAGGTTCATTCATGTTGAGTTTTTTATTTTATGAGGAAAAAATGAATCCCTGGATTATTTAGTTCACTGTTATTTAAGATTTCTGTGAAGGAAGTTCAAACCATCAAAAATTTCAAGAATTCAGCCTCACCCTTACATCTCTGTGACTGTGCACATAACCTGTTTTAGAGGTGGCATGGGAGGCCCTTCGTGAATGAGAGGCCAAACCCAGAGGTCACCCTTCCTCCTCTACCCAGGTGTGGCCTCCCCCACACTCAGCCCTCTAACATTCTTGATGCACTATGGCCAGTGGATTCCTTGTGCACTGCAGCTGGCAAGCCAGTATTTAGCATATTTTAAATGGGGTTAGTTCTATTACATTAGGAAAACAGTGCCTTTCTTGGACTTTTCACTTTTTTGGTGGAAAAAATGAAGTAATTTTTTTTTTGTATGACAGATAAACTTTTTTATTGCATTTATGCATGAATACCTCTATATATTCATATACTGTATGCATTTTATCTCCTCATTTGAGTGATATAGAATTCTAGTTTCAAAAATTAAACCCTGCCCCCCCGTCCCCCTCCCCCCAACTTGAAGATTTTGTTTCTTTACCTACTAGATAGCAATGCTTACTGGTACTATTGGTTGGTACTAGAATCCAGTGTTTCTGATGAGAATTAAAGTGTCAACCTGATTATTATTTCTTTGAAGAAATTTGTTTTTTCACCTTTCTGGAAGCTTTTAAGTTCTTGTTGTATCCTTGCTCTGAAATTCCATGAGGATAAGCTCCATTAATCTTGCCCACACTTTCCATCTGAAGATGCCTGGCATTTTCGCTTAGCTCTAAGCCTAGTTTTTGCCTATTGGCTTTAGTGCCAGCCAGTACTTAAAGTTCAGGAAAAAAGTAGGCCAGCACATATTGCCGAAGAGAGATTTGCATTTGCCTTGTGGTCAAGAGAGTGGTTTTACGTGGCATAAATCAGAAATGTCAGCGGGAAGGTAGGGAACTTTTTTAGAATCTGGCAGCACCAAGATACAGGGAATAAGTGTTTGCCTGAGAGTCATGAAAGCCAGGTTCTGGGACTGTCCCTACTTAATAAAGTCTGGAATGGAGTTCACTTTCTTTATCTACAAAATAGAAATGTGGAAGGAACCTTGATGACCTTGAAGGTCCCTTCAAGGGTTTAAAGTTCTACTTAGTGGTTCTCCACAGGGGGATACCATCCCCATTAGGGAGAGTTTTGGGGTCACTTTTGGAATTTACTATGCAGGGGCTAGGGAAGACAAATACATTAGAGAAAATGGGAAAGGCTTGCAAATGAAAGGGTTGTCCAGAGCCAAGTAAAAGCCAGTGGTGTCCCTCTGGGAAACACCATGAGACACGGGAAGAGCCAGCCAGGGGGTGATTTCTTCTGCTTCCTGGCATCTCCTATCCTAGCCCTTTCCTGTGGGGATGGGACATGATGGCAGCCCCCTCTGTGGCTGACAGAGCAGGCTAACCTTGGTTACATGTGAAACGTGCTGCTTCTTTGCCTCACAGATTGCTGGAATTGAGCCACTCCATCTCCTTGACTTGAAGGGTCAGCCTGCTGTCTCTCCAATGATCAATAACTGTGCTCCATTACAAGTTTGCATGTTTTTGTGTCATTTTTCCTATCCATCTGGTTATATTCACCCCTTTATATCCACTTTCTTCAAACCAAAGACTGTGGAGCACAGCTGTCATTCCCCATGGCTGAAATGGAGAAGACAGTCTAAGAGGCCAGCTCTTAGTACGCAGATCCCAGGGAATATCGATAGTAGTTTAGGTAAAGGAGGCCTATAAGCAGGACAAGGTCTGGCATAATGATTTTACATCTGCTCAGCATACCTGAGGGGAAGGAAATTCAGATTTGGTAAAGCAAAGCACAGAAGATTAAGAGCTACTAGTTGGATCTTGCCTTTGCTGCACTTTCACTAACTTTGTAACTTGTATTGAGTTAAATGTCATTTGAAGATTCACCATTTCATCTTAAAATATGTGTTTTGTATGTAGAAGCCTGCTACTGGCTTGGCTCAGATCCTCCTTAGAGACACATTCTAGCTGAAACAGGCCATTCCAAGGGAAATCTAATTATTCAGGAATAACGTGCACAATTCTCTCTATAGTACAAACTGAGATTCTGAGGAGTTCAGGAGGAAGCAGCCCACGGTCACGTCACTTGCTCTTTTGCTTAAAGTCCACCTGGGTCTGCCTGGCCTTCTGCATGTTCTCTCACTCTGGGCCTTGCTCCCATGGCCTCTAGGGATCAAGGTCCCATGTACCTTTATGTTTATTTCCTCTAAATCCTTTTCCCTCTACCTCCTTTTAGTTTAGTTACACAGTTAATACTTAACTGCCATGTTTTCCCAAATGAGTTTCATCTCTCAGAACCTTGATCAGTTCTGTTTTTCTGTCTAAATGCTTCTCTCTTCTTTCCTACTCTCTCTGCTTAGGTAACTTCCACTGGTCCTTCAACCCTCAATTCAGAAATCATCTTCCCAGGAAGTCTCCCTTTCTGTTCCTAGACTTGCCTCTAGTATAACCTTTCTCCAGGTGTGGTCTGAGAGAATTAGCCCAGGAAGACCTAAAAGTACAGATTCCTGGCCTGTATCCCAGACTTACTGAATCAGAGCTCTGGGTGGGACCAAAAATCCGCATTTTTCATAAGCTGCTTAGAACATGGTAGAATGGTTTTGAGTGTTCTCTGTCTCTTATGTTAAATCATAAACTGTTTAAGGGGAGTTGTGGCATATTATTTACATTTGTATCCATAGTACCTAAACAGTGCCTCAACACAGTAGGTGCTGAATGTAATTTTTGGTTGAAGTAATGTTTAAATCACACCAAAAGTGCACTCTAAGACCTGCGTTTGAGTCCTGGCTCTACCATTTGCTAGATGTGGGATTGGGACAAGTTATCACAAGTTTCTGACTCTCAGTTTCTTAAGAAATAGAGATAATAATACCTACCTGTCAATGTTTTGTGATGAACATGAGACATGTATTATTTTTATCAGTCTGATAGATTTTTAGATGATTTAAAGTCTCCAACATTAAGAGGCTAAGAGGAAACTACTAGGTGTGGAGGGATTTCTATGGAATGACATTTCAAAACATTGTGTGAATTGAAAATTAGACCCAGAACTGAAACGATTGACCTGCTTGGTTAACACAATTCTCCTGCATTGGTCTGCGAGACCTGTGATTTTCTGGTTCAACATTTCTGGTATTCCTAGCCTTTCCAGACAGTTAAATGATGGTGAACAGGTTGTTTTTGTCTATGCCTACTGAGCTGTTTGCCTACTGTCACCAACTCTTTTATTTCAACAATGCATCCACCTACCCATCCAATCAGCATCTGTTGAGCACCTACATATTCAAAGTGCTATTAGCAGTAATAATAGCTACAATTTTTTTGAGCATCAACCATGTAGTAGCCACTATACCAAAAATTTTATGTGCTTTCTCTCAATTTTTACAACAGACTTATGGTATTGGCTGTTATTTATTCTTATTCTACAGAAGAGGATCTTGAGTGTACACTTGCCCAAAATCTTTTAGAAAGAAATGATGAAACCAAGATTTCAAGCCAAACCATCTTGCTCTAGAGCCCTCTCTGTTAACTATTATAATACCCTACTTCCTCTGACTTTACTGTCCTTAAATCACATGCATCCAGGAAGAAACACAACAGGAAGAAACACAGCAGTGACCAAAAGAAAAGCAAAATAATTCTCTCTTGATTACAAAAATCTCCTTTCTCACTGTTCTTGTGCAGGCTTATATTTATTTTGACTTTCTGTTTCAGATTTTATCAATAGTTACAACTTTAGAGAATGGTAGAGATAACTTTTTGGCTTTTCAGTTTCTAATTCTGTAACTTTTTAATGCTCTGGCTGTGTTCATCTAAGCACTACTGAATGGTATGACTCTGAAATATTAAGCCAAGTCCAATTTGCTCACTAAGCCTCGTTATTTCCCCCACTATTACGGTTGAAAACAGTTGCTTAGAGTTTTCACCAGAAGTGGTCTGTCTATTCTTGGTCAGATTGGCCCTTCACAGTCGAGCCAGTTTTTTGGCGATTGTCTCAGAAGGTCCTCGTTCAATTTACCAGGCAGAAAATATTGCAAGTTATTGGGGATTTCTGAAATGTCATAGGGATGATGAACATCTTGTCTTCCGAGTTCTGCATATCAAAATTGGCTCTAAAATGTGAAGCACTACTCAGGTGTCTGGTGTTGCCTTTCCCTAATAGATTATTTAAAGTTTTTATCAGTCATGACAGATTTAGAGGGTGAGATTATCATGTAAATCTTTAGTACAGATTGAGGCAATAAATTAAAACATCACCGGTGATTTTCTGGAAGTGAGCAGCTTCCACACTGGCTTAAACAAATAATTAAATGATTATAAGCAGAATGAACAATTCCACAGGTCAACATGAAGGATACAGAAAAACCAATACATTAAATTCTAAACCTTACTTTTTTTTTAAAGAAATCAGGTTTTCTACTAAAGTGATTTTTATGTATTTGAAGCTCCGAGGAATAACATAAATTGATTTATAATCATTCTTTTTCAGGTAAATGATAAGGAATAAATGAAAAATATTAGATGTTGATATATACTGAGGAGGAAAAGAACTATAATCAATTAGTATTTATTGAACGCTAGTGAATGCTCAGCACAGTAACTTGATAGGGCATTAGTCATTGATCATCAAATTTCAAAAGCTTATAGATTGGAAGGAAAATTTGTAGGTTAGAGGAAAAAATGCCTAATCCTCAGAATTTCCATACAAGAACTAGTTACAGTTGAACTATTCCTATATAAAGCTATAATAAAATTTTGTTTTTTACTTTAGTGTTTTCATGATGGAGAACATGCCATTAAAATGTATTTGAGGGCTTCCCTGGTGGCGCAGTGGTTGAGAGTCCGCCTGCCGATGCAGGGGACACGGGTTCGTGCCCCGGTCCGGGAAGATCCCACGTGCCGCGGAGTGGCTGGGCCCGTGAGCCATGGCTGCTGAGCCTGCGCGTCCGGAGCCTGTGCTCCGCAACAGGAGAGGCCACAACAGTAAGAGGCCCGCGTACCGCAAAAAAAAAAAAAAAAAAAAAAAAAAAAAAGTATTTGATATTTATGAAGGCACAATCACTACTACCACAGGATAATCTATTAATATTAGTGATCGTAAGGTTGATGAGATTGTAGGATTTATCTAGTTCTTGTGTGAAAATAGTCCAGTGACATAGGCTATGCATACTCTTCTTGATTTTTATTGTAGATTTGTTAGCATGTAAACAAATATTTTTTCTGGAATAAATAAAGACTATGTTCTTCATCCGTATAAGAACAAGTCAGACAGTAAATTCTCACATGGCTAATTTAAAGGCTTTCCATCAAACTCAGCACCATGAATAGGATGGTAGTGCTAACCAGCAGGACAGTTACTTCAGTGGATGATGCCATAAAGATATTCATGGTTTCAGAAGAAATCACCTCTAGTTCATAAGTCAGGGAACATATTATGACATACAGGACATGGGGGAGAAAGTAAACCAAGAGATTTATTAAAGCATTAATTTCCAGAGGTAAACTGATTTTGCATATATATTGAGTTTTTCATACTTTTCATATATATGATAGTCTAGTAGAATATTCTCTATGGTATTTCCACATCATACATTTAGAAAATATTTTTGTGGGGAAAAACTTTTATATTTGAGTAAAGATCTGTTTTACTAACAGTTTGCAGTAAGTTTATGTTATGTAGTTAGCTTTGTTGCTAGGCAGCCCCAATAGCAGTTTTTTGGTTTTTTGGGGTTTTTTTTTGGCCGTACGCGGGCCTCTCACTGTTGTGGCCTCTCCCATTGCGGAGCACAAGCTCTGGACACGCAGGCTTAGCAGCCATGGCTCACGGGCCCAGCCACCCCGCGGCATGTGGGATCTTCCCGGACCAGGGCACGAACCCGCGTCCCCTGCATCAGCAGGCGGACTCTCAACCACTGCGCCACCAGGGAAGCCCCCAATAGCAGTTTTGATGTGTAATTTGCTTGAAACTATTAAAAGGGCTTTGCTAAAGTGGGTTTTTTTTTAAATTTAATTAACTCATTTGTTTATTTTTGGCTGCGTTGGGTCTTTGTTGCTGCACGCAGGCTTTCTTTAGTTGCCTCGAGTGCAGGCTACTCTTGGGGTGCGCGGGCTTCTCATTGCGGTGGCTTCTCTTGTTGCGGAGCACGGGCTCTAGGTTTGTGGACTTCAGTAGTTGTGGCACGTGGGCTCAGTAGTTGTGGCACACGGGTTCTAGAGCGCAGGCTCTGTAGTTGTGGTGCATGGACTTAGTTGCTCCGCGGCATGTGGGATCTTCCGCGAGCAGGGCTCAAACCCGTGTCCCCTGCATTGGCAGGTGGATTCTTAACCACTGCGCCACCAGGAAAGCCCTTTGTTGAAGTTTTGAAACCAACTGAATTAGCCACAGAGAGCATTCGGTGTTGCTATTTTAATGAACTGAAGCTTTGTGTTTGGGATTAAGTTTAGTGAAACCAAAATAATTTGGCACTTCGGGAAAGGAAATCTGTTGAATAAAGTTGAGAGGAATTTAGGAATTCAGCATTCACTCTATCTCTTGGGGCTTCCTAATCTTCACCCACTAGTGCATACCCCATATCTTAATTTGGAAGCATTTTTTTCTTCAAGTGCATGCTGTACAACTTCTGTTTGGAAGGGCTTCTCTGTTTAAATCTGCTCTGTCTTTGCTTTCTTCACCCCATACAGTGAAGTAATGGACACTATGAAGAGGCAAGTCAGGGAATCTCAGTTTTTCTCCAGCGTAGCTTCCCCGTTCCCTTCTTGATGCTTGGAGGGCCACCTTGTACAAGGTTTTCACCTCTGTGACCACGCCTTTGATCTGATGCTTGATATAGACTTTTAAAATTCTGACTTTGCTAGGAAGTTATCTTGATCTACAAGTTGCTGTTTTGAGGACTATGGCTTACGACTATGACCTACCTACATCACCCTTGGGCTCACCTCCCAGAATCCTGGCCCAGGTATGATGGCCAGGCATTGTATATTCCAGCGGTAGAATTAGAGAGCTTCTCTTTGCCTTATTCTAGAATGGGATTTCCAGATAACCCTTGATCTTGGGTGATTTATAAAATCCCTGCTAGTACAAATTCTAATCTGAGTGGTACTTGGAAGACTGCTCTGTAAATCAAAAGATGCTTTTTCCTCCATTAGTTTCTTCTTGAGTTTATTTATTAATTTTTTTTCTTAGCAGCAGTTGCATGAATTACAGACTACCTGCTTGCTGCTGATCTGGGATGTTGCTGCTTCAAGGTTGAAATCTTACCACATGCAATGGTTATACCCAGTTGAGGTGTTTGAATATATGCCTAGTTAAGGATGTGAATATATTAAATTATTCCTTTAAAAGTTGCTTTATCATAGTCCTGAGTTTTCTTATAAAAGGGAAAAACAGGGCTTTCCTGGTGGCGCAGTGGTTGAGAATCCGCCTGCCGATGCAGGGGACATGGGTTCGTGCCCCGGTCCGGGAAGATCCCACATGCCGCGGAGCGGCTGGGCCCGTGAGCCATGGCCGCTGAGCCTGCGCGTCAGAGCCTGTGCTCCGCAATGCGAGAGGCCACAACAGTGAGAGGCCTGCGTATGGCAAAAAAAAAAAAAAGGAAAAACAGAAAGCAAATATATGGCCCAGGCCATTAAAAAAATATAGCTCGAGTCATTTTCCCATGATTACCATATTTTCTGACAGTAATAGTTTTATATAGACTTATCATTTTGTTTTTGTTACTGTGAATTTTATATCACAGATGTTTTGATTTAAAACTGTAGTCTACTAAGTAATTTGTTTCTGAATACATGTGGCTTAGACCAGTGTTTCATCTGGATGGAGTTGATGAATGCCCAAGTATTTTGATTTGAACAGATCAGGGCAGGGCATTCAGATTTGGAGATAAAACTCATGTAATGCTAGATACTCTAGTGATTCATAATAGTGAGTTAAGGCTTTTATTTCTAAGCGTGGCCTGTTAGTGTAAAATTTTCCAGTATGATCATGTCTTAGACTACAAGCCATTAGCATCTCAGTTAAAATTCACTTATCAGATTGTTTTCCAACATAAGAGTTGTCTGAGATGGAATAGTACATACAACTGGAAAGTTTTGAAAAGAGTACAGATGAACTTATTTACAAAATAGAAACAGATTTAGAGAATGACCTTATGGTTACCAGCGGGGGAAGGGTCGTGGGAAGGGATAGTTAGGGAGTTTGGGATTGACATGTACACACTGCTATATTTAAAATAGATAACCAACAAGGACCTACTGTAAAAAAATAAAATAAAATAAGGGAAAAGGTTGACCAGTAGACTCACATTTTGTACTTATCTTTACCCTCTTTTTTCTTTTTATGTACTGAAAAAAGATCTTTTATTCATATTTGGTTTGTCCTATAACATCCTTTTTTCTTCTGTAAAAGATTGAAAATCCTTTAATGCCAACAGTCAAAAATGGACATGATTCATGGTTTTGGTTTCATGCAGACAGATTTTGACCTTTCCAATGTGAACAAGTTTCGACTTTGTTTTTAGCAATTAGCATTGTGTTATAATTTTTTATTTAGTTATCTGTCTCCCTATTATACTGTGAGTTCCCATGAGCCCCTGGTTGGTAGGAAACCCATCACATCTAGCATAGCACTTAGTCCATAGTATTGATAGATGTTTAGCATACATTTGTTCAAATGAATTTATTTAAATGCCATGCAATATTCAGTCAAAATAATTACACTATTGAGTTTATTTTCCATTGAAAATGTCCTCAGTGGCAAATACACTGGCCTCTAAAATATTCTTGTCCAAAATATCTGCCCACAGCGAGTCAGCATCATCTTTAAGTTGGTGGCTTAGCTGTTCTTCAAGAAAACAGCTTTACAATATCATATAAATACAGGCAGAACTTGATTGTCTAGTCTTTCAAAATGTGATGGATTGCCTCTTTCCTTAAGAGGTAAATAAATCATTATAACCTCATAAATCTTAGTAATCAGTTTTCTTCCTAGTTTAAAGAATTTTCATGAATAGCTCACAGGGGGTCCATTAAACAAGGATGGTAGAAGAGAAGTAGGTAAAAATAAGAAAGGGAAAGCTAAAGTGAAAAATGAGAAGGGTGCAGGGAAGCCATTGTGTGTGCCCACCTGACATGGATGTAGCATGATTTCTGTGCCATCTTTGTCATGTGGCATTTGAAACTAGGCTCCCAGAAGGAAAGACCTTAAGTGGTGAGTGTTAAGTAGAATGCTTGTTACCAGGAAAGGGTGCTGTTTGGCTCTCTCCATTGCAGGGCTCTGGCTGGGTCACTTTGGGGAGTTTCCATCTTCATCCCTGGGAGGAGCAACTTCAGGAAAATTGGGACCTAAAATCTACCTGATGGATGAATCACCCAAGCCCCAAAACATATTTTCTATGTTAACACTTGCCTTTGGTGTTATGTGGACTTGGGTATGGAAACGTATTGCCATGTGGTACCATGCAATTTGTGTGGAAAGAAAGTTTTTTGGGCTTTATTTTTGTTTTGTTTTGGTGTCCTTTTGTATCTGTGTGCTGGCTGCTGCAAGACTTATTCCTCAGAAGTGAGGAAGAATGGAAGATATCAATACAAAGTACATTTTCTCTAACAATATTCCTCATTCTTTTTTCCCCTTTTATGTAGCACCCAAGTCCATTGAACACCAAGGGTGTTTGAATTTTTCTTTTAAAGGAACACTTAGGTGTTTTTGGTGGTCACTGGCTTATTTATAACAATAGCAGAATTTAACTAAAGACAGCATTTTCAGTTGAGTACGGGAGGTTTTTGTTATATGCTAAAGTGTCATGCTTTTGTCATTCAGTAATATTCATTAAACAGAAGCTAATTTTAAGAGCTTATTATGTGCCAAATCCAGTGCTAAGCATTGGAGATTGAGATGCTGGCAGGAAAGAATGTATTTCTGGAAACCTGGAACTTCAGGTCCTATGGAAAATCGCAGACAAGTTTTAGGCAGTGTTAACAATTTAGTCTGTTTTGTTTAATGCTCTACCTCCATACTTTCAATACTGACTGATGTATAATTGGTGCTCAGGAGATATTTATTGAATGAAGGGTATCTGTGAGGTAAATGTTATGATGGGGAAGGGAAGTGTGCCATGGGGTCAGAGAAGTCTCTCCCAACCCCAGCTTTATTGAGGTATAACTGACAAATACATTGTAATATATTTAAAGTATACACTGTGATGGGTTTATATATATATATATATATATATATATATATATATATATATAGTGACATGATTCCCACAATCAAGTTAACACATCTGTCACCTCGAATAGTTACCTTTGTTTTTGGTGAGAACCTTAAATATCTACTTTCTTAGCAAATTTCAAGTAAAAAATATAGTGTTATTAACTAGAATAACCATGTTGTACATTAAAGCCTCAGAACTTATGCATCTTATAACTTAAAGCTTGTGCCCTTTGACTAACATCTCCCCATTTCCCCCACCCCCAAACCCCTGGCAATCATCATTCTACTCTCTGTTTCTATCCATTTGAATATATATATATATATATATATATACACATTTTCTTTTTCAGATGTAGGTATTAGTATCCATATGGTATTTGTCTTTCTCTGTTTGGCTTATTTCGATTAGCATAATGCCCTCAAGGTTCATCCATGTTGTCACAAATGGCAAGATTTCCTTCTTTTTTAAGGGTGAATAATATTTCATTGAATATATTTATACCACATTTTCTTTATCCATTCATCCATTGATAGACACTTGGTTGTTCCACATCTTGGCTATTTTAAATAACGCTGCAATGAACATGGAAGTACATATATCTTTTTGAGATATTGATTTCATTTCCTTTGGATATATACCCAGAAGTGTGCTGCTGGATCATATGACAGTTATATTTTTAACTTTTTTAGGAAACCTTTATACTGTTTTTCATACTAGCTGTACCAATTTACATTCCCACCAACAGTGCACAAGTCTTTCCTTTTCTCTCCATCCTCACCAACATCTCTTATCTTTTGTCTTTTTGATGATACCCATCCTACCAGGTTTGAGGTAGTATCTCATTGTGGTTTTGCTTTGCATTTTGTTGAAGATTGGTGATGTTGAGCATCTTTTCATATACCTCTTGACCATTTGTGTATCTTGTTTGG
Source organism: Leucopleurus acutus (assembly GCF_964270905.1). Lineage (NCBI taxonomy): Eukaryota > Metazoa > Chordata > Mammalia > Artiodactyla > Delphinidae > Leucopleurus > Leucopleurus acutus. The sequence continues at coordinate 10,757,989 of NC_139160.1, read as the reverse complement.
AAAAATGTCTATTCAGGTCCTTTTCCCATTTTTTAAGTTGGGTTTTTATTTTTTGCTGTTGAGTTGTTAGAGTTCCTTATACATTTTGGATATTAACCCCTTATCAGATATATGATTTACAAATATTTTCTCCCATTCCATAGATAGCGTTTTTATTTTAATTGTTTTCTTTGCTGTGCAGAAGCCTTTTAGTTTGATGTGTCCCATTTGTTGAATTTTGCTTTTATTACCTTTACTTTAGTGTCAAATCCAAAAAATCACTGTTGAGATCAATGTCAAGGAGCTTATTCCCTCTGTTTTCTCTCAAGAGTTTTACAGTTTCAGATTTTATATTTAAGTATTTAACACATTTTGGGTTGTTTTTGTGTATTGTGTAAATTGAGTCCAGTTTTATTCTTTTACATGTAGATACCCAGTTTTACTAGCACCATTTTTTGATGAGACTGTTCTGTCCTCATTGTGCATTCTTGCTGCTTTGTCAAAAATTAGTTGACCATAATGCATGGCTTTATTTCTGGACTCTTTATTCTGTTCCATTGGTCTGTATTTCTGTTTTCATACCAACACCATACTATACTTTCAATTACTGTAGCTTGTAATATATTTTAAAATCAAGGAGTATGATTCCTTTAGCTTTCAGTGTTTCACTGTTGAGTGTGATGTTAGCTGTGGGCTTGTCATATATGGCCTTTATTATATTGAGGTATGGTCCCTTTATACCCAGTCTCTTGAGAGTTTTTATCATGGAAGAATATAGAGTTTTGCCATGAGCTTTTCTACATCTATTGAGATGGTCATATAATTTTTATCCTTTGTTTTGTTAATGTGGTGTATCACATTAATTGATTTGTGGTTGTTGAACCATCCTTGCATCCCTGGAATAAATCTCACTTAATCATGGTACAATCCTCTTAATGCTTTGTTGAACTCAGTTTGCTGATATTTTATTGAGAATTTTGCATCTATGTTCATCTGTGATATTGGCCTGCAATTTTTTTCTTTTAGTGTCCTTGTCTGGCTTTGGTATCTGAGTATGGCTGGCTTCATAAAGTGAGTTTGGAAGTATTCCCTACTCTTCTTTTTTTTTTTTTTTTTTTTTAGTGTGAGAAGGATTGGTATTAGTTCTTCTTTAAATGTTTGGTAGAATTCACTAGTGAAGCCATCTGGTACTGGACTTTATTTTTTGGAAGGTTTTTGATTAGTGATTCAATCTTCTTACTAGTAATTAGTCTGTTCAGATTTTCTGTTGCTTCATGATTCAGTCTTGGTAGGTTGTCTGTTTCTAGGAATTTATCCTGAGCTTCCTTAAAAGAACTATTTAGAATTATTTGTCAAGCAAATTGCAGATCTTCATTTCTTTGGGGTTGCTTATTAGAAAATTATTATGCTCTTTTGGTGGTGTCATGGTTCCTTGATTTTTCATGCTTCTTGGGGCCTTATGTTGCTATTTTTGCATTTGTAAAAGCAGTCACTTCTTCCAGTCTTTACTGACTGGCTTTGGAAGAGAAATACCTTCCATCAGCCCTGTTAGGATTTCTGAGGCTTTATCAGACTTTTTCTATAAGATACTTGCTCCATATTTCTTCCTTCTTGAAGGGGAATTCTTAAAATTGTATGCCTTCTCCTGATCCTGCAAATCCAGGCTGGGTGCTGTAAAGTTTCTCTTTCTCCCTAGGGTAGTGCTGAATGCTTAAGTTTGTGTGTTTTCTACCAGTAGGGCAGAGTTGGGCCAACTTTCTGCATGTGCTCACTAGCTGTCTGCAAAGATTCTCTCTTCCCTCCTTTGCCCTCAGAAACATTCACAAGGAGTCAACCATGGGGTGTGGTGTGTATGTGGGTGTGGTTCTAAGAGTGTTGGGGGTACCCAGGAGCCCGCTGGAGGGATCCACAGGTGAGATGTCCCCAGTTGCTCATAGGCGAGCTTCCTGATGGAGCCCATGAAGCAGTTAGTAGGATCTTTGTCCCTTTGATAAATTCCATTCCAAGCCCTGGCTGCTCCTCTCACAGGGGCTCATTGGCCCCACCCCCCATTCCAGTCATGCAGTTTACAGCTCAGTGTTCTGGATTGGGCCACAGAGAAATGAGCCTCTTTGGCAGCATCCTGCACAGCTGAGGAAGCCTGGCACTCATATACTCTCACTTTCCCCTATAGAAGAAAACTCCTGGGGCAGAGAAGCTCTTTCTTGTCACTGAAGTTCTGCCGCCTTGGGGCACCTTTTCATAAATAAAGTGAAACTGTTCCTCTTACCCTCTTCGGTGTGTCCAATATTGGAATTTTTTTTTTTTTCCTCCAGTGATGTGCTGGAACTTTTCCACTGGACTTCCACAAAGGCACTCTTGTCTGTTGACGATTGTCAAGTCTGGTGTTCTTTGGGTGGATAGACAGTAGAGTGCTCCTATACTGCCACCTGGGTGATGCGACTCTAGGAAAGGATTTCCTTAATGTGATTTTAAATACTTTGTGGGAGCAGTGTCATATAGTAGTTGAGAGAAGGGCATCTGGAATAAATTTGCCTGAATTTTCTCCCTAACTTCCCTTCTTTTTAGATGGGAGACCTTATCTAAACCTACTGGGGCTTTGTTTCTGTGTCTGTTAAATGGGGATGATAATAATACTTACACCAACGTTTTGTTGAGAGCATTAAATAAGCAAAGCACTTAGAACAATACCTGTTACACAGGAAATACTCAATAAATGTTGGCTAATAGGTTTACATGACAGATGACTAAAAGCTTAGGGACAAATCAAATATATCTAACCTGCAACTCCAATTTCGTCCCTATTTTTACTCCTTATTTATATATATTTTATTCAGGTTCTCAGCTCCTTAAATGAGAACCATAGGTCCAGATATCCTTATAAATAGCCTCACTTCAGTTCAGGTCAGTTTTTTTCCATCAAACTAGTTACTGGAAAATCTTTTGGTTTCCAGAGCATTTTGGAATTTGGAATTGCAGGTAAGGACTAGAGGCATGTACAGTATTTTGTATTTTCCATGGTTTTGCTGTTATCCTGTGTGTATTCAAACACAAGAGCCTTACATGTATAGATCATAAGTACAGTCTCTCTTCTTTCTGTATAGCGCAAGGATTATATCATGGTTATGACAGAGATACTTGGTGCCCAGTGAACGTCCATGTGCTTCCCTGAATTTTTCATCCTCCTTCACACGTAGTTTGAGGCAATGGACCGTGAGCAGAAATGACGGTCGTCACTTCCTGGCCAAGGCAGTCAAGGAGTGTGTGCCTCCTCCATCTTCCTCTTTCCTGGATCCCTGAATAGAGAGCTCAGCAAATCCACATAGGAATTCCTGAACATGAGAAATACTCACGTTGTCGCTAAGGTTTTGAGATTGTATATTATAGCAGTTGGTATCAGTTACTCAGAATAACAAAAACAAAGGTGCACTGAGAATGTGCTCAATTAAGACCATATAGTGATGCTTCTAATGTTGATGGAGAGAAAAAAGTGAAAGTGTAACTCGTAACCGTAGTAAAAGATAGGGCTGCACATGGTCTCATCTCTGCATAGAACTGCATGTAAAATATAGTCTAACAGCCAAAATAATTTTAAAAGGAGGTTTTATACGTTACTTGAATCTCTTAAAGATCATTGAAGGAATTCAGGTTATCTCTTCAAACAGGTCTAAAAAGCCTCTTTCCTCTCTGCTTAAATTCTTATGTATTTCACAGCTGTGGACTATGAGGTGGCATCCACTGCAAAGATCACACCTCCTTGCTCCTCTGATGTCTAAGACAGGAACAGTATCAGACTGGTCAATTTGCCAATTGTAGCTCATCAGATATTCACTTAGACATTTACTATCCTCGCTGTCCTTCATATTCATCTAGAAACCCCATTGTTCTTATTTATGTCACTGTATACACGTACATACACCCATACCCACACAGACATACATGAATTAATTAATGATCTTGGTGTGATGTGATCTATCTATCTATCTATATGTGTTTGATATTGTAATATTGTGATATTCAGGTCATGAAATGATTCAGTAACACTGCTGCCTGGGACACACTTAGATTTAAAACAATTTCTGGTTCCATTTAATAGCAACAAAATCCATAGATCTTCACAAGCAGTGAAGTGTAGTGAAGGTTTAAATCTTTTCTCTTACTTTGTATCAGTGAAGGGAAATGCATAAGACTAGAAGAGGTTCATGCCATATGGTTGTAATAACAGAGACACTTAAGCAGAAAATGGATCATTCAGGAGCATGTGAAAAAGGTACGAGCCAGATGGGTCAGGGGAAACACCCCTAACCCCTCACCTCCAACTCCTGCTTCTCACTACTTCTGATCCCAGTAATAGGTTCTTGCCTACATCCTCAAGAGGCAATGTCAACTGAACTATTTTTCTCTCTCTGTTCCTATTTCAGGGGCAAAAGTGTATAGCCCTTACCCCTCCTATGACATCCTTGTATGCTGCATATTAATAGGAGGTGAAACTACATATAGTCTCACATAAAGATATAATCAAATTCCACATGCTTAAGAAGGAACCTGGCTTTCTTCATGGCCAAAGTATATTTAAGACATGTGACAAACCTTGAAGACATTTGGCTATGTGATTAAGCCAGATACAAAAAGACAACAGCTGCATGATTCTGCTTACATGAAGCACCTGTAATAGTCAAATTCGTACAGACAGAAAGTAGAAAAGTGTTTGCCAGGGGCTTGAAAGTGGGGAACTGGAGAGTTATTGTTTAATAGACTTTCACTTTCAATTGACGAAAAAAGTTCTGGAATTGGTGTGTTAATTATTATACAACACTGAACTATATACTTAAAAATGGTTCAAGTGGTAAATTTTATGTTATGTAACTTTTACCCACACACAAAAAGACAGCAAAGGGCAAAACTAATGAAATTCGGAATGTACTGAATACCGAGGAGTTGGAACAAGTCACTTCCCCTCAGTCACCAGCGTGCAGGCTGTGAGATTGCAGGGGAGACTTATATTTTCCATCCTCTGTTGCATTCAGATGCCAATTACAGACGTGCCCCACACACCCTAAAAGAGAGGGATCAATGCAGCGGCTTCTGAGCGCTCGTCTCACCATGAAACATCAGCCTCAAAGAAGAAAAACATTCCAACATAGATATATCATTTTCCTTTGTTGATTTCACATCTACATAAATTAGGCTAAATGAGATTAGAAATATTTCATTGATAAGAGTATTAATCATTAGATAATACACACCATGAAAACAGCTCATCAGAATTCATTAATGTTTTATTCATCCCATTTTTCGGCACGATATTTTTGATTTGAAAAATCATGGTCTCTTTCAGCGTCTGGTAACACACGCTGTGCTGCACAAAATGCACGGGGAGCATTAGACTGTGTAGAGTTTTCCCTGTTTGGTGTTCCAGGTACTCCAGGTGTTGATGCCATGATCTTGGAGGTTCCTCCTGCACTTCTGGCTCTAATGTTATTTTTCAAAAGATTCAGTGTATCACAGTTTCTAGAGTCAAAGAGAAACAAATCAGAAGTTTTGGCAGGAAAACTCAGTGTTACCGTCTCTTGAAAAACTAGTTTGGCCCCCAGAGTGGAAGGCTGTCAGAGCAACACTTAGCTGGCCTTCCTAGCTTCTCTAGCATGTCTTGTAGATAATTGTCTCCTTACTTTCGTCCTGCTACTTCCCATGACAGGAATGTTTTCCCAGCTTCTTGTTTGCTTGTTTAAATGCTAAATGATCCTTTAAGGCTTATTGGAAGCCCTGTCAGCACCATGACCGCTTCCTGATTAGCCTAACCCTCCTGTGATGTTCTTGTACGGCATGCAGTTTCTGAATCACTCACTCAGAATTATCATTCATGAACTTGCACATGTGCTTCTGTAAGGATGTCTCTGTGTTAGCCAGCTTCCAAGATGGCCCCCAGTGATCCCCACCTCCTGGTTTTCACACACTTGTGTGGTCCCCTTCCACATTTTATCAGGGTTGGCCTGTGTGACCACAGTCTATGGCAGGAGTGATGGTATGTCACTTCTGATATTAGGTTGTACAAAGACTGTAGCTTCCACCTTGGGTGCATTCTCTCTCTAAGATCATTCTCCCCGAGGGAAGCCAACTACCACGTCCTGGTCCTGAGAGCACTCAGACAACCTATGGAGACGACTGTGTGGTGAAGAACTGAAGTCTCTGGTAAACCACCCTGGAAAAAACTGAGGCCTGACAACAACTATGTGATTGAGGTTGCAAGTGCTTCCTGCCTTAGTGGATAAATCTGCAGCAGCCCCAATGGATGTCGTCCCTGTAACCTTCTCAGATAGCATTAGATGACAGATAATAGTATTTTGTCTCCCCAGCTGGACTGCAAGCTCCTTGAAGAAAGATTCCTAGCTTTCTGATTCTTCATGGTGCTCACACTTATCTGCTTAATTCAAGATAGAAAGGTAGATAGAAAAGCGTTTTTATCTACCTGCTTAATCTTTTTTACAGGTACCAACTATTCTGAACAGTGTTCTGTGAGGTAGGGAGCAGAAGACTGGCACCACTAATCCTGTCTCAATACTGATGGGACAAATTGAATATAATCGTTTGACGTGGGCCCAGAACTTAGCAGAAGCTGATGGCGAAACCCTGATTTAGAAAAGAATCTATGAAATCAGTGTTTTTCAAATCTTTTCAGACCCTGATGTCTCTGGAGGTCCCATGATGGCCTCTTCTGCTGCTGGTTCTTTTGTAGGCACTGCTGTCATTAACCTGCCTCTGAGTGCTCTGGGTTCTGCAGCCCTGTTGCTGTCAACAGTATCACATCACAGATTGAACAGTGCCTGACTCTGACCCATTACTTCTATCAGTTCATTCTTTGGTGTTGGCACTGTGGTCTCAGATAAAGATAATACATCAAGCCTGTTACAAAAGGAGGAAGAAAAGAAAACACACCATCCCGTAGAAATGTTGAAAACTAAAAATTGAAGAGTACTCCCTCTCGCTGTTTATCTTCCATCATTGTGCACCAAGGGGCTTTGGCAAGAGATACTTGGGGACAAACAGTAACTGATATGAGGAACACATTGATGTCCTGCATCTACGAGATATAACTAATAACAGATGGATGTTAGTTATTAACTCTTAGATGTTTATCCTAGTTCTTTTGAACTCTTCTATCTTGAGTCTATCAGCTGCTGCTGTCTGGATAATTAATTACACAACCAAATTCAGTTCAAAATTTTGAAATGTATGTTCTCTATATGATCTGCATATTGAATTCTCTTGTTCATGCTGTCCAGTGTTTTATATGCCACTCATTGTCTAAGACACACACACCCACACACACAAAAACACGTAACGTGTCGATTAGTTTTGAAAACTTCATGTAAGTTTTCCTTTCACTGTAGTTCTTCTCTTTTTTAAAATCTTTTTTTTTTTTAATCTTCCCATACCCCTGGCCATACCTGTTTCAACCTAAAACAGAACCAATTTAAAAAAATGTGGGCCTAGAATGTCATACACGTTTTTAAGTGTTTTAGTATAAGTAGCTTAAAATCATTATTAAACAGTTTTTGATAATGTGGCTTATAGTGAGAAAAGTCTTGAATCAGTTAGGCTTGGTTAAATCCAAGATAGTATTCTACTCCTAGCTTCTCTCTCTAAATAGGAGTAGAACATTTTTATAACCAGTAAGCAAGTTGAGCATTGGAACAGAAGACCTGAGCTGTCCAGAATTTCAAGGGAGGGAGGGAAGGAGTGAAGGAAGGAAGGGTAGTGAGAGAGAGATTGTTTTGTGACTACATGTGAATAGTACTACAGTCAGTACAGTGGAGCATGAACTCTCCTTATCAGCTCTGAAGTCCAGTGTCTGTCTGGTTAGGACAAAGTGAATTAGGCTGGAAGAAGAGTATTTAAATGCCACAGAAGGTCAGGAAGGGTTGAACCAGTTATGACTGGCACTTATTTTTCAGTTGAAAAGCAGATTCCAAATTTCTTCCTTTTTCAAGTTATCAAAGAATATCAAAGGAATTACTCCTAAGTTCATCTTTATATCCAAATTCTGTAAAAGAACTTAAATGGAACTGTTACCAATGGAAACGGAATTTTAGTCAGCAAGATTTCAGAGTGCTAAATCATCATCAGAGTTGCCAACAGGGATAATAAATAACCATATAGATGAAACCAAGGTGTGATAGGTATATCTTTAAAACATAATTTCAGTCATACTCTTAAAAAAATTCTGCATTCATAAAATTCATTACTGAAGAACCAGTTTTTAATTCTGTCTTAACAGTGATATACTTTAAAAAAAAAAAGATGTTAAGCAGCTTATTACTCTAATTCAGAATTAGAGTACACAAGAAATAAATGGATGTTTAAAACTGGCCAGTGGCCTCACTTGTACTCCTGAGACAGGTAGGGTAAGAGTGCCTGAAATTATCCTTATTTGCCAAAGTCCTTAGATTATTCATGCTTAGTAATGTGGAGTCTGAAGCTCTACGTAGATTCAAATATTCTCTCCATTCATAGTCAACCTGCCCTTTCTGCTTGTATAGTAACTATGACCCTTTACAATTCTGAGATTCTAGGACTCTCTCATTCTGTACTTAGTTTTTATTCTTTAATACTTCCATAAAGTTAAAGGTTTTTCTATCAAGTTTGTTCCTTAGAACATACAGATATTTAGTGTATTTACTCCTATTTACAGCTGCATTGTTTATATACATTTGTATACAAATGTGTGTTATGAAGATGATCTTATTGTAACTGATTAGCCTCAGTACATACTCTGCAGCCAGGAGATGGTGCCTCTTTGCGAAGCGTCTCTTTGGAAGACTTGCTGAGAGGCAGTGCATAAGAGGCTAAGAGCATAGGTTTGGGATTAAACAAGATTGCTAAGGGTTTAAGAGCCTGGAGCCTGGAGTCAGACTGCCTGGGCTCAGCCAAATTCAAGCTCCACCAGTTACGTGCCGTGTGATCTTGCATGTTTCACTTAATCGGTTTGTGTCTTAGTTTCCTCAAATATAAATGGGAAATTAATCATAGTATTTATCTTATGGAATTGCTGTGAGAAATGAAAAACCCACATAAAGTATTTAGAGCAATGTTTCTACACACTTAGAATGTAATCAATTGCTGTTTATTTTTGCAATTGTTATTATTGAAAGTTTCACATTCCAGCTTTATCACATCCCAGTATGATCTTGTGTAATGTCTTAACCCTTCAGTTCGTCCCTCTCTAAAATGAGAATTATAAAGACCCAACTCACAGGGTGGGAATTAATGGCTTATTATGGAAAGTACTGAGCAGAGAATGTAGAACTCGGAATATGTAAGTGCTCAGTGAGTGTATATACTCATACCTCTACCTTTTTCTGTGGCTCCCTAACTATGAACATGTGGCTTACAGTACTTCTGAGAGTGCTGATCAGTGAGGTTTGAGAGTGAGATTGAATTTCAGCTTTACAGAGGGAAATGTTCTGCATCAACTTTGAGAAACCAAGATATGGTTTTACTGCAGTTGAGGAGACTCAGAGAAAAACCCCTTCCCACAAGCCAGTCTCCCCAGTCTGGCATATAAATCAGAATGCTGTTGAGAACGAGGCAGGCGAGTAGACTGCAGAGAAGGTAAATTCCTTTCTCTCCCATAGGAAGTTTCACATGGAAAGTCAACGCACCCTTAGACAGTTGTTCAACTGGAATCATCGAGGACAGGGCTCCACAGGGTGTGCTCCAAGTCCTTGAGACCCTTTTAGGCATCTCTGAAGTCAAAACATTTTTATAATAATATTAAGAGGTTATTTGCCTTTTTCACTCTCCATCATGAGTCTACAGTGGAATCTGTGATGATGTCATCATTCTGACAGCTAATAGGAATGTACAATTAAGTATTTTGCATTTAAACATTTTCTCAGCTTTAATTTCTATTATGGTAGATATCAATAGATACAACTCATATAAAAAAGCTCTTTGGGGTCCTCAATAATTTTTAAAGATGTAAGAGGGTCCTGAGACCAAACTGTTTGAGAATGTTTAATCCAGGAGAATGGGACCATTTTATTTCTGGAATGGGACCATTCTCTAGCTTATGTCTGGAGGTATTTGATGCTAGAAACTGCCTAGAATACTTACCTGCTTCCCTGAATCTTTGCTTCCCTTTCCCCAGATTCTTATGAAGACCATCCCAGTTCTGTTGACACATTCTTCAACAAATTACAGTACAATTAATTAGATGTCATTTCCTTTGACCACAATCATTTTATGCCTTCCTGAGATTCTACCCTAGTCGGTTTGATTGGACTGCAGCCATATTCTGGTATTCCTGATTGGATTTTGGATACATCCTGTTTCTCTAATCATCACACTTACAATCCACCTCTCGGGGGTGGGGGGTGGGCATTTGGTTTATGTTGCTCAAACATAGTCCCAGAGAGCATCCCAGTCTTTAGAGTTCTAGGCCTTTTTAATGGAGCTTCCACGACTGTACCTACTGTACCAAGTCATAAATAGTAAATGCTTAAGAGGAAAAGCAAATGTGGAATTCGTTAAAATTGTTCCAAGTTAAATCTGGTATTTGTTCTCTGCTATCCTGAGTTGATGTAATCATTAAAGTCTGGTAGAATTATTTAGACACATGAAATGTCATCTGGAAAACAAAGCCGTGTTACTATTTATTTGAAGTGCCTATGAAAAGCTGTTAAGGTGAATAATTTGAAGAGCTTGGAAATATTTTAATACTGTATGTGGGAATCATGCAAATTAGTAGGGGCCCATAGGTCCTGGGTCAAACTGGATAAGGCCCAAAAGAAATCTGATTTTGAACAAGTAAAAATTTTAATAAATCTTAAAAATATCTACATTTATTGACCATAGAAGCTTACTTTTGTTACATGTTTTCTTGCCTCTAACTGTAAATTAGAAAGACTAGTAAAATATAACAAGGCTACTGAATTCTGAATTTTACTTGAATTCTGAATTCAAGTTTTTCTGTATACAACATTTAATATTTAATTATACACATGATCATATTTTATACTCAAATAAACTTATTTTGTAGTCTTTTTTGAACATTAGACTAGAAGTTTGAAGATTTTCTAGTTTCAGCTCTGGTTACTAGCTATACAAATATCAATTAAAAAAAATTAAAGTATAAATAATCCCTTTCCCTCATCAGATTGGGTGGGCATCAAATTATTCATAAACAATAACATGTTCTAAAAACCAATAACCTTCTTAAGGTCTCCCTGGGAGAGCATAGGCTTAGATTTGGGTTTAAACCCTGGTTTTACCTTTGACTGGCTTATTGGCTGTGTGATTTTAGATGTGCTACTTAATCCTTCTGAGCCTCAGCTACTTCACTGGTAATATGAGAATAAAAAACAACCCTGGTAAAACTCCAATTCCCTCTTAAATTTCTCTCGAATAGTTTTGGGGTGCTTACAGAGATGCCAAGTGTACCGCCGTGAAACGTTGCTCTTACTTATCTAGGACTCCCCATTTTCCTCCTGCACTTCTCTGCCTAAGGAGGCAACTTCTCCCATGGCTGCAGCTGTTGCTGATATATTATTATCTGTTACTGAGTGAAAACTACCTTGACATTTTGTGGATTAAACAACAAACATTTAGTATCTCACAGAGTCTATGGGTCAGGCATTCAGAGATGGCTCAGCTGGATGCTTCTGTCTTTCATGAGGTTGCAGTCAAGATGTTAGGTGGGGGTGCTTCCCTGGTGGCGCAGTGGTTAAGAATCTGCCTGCCAGTGCAGGGGACACAGGTTCAAGCCCTGGTCCAGGAAGATCCCACATGCCACAGAGCAACTAAACCCATGCGCCACAACTACTGAGTCCGAGAGCCACAGCTACTAAGCCTGTGCTCTAGAGCCCGTGAGCCACAACTACCGAAGCCCACGTGCCTAGAGCCTGTGCTCCACTAGAAGAGAAGCCACCACAATGAGAAACCCACACACCGTAAGAAAGAGTAGCTCCTGCTCGCCGCAACTAGAGAAAGCCCACGTGCAGCAACAAAGACCCAACACAGCCAAAAGTAAATAAGTAAAATAAATAAATTTAAAAAAAAAAGATGCTAGGTGGGGCTGCAGTCATCTGAAGGCTTGAGTGGGGATGGAATGGTCTGCTTCCAGGATGGTTCATGTGCAGCGCTGTTGACAGGAGGCTCAGTTCAAGGTAGGCTGAAGCTGGCTCATACCTACTTTTGAGAGCTAATTGTTAGCATTTAAGAATTTTGCAAGCCAATTGTAAAACACAGCCATTATTAAAAATTAAACTATATAAACCTTATTTTAAAAATTATATTAAAAGTTAAGGTAATAAATCCTCAAAACTCCTCACTTCCTCCATTTTTCTTTTATTGATACTCTCGTGGTTCTTTATGTCTTTTGCATCTGTATGGAGAGAATACTATATAGGTGTGTCCTATTGCACATCTCAATCTCATTCTGTCTCTGAATTCAGTGACATTATGTTGATAGCTTGAAATCAGCCATGATGGGAACATTTATATTATGGATATTAGCAAACACTACAAATCAGAACTTGATTTATTGTATTATTGATTGTTTAGAAAGTATAAATGGTGTCCTACACATCCTTTATAATGGTAAAATTATATATATATATAATATGCATACATATATATATATAAAATACAGGAGTCAGGGAACATTGGGGACCACTTTGGAGGCTGACAACTAGTCTGCCTTTTAGCTACTGATGATTCATATCTCTTCCTTATGCAAAATGCACTCACACCCCTCACAAGATCCCCCCAAATCTCAACCCAGTACAACTTCAGATTGAAGTCCAAAATCCCATCATCTAAATCAGGCCCAGATACAGATGCACCTCCTCAGGTATAGTTTTTTAAGTATAACTCCTTGAGTACACTTGCACTTAATCTGAACAATTGTGAACCTAGAGAGACACATTATTTCCCTCTAACACACCTAACAGACAATGGTGGGATAAGCATATGATAACTGCTATAAACACTTCTATGTAAAAATGTGGAAAACAGGAGGCACACAAGTACCAGCGGTCTGAAATCTAACTGGGCATATTTTGGAAGCTGCTAGATTAGGATGTAGTTGTACTTCTCTGTGGTTCATGGATCTGCCCTTTAGGCTCTAGTTTCTACTCTCTGACTCACTCATCCTTTTCCATGAAAGGTAACCCAGGGTTGCAGCTGTGTAGCTTTCAAGCCTATTCCCAGCAAGTTGAATTTTGAGAGACCAAAACCTTCTTTTTCATTTTGTGCTGTTTCTGTCTCATTCAGTCCAAGCTGGTGGTATTTCTGTCCAAATAATTGTCTTAAAAACTTTGTGTGCTCCTCATTAGACAGAAACCATATCTGCAAATCTTTTTGAGATAAGTCCTTCTCTAACTTGGGCTTCTGCTGAGATTGCTGAGGAAATTCTCCCTAAAGTTTCTTAGAAGCCCTATTGTGTGACTGAACGGTTCTCTGAGGCACCATATCAAATCTGTATGAGACCATATTTTCCTGGAAACGTCTTGGACTTCATCGTCGCCTGAAAGCCATTTCTTAATTATAACATGTTTGTTAGTCATCTGGAGGGGCTGGGGATTTTTAAAACCAGAAGGTCCTTGTTCCTTTTTAAGTCTTTCCTTTAGCTTATCTCTCTCTGCTTGCATTTTACTATAAGCAGCAGGGAGCATCTAAGCAGCACCTTAAACACCTGCATTGAAATCTTCTTAACTAGGTCATCCCATTTTACATGGTACATTTTTCTGCTTTCCACATAACTGCAGGATAGCAGCATCTGTTTTCCTCCAATTTCCAGTGACTCTTTCGCACATCTCCTTTCAGCCCCGACTCATACCTTCCTCAAAGGCATTCTGGCTTCTGCTGTCTGTTCACTGCACATGAGGCTCCCTCCAATACTCTCCCCAGAGTCTTTGGCGCTTCTGCACACTGCCTTTTCCAAAGCCATTTCCATACTTTTAGTTATTTGTTACTCTGATGCTCCACTTCCAAGTACCAAAGTAACAAAATCAATAATACTGTCTATTGCTATGTAATAAATTACTCCAAAACTTAGTAGCTTAAATTAATAAACATCATGTCACCATTTTTGTGGGTCAGGAATTCAGAGCAGCTAGGCTGGGTACTTCTGGCTTGAGGTCACTAATGAGGCTGAAGTTAAATTTTTGGCTTGGGATGAAGTCAACTGAGGGCTTGACTGGGGCTGGAAGATCTGCTTCCAAGATGGCTCACTTACAAGATTGTTGGCAGGAAGCCTCAATCTGTCACTGGCTTTTTGGCAGGAGCTCTTAGTTCCTCATCACATATCCTATCCATAGGGCTGTTTGAGTGTTCGTGGTTTAAGTGTTCATTTGTTCTTACAGAGCAAATGATCCAAGAGAGAAGAAAAAAAAATTAGAGCTGCAGTGTCTTTTATGACCTATCCTGAGAAGTCAAACACTGACATTTCCACAATGTTTTACTGGTTTCACAGATTAATTTCAGTCAACATGGGAGGGGATTGTACATGGGCACGGATACCAGGAGGCAGAGAGCTTAGTGGGAGGTATCTTGGAGGATGACTATTACAGATACCAAATTCAGCACCTATGCCACAGATGTTCCCTGAAGATGTCTTGCCACTGAGACTTCCTGTATTGACCAGAACTGTACGTAGGTGCTGCTCTTGGTACCTGGGCTAAAGCTGAGAATTCCTGAAGTTGAGACTGCTGATATCTCTTAGACAACACAACGGATATAAAGCACTCAGCACACTGCCTAGAGCCAAATAAGCACACAAAAAATAATATTTTTCTTGTCATTCCTATTTTATAGAAGATTCTGGATCAATTTCTGGCCCAGAAATGCAAATGGTACCTTCTGGTACAAATATGGAGGACAATCTCACCCTCTCCATGCCAATTGTAGTTAAAAAAAAAAACCAAAAAATCAAAACACAAAAAACCAGAATTTTTGCTTCTACTTTACCCCGTCATAGTCCTTTGACTGAGTCCTTGGGGAGTGGGGCCTGTGGACTATAAGAATGATGGACACTGTACTTCCCTTCAGTCCAATGACTGGCCTCTTATCTTTGAGTCAAATTTTGGCCCCTCCCACTTCCTTTCCATTTCCCCTAAAAATTAATTGTCGTTAACTCTCATTTCCAGCCCGAGTCTCCTGGAGGCTTCCCTCTAACTCCAGGCTTGCTGGTACATGGCTGAATCACATTTGTGCTTGGGCTGGGACATTTCCTGCTATCAACACCAGAAGCAACTAGAAAACCAGAGGTCAAGGTAAAAGCTAAGCTTAGGATAGAACATTCTTAGTTGACTGAACAAGCAATGTACGTTCTCAAGCTAGGAGGCTGGTTCCTTTTTTTCTCATCTTTAGCTCACTTCTGAGTAATCATAACTAACCCCAAAACATAAATAATACCATTGTTGGATATCATTTTTTGATCACATTTGTTTGAGGCAAAAGGTATTGCCTTGAAGTAGACTCTTCTGTTTGATTTCTGATGAAAATTAGAATGAGAACCAGGGAAGTATGGAATTGTTTGAAGAGTTTGATGCTTGACATTAAAAAAAAAATCTCTTTCTCAAAGCAGTTGTTCAATCAAGGTAAAGTGTGCTGCTCAATGCATTACTTACAAGACAGTTGAGGTGCATCTTTTTGGAATTGTCTTGCCATGTGTCTGTCCCCACCACTGAATACTCCAGCGATTCTGTTTTCTGAACACTTTGTGGAGCCCCACATGTAGGCACGATAGGACCCTCTGAACTAAAATCATCCCACAGGAAACAGATGGACAATAGCATTTTAAAAATAGTAATAGTGACCACATAGAAATAGATTACGAAGATAAAGGCCACGGTATATTAAATACTAAAATAATGAATTATTTCATAAAGCAACCTAGAATAGTTTAAAATGGGGTAATATGAGAGGAAATTAATTGTTAGGATGAAAATTGACACTGACAGGGACTGTGATTTATGATTTGGCCTCATAATTTTAGGTGATTTGAGTCAGATAAACCAGGGGTTTATCAACAATTTATACAGTCTCTTTGGAGGCAGTATGTGGGGTGGACTGGGGCACAAGGCCCTGGAGAAGTACGAGGGGGAGTGGGTGAATAGGAGATTTTTAGGAAAAGTCTGGGAGAAACCATGAGCCTAAAAAACAGGAGGGTCTGGGGGTGTATTATGAAGATATAGAGGGAAAAGAAAAGCTGGGCAGAAACAGGTATATAGAAGCTGAATCCGAAGGCAGGCAGGAATGGTAAGTGGTGGTGATTGCCTTATTTGGCTAGTTGGTCAGATACTGTGCAAGCTCTGCAGAACCAGTCCCACTGTTTCAGGTTTTAGGTTTTAGCTCCACGCTGGCTAACATCTGTCAAGCCTAGTTCAAGGCATTGCTCATTCATACAATCAATACCTTATATACCAAATATAACATCCCATAGCCATCCCCCAGCAGCCTAGTGTGTGTGCTTTAGAATTTCAAGTCACAGTAGAGAGAGAGAGCAAGAGAGAGCTTCAGATCCATTCCTTTGAAAGTCAGGCTTCAGATAGTCCAGCCTATTTCATAAGTCAAAGGCAAAAGGATGTGTGAAGCCAAATAAAAAGAGGAGAGAGCTGTGAAAACATTACCTGGGCGGGAGGAGGGGGGTATGTTAAACCAGCTGTAGTAGAAGAAGCGGTGCTGATCTTTGCTCTTGAAGAGGTCACAGCTGATTTTCAGCCTGTGTCTCTGAGATGATTTTCACTGCTGACGCTGTTGCAGATTCTCTGTCAGAAGGCAGATGGCTCGCTGGAATGTATTTCGCCTTCACCATCTCTGCGCACTAGCATTAGCAGTCTGTGGGTGTGCCTCCTACTTCTGCTTTTCTCAGCCTAGAGGTGTGCAGTAGCAGGTGCTCCCAAACTGTTTTTCTTTCTTAGCTTAGTCTTTGCAATATGTGACTTTATTAAATATCATATAAAAAGGCAGTAGGGAGGCAGAATGAAAGTCATAATTTGGCATAGCCATTATATTAAAGCAGTCATGAATCTTGGTTAAATATTTTCCAAAAGTAAAAGGAAATATGAGAACAATTCAAACCCACCAGACCTCATTCTCTTTAGGAGGGAGCGGCAGGCCTGGTGATGGAGGGAGCCTGCAGTCGGAAACAGCCCTGATGTCTCACACCTTGTCACACCTAGGCTGTGTGGGATTGTGAGCTGCAGCCCTTGGAAGTTATCATTGTTACAGAATGATAGCATGGAAATGAAAAAGAAAAACCATTTAAAAATGTATTGCAGCTAATGTTCTTTGGGTTTTTGTTTTAGTATTGTTATACTGCTGAAGTGCATGGAAGAGTTTCCCTATCTTGAGTGTCAGTTTTGCTATGAAGTTAATTATCTTTTAATTGACACCTTAATAGTATTTAACAAGCCTTAAAGGGCTGTCCAGGATGTGGAAAGCACAGCTTGTAACTATTCTGCAATTCGGATTATCTAACTACCCACACTTTATAACCATACCCTTATTTAATCACACTTTTCATTTTCAGAAAGGTGCTTAATTTGAACTCAAGCAGCTGAAACAGTTTATTTTAGATAAAGCTTGCTCTCTTTCCTTTTGTTTTTAATTACCTCGTTGAACATTATGCAAGTTAGTGTATCTAAAACAGTATTGGTCTGTATGTGTATAAGAAAAAGTGATTATCTCTAAACTTGAAGGAATTGAGCAATTAATTGAGAGTCATTGCTGTGCATTTAATTATATTTTACATTAATGAGTAAAATAAACTGTGAAGGTTTCTATACAAATCTCACATTAATTATTTGATAAGGTCGAGGAAAGCTTGACCCATCTGAGAATTTGAGTCAAATGTCTGCCCAGAGTGATTATACTAAAAAGAGAAGAAAAAAAAAAAATCCCAACATTTTAGGATGTAAGGCTTGGAGGACTTCAAGGTTGCTTAATTTTGCTCTTTTTCTCAGATAGAAATGTACCTTAGGCAACGACAACTTGTTTTTGGTAATTTTTCTGCATTGGTTTTCTATGATTAAGTGTTATTCTCCAGCTATTTCAGCTAATTATCATTGTCTCCCCAAAGGCTGATGAAACAAGAAATCTGAGCAGAATTAGGCTAATTTTACTCCATGCTTATTAGTCATCCACATGCATGTGTTACTGTGCTAAGTACTGTATCAGGCAAGTTAAACAGCTATTATCCCTGCCTTCCACCCAGTCCCTTCTGAAAATTTACCAGGACAGCCTGCCAAAGCGTAGGAGAGTGTAAGTAGCCGTACAACCCATTTCCATGTAGCCTGTGGAGGAAGAGTCAAGGTGTGAAGAGAACGTAGCTCACAAGCTTGAGGAAATATTGACACTATTCATCTCTTTGAGTCATCTCCCCTTTGAGTCATCTCATCTTTGTGTGGAAGCATAAGTTGGTACACTAGCTGTTTGGAAGGAGGTGGACCGAGAGAATTGTCACTGCTGTCATTTCATCTGCAGCAAGATCATCCACATTTCAGCCTGTCATCTCTGGGCTCCTGTCTGAGCTCTGATGTTTATTTCAGGTAGCATGCATCCTCTCTTCTCTTTCTTTGTGGTGTCTTTTCTGTGTATTGAGGAATGATGAAAATACTGGTCAGAGAGAATAACTAACTTGGCTGTTTACATTGTGCGTGGTGCCTGTTGTTGCCTTGTATGTGGTTAGTCATCTGAAATTCACACTCCTCAGAGCAAACACGTTTAGAATACGGAAAAAGAATGACAGGCCTATATTTTGTTTAATTACTTTTTGAAGTGTTTACATCGGTAAATTTAATTATCTTCCCAGCCCCAAATATAGTAATTATGGGTAGCAAACATCCTGAATGGAAAGAGCTATGTAATGACCTAAGTAAACATTTCTGAAATGATCCACAGCTCTTCCAGTAGATCAGTGGATCCTTCCCTCAGAGATTTGAATTTAATTGGCTTGGGGTGAGGGTCAGCCATCATTAGGTTTTTAAAACTCCCATGGGGATTCTGATGCAGAGCCAGGTTGAGAGCTACTTTAGCAGAGTAAGCAGATCGGACTTCCAGTATACAGAGGATTAGGGCCAATAAATACATTTTCCGTTACACTGATTAGTAGGAGAAGCCTGAGGAAGATTTGCTAAACTAATTAGAATTTTTAAAATTCCAATAAAATTGTTATGTAATAAGCCCTTTTCGCTACTAAATTGATTATCTGCTGTATAAGTATTTGATTTTTTTATACTTAAAAGATTGTAGCAAAATTAAAGGAATTCAACATAAAAATTTAAATTGTTTTATAATTATATCACCTGAAGAAGTCAAGCCTTCTTCTTTACTCCTGCTGCCCTTATGTAGATATCATATAGGAACTACAGTTATGTGTTCACTTTGCTGCTTACATCAAAAGAAAAGCATTTTATTTTCCTTATCAGTAAACTAATTGCATTCTACTGTAGTTATTGCTTTACATATCCATTTCCTCCAACAGACTTTCAAAGCTCCATGAGACTAAAAAACAACATTTTCTTGCTCACTTATTTTCGCAGGGCCTAGCACAATCCTGGCTCTTATAGTGGATAATATTTGTTAAATGAACTGGTGTTCCTACATATTATTCATAATAAATGAGTTAAGGCAATTAAATTGCTCAGAATAGGGCCTAGAACATAATAAATTATTCATCATAATGAATTATAATTCTGCACAATATTCTATAAAGTATGATTTCTTGAACATTTCTTTGTTTTTGTATATTTGGGGTCTTCCCAATTTTTCCAACATTGTAAAGCAGACTAGATGATTATTTTCAAGCATATAGCTTATTTCCTCCTTCTGGTTGTTTTCTAGAATAACTTTTTCAGAAAGGGAGTAACTAGATCAATGAATAGATAATTTTTATAATTTTTGAAAATGGTTGCCATGTTACTTTAAAAAATACTTATTATGGAAAATATATGCAAAGTAAATGGAACTGGATAATGAGCCCCTATGTATCTATCATTCAACATCAACAACTATCAACTTTCTACTATTCCTGTTTCATCTATGCCTCACCCTAGTCCCCTATTGAAAGCTACACTCCAGTTTGTTTATCCAGTCACCTTTTGATGGACATTTGAACTACTTCCAATTTGGCTGTTATGAGTAAAACTACTGTAATCATTCATGTAAAATTTTTCATTTTGACAATATGTTTTCATTTTTCTGATGTGGAATTTTGAGTTGTATGGTTAAGTGTAATTTTAGGCTTATAAAGAACTATAAAATCTTTTCTAAAGTTGTTAAACTATTTCATATTCTCATCCTCAATGCATGAGAGTTCCAGCTGCTCCATATCCTCATCAACACTTACAGTTGTCAGACATTTTCAGTATTAGTCAGCCTAGTGATATTTCGTGGTTTAATTTGCAACTCTGATGACGATGATGTTGAATATCTTTTCATGTTCTTATCGGCCATTCATATATCTTTTTTGTGAAGTAATTGTTCAGATCTTTTGCCTATTATCTTACTGGATTTTTGGCCTTTGTATCATGAAGTTTGTTAAATAGTCTGGATGTAAGTCCTCTGTTGGAAATATGTATTGAGAATATCTTCTCCTGGTCTTGGGCCTCCTTGTCATTTTATTAACAATGTCTTTTGAAGATCAGAAGTTTTTAATTTTGATAAGATCCAATTTACCAAAATTTTTTGTGCTTTATATTTTTGTGTCCTAAGAAGTTTTGTGATGCAAAAGTTGCATGAATTTTCTCCTGTATTTTCTTGTAGAAGTTTTATAGTTTGGGGGTTTAAGTTTAGAACCTTTTGGAAATAATTTTTATGTTGTGAGTAAGCATTGGTGTTCTTTTTTTAACGTAAATATCTAGTTATCCCATTACTTATTGAAAAGATTATTCATCCCCCTTGGCACCTTTGTTGAAAATCCACTCACCTACAATAAATCTTTTAGTTTAATATCGTTCAGAGCCGTTCTCCTTCTCTAGTTAAAGCTGAAATTATATAGAAATTAGTACTAGAAGTGGTTCTAGAGGAACAGAACCTTAGAAAGTGTGGGGAGGTCTCTATAACGGTTCTGGGTTATCTAAAATTGATTAGATTTAAAAGCAATAATGACCTTATTTCCATTGGTAAGGGGAGGGGACACAGGTATGGCATGTAGGGCAAAACAGTTACTTAAATTACTCCCTCTTGTAAGCAAATGCTTACAGAAAGAAAGTAAAATTTTGAGTGACAATGTATTTGTCGTCACAGAGTATTTTATTATGAATAAAGAGTTTACTAGGTTTGACTGGTTGATTCTATGTTCACTCACTAGTGAATTTGACACTTTTTCAGAACGAAAATTATGAGCCCAGAGATTTAAATTGAAGATGAAGACTAGTCACCAGAAATATTCTGATTTCCCTAAAAGAAATCCTTATCTTATATGTCACTGATTTCTGAAAAACAGATCCAGAGACTAATTCAGTGGGTGACAAAATTACAATTTACCTGTAGGTGGTGAGGGGCAATGTCATGACTGGTGACCAGCATAAACAATTTTATATGGCATACACGTCCCTTCCAAAGGAAACGAAAATGGTAATTCTTACTGATGTAGCTAGTGAGACACCATTTGCAGGATTCCTGTGTAATTTTTAACCACTGTGTTTGACAATAAGATTTGGAGACCATTTTATCTGCAGTAAACCTTGAAAATATTTGCATCCATAAATTACAAAGAAGATAAATTCTGAGGTCAAGGGGAAAGTTATGTGCCATTAATGGACCTTAGGCAATATGATGAACAGCTCAGCTTACTATATTGAGGATGTGACCCATACAGGGCTGGCTTGGACACAGAATGCAAAAACATAAGTGACAAACCAAGTAAGTTGAATAAATGGATTTTGATGATAAAGTTCAATCTGAGGCCTATATTGAAAATATTTAATGGTTCTAAGTAGTATTAAAAAATGAGCAAGTGTGCTTTCTAATGGAAAAGACATGGCGTGTGTTGGAGGCAGACTAACCTTGATTTGGATCTTGCCTCCGACACTTACTAGCTGTGTAATCTTTGACAAGGTACTTAGATCCTTCACTGTAGAAATGGAAATAAACCTGCCTTGGAAGGTTTTTAAAGAAGATTAAATGAGGTAAAGTCTAAAGCTGGAGATGGTAGGTGCCATAAAATTTTCTCTCCCCAAACTATTGATCAATTTTCGTCCTAGGTATTATTTCAGGCAATTAGGGGGAAAATTTACACTTTTAGGCTAATCAGATTAACCAGTGTTTCTCAAACCTTAGCATGCATTTTATTTACCTGGGATCTTGTTAAAATGTAGATTGTGCTTCAGGAGGTCTGAGGAAGGGCCTGAGATACTGCATTTCTAACACAATCCCAGGCAATGTCAACACTGCATTCTGCAGACCTCTGTTGAATAGCAAAGAGCCAAATCATAGTAACTGCTTTTGTGACACAGTGATAGTGTCCTTGGTGTAAAAATTAATAAACAGAAGCCCTATTTAAAATGGAGTCGGAGTCGGGAAGCCATAAGGGGAAGCTCTCATGAACTACCACTAGGGGTCAACAGAAGACCCAACAGGAAGAGAGCTACCTTTGCATCTCCAACAGGAAGGAGGTTTACTCAGCAGCACTTTACTACTCAGCAGGAGGAATGAAAAATTCCTCCTTGCCTAGCAAGAGCCCAGCCAATGAGAGACTGTCACAACTCAGCCAATGAAAAGCCACTACACTTTGAACTCCCAGTTTCCTCCAATGGACTTCTTGTTTATAATAGACCCTCCCAACTCCACTTATCCTCTATAAAAGAAGGCTCCCCTCCTTTCTCCAGACTTGTCTGTGATTTGCCATAGATTGCATTTCCTAAATTGCTAGACTTTGCTGTTCCCTAATCCATTTTGCTGGTAAAATAAGTGGCTGTTTTATTGTTTTAAGTCAACATTGGGTAAGGACTTGATGCTGCAGGAATGGGCTGGCTTTCAGGTCAGATCAGATCTTAGAGTACTCTGTTTGACTATTTGACTGTTATATTGATCTCTATATAATATCCTGTGGTTTGGGTGAAATGATGAGTTCTTGATTGAATGGGCCAGAAATTCACCCAAAGTATAAACAGACACTTACGTGTAAACACAATCTTAACTCTCATTACAAAACTGAAACAAAGAAACAAGCTTGTGATATTCTCTGTCACTAAAATCTACTTTACCTGGATTAATTTTTTTAAAAATAAAGAATTATGTATGCGGGTGAGGTTCTTTTGTTTTTTTGTCTTATCCTTTGATAGTGATGCAATCAAGACATTTAGAAAGTACAGAGACCCAGTTTTAGTTGAGACTCTTAGTAATTTTGAATTGCAATCTTTTTATTTTTTCAAGGGCTGAGTTGCAGAACATTGGTTATACCAACTAATTTCATGGTTCATGATTGAACATAAGGCTTTAATTCAATTGTGGACATTTAAAAGATATTTTAAACAGCAAGCACAGTGCAAATTCTGAATATTCAGCCAGAAATGAGGCATTGTTGTTTATAACAGCAGCAAAAAGATTTGCAATCACCTAGTCATTAGGTTTTTAAAAAAATCTATCACACTGGAGGAGAAGACTTAATTTATGCAATGTAGGAAGAAAAAATATTACTGTGAATTGAATTTTAGAGGGCAGAGATTACTGAGAGGAAACCAGCACCCTTAATGTGAAAAAATCATCTTAAAACTACGAGAGGCAAACAAACTCTATAAATATGAATGGACTGATGATTTCATGAATCTTTGTAATTTTTATTTATAATCTTTTAAGCTTTCATCTTCTAGCTAACTTCTAGCTACATTTTGTCCTGGAAGAAAACATTTAAAAGTAAAAGTGATATTTAAAAAGATGGCTAAGGACCAATTTCCAAATGTATTCAGCAAAAGAAAAATGTTAAACCTTAAACCTCCTAGCTCTGGGGCTCCGGCTGCCTAACAAAGCACGCATATCTAAGCAGAGGGTATGAACTGTAGTCACGTGGTTTTTCTGCAATCTACTTGACCTCAGACATCCAGGTGGAAACTGAAACACTCCACCACTCAGCTTTTTCTAAATAATAGATATGAAGCTTCTTGTAGGTAACAGACTTTAGAAGGCCAAAATTTTTTAGTTCTCTTGTGGAGGTCATAATGTCAACTTAACTTTCAATTTACCTTAAAACAATTCTAGCTTTAAAGAAGGAAATAATGTTAAAGCTTTTGGCTTTGAAAGGAAGGCTTCAAATAACCCACCAACAGAAAAGTATTTTGCTTTTTGTAATTAAAAAATGAAGCCTAATAAAAATGGAGCTTTAATCCTTTTTGTAAATAAAGGTTATAGGTTACATGACTCCAGTTTTGAATTCCTAATGCAGTTTTTCACTGTGTCTACAGTACTGTATAAGAGCCAAGCAGCATTCAGTTCATTCAGTTCCTAGCCCTCCTGTCATGGAAAGCATAGTGGGAGGCATATCTGAATACCTGGTTCCAGGCCTAGATTGGTTATCGGACCTTGGATATATCACTGCACCTCCCCTGGACCTTAGCTTCCTTATATGTGAAACAATAATGTTGGTGATAACAAAAGTGACATAGCTAGCAAAGTAGTAAGGTTGTAAGTAAGAAGTTAATAGTAAGCCATGAAACGAGGATGAGAACAGCTGTTAGATCGCAAGTCTGTATTCCACCACTGTGCTATCCTGCCTCGGGTAGACTAACTGATATTTGCAGCTCCAAAATGATATATGACCCATATTTCCATTTTTCCTCCAGACAAATGCCTACCCAAACCACTAAGCAAGATTGTTTTTCATCTTATTTTTTAATATTTCTAGGGATAGCATCTTTTTTAAAAAATTATTTTATATTGGGGCATAGTTGGTTAACAATGTTGTTAGTTTCAGATGTACAGCAAAGTGATTCAGTTATACATATGCATTATCTATTCTTTTTCAAATTCTTTTCCCATTTAGGTTATTACAGAATATTGAGCAGAGTTCACTATGCTATACAGTAGGTCCTCGTTGGTTATCTATTTTAAATATAGTGGTGTGTACATGTCAATCCCAATCTAGGGATAGCATTTTAAAAAGTTCATAAAGGAAGTCTATTTATATAGCCCCAGTTATGGCAGAAGTGTTTCTTCTTGTTTAAATATACTCTTGACACAATTCTAGCACATTTCCTTAAATATGCCTACTTACAATTGTGATAATGTGTTACATATGTGGAAATAGGCTATCTTGTATCCTGTCTTTCTCAGCACAAATATTCATGTTTTCACAAATCCATGTCTTTTCTCCTAGCTTTGTGGCTTCCCCTTCTCCTCACCACAATTTCCCCTCATTCCTCTAATCTGTTTAGTCAAAATGTGAACACATTTAAGTGCTACTACATGTCAGGCACTGTCTTAGATGCTGGGACTATCAAAGTGAACAATTCCTCCAGAAATTTATAAGCTAATAATTAAGACAAACAAGTAACTGATTGTTATAATATTAAGCATGATGATTTCATGTGAGAGGTACTATACAAATATCAAAAGGAAGTACTACTTCATTGATTGGAGAGTAAAAAAAGTTTCCCCAAAGGAGGGGATGCTTGAGATGAATCTTGAAGGGAGAAGAAGAGGAAGGGGATTCTGAATAGCAGGGATATCACGCGTGCACATGTAAGCAAAAGAGGCATTCAGAACACAGTGCTCGGGAAATACACACGTAGTTGGCCATGGCTGCCCCCAAGAGCTTGGGTCAGGCATGGCAAGAAGTGAAGCTGAAGAGGTAGGCTGAGTTCAGGTAACAAAAGGCCTGTGTATTCAACTAGCAAATTTAAACCTGACTTCCAACACTCTGGAGAACAGTGAAAGATTTAAAGCATGGGAGTGACATGATCAGATAGCCATTTTCTAATAATCTTCTTGAGAGAGAAAGTGCTAGGAAACATCAAAGATGCTGTATAAATGAGATTTTCCTTTTCTGTTTTAATAACCATGCCAAAGCCAGTTCCTGACCTCAGCAGGGAAATTTCATTCAGAGTATACGCTCTGTGTGGAAATCATTATTTCTCAGAATTAATCAATTTTTCCGAGCTTTAGTGAGATATAATTGACATACAACATTGTGTAGATTTAAGGTATACAATATAATAATTTGATGTATGCAAAATGATTGCAAAATGATTGCCATAATAATGTTAGTTAACCCATACTTCACCTCACATTATTATCCTGTGTGTGGGGGAAGAACTTTAAGATCCGTTCTTTTGACAACTTTCAGGTATACAATACAGTATCATTAAATATAATCACCATGCTGTTCATTAGATCACCAGAACTTATTCATTTTTATAACTGGAATTTAGTATCCTTTGACTACCTTCACCTATTTCCCCTACTCCCTCTACCCCTGTCAACCACAAATACTCTGTTTCTATGAGTTTTTTTTTTCCTTTTAGAGTCCATATACAAGTGAGATCTTACAGTGTTTGTCTTTGTCTGACTTATCTCACTTAGCATAATGCCCTCAGGTTTGTCCATTTGGTCACAAATGGCAGGATTTCCTTCTTTTTATGGCTAAATAATATTCCATTGTGGGGTATATACATATATATATATATGCCACATTTTCTCTGCCCATTCATTTGTTGATGGACACATGTTTCCATGTCTTGGCTATTGTGAATAATGCTTTAATGAACATCGGGTACAGATATCTCTTTGACATAGTGATTTCATTTCCTTTAGATATATACACAGAAGTATATATACATAGAAGTATATATACCCAGAAGTATGCTGGATTATATTGTAGTTCTATTTTTAATTTTTTGAGGAACCTCTGTTACTGTTTTCCATAATGGCTGCACCACTTTACATTCCCACCAACAGTGTACAAGGCTTTTCTTTTTTTCACATCCTCTTTAACACTTGTTATGTCCTCTCTTTTTGATAACAGCCTTTTTGACAGGTGTGATATAATATCTTGTTGTGGTTTTGATTTGTATTTCCTTGATGATTAGTGATGTTGAGCACCTTTTTCGTGTACCTGTTGGCCATTCATATATATCTTTTCTGGAAAAATGTCTGTTCAGATCCTTTGCCCAGTATTTGTTTTTTTGCTCTCGAGTTTTATGAGTTCTTTATATATTTGGGATATTAAACCCTTATCAGATACATGATTTGCAAATATTTTCTCCCATTCAGTAGGTTATCTTTCATTTTGTTCACCATCTCTTTTGCTGTGCAGAAACTTTTTAGTTTGGTGTAATCCCACCTATTAATTTTGCTTTTATTGTTTGTGCTTTTGGTGTTAATATCCAAAACGTCATTGCCAAGACCACTGTCAAGGAACTTTCTATATTTTCTTCCATGAATTTTATAGTTTCAGGTCTTACATTTAAGTCTTTAGTCCATTTCAAGTTAATTTTTGTGTATGGTTTAAAATAGGAGTTCAGTTTCATTCTTTTGCATGTAGATAAGAATTGATCACTTTTATCAGGTACCTGTGAGGGCCAGCAAGTCTGATGGGGAGAAGGGAGTCACCTGGGAATGTAGAAAGCCAGGCCTGGGGGATTAACCTGACTGTGGGTCTGGCTTTTCATAGTAGCCAAAATCAAAATTTTATTGTAATCACCCTGACTTGATCCAGTTTAGTTCAGTCTATAAGAGAGCCTCATCTCTGTGTGGGAGCTGTGTTTGATCTGAGTTATAGCTGCACTGGTGGAAATTTTGTGATTCCAAATGAAGGTCTGGCTGCAGACATGAAGGACCCCTGCCATTGGCCAGGGGTTTGCAGTGCACTGTGCACCCTCTTGAGGAGGAGTCCAAGGAGCATAGGTGCTTGGCTTGGATAGGGGTTCAAGCACGAGAACTAGAGTTTCTTCACAAAACCAGCAGAGACCCTGGCCATGAGGTCCAGCCAACATTTTGGATTGGGGTGAGAAGAAAGTCTCAGGAATCGTGGCAGCACCTAGAAATATCAAATTTGTACTGCCTTAGGCTTTTAGGACTACATCCCAACCCTTGTCCCTGATGGAGCTCTTATGCTGTCACACCTGGTTATTCTTGTTCCAAGAGCTGAGTGTGTAAAGATCTTCAATGCCTGCCCCCAACTGGTGCTACACAAGTTAGGTTTATTAGTAGAAATGTCACTGGGTGAATCACTCAGGCCCTGGCAGGGTGTGTTGACCAAATTAATGCTGATTAAAAGGTGTAATTTAAGACCATTTAACAAGGAATTATTTATAGAAGAGTGGGTAAAGTTACAGGAAGCAGTATGGCCTGGTGAAGCACCTAGGTTCTAGCCAGAGCAGAAAGCAGTTCCTTCCCCTAGGCCTGAAGAGCGAAGGTGTTGTTGGCCCAGCTGAGAGTTGTAGCCCCGGGAAGGGCCGCCCACAGATTGTGTGATCAAAGGCCGAGGAGTCCAGCCTCAAACCATGGCCCAGTTTTTTGCCATGGCCTTCAGTTGATCAACCCAAGGGGAAGCCAGCAGGCAGGGCTAGTGAAGTGGTTGGTAGAAGTCAGCCTCCCAAGGCCAGACAGGGCAGGGAAGGGTGGAAAATTGATCTAAAGAGGAAACCAGAAAATAACCAGCACAGTATAATTGAATATTATACACGGCCAATCTGCTCTTCGACCGGCTCCAGTATGGCTTCATCTACCCCATGCTTGGGAATCAGCTCTTGTCAAGGTCACCAACATGGTCAAGTTGCTGATTCCAAAGAACATGTCTCTACCTTCATCTTGACTCTCAGGAGAATTTACCACAGTTGCCAGCCTTCTTGCATGGTTCCTCTCTCTCTATCCAATATCTGAATGCTCAAAGGCTTCAGACAGAAGTGGGTCCGTGTTTTCGGGTCTGACGCTTATCCAATGTAGGGGTGGGGCATTCTTTAAGTAAAATGGATATAAAATTATAAATACAAAATTAAGTATGAAGGTAAATATTCAGAAAGAGAAAGTATAATCATTTTTTAAATGTTTATAAATACCAAAAACATTATGAATTTTTTTAAACATTTTTTATTAATTAACTATAGGACATGCCTTCATAGTACTTTTTTCCCCTACAATTTGGTCGGGATATTTTTTGGTCACCTCTTTATATGACAGTGATTTTGTAATATTTTCTATAGAGAGACTAGAGAAATAATTCAGTATTTCTTTTGGTTGAACAGAAATTGTTTTATATTATGTTTCGCTTAGTGACTTTTTTCCCATCTTTATAACATTATTGGTAATGCCATATAAAGTTTTAGGATGGTTAACTTGGGCAACTTCTATCAAGTTTCTTTCATATTTAAGCTGTAAGATTTTATGACACTTCAAGTCTTCTTGTACAGTGATTAATTATAATTACTCTGGAACGACAGCACTCATTAACCATTTGTCATCAATGTCCTTGCACTGGCGTAGCATGAGATTTATATTATCTTGTACATTCTCAGTATTTTGCCTCAAATCAGCAAGAGCTTTAATTCCTTTCCAGTGTGCTTCTAAGATTCACTTCTTGTCATTAATAGGATTATCAAACAATCTAAAGCTTATTATTCTTCTATTCTAAATTTATGTTTTCCTCTTAATGAATAACTGCTCTTAGGATGGTATGAAATTATTTTTGTTACCATTTGCTTTTTGAGATTAGAATAATTTCTACTGATTTCATCACTCATCATTATTGTTTTTGCTTCAGAGTCCATTAATAATTTTACCTGGATTTACCTTTCAATTCTATAATAAATTTAAAGATAACAAAAGAAGAGACTCTTCATATTAAGCTCAATTCAATGTGTAGTTTCTCACTTATTTTAGTAAGATGTTACAAATGTCTTTCATTCAAAATTGTAGTTAAAATTGTGTTGGAAAATTAGTAACTTTTTTTTTTTTTTTTTTTTTTTTTTGCGGTACGCGGGCCTCTCGCTGTTGTGGCCTCTCCCGTTGGGGAGCACAGGCTCCGGACGCTCAGGCTCAGTGGCCATGGCTCACGGGCCCAGCCGCTCCGCGGCATGTGGGATCTTCCTGGAACGGGGCACGAACGACTCTCAACCACTGTGCCACCAGGGAAGCCCAATTAGTAACTTTCTGAATAAACATTTTTGCTTCTTGTTGATGTTCAAGATCCTCTTTCAACTCTTCGACAATATATTTTAGGGTCCTAAAAAGGTCGTTTTATCTAGGTTGTAGGGCTTGAACAGCTTTGTAATGGAGACACCATCTTATTACACTTAAATTCTTAAAAAGCAATCAAAATGACATATTCATAACTGTTTCAACCTACTGAGTAGTCAACGGTTTTAGGTGCTGTGGCAGCAGCTTCTTCTCTAGAGCAATTAAGGGAATAAGCTATGCAAAGCACATATTATAAATACTTACTAAAGTTCTTAAAGTGTGTTTGCAGCCCTTTGTCCTTACTTTTTGTATAGTTGTATTGCCATATGACTATCCATGAACTGTACTTCAATGGCAGGTCACAACTACCCAGAACTTGTTTCACTTTGTGGACTCTTAGAAGCAGTTTATGTTTCAGGTATCTTCTGATGGTGAAAAAGTTAAAAATTGCCCTAGAGTTTTTCCCTTATAAAAGTAGGGCACAATAATTGCCAACTGACCTGTGCTTGTCACAACTGGTGTAGAATCCATCAGTAAGATGGTGGTTAGCGTGTTCCTGCAAGTTGTTCGTATACAGAGGTGGCAAGCAGTAACTTCGTACAAGGAAGAGGATGTGAACCACAGAAATATGGCTTATTGAACCTACTAAATATATTCATAACTCTACGTCCCATTAGCCAAGTTCCAGAAATGACCCTGGCCATACCATTACTACTTGACTAGGTAAAAAATTTGCTAAGGTCGACCCTGGTTCTTGGAAGGGGCCAGAATAAGTGAGTCCTCTGGCCTTGGAACTCAGTTCTTGGTCAGATTTTCTTTTCTGTCAGTTCTCTCTTCCTGATCTATAAACTTATCCAGTCCCAAGACTTTAAATCCAACAATTACAACAGATTTCAAATCTGTAGTTGTAGATATAGTCAATTGCCAACTTGACAATTTTGTTTGGATGTCTTAATGTTCCTTTCAATGTTAATATTGAAGATTTGCAAAATGGAGATTTTGATAGCTATCTCCTCAACTCATTCCTACACCCCCACTATCCCTGTGCCAAAATAGCCCCCTCTCAGTCTTTCCCTTCTCCATATATGGTACCATCACCCACTTAGTTGGTAAAGCCTCAGAAGTAGGAATTACTCTTGATTCTTTCTCTTCCCTCTCTTCTCGTCTCCAACAGCAAGTCCTATGGGTTTCATCTTCAGTGTATCTAAAGTTCTTTTTTTCTCTACATATCTAGTACACTACCTTGGATCAGGCTGCCATTATATCTTACATCTTGATCTTCCAGTCTTAACCTTTTCTAATCTGTGAATTGGATTATGTCCCTTCCCTGCTTAAGACCCTTCACTTGGCTCCTTCTTCCTTCAGATAATGAAGCCCTTGCTATTTACTGTGGTTTACAAGGTTCTGCTCATCTTCTCATCTTTCCAACCTCATCTCATTCTACTCTCCTATGTATTCACTAAGCAACTGCACACTGTGTTCTTCATGTTCCTTAAACACACCAGGTCCTTTTGTGCTTTGAGCTCTCATTTTCAACTTGGTGCTGGAATGATTTTTGCCACTTCTCTTCATTCTTATTTTTCAAATCTCAAGGCAAAGGTCACCTTTGCAGGGAGGACTTCTCTTAGTCCTCTCTCTAAAGTAGCTTCCCCCAGGTACTCTATTGCATCACTCTGCTTATTTCTTTTATTGTACTCAAACTGTGATTATCTAACTCATTATTTCTTATTTGTTGACTGTTTACCCCCCAAGAATGTAAGTACTCTGAGAGCAGAGTCTTGGACCCACTTGCTCACACTGAATCCTCAGAGCCTAGCTTAGTACTCATATCTAGTAAGAGCTTAATAGATGTTTATTAAATGAATGAATGCTTGGACGTTTTTTTTCTTCCCTGTAAAATAAGTAGCATAGCTTTTCCCAGTTCATAGAAAGGTGAGAATTAGTAGAATCAATGTATTCATGAGCACGATGAGATATTTTCTTTTTCTGACTAAATTTGTGCTCTTAGGTTCTCATTTTCCTTCTCTTCTCCTCCTCCTTCTCATGATTCTGGGTCGCCTTCCCTCCCACTGTTCTCACCTGTGACTGTACCTATTATCAATGTCTCCATATGCTACGTTTCTAGTTCTCACTTCCATGCTGAACACAAACCTGTGTTCCCAACAGATGCAAAGTGGAATTGTTTTTTTCCTTCAAATAAATCTGTTTCTTCTTTTGTATTAATAATGTCAACATTTTTCTGAGATACTCAGAGTGTCATTCTCAACCGTCCTCTTTCACCTCCTAAAACAAACTGGTTAACAAGACTATTGCTCTGTCTTCCAAATGTACTTTGAATTTGTCCAGTCCTTCCAATTCCCAGGGCTTCTACCCTAATATGAAACCTCACTATCCATGACCTCAGGTGTCAGGCCTTCTAACAGACCTTTCCAAATCCAATATTTCCCCTGATCATAGTATTCTTCCAATTAGTACCTAGATCATCTTTTCAAATATAGTTGTTGATACTCCCTTGCTTGGAATCTTTGAAGTTCCCTCAGCTTCAGGGTATAAACTAAAGTCCTTGGCAAATCCTTCAAGGTTCTGTGTAATCTGGTCTCAGTACATTTTCCAGTCTTCTAGTCCATGATAATCCATTGCAACTGCATTCAGCTGCAGTGGACACACCTTAAGATCCCTTACTGTTTGAATTAACTCTTGCTTTACTCTATGACAGGATTATCTCCTCCTCAAATGTGTACCAGTTAAAAGCTTATTATTTTAAAGGGATAACTCAAAACCACTCCCCCCCCAAAACCATTCCCAGTTGGTTTTCATCTGTTATTTGCTATTTTGATATGAAAACTCTTATTGCATTCTTCCTTGTATCCTGTATTTTTAACCCCTGGTTTTTTTGTTTCTTTTTAATTTTTATTGGAGTATAGTTGATTTACAATGTTGTGTTAGTTTCAGGTGTACAGGAAAGTGAATCAGTTTTTAAAATGGCAGAATACAAGTTCTCAAGGCATTCTAACAATTAAAGAATTCAGAATTATATTGAATAAGTAAACATATTTCCTCTTCTCTTCCTTCCTCAATCCCATTTATTCCCTAGGGAAAACCAATGGCAAGTGTTACTTCCAGAACTTTTTCCAGACATAGATAAATGTATATCTTTTAAACAAAACGTTAAATGGGTGATAACAAACATATGATTCCATAACTTGCCTTTTCACTTGGAAATATTTATTGGACACCTTTCTTGTCAGCATAGAGAGATTTGCCATCTTCTTTCCAACTGCTTCATTGTAGATGTTGCAGAGATGACATTGTCCTCCAGTAGCTTTATTTTTCCTTCTATAGTCATAGAATCCATGAGTCTTAGCAGGGCACATGCATGTCAGGAATAAAGGCTGCATTTCCACCCTTCTGGTAGCTAGGTATGGCCATGTGAGCTAGGTCTAGCCAATAGGATATAAGAGAAGGTGAGATGTGTAACTTCTGAGAATAATCCTTAAGGGGGGATGTGTATGTTTCTCCTTCTTTTCCTTTCTGTCTGTTGGCATGAATATAGATGGGATGACTGGAGCTGGAGCAGCCATCCAGGTCTATGATAACATTGGCATTAGAGGCCGTAAATGAGAGAGCAACAATGTAAAAGGAGCCTGGACCCTTGACTCTGCAGAAAACCACTCCAGCCCTGGACTGCCTAATTTTTATAAAGAGACAAAAATTTAAGAAATTAAAAAACATTTAATCTTGTTAAGCCACCGTTATTGTGGATTTTCTTCCCATTTCACTTGAACCTAATCCTTTGTAAATAATTATATTTTAAATGATTGCATTCTGATCATAATTTACATCTTTTTTCTTCCCTCCTAGACCCTTAGGTCTTTGCAGGCTTACCTATGGTCTTATTCGTCCTTATCTTCCCATAAGGACCTAGCACAGTGTCTGGCATATAGTCAAAGCTCAACAGGTATCTGTTAACTTGAACTAAATCTGTTTATTGCTGATCATAGAATTTACTACTTCTTCAAACTGTATGAATAGGAATAAAAAGACATTTGAAAGAATAAAATTTCTGAACTGCACTAGCAAAGTGGACTTCCCTCATTTTTGAATTAATCCCAGAATACTGCCACAAGCAAGTTGTTGCTTATGATTAAAAATACCTTCTAACTTTGCAACAATGCTGATGCCGATAGTTAAAATATTTATCTTAGGGGAGCCTAAAGAATTTTGCTTGGTTTTCAAATCTTTGTGTTATTAACCACACCTTACTTTTTCAAATAAATTTGTCTCATAAATGTTTATGCCTTGACCTCCTCTTCCTTAAAATAATAGTATAATAGTTTTTGTATGGAAGTAGAGCGTTGGACCAAATCAGTGGTTCTTACCCTTTGGTTGGTCGAAAGTAGGGAGACCGTATAATTTTATCACCTAAACTAAGCTTTTAAGAGTGAAATGGGGCACTGTTAGTAATTGTGCCAGCACGTGGGCCTACATGTGACTGTCCCATGCAAACTGTGACGGTCTCTGCTTGTCATAGGCCTTAATAAGAATGTGAAAAAAAAGCCCTAGATTTTCTTTTTAGAGAAACACACGCACACTTGCACCCTAAATTTTACATATAATTTGGGCGGTCCATGAACCCACTTCAGTTTATCTGTGGAAATGTAGGGATCTCCTAGATTAAGAAAGAACTCCTAGGCAAAATTACCCCAGATTCCTTCATTAAAATTCTATAACTCCAACATTCTAGTATGCTGATAATCTGAGTCATTTATACAGCTGATTCTGGACAGTATCTACTCTAAATACTCAGTCCTGGGCTACAGATCAGCACCTGGTGTCTCTTTACGTTTATGAGACTTTACACTTAAGGTACAGCCTCCTTCCACAATCACCTATGGAAAAGGGAGAGATTGGACCAGCTGCTGCAGCAGCCTTACTTCCAGCCACACAGAAGCTAAAAGCAGAGGCTACCTGCTTCCAGAAACTCTTTGCCTGCCTAATGAATAGAGCTGCCTAAGGGCTCCATGGAGTCTCCTCACCAGGTGCTCCCCAACCCCATGGTTCCTGAGTGCCCTGCACCCCAGACCATAGTCCTTCTGGAATCTCTGCACCAGGGCAGCTCCCAGGCACAGTAGGTGTGAGTGGCTGTCTGTGCAGGTGGAATATGGTGCCCAGTCACGGTTAAAAAGCAAATGCAAGTGTGTAGTTTTCAATTGCATACAAAATCATGGACTCAATTTTCCATTTGAATAGAATACGTAAGACTTACTGGCAGTTAGAGAAGTATTTAGAAAATGAAAATCCGGATGACAAAGGAAGGAGTAACTTTCACTTTCACAAAGGGAAAAAATAGAAAGGAGAATACACCTGAATGAAATCCAATACATAATGTAGAATAGAGATGGTTATCATATGGAAAGCTTTGAACCGAGTTTTCTATTACCAGGGCAACCATCACATTATGGAACTGCAAAACAACAAGGAAAAAGCGGCAATAACTGGAACACCAGAACCCCAAATGAGAAGGACAATTTGTGTACAGATGTGAATTTAATAAAGATGAAGCGCTGCTTTGTTTAAACTAACTTTTGCTTACCAGCAAAAGAAAATGTATTTGGAAAAATTAACATTCCCTTCTACATTTTCAGAAAATATCAGAGAAAATATACAAATGCCATTCAAACTATGTATTAAATCCTGATGAAGTCATATGGGGTTTTTTTGGTCCTTTCTCTCAAAGATGTGGGCGTTTCATATACAGTGATATTTAATAGTTAAAGCTCTCAGTGTGATAAGTATTTTATTTAGTTACTTCTTTCCTCCAGAGTTCGAATTTTAATTTAAACAGGTGGACAGATTGAACAACTTTTATTTTTCCCTTCTTTGCATTTGTAGGAGGCAATTAAAGAGATTGGTACTAAGCATTTAAGATAAGTTTTGCATGAGAACGTTGACTGGGTAATTTCGTAAGGACTATGGTAGAAAGCTAATGGGGTGTTAAAGGTGACGGTCATCACTTGGTTTTTACTGAAAACTAAATAGGAGCCAAGTATGTGTATTTACATAAAATTTACATCAGACTATGTAGAAAACACAGACTTTTTTCCAGCTACTTTCTAAAGCTCTTAGTTCTTCTTTTTCTTTTCTTTCTATTCATTCCAACCTCGATCCTCAATTCGTGTGCACCCATACACACGATACACATATACACACATGCAGCAGTATAGGTATAGGAGGAAATGATAGAGGGTAAGCTATTAACTTGAAAGACAGTGCTGTAGGGCCAATTTGGACAAGAATCCTATAATTTTGCATTGTTGGATCAGGTTCAGGGGCTGCCCAATATCTTTAATCCTTTTAATGGTAGCCTTACTGATGTGTTAGTCTAAACATGTTGTTATATTTGTGACATTGTTATGGCTGCTGTAACAGAAGTACCACAGACTGGGTAGTTTTTAAACAATAGAAAGCTATTTCTCACAGTTCTGGAGCCTGGAAGTCCAAGATAAGGGTGCCAGCATGGTCGAGGTCTGGTCAGAGCCCTCTTCTAGGTTGCAGACTTCTAGCTGTGTCCTCATGTCACAGAAAGCAGAGAGAGGAAGCAGTCTCTCTCATGACTCTTTTAAGAGCATTAATCCCATTCATGAGGGTTTCACCCACATGACCTCATTTAATCCTAATTACCTCCTGAAGCCCCACCTTTTAATACCATCCCATTGGGCGTTAGGGTTCCAACATGAATTTGGGCAGGGACACACAGGTTTAGTCCATAGTACATGTTTTGTGTAGCATCCTTATTTTCGTGTCAAGGAGTTCTTAAAGTCTGATTCTATAGAGGAAAACACAATGCAAAGGCAATCTGCAGTTCTGATGACCAGAAGTGATGGAAATATTGCATTCAGGATATCTGAAAACCCAGACTCCCCTATGGATGGCTGCTCTTTCTGCGGCAGGACTAGTAAAACTCAGCTGAGATGGTGGAAAGCTGCTGGAAAACAGTTGTCACTTCCACCCTGCACCTGCTTTCTCTAGTTTGTATCTGTGCCACACGGGGCCTCCCTTGGTTCCTGACCCAGTTTTTCTCTTAGACTTTGAGAAAATGTCTGTCCTGGGATTCAGCTTGCCACAAGGGCCATTGCTGTAAAAAGCACCCCTCGACTTCCTCTGCCCCGTCTTGTTCCACAAAATGACCAGAACAGAAAACCCTCAGCCTCTGACATTGAACAATCCTTTCTCTATGGAAATGTCCTCTAAATTGAAACTTTGCCCCCTTGCAGCCAACCAGGGACTGTTACATGTACCTAAAGACCAGTTAGAAAATCTCCCCAATTCCCAAAATCCCACCTCAACAGAACGCTTGCCAATCAGACATACTCTCAGTATTTGTTCTTTTTACTGCATAAAACTTATACCCCGAACCCCTGCTGGATCAAGAATAAGGGCAGAGCTGGGTTCCCTTGCTTCGAGTTTATGAATTATCAGCCTTTGTTAATTTTGCTTCGGACGTCCTTGTGCCTTGAACAGCTTCAATTCTGAGCCTCGTCAGTATGTCAGTTTCCATTTTAGATCCGTAGAACAACCCTCATGGGCCTTATCTTGGACATATATACTGTTGCTGTACTTCTCTTCTGGGATTGGTATGGATATCAGAGCCACCCTGACTTGGGGTCACAGTGAATGCAGCCAAAAGGAATCAGGGTCCACATTAGCTGGCCAGTCTTAGTCTAAGGGGGTGGGAGTGGTGGGCTGTTTCTCCAATCCCTTTGTTGCTGTTTTCATGATGGTTCATTCCTATGCAAGAGGGCATCTTTTCCATGTGTATATCCTCCAGGCTGGTTTTATGGTCTTCCTGATTCTGTGAGCTATGTTTGGATTAAATCTCCTTTCTGACTACATTAGCCTAATTTGGGTTGTTTCACTTGCCAAAAACCTTCAGAAAGATAGTCTCTTTGAAATGAGAAGGAACCCAACGTCCACTTCTCTTGGCCTCATCAGGCATGCCACTTCCTGAAAGTGCTGACCTCATTCCTTAGGAGGCTAGATAAGCATTTATTCATACGATGGGATTGCAAGGGAGTGGAAGCAGAGCACCGTGAAGGGTAGAGCAGGGCGCAGAAGGAGTATCCAAGGGCTTCGGAGACTTCCCTTAAGGCCTGTTCTGCTTCCAAGAAATGCAGTCTGAGGGAGCAGAGCGGTGAGGAGGAGTCTGAGAGCTCAGTGGAGCATTAAGTGACTTTCCCGTAACATGAGTTATTTGTCTTTTGGAAATAAATCTATCTGAATGTTGTAGTGATCTTTTTGCCAGGTTGGCGAAAATCCCAGGGACAGAAGTTTGCCACTGAGGATGGCACTGGTTCACTGCCTTCATAATGATACCCACTTTTAGAGACTCCTCTGGAATTTTGAAAATGCTCAAATAGAACTACTGGTTTCTAGATCGCTACAGCAGTGAGATAGTTTACTTTGGCTTTGGGAATCAGAATTGCAGTTCATTAATACCTTCCTTCAGGCTGGGAGCAAGAATTTATAACACGTGATGCCATATTCAACGCCAGATTAGCATATATTACAAGAGTGATAGCTGAAATTGCTCTAAAAATGTGTAGTGACAGATTCAAACCAAATGCTGTTTATGAATGCTTTGCTATCTGTGAAATACTCAGAATGTGGAAAGAAAAGGCAACTGAAGATAAATGACCCCAGTTTTATTATTTTGCATTTGTTTTCATCCTATCTTTATTACTTTCCTTAAAGTATGTATTTTTGATACCAGCTGATTAAACATCGAGTTTTTCGTTTTGTTTTGATTTTGAAGATCTTGGTTTAAGGTAAAATGAAATTAGAAGAAATTACACTGGAAAGTTTCATGTTAGTGAACTTATATAATCTGGTCTCTAAAGATTTACTTTTGGGGAGAACTATTGAGATAAAGGACTTATATTTGATTTTTAGCTTGTTTGGATTTTGATATGAGACTGGAAGACATGTTCTTTAAACCGGCACCTTTACTTTCTGGGTATAAAAGAGCTGAGTTGTATTTTTACCTTTTCAATCCAATCTTCTTGTTAAAAACCACTGAAGTGAGAGGGCTGACAAACAGAATGGGCCTGACATTCCTGGGAAATGACAGTGATATCCTTCAACACTGTTTTTTTCCAATAAAGATTTTTGAGTATAAGTGCAGTGCTGTGCATTAAACAGCATAGGAATTAAGTATGATATGTTGTCAACTTTACATGAAAACATAGATAAGAAAGATTTTAATTTAATGTATTTTTGGACGACAGGGCCTGTATAGTATTTATCTCTGTTTTTCAGGCACCCAGCTAGTATACTATCTGACCAGTAGTTTGCACTCGGCAAATGCTTAAATGATGAGTAATGAATGATGAATGAGTGATGTAATGATCCTCAAGGATGTAGCATATGTCAGGTTTTTCACCTTGTTTTCCAGCCTTTTTTTCCCTTTTTTGTTTTAGTGATTCATTCAGCAAAAGTGGTTTGAGGGTCCCCTTTGTATGAGGGACCTCATAGCTGGCATTGAACCAAACAAGAGTCTCTGGCTTCTGAGGTCTCACACAGTGGTGGCCACTTGGGAGGAGGCTCTTTGTCAATCTTGTCACTTGTCTTTGAACTAGCTGACCCCACACCGATCAGTTTCCACGTGAGATGTTGGAAGGATGACAGCTATGGGGGAGTGGGTAGTAGGAAGGGTCCTGCTTGCTTAGGTGTCACCTATTCAGGGAGCTGGTGCATTTGAATTTGAATATCCTTTCACACAAAAGCACCAAGGAAAAATAATACTAATACAATGAGATGAGAAAAGAAATTTTCTGTGAACCAAGTCAGACTGATTAACCAGGAAGAGGAGATGCTAGTTGACCCCAAAGCCTTGATGAGCACTCAGTCTCTCCTGTGAAGCCAATATTCCCTTGATTACAATCTCTTGAAAAGAGTGGGGGGTCTTCTTCTTATAAAGATTGTTTTAATTAATAACAGAGCATGTTACTAAGAATGCTTGTTTGTATTTGTTTATTTTAATTAACTAATAAAGCTCAGGCAGAACAGAACCAAATCAGGTCTTTTTTCTAAAAACAAAAAAGACTCCTGATATTACTGTTAATGTTGAACAGAGCTCTTTTAACTGAGACCACCTGAAAACTGTGTCTCAAGCATAACCTGTGGATTGACATAGAATACATAATTGTTTATTGAATAAAATAATGTAATTTCTGATTGGCATATCTATTTATTAATTGGGGGGGGTTCTTTCTCTTGTTTGAAGGCATATTTTCTTTTGGTTTCTTCCAATTTGTTTTCCCTACTTTTTGTTTTCAATATGTTGAAACCCAAACTCATCATTTTCCCCCTCTTTGCCCTAGTCTCCAACCTTGCTATTTCCTAACTTTCTTAGTCCTTAAAAGAACTCCATGTAGTACATCCAAATTATCTTTGCCCCTGCTCACTCCTTCCATCCATGTTCCCAGCATCCTGCAGGTTCACCTCCTATTGTTTGGACTATTATAGTATGTTGACCTGTTTCCAGTAACTTCTTTCTCAGTTCCTTTTTACATATTAAAATTAGATTAATCCTTATAAAGCAAAGCTGTGATCATGTATCTTCCTGCCCTCAATTTTTCCATGATACTTTATCTCTATATCCGGACAAATACAAATTCTTTAGACTGGCACCCTGGTTTCCACATTCTGGTCTTATCTCTCTTCTCAGCCTTATTTCCTACTGTTTCTGGAAACACATCCTGTATTCCACCAAAGTGGATTTCTTGTTGCTACAGGACTGCACTGTCCAATGCTGTAGCCACTAGCCATTAGTGGTGAGAGAACAAATCAATATACAGATGAGAGACCTCATATGAAAATAGAACTCTGATGCACAGTCTGCCGCAGACAGCCCAGAACACCAACCCATGATCTACAGTAGCCAGCCTGCTATGTATATGTCACACTTATAGGAAGTCAGAATGCTATCCCTAGCAACCCTGCAGGCAGCAAAACAATAACCCCTGCAACAACAGTCCCCCCAAGCCAGGATTTGACTCATAACTGACAGATTCTCTAATTTTTGTCTTTATTTCCTACTTAGGACCAATCAGAGAAAGCCAACGATGTACCCCTAACCAACCTCATAGGTTGCCCCACTGCTAAATAGTTATGCCTTCCTCATGCCAACAGCCTCCAATCAGGGCACACCTGAAGCCTTCCCTTTTTTTCCACTATAAAGCTTTTCTGCTCCTCTACCTGTCTTTGAGTTCCTGCAAAATGCTGAGTGCAAATTGACAGTGGCTGACTCCCTTGTTAGAGCAAACTCTGAGTAAAGAGCCTTAGCCTGTTTTCATTTGGTTGGTCTTTGTTTATTTCCACAGTGGCTAGTTAAATTTAAATTAATTAAAATTATATAAAATAAAAAGTTCAGTTCTTCAGTTGCACTAGCTAATTTAAAGTGCTCAGTAGCTTCATGTAGCTTGCAGCTACTATACTGGACAGTGTAGACATGGAACATTTCCATCATCTCCAAAAGTTTTATTGGACACTGTACATGTCTGTGGTTTTCCCACCTAGATGCTACTTCTTCTGCTTGAACTGCCTTCTTTCTACATTTTTACCTGCCAGGCTCCTACCCAGCCTTCATGACCTTGCTTACTGTTTCCGTCAGGAAGCCTTCCCTGACGCCTCGGTTTAGACATCACCTCTCATTTCTGAGATTATACCTTTCTTGTGGCACTTACCAGTCCTCTAGTTCAGTGATCTCTCTCATCCTGCTATCCTGCTATACTGTAGACTCCGTGACCTTAGTAATTACTTTATCCTCGCAGTATGTATCTCATGCCTCCTGTGGAGTAGCCCCATGATAACTTATTTTTTTGGCTTAAATGTGGTTTGGGGAAAATAAAGATCAGATTGAATTACTCACTTTAAGAAGCCATGGAATGACAGAATTGGGGTTTGTTTTTTGTTTGGGACATAGAATGTACAAATACTGTTGCAAATGGCTTTGTTCTTCCCTTTCTGACTCTGCCTCTGTTATCCTCTAGACAGCTTCATTTAACACTGGGAGGATGTTTATAAAGTTAGCTGGGGACCATCTCAGAGTCTCCCATTGTTATTTCTCAAAAGTTCTGTGGGCCTTCAGAAGTCTTTCCATAGAACAGCAACTGGAGAGGAAGCTAGAGGTCTGAGATTCCCAAAATACTTTCAGAATGATTAACTTTTATTAATGTCTTTAACACACCAGGCAGATTCATGCCTCTGTGCCTCGCTCATATTTTCCCCTTGCCTGAAATATGACCTCCAGTTTTGCGCTCTTACACCACCTCTGTTCCTGGTGGACTTCTTCAGATGTCAAGTGGAATAGGCCACATTGTCTGTGAAGGCTTTCTTGCTCTCATCAAATGGAGTCACTCCTTTTCCTGGCTGTTGATCAGTATCTGCTTGCATATCTCCTTGTTCTCAGTGTGGCAGATGAATGTAAACACTAACTCTAAAAGTCATATTACCAGGACAAGGACACACAGCCAGTGGAAGGAAGTTAACCCACTTATATTTCTTGTTGGGGGTAGCTGTTGCCGTTGTATTTGGATACTTTAGGATAAAAGTCATTACAACCCAGAGAGAAAGCTATTTCTCTCCCTTCACCATCAACCTAAATCCAAAGGTCATGAGCTCATCATTTCCTAAGTGGAGCTAGAAAACCCTCTCTTCACTTTATACACCAGCAGAAACTGTGTCTGGGAGAAAGTTTTGCTCTCCACTGGGCGCCTGAGGTTGTGAAATTTTCAAGAAACAGAAGTTGACCAGAGTACTGGGACTTAATTATTTGTTAGAGGGTATGAGATATCCTGGCATAAGGGTGGACTGTGACGTTAGGTCATAGCTGGGGATGAAACTTAAAGGGGAAAGACAGCAAGAAAAGTGGAGTGAGAGGAGAAAACGAATCATCCATGTGGGGCGCCTTTGAAAGAAGAGCCTCTTCCTTTTGAGGTTCCAGAGAGTGAGGTGCCCATTGGCATAGTAATTGGTTCCATCCATCATCCTCACTCCCCTACTCTGTCAGCTTTTGGAAAAATTATATGAACCCTTCAACAAAGAAATACTTAACGCTTCATAATCGTCAAGTCATGTTTGTGCAAGAAAGCATTTGGAATGGGTAGGGGTGCCCTGCTCTGATGTTCATTAAACATCGGTCCACACCCTTGTTATGGGCTATTCGGTGCCAGGACACAAACACCCAGCCAGAGAAATAAGAATATTCTCTTTTATGTTACCAGCCTCAGAGGGTACTAAGAAGAAGGAAGCGTCTTCTCCTTAGAATAATTATTGCAGAGTCATAATAATTATTCATTCATTTATTCAATAATATTTGGAATAGACTTTGGAAAAATTGTTGGCTTAAGCTAAACTGAGTAACTTGAAAGCAGATGCTGTATCTTCTCTCTCTTTGAATCCTGAATGCAACCCCTGTCTCTGACACATGGTGGGTGTTTAAAAATTTTACAGAATGAATTACTGAACCTGCTGATGTACGAGGCTCAATTTTGGGGCTAGAAGTGAAGGCACTAGCTATTCCATGGGGGGATAATATGAGAATTTCTTGTTCAAACTCATGGGCTTTCTTTTTCAGGCTGAAGAAAGAGGTGTGGGTTTAACTTAAAAAGCTATGGC
Organism: Leucopleurus acutus; assembly: GCF_964270905.1. Taxonomy (NCBI): domain Eukaryota; kingdom Metazoa; phylum Chordata; class Mammalia; order Artiodactyla; family Delphinidae; genus Leucopleurus; species Leucopleurus acutus. The sequence goes on along the minus strand of NC_139160.1, from coordinate 10,714,216 downwards.
CAGAATCCTCTTGTGAAGACACATTATAGAATTAGAAGATCTCAGAGCCGAGAGAATCTTAGGACCCACTTATTCCCATCCTTTTATTTTGTGGATGAAGATACTGAGATTTAAATCGTTTTCACAGAGCTTTTAAAATGTGGAAATATTCTATTAGAGTCTTGCCAACTGCCAGGTTAATTTAAAGTTTTTGGCTTTGTAGTTCAAGTTCCTATTTAATTTCTCAAAGTTCACGAACCCTTCCCACTGGGATACAGGTCTGGGCGTGGTGCTCACTGCTGCCATCCTTTCATCCTGCTTCTTTCAGCCCACTTTCCTAGGACTCAGCTTTCTCCCACCTCTGCCGCCTCCTCTCCCATGGACACATTCAGCCCAAGGACTCCCTCTAATTTCTCCATCCACCCTTTACCATCACCGCTTCAAACATCCCCCAGCAAACTGAGGACTCGGAAAGAGAGTGTCATTTAATTATGAAAACACACCGTTTTTGTTTTCCCTGAATCTGAACATTTTCTGAACAATAGGTGAAGGAGTTTTTGAAAGCCATGGCAGTGTTTTAAAAATCTCTTGTTCATTTTACCAGATTAATCCAGAGCTGCTATGGGTTGTTCAAGGAAAGAAGATGATAAGCTGATCTGCATTAGGGATGTGTAGGAGTTGGAACATAGATCTGATCAGATGTTGCTATACTTTCTTTTGCGCTTCTTTGGGGGCCCAAGTCAGAACTATGACTTCTCCCATCATACTGGGGAGCAGGGGGTAGGCAGTTACCTTGTGTCTTAACTCAAAAGAATGAACAGGGTGAATTACTAGCTCTCCTTTCTGCTTTAAGGTGCAGAAAACCCAACCAATAGTGGCGTAAACGAACTGGGGTTTATTTTTCTCTCATAACAGGAATCTTGGAGGTGAGGGGAAGCAGGGTCAGGTCTGTGGCTTGGTGATGCTGGAGGTCTGACAGGAGAACTTTTCCTCAACTAACTGAAGTCTCAGTGGTAGTGGTCAGGGCCTGCAAATTAATTGACAGTCGGGAATTTTCTTCAGATTAACAGGAGAAAATGTTATTACACATGCATGCAGCAGCATTCTCTAAGGAGAAGCTCTCTGAACAGCCAGGGGTAAAGGTTGATATACTATCAGCATAGTAAGGGGGTGTTGGTGGTTAAAGTGTGGGAGGCTCTGACAAGGTTTGTTACACATTTTCACGTCTCTCATCCAGGTGCTGGTGCTAATGGTCATTCTCCTTCCTGGCTGGAAGCTCCCTGGAGGGGGGTTTGTGGCAGCGGAATTCTCACATTCTCCATGTGCTGAGGGTAAGTCTTCTGTCTCCCTCCCACTGGAGGCTGAATTCTCAGAAAGCTCCGTTAAAACAAGGGGAGTTTAGAGAAATTTTCTTTCTCAGCTGCTGTTTGTTCAGGTGTTTTCATTTTGGAGTATAGCCGTCCCTCTGTATCCACAGGTTTTGCATCCACAGATTTAACCAACCTCGGATGGACTGTAGTGGTTCCCTGAGTTTTGAACATTATGGAGTTGTTACACTCAGACTGCAAATTGATCAGGGAGTCCTGATGCTTCTCGAGTTTTCTCAGAGCTTGAACATAATATATGTACTTGTGTCTGTATGTGAGCTCTTAGCTGGTTGGTCCCCGTGGTTAAAAGTAAAGTTGTAAAATCACTTCTATCTCCAGCAGGGCCATTATAATTATTAAGATGATCACTTAGGAAGCAGTGGATGCTTTGCATTCAGTTTGAGGTGATATTTTGGCAAGATTGATAGGGCCCCTTTGGGCAAATGTCCGTTTTGTGGATTTTGAGAGAAAAAGAGAGGTGATCGAAGGTGCCTGCACACACAGAAGGCGAAAATACTGAGCAGATGGTGTGTGTGCCTGTGGTTAGGAGGACGCTGACTGGAAACAGACTCTCCTCCGGGAGAGGGGGAGTGGAGGGACGGTTCTGCAGGTCGGGCCGTGTCTCCACCTCAGCTTCTGAGTGTCAGCTTTCTCACTTGTAAAACGGTAACCATACTCTTTACTTTAAATGACACAATGTGTGCAAATGTGCTGAATAAACTGTGAAAAGAAATTCTTCACGATTTCCCAGTACAAGCGTGTACAAAAAAGAGGTCAAGTGAGTTATTCGGAGGGGTTCGTGCAGTCCCTGAATGAGGCTCCTCACTGCTTTTCTGTCTTTCAAGCAGTAGTTGGGCCTCCACATGTGTCCTCATGGCTCAGCCTGCAGTGCCGGGAGCCCAGGTCCTCACTAGGAGGTAACTTCCCATTATCGACAAAGTGTCTCTCCTTGACCAGACTTTAGTCAGGCTCCTCTGAATCTTCTTCCCAGCCAGGCCTCAACTTTGGGGATGCTGTGTTTGCCTTTGCATCGCCCAGTTTTAGCAAGAATCCTGCTAAGTTGGTTTAGCCAGAATCCCCCATCCTCACTATCCGATCATCCTTTATATCTGATTGGGTTCCTCACTCCCCACCCCCTTCCCCCAGGTAATATCTGATCACCCTGGCCTTCCTTTAGCAAGAATCCTGTTAGGTCAGTTTAGCAATAAGCTTACTACCCTCTTAGTAATTTTCCATTTACTGACCCTCACCCACACTCCACTCCTTGGCTGTAAAATCCCTACTTTTCCTTGTTCTGTTCTGACTTGAGCCAGACACTCTCTCCTACTGCCGAATCTCACTGCAGTGATCCTTACACCTACTGAAAAGGTCGTAAGTAAAATCTACCCCACCGTTTTTTTTAACAGTGTCATGAAAATTTTTTTCTTTAACATATTCTGTGCTTTTCTCAGAGGCAGTAGTGTTGTATCTTATTTCATGGACCAGTTTGTTGTAGGTAATTTTTTTTTTCTCCCACCTTTCCTTGCAAAATGTATATGTATGGTGAGATAAACTTCTATAAATATTTACAGAGAGAACTATAATTCGAACTATTTGTTCCTTATGTTTGGTATACTGGTAAAGGAACCAGGCAATAGAAATGTAAAATTATTCTTTGAACAGCAAAAGTCTATAAAAAGGAACACAGGGATGTCTATTCAGGTCTGCCTGTGGGAAAACATAGATCACGATGGAGTGGCCAAATGGGAATTGCTTCATCTAAAGATGACACGACCATTTTAGCATAGTATGGGCTGGCATCTTTGTCTTATAAGCCTGGCTTTAAGAATATTTACAACCCAGTGGTTCTAGAGTCTTGAGGGATTTTACTCCTTCCGTTCCACAGTTGTTGTTTTTTCTAACATGGATTTCTGTAGCTGTCCTCAGCTCTACCCAGTACAGGTGGACTGTGGTTTCACAAATTTTAGATGGAGAATGTGTTTCTAGTTTTTATTTTATTTCTGTTATCACAAGGCACTTTGGACAAGTCTCAACCTAGTGAAACAGCTCATTTTCCTGCCATCTACTGAGTACACTGGTATTAGGAGAAGCAAAAGGGATTTAAAAGAATTGTTTTTGGTTTTTGTTTGTTTGTTTGTTTGTTTGCTTATTTCCAAACCTCACCTTGTCCAGTAAGTGCTGGGAGGACCTGAAGATCCATAGCTCAGTGGAGAAAGGGCTGGAGTGGGGAAGCGCTGCCATTCAAATGCACTTCCTTGTTACCAGGCCATTGTATGTGTACAAACTCTCACATTTAAAGAATCTCAAGGGGATAACTTTTCACATAGTATAGTTTTAATTCTTCTAACTGTAGGTGGAAGAGACTGAAGCCCACTAACTTTGATTTTTTTAAACTTTTTTTAAACTTTTACCACACAAGTAAATTTACTTTCAAATTGCTGGGTTTATGATTTCAAATTTTAATCGTATGTTTAAATCTATTCTAATTCCTTAGCTGCTTTTATAAGACATACTTATACTTGGAACTGAGAATTTTCCACCTTCATGCTTACCTTCCAGTTTGGAATCCTAAGTACATCAGGAAAGCTCTCCTAATAAACACAGGAGACTCAGGAAAAGTCATGCTGTTAGAAGCCCCTTCTCAATAATTTTTGGAACATGAAAACCGAAAGATGTCTAACTTTGAGGAGCGAGGTGAGCAGCCTCGTTCTTTATGTGCTTTGGTGGCTGCCTAAGTGATATCAAATCAGAGTACATGCCTTTAAAGCCAGCACATACTTCTGCTAAAGAGGTAACAAGAACTTGTGTGTCTGCAGATTGCATCAGAGGCCAATCAGCTTCACCCTTGCAGGTCTCCCAATTATAGGTTTAATATGGGAAAGAGAATCTAATAAGGGACCCCTTTCCTGGTGCAGATATTTTTAGAAGCATATTTAGATAACAGGGGTTCTATTCAAGTATGTCCATTATGTTTAAAGGTGACCTTAGGGAGGGTGTGTGTTTTCATCATTTCCCCACAGTAGAGCCAGCCTCGTGCTGGTGCAGTCGAGCTGTCACACCTGACTCCCTGTGATCAGAGAAGTGTCAAGAGACAGAGTGACACTCACAGGCCCTGAGAGCGGATCCAATCCATGACCTTTGCCTCATTAGCAGCCTGACCCAACCAATCGGAGAAAAGCCTGCCTTTGATTCTCTAGCACAGACATGGCTGTGACAAGGACAGTCATCACCTCCTTGGTGTGACTCCAAGTGGAAGCCCTGGTTCTCTTTGAAATGCTTTGTCAATGCAGACATACCAACGTAGGATGTCTTTCACTGTCTGTCTTTCTGCCTCTGTGGATCTCATTCTGTCTTTAATTAAAATGCCAAGATGCTCAGGTTATCCACTGATCTTATGTAAATGCAGGCAACTTTGAAATCTCCATTTTCTTTTTCTCAGAAATGCATCAATGCTCACAGATTTCACTGATATCCAATATCTAGATTTTCAGATTTTTTTTTTAAATTAAAAAATTTAACTGTTCCTTTGAAAGAGTTCTAGACTTAAAAGTAAAACAGTACAAAGAATTTCAATATACCCTTTACCTGGCTTCCTCAAATGTTAACATCTTATGTAATCTTAGTGTAATGATTGGAACCAGGAAAGTAACATAGGATACTCTTAACTAATCTACAGACCTTACTAAAATTTTTCCAATTGCGCCACTAGTATCCTTTTTCTGACCTAGGAGCCAGTCCAGGATCACACATTACGTTTAGATGTCCTGATTTCTTAGTCTCCTCCAATCTGGGACAATTTCTCAGTCTTTATCTTTCCTGACTTTTGAAGAATACTAGTCAGTTATTTTGTAAAAAGTCCCTCAATTTGTGGTTGTCTGTGTTTTCCTCATATCAAATTCAGATTATGCATTTTAGTAAGACTATCACAATAGTGATACTGTGTCCTTCTCAGTGCATCACAATGTTGATATGTCTCACTACCGGCGATGCTAACTTTGATCACTTAAGATAGTGTCTGCCACTTTAAAGGGACTATTTTGCCCTTTGAAATTAAAAAGTATGCTGTGGAGAGATACTTCAAGATTATATAAACATATTGTTTCTCATCATATTTACTTACACCTTTGGGTTTTTGCAACCAAAAAGTGTTAGTGGATGAATAGAATCAAAGAAGAACTAAATAAGTGCAGTGATACTCCATGACCATGGATAGGAAGATTCAATACTGTTATAACGTCATTTCTTCTCAATTTGATCTATAGATTCAATGTAACCCCAGCCAAAATCCCAGCAAGTTATTTGGTGAATGTTGACAAACTGGTTCTAAAGATATGTAGAGAGGCAAAAGACTCAGAATAACCAACATGATATTGAAGAAGATCAAAGTTGGAGGACTTACGCTATCTGACTTCAAATCTACTATAATGCTTAAGTAATCAAGACAGTGTGGTTTTGGAGAAAGAACTGACAAATCGATCAATGGAACAGAAGAGAAAACCCAGAAATAGACCCACAGAAATATAGTCAGGAGACCTTTGACAAAGGAGCAGAAGTAATACAATGGAGCAGAGATAGTCTTTTCAATAAATGGTGCTGGAAAAACTGGACATCCACTTGCAAAACAGTGAATCTAGACATAGACATTACACCCATTCCCAAAATTAACTCCAAATATATGAGAGCCCTAAATGTAAAACCCATAACTATAAACTCCTAGAAGATAGCATAGGAGAAAACCTAAATAACCCTGAATATGGCAGTGACTTTTTAGATACAACACTAAGGCACAATCCATGAAGAAATAATTGATAAACTAGATTTCATTAAAATTAAAAATTTCTGCTTTGCAAACGACAGTGTCAAGAGAATGGGAAGACAAGGCCAAACTGAGAGAAAATACTTGCAAAAGACACATCTGATAAAGGATCTTATCCAAAATATACAAAGAACTCTTAAAGCTCAACAACAATAACAAAAACAACAACAGCAACAAACAATTAAAAAATGAGCCAAGGACCTTAGCAGACACCTGTTATCTGTAGTTGATAAATAAGGATATAAAAAGATGCTCCACACCATGTGTCATCAGGGAAATTTGAATTTAACAAAAATGAGATAACACTATACACCTATTAGAATGGCCAAAATCCAGAACACTGATAAGACGAAAAGCTGACAAGGATGTGGGGCAACAGGAACTCTTACTTATTGCTGGTGGGAATGCAAAATGGTACAGCCACATGAGAAGGCAGTCTGGCGGTTTCTTAGAAAATGAAACATACTTTACCGTGTGATCCGATATTGGTTCTCCTTTTACCGAAGGAGTTGAAAACTTAGCGTCTAACAAAAACCTGTTTATAGAAGCTTTATTCATAATTATTAAAACTTAAAAGCAACCAAGATGTCCTTCAATAGGTGAATGGATAAACTGTGGTATATCCAGACAATGGAATATTATTCAGCACTAAAAAGAAATGAGCTATCAAGCCATGAAAAGACATGGAGGAACCTTAATTGCATATTATTAAGTGAAAGAAGACAATCAAAAGGTTACATACTGTATGATTCCAACTATATAATATTCTGGAAAAGGCAAAACTATGGAGATAATAAAAAGTTCTTTGTTTGCCAGGGGATGGGGGATGGAGAGGGCTGAATAGGCAGAGCACAGAGAATTTTTAGGGCAGTGAAAATACTCTGTATGATACTATAATGATGGTTACATGTCATTATACATTTGTCTAAAGCCACAGAATATATAACAGCAAGAGTGAGTCATGATGTAAACTGTGGACTTTGGATAATTATGATATGTCAGTGTAGGTTCATCATTTATAACAAATGTACCACTCTGGTGGGGAATGTTGATAAATAGGGGAGGCTGTGCATGTGTAGGGCCAGGGGGTATATGGGAAATCTCCAGACCTTCCCCTCAATTTTGCTGTGAACATAAAACAGCTCTAAAAAATAAAGTCTTAATTAAAAAGAAAAGTGTTAGTGGGACCGTGTAATCTTATTTTAAAGATATGCCAAGAAAAATTAAGAATATAGAAGTGAGAATAAAGAGATTTAGGATCTAAAGCCCACTGTCATTTTTTTACTATTGGCCTTTGTTCCACCAATATCAATGCTGTAGTCTGTGATATACCATTTTGAACTTTTTCTGATGTAAGACAACGGGAAAAAGAAATATACCATTCGCTCTACTCTGCTAACATGTATCTGTCAGCTCATTTATGAGGATAATAATGCATATTCTCAGCCATTTCAGCTCCCTCTTCCTTTTTATTCTGATTTGGTCTCCCGCTTTATCTGGTTTTTATTAGAAGGCTGAATAGACCTGGTTTGGCAATTAATAAGAATAATGGTGGCCAGTTCAATGACTCACATAACTGTCACTGCCAAGGCTTCAGAGAAAAGCTCTGACTTCCTGTGAATCTCATGCCCCCATCTCCCTGCATCCCCTTTGAGAAGCAGGTTCTCTTTCACAAGCCAGCTCAGGGCACCCTGCTTGCTGCTAAGCAGGTTAGCAGTTGCTGGTGGAGAAAAGGATCCCTTTTCCCCTAGCGTTCCACCATGCCATGTGCTCAGTATCCCATGTCAAAGACAGCAAACATGCCAATCATCAGACATTGTGAATTTAGTTCCTTCCAAGTCTCTGGGTAGATAATCATATTTTTAGTTCCTGGAAATCTGATACTCCACCTAAGTGTTTATTAATAGACAGGGCTGTCTTACTTGCTGGAAAAGAGCTAAAAGCTCTTTATAACATGTTTAAATTGAATATAAACCAACATTTATAGAGTGGTTAAGTAATTCAACTGCATTAGTAAAATGACATGCTATTTACAAATGAAATACTCAAACCAACTGTGGTCTACATAATTCTCCCCACCCCTTCTCATCACTTCCTCCTTTTAATGTTCTCTTTGAACCTTATTCAAAAAGTATGACTAATTGGTCTGACTCTAACAATGTTAGATCTCCCCACCTTATTTCCTTAAAGAAATTTGGCTGTAGTTTTCCTATTTAATCTGAAGCTGTAATAAGAGTGATTGTCGTTTACCAAGTAGGATTATATAGCATTTGCCACTTGGTGAGTGGCAACACTAGACAAAAATAGCCCAAGTAGTGATGTGAATGTGCTACCCAGATCATAAACGACTATGAGTCCCCAAGTCTCCCTACACATTCTGTCTGTGAGCCAAGGAAGTATGTGCGGCTGAGTTGAGTGAGGAGAGGGGGGCGGAGGGAGCAGAGGAAGGTATTTTTTGGTCGTAGGAATGAGCTTTCCTCAGGGCACGTGAGAACAGTGTTTGTCCCTCTTGGATGTTACCATAGGTACCTCCAGAAATGCCTTATAGCAGCTGGGGAGCAGAGGCCGGGTCTTGTGAGGGCAGCTGCCCACTCCCCTGAACAGCCACAGGAGGGGAGCTGGGGCCGTGGAGCCTCGCACCCCAACTGACTGCAGACTGTGACCCTGACTTCCTGCCAAGGCTGCACTCACTTGGTTTTAATACATACCAGTCCTTTTCCCTGTTCCAGAACTGAGTTTGAGTGCTTTCATCTTGGGAAATTTACTTACCAGCTAGATATGGTAAAGGCTTCCAATTTAATGTAGAGGTTGTAGTAAATAAGAAACCCAGGAAGAATAACCAAGTTTTTAAAGTACTCTTAGCAGGAAAAATAATGAGTGAAGAAAAGGGTGAACTACTGTAAAGTATGGCCCCATTGACGGCCTTCTTGGGAAAGCTATTTTGACATTTTTCAAATAAATAGCAAAGTGAAAAAAGAATGCAAAAATTGTACACACACAGTTATCATGACTCCAGAAAATAAATTAGTGCATATTACTATGATTGGGAAGAAACACAATAGAATGTTAAAAATGTCATTTCAGCATGATAGGGAATATGGATGAATTTCGTCTTCCTTTTACTTTTTCTTGTTTCCTACACTTTCTATAATAAGCATGAGTATCTTTTCATAATAAAACAAAATGGATAAACTAAGACACATACACACACATGTACATGTGCTGAAAATATATTGGAAACAGAATTTTAAATCATACGAACTACTGGGTTTACTTGGATTCTGAAATTCCCATTATAATCCCATTTTGAGTTGATAGCATTGTCTTCGGGATCTCATTTTAAAATATAAAGTACTGCATAATAGAGGGTAATGTTAATCCATTAACACCTCAGAAGGAAAAACATATCTGATTTTCTAGCCTGGCCGACTGCAGGGCATGGGAGATGTATAGGTGGTTTTTTTTGTTTTTGTTTTTACATCTTTATTAGAGTATAATTGCTTTACAGTGGTGTGTTAGTTTCTGCTTTATAACAAAGTGAATCAGTTACACATATTCATATGTTCCCATATCTCTTCCCTCTTGCATCTCCCTCCCTCCCACCCTCCCTATCCCACCCCTCTAGGTGGTCACAAAGCACCAAGTTGATCTCCCTGTGCTATGAGGCTGCTTCCCACTAGCTATCTACCTTACGTTTGGTAGTGTATATATGTCCATGCCTCTCTCTCGCTTTGTCCCAGCTTACCCTTCCCCCTCCCCATATCCTCAAGTCCATTCTCTAGTAGGTCTGTGTCTTTATTCCTGTCTTGATGGAGAAAGACCCAGGTCTTGGAAACTTTTGGCTGGTGGAGGTCACAGCTCTTTAAGCAAGTGCCTGGGAGGAAGTGGCACTGAAGAGGTTTTCAAGGTAGAAAAAGGTGGTCTGGCATATGAGGAAGGTTAAGGAGAATGGGATGGGAAGAACAGCAAAAACCAAACTTGCTTTATGTTTTAGCCGCGTATCATTCTGCAGCAAGCACACTTGTTCATAAATCTTTGTGCAGATATCTGTTTCTTTAGGATAAATCCCTGAAAGTAAAAATACTGTATCAAAGGGTGTGGATAATCTAAGACTTTCAATAGTCAATTTCACGCACATTCTAGGTGAAAAGCACTATTTAATATGAGCCAGATTGAGAGCACCTGACCCTGAAGAATTTCCATGAGACTTTACACAAAAAGGAAAAGCCAGTCACTCCTCAGGCTCTCTTCGGACTTTCAGGAGGACTTAAATGGCTGCATAGGAAGTGATTTTGAAGTCACTTGGTCTGAGGAACAGCTGGAGTTAGCCTGAAAGTTGAACACACACCATCACCAGGGCTCTAACCACCAGCCCCCCCATCTCAGCGTGCACTTTCAAGCAGACCTCTTTGTTTACAGCAGTCAAATGCCACCGTCTACTAGGGATCAAATGAACTGAAAATAAGCTCTGGAAGGCTGACAGCTTTAATTGTCATTTAATAGACCCATTTCCTAAACTCCCTAATATCTTGTGTTGTGATTGTCAAGGGTCCCATGATTAAATCTAGTTTAAATTGATGCTCAATTTGGCCAGGATTGAAGAACTACTGGGTGGCAATTGTGCAACATAACTGGGTAAAATTCCTTACATCTGTTGGTGGTTAAAGTATTTGAACTTTAATACTTAAAATACAGCCCATCTGGAATCCTTAAATGAAAGCTTTAATTCTCAGAGAAAGGATTTGAAGGTCTCTTTGTCTTCCACAGAAGGTTTTAAAAGGCAGTCAGCAATTAATGAATGAGATCATGGGCAAAATAAAATTCTTTTTTAAACAGGATTTTAATAGGCTCGTATCTCAACCTTGGCTTGGTACTGTTTAGGATGAAAGGATGCTGGTTATTTGTATGACCTCTGGGAGACCTATGATGATTGGGGGAAAGAAATTATAATCCTTCAGCCATTCATGCTTGGAAGATTACCTTCAATAGGCACATAAATTATCCATGTCGTGCTTTCCTTTTGGGGAACATTCAGAGGCTATTACAATAACCAGGAAGTACATAATGGATCAATATTTGCTGCACTCGTCTTTTTTGTTGTTGTTGCTCTTTTCCCTCATTCTCTATTAGGGACATCCTTGTCAGTTAAAAAAGTCTGGATATAGGTTCTGCACATAAGGTTTTCCTCTGCTTTTCCTGAGCTACCTTCTGTAACACATGCCAGCCACACTTATACTTTCATGAGGTTCTCATTAAACCTTTACATGAGATTGAGTCCTGCCACGTAAATTAGTAGAGCTTCTCTGAGAGACCTCCTTAAGGATTATGTGCCTTTTATTGCCAGCAATCCCCAAAGCAGGTTCATTACAAACATGAATCAGACAGGAGACACCACAGTATGCTCCCATCAAAAGCCTTAAGGATATTTCTCCTACCTTTAAGAATATGTGGTACTTTGGGCATGACAGAAAGTGAGAAATGATGTGTCCAAATCCCTGACACACGTCTACACCTCAAAATTCTTGGTAATGATAGTAACATTGAAAAAGTCACCATTGGGTGGAAAACTCTTTTGGGGATCAATGCAGTGGTATGTTGCCAAAAACTGGGGTTAGTAAACCATCCTGGGTTATAAGAAGAGGATGATGTGGTAGAAAAAAGAAAATTCAATAGATAATATCTAATGTGGAAGATAAAATGAGTTTTAAGATAATAGTTCACATTTTGGGGGAATGCTTAATTTTTTCTCTAATTCTGTGTGGCCCTTACTATAAGCTCTTTCACAAAGTGCCAATTGTGTTTTAAATATAAAACCAACAGAATTTGCTGTGATAAAATTTCTTGCCCTCAGATTTGCTGATGAATAAGAGGTAATATACAAAGGGACACGTTTCATTTTTACTTATGTAAATAGAAGATACAGAAAATAATGTGAATCTGAAATAAACATTTTTTAAACTCCTGAAAAGACCCCTAGATGTATCCCTCTGGTTGAAAAAGATATCCTAGTTTCTTTTTCAAGATTCAAAAGCAAGGGCCATGAGCTGGAGCTCTTTGCTCATTTGAAGTAAATTGCCTTGACAGTGCATAGGAGAGAGCCGAGCACTGAGATAATTGGGTTCAAAACAAGTGTTTGCAGAGTGGAGATAGGAAGCTTTATGTACACATGAAAATATGTGTAAATGAATGACTGGGTTAAAGGCTGTATCTGGGAAAGGATACAAGTAAGGATCATAATGAAGTTAGAGCATAAAAGGAGAGGATATTTGAATACTCATTTGGGAAACACAACTCCCTACTGTGTGCATAGCTGAGCATTTGGTGGAATTCAGGCACCTGCTGCAGCGGGCACCATAGCTGGAGCCGCATCAACATCTCTCACCCTCTCGAAGGTCACCTGCATCTTTGGTGGGTGGCTCCTGACCTCACTGAGGACTTTCTCCCTCAAGCATCTGGCTCTTGCTGCCAGAGGATGTTCTCTGACCACCGAAGTGTGTCCTGCCTATGCACCGTGCAGGCCAGAAGCTCTGGAGAGTTGAGGAAAGTCTCAGAGTCACCTTCAAACAATGAGGGATATGAGTTCATGGCTAAATGGTCCTTGGGGGGACAGTTCTGGGATGTGAGATGCAGTATTTCAGAAGCTTCCAGCAGGACTGAGGCATAGCTGCCCACGGTGGTAACTCATTTACTGGTACACCCTTCATTTGTTTTCCTCCCTTCCTTGGCTTGCATCCCCTGAGCTACACCCTGCTTCCTGGGATCACTTCCCAAATAAACTACTTGTACTCAGATTTTTTCCCAGGCTTTGCTTTGGAAGGAATCCAAAGTAAGATACATGCTGAATACATGTTTGATAGAGAAAAATTGGGGGGCATTTTTATTAAAAAATACTGACCTTGCTTGACTGACATTCAGAAGAACAGAGTTTAATAGGAGCTGGGCCTATGTTGATGGATAGGAGTTAGGAGAATTCATGAAGGGAAATATTTGAGGGAAATAGCAAGATTTCTTCCCAGGGTGGTTGCATTGTAATTGATTGACAGGTTGCAGTGGAATGCGGTTCTTAGCTTTGGGCATGGTCACAAAGTTTGCATCATCAGTAATGATTGGCAATGGAAATAGGAAGAAAAGAGTTGGAGGGAAACCCCACAAGGAATGAATAATTGTGTGTTTAGCATGTGAAGTCCTTAGAATTTCAGGTCTTTTCCTTCACCTGGCTGTATTATTGTATCCTTTCCAGTGGGACTGGTGGAAACATTCGCATGCACATCCACAGCTCCAATTTTTTCTTCTCTTTAGAAAAAGACTGATGCGAGGAAATGACGGAAAGGAAACCCAATGTTCTTGGGTTTCTAAATGACCCCAGAGTGTGTAATGTGTGTGTGTTTTTTTCTGCCTGCCTCAAACATCTCAAGAAACAAACAAACGAACAAAAAATGCCTTATTACAGGACACTTGCTAAATGGTTCAGGTTGACAAGGATACATTAGAACTGTTTATTCTTTTAAGAATCATCATGTAGTTGGATCCTCTTAGCCTTCAGTGATACCCGTTAACCTAGGGGTTTTTTTTGAAGCTGATGATACAGTGTTTCTTATTTTTTTAAATTCTTTCCCTACTTAGCCTTTTTACAGATTTACAGTTCTAGTTTGGATTAGTAAGGTTGTTACCTTTCTGGAACTATCTGAGTGAGTTTATAACCCATAGGGCCCAGGTCTGCTTTCAGGGCTATGCGTTGAATTAGGAGATGACAGGATGACAAGAGTAAAATGGAAGTGCTTCTCCCCACCAGCCTCTCTCACCATCTGATATGCGGACTTTTTTCCAGCTCTCACAGCTGAGGCATTGCTAATTGTTGAATTTGCATTAAGATTGTAAGCTCTGGCAAGCCTGAAATTCATTTTGGCTCATTTCCTCAGCCTCATTCCACAAATAGTATCTCCAGCCCCAAATGCTGAGGCCAAGGGAGAAGATCCCAAGCAGAGTAAGACATAACTTAGGCCTTTCCTTATAGTAGAACGATGCATTTGATAGAAGTAAAACGAGTTCTAAAAATTAGAAAATGTTCCCTTAGCAATACCTTTGATGTGTCATTGTAAGCCACATTATTTCACATTCTGTGGAGGAGGGACTGAGTTTTTCCACATTAGGGCAATTTGGGCAGAGGGAAGATTAGTTCTTTGAGGGGAATTGTGATCACTTCCCTCAAGTTTCTTACAGTTCTGGCAACAACTCAGAGACGGTGGCTATGTGGGAGGTCAATCTATGTTTAAATCAACACTGACTCAACAATATATTCAAGCCTTGCTTCAGAATTCGTCATGTGGTGACAGCAAAAACAATTTCAAGGGTAAATGAACATTTTTGGAAGGTGGGGATTTTTTTGACGCTGAAAATACTGCATTAAATGATCATGCTTCTCTGAGTTATAAAGAGCTAATGTGGACCGGTTTAAATGGTGTGATTTTTTTTCTTCTTATAATTTCAGTTGACTTTACTGAAAATGAGATTGGGTGTGTCATAGGGAGGAGTCACACTGAAAACCCACCTCCGCTTCCCTTATTAATCACATGCAGTCACTTTCTAGAGAGCAATTAGAATAAGCAACAACTTCTTCATCTTAAAATTAGCTACTAAGAGCATCTTTCTGTCTTCAGAGATTTGATAAACAGTCTTAGCTCAACTACCTACATCGACCCTAATGTTATAAAATGTGATCCCTTCTCCTCAGCATTTTTCCTAGACCGATGAGCCATTATTATTTTATTTTATTAATGAATGAAGAATGCCTTTAGATGTCAGTTATCAAATTGGCAAATAAACCTGTTTAATAGCCAAGATAAGAACAAAAGAAGAGACTTAAAAAAAAAGGGCAAGCCATCCCCTCCTCCAAATGAGAAATTCAAAGAAACGTGGTTGGTTAGATGGATTCTGATAGGAAACAAGTGTGAGACCAGTAAATCACAGATTTTATTGCATGTTTTGAATTTTGAATTGTTTTGGGATAATATGGAAGCAATTGTAAACAACTGGGGCAGTTCAGCTCTTAAACAATTTGCATATAAATAGGAGGAAAAAATGGTCATACTAGGGTTATTTATTTCTTGATGAAGAGAGCAGAAACAACATTAAGACCTTGTGATCAGCTTCTCTGGATGCCTGCGTTTATATAAATGTTTACATTGAAGGAAAAGAACTGAATTTGTAGACCTAACTTTAAGAACTCAGATTGGAAGCAGAATTGGGGAGTGGAGGTGGGGAATAAAGAATGATGTTACAGGTTTTCCATTGCTACATAATAAATCACTCCAAAACTGAGTGACTTAAACAACAATCCTTTTATCATCTCTCATAACTTCGATGAGTTGCGAATTCAGGAGTCACTCAAGTGGGTGCGGCTGGTTTGGAAGCTCTCATGCTACTGCATCCAGACCGTGGTTGGAGCTGTAACAGGAGGCCAGGAGCAGCTGAGCAGTGGCTGGGCAATCTCTCTTCATGATGCGGCTCCAGTGCTTCTTCATGCAGTCTTTCCACATGGGCCAGTTTGGGCTTCTTCACCGCATAGCAGTTTCAAGGCAGTTGGACAGCTTACCTGGAGGCTCAGGCTACTGTCAGAGCTCCGGCGAGCAAGGTGCATCAGTGTTTATGACATAGTCTCAGACATCATTCAGTGTCATTTCTACTGTGTTGTGCTGGTCACCAGGAAGTCACAAACCTGCCCCGATTCAAGGGGAGAGGAAGGAAAATCGACCTCTTGATGAGGGAGTGTCACATTTCTAGAAAAGCTTAGGAACGGGAGATGCTCTAGCAAAGAAAACAGTGGTGTGCCCTCTGCGTGCCACACCCTCTCCACTCAGTTGGGCACGCCCTCCATGCTACACCTCTTCTGGCCTTCTCCTTTTAATCCCAACGTGCTTTAGCTTGTTTGTATTTTCCTTGTTATGAATTTGTGGATCCACACCTGGAAGTTGTTGCTCCTGGCTCCTCCTGGGTTTGTGTCCTTCAGAAATTGGGTATCCCCTCCCTGTAAGTGTTCTGCTTTCTCTGAGCATTTTGCATGAGCACTTTCTACCTTAGTCCTTGTCCCCAAAGGACTTCATCCCTTCTCCCACATTGCTAGCTCAGTCCCCGTTGCCCCAGTGAGTGACATGGGAGATTCAGGTGAAGTAGCAGGATAATATTGGCTCAGTCAGGACTAGGGAAAGACATTTTAGCTTTTGCATTTTGCACCAACCTCGTCTTTGAGGAGTTGGTGAAGACAAAGCTGAAAAACAAGACAAAAGCTGAGTTTGTACATAAAAAGTTAGGGCTACAAAAAGTCCAGCCTGCATTTTACAGGTGAGAGAATTGAGGCCCGGAGAGATCTCCTGATTTCCTCACTAATGTTAGTACAAGGTACTTGAATTCAGGTTTCCTGACTTCATGTAGACACACATAGAACAAAAGTTTTCTGTGTACCAAACAGAGTCACTAGCAACCCACTTGTTAATCTTTTTTTAAAAATTGAAATAGAGTTGATTTATAATACTATAATAGTTTTAGGTGTACAGCATAGTGATTCAGCATTTTTGCAGATTATACTCCATTAAAAGTTATTACAAGACAATGGCTATAATTCCCTGTTCTATACAATATATTCTCGTTGCTTATTTATTTTATACATAGTAGTTTGTATCTCTTAATCCCATACCCCTAACTTGCCCCTCCCCCCTTCCCTCTCCCCTTTGGTAACCACTGGTTTGTTTTCTATGTCCATGACTCTGTTTTTATTTTTCTATATATATTTGTTTGTATTATCTTTTATGGTCCACATATAAATGATATCATACAGGATTTGCCTTTCTCTGTCTGACTTATTTCACTAAGCATAATATTCTCCAGGTCCATCCATGTTGCTGCAAATGGCAGAATTTCATTCTTTTTATGGCTGAATAATAGTCCATTGGATATACATGCCACATCTTCTTTATCCACTTGTCTGTTGATGGGCATTTGGGTTGCTTCCATGTCTTGGCTCTTACAAATAATGTTGCTATGAACATTGGGGTGCATGTATCTTTTCCAATGAGAGTTTAGTTTTTTTCCAGATATATACCCAGGAGTGGAATTGCTGGATCATATGGTAGTTCTACTTTTAGGTTTTTGAGGAACCTTCATACTGTTTTCTATAGTGGCTGCAATTTACGTTCCCGACATCAGTGTAGACTTTTTAATGATGTCCATTCTGACAGGTATGAGGTAACATCACATTGTGGTTTTCATTTGCATTTCTCTAATAATTAGCAATGTTGAGCATCTTCTCATGTGCCTGTTAGCCATCTGTATGTCTTCTAACATACCTTTAATCTTGCTTTGTTTGTTTTTAGAAGGAACTGTCAATAGTCATTTAAATACTCTTGTTTACTTTTTAACCTTCCAAAAAATAGTACTCTCAGAATTTAAAACACAAGAGCTATTTAGGTGCTTTGAATGATGGGAACAGGTTCTCTTCTCTTGGGCTGACTCTACAGGGGGCTCAGGAACACCTGCACATCTTTTAATCTGTCCATCTACTCTCAGATTTAGCTAGTACCTGAGGTCTGACTCAGGTGAATTGGGAGCAACATTGGTGATGTATCTTCATCCTTATCCCTTGGACAAAATGGTTCTGAGCTGCAGCCAAAATTAGAAAAAAAAATTGAGACTCAAGCTTTTGTCCAGTGACCCCTTCCTGCATCCTCAATGTTAAGGTCTAGCTAGTGGGGAAGGGCTGTCGGTAGAGAGTAAGCTGCTGAGAATTCTGAAAGAACTTCCTGTCCTGCCCCAGGCTTTTCAAAGTAGAGATGTATCAGATTTGGCCAGATGGTTCCTTGGGCAATATCTGATTTTCTTTCCTTAGGTGATTCAATGAGATAATGTGTTGTCTATAAATGTTAAACAGTTAGACACAAGTTAGTCATCACAGTGGCAGCAGATTGTAAGGGAGAAAGTATGGCATTTGGAATCAGAGACCCAGGGATCCAATTTTAGCTACACTACCTAACGGCTGGTGAGCTTGGTAATACAGTTTTTTTTTGTTTTTTTTTTAATTTTAGGTTCACAGTCTGTAAATTAAATCATGCCTATCATGGGCTGAATTGTGTCCCCTTCTCCCCAAATTCATATTTTGAAGTTCTAACCTTCAATCCCTCAGAATGTGACTGTATTTGGAAATATGTCTTTAAAAAGGTAATTAACTTAAAATGAGGTCATATGGGTGCGGCCTAATGCAATATGACTGCTGTCCTTATAAGAAAAGGAGATTAGAACACAGATGCACACAGTGGGAAGACCTTGTGAGGACACCCAATGAGAATGGCCATCTATAAGCCAAGGGGTCTTAGAAGAAACCAGTCATGCCAACACTTTGATCTTGGACCTCTACCAGCCAGAATTGTGAGAAAATAAATTTCTGTTGTTCAAGTTGCCTAGTCTGTGTTACTTTGTTATGGCAGACCCAGCAAACTTAGGCAGTGCTTTTGGAAAGGTTTTTAAATATTTAAATCACTGTATAAATATAAAATTATTAGTAAAACAATATTAGTAGCTGCTGCCCCAAATCTTCTGAGACTGAAGGAGTTTGAGAATTGGGGAATTGGGCAGTTTCACAAAGTGCCCAGCTGTGGAGATTTCTCTAGAACACTAGTAAGCAGTGTGTCAAAGGGTGGTTCTTGGTCTGGGCTCATTTAATAGCAAAATGTGATGGAAACTGAGGCATTTCCTAGCTCTGGCCAGGCTATGTCAGGAAACCCAGAAAGACAATAAGGAAGCTCTTTGTTGTTCTGTGGTCCTACATTAGTTAATGACTGTCTTTCAGCCCAGAAGGAGAATCTAGTTCCCTGCTTATCACTCAGAATTCCCAAGTGTAGCTGCACTGGCAGCCAATTTCTAAGAAAGAGTTGGAGCCATGGGATGAAAGTGTGCTTATTATTTAGGAAAATGGAATCACCTCAGGTGATTTGTAAGGGGCAGAATACATGCACTGAAGTCCAGATGCTTATTTTTATTTGTGTTGGTAGAAGTAATTTTTCTAGTCTATACTTTTCAACTCAATGTTTATTTAGTCAAGCTCCTGGAGTACTGGACACTGCCCTGAGAGCATTGTGGGGTAGATTGAATACACAGAAATCATGAGCCCTTTCTTTGAAGCTGATACAACATAATTTGTGTGCAGCAGGCTGACAGCAGCCAGGCAGTCACGTATCGCGTTTGCAAGGAAAACACGTATGTAACGTTAAGTTGGGGGAAAATTTCTGTACTTTCGTCTTTTATTCTGAGAAGACATCTTTTTAGAGTCTGCATAGAGGAGTCAGTCGTTTTCTATTAAAAATACTTGGAATCCATATTTAGGGCATTCAGAGCAGATTTTAATTTAGTATCCTCCTCTTCCTTCTCCTCTCCTCTACCTTCTTAAACCATGTTATGTTATACTTTCCTTGGGCAAGTCTTCAGGAGCTCTGACCCCGTCAAGAGAATTGTAATGAGAATCCCGGCAAAAAGGATTATCAACTTGGAAGCTGAGTATGAAAGGAATAGATTCTTCAGCAACTTCTGCATGATACCCCAATTTGTAATTCAGGGTTTTTTTAAACATCTTTATTGGAGTATAATTGCTTTACAACTACTTTCTGCTTTATAACAAAGTGAATCAGTTATACATATACATATGTTCCCATATCTCTTCCCTCTTGCGTCTCCCTCCCTTAAATGATTACTTCTTTTTTTTCTTCTTCTTTTTTTGGCCTTGTGGCATGTGGGATTTTAGTTCCCTGACCAGGGTTTGAACCTGCACCCCTCTCATTGGAAGTGTGGCATCTTAACCACTGGACCACCAGGGAAGTCCCTTGTAATTCAGTTTTGTTTGTTTGTTTATTTTGCGGTACGCGGGCCTCTCACTATTGTGGCCTCCCCCCTTGCGGAGCACAGGCCCCAGACGTGCAGGCTCAGCGGCCATGGCTCACGGGCCCAGCCGCTCCGCGGCATGTGGGATCTTCCCGGACCGGGGCACGAACCCATGTCCCCTGCATTGGCAGGCGGGCTCTCAACCACTGTGCCACCAGGGAAGCCCTGTAATTCAGTTTTTAAAGAACAAAACTATGAGGATTAAAGCACTCAGTTTGATAACAATGAGCTACACAAAAATTATAGTGAATCAGAACAAGTTATCATCAGTGGAGTGCTTTGATCAACCTAAGATGAAGGAAATTTGTCACTATAAATGGTTCCTTCTTTTTTTGGCGGTACGCGGGCCTCTCACTGTTGTGGCCTTTCCCATTGCGGAGCACAGGCTCCGGACGCACAGGCTCAGCGGCCATGGCTCACGGGCCCAGCCACTCCGCGGCATGTGGGATCTTCCCGGACCGGGGCACGAACCCGTGTCCCCTGCATCGGCAGGCGGACTCTCAACCACTGCGCCACCAGGGAAGCCCAATAAATGGTTCCTTCTTAATCAGACTGTGTTGCTCTGTTTTGGGGGTGAAATTCAGGATAGGTAATGATGGTAAACATTAGCAAAGGAACAATTACCCTGTAGGATTTGTCAGGGCATTTCATTTCTATCACTTACAGAAGCAATCATTTCATTAGGAATTTTATCACTAATTTCATTTTCTAAAAATGAATCCTTTAGAAAAAAAGGATGAGTTAAAAGCACTTTCACAGAAGACACAGACTTAAAAAAATTTAAAAAATGAGTTACCAAGTTAGAACTCCTTGAGGTCGGGGCAAGGTGAATACATAGATAAATTGGGCTGGGGAGGAGGCAGCAATGGTAGAGTCTTAGGAGAGATTCAAGCTGGACGTGGCACTTCTCTTACCTGTGACAGTACCTGAGGCAGTTATTCCTTCTGCTGAGGAAATATCATGATCATCTTCCCCTTCTCCTTCCTCTTAAATATCTCCCTACAGAGTCAGGAAGAATGGTCTGGTAGTTGATTTTCGTGGCTTTAGAAGACATACTGTAGTCTCAGCCCATGTACCAAATGCCTGGACCCATTACAAATCTTCGGGGAGTTTGTAGAGGCTATGCGTGCCAACCCACCTTGAAATGACTTAGGACGAGTGAGATGCAGGTCTAGAGCAACAGACCTGCCGAACAGTGGCACGCCAGCGGGTATAGCTGTTAAGAGGTGGGATGGGCCAGTGTTGGTGTTTTTATTTCCTTTGAATTCCTGTTAGCAGTGAGGGCTGTCTGAGTTTTGGTAGTTGTGTGCACAAGGGACAGTAGGGTTGGCTTAGCCCAGGTCAGTATGAGCATCAGTAGAGGAATGCTTTAGCAAAGACTTGCTTGTACCTGGCCTAATATACTGCCACCCAACACATCTTTTGGTGAGCAGGTTGGAAGGACAGTAGATGCTATAAATCCTTGCATAAGTACCCTGGGTAAGCACTTGGATATAACTTTCCCTTGGAGACTGGGGGGACCCTGGCTGGAAGTGGGTATATACTGATGAGTCTGAATTCTGTTAGCCAACTTTCTAGGGCACATGCTCAGAAACTGTTAATACGTTTTTTGTTATTATTGCTGTACTCTTACAAGGAAAGAAAAATACATCATTTTGGAACACTGAGAAAATAAAAGAAACAGAAATAAGATAATAAGGATGGACTGAAACTTTCCACCTGAAGAGAACCACAATTAACATACAAGTGCCCATTTTTCTGATCTCTTTTCTTTGCATATACATTTATACATATACACACTGCAAATGTAGAGTTACCAAAATGTGATAATTTTATTATAACCATTGTTTTTAATGGTTACATAATAGCCATTCAAAGATGATACCATAATTTATTTAGACAAGACTCTATTGTTTGACATTTCAATTGTTTCTGAATTTCTCTTAGCATAAACCACATTGTCCTGAACATTTCCGTAGATAATTACGTGCATGCATCCATTACTATTTCCTTGGGATGAGTCTCTAAGGAGAATCAAGAACTTCTGATACATATAACCAAATTGCCATCCTAAAAATGTGTGTGCGTTCATCATGCATTGAACACATGTTTACTAACTGAGCACTCAGTCTATGGTCAGGATTGTGCTCTGAGATGGGGACGTAAGCAGTGAACAAAGCAACATAAACCCTGTCCTCACAGAGACAACCACTAAAGATGTAAACAGCAGTGTTGGATGTCACATGGGGGAGACCCTGGGGCTACTGGGGCTTCAAGCAGAACCACAAAGAGCTCCCAGTAGTGTGCGGGTGCTCCTGTGCCCCTGAGGCCTGGCCAGTATATTCTAATATCATTTCACTTGTGTTGTACATTGAAGTACACAGAAACAAGGATCATGCGCAGAACACTGCTGTGCATTTGTACATCTGTACAGTCCAGACGTAAGGAGTGGTGTAATCTTTCATGATCCCTGTCTCACTTAGGATTCAGTCTTACGAAGCACCTTGTTCAAAGATTTAAGTTTAATAAACAGAATCGGCAGCCTGGGGAGGGAATAGTTTCTCAGGTTGCTGAGCCGAGCCGTCTGCTCTCAGCTGCGCTCCTCCCTGACAGAATGAGTCACCCACCCATCTGTGGGGACCTTTTGATCAGCCGCCTTTTAGGGCATACGATGAATTCATTGCATTTTTTTTTTTCTTTTTATACAAGTGTATGTCTTTTTTTTCTAGATCGTGAGTAATTTGATGAGTTATACTCACAGTTCCTGGATTCAGGAACTCAATGATGCTGAAAAGATGGTTGACTGATTGAGTGACTGAATTATTTCCACTTGACTGGTTTACTACTCATTTGGTAGGACTCTGGGTTTAAGTTATAGAACTCAGACTTGCTTAAGGAGGCTATTTAAAATAAAATAAAAATATTAACATATTAACAAAAACAAATATTAAGCTTCTCAGTTTAAACTTTCCTCTCAAGTCCTTGATCCCCTAAAGTCTTCCTTTATTGTCCCAGGCTAGAGGAAGACAACTTGTCACCATTTTAGTGGCACAGCGGACTGGAAAGTCAGGCTTGGGGAAGAGATCGTAGAGTTCTTTATGAGGGAAGCCTTAAGTGGATGACAGATGGAGAAACCACTCCCTGTTGCAGGTTGATAATGGAAAGGAGAGAAAAGCCCAAGCTGGACATGTGCCCAAGAGGGGCAGGTGTGTTAGGTAAATTGAGGGAAGCACAGAGGACAATGGTTTTCTGTCTGATACCCCAGGAAGCTTCAGGGGCTGGGCCAGAGAGGCACCCTGGTGCAGAAAGTCTCAGAGGAGAATGCAGCTGAGGCTCAGTGTGCCCTGTAGCCAGTGAGGGTTGAGGGGCACTGGAGGAGGTGCTACTGGAGTGCAAGCGGAGAGAGGCTAGATCGTGAGTTACACACTCCAGGGGTTGCAGCTGTGAATTTTGTCAAGGTGTAAGCAGTGGTCAGGTGGACAAGAGACACCTGACCTGAGGCCAGAGGAACCACGGAGCTCTAAGAACCTCTGTGCTCCAGAGCCCCAGGGCCGTGTGAGCTCTGTTCCCTTTATTCAACCCAATACCATCAGGAGGGAGCTCGCAGATACAGGAGAGAGTAATTATCCCAGATTAGAGAAAGTCAAGTACATTTTCTCTCCACGAAGACCAGACAAAATTTATATTTTCTCTGCATCTGAGTGGAACTGTGAACAATTTTGCAACTCTTTAGATTAGTTTATCCGTGAGGGGAAATTTATTGGTTCACAGAATCCGAATGGTTGTAAAGGACACAGACTAAGCTGTGAGAAGGGTACAGTCTAACCGGGGTGGGGGCAGGAGCTCAGATTTTCTTTTTTGAAAAACTCCAAGTGTTTTTATTTTTTTAATTATTTATTGATTTATCTGTTGGTTGCGTTGGGTCTTCACTGCTGTGCACAGGCTCTCTCTAGTTGTGGAGAGTGGGGGCTACCCTTCATTGTGGTGTGTGGCCTTCTCAGAGCACAGGCTCAGTAGTTGTGGTACACGGGCTTAGTTGCTCTGTGGCATGTGGGATCTTCCCGGATAAGGGCTCAAACCCGTGTCCCCTGCTTTGGCAGGCGGATTCTTAACCACTGTGCCGCCAGGGAAGCCCCAGATTTTCTCTTCTTCTAATCTCTGCTTTGTTCACTACTGACCTACTTTCTCACTACTGACCAGGTCCTCCACATGGAGAAGTTTGATATTCTATACTTTGATATTCTATACCATTAGAGGAAGGGAAATTTCCCTCAAGGTTGTTTGGATCTCAAGTTCAAAATCCCAGGGAATGACTGTATTAGCTTATGAGTTGGGTGTCCCACGTGGACCAGTCAATTGTATAGTCTGGGGGATGCTATTTTCAATGCCCCTCCTCCCTCTTGGGTGAGTTGCCTGATGTTGAACCAACAAACTGTGGTTAAGGAGTCAGGGACACATAAGTCCAGAGTGGTTCCCATGGTGGCCATGCACTGGAGGGATAGTTCCCAGGAGAAGGAAGATTGAGGGTGATGGTGAAAAAAAGCGCCAACTATCCACCAACATGACATCAAGCCTCTGCCATGATGTATACACCCCAGGACATTCTTGTTCTTGGGGGCAATGGTATATTTGGTGACTCCCTCAGGGAAGTCCACAGTAATCATACCAACCTCCAAAATAGACCCAGTGATTCTTCACACATGTGGTTTTACCCCATGTTGAATCCAGGTTGGCATGTGTGATAAACAGAACACAGTGAGTGGATGGCATATGGCTTTCCAGGCTGGGTCATAAATAGCGCTGTGACTTGCACTTGCTCTCACGGGTTGCTTGGTCTGGTTGTGAGGACACTAACGCAGTCCTGGGAGAGGACTATGTGGAGAGGAGCTGAGGCCTCCTACCATTAGGCAGCACCAACTTGCCAGTCACATGAGTGGTCAGCTTGTAAGTTGATCCTCGCGTCTTCAGATAATTGCAGCCCTGACTGCAATTTCATGAAGGACTCCTCCAGGTCAACTGCCCAGCTAAGTTGTTCTCAAATTCTTGACCATGAAAAAATGGCAAAGGTGATAAATACTTACTGTTTTTAAGCCACTGGGTTTTGGAGTAGTTTATTATGTATGATTAACTAATTTGTGTACGTTTCCAAACAAGGTAAGTCAGGGTGAACCTTCCAGGCCTGAAGTAGGCATAATGCCCATCTAACATGACTCAAATAGGGAGGAAATGGCCACAGAATCCTATGTTATTTTCCTTGGGTTCTACAGCTAGTCTTTCAAAAAGAAAAAAAAAAAAAAAATGCAGGAAACAAAGAATTTCTGACATGTATTTTTCCTAGTTTGCTAACATCACTGGAACATTGGGAAAGGAAATGTCGCACAGCATATTGAGAGAGAGAGGAAGAGAAAGGAACCACTGGAAAAGTATTCAGAATCTCTGCGTTTTCATCCCAGCTCTTGGTCAAGTCATTGAGCCATTTCTGCTCCAACCTCCCTGGGTGGCTGGAGGATCACATGAGATAATGAAGGTGGAAGAGCTCTAAACGTTTTCATCACCTTGCAGATATCACGTGTCATTGTCACAATCATGAGGACAAAGAGCGTGGATGTGGGTTAGAATTAGAAACTGGGAAAAAGGAGAGAGAGAAGAAATAGGTGAAAACTTGCCTATTTTTCCCCTTAAGGAAGTAGCGTCCTAATAATAGGAAACTATCTTTTAGGCAATTTTGAATATTACCTTAATATCATTTGGGAATATCTTTGTATGCAGAGAAACTATGAAGTCAGATCTCCAGAAGGCCCAGAGTTGCAGAGTTGGTAATAAGTGGATTCCTAATAATTCTTTGTTTCCTGGTACACTCCTGGCATCCTATAGCATAACGCAAATGCAGCTAGATATGAGGGTCACAGCTCTTGCTAATCCCGTGATGCTCACTGACGTATGGCTTCACTCTTGGAATGTGTTATCTGTATCAGTCTTCCCACAGGGATCTCATACCTCAGCAGTTATATTTCATGAGTAGAGGTGTAACTGATGAATCTTCTAATTTTATAGTCTGAAATGGGATGATAAAATGCTAGATTTATAGATATTATTTCATTTTGCACAATACTCACGTTTCTTATTCCCATCTGGCGTGAAGAAAAGAAATTTGCTCTCCCTGTAATGTGTCACACTGTTAAATGTATGTTGCTGAAGATCTTGAGGAACTGAAGCAGAGCTGCCCACCAGCATAAAAGATATGGTGCTGTGGGCAATACTTTAATGCAAGCAGAGCTTAACCTAAGGCATTTTATTGCCATTGCAGTTATTTATTTAGTTATTTTTTTGGAAGGGGAAGATAAACCTTTATATCCCGGTTTATTAACAAAACCTGTCCTCAAATTAGGATGGACTTTCTTAGGTACACACTTGGCTGCCAATTCTTCCCCAAATTTCACGCTATTAAGTGTGCAGACTACTCCATTGTCATAGTGTGTCAGAAATTCTGCGCAAGGAATACATTTGCAATTGCAGCCTTATCAGGTGGCCTTCCTATGGCCATGAAAAAATGGCTTCTGATAGATTTCAAGGAATTGAAATTGCAAGTTTCTCTCTTCTGAAACCAGAACCAGAATTTCTCCCCTGTACCTAACAGGGACTGCCCTCCTGACTCCCCAGATTCCCTAGAAATACCATTTTTTCATGCATATACTTTTATATTTAGCATACTCTCATTAACATGTCATTTCTTTTATGGGAGAACATTAGGCATTCATCTTATACAACAGAAGAGATACACAAAAATATGAGAGTCACAAAGGAGATGAGAGAGGAAAATGCAGGAAAAAGAATGTTTCTGTATTATTCAAAATCACTGCATTCAAATAATATTAGTCTTTATATAACTAACACTTCAAAAAAAGAAGAGAAGGCAATGCAAAATGAATTTGCGAAAGAAATTTGCAAAGGAGTAATAAGTATCGAAGGGCAAATCCTCTTTATTTGGAGAGTGGCAGGTAGAATGTAAGGTAGCGGCATTTGTCACTTTATTAACATCAGTGTATGTGTGTTTCTTTCATGGCATCGATTGATACTGCTTTAAGGTAGTTTTACTTCTCATTATTTCATTTCTTAGCACTTTTTCTTTTCTGGACCAACATTGTTCAGGAGCCTACTTAATTTTACCTTTTCATTTATTTTTTAATTTTTTGGCTTTTTTTTTAACATACAATGGTGTGTTAGCTTCTGCTTTATAACAAAGTGAATCATCTATACATATACATATATCCCCGTATTTCCTCCCTCTTGCCTCTCCCTCCCACCCTCCCCATCCCACCTCTCTAGTTGGTCACAAAACACCAAGCTGATCTTCCTGTGCCATGCAGCTGCTTCCCACTAGCTATCGGTTTTACATTTGGTAGTGTATATATGTCCATGCCACTCTCTCACTTCGTCCCAGCTTACCCTTTCCCCTCCCTGTGTCCTCAAGTCCATTCTCTACATCTGTGTCTTTATTCCTGTCCTGCCCCTAGGTTCTTCAGACCATTTTTTTTTTTTTAGATTCCATATATATGTGTTAGCGTATGGTATTTATTTTTCTCTTTCTGACTTACTTCACTCTGTACGACAGACTCTAGGTCCATCCACCTCACTACAAGTAACTCAATTTCGTTTCTTTTTATGGCTGAGTAATATTCCATTGTATATATGTGCCACATCTTCTTTATCCATTCATCCATCGATGGATACTTAGGTTGTTTTGATATCTTAGCTATTGTAAATAATGCTGCAATGAACATAGGGGTGCATATATCTTTTTGAACTAGTGTTTTCATATTTTTTATATATATACCCAGAAGTGATTCCACTAGCTAGATCATATGGTAGTTGACAGGCAGTATTTTACAGATTAATTTTAAAGCACACATTAGCGTTATCCAAATCCTCCTTTAAGAATTTGCAAACTTATAAATATTTAAATAGGGAAAAACTCTATCACTTATCCTATTTTTTTTTTTTTTCTTTTTTTTGCTGTACTTGGGCCTCTCACTGTTGTGGCCTCTCCCGCTGCGGAGCACAAGCTCCGGACGCGCAGGCTCAGCGGCTATGGCTCACAGGCCCAGCCGCTCCGCGGCATGTGGGATCCTCCCGGACCGGGGCACGAGCCCATGTCCCCTGCATCGGCAGGCGGACTCTCAACCACTGCACCACCAGGGAAGCCCCCTTATCCTATTTTTAATAACTTCTAATCTATTATATATGTTTGTATATATGATAAGTAATACCTTCACATAGAAAGAGAATTAATAGCCCATTTCCTTGTTACATTAAGAAATAATCTGGTGTTCCCTAAATATTGGTGTGTATTTCATCATTTTCAACCCCACATATTTACCTACTATATACAAGGGACTTTTGAGAGATCTCAAAGTGATGTTGGTAAGATAAAAGCAAATACTTAGCACAGAGTTATTAGGGGGAGAGGATAATAATAATTACAGTTGAAAAGTATTCAGCACTTATATTGTACCAGGCATATTTATGTATTTATCTATTACTCATTTAACACAAATTAGTTAAATGTCACCATAATTCTCACATGGTTTCCATTTGATACAGAAACAGATACCCATGATGATTAAGAAGCTTGATGAATCATAAGGATATAAACTGGGTGAAATGATAGTGACTTGGGAGGTCGAGTCAGAGAAGTCTTGTAAAAGAGGCAGCATTTGGAGAGAGTGATGGAGGGGAAGGATGGATGAGATGGGGTTGCTCTGGACATGCGGACCTGTGCTCTGACTTTTCCTTAGAGGGGTGGGCATCTCTTCATGTAAGAAACATGGTTATGCATCATTTCACTGGCTGCATAGAATTCAACTTTATAGCTGTGCCATGACTTCCTTCTCTTATTTTTGAACACTTCATCCCACTACCTGCTACTATAAAGGATGCCACAGGAAGCTGCCTTGGTCACACATCCTGAGCCCTCCTGATTATTTCCCTTTGATAAATTCCCAGAAGTAGGACTTTGTAGTCAAAATGTGTAGGCATTTAACATTTTACCCACAATTCTACATAGCCCTGTGTGGCTTGTAGCAGCAGGACTCAAATCCAAGGCCAGCTGACCCAAGGCAAGATTCCAACCACTAAAAGCCTCCTGTAGTCTGTTGGGAGCCCCTCCAAAATCTTTTTTTTTTTTTTAATCTTTAAGTATTTGCCAATCTGGTAATTAGAAATTTTGCAAATCCTTATCACTCCTCTCCAACATGCTCAATACTGAAGTCATTATTTTCCTTAATAAACAAACAAAAATAACCCCCAAAACAAGAACAAAAAACAAAAACCTCTTTTCTGTCCCATGTTCTTGTTTTGTTTATCGTCACCACCATCCATTCAGTCGTTGAGACTGGGAGTCTTGTTGGCCTCTCTCTTCCAGTTCACCAGGCGTGTCCCGTCACCACCAAACCCTTCCCATTCTACTTCCTCTCTCTGGAATCTGTCCCTCTTTCCCAGCTCTACTACCACTGACTTCCTGCAGGTCCTTCTCATTTTCATACATTCTGTATTCAGTAATTCCTGGTGTCTAGAATTAAAAACCTCCATGCTGCCAGTGAGAGGTCTTTGTAAGAGGAATTGTATGGGAAAGAATCATGTAAAACCCCAGCTTAAATCCTTTCAGAGCTCCCCATTGCCACAATCCCTACAGCATTAAATGCAGACACTGTAATTTGATGTGCTGGTCTTTTACACTCTGGCCCTGGCCGTCACTTTAGCTCCGAGCCTGCCTTTCTGCCCTGTGTCATTCCCTCAGCTTTAGCCCCTGCAGTATTTCCAGTCCCCAGAGGGACTCTATGCTCTGGACTTCTCTAATTTTGCTCTGCCTGGTGAGTCTTTATCATCCTTTAAGGCCAAGCTTGCGCTTTTCTTCTGTGTGACTCCTTTGCTGGCCTCCAGAGTCGTTGCTGGGCACCCTCTCCTTCATATCAGCTGTGTACCTTGTGCACATCACCATCAGAGCAATATAAACGGGATTTTGTTTTCCTGGAGGCCAAACAACAAACCTTGGTCTGGGCAATAGAAGGAAAAAATAACATGTATTCTTTTAGTGAATTTATCATGTGAGGATAACAGAAGTACCTGCATCATCAGGTGGTTGTGAGATAACGCACGTGAAACCCTAGATGCATGTCTGGCTCACTATAAACACTTGGTATGTATTAATTATTATTGCTGTTGTTATTGTGATTCATTTAAGAAGATTTCTGATCCAATGGATATTGTAATAAGAGGGACAAAACAAATTTACAGCTGTAGCATAAGAGGAGGGATGCTTCTTTCCCAAATGATAGTGCTGCTGTACTTTAATATGGAAATTACCTTTAGGTGTCTGAGATAATAGAATGATAATAATTCTTATTGTGGTAATAACAACAACAATAAAAATAATAAATCTAATAGTCATTCGCTGCTTACTCTGTACCAGGCCATAACAGGCTAAGTACTGTATTTCTTATGTGTTATCTCATTTCATTTCCACAGAAGCCTCTCAAGGCAAGCATTTTTGTCCCTTTGGACAGATGAGAACTTCTGAAATTTAGGAAGGTCAGTTGTCTTGCCTAAGCTTCCACAACTGGAAACAGTGGAAGGAGGGTTTGAAGGAGGTGAAATTCACTGTAATTACACCAAATCCTTGGCTGACCTCTGATCTAAGCCTCTGTTGGAGCTTTATCCTCAGTCTTTATGTGCAAAGGTCCTTCCCCTTGGAGACTGATGAAAGACACCCTCAACTTACGACATCTTTTCCTTGAAGAGAATCAGGAATCACCTTATGGGTGGTCATCCATGTGCACTTTGAAAAATGTTTTTGAGAATTCCAGGGGGCGTATGAGGAATTTGTCTGAATTCTAAGTTCAGCCACTGTGGGCTTTAGAAGTCCTTGTGATTTGTGATCCTTTCTGTGCTTCTGAGCGGACTTGTATAGGTAGCTCCCTTGTATAGGTAGAAGAGGTGTGGAGTCCACCCTCTTTGTAGGCTCTGCACCCAATAGGTGTTTAGCAAAGGTAAGGTGGGAGAAGGTTGCATTTGAGGAATGTTATTCAGTTGTATTTAAAAAATAGTACATTTAGGGCTTCCCTGGTGGCGCAGTGGTTGAGAGTCCGCCTGCCGATGCAGGGAACACGGGTTCGTGCCCCGGTCCGGGAAGATCCCACATGCCGCAGAGCGGCTGGACCCGTGAGCCATGGCCGCTGAGCCTGCGCGTCCGGAGCCTGTGCTCCGCAACAGGAGAGGCCACAACAGTGAGAGGCCCGCGTACCACAAAAAAAATAAATAAATAAATAAAATAAGAAATAAGACATTTGGAAAATCATGTCAATGCTTAATAATGTATCTGTGCCTTAAACCTTATTTCCAAAAGACTATAGGGTGTGCTATAGTCTAAATGGAGTTAAAAGAAAAAACTCTACTTCTTTACATATTATAATATTTTTATTTTTAAATTATTTTTATTAACTTTTATTACTCTTTTTAAACTGAGTAACGGACAATGCATCTCCTATAATTTGTATGCTTATTGCAGAAATGCTTGGTAAATATATCTGCTATTTACTGTGTAGTTATCATTAGAAAGCCAAGTTTTCTGGACAAAATTTTCGAAGCTATACATCAATTTGTTAGAGATGTAGAACCCCTCTCTCTCTTCCAGTTTCACCAGAATATCCCCACATCTAGATTACCACAGAGCCAGATAGCTGGTCACTTAGAATATGTGTGTTTAAAGGACATTTTAATTTTGACCTTGTTCAGTGTGGAGTCTCTGACTAACTGGAGATCAATAGGGGTATGGATGGAGCAGGGTGGGGACAGATACATAAACAACTGCATTTGAACTTTTCTGTTTTTCCCTGTTACAAGTAATGTTGCTATATTCATTCCTTACATGTCTTTTCGTACGTATTTCTGTTGAGTTTACACCTAGAAGTAAAACATCTGGGCAACAGAGTATGTGTGCATTGAGCTCTAGAAGATCCAGCCAGTTTTCCAACATGGTACCCATTTAAATGCACTGATGACAATTCCAATGGTTCCCTATCCTAGCGACACTTGATATTTTCTATCTTCTTCATTTTTACTATTCTAGTGTTTATACCTTATTACTGTCTTAATTATAATTTCCTTGATAACTAGTGATTGTTGAGTACTTTTTCAAATGCTTACTGACCATTTGGATATCATCTTTTGTGAAATGCTTGAATAAATCTTCTGACCATTATTTAAAAATTGGGACTCTTGGTCTTTTTCTCACTGTTTTGTAGAAGTTCTTTGTAGGTTATAAATATGAGCCTTTTGTCACACATGTGGATAGCAAATATTTTCTTGTCTGGGGCTTCTCTTTTCCCTTTCTTAACGGTGTTCTTTGATGAACAGAAGTTCCCAGTTCTATGAAATCTTACTTTTTAGTCTTTTTCTTTATGGTTAGTAACTTTTGTGTCCTGTGTAAGAAAATATGCCCACCCTTAATGTCATGACGATATTCTCTTAAATTCACTTCTAGAAGTTTCCTTCCTTCTTCCCTTCCATTCTTCCTTCTTTCATTTCTTTTTTATTTCCATTTAGGTTTGCAATCCATTTAGGATTGATTTTTATGTATAGCATGAAATAGGAACAATAAATTTATGTTTTCACTTTCGTTTTTGAAGTCTGTTTTCTCTAGTTATAAGAGTCTAGGTTGGCAGTTTTTTTCCTTCAGCACTTTAAAAATGCCATTTCATTGTCTTATGGACAATGCACAGTTTCAGTTGAAAAGTCAGCTATTAGTCTCATTATTGCTCTTTGAAGGTAATGAACCTTGTCTTACAGAATTTAGTTTTCAGCAGTTTTACTATGAGGTATCTAGACATGGTTTTCCTTGTATTTGTACTGCTTGACAGTGGTAGAGGCTCTAGAATCTTTATGTCTCTATCATTTTACGTCATTTGTCAGTTTTGCAAAATTCACAGCCAGTCTGTCTTCACATATTACTTCTGACCCATTGTCTCTCCCCTCTTCTTCTGAAGCTAATAATCATCAGATTTTTTGTTTTTGTTTTTTACAGTGTCTTGTATATTTCTTGTGGTCTTTTTTCTTGGGATCTTTTCTGTACTTGCTGTTCCTTATTTCTCTTCATGATTTCAGTCTATGTACTTTCAATTGGTTCATCTCCAGTTTGCTAATTCTTCCTTGTAGCATTTTAAATTTATCATTTAACCCATTCATCACATTTTTAATTTAGGTTATTATATTTTTTATTTCCATAATTCCCATTTGATTCTTTTTATAGATTATGTTATCTGGTGAAACTCACCATTTTGCCACCTATTTACTTGAATAATAATCATTGATATTCTAAATTTCTGATCACTTAACAGTTTGTTTTTTTTTTTAAACTTCTCTTGATATTCGGTCATTTGATGTTGCATATTTGGACATTTTTCTCGTTTTTTTTTGAATTTTATTTATTTTTTAAAACAGCAGGTTCTTATTAGTTATCCATTTAATACATATTAGTGTATATATGTCAATCCCAATCTCCCAGTTCATCACACCAGCACCCCCCCATCACTGCCACTTTCCCCACTTTGTGTCCATATGTTTGTTCTCTACTTCTGTGTCTCAATTTCTGCCCTGCAAACCGGTTCATCTGTACCATTTTTCTAGGTTCCACATATATGCGTTAGTATACGATATTTGTTTTTCTCTTTCTGACTTCACTCCGTATGACAGTCTCTATGTCCATCCACGTCTCTACAAATGACCCAATTTTGTTCCTTTTTATGGCTGAGTAATATTCCATTGTATATATGTACCACATCTTCTTTATCCATTCATCTGTCGATGGGCATTTAGGTTGCTTCCATGACCTGGCTATTGTAAATAGTGCTGCAGTGAACATTGGGGTGCATGTATCTTTTTGAATTATGGTTTTCTCAGGGTATATGCCCAGTAGTGGGATTGCTGGGCCGTATGGTAGTTCTATTTTTAGTTTTTTAAGGAACATCCATACTGTTCTCCATAGTGGCTGTATCAATTTACATTCCTACCAACAGTGCAAGAGGGTTCCCTTTTCTCCACACCCTCTCCAGCATTTACTGTTTATACATTTTTTGATGATGCCCATTCTAACTGGTGTGAGGTGATACCTCATTGTAGTTTTTTGTTGTTGTTGTTTGGGGTTTTTTTTTGTGTGTGTGTTTTTGCGGTATGCAGGCCTCTCACTGTTGTGGCCTCTCCTGCTGAGGAGCACAGGCTCTGGACGTGCAGGCTCAGCGGCCATGGCTCATGGGCCCAGCCGCTCCGCAGCATGTGGGATCTTCCCGGACCGAGGCACAAACCCGTGTCCCCTGCATCGGCAGGTGGACTCTCAACCACTGCACCACCAGGGAAGCCCTCATTGTAGTTTTGATCTGCATTTCTCTAATAATTAGTGATGTTGAGCAGCTTTCCATGTGCTTCTTGGCCATCTGTACGTCGTCTTTGGAGAAATATCTATTTAGGTCTTCTGCCCATTTTTGGATTGGGTTGTTTGTTTTTTTAATGTTGAGCTGCATGAGCTGTTTATGTATTTTGGAGATTAATCCTTTGTCCGTTGATTCATTTGGAAATATTTTCTCCCAGTCTGAGGGTTGCCTTTTCATCTTGTTTGTAGTTTCCTTTGCTGTGCAAAAACTTAAGTTTCATTGGTTTCATTTTTTTTCATGGTTTTTGCTTGATTTTCTTGCATGCCTGGGGATTTTTTTTTAAATAAAATTCTCATCTACTGGGAACATATACATTTGATCCATCATAAATGGACTTTAAGTGTGTTATGACAATCTTCACTCTGCTTCACTTAGCTTTCTTCCCTTTATATTTTCTGTTGTGAGTCAGACACAAGTTTACTTTGTCCCACAAGCAAAGTCGCATATCAAGCTCCGGGAGTTACCTTCTTGAACTTGTCTCTTTATCTTTGAGATGAGGTAGGTGGACCATCTCTCCATTTCCCCTTGTGGATAGAGAAGGAAAATGTCACAACACCCCAACAATGTTTTCCAATGATATTTTCTTTTCCATCTCAGATTTCCTTCTTGGCCTTGATAAACTCCTTTATGAATAGTTTATACCTCGTTTTGAAGTGGGAGAGTACTAACATCTATTGTTTTGTGGCCTCAGTTGAAACAAACAGAAAATTCCTTTTCAATAACCTGTTAGAATTTTTAAAATATTATCCTTCTTGCAGATATAAAAGTATTGTTAGTATTTATTTGAAATGTTTAATTTTTTTAAAAAAAATTTTATCAGAGTATAGTTGATGTACAATATTGTGTTAGTTTCAGGTGTACAGCAAAGTGAATCAGTTATGAAATGTTTAATTTTTAATTGTTTAAAATTGTGATGAATCCCTAAAAAATGTAAACATTATTGGTCCATGTGTACCAAAGAAGTAGTTAACCCATGGGTTCTAAAAATTTGAGAAACACTGCCCTAAATTTTTTGTCATTGAACACAGTCATATAATCCACCTGCTAAGAATCAAAACTACCCATCTTTGACCCACTGTAGTCATATATTTTTTGATGTGTTGAATTTGAGGTGTCTGGAAAACACCAATATTCAATACCAATAAGCTTTTAAAATTATGAGTCTAGACCTCAGATATTAGGATATCATCAATATATAGAAGTCATAGAAATGGCTGCGACACTCAGGTAAAGCAAGTAGAATGAAAAGACAGTGGAAGCCAGAGTATATAAAACACAAATGAAAGTGAGATGACGGTCCTAAGACTTTATATTTGGTGAAGAACCCTTGTTCTTCCAAGATTCCCTTAACTCTCGTGTACACAAATCATTTTACCTTTGAGTACCCTTATCACTCTTGCTGTAATCCCTAATTCCATGACTAAATATATATATTAATATATATATACTAAATATATATTATATGTATTATATATATATACTAAATAGATATATATTTCCAGCTGCTTCTAAATTCACCTACTGAAAACCAAGTGGGAGCTGAGCAGATCAGAGTCTGAGATTATATCCATTGGCTTGTGTGTGTGTATGTGTGTGAATTAACTCTGACCCAGTGACTGATAATGATTAGTGATAGAATAATGGTGATGATTATGGAATAAAATGCCGTTTTAGCTTAACTAAGCCATTCTCTTTTCCTACAGAGATAAGGTTCTGCATCTCTTTTTGCTGTCACCCTTACTGATATCTCATGTATCTTAAACTGTCATCACTTTGACATTCTGTTACTGCTGCATGCCATTAGCATCCTGTTCCATAGCACTCTTGGAGAATCTTGACTGCCGGCGAACTGACCCAGCAGTTATGGCCAAATGCTTTAGGAATGCCCCTGTACATTATAAACACATCAATGGGCATGTTGATGTGATAATGATGAAATTACACTTTCTCCCTTTCAGTAGCTTCCAGAGAGCCACTTATATGGGGATGCCTCCGGGTAAAGCTCCTTGCCCACCAGTCCCTGCAATGTCTGGAACCCTGGGAGCTGGAGGGATTGAAGCCCAAGAGATGGTAACCTTTGCCTTGATCTTTGACTCTGCTAATTCAATGAAAAACATAAGAATAGTATTACTAGAACCCTCCAAGATATTTACACTCAGTGAATTTACATAAATTATTGACATCAGAAAATTCCTTTTCTCTTGGATGAAGATTCCCACTTGCTACAGATTGCGTGTTGATCAGTCACATGGACTTAAAGAATTATAATGTAGGAATAAAGGAAAGTAGAGTCAAAATCCCTGCCTCTATCTCCCATGCCCTGGAACCTCCACTGAGATGATGCTCCCAGCTCTTGAAAACTGACTCCTTGACTTCTCTCTGCTGACATCAGTATCAGTACCACTCAAGCATGGTCAACATTTGAGTTTGGTAGTGTCTGTGGGTTTCAGTGTGTGTTGAGAGTTTGGGGAAAGAAGAGGTCAGATCCAGAAGGAACACTCCTTTTTGCTAGAGACTGATACCTGTTGCAGACCATGCAGGTGATTACACTGGAGTTTTAATCTAAAGTTTCAGAACTTTATTAAGAAATATTGCTTTCTTCTTTATATCACCTATGATCTTTCCCCATTACATACTTGCTTCTTGTTATTGGGAAAAACACACTATAGTTGCCCTAACATTAAAACATGTTCATGGCTCCAACAAGGAACTTTAGATTTTATTCTGTGTTTTCAGCTTTGATAATGTTATCTAGGGCAAGACTCAATCTCTCTAGACTACTGTAGTTTTCTGTTCAGTAAACAAAAGAGTGAAAAGTGAGAGAGCAAAAGAGATTCTGACTTTTTCTCCTTCATACATTCTTTCATAAAACATTTAATGAAGGAGCAGGAGGTGTATCAGTAAGATACAGACCAATCCATCAAAAAACTTCATTGTAGAGTAGAAGAAAGAGGCCCATGACCAATGGACACGCACATAGTATGACAAATGCTGTAGTAGGGTCATTACTATACTAGAGGATCACACATTCAGGAACAAATTAAATTAGGAAGACATTTGGGAGGGTTTCCCCAAAGAAGATGTCAGTTGGGTTGGGCTTTGGACAATGATTAGGGTTTGATTCAATGGGGTTGTGGGGAAGCAATTCCAGACAGAAGGAAGAGAATAAGCAAAGGTTTATGCACATTTAAGGACTGATGGGCCCTCAGATTTTACTAGATAGAATGTATGGATGGTGGCAGTAGATGGAATGTGAAAGCATATGGCAGAGAATCATTAGGGACATTGAATGCCATGCTAAAGAATTTACGAGAATGGGAAATAAGGTACTGTGTCTCTTCCTAGTTTTGAAAGTAATATGACAGTCACAAATAATAGAAACCAAGATAATCCCTTAAAGATGATAATTCTTGGTTGGAGAACCTCTTAATGAAAAATAAATGAGAAGAGATATGTATCACTCTGTCTTACCTTTAGTGCACTGTGGATTCAGAGTAAGTCGCCTCTTTCAAGTGTTTGCCTCATCTGTTAATGTTTACCGTGGTTACTGGTGTTTGGATCGGCTCTTGAATTATCCTGGCATTGATTCATCTTTCCAGACAGCTGCTCCTTTGAAGCATCATTGCAAGAGATGCTTCGCTACTTATCTAGACAGAGTGTACACTTGTCAATCAAAACATAAATAGCACCCAAGTAACCTGCATGTCCAGAGGCTGGGGGAAACGCAGGGCTGCTTTCCCATTGAAGATCTGCCAAGTTTAGAATGACCATCTCCTTAGCGAGCTCTCTGAAATTGCAGAGGGACTCCCAGCATGAGAATTTCTGCTTCTGCTCTCAGTCTTTCATACACACCCTTTACTATTCTAGAAAGAAGTCTCTAAAGGGCTTCCCACAACTTCAAAAGTACTACTCTGCGGTGTTGTACCTGCTTTGGAGGCAACTGAATATGCTTTTCCATTGCTTTGCCTTCTTCTGTATCAGCATTAGAATTTTTCCTTTTTTCCTAGCCCCCTTCACCACCAAAATGTTCAGACCTGAAGTTTCTCATTATTCAAATCCTTGAGTTCCTTTTTCTAGTGACCTACAGCAACAAAGACCTCATGGGGTCTGAGAGAGGATCCGTGAGGACAGTCAGTGGGTGTCTTCTATTCACAGTGTCTGAATCAGAGCTGTCTTGGGAGCCGAGAGGGAGATTGATCCTGGGAGTTTATGCAAAAGCTTCAGTAGGGCTTGTGATGGACCAGTCACATTTCTCACAATGCCTGGGAGGTAGTGAGTGTGACTCGTTCTGTGTCTCATGCTCTCTATCCCTTTCCAAAGAGTGACTGGCTAGCAAACAGAAAGATTTGGCAAAGCGGGAAAGGCTGAGTGCCACCGAAACCAAAGAGTTTCTGGTTCAAATTTGTTTTCCTGTCAGATGTTGCTGGGAGACCCATTCCCTTTAAACCACTGCCAACTATGATAACTCCAGCAATTTGGTAGAGCAAAGAAATCGTTGGCAAGTACAATACAACAAATTGTTGGCTAATAGCAAAAACTGGAGATGGCTCTGTTAATGGATCCAGCAAAGCCTTTTGTCAGCTTGGTGAGAAGTCTACTCTAAATTCTGAGAAGCTGGACCTGGAGTGGGAACGGAGTCCAGGCAAATTTCAGAAGACAGAGGATTTGTTTCTACCATCAAGAACCGTTTGTCATTTGGAAAGGACACCCAGGTTTAGTACCCTTTATGGAAGACAATGATGTGATTGGATGCTTAGAGCACTAGTGCTTTGAGGAATGGTAGGGAAAGAAAAACACAGAGACTGTATGCTAACATCTGCCCTTAGAATTTCACAGACTTCTCACCAGTTCCTTTGACAAAGAAGAAACAACGTCACAATAATGAAAACGTGTCATTCCTTGGCTCTGTCTCACAGAAATGAGATGGAGTAGTAGGAGTTACATGTTGATAATGTCAATTCTCAGAATGCATTGCTGTCGCCACCTAACCAACTCTACAGATTTTTCATGTGCCTTTTGATGTATAATGTCACTGTGTTCAAAATGTTACATGTGTGGATATGTATTCACATATATTTAGATCAGGCGTATCTGAATTTTGTTGGATACTTACAAAATTGTTAATTACCATTTGTTAGGGAAATTCCTCACCCTTTATTAATTTATTTGTTCTATCAGTAAATATTTATTGGGCACTTACTATGTGCCCAGCTCTGTATTAGGTGCTGAGGATATAGCAGTGAACAAAATAGGACCAAAATTCCTACCATCACAGAACTTATATTCTAGTGCAAGGAGGCAAATATAAACAAATATTATAAGTAAAATATATAGTATGTTGATAAATAATAAGTATTAAGGAGGAAAATAAAGCAGAAAAAAAGGACGGGGTGTTGCACTTTTAATTAGGGTGGCAAGAGAAGACCTCACAGATCAGGAGTCATTTGTACAAAGATTTGAGGGAAGTGAGGGAGTAAGTCACGTAGAGGAAGAGCATTCCAGACAGAAGGAGTCACAGGTGCAAAGGTGTGGACTGAGCCTGGAGCCCACCTGGCACGTTTGAACAAGAGCAAGGAGCCCAGCATGGTTGGGGTGACATGAATAAGAGGGAGAGCAGTAAACTTCAAGATGAGATCAGAAGGTTCCCCAGGACGAGTGAGCCAGTGGTGGGATATCGTGTAGGGCTTGGTAGCCATCCACAAGGACTTTGGCTTTTATGTAAGGGGGTGAGAGGTAATGGAGGACATGACTTAAGTCATGTTTTAAAGGAATCATTCAGGCTGTAGGGGGTCAAGGGCAGAATGAGAGAGACAAATTATAAAATTATTGCAAGAATCTGGATGAGAGATGATGGAGGCATGACTCATGGTGGAAGCAGTGAAGGTGGAGAGATGGACTTGGATTCTGAAGATATTTTGAACCTGGATCAAGGAATTGTTGGAGTAGGCAGGCCCCAGAGCCAGACCTTGGGAAAGGCTAATGGCAAGTCTCAGAGAGGAACGCCAGCAGTCAACTCTCTGGGAGCTGGGGGAATGAGTGGCTTGGTCCTCTAGCAGGCATCTGGACACCCACTATGTCTATTTGTACACCTTCCAGTGAGGTAACCAGCGTTATGGTTGTTTTTCCCATCTCACAGATAAGAAAACTGAAGCTTAAAAAGATTGAAAAGCTTACTCAAATTCTCAAGATTGCAAATGATGCCTCTAAGTCTTAAACAGGTCTTCCGATGCCACGTCCTGCCAACACTCCTTCATCTATCACATAATCCACCTACCACCTACGACCTCCTTACTAAGTTGAAGGCCAGTTTCCACCTGCAGTGCTGAATTGCCTGCTCTTAGAGTGAGCTGCTGTGATTAAACTCCATGTCCTTATGTGTGGTCAACCTGGAAGATCTTTGGCCATGAGCATGGGCGTGGCCTGGCACACACCTGTATGTGTGATGGGCTGGGCACCTTGCCTCCTCTTCGGTTCCTCCTCTCTCCCTCCTCTCTCCCTTCCTCCCTTCTTTTCTCCCTTTCTTTCCTTCTTTCTTTCATTTGATTGATTGATTGATTGATTGATTTTGGCTGTGCCAGGTCTTTCTTGCAGCACTCGGGATCTTTTAGTTGCAGCATGCGAACTTAGTTGCGGCACACGGACTCTTAGTTGCAGCATGCAGACTTCTTAGTTGCGGCATGTGGACTTCTTAGTTGCAGCATGCAAACTCTTAGTTGTGGCATGCATGCGGGATCTAGTTCCCCGACCAGAGATCAAA
Source organism: Leucopleurus acutus (assembly GCF_964270905.1). Lineage (NCBI taxonomy): Eukaryota > Metazoa > Chordata > Mammalia > Artiodactyla > Delphinidae > Leucopleurus > Leucopleurus acutus. The sequence continues at coordinate 10,672,897 of NC_139160.1, read as the reverse complement.
TCCGGGCCCCGAGCATTGGGAGCACCAGAGTCTTACCCACTGGACCACCAGGGAAGTCCCCTTTCTTTCTCTTTGTTCCTTCTTCTTTCCCTCCTTCCTTGCTTCCTTGCTTCCTCCTTCCCTCCCTCCCTTCCTTCCTTCCTGCTTTTCCTTGACCAGCTCGTAATAATGATAGCTATGTTTTGTCTTCAGCAAACTACTAACTGCTCTCTATGCCTCTTCACATTTATTTGTTACTGAAAGTATGAACAAAAAAGCTTCTGCGAGAACCTGAGTATGGATCCTTGTGGGGGAGAGTGATTTGAGTTGGGGGAGGTTCCCCCTTTGAGCACGTTCCTTCAGAGATGACTGGGGGGCATTTTGCGTGAAAGATACAAGGCTTTAGGTCAGAGAAGTCTGGCTGGAGACAGATTTGAGAGTTTCTGAACATGCTCTTCTACTCTAAAATTTGTTTCCTAAACCTCTGACTGGTAATCCGTGAGTTGGTTTCCTACCTTACCTTTTCCTTCTTGTTGTTTCTAACTCGGTGAGTGAATGTAACAAAACAAGAATTGCGTTTAGAACAATCATAACTTTACTTTGCCTTTCACTCTTCCTTTAAACTTTATTTGATGGAGGTTTTTTTCCTCAGATGCTGGATGGAGATGTTGGCAGATCCCAGAATTTTCTGTTTATTTTTAGAAAGAGCACAACCTTATATTGATTTTGGGTTGCAGACATAGTCTCAATTTCAACATTTAATGTCCAGTGCAGAGTATTATTCAAGATGTCTCCCTTGGTTTAACATCAAAGCATCAGGCTTTTCCTGGCACAGACCTGGGTCAGTCAGGAGCAGGCCCCCACTCTCCACTAGCTTCTGTTCCCTGCACATTGGGAAGAGGGGGAGGGGAGAGGTAAGGGGTAGGGAAGTTCTTACTGTGCTGGGTGGGTTCGTACGCTGAGCCTTGTAGATGGCTGTGTTTGAGCCTCTTTAGGGAGCTTACCCTCTGTAGGTTTCACGCTGGGCCCTCTCACCTGAAGTTGCCTGAAGAAAGAATGAGTCTCTATTCTGTATGGTCATTTGTGCTTCCTTCCTCAGGTTGAGGCATTGGTAGGATCCCTACCCCATCCCCCAAAGCCTCTTTCTGCAGAGGCATCTCTGCCCCTCCAGACAGCTCTACTGGCCAGAGCAGGGCCCGAGTACTCACACCAGCATCCTGTGTCCGGCCTGGCCTAGGAGTACGGGCCGGGGGGCCCAGTCACAGGGCAGTGTGTTGGCCCTCCCCCATCCCCCTTGCTGGATTTCCTGTGCAGGAGTCGGGCCCCATCAATAGTCGTCTTCAGCTTCTTCAAATGAGAATGGGAAGTCAGTTCCTGCACTGTGAAATTTCAGGGGATGCCGGCCAAGCTCTCCGGGGCGAGAGAGAGCTGTGTGCCCCTGAGGAAGTACTCTTCCTCTCCCCGCATTGAGGAGGAAGGTGAGTCTTTGATAAAAGAACGATCTTCTACTACCTGTTTCTTCTCTGTTCCTCACAAACATGGGTAAACATATCCTAAGTAAGAAATAAAAGCAGCATAAGGAGTTTGCTTAGGCAGCAAGTTTGAGGGAGGTCAGGGAGCTTCTGGAAGAAGGGGCTGGGATGACCCCAGAGGGAGGACTCTTGGAGAAGCTGGAGGAGGGAGCAGGGAGTGGGTTCTGTCACCTCCTCCCAATACTCATTCCTTCCTTTGCCTCAGGTAACCTGGCATGGGGATTTGGTGGCACTGGCTTCCTGCCTTACTATGTACTGTGACCTTCCTTAGGCTGTGGGGTGCTCGTGCTCCGAAGGAGCCTCCAGCATTGAGGAGGGGGGTGTGAGGCTGGAGATGGGCTGAGGTCCTGACTCTCAGAAGGTCCTCCTCATGCCTGTAAATTTTGCTCCTCCATAACTGTTAAGTAAAGGGAAGTAGGTAATTTTGTGAGTGGAAAAACCATTCTCAACTGCAAAAATAAAAATTTGCTTATAAGATTCCAAGAATTACATCTTGCAAGTCAGAAATGTCACACCCAAAATGAAATTGGCGGGAAGCCCAGAACTCGCCATTTTCACTTTAGGTACTAAAATTCTCACGTGGATTTACTTAAAGAGTAACTAGGGTATTAAAATGTCCTTTGGGCTTGAGATGTATTTGCATATGATCCGTTGGCATGGTTATTTACGTACCAAATAAATTCAGAGTTGGTTTTGTTGTTTTGAAACTGTCCAAGAATCACACATTCATTTATTTCTAAGACAGTTTATGATCAGAAAGCATTGAGGTTCTTACAAAGAATAAGTATATAATTAATGATCTGTTGGCATACTTTTACATCTTACTTATTCTTTTTAAGAATCGAATATTGTAGTGTTTTCTCCTAACTGGAGGTGCTAGGATCTTATTAAGTGGTTAAGTCAGTTGAATGAGAGTCTTAGAAGGCTTAATCCTCTCCAATTGGATATGGTAATTAAATATTTGTTACACTCCTATAGAGGGTTGTGAACTGCATAGAATAAACCGGCAGAGTCTACTGTCCATGTCCAGTACATATGTATGTACATACGCACCTGTACATATACGCTCCACAGAGGCAATAAAGCTTTTAATAAACCTTATAGTTGATTCTCACCATTTGTGGATCCTGTATTTGCAAATTCCCCTACTCACTAAGATTTATTTGTAACCCCCCAATCAATATTTGCATCATTTTGCAGTCATTTGTGGACATGTGCAGAGCAGTGAAAAATTTGAGTTGCTGGAGGAACATATTCCCAGCTGAGGCCAGACACTACAACCCTCTGCTCGTTTCTGTTCACTGTGGACAAGTGTCCTTTTCACTGTCTAATCAGTGTCCTGTTTTTGCACTTATGTAATTTTTATTGGTGATTTCAGTGTCTAAAAGGTCCCCAAATGTAGTACCAAGGAGCTAAGTGTCCTAAGCCCAAGAAGGATGGAATGTGCCTTGTGGAGAAAGGATGTGTGTTAGATAAGCTTCGTTCAGGCATGAGTTATAGTGTTGTGAGATCAACGTTAATGAATAAACAATAGATATTAAACAAGGTGTTTTAAACACACATAAAACAAGGTCATGTGTTGATTGGTTGATGAAAACGTGTGACTACAGGCTCCTAGAAACCTAACTGTATTTCTCTTAGGAGCAGTGGTTCAGTATCACTAATTCACTGTTTACAGCGACTTTATAGAACAAAATTAATACAAATAATAAGAATCAACTGTATCGATTCTTGATTGATGTGTTCACTTAGGTATGTCATGCCCTCTTCCTGCTGGGTTTGGTGTACTTACTTACTCAACACATTTTGTGCTAGGTGCATCCTATATGCCAGGCCCTGTGGGTATTGATGATAAAACTGGGGAGTGAGAACAGCCACAGTCCCTGTCTCACAGGCTAGAGGGGAAGACAGGATATAAATGGACAGGTCAGTGTAGAATTACAAAATGTGATAATGATCTAAAGGCAAAGCGGAAGACCTGAAGGGAACAGAGTATCAGAGAGACCTGTCATCACCTGGCAGGTTTAGGGTGTGAAGTTCAAGCTGAGGCCTGAGGGAGACAAAGCAGTTAGGGTGGTGGATGGGAGTGGACGAGATTCCCAGGCAGAAGAGGTAGCACAGACTCCGTGGAGGGAAGGCCCGTGGCACCTCCAGGGGGCTGAAAGCACCTGAGTGGCTGGAGCGTGGAAAATGAGGAGGGCTTGGAGCAGGCTAGGGCTCGGAGGTGGGCAGGGAACAGACATATGGAAGCTTGCAAGATCGTCAGAGACGCTGGTTTTTAGCTTAACGTCCTGTGTAAGTCATTAAAAGGTTTTAAGCAAAGACATGGTCAGAGCTGTGTTTTTGTTTTTTTAAATAAATTTATTTTATTTATTTTATTTTTGGCTGCGTTGTATCTTCGTTGCTGTGCACGGGCTTTCTCTAGTTGCGGCCAGCGGGGGCTACTCTTCGTTGAGGTGCACGGGCTTCTTATTGCGGTGGCTTCTCTTGTTGCAGAGCACAGGCTGTAGGTGCACAGACTTCAGTAGTTGTGTCACGCAGGCTCAGTAGTTGTGGCGCACGGGTTTAGTTGCTCTGCAGCATGTGGGATCTTCCCGGACCAGGCCTCGAACCCGTGTCCCCTGCATTGGCAGGCGGATTCATAACCACTGTGCCACCAGGAAAGCCCCAGAACTGTGTTTTAAAATTATCACTCTTGCTGCAGAGGGGAGAACAGATTGGGGAAGATGAGGAGCCCGGGAAGCCAGCTCTCGTAGAAGTCGTGCCTGAGACGGCGGTGATGTGAGGTGCACTGGTGTGGGGAGGACAGAGGAGTGGGCGTGTTATTAACTGTGGAGGAGGCAGCGTCGCTGCTACTTCCAGCCGACTGACTGATATTGAATGACAGCAGGTGCAAGAGACTAACCATGACCCATCAGATACCCGCCATGCGAGTGTGCATAAAAGGATGACAGTATGTGATGCGCCCCTGCCCTGAACGTGTGGAGATTTGTGAGACGTGTGCATAAATGTGAGATGTGGAGCTTCAAAGCTCAGTTGCCACATTTGCATGCAATTCCCCTCTAGAATTGCTTTCTTTGAGTAAAGTGGTTTTTCTGCTTTTGGGAATGTGCTTAGAAAAAATATACAGGGCTGTGCTAACATGGCTTTTTCCCCCCCCTGTATTTTACAAAACAAATACAGATAACCAAACGTATCTTTATAAAATTTACTGGCCATTATGAATTATTATGTGACTGAAACTGAAAATACTGATTTTATATTTTACTTAATGTCATGGCACCGTTTTATGTGGTGATATGTTCAGAAGGTATAAATTACGTTCTAGTTTTTGGATATTTTTCTTCATATCAATAAAAATTTTTAAAGGCATTTGATGCTCTAAAAAGTGCTTTCCTAATTGTTTGATGAAAGGATAAAAATAATTCAGTCTTTAAAATCTGAGAATTAATGGATCTGTACTTGAGGTAATTTCTACCTCAGAGGAGTATAAATTGGCATTATTTTGATGCAATTTTGTTTTCCCATCTATTCTGTACCTTGAATTGATATGTAAGAAATTAATTAGATACTGCCTAAATATGCCTTTCTCTTTTGTGTTGAAAAAGACCCAGAGGTCATCTGTATAGAAAGTGTTTGTGGTTGACAAGTTTGATAGACAAGCTTACAAGGTGAAAACATTGCTCAAGATCTGAGATTTCCAACTTCACTTTTATTTCTCTTGTCATATTATTAAATGCTTAATTCAGTTATAGGACCCCACAAGGTTCTGGAAATATAAATGTGAAAGGAACACAGTCTTTGATCTTTAGAGTTTACTAGAAGAGATGGACGTGGAAACTAACCCAACCAGATTATTTACTGAGGAAAGTTTCCATAAGCTGTTATGACAGCACAGAAGAGGAAGAAGAAATATCAGGAACGTTTTCCAGAGGAAGGGCCAATGAAGGTTCGAAGGAAGAGCTGGGGTTGACCAGACAGTTAAAATGCTGTGTGCCCAAAGTAGGCAGGCATTAAAAAATACAGCATATTTGGAGAATTGCAAGAATTTGGGTGATGGTCATGAGTGAGTTGAGAAAGATGAAAATCTCATATCAGAAGACTTTTTCATTCCCCAGAGTGCATTTTGGCATGGAAAATTGTGTTGGCTGTGTAAGGAGAGATGCTGTGAATAAAGTATTTGATATAATTTCCTTTAATTTAAATTAAATAGGTAATGAATAGTATAGACAATAGTACAATGTATTTGGACTTTTTATAGTTAATTTAGAAAATACCTGCTGGGTTGCAGATGAAATAGTTACAAGGATCTGAATCTCTTGATAAACTGCTTTCACATTTTTGAGTAGCCTGAAACGTTCTCTGTAAGCCGGTCTATTTTATTCTTTCTCCTCTTTTTTTCCCTTTCTTCTTCAAGTTCAAACATAATAAAGATCAATATTTACCAGCCTTTTTGTTTTAAAGTTAAGACTCTTGGGTTTCACAGCTGGGAAGAGATCATGTTTAAAAACAAAACAAAACAAAACCATTCTTTGTAAGTTTCCATCTAGTTAGATTAATGTCAATTCATTCTTATAACCTAAGAATTAAAAGTTTCCCCCTCATCATATTTCTTAACTATTTTTAAAAATTATACCTGATTCCAAATTATCTCAGATATATTCTCTACTTCATAACTATCTGCCAGTAGAAGGTCATTTGTCCGCAAGATTTCTAAAATTGAGCTTTTAATAAAGGGCATGCAAACAGCTTAAACAGAATATTTCACAGAAAACAAAGCTGAGTACTAACTAAACCATTTAATACAACCATTTAAACACCTGCCCGATTATAAAAAATTGAAGATCTTAAAACAGATTTCGTGCAAAGCCTAGGTCTTTTCATATTAAGGAAAACAACATTCTATCCAGGTTTATTATTCTAATAGGTTTTAGGTTTTTCATTCCAAATTGGATTCAGATCAAACTCCTAAATAAATGAAGCATCTTTTTTCTCTTCTATGAGCTGTTCTGACTCTGAAGGCCTTGATTTCCTTGGGTTGGAGTTGTTTCAACATCTTGAAATGAAACAACTAACTAGAGTGATTTTATTTTTGGCTAGGAGTCTTTCTTTTTCTCTGGCTGGAGTTCTGTCTTCTTCAGGTGGAGCCAGTGCTACCTATTTCCATTTCCAAATTTTGATGTGGAAAATACCATCGGTTGGGCAACAGCAAAAAAATATGAATGAAGTTTTTGACAATTGATTATTTAACTTTCTGCCTGATACCAAATAGGAGATGTGCCAAGAAACCACAATCACCTTCTCATAACTTCATACCAGTCAGGCCCTGTAATAAATATTTTCTTTATGTGTCTATCGACTTTATGTAGTTACCTTTTGTTCTAAGTTTGAGTGTTTATTTATTTTAGAAAAAATAACATTTTTGAGAGCCCATATTTGCCAGGTCTAGAGGACGTCATACACTTTGACATTGCTTCTTGTTTATTATTTGCCCTCCCCACTCCTTTAGGAGGACCCACTTTCCTGCTCACTGTTGAATTCCTCCTGTAGGGGGTAGTGTCTGAATATGGTTAAACACTAAAGAAATAGTAACCTATTGAATGTGTGGGTGGGCCAAGTAGAGGAGACCCCTGCATTCGAAAATAACACAGACAAAGGAGGACAGAGAACTGAACCAACAGAGGAATTCATAAAAAGTTACAGTGCACCAGTGATGGATCAGTTTCTATGTGTTCAGGAAGGAGGGGATGTCAGGAAAAGATTCACAGAGGAGATGCTGTCTGAATATTACTTCATGACCGTGTTCAATTTGAGGTATTCAGGAGACAGGAAGGGGAGCTTCCCAGTGGGTTTGGTGCTCAAGATAAAGTCTTTTAATGTTAGCTCGTTGCCTAATCTTCAATTCATATATATATATATATTATATATTATAATATATATTATATTATATATATTATATCTATAATATATATATGCACACACACGCATATATACACACGTGTATATATATATATATATACGTGTGTGTGTGTATATATATATATATGTGTATATATATATATATGTAAAATTTTCCAACTATACTGTTGGGGACCCTATGAACACTAAATAAATAATACACAATTTGTACACTGATTAGATTTAGCTTAAAGAACACCTGATGCACAGTCATGTAGAATGATTTAAAACTGTTCAGTTGAGACAGTGTAATGCAATCTTTTAAAAAAGTTCTTCAAAATATAGTTGTCCATTTAAGAAAGACTATGGCCATGGGTGACCATCTCATTCCCACACACAGGAGGCACCATTACTTCCAACAATTTATTTTATATGGGTAATGTCAAATATTAGTAGCGAGGATTTGAAAAGTATTATCCCTATTCGTAAAGAACTTACAGTATAATATGCACTTTTCCATACTAAACATAAAAGGACACAAAATAAACAAAGAAAAAGCATTGGAAATAAGTCTACCAATGGCTTCACAATGTTAAAGTCAATAAAGAGTGAAGAGTAGAGGAAGCTCAGATACTTTGAGTCCAACCTTGACTAATTACTCAGTACAAAAAGTAAAATTGCTTTGTGCATGCTGACCAATACAGAAAGCACTGTGGACTAGCGGAGCCTCAGGAGCTCTCTGAGCAAGAGGATGCTTTGGGGAGATACAAGTGGGCAGTGTCTGAGTGAGGAGGTGAGAACTGGGTTGCCAGTATTGAAGGAGGGCTAGAATGCAACTGTGGCCAAAAGAAGTAATCTAGGGCAATGAGGGAGAAGTATTTGGAGACAAGGAAAGGAATCTGTACATTATCTTTAGTGCAAAGGGAATTATAAATATTCAGTAAATATCTCTTTTTTTTCCAAGAAAAGACTGTTGCAATGGTAAAAATGCTATAGTTCTGCAGGTAAACTTTCAGGGTTATAAATCCATTTATCTAATCAAATCCTGACTTTGAGATGTCATTATTTTAAAATATCTTTCTCAGGTAGGGTCATTCAGCTTGATAGAGCATGCCAGTATCTATCTGAAAATTCCCCTCCCGGTGTATTGTGCTAAGCAGATGTATTTATGTTTTGTTTCAACATGGGCATCCTGAGATCTCTTTGTGTGAGAGCCTTGAAAGTTGGCCTCCTCCGATTATTATTATGAATCCAGGGTGTATGGGAACTAAGAGTCCTGTTCCAGTGACCTGTAGAATATATGCTATGTTTGTCTTCTCTGCTGAGATAGTCATCAATCATGTGTGCTCTAAAAGCATACTAATCTTTCCTTTAGAAAAGGTTAAAGGGTGTCAAGAGCATACCTCTGTGCTCCAGCTTATTAAGGAGAATGAAAAGTCCCTAGAGATGACGAAAAGAAAGTAATTCAGGAAGCATGCTAAAAATGAAAATATATTCTAAAGATGTAAGAGTGAGTACTGGAAAAATCAATACCAGTGTTAAGCAGCACAGGAGTGAATGAATGTGACACTGGGGTAAAAGACAAGGAGAAACATTATCACCGGTACAACGTGACATAAAAGTCTGCTTGAAGAGGAAACAGTGTGCTTTTTTTTTTCTGGGAATAAGAAGGATTTCTAAGTGCTCTTAGTGAATGAGCAGCATCCTGCTATAACCTCAGGAGGAAGTGACCCTCCCCTGCCCTTCTAAAACATATATGCACAGTGATGGATGATGGTGGATAAATCCATACCGAGAAATATGTAAGCCATAATATAAGAATGAAAGGGACCCTGACAAAACCCAGTGGCCCTCCTATTTTCATCTACCCGACGCGTTTGCTTTCTCTGTACCCACTTGCGAATGCATGTTTCTGCAAAAATGAACTTAGGGTGGACTTCCCTGGTGGCGCAGTGGTTAAGAATCCCTGCCAATGCAGGGGGCACGGGTTTGAGCCCTGGCCCGGGAAGATCCCACATGCCTCGGAGCAACTAAGCCCATGTGCCACAACTACCGAACCTGCGCTCTAGAGCCCACGAGCCACAACTACTGAGCCCGTGTGCCACAGCTCCTGAAGCCTACCCACCTAGAGCCTGTGCTCCGCAGCAAGAGAAGCCACCACAGTGAGAAGCCCATGCACCGCGACAAAGAGTAGCCCCCTCTCACCATGATGAAGAGTAGAGAAAGCCCGCGCACAGCAACGAAGACCCAACGCAGACAAAAATTAATTAATTTTTAAAAAATGAACTTAGGGTATATTTCTAGTGATTTGGAGGATCTGAATAGGAAGCGGGTGAACTTAGAGCCATAGAGCATATTATTTCTTCTTCTAAAGTCATTACTTTGAAAAGAAGATAGGAAGTTATAGGAAGTAATTGGATGGTAGGATATAAGTGGGAAAATAAACGAATTTGGTCCTCTGGTGTGTGGTTTATGATAGCAAAATGCTAAAGAGCAGGTAGCATTCCATGAAGACTGAGAAGAAAATATTGTTCAGGAAAGGAGCTGAATGAATCTCTTGAGAACAAGGGCCATATTTTATTCATGTCGCATCTTTAGCATCTAGTACAGTGCTCTAGAAATAGCAGGAGCTTGATTTTGAGGCTTTAATTTAAGAGGTAGAAAGAAGAAAGTGTTAGGCAAAAGAAACCACAAATCACAATTCTATAAATGATAATAGGTTAGAACAAAAACAAAAAATAACAAGACAAGCTAAAGTGCAAGAAGTGTCCAGTTACTCTCATGAGAAAAATGGCAGGGAAACTGGTCAAGAGTAATAACTTACGGCTGAACTTGTTTACATGTAAGAGCAGAACAATGAGCAATTCAAGCAAAATGAGCTTGAAATGTTAATACAGGGCAGCAGAGATTATCTCATAGCTATCACTATGTCTCAGTGAACTGAAATAGTAGAAGACTACACACTGTTCCAAGAAAATACATTTGATACAGACTGGGGGTATAGCAGGGCAAATCAAGAACACAATTAAATCAATAGTATGTCTGTACAGGGGATATCAAGATATGGAGATGTCTAAGACTTAATATCTGATATCAAAGAGTCCACAATCACAAGTGGGGATGGATATGTAAATATTTCACTAAAGTAAGAAGTGATAAGAACTGTAATGATATGCCTGAAGGGCTCTGCATTCATTTCCTGGAGCTGCTGTAACATAGTACCGCACACTGGGTGGCTTAAACAACAGAAATGTATTGGCTCACAGTCCTGGAGGGTGGAAGTCTGAGATCGAGGCGTGTGGACAGGTTGGTTCTTTCTGGGGTCTGTGAGGGAGAATGTGTTCCAGCCTCTCTCCTAGATTCTGGTGGTTTGTTGGCAATCTCTGTCATTCCTTGGCTTATAGAAGTGTCACTGTGATCTCTGCCTTCATTTTCACATACATTCTTCCTGTTGAATGTGTCTGTGTCCAAATGTCACCATTTTATAAGGTTACCACTTGTATTGGATTAGGGCCCGTTCTAATGTCCTCAGCCTTACTTAATGATCTACAAAGAACCTATTTCCAAATAAGGTCCCATTCATGGGTTAAGACTTCAATATTCTTTTCGGGTGATAAAATTCAACCTATAATAGGCCATGAGAACATTGGAGTCATTGTGGCATGTGGAACAGATGTCCAGCTTGGTGGAGGATAGTAAAAATAGATTTTGAAAACTGTTTTAAAATACAAAATTGGCACAAAGGTGAGAAATAAAATGATTGGACAGAAGGAGGTCTGCCTATTCAGTGAAAGAATTGAATTTTTAAAATACAACTTAATTTATTAAATTGGACTAAGCATTTACTGGCCATGATTATGGGCCAGATGCCAGAGATACAAAATTGATAAGAAGTCACCATCTCCAGAATATCTAATACATTCTTATTTTGGGGAGAGGGGGTGCTCAGTACATAAGAATAGTGCAACTGTGACTGGAATTTATTCCTATTACCTGGAAATAAGGAAAGAACTTACTTCTGATCAGATGGGAAATTAGTGAATACTTAGAAGAAGGTGACCACATCATTGAGAGATTTTTTAATGAGAGAAGGAATGTTAGGTGTAATCAGACACAGCCTCACACTTTAAGGAAGCAGATGTTATAAAGTTCAAGGAGAAAATAATTATAGTTCTATGAGCAGAGAGAACCATAGGATGTTAGACGTCTCTGTGCTGACAGAATCATCCCATTATGCTCTGGGCTTGGTGAGGTGCCCAACAGGTTGTCTGTCTCCCTCACAACCCTGGGATTGGCTTTCACATCCAGCACCTGGAACATTGTAGAGCCTGAATCCATCCTCCTGAATAATTATAATTGTGGATCTCTTACAAAAATAGTATAGAACACAAACACACACACACAGACATAAGTACAAAATTCCATTCTGACATAAGATTTTGGGAGTTAAAATCAGTTTTTGACATACAAAAACTTTAAAAAGTGGCGATTTAGTTAGTTTTCAGGTTTGCATTATTAGAAGCAGTGCTGATGTGGATACATTTTTACATATGGGCTTTGATATTTGTCAGCCTGTTTCTGTAGGACCTGTATTACCTTTTCACTGCATCCAGTCTTACTCACTTTAAATCTCTCTTCCATGCTGCAGCCAGAGTGGGCCACAAGACACCAGTGTCTCCCCACTGCCTGCAAACTAAGTGTTTACAATACTTTTCATGACTCATTCTACCCTCTAGCCGCATCTCTAGTCAGAGCGAACAACCTGCAGAAGTCGATTTTACAACTCTGCCTGTGCTCATGCTGGTCCCTTTCTGTCTTTACTGATTCACTCTTACTCCACTTGCAAGATTCCAGAAACCTCCCTGAATTCCCAGGCTGGGTGAAGTGCCGACTCTGACTCCACAGCATCCTGTGTATAACTCTAACTCAGCAACGGCATCCAAATGATCTCTGGATGGTCCTTCTGTGTCCCTGGCAGAATTCAAACTCCTTGAAGACAGGGGCATGAGTTTTCACCCTTGTAACCACACGATACTGAGCATCATGTATAATGTCAGCTTAATAGATTTTGGATTTTAATATCCATAACCATGGAAATAAGCTCACTATCTGTGCTGATGGGTCATCACACTCACTGCCAACGGTTAGTTTGTTGGTGACAGTGGACAGTTTGGGACAAGGAACATGTGATAGGCATTTAGGCCTTTCGGAACATTCTGTGAATGAAATCACCTAGGTGGAATCCACCAGAACATTGTGGCCCAGTGTAAATGTTCAATAAACCTTTGTTGAAATTGAATGAAATCAATCATTTATTTATCCATTCATTCAAAAATCTTTTATTCAAGAATTGCAGTGTTCCAGTACTAGTGCTGGAGAAATCAAAAGATATAAGTCAGGGCAGATATGTAAGCAAAGCATAACTATGTAATATGATGAGTGTTACAATAATTCTCTGCCTAGTGTGCTGTACGGGTACACGAGAGGGAGAAGCTAACTCTGTCAGAAGGCGTAAGTGCAGATGTATGGGTTGTCTGCCTGTTTTCTCTACATGCATTTTCTGCCCTTCTCTTCCCTGCACTGTAACTCAGGGAGCAATATTTCCCAGGTTCCTTTGTCTCCTGGCTTCCAAAGAGGCCAGTGGGGAGACAAGATGGAGAACTGAAGGGCCAGATGAGGAGATAAATCATGGTCTTTCTCCATCATCTGTCTGCTTGGAGTAGCGTTTGCAGCAGTCACTGCTGGGTCTCCTGCATGGCTGTCAGTCCTGCTGGGTAAGCCCACTGTTCCAGCTTCCTCCAGGTGGCCTACTCCTTGGCCCTGGAAACACTGACTTCTTCCTGTAAGGTTCTTGCCTTTTCTAGTCTCTTGGCTGCCACCCCTCCCCGCCCCACAATTCCCCGTACGCTCCTTGGCTTTTCCATTACCTGTGAAATCCATGCCCAACAATAAAGTCATTGAAACACCTCAGGTGCTGTTTCCCAACTCAACCTTGGCTGATTCAGAAGCTTCTCAAGGAAGGGCATATTTAAAAGCTAGTGGAATGGGGCTGTTTCTAGAGATTTCATTCCCTTTCATACTTAGTATTCTATTATTGTCTTTTTTGGTGGCTGTGAAGAAAATTTTTAATTTAATTTTAAAATTAATTAATTTTAAAATTTTAATTCAATTTTAAAATTAATTAATTTTAAAATTTTAATTTAATTTTAATTTTCTTCACAGACTCAGATTTCTCACCTAAAAAAAACAGAAAAATGTGATGTATTTGGCCATGTTGGAATTCATTCACTCGCTCATCTAACAAATTTTGTTGACACTCTGCTCCGTGGAGGTGCCATACCAGCCATGAGGACAATCATCACGATCAGGACAGCTGTGAGCCCTGCCCCAGAGCATCACAGACCAGGGGGATGAAAGGTATCTGCAACACAGTCACTTAGAAGATGCTGGTTTCTACAGCAGTGCCTAAATAGTTATATTTCCTTCAAAGCATCCATTACATTTTCCAAATCAGTAAATGACCATGTAATCGTTTAAGGATCACAAAGCATGCGGAAAGCGCTCATTAAAACTAGATGGAGACCACGGATGTTTTTAGTCCAAAGAGCTTTATAAATGAAAGTAAAAGAGGTGTAAAATTTATACAGTTTTGAATAACTCAAAAGTGATTTGCTGTAACCTTCTTAATCAACAGACATGTAATTAGTGACTAAATGTGCCATCTTTGTGACTCACTCCCCAAGTGAAATATGTTTGGCAAGAATTTCTCTTCAGAAATTGCTTTTCTTCAGGAAATGCTTGTCATTTCTTTATATGCTAGGATAGGGTCTCTTACATTTAACAATGAATGGCTATCTCAGAGGGATGAAGGATGAACTTAATCAATCCTTTATTCTGTAGGTGGGAGCGTATCAAATTCATTGCATTTTGAACAGAAGAAATCTTATATTTACATACTTTCAGAATATAAATTTTAAGATCCTCCAGAAACACATTTTAGTGTCAGGAAGTTTTTTCATCTTATCTAAACCTTCCAGGCTGTTCTTAGCAAAGATAAATGACAATTGGCTACAATTCTTTGCATAATAGATCAAGATTATAACTCTGTATTTATTCACTCTTTCATTCAACAAGTTTTTATTGAGCATCTACTACTAAGAGCCAGACCCTGGGAAAAAATGTTTAGCAAAACCAGATGTGCCTCAGCCCTTTAAAATTACTTTCATAGACAAAGAGTCTTTGCTTTTTTTTCTTAGATCAATTTTTCCGACCCTTAATTTCTATTCCTGCCAGTTTACATGCTGCATGGGATGGGGCAAGCCAATAACACTATGTAAAATAAGTTTGCTGAATCTGTACAGTGGGGATGATTATAATGCTTACCCTTATTTCTGGTGGGTTTGCTGCAAGTACCACCTGTACAGAGAGTCATCTATCTGTTGTGTCCCTTCTGAGTAGCTCAATAACACAGTGTTTAAGAGAACACAAGCTCTGGAGCTAGGTTTCCAGGGTTTAAATCCTGGACCTAATACTCACTAGCTGTGAGATTTGGGACAAGCTTATAACCTCTCTGCCCCTGCACTTCCTCCCATGTAAAGTGGGGACGATACAGTCCCTACCTCATGAGTAAATCCATATAAACCACTGAGAATGGTGTCTCGCCATACAAAACCCCCAATAAACAGTATGACTAGGAACTCTACAGGCATGTGTGGTCTGTACAAACAGTCTCCACAAACGCTGAGTGTAGCCAGCTTTTCCAGTTTGGGGGCTATTTTGAAATTGGTTCCTCCACTTACTTAACTTTTCTGTGTCTCAGGTCCTTTCTTTTTAAAATGCAAATAATAGTATACTTCCCAAGGATGTGTTGAGTGTTAAGTGAGATAATATGCGTAAAAGCAAAGGCACATTGTAGGCGTTTAATAATGCTGTTTCCTTCATCCCTTCTTTAAAAAATTAGAATGACTCAATAGTCCGGGACATTGTGACTGCCCTCTAGAGTTATCTAACCTTGCATATGAACGTAGGGCAGAGAGCCGTATAAGCTAACGCACAGACTGTGTGACGCAGATAATCCATTTTCCTTGCCCACACTCTCATTCCCATTCTGTGTGCTCTTAGGGCAACTCAGATTATAGTGCATTTTCAGTTACCTAACCAATAGAAGGGATAAACGGTGAAAGTAATGTATCATATGACAGATAACCCAAACCACAGATGGATGCAAAAATTATTAATATTCATTTATTTAAAAATGTTTCCTGATTCAAACCATGTTTATCAAAAATCTTCAGGCAAAGAATTGTGTTGGGTGCTATTTGTTCCAGAATAATTTTGGCAGCAGGTTTACCCTAGCAATTGTTTAGTTTGGGCTTAAATTTGAATTGATTTACATTCCCTAAACACAGAGTGACTGATGTTAGAAGATGAGGTAGCCTAGGGTAGAGTGGTAACAGGAGGGAGTCAGGCTGAGGTTAGAAATTCACTCCATCATATGGCCCAGCAATCTCCCTACTGGGCGTATAACCAGAGAAAACCATAATTCAAAAAGACACACGCACCCCGGTGTTCATTGCAGCACTGTTTACAACAGCCAGGTCATGGAAGCAGCCTAAATGCCCATCGACAGACAGATGGATAAAGAAGTTGTGGTACATATATACAATGGAATATTACTCAGCCATAAAAAGGAACGAAATTGGGTCATTTGTAGAGATGTGGATAGACCTAGAGTCTGTCATACAGAGTGAAGTAAGTCAGAAAGAGAAAAACAAATATCGTTTATTAACACATATGTGTGGAATCTAAAAAAACGGTACAGATGAACCGGTTTGCAAGGCAGAAATAGAGACAGAGGTGTAGAGAACAAACGTATGGACACCAAATGGGGAAAGTGGGGAGGAGGTGGTGGTGGTAGTGGGATGAATTGGGAGATTGGGATTGACATATATACACTAATACGTATAAAATAGATAATAATAACCCACTGTATAAAAATAAGTAAATAAAATTTTTTAAAAAATTCACTCCATCAATACTCTGTATGTAATTTCACCTGTAGAATGATGACTTCCCAGGAAGGAAGGTAAGTTTCGTATTAATATATATATTTTAGCTCTTCAAGAGCAGTCCTTTCAGCCTCAGAGAACCTGAAGGACGTGTCCATGTGACTGAGCACTGCCCTTTTTTGTAGGCTGCAGTGATGACCTTTAGTCAGGTGCCTCCAGTGGGCCATGGAGAGAGTACTGAGCACAAGGAAACAGACAGGTACACAGTGTGAGTGTACAGGGAGCATCAGGTGCTAAAACGACATATGCAGACTTGGCCAGATCACCCCCTGCTTCACATGATTCTCTTCTGAAATGGAGCCTGGCATGACCAGCCAACTCTGCAAAGAGAACACCAACCAATAAGCAGCAATGCATCTCCTCTACGATTTCTTTAAATTGGCCCTGGTAATTTAAGATGGAAATATCTCTCTGTTGGATTTAAATTTAGGTCTCATTTGCTGGTGCCCCAAGCAGATTTGGGAAATGAAGGGCAACAAAACCATAGCAAATTTGTAACATACGTTTTGGTCTCAACAGGAAAGCATTTGAACTCTGTGAAGTGTGGCTTCAGATGTCAGAGCGCTTTAGGGGCTGGAATGACCAAGTCCCAATTCTCTCCTTAGTAAACCTGAGCAGCATTTGAAAGTATCTACTCAGGAGCATTCCTTTCTCATTAAATGTCCTAGCAATTAAGAGGAGTGTGTTCTTGGTGGACAGAGCAAGAGGGGAAGTGATAAAATGTGGAGTTTGAGGGGAAAACATTGAGCACTTGTGCACCTGTGGTTGGGGAGAGATGTAGTTACACTTTGGCATAATTATTGACAAAGTTAGGGATGAATACACTTTGATGTGCTGTTTACATTCAGCTGAGAGTTCAGTGTAGAACGCCTGTAATTAGGATATTTGGAAACATGCGGTTTTGAACGTTTTTCTCTTTCACTTGTAAAGTGCGTGGGGAAGAACGATTAAGGATGCCGGCAACCCCACAAGGTGGACAGAAGACTAAGGGAATATTCTTATTTTGTCTCTCATGCCCCGTAATCAAAATGCTGCTTCTGTTTTCCTCTCCAAAATCATCAGTGTATCAGGAAACACACGTTTCCAAGATCTATCCTGAATCCAAACAGGATAAAATAAAATGAGATTATTTTCCCCTCCTGTTCAAAAATCCTTTTTATTGCACAGTGAAGAAATAAATGTCTACCAAAGGGAAATGAAGAGGGACTAAGAGGAGGATCGAATTGCCCACTTCAGTCACTCCCGCACAAAACGCCTGGCTAAAGGATGGGTAGCAGAGCAGCAGCGTTTTGGGAAAAAATTTTAAATGAAAAACAAGGCAAAAAAATCGTTCCAGCAAGAGTTCTGTAGAGAAACGGAAGACGGCTGTTGCATTTTTCTCCAGCCTGCTATCTCTTTCCACCAGATCCAAAGACGATCCAGCTCTTGGCTTACTTAATCACTTGCTGTTTTTGATGGTGGAGGAAAATGGGGCTCACTCACCTGCTGCTCTCTTAGCCAAGGAGCAAAGTTCCCAAAAAGGAGTGGAATGCATATCGATCGAGGAAAAGAACCAGTTCCCAAGGCACCAGAATGTGAATTCTTAGTGTTCCTCCTCACTGGCTTTCACTTTCATTTTAAGGCAGCTTTGCACAGAGCCCCATTCTCAATCCATTCTAACCTCTAAGCACCGATGTTCAAACTCAGATTAAAGACATTATTTTGAGTTGTGTCCTAATCGCTCCTTAAAATTTTCAAGCCTTCATTCAAATAGTTTATGAGATTCTCTTTCTTCCATGAGGCCTTCCTGGATTAATTAAAACATCCACATTATCTGAGATCCTCAGGGCCAGGGTAAAGGGTATCTGAGGAAGAATTCTGGGGCCACATCTAGGCCAATCCCGAGCAGCTGAGACCAGAAGGATGAGAGCCAGTCAAAGAGGCGAGGAAGCCAGAGGTCGTTTTGAAAATCAGCAGTCAGACTTCACTGCAATTTCAAGGCTGGGACCGAGAACTTGAAATGGCGTGGTTAAATCAGGAACTTAAGTTTAATGCTGTTTAAGAGGACCAGGTCAGAACACTGAACTTGAAAGAGGTGAACTCCACAGGGTCCACGCTTGCTGGTTGCTGGCCTCAACTTGTGGAATCAGAGAGTTGGAGCCTTGTAGGGTCCTTGAATGGCTCAGCTCACACGCAGTACTAATTAATGCATTCTCTGTTTTCTTATATAACCCGGATGAAACCAAGGCCTTCTGTTTTTTAAGGAGGTCAAGTTGGAGAGGCTTAATTAGTGTCTAAATAGAAATAAAAAGAAATCGATTTTTACCAGCATTTTTGAAAGAATTTTCAAGGGGATCCAATTCCACCTTGGCCCCTTCTTTTCCTTTCTCCCACCCCCAACCTTTCCCATAACAAACTGCAAACCTTCTCTCACTGCTCAGCCTAAGAGGGTTTTCTTCCCTCTGCCCTACCCTGCCTGAGCCCTTTATTATATATTGTGTGTGCAGCCTTGCACTTGTTCTTACAGGTTTCTTCTCAATCTCCTGTTCAGCCCCTCTCCACCCATTCTCCAGATTCTACATCAGAAAGATCTAGGACCTGGACCAGCCCAGCCTTGTTAGCGGGCCGGAGGCTGGGACAGAAGGCCGCAGACAATGGCTCATTAGTAAGTCTTGGTTCTGTCTCAGGTTTTTCTCTTTTATGTCCACCCACATCGATTTTCTAGTTTTTAATGAGCCCTGCTTTTCTGACCCCTGTAAAATAGTCTGATAGTCTGTCCCATCACTGTGACCTTTCCAAATTTAAATTTCTGGAGGATAAGGTCTAAAATATTAGGCACTTTTGAATTACTTATAGTGTGATGCAAATAAGCTATTAATAATCAGAATGATGGTGAAGAAGAATAGATCTAAAATGACTTAGAGAAATGACTATCTCATTGGATAGATGTCCAGGAGAGTCAGGGGTACTAGAGGGATTGAAGATACTGGAAAATCACTCAACTTCTTAGTGATCTTTTCACAATGTCACATTTGTATTGAGGACATGTGTAAGGTAGTATTGTATAGACACATCCTTCTGAAGAATAGGGAACATTTAACGGGGGGATATTAATGATAGATACCATATAGTGAACACTCAGTATATGCTAGGCTCTATTACCTATGCTTGATAGTTCTCATAATAACTTTAAAATGTAGCTATTTATCCCCAATTATCCCTATTTTACAGTTGTAGAAACTAAACCTCATTTTGAAGAATTTATCTAAGGTTGTGCAAAGAATAAAAGAACATTAAATTAAAGCTATGCTTCCTTCACCATTTAATATTGATGCACAAATACATCTACCCATACCCAGCATATATGTCTCATGTGACTACGTGTACTAGACATAGGACACATCTAATATGCAGAATCTATAGCTGCACATTTATATATTTACTGATTTATATCTGGATCTCTATGTCAGACTGAAATGGAACTACTAGGGAATAGAAAGAGGTGGTGGGTTGGGATTGTTGTGACCAGAAGGATGAAATTTCATCTGGAACAAAACTTGGACTTAGAAGAAGTTTTCAAAAAGAATTGTCAACCTTTTCATTTAACCTAACATGCTGTCACTGCAGTTACTCATGTTCTCATGTAGTGTGAATTCTATAACTAAATTTAAGGAAAGAGTTTCCCACTTAACTTAAAAGATGTTAAATGGTAAAAAAAATGGGGGAGATGAACTTGATTTTTAGAGTGGGGAAGAGTAAGAAATCAAAGCAGAGTGTGGAATGTGAGCACAGTGGGAGAGAAGAAAGGCTCATGCCTTCATTCACTCGCGTATCAGTTGGGAAGGAGGATACAAAGTCTCCATCCTCAGGGAGCTCAGCCTCTGGCGAGTCAACAATGAATAGGCACTGATCATTAGAGAAATGCAGACCAAAACCATAATGAGATATCACCTCTCACTGGTCAGAATGGCCATCATCAAAACATCTACAAACAATAAATGCTGGAGAGGGTGTGGAGAAGAGAGAACCCTCCTGCACTGTTGGTGGAAATGTAAATTGATACAGCCACTATGGAGAACAGTATGGAGGTTCCTTAAAAAACTACAAATAGAACTACCATATGACCCAGCAATCCCACTAGTGGGCATATACCCTGAGAAAACCATAATTCAAAAAGAGTCATGTACCACGATGTTCATTGCAGCACTATTTACAATAGCCAGGACATGGAAGCAACCTAAATGTCCATCGACAGATGAATGGATAAAGAAAATGTGGCACATATATACAATGGAATAGTAGCCATAAAAAGGAATGAAATTGAGTTACTTGTAATGAGGTGGATGGACCTAGAGTCTGTCATACACAGTGAAGTAAGTCAGAAAGAGAGAAACAAATACTGGGTGCTAACACACATATATGGAATCTAATAAAACAGTACTGATGAACCTAGTGGCAAGGCAGGAATAAAGATGCAGATGTAGAGAACGGACTTGAGGACACAGGGGGGGAAGGGGAAGCTGGGACGAAGTTAGAAAGTAGCACTGACATATATACACTACCAAATGTAAAATAGATAGCTAGTGGGAAGCTGCTGCATAGCACAAGGAGATCAGCTGGGTGCTTTGTGACAACCTAGAGGGATGGGTTAGGGAGGGTGGGAGGGAGCGGATGTGGGGATATAGGTATACGTACAGCTGATTCACTTTGTTGTATAGCAGAAACTAACACAACATTGTAAAGCAATTATACTCCAAGAAAGATATAAAAAAAAGAAAAAATAGGATGCGATTTGTGCTGATTTCAAGCCATGCGAATGTAACGGAGAGAACAACTCATTTTGTAGATAAAGGAACGGATTGGAAAGGAAGTCAGTTTTCTGCTGTCTGAAAGGATGGATGGGCATTTTAAGAATGGAGAGCAAAGAACAGGACAGTTCTGGGTCTGGTAGGAAATCTTGCATGAGCAGAGGCAGAGAGTTGCAGAAGAGCAGGCAGTGCATTGGGAAGAGCAAACTGGGGTGTAGTTAGATAGTTAAGTACTTGGGGTTGGAGGATAGGAATGAAGGGAAGGAAAGCATGGAGGAGATAGATCCATACATGTATTACTTTAGGTTCTCGAGAAAAACATAAAAGTGGTCTTTGCTTTGAATCAATATTGGAAAGCTGGCATGGCTGGAGGAGTACTTGTTTTCTTTAATAATTGGGCTTAACTCTCTCCCTTAGCCAATTGAGGAAAGAGCCTACTATCAGTTTCTTATGGCTCACTAACAAATTCCTGAAACAGCAGAACTTTATTCTCTTGCAGTATGGAGGCCAGAAGTCTAAAATGAGTCTTAGCGGGTCTAAAATCAAGGTAGTGGCAGGGCTGATTCCTTCTGGAGGCTCCAGGGAAGAATCCAGTCCTTGCTTCTTTCAGCTTCTGATGGTGCCAACATTCCTTGGCTTGTGGTGGCATCACTTCAGTTTCTGCTCTGCCATCACATTGCCTCCTCTTTTGTACTCAAATCTCCCTCTTGTTCTCTGTAAATACACTTGTGATTACATTTAGTTGATCAAGATAATCCGGGATAATCTCCCCAACTCTAGATCCTTAATCTATTCACATTTGCAAAGTCCATTTTGCCATATAAGCTAATAATCACAGATTCCAAGGATCAGGACATGGATATCTTCGGCACAGTTATTTAGCCTCTACCATAAACATCGTGGCCTCCAGGTTCTCTGGTCCTTCCCAGATGGATTGTTTGATTTCCCAGACACTTCTGAGATATGTTTGGACTCTTGGGCTGCAGATTTCTCTTACGGTGAACTCTGAAGCTATCTGAGGCACTCTTTGCCTTGAGGTCTGCATCCCTTCTGTGGAGGGGAGAATCTGGCTGAACGACTTTTGGATGTTAGGGTTCAAAGTAAATAACATTGGGCAGGAAATGGCTGCTGATGCAGCTCTGACAGCTGAGAAATGCTAGCAATAAAAAATCAGCATATATAGAAGAAGGTGCTTGGTAGGACAGTTTGAAAATTCAGTTGGTTGCCGTTGGTACAGGACCAGATAACAAGAGTAGTGGACAGAGAAAGGGCAGCTCTGTGGACATATTTCTGCAGATGCCAAAGTGCCTCTTGCCAGTTTTGCCTTGGAGCCATCTTCTTTTGTTGTTTCTCTGTACCCACATCCAATCTGGCCTGTTAGCCTGCTGGTTCTGTTTCTATATATCCCTGTGTCTATTCTTTCTTTTTTTTTTTCTGATCTTGGTTATATCTATGCTTAGCTCTGACTCCCCTCACCTGGCCCATGGAAACCTAAACTTCCCATCTCCAGTGCTCACCCCTCCCCAGGAACCACACCAGCCACATTTCTCTCTTTGCTTATGGCCTTGCTGGTCTCTTTTCTGGTTCAGTTGAAATGATGAATCCGTATCACTTTCTCCATGGGCCCTTCTTTCTTACCTCTATTTCAATGCATAGTTGAGTTCCCTGTATTGCCTAGGTTTTCTTATCTCACAGTATTTCTCTTTCTTTTCAGCCACAGCAATTCATGGGTCACATTTTCTGGCTCTCCTGCCTTCCACGTCTCCGGATTTGGCATACCATACTCTAAGCCCATGAACACTGGCTAAAATACCACTTTCTCCCTAAATGAAATATAAGGCAGTGAATACTTTCACTCTACACCTCATAGCGTGACAATGAAGATGGAATGACATGACATAATAGTTTACAATAATGCGAGAATGTAGGAAGCACTCAGTAAACATTAGCAGCCATTGTTATTGTTATTGGCTTAGTTTTGCATTATAGATTAGTTCCTTCTTGCATTACAGATCAGTTGTATTTGCAGGTCAGTTTTTTCAACTTTGTCTAATTGTCCTTTTCTGTAGCAAGTCCATGTCAGGGTAGACTACTTTTGAATGTGATTCCTGCAATTCAGTCACCAGTGTTTTGATTAGTGGCTGGCACAGGACAAAGCCCTTAGGGAGATTTATAAAATATTATTCAAATATGATAATTCTTTAATAAGAAAGATTCCAAAGAAGAAAGAAACTGTTGATGGCTCATGCCACCTTCATCACATGCTTTAATTGTCATCTTAAATCAGGGTCATCAACATATGGCGACTGGAGAAGGGACAGTTTATTAGGAAGGTATCTACTGGTAGATGGGACTGAAAGTGTTCTGACTTGATTGGACTACTTGTCCTCTTAACCTGTGCAAACTCTTAGAGGTAAAAGGATAGTTCATGTAAGCAACTTGAATTTCAAAAGTAGCTTCCATCTTCCTAATCTGATGTGTGAGATTATCATCTTACCAGGTAAAAGAAGACCTGTTTAAGACTATGCCAGGTGAGATAGTTCTTCAGGGGTGAACTGAGCATCCTCTTGATCCAAATCTATCAATGTACAGTCCTTCTGCTTCATCTGTACTCACTCTGGAAGGATGCATTGTGTGCTCTTCCAAAGAAATATACATCAGTGTCCGTAGGAGGGGGCCAGGCACACTGGAAAAGAAGCCAGCCGAAAGGAAAAGAAGGATTCTGTCCCCCTTACTCACCAGTGCACGGCGTGATGCGCAAATGGAGAACACATTTAATGTGTGTCATTGAATAAATGAATGAGTGAATGAACAGATGAATCCAGGGAACATAGAGAAGATCTGACTCTCTCATTGAATGTGAGAACGTGATTCTTCCCTTTCTATCCTTCACTGAGGCAGGCCAGATGGAGCACATCTCCTGAGTATCCTCTGTGTAGAAGTCTGCATCAGGACTTAAAGCTTCCTAAGAGTAGGGGTAGAGCTGGGAGTGTCATAGCTGCTCCATCTTCTCTCTTCAGGCTCCACAGGGGCTAATTTATTATACATTAGCTCATTAAGCCTTTATTCTAATGCAGTTACTATACCTTTATTTTCTCCTTAATGTGCAAATTACGAAGACTGCTTAGAATGTGAAAATTGGCCTTTATTTCTCTTCCAAAAAGTTTCCATACACTCAACACCTCTTTGCAATGTTGTTTGGAACTACATTTGAGGCATTAAAAAGCAAAGAGACCTAGTATTCTTTCTCATTCCTTTTCTGCAACAGAATCCCTACCTATTGTTTTAAATGTAAAAAGACACTTCTACATCATCCCCAGGAATGGTTTTTAGACACACAGGATGCAAAGTAAGTAGCCCATAGTGGATATTGCTGTGATTAGCCACCTGGCATCCACATAGCTTTCCTACTTGGAGAGAATCCCCTGCAAGCTGGAGGGAGGCAGATGTTCCCTTTCCCAGCTCCTTGGCTGCTATAAAGTGAACAAATGAATAAGCCTGGTCCATCCCATGTCCTCACCAGGGTATTGAATCCAGAGCCTGTAAGGTAAATAGGTGGGAATAACTGGGATGTCTTGCTGTGCCGGTGGCCATGGTACCCTGGATTATGTTACAGGGTTCCATGGTAGCAGCATTCTGAATTCAGTATTGGTCATGGTGTCCATGACTGTGATAATGATGGGCTGTGACCAGCAGCAATGACAGCAGCTTCCTGGCCAGACTTCTAATCAGGCATGATTGGGCTATATTTCTGGCTGCCTGGACTTTCATGGTTTTTCATGACTTTTTCAAACCTGGTTCTATAGCCTTCTCATTGATACTAGAGGAAGATAGTCTTCCAGAAAGTGTTAGTGCAAATCAAATATGACAATGTGGTACCCAGCTCCTACACACTTACAATTACAGATAAGCTTCTCTTGAAACAACTCTAATAAAGTATATGAAAATATAAGTTTACATACCTAATAAATTAAGTGGTGATTATTTCTTTTATCTTAAAGGTTTTCTATAAATTGTTAACTTCCCCTGTGGATTCTGAATAAAGTAAGCGATAGATAATAAATTAAGTAAATATGGCTATGAAAATAGACCACAAGAGGACACATTCAGTTAAAAAAATATGTGGATTGCAATGGCTGTTTTGGGTTATATCAGAATCTGAGTTTGTAGGGAGGATGAGAAGATCTGAATTGTGGAGCCTTGAAGCTTTTCTGGAGCCCCTGGTCTCCCCAGACTGACTGCTCCTTAGGTCTTTCCTCTTATGCTTGTGTTCTAGGTCTGAACCTCTCCAGTTCAGCTGATAAGACCATTTTGCCCTTAGAAGGAAGCATTGAGTTATCTAAGGATAGGTTGGAAGTGGTGGTAGTGGTGTTTACGGCCAATTCTAGAAGCACCACGTTACGTGACTTGCCTTCATACCATGTGCATTTTGTTTCTCTTTGAAACATATGTACTTATGATATTTCACTGTAATCAAAGAACCAAAAATAACTTGTAAATAGGCTTAGCATTTTTACTCCAGGTGTGGATTTTTTGTTGTTTATGTTTTCTTCTGTCTTCAGGCCATTGTGTAAGAATCCACCTGGTTGATTAGATTTTGCTATAATGTCAGATGGTATGCATCCTGTACCTGCACCCACATAGCCGATAGCTTAATTTTTAAATTATCTCAGAGAGAGACTTTTAAAAGGAAATCGATGGTGAAAATGAAGGAACATTATTACCCTAATAACTGTTAACACTTCACTTTATTACATGGGAATTTGAAAGTAGAATGTACAAGAGTAGTAGATGAAAAGTATAGTCTCGATATGATTTGTGGTTTTCTTAAACTTTAAATGATCCCGGTTTGGGGGTGGGGGGAGTAAAGGGGAAGGTCACTAAGCTCAGATTACATTTCTCCAAGTCTACATGCCTAAGAAAAAGTCCTTGTTAAAAAAATGTGTGAAAAATGCATGCACCTGACATAAATAGGCACATTTTTATGTTTGGAGAAGTTTACCTTGATAATTGTGCTCATATATCTTAATACTAATATCAACATTTTAAAAACTATGGAGTTGATTCTGATTTGAGAAGCTTCTTAAAGGCAGATTTGACATTCCTGGTGTCTTTCTTTTCTTGTGATTCTGGGTGATGAACTGATTCTTCTCTGCAACCCAGCCTTCTTCCATTAAACCCTTTCATGCCTTCCAAGCACCTTTCACAAAACTTTGCTTTGGGTAAATTGAAGTCATTAGGTGAGCACATTCTTTAAGAATTCCTTCCCTGCTACCTATCAGCTCCCCCGTCCTCCAAATTCTGAGGAGCTAGGGGCTCTCTCTTGTTCTCCAGCATCTGTACTGCGAGTGCCATGCCCTCCACTCCCCCAGAGACCCCTCTAGCAACCACTCCTCTTTTTTTTCTTTAACCTCCCTCTTCTACTGACATCCCCCCTCCTGTGCCTCACACTCACTCTTAACATAGAAACGTCCAGTCACTTATCTCCCAGGTGAGAGCAAAAACATCCAAACTCAAAACATCAACATTTTTTTCCCAAGCGATCCTGTCTTTGTATTTTTTATTTTTATTTTATTTATTTATTTATTTTTAACATCTTTATTGGAGTATAATTGCTTTACATTGGTGTGTTAGTTTCTGGTGTATAACAAAGTGAACCAGCTATACGTATACATATATCCCCATATCCCCTCCCTCTTGCGTCTCCCTCCCGCTATTGAGCCTGAAACACCCTCCCTGTCAGCTCTGTAAAGGACAGGTCCACCTTGCTCTCTGTCTCTTTTATTTCATTCTCACTCTATGATCTGACTTCCAATCCTACCTACTCTGAAAAGACTCTGATGGGGTCTTGATTACCCTACATTTCATCAGAGCCGATAGACACGTCCCAGTTCATATCTCACTAGATCTCTCTGGCATTTGATCCAAGTGGCCGTGACCTCCATTTCAAACTCTCCTGCGTTGGCTCCTTTGGCATTTCTCTCTTGAGGTTTTCGTCCTTCCTCTCTCGCCTCTCTTTACCATTTTTATAGATTTACTATTGGTGGCCAAACTTTGGTGTTACTGAGGGTTATGTCTTTGAACCTGCACTCTCCTCATTGTAAGTATTGCCCACCAAAGCCCGTGGTTTCATCTCTGACTGATATTCTAATGACCCCCTAATACATATTGTCTATTTAGACCTTTCTGCTGACCTCCAGACTCCTATTTCCCTGTCACAGTGAGACAAGTCCAAGCTTTATTGCATTTTGCTCCAGACCTGCTTTTGACTCCCCCAGTGACTCTAGAAAGAAACTGAGAAACAGCTTAAAATATCTTAGTCATTTTTCTGTCACAGACTTTATCTTGATTCCACCATGTTTCTGTGTTTTACTAAGTTTTATATTCTGCCTTAGGTCACATTCTCTCTAATCCGCAATTTCTTCTTTATCATTTAGCTTTAGTTTCAGACCGTATTCCTTCCCCTCTTGACCACTGTACCAGCCTCCTGAGAACTGGTGTCTGTCTTTCCTCTTAATCCCTTTACTGCAGTGCTCTTTACTGATGCTGTAGTGGTACCTTCTAAATCACAAAGCTGCTCCTGAGACTCCTTTGTTTGAAAGCAGTCACTGTTCCCCAGAGCTTTCAGGGTAAAGAGCCAGTTCCTTAGTTTAATTCACAAGCCTTTATGTTCTGGACTCTTCTCATTTTTCTGTTTAATGTTTCCTGAAATGTGATTCTAGGAATACTGGGGGAAAGGGAGAGAAGAGCTCTCTTACCTGTCAGTCTACCAAAGGTGGATATACCATACAGTGTTTCTCAAAGTTGTTTGATTAAGGAATCTTCTTTTTCCCAAGGATAACATCAGAGTTCTGATAGTCCATGTAACATTTTGGAACATCTTCTTCCAACCTTATTTCCTGACACTTGCCCTTGCACACTGTACTCTAGCCAAATGGAGATCCTTGAGGGTCTCAGAACATAGGATGCTCTTCCTCACTTATGTGCCTTATCCAGGCCTTCCCTTTGCCTGGAGTGTCTTTCCCTGAGTTACTGATCTAAATAGCTCCTATTTTTCCAGGTTGAGTGTCACTGCCTCTGAGCATTCTTCCTTGCTTTCCTTCCCCTTCTGTATCTGATTTTGAATTTCCTCCTCTGTGTGTCCGTTAAACCCAGTCATAGTA
The DNA here is from genome assembly GCF_964270905.1 of Leucopleurus acutus. Classification (NCBI taxonomy): domain Eukaryota; kingdom Metazoa; phylum Chordata; class Mammalia; order Artiodactyla; family Delphinidae; genus Leucopleurus; species Leucopleurus acutus. The sequence continues at coordinate 10,644,470 of NC_139160.1, read as the reverse complement.
CATACACCATTTATTTACATCTGACTCTGTAATAGTCAAAACTATGTCCTACTTGACTTTGTGTTCTGGGCATCTTGATATTGCCTAGCACAAATTAGATGTTCAGTAACTGCTGAATTCACAAATGAGTTAATGGATCAGATTGGAGAAGATGAAAATCTGACCCGAGGGAACAAGGCGTGACGGCATTCATGTAGAAAGGTTTGTGATCAGGACAGTACTGAAACCAGCTGTGCACGTCTCAGAAAGCTGCCCCCTTCTGGAATGTAAGGAGAGGAATTAGGGAGGGTTTGGGATGTTCTGGAGAAAGAAGAGAGGGAACAAATGTCCTTCTGCAGGAGCTAGATTGATTCCTGGCTTCCCTGCTAATATATAACAGATAATTAAACAGAATTAGATTTTTACATGACATTTTTCCTGATGATAAAAACTGTACATGTTCATTGTAGAAAATTTGGAGGTCATGGAAAAGCACAGGGAAGGAAATATAATCCCATTTCTCAAAAAGAATCTTTGTTAAGGTTTAAGGTGAAGCTCTCGGTCAGACTCAACGAAATTGAATTATAGTATGATGATATTTTGAGATATGCTTTTCTTTATTTAATGACGTACTATAATCATTTGTCCAAGTCATTTTATATTCTTACACAATTCGAGTTTTTAATAACTGCATGCATTCTATTGTATGCTACCTTTCACTTTGTTTAGTCATTACTATTGAACATTAGGCTGTTTAAAATTTTTTACTACTTTAAATAACATTGTGATGAATATTCTTTTACATAAGAATTCCTGTGTCAGAGTTTGTTTATTCTGATAATTTTGATTTGTACCACCAACTTGTCCTCTAGAAAGATGATGTCAGTTTGTCTTTAATCAACAAGATATAGGAATGATAATTTTTACTTACTCTCATCAGTTGGATTCTAAAAAAAATTCTGTGCTATTTGCAGGATGAAAAATGGTATCTCATTTAATTTCAATGGTTTTTGTTATTAATGATGTTGTAAACTTACTCAATTTGACCATTTTATTTATTTATTTATAAATTGTCCTTTGCCCGTTTGTATTGGGATATATATTTTGATTTTACTGATGAAGATGTAAAGAGGTTTAACTTTTAAACTATCTTCTGAAACACAGATCAGTGCTATTAAAATAGTTAATGATAAATATTACAGATGTTCTGAATCTACAAAATTAGATGTCAATAACTTATTAATAATAAACGGATAGGAGCCATTTAGGTCTTTGTAATTCTGAGGAATGGAATTGTAGAACAATTCATGAACTGTTGATAATTTTGATCAAATTATCACTTCTCCCTTGTCTGTGTTCTCAGAATATATTTTAAATCACACGTGCAGTTATTCCTATTGTGTTTTCACCTACACTCTCTGTGTGTGCATCTTAGTGGAAGACCATAGGCTTTGGATTCAAAAAAGAGCTGGGTTAGAATTCTCGCTCCATTTCTATGATTTTGTGAATTTGAAATTCAACCTCTTTGAGCTTGTTTGTTTCCTTTTCCGTAAAAGTGGCTGAACAATATCTTTGACATTGGGTTAGTGTTTAAAAATGAAGTAAGATAAGAGAGAGGAGCCCAGGTCAGTACTTAGAACATACTAGAGTGGATGTCCTGTAATGAATCCAACAGTTGATAGGGTTTCCTGAGTGTTTACTATATATATCGTCTGGACCAAAAACAATTGCGCATAAGCTTTGTGAGGAGCAGCTGATAGCATAAGAGACTAGTCAAGTCGCAGTGGAAAAATGCTGAAGACTCTGACCTCCAGAGGCTGTGAGGTGACTGAGCTCTGAGGCTGGACAAAACACACAAACCTTTCTACTCCAGAGCCTGTGCCCTTGCCACATCGCGCGTATGTTAAACCAGGCTTACTGTATATTCTCTGGCTGGAGCCTTCTTCCCAGTAATCTAATCTCTGCGGGCAACATCACTTTGGATCCTTCTCTATTTCTGTCCTCTGAGCTAATTTATCATTCTTTTGGGCTTTTTGAAATGTCTGTTAGCATCTCCCCTTTTCTGTTGCCCTCTCTGCTAGTCTAGGCCCTCCTCAGTTTTGGTCTGGGTGAATGTAGCTGCCTATCGGGGGTGGTTCTGGCTTTAGTCTCGCTCCACTGCAGCCCATCCGTGAAGTGATTCTTCCTCAACTACCACATCAAATCCAAGTCCTCTTGTTCTTTCAAAGCCCTCTGTAATTCAGCCCCAGTATGCACATGTTTGGTGGTAGTTCCTCATACTGTCCAACATGCCCTTTATGTCCTGCAGAACACGTATCATGCTTGTGTTTGACCCCCGTGGTACCCTTTCTTCCACTCCCAGCAACCTGTCAAAATCCTGACCACTTTTCAAGCCTTAGCTTGAGATCTCTCCTCCATGAGTCTTTCTCAGATTTCTCGCTCACACCTCTGAACTTCTGTTCCCAGATAATTGGTACAATGATTAGGGTTAATGGTTTTGTGTGTGTTGGTTTTCCCTCTGCAGCCCTGCTGTGAAGACTCTGGAGGGAATGCTCATCTATGCACAGCTATCGCTGTCCCAGTGTCTGGCCCAGATCTGGCTCAGCAGGCCCATGGTAACTTCTATCAATGGCTTGTGAATAGGATGTGGCTGCCACGGGGCGGCCACCGAAGTCAGGGCCCTCTGCCTCTGAGCCTTCACTTACACTCTTGCTGCTGAAAATGCTTTCTTCCTCTAGTACTTCCTGTACAGTCCTTGAGGATCTGATGATCTTTCTTTCAAACCACAGCTCTCTTTCTCTTTTTCTTTCTCATGAAGATGTTTCCAGTGTATAATGATCTCTGCCCTTATGTCGCATGGCACAAATTGTCAACTGTTTTTCCGATGTAACCGTATCCTGTTGATTATTGCTACATCAGTGCTTCTTGTTTGGTGAGCCATGAGCATTTCCTGCTTTGAGAATCCTGTGTCCTGTTCTCAGGCTGGAGTGGTTCCTTAGGTTCCCCCTTCCACTCTCAGGTCCTGGGGATCCCTCAGCCTTTCTCTTCTCTTTGCAATCACCCCCACCCACTTTATGTCTTGGGTTCTCCTACTACTTGCTGAGGAGTCAGCCCCTGGTATCAGTGCAAACAAGCATACAGATCCTTTAAACTTTTAGGATCCAGCTAATAACTAAAGGAAATATGAAGTTGGGGGAAAATACAAAGGTATGCACATGGATCCAGGAAATAAGCTACAAAATACAAGATATAATTACTATACTTATAACATCTTATTTATCATTTCTGGTATTTTTTGCTAGCTGGGGCCCAGAATTCCAGCTCATCTCTAGCATTTCTTTTATAATTGAATAATTTAGTTACTTCCACAATGGTTTACTATGTATCAGGCACTGGACTAGGAGCTAGGGATGAATAAGAAAACAACATGAATAAGAAACAGTTCCTGCCATTAACCTATAAATATGCTCAAGTCCTTGTATTGGAAAAATACCCAGATGCTCCTTAAACCCCCTCATTTCTTCAGAATCTCCAACCTAGGTCTTAAAGTCCTATTTTTCCATGAAGCTCTTTAGTCCTGAAAGTATAATTAGAGGGGGAACAATAGGCTCTAACTAGAATCCTACAGTTGCAACTTCAACATAACTAGAAAATGATGAGACTGGTACTTTAATAAGAATAGTAGAAGCTGTACATGGACATGAGATTTATCATTCTAAGTAATTCTCTTGGGATGCTACACATTTATTTCATTGATGTTGCTGTTGTTAAAAACACTTTTAGCATCTTTTTATTGTTTCCAAACCAATATGATCACCATGTAGGCAAATTACGCCCAACACATTTTAGCTGCACCTAATTTTGTACCCTAAATAGTAGACCCTAGTTCAATCGTAAACATTATTCTTAAGACTCAGCCTAGAGTAACTTTTGCCTGTTTCCAAAACATATGCATACACACCTCCCAGATGGTAAAGATTTGGCACTTTAGGGTAGATCTCCCCTCAAATGTGCTTCTGGTTCTAAAAACAGACCCTCAAATGGAATTTTCAGTAGGTCCTGAGCAAGGGCAGAATGATTAAAATTTGTGTAAATCTTCCCAAAGGGACCATTTTGATTGACAACCCCATGTTAGGATGGGTTACCTGGAAACAGACTTCTGAGATGAAAAGTTGCTTTCAGAATGTATACTGGGGAATACTTTTGGGAAATACAGTCTTAGAAAATGAGAAAAGTAGGGTTGGGTAGAGAGGAGAAACTGACCCTCAAAGTAATTGTTACATGGAAATAAGAATTTAGGATTCTGAAAAACCACAACAATTATTCTATTCCAATAAGTCATATGTTCTGAATATCACTCTAATTGTACAAAAGACCAAGACAATTTAGTAAGGAATGCTGCTCCATTAATACAATATAAACAGATAATCTCCCAGTAGCTTCTCATTGGATATCTGTAGGCCTACTACCACAGATTGAATTATGCCATTTAATAAAATGGCCAAAAAAGGGCATCCAGTTAGGGACTCCCAGTGTAATTTACATTTCTTAAATAGACTGTAATTGTATTATAATTACAGAAATTATTTCCTAGTTTCCCTACTTAATTCAAATTGGCCCAGTTTCATTGTTTGAAGTATATTTTGATTAACATTGAATCTACACTAGCAGGTTTATGTGGAGAAAGGAGAAAGGAATCCATGCTGATCAATTCAATCAGACTCAATTAATGCCTGAAGAGTCAGGGGCAGCTGAATTCCTGCCTTGGAGTTAGCATTTCAGTAAAATTCTTAGCCTTGACTGATGCCTGCTACTTCTCTGTCCAGACAGTAGCTGAATGAATAGATGAATAAATGAATGAGTGTACATTGTTTTACTAGTACCAATTTAATTCTCAAATAAGAAAGAGCACCATGAAAGGTCAGCCTGCATTTTTAGGCTGTACAGGTAGGATGTACTGTTAGAACCTGACTGGCTGAAAGAGCATAGAGGAGCCTTAGTCCCTAAATCTGGTAAATCAGTGTTCTGTCTGGATTGCAGGCCCTTTCACCACCTACAAATTCTTTTTCACGTCCCTTTCCAGCTAGGTATCCTGTGCTTCCACATACCTGCATACACCTCTCTTGCAACATTTAGGCATCTGTGTGCCTGTTTATCTCCCTACTGGATTATAAAGTACTCAATGGAAGCAGCATCCAACTTCCGTAATTAGGTAATAGGAATTTTAATATCCTCACTTTGTAGATGAGAAGGAAACACTCCAACTTGCCCAGAGTCTCATAGCTCCTCAGAGATGGAGCCAGGATTTAAACTCAGGACAGCGTAACTCTCCTTATCCCTGTCTGTGAAGGGCTCTGCCCTAACCATGTCTGTATCTCCATTGATGAGAGAGCACCTAACCCATAATGAACTGATAACAGATAGTTTTCAGCTCTCCAGTAATTGAGTGGCCACTATAATAGACTCATCCACATCAAGGAATGTAATTGACTGTAAACTAAACAGGGTTTCCTGTCTGAGTAAAGCTATATCCCACACAGACAATCCAGCAATATCCTCTGTCCCTTGTTCTAACTCCTGATACATAAGGACTACTATTGACTGTCAGGAAGTACCCTTCCAAGCTGTAATGGGATCCCTCTCTTCTTTTTCCCTAGAGTTGGAAATTTCAGTGGAGAGACCTCCTTTGGGAGAAGGGGGCCGGGGAAAATGCAACTATTTATCTGGCACCTGAGTTCCACTTGGCCTTTCAAATCATTCATTTACCTTTTTTTTAAATCTCCTTTCCCCATTGGGATGATAACCAATCACCATCATGCCAAGAATAATCCCTGACACATTGCTGGGAGAGCACATGAATAGGGAATGTTCTCTGGTATAGACTTTGCTGTCAGGGCTCCTGATCTGATAATGAGTGGAGAGGCTGGTGGGGCTGAGTCCAAGATGAATAAAAGCACCAGAATCCTGAGGAACAAGTTGTTATACAAACTGTTCGTACCCTAAAGGATTCCCAAATCTACCTGCTCTTACCAGAGTTACTGAGGACACTTGCACGGAATACTTCAAGGCTTGGGTGGACCCACCTGGGTAGAGCAGTCAACTGGTCTACTATGGTGTGAAAGTATTCCAAGATAAAGAGATAGCACCCAATTGATTTCTCATTGGAATTAGATCCATTGGGCTGCAGATCACATTGGTGCAATGGTTTTTCAGCCACTTTGCTACAGGACATGCTGAAATTCGTAGTTTAGTTTTTTATTTCATTATCATTGCATTTTATGTTGCTTAGGCAGCAGAACTTCATGACAGTGTCCTGACTGGCTTTGTAAGGCTGATGGAAATCTTTGCCTATCAGTTGGTTTCTCTGGCACAGGCTGCCACATAACCATGCACAACCCCAGTCCTCTACAGAGGTATCATGCCACTCTGTTTGCACTGCCCCATATCGTGTCTGTCACAGTGTCTAAATTCTTTGCCTACTCTGTGCGTGGAAGAGAATGAGGGCTGAACTGGGATGAAGAATGCATTACAAAACCCAGAAATTAGCAAATAGTATTTCCTGAATGAGAATTTCCAAGACTTTTTAATATTTCTAGACTTTTAAGTTGAAGGTAACTCCCTGATGTATAAAAGCATATCCTGACACTAACTTATAAATATTTTGTACATTATGGTACAAAATAGGGCCCTAGCAAAGATCACTCCCTGGAGAAAGAAAATACATATTTAGATCAAAGACATCAATGGAAACAAAAAAATTCAACAAAGATATTGTATCAGTTTCCAATGGCTGCTATAACAAATTATCACAAATTTAGTGACTTAAAACAACAGAAATTTATTGTTTTACAGTTCTGAAGATTAGAATTCTTAAATAGAACTTATGGGTCCTATTTCAAGTTACTGCTAGAGCTACATTCCTTCTGAAGGCTCTATGAGACAATCCATTCCTTGCCTTTCCTAGCTTCAAGAGGCAGACCACATTCCTCGGCTCATGGCTATATCCCTTTGACCTGTACTTCTATCATCATCATCATCACATCTCCTTCTCTATCTCTACCCCTCCTGCTTTCCTTGTGATTCCATTTGGATCACCCAGATAAGTTAAAATAATCTCTCTATCTGAAGATCTTTAATTTAACTACATCTGCAAAATCCCTTTTGCCACTATATGGTGACATATTTATATAGGTTCTGGGGATTAGGACATGGATGTCTTTAGGGGGTCATTTTTTCTATCCACCATGGATACTATTACTTCTGGTGTTGAATAAAAATTTTATTTGGGTAGATAAGAAATATGACCTTGTGCATTCCCAAAAGACAGAATGAAGATCATTAGTAAATCGCTCAGTCATTTCACCCTGCTTCCCGCTCTTCATCTTGTCACCTCTTGTCCAACATCTTCAGCTGCTGATGATATATTGACATTTTATTTGTGCACTTGCTTATCTTTCTCTCTTTCCTTAGCTATGAACAATAATCAAGCACTATACTGTGCACATGTCCACTGTGAATGCACAAGCCCTAACAAGACATCATTACAGGGGCAAAAGTGAACTCTCTTCTATATACATAACGGTTTGATGCATGTCTTTGAGCTGTTCTGCAGAAATAAAGACACCCCCACCAGATGGAGGATAGTGAGTACATGCTGACCACAAGTACGTAGACCGCAGACTGGTTAGAACCAGAGGTTGATGATTAAGATTTCCAAGACATCACCACCAACAAATCAGAAGAAAGTCCATGAGCTGCAACCCTGACCCCAAATATTGCTTTTCAAAACACTTCCCTAAAAGCCCTTTTGGACTTCGGGTCTTTTGAGCATTACCTGCCTGTTTTCCTTGCTTGCAATAAATGCTGTACTTGCCTTCACCATTTGAAAGAAAAGTGAACTCCCTTCTGAAGCACTTTGCTGGTAGCATGTGTAGTAGCCGAGTGCTCATCCAGCTTGGGAGTTCTCCAGTCTTGGAACTTTTTTAGGTTGGACATAGTTGCCTTTCATCCTTAGGGTCATCCTGAGAACACTATCTGGTTAGGTTAGAGTTTCTGGAATTTCCTGACTATATTGTATTATAGTGAGTCTTCCATTCCTGGAATATATAAATCTTGTCTATATCTCCACTCGTTTTGTTTCACAGCTCTAGGCAGAATAGAAGCTGGCTAAAATCTCAAATATTTTTTTTAATATAAACAAATTTTACAGTTCTAGTTATACTGATGACACAAAAATATAAAAATCAGCACATACACATACATATATATGAGAGTGTTCTGTCTATGTAATTGTGCATTTCAGTAAGACTGAATGAGTCATAGGAATTATCAGAAAAAAGCACAAATACGAATCTTTAATCTTCTAAAAGATTTTTATGTTTTCCCTTAAGGGAACACTGAGTTTGCTTTTGCTAAGTAGTATTTAATTTTCTTTTTATTTTAGATTATACCAGATTTATATAGTTTACAGATTTCAAGATATTTATTATTTTTTCTGCATGCATGGAAGTGATATAGTGGTACCATATATTTTAATTGATGATATAGAGTTAATCACATTTTTGTTTCAGCAACAAAACTATTAATTTATAAAGGGGTTCCTCATTCAAAACCATTATATTAGGGTATTAGCATAAAATTAATTCCAAAACTAGTTTCCAAAAGACTAAATATTAATTTTTCCCTTTCTCAATTTTTAGAGTTCTCTGAATGTTCATGGTATAAAGTAGCAAGAAATGAAACACAGTATGATGCATTCTCTATTATTCAAGGGTCTTTCCTCAAGTAGAAGCTTCAGATACTTTGTGACTTTGTGCTAAAGAACTTGGAACTATTCTTTGGTTTTCCCATTTATAAAGTGAAGAGCATTGTTTTTATTTATTTTTTAAAATAATAATTTGGGCAAGTTCATGAGGAGAAAATTGTAGTAGTAGTCAGCTGTTTACATGCTTTAGAGAAATGAAAGATTAATTGAGAAATGGATTTACTGTGTCCACCAACAGATTCATTGAAAACTAAGACAGTTCTGCAGTATGGTCTAGGGTAGAAGACGATTCACCAGCAAATAATTGAGAACGCTCTGTGGTTTGTTCTCTGGCGGCATAGAGGCCAAAATGCCTCATTTTGTCTGGGAGAGCTAAGGAAAGCTTCACGGAAGTGGTATTTGAAATGTCTTTGGGTCTTTTTACTTTTTCAGATAGGGATGTTACTGGGGGAGGGCACTGTGGGTTGACAAATCAGCCAGAGGGGCGAGTGGGACATTTTTTCTCGTATAGATCATAAAACTGTTACAGGCATGCTGAAGAAGTGATACAGGACTCTAAATATATACACATGTTGTGAGAGTATCATTCTGCTAAAAGTGGAACAGCTGATAAGCTTATGCCTGTTTTTGCTGGCAGGTTCCTAATTTATAGGCAGTGAAGAAAGAAAAATGTTAGTGAGATAGCTTGTTCAATTTGAAAAGTCTTCTGACTGCAGAAGAAATTTATCAGATGATTTGATGTCTGCAGTTTTGCTCAGTAATAAACCACAGACTCAAGTGTCAACTGAACCCGGATTCAAATCCAAGCTACAGAATTTACCAGCCGAATTACCTTGAACAAGTTACTTAACTTCTTTGAGTCCCAAATTTTTCATTTGTATAATAAGGAAAATATTAATTTACACCACATAGGATTGTGGTCAGGCTTAAACAAGATAGTGCTTATAAAGTGCTTAGTTCATAGTAGGCACACAAAAGTTTGTTGTTATGATTAAAAATAACTTTAGAAAGGGATAAATAAATGAAACCTGCATAGACACTTCTTGCTACACTGTATTCCTCAAGAACATTACCTAATCTTACAACCTAGATGCCTGGCATAAAAAGGAAGAACTGTCTTTGAGGAATCAGAATCAATTATGTGTTAACAAGACTAACACGTATTTGGAGTTTTAACCCTTCTGCCATGAGTTAATCTGGAAGCTCTGCTAATAAAATTTAAGATTTTCTTCTTCTTTTAATACTTGCTGTGGATTGCATCTAGATTTACATTAAGTAGGCTATCAAAATCTTCCGCTTTTATTACAAAAGACTTGTGTAGCAGAGAGAGACAGTTTAAATGCATAAGGAATGAGGTAGAATAATGATTTGGGGCATATATTTTGATAATTACTACTTCCTTTCCCTAAGATCCCCTGCGATAAATGTGCTGTCTTTTAAAACTTCGTTAACAGGAGATAACAAATTTTAATGGGGTACAATAATTTTACCTTAATTATAGCAATGCATTCCAGGTATCTGTTCTTCCTGAGTTATTTTCCCTGAAATATCCTCATGATTCAGAAAAGTTCTTATAGCGTTGGTACCAAATGCTTTTATATTTTAATTCTCATGTTAGAGATTATTAAAGCTTTAGTACTGCAAGTGAAACAACAGATAATTTTGTTCTTATGCAAAACCAAATTCTTTTTATCAACTTTTAAAATTTTAATAGGAATTAAGGTTTTCTTTGCAGTGCATGTGGCTTAGTGGATAATGCACTAAGAAAGTCTGGCAACCAGGGCTTAACCAGATCTAAGTGCCTAAAGTGCCTGGGCTATGATTCAAGAAAGCATTTGGACCATTTTAACATTTTATGAAAAATCACATCAACAGTGAATAGACTTTAATGCTGAAAACGGCACTTGTCCAATTCAGAGACCACCATGGACAAAATCCTGGCCTTTCATTCACTGGTCTGGCATCTAATCTTTGTAACATTGATTTTTTGTTTGTTTGTTTCTTTTCCTGAAGGTGTTTCATGTTCAGTGATGTTTTTAAACCTCTGAATTTGAGAAATGATAATCTACTGAAGCAATTAAGTAAACAGATTATGCAAGTTTATGCAAAATCCATTTCCAAAGTTTAAGAAAGAGCCAGAAAACTTTCCTAGAACAGTCTTGGGTTTAGAAGGAACTTCTAAGGAGGAAAACGGAAAGTTCCCCCCAAGAGAAATTGTCCTTTAAAACTGTCAAGAATAAACAAACAACAGTTATTCTCTGGTTCTCGTCTCCTCAAACACTAATAGTTCTGCAGATTGGTCCTGTGGGATATGAGAAGCCTCTGCACTTTCTCTAAGTAAGAAGTTTTGGATTTAACTTCATACTTGTAATTTTTTTCCTGTCTCCTCATGTTATCAATTATACCAGGAGGCATTTTTCAGCTTCTGTTTAATTGATTTCCACATTATTCTGTAGAGACTGTCACTGGTCATCAATTTCTCTAGAGTTTAATTTAAAAAAAAAAATATTTTTGCAATTTTCAAGGGGAGATGAACAGGACAGGATAACATTTTAAAATATGTTACAATGAATCCTTACTTCAATATTACTTTATATCCCGCTGATAACAAGAGTTGAAGACGTGATATTTCTGTCTTTTTGGGTGTGTATCACTCCAATGTACTAGCTCAAGGAAATGGCTCATTAAGATAATTAAAAAAAAAAAAAATTAGTGTCATTTAGCTGTTTTTCAGCCAGTTCATTGGCCCTCAGGCATTTTACCTGTGGAGGAATTATGCGGCAAATTGCTTTAGAATCGTCCTGCCAGAGTCAGAAACTGCCTTGTCTCCACTCCCTTCCCTCTCAGCCAGTCTGATGAGCCCTGGTCTCCTGTGACCTCAAGGGCATCCATTCTCTGAAATCATTTTCTGCCTCTGCCAGGAAATATGATATGGAGGGAGTTCCAGTATATTATGTTGGAAAGGGCAAGAGATTTGCAGTTAGATAAGTTGGAATTTCCTTGATTTTCTTGTGGTTAAAATGAGTGTCCAGGAGGAAAAATGTTTCCACTACCCTCTTAGTTTGGTACTTGGGGACTGCAAATTAAACAAACAAAAGACAGATAAACAGGAGAAAAAGCACAAAACTTTATTTTTACAGTCACAGAAGCTCACAGAAAAAAAAAGTGAAACTCAAAGAAATGGTTAGACTCAGGGGCTTATATATCCTTTTAACAAAAGAAAGGGGGTTTGGGCTTAAAGGGTGGATGAATTGTGGGGAAGTGACTGGGAAATATATGGGGGAGTTAAGGGAAAACAGGGCTTATTTTAGTGAGGTGTGTTGATGCAAACTCATTTTGATGACAACTGCCCCTTCTTCAACGATAATGGTTTTGCTCTACTCTTATTGGGGAGGGTGGGTGTGAGGGGAGGGGGCCTGAAGTGGGAGGTACCTTCCTAAAGGGAAATTATGCCCTGCTTTTAGGCAGGTGAGAGGAGGGCAGAGAACACTTCCTGCATCTGTTGATTCTCAGTTGCCTTCAGCTCAAAATAATCCTTATGCCAAAGTGGCATATTTTGGGGGGGACATATTCGATCCCTATCATGAGAATAATTGTAGGTGACTCTTCAATAGATGTCAAATTCCTTCTCATTCAATCTTCATCTTCACTGCTCCATTCACTTCTCCTCCCCACATCTTTTCATTCTTGGCTCAGATAGCTTTTCCCCAATGTCCTTGTCTTGGTTCCTCATTTCTGTGATCTGATTTTCCTGACATTGAATCCTACCCTTCTTACTCTACTTGTATCCACAGATAAACTTGACTTTCTCTTCCTTAACTGGCTTTGCTGGGCTTAATGTGTAGTCTCAGACCACGCCTGATCAACCGGACTCCTAGGCCTGACACTGCACCCGCCCGCTTCTCCAACTGTCATTCAGTGTAGATTACAAAGTTGAGGTCCCGGGGATGCATCTTGTCAAAGCATGTTCATCTATGATGATATTATCACCTGATGAGAGCTTCTCAGTGAAAGGAAACTAACAAAAAAGAAATCTATCTAGTATTTTATTTTTCATGTTGAGATACTTCTGAAAATTATGTGACATGTAATATGTTATCACTTTTTGTCACCAGTATCAGTTTTTTCTTTCTAGACAAATAGCTTTCAATGCATTAAATCATGTTCAGTTCTCTCTTATTTCTCTCTAATTAGTTCTGACCAAGCCCTCTCAAATTTTCTTCCAAATATTTCTTTAGACATTTCTTTTCTGTCCCTGACCATTGCCACCTAGCCTTATATCTGAATATTGCTTTTAGTGTTTACCCATTTGATTTTTTTATCTCTCTCCATTCCAGTTTGCCAAATTGATCTTAATATACTACTTTGGCATTTTGCTCTTCTACTCAGATACTTTCAACGGCTCCTTACGGTGTAAGAGATAAAACCAAACTTGTTAATTTTTATTTAAAATATTCCCCAGCCTGACCCCTTTCTTTCTATCCCTATTCTTATCACACACTGTGCATTCAGAAGAACCCTTTAACAAGGACTGATCAGTCTTCTCTCACCACAGTTCATAAAAACACTACATGGCGCCTGGCCTTTGCATCTCATGACATTTCTGCCAGTTAATTTCCATTCTTCCTTCAAACCTTAAATGTTTGCTGACCACTCTTTCCGGTTGGTCTGGAACGTACATAGTTTATGCCCATTGCCTCAGCATACTTAGTAAGAATACCCTCTTTGTCATTCAGAAGTGTACCAGCTTGGAAGAGAAATGAGATGGTCACTCTCCTTATGAATCTTTCCTTTCCTATCCCAACTACAGTGATTATTTTCCTCCTCTGAAATCCATTGGGACTTTTCTGACTAAAGCCCTGCTTTAGCACATAGAACACACCATAATAATAATGCGGCTGCGGTATGCTAGAGGCTTTAATATACTATCTTTAATCTGTAATCGATTAAATCTATTTTTCAGATAAGAAAAAAACATAGAGCAGTTTTCCATGACTTGCCTGTGGTCTCAGAGACAGTACTAGACGATCTTTGATTTACACTTGTGCTTGATCGACTATACAGAGTTGCCGGCTCATCCTGGCTTTCCCTGGACTGTCCCAGTTTTAGGACTGAAAAAATCCCACATTCCGGGAAACCCCTTGATCCCTGGCAAATGGGGTAGTTGTTCTTCCTACCACTACATTTTCAAGACCTCAGCCGCCTTGAATATACAAGAGACATTCCTATCGTGACTCCCCAGCTGTCTTAGAAATAAGCCCTTGATTTCAGAGTTCGAGGCCCTTCCTCCGTGTCTTCTTCCAAGCCGAGCACAGTTCTCTACTGAAATGTCACGTTGCTTTCTCCCCTGCATTGGTTGATGAGTGTATTTGGCTTTTACAATGACATTATAATTATCTTTGAGAAAGAAATTTTGTCTTTTTTGCTTCGTGTCCCTGTGCTGCCAGCTCTGTGCTTGGCCTGCAAGGGATCAACGCATGCTTGCTTGCTGAGTAGGAAAGCTTGATGGCCTCTTTTTCTGAACATATAGGTTTAAACGGCAACCTGTTAAATCCTGCTTCAGTGTTATGAACAGTCCTTTCCCTGGAACACTTTTAATCTCTCCAGAAACATCTTTCAGCACAAATAGGGCACTGCCACTTGACATAGCTACCAAGGACACAGAAGTACCTTTGAGTATCGCCCCTTTCCTGTCCTCTTGTTTAAATGCCTGTAACAATTCTGTTCCCCTTAGCTTCCTGGTGTTCAGCCCATGAGAAATCACCCTTTAGGTATCCTCCTAACCTCAACACTCGTGAGAATGGAAAGAGATAGTGAATTACTGCACAGGCTTAAATTGGAGAATTTATGAAGAATTTCTAACCCAAAGGAGGACTTAATTTATTTCCTTTTTTTTTTTGGTAAGCCTCCTTCGATGGTATTTGTTTTCTATGTTGAGGGCTGCTTTAGAATGAATCCCTTCCTTCTAAAATGATACATCTCAGCTACCTCCTTTCTCCCTTAAGTCAAATCCAGGGACAAGCATAGTTGCTGTCTTTCATAAAGCCTCAAGCTGAGGGGAGTTTCTCTGGTCTGGTTCTGGAACTGCAGTTCTTTCTGACCTTTCTTTTTTTGTTTTTAATTTTTATTTTAGATTGGAGCATAGTTGATTTACAATGTTATGTTAATTTCAGGTGTACAGCAAAGTGATTCAGTTATACATACGCATGTATCTATACTTTTTCAGATTTTTTCCCGTATAAGTTATTACAGAATATTCAGTAGAGGTCCCTGTGCTATGCAGTAGGCCCTTGTTGATCATCTGTTTTATACATAGTAGTGTGTACATGTTAATCCCAACCTCCTCATTTATTCCTCACCCCCAACCTTGGAACTGCAGTTTATGCCTCCTTCTTTAGGCCCCATCGTTGCTCTGCCTGTTGCAGCAGTGCAGCGAAGTGTGGGAGGGATGTGTGTTGGTCAGCATTAGAAGTGCCATTAACTTGTTGGGAACTTTTTCTTCTTTTTCAGTTTCATTACTATGTCCACAGGGGTTTCAGATTTGTAAACCAACCCACCCATCTACACCTCATCAGAAATTACTTATATGAGCTGGCTGATTTTTTTTTCCCGTGATTATATTTTATATATTTTTAAGCTCATCAAAAGAAAAAACCATTGCTGAAAGACGGTGCAGTCAGCAATTGTCTTATTATACAAACTCTGCCTATAAGTTGCAATAATCCTCTCTGTCTCTTCAAGTGGAGGTGGACAAGACGATTAACTTGCTGTTGTCCTTATGTCCCTTCACCTGTCCTTTTAAAATTTTTATTAGGCGCTTTAGTGTGTGGGTTGAAATCGGTAGAAGACAAGCTATTAAAAATTATTGGTCGGCTGTGGCTCCTCACTGAATACTAAGGCAGCTTGGCAGATCAGAACATGACTCAGGTGTCAGGCCTGATAGAAGCAATGGTCTAGGCAGATAGACACTATAGTCCATCGGAAGATGTGGCCAGCGCGCTGCTTTGGGTTTCTTTTGGCAGCTGTTGCTCACTGTTAACTTTATGCTGGTTTTTGCTTTTATTAGTGTGAGGAGACGGAGTGGGGAGCATTAACTGTTGGAAGGATCTCTTTGATGGATGCCTTACATCGGGAACTAGCTATCAGAGCAACTGGGGAGAAATGGAAAACAGGTGAGTGGAATATTGCTTATTACTGCTCTGGACTAAGAGCCTGGGAGAAATGGGCAGTTCTGCTGGGTGCTGTGTGCCTTGTATTCTAGACGGACTGGTAGACAACCTGTTAATGCAAACTATATGGGGAAGATGGTCAACTGAGAAGCTTGGGGCAACGGTAGGGCTGTGTAGGCAGAAAAGTTATTTTCTCAGGTTAATGAAGAAAAAAAGTGCAGAGGGAGGCTGATTCTGTGGGCACATACTTGAAGCTGGACGACTCTGGATGGAGAATTAGTTCTAAGACAGGGATGGGGTCACCAAGAAGATTTGGATGAGACTGAAAATACCCAGAAGTCAGAAGAATTTGGCTTTAAATCGAAATTCCTTTACGTACCATTTTTATTCCTTGTAAAATAACTCGAGATACACAAGTCAGTGTGTCAGATCTTATTACTAATGAGCAAAAGAAATAGACAAGATCCAAGAATGCACCCCTAAGTTTTTCTGGTTATGAAAGTTCAAGAGTGAAATGGTGTCTCTTGGCTCCCCATGGATAAAGTGAGGAATTTATGGCCTGTCATTGCATCTGCACCCCAGGAACTCCCAATCTCTGCTAACCTCATCTCGGGTGTGGGACCAAAGATTACATTTTGTACCGTGTTTCTTCCTTGGGAAGAATTTTTTATGTTTACATTTTGCTTTACAACATGTAACCACATTTCCAAAGTTATTGAGATTTAACTCTGTTTAACTAGTTCATAGGTTACATGACATTCCCCATTTGGAGATTCTTAAATTTTTGTTTGCTTTTTGGTCAAATGAATTACATTAAGAAGTTTTCCTTAGGAAGTTGTGTGACAGAGACTGTTTTTATACACGAACAGCGATTTGGCTGAGCACGAGATTCTGGGCTCCGGACGTTATCCTCACGATGGTTTTATACGTATTGCTGTGTCTTCATCCATCCTTTCATGTAGCAGATGAGACCTCTGAGGCCCATCTAACTGTTTACTGTTTGCATACTTTTGTCAATGCGTATGGTGGTTCTGTTTTCTCTCTTAAGTATAAACGTTACTATACGGTGTAGATAACTATTTTCTCTTCTAGCACAAATAACGGAGGATGGCTATAAGGCATTGGGAATAAACCAGGGTTACAGAAAAGTGTAGAAACATACTAGGAAAAGGAAGAACTGATGGAGACTGAGGGTCACACATAATAACCAGGTAGAAGAAGCCCCTGTACTAAGCTGTACAATGATAGACTAGCCAAGTGTCCCAAGAAGGAAGCTGAGCACCTAGAACAGCTCTTGCAATAAATCTGCCAGATGATCCTATTGATTATAATGAGAAAGAGATGTTACATGATGAGAAATAATGATACACAATAAAGTAATTATAAAACTAAGGACAGGTATCTTATAACAAAGAAGAGAGGGACATTTAGGTAGAAGGGGGAAGTTCCAGGGAGGGAGTTGGCGGTGGAAATGGGGTAGGGGAAGAAGGAACTGTATTTCTGTTGGTACATATGTCAGATTTTCTGCCTCATCATTGAGTCTCTGGCAAATCAGTTGAGAGGCAAGAGATTTTGGGTGGAAGCTGTTCTGCTAGTTGTCAGGCTAGAGGGAGCACCACATATGAGTTAACTGAAAAGTGCTCTTTCCGGTAAATTTTCAGCCCTTTCAGTAGTAAACTTCATGATGCCTCATCACTAGCCGAAGCACGATTTGGAGACAGGTCAACATCTTGTGGTATTTTTCTTTTATCCTTTCATTTAAAACGTCACAAGATAAATCTAAATGCATCATCAATTGGCAAATTCTTTCAATCTGCCCATCTAATTTTAAAAATTTCAACTGAGAAATATTTTCTTCAGTTATGTCTCTGATTACTGTTTATTTTTTCTATCTTCTTTGATTTCTACATTTACCATATTCTCTCCCATTCCATTCATTTATTTGCCTTTTCTCTTACTTTATGGGAGAATATCTTGGATTGTTTTTCTAGCATCCAAACTTAAATTATATTAGAATCCTTTCTTATTTCTTATCTTGGTATATATATTATATATACATATTTTCCTTATCCTGTTATATGTAGTATTTCTCTTTATGATTTTCTGTTCATTTCTCATGGAATCAGAGATTTTTGCACTGAGGACATATAATAGTCTTCAAAATTGTATTATTTTCCTTAATAAATTATTCTCAAAAATGTATTATCACTGAGTCTTCTAGTGCCTGTATTAATCAGGAGAAGCTAAGCTATACTTGTAACAACAAACAGCTCCCCGTTTTGCGGGGCTCATAACAAAGTTCACTTCTCGTTTCTGTGGCTTAACCATGAAGTTTACTTCTGGCTCATGTAAAGTTCACTGCAGACGGGGGCTCTCTCCAGGTGCTTGTCCTGGTGACTCAGTAATACAGGGTACTTTGATCTCCTGGCTCCGTTTTATGGACTCCGCTCTCTGCATGGAGGGGGAAGTTTAGCTCACAGAGAACTCAGACCTACTCCTGTGCCACTTCTGCTCGCAGCCCCATTGGCCAGGACTGTGACTCTGCCTGACTGCAAGGCCAGACAGGAAGTGTGATCTTCCTGTGTGCCTGGGAAGAAGAGGAGAACTGGGTACTGGTGATCAAGAGCAATGTCCACCACAGCCATTGCAAAAACAGGACTGAGTCCAGATAAGTTTGGAAAACACCAGGTTGACCAAAATATTCTGCAGATCTCCTCGGTACCTTTTCTCTGCTGATGTTGTGAATGACCAGAATAAAGATATTGCAGGCCATCTGTCTCTCCTTTACTCGTATAAATCTTTCTCATGCAGGGACCACAGCTCTGCAGAGCACTCTTGGGAGGTGCTGTGTCTTCTCTCTTTCTCGCTCTCTCGCTCTCTTCCTTTGCTCACTCTGTGTGAGGATCAGGTGTTCCTGCACAGTGTTTTGACTGTGGTATCTTAAGGTGGGCAAAAGAAACGATGTTTTTCCCCAAAGATATCTGTCTTGGTCTAGGCGTGCCTTAGGTTAAATAAGCACTGCCCGATGCCCAAATCCAGGGTGCCTGCTGTCCACAGCTGGGTGTAAAGCAGATTGGCACCACACCTCAGAGTCGAGTTCAAGAAACTGTCTTCAAAACACCCAGCCTACCTTTCTTGTGTCCTTCATGATTTAACAGCATCTCTTTCAGTTCAGATATTCTTTTCTCCACAAGTAAAACCTGGAGGAATTGGACTTCAGCTCATTCCTACTGATACTATTTTCAGCTCTCCTAATGTCTTACCGTAACAAAAGTTTGGCAGTTCTCAGAGATCATTTGCCATGGACTTTGAATTAAAAATTAAATATTTTTCTGTTTGCCTTTGTCAGTTCCTTTGGAATAAATCACTATATCCTGATGCTTTCCAGATACTTTGTTTATATCTCACTTGTAGCCGTTATGTCTTGACTTTAATGATACCTTTTTATGATATAACAGACATTTCAACAGAATTTGAACTCCTTAAGGACAATGGTATTTGTTCTTGTGGCTTGGTAAATATCTGCTGACTTCTGGGAGTTAGCTCTTACACGCAGTATCCTGGCATAGGCAGGATCATCTCAGGTCTTTTAATTTGGTGACTAGTCTCTCTTCATTGTTATGACATCTTTAATTTGAAAATGTTAAAGGAAGTGAACTGTGAACCAAAGTCTATTTTAGTTCTAAAAATTATACAAATACTGTTTGGTAAAATGTATTGTACTTTGAGATATATATAATATGAGCTATATATGTGATTATATATATTATATAGAAAATATCTGTAAACTTTTAGATTTGTAATATCCTATTTCTCGTATATCTTACCTCCTTTGACTGGCTACTTTTATAAAATGTCAAGCTTTTCTTTTCTATCCATCTTCATAAGTCTGTATTTTTTATGATATTTAAACTCCAAGTTTTAGTTCCATTTAAAATATTCTGCTCCTTGCACCCTCCATTACAGTCTCCTGCCCACACATCTCTGGTGGCTGCTCTTATAGTTGACATCCAAGTTCAAAGGTCATGTCTTCAGCAGGACCAGTCCTGACCCTTCATCCTAAAAAACAAAATCTGTCTTTATTCCAGTTACCCGATCACAAAGCACTGTCTTAGTTTCTTATCCAATAAAGGTATAAGAAATGACTTATTAATATCTTTGTTTATTCTATTGCTATATGTCCCCTTCCCCAGAAGCCCACACAACAGAATGCAAAGCCCACGTGTGACAGGCCCTGTCTTTCTGGTTCCAGGGCTGAAGCTCAAAGCATGCAGTAGTTAGTGCTTGTTACACTGTAAGCCTTCAGTATGTGTTTGTTTAGTGAAGGGAGTGTAAAATCACGCTCCCCACATGTCAGTGGATCTGAAAGGAAATGTTTGAATTTATGGTGAAGAATGAGTTATCATAAACGATAAACCAGCCCCACACCAGGACAAGCCTCCACTGAAGTCCTATTAAAATAGACGAATGCCTGAGGGCCTCTGTGGGTGGCAGCTGCTCTCATTTCAGAAGAGGCCTAGTCCCTCCTCCAGCCAAAAGCCCTCAGTGCAATCTCTCCCCCATAGCTCCTTCCACCTGTAATCCTTTTTGACGGAATTCCTTGCTTCAGCCCAGGCCAGTGACATTTCTTTCATGGCTGGGCTGACTGCCAACGGCCCAGATAAAGGCAGAGACTCAAGTGGAATATTTTGTTCTAGGGTAGTATTCACCTTCCAGCTGCTTCATCTTCCGGGAGGAGGGCAGTCTGTGCTCGATGCGGAGGTGGAGAGGTATTTCTACATCTTACAGCATGTCTGAGATGGACCAGGGACAGATCCTGAAGCATTCTGGGGAGAAGCCAGTCTTCCTGCAATTCTGGGAACGTCAAAGCATCCCCAGTTATGCTGTTCACCCTTCAGCTGCTCAGTGATAAACACAGTTTTATTACTCACGCTTGAATCTCTTTTCCCGGACAGGACTGACTTCCAGGAGCCTCTGAGTAACAGTGACAGAAAGATAATTTTCTTCAGCCTTTCACGTAGGCATCTCCCTAGCATAAAGCAGTGGTCAGAAGCAGCTAATTCCTCTGACTTCAGCACAGCTGAAATAAAGGCCATTAGAAGTCATCCAGTTGGAAAAATAGTGTTAGGGTTCTCGAGAGAGTACAGAAGTATGAATGGTGAAATTTCTGCAAGTGGTCAGGTCAGTTTAAGAAAGGGTCTCTCTGGGGGCTGTGTCCTGGGTACCCTGCATGGGGTTTGGAGGTGGCAAGTGAGTGGAGGTGGTGGGGAGGGGAGGAGAGACAGCAGAGGGTTATGAACTTGACTGTTGATGGATGAAGGCTATCTTCATATTTTCCTATCCGTTTTAGGGGTGGCCCCTTTGTAATCCCAGGCTTTCCTATGGTCTGTTTCATACACTTACATTTTGGTCAAGCCTTCTGACATTCTCAAAGTACTATTCTGTGGGAGATAAAAGGCTAATTTCTTCCTGCTATTCAAGGAATTTTTTTTTTCCTTACAAAATTACCTTGTATCTTCCCTTCTCACAAAATGCAAACAATCCAGATATTGTTGAGATCCTTTTCAGAGAACTGACCTTTCTAGGTTGTTAAACTCTTTCAGCTCCTGGAAAAATAGATTAGATGAGGTCTAAAGGGCTGATGAACGTGTTAAATCTACTATAATTCCCACAGCTGATGATTTTTATAGAAACCTTTCATTGGCTTCATTGTTTGAATGAATAACTAAGAGAGAATGGCCTCACTTGGTTGTTTGCTCTCATGCATATTAATTCATAAAACTGAAGATCTGAAGGGAACATTCTGAGATAAAAGCCTCCATCCCCGGCCTCCGGGGAAGAATTCATTCAGATACCTCAAGACATCAAGTCGACTGCAGTTAACAATGTCCATAAGAAACTCTGCCACTTCCTTTAATAATACGCCCCAGTGTCTTATCAGTCCTTACAGACAGGTGCTTTTTCAGGAGCCCTGACATAAATCATTCCAAAACTAGGGAAGAAGGTTATTGTCTGCTCCACCCACCTGTGCAGCCCCAATTTCTTAAGAAAGTGACTGGCATCTAGTAGGCACTAACTAAATCCCTTCAGAGTAAATGAATTAAAAAGCTGAATAAATATATAAAAACTAAGTTATACAGCAGAGAAGGTGACATAATTGTTCTAGTTGACAAGTATTACTGAAAACTTACTCTGTGCATAGTGCTGTTTAGGCACCGTGTGAATTTCGAAGACGTAAAAGGGAAAAGAATCTGTTAACTCCAGGTTCTGACTATTTCTCACAACGTGAGAAGGGTCTATCTATATACGCAAGTAACCCCAATCCAAAACAGATTATAAAAGGTACTATCACTGTAATCCAAAGTATACTGAGATAGCATGAAACAAAGACCTGTATTTGTATCACGACGAATAAAGATGGCCCGGCAGTAAGATTATGAGCAGTTTTGAATTATTGGTAGGATTTGGAGGTTGAAGACCTTTCTTGGTAGAGGTGATGCCCAAAGCAAAGGCACAGAGGCAGGAAAATGCAGGATTGGGCCCTGAAATACTGAGCAGTCTGGTGTGTCTTTAGGGTCATATATGTCTGTACATGTCCATCTGCTGGTGGTAGTGATGAAGCAGGTGGGAACAGGCTGGAAAGGTTTTCTGGGGGCCCTAAAGACAGCCACCAGAGAGTTCACGGTAGAAAAAGATCACTCGTGTCACGTAACACCCCACTGCAAGTACTATGAAATCTGGAACTTTTGTCCATTTTGTCTACAGCTCTATCCACGGCCCCTAGAAGAGTGCCTGGAAAATAGTGTGTGCTGGGTAAATGTGTGTCGAGGGACTCTGAAATACTGTTAGTCCAAGGGTGGAAATGTAAGTCATGCCTTTGTGAAACTGTTCAACTCTCATTTGTTCACATTTCCTCTGCCAGTGAGACAAAATTCAAACTGGAAAAGGTAGAACATTATCAGTAAAGGGCATATGAGGCCAAGACAGAAAAAGCATCTAGAAGCTTACAATAATTTCAATATTTGGGACTACTGTAAAATGATATATTAGGGTGCTGAAATAATTTTGGATATAATCCCACAACTACTATCAATAATTTTTTGAGAACTCACGGAGAATAGCAAAGGTGACAGGAAAAAAATTGGGGCTAATACTGGCCCAATTCTTAAGGGCAAATGCTACCAAGCAATATACTAAATTTTGGTTCCTGGCTAAATTCTAGATTATTATTAAGTGGTTTATTTGTAAGTATTTGGGGTTGCTGATGGTAGTAGTAACTGTGCGACTCCTAGCTAGAAGGTGGTAGGAGAAAGGAACTATGGATGAGAGACGGGTCACAGATTAAAAGTGTGTCCTACCAGTACACTTTCTGAGCAACATAGCAACAGTAAAACCAGCATGGTGTGGAGTCGTTGGAAATGAAGGGGGTCTTCTAATCCAGTGATAATTAACCAATCAGTAAGACAGTAATCACGTTGTAAATGGTCTAAGCTCTGCAAACAGAGACTGTAGCTGTAAAAACAAAGGATAATCTCTAATTGGAAATTACTACTGAACCCATAGTCTGACAAATGCACGCATACATGGTACCAAAGCACAGAAGCTAGAGTCAGACTAATTTAAATTAGGCCTTAATAGAGCTTCAAATGTGCAACCCAGGCTTTGCCACAGAACTCCCACCTTTTAGGGTTATCTTGAGGTTCAAATAAGGGAATGCTTGGAGAGTTCTGAGAACAACGCCTGACACAGAATTAGGACCTAATTACGAACTATTTTTAGTAGTACAATAAAAATTAAACATCTTTAAGATTAAATCTTTGTAAAAATTCTACTTGTAATTAAAAAAGAATAAACATCTTACTTTTCATGAATAAGCAACAGTGAAAATATTTGTTGATCTCTATAGTTCATTCATATATTCAGGCAACAAGCATTTATTAAGCAACTTCTATCTGCTAGTACTTCCCTAGATACTAGGGTTGGAAAGACAACTAAGACAATGTATTTATTCTTAAGTGGCTCAGTATGGTGTGGGATCTGATAATTATGTCATCTATAAGACCTAAAATACTTTATTACACATATTTGTTTCATAACTGTCCCCGTTAGACTGTAAGCTCCTAGAGGGCAAAACTGTTTCATTTCCGACACTACAATACAGCCTGCTACCTAATGTACACCCAGTATAGGAATGGTGACATCTGATCACATAAAAATGGACTCCAGCTATAAATACTTTGAAATACAGAATGTGATATAACAGACATTCTTTTAAAGAGAGAAGTGAAATTCCTCAGTTGCCAAGACTAAAGATGGATTGGGAAACCAGAGCTGAAAACTCGAGTTGATGCTGCAGCTACTCTGAGTGATGGTGCTGGTCTCGGCAACAAGGGATTTAGGCTTTAATGCCAAGAGGCACAGGAGAGGACTACTAAAGAATGGACTTCATAAAGGAGAAAATTGAATCCAGAGGAATGATTGCTAGATAAGAAACAACCGTGAGCCAAGAACTTGGTAAAGACGGGCAAATGTAAATAAGCACTGACTGTTTAAAATATTGGTCTGTGATGATTAACCTGGGGGACAGATAGGCAAAGGTGACTTAAAATATTGACACAAATAGCATGTGAGGTGGAGGAAAAGATATCTCCTTTTCTAGAGGAAGAGAGATAATGATCAAATTTAGATTTTTTTAGGTCAAGCACGTAAACTAAAAATTTAAAGGTAACCTTTAACAAATAGCTTATGTAAATTTCAAGCTAGTAGAGAGTAAAAAAAAAAAGTAAAGCAAACAGTAATTGATAGAAGGCAGAAAAGAAGGAAAAAAATATGGTAAATTGGAAGCACTAAATAAAATAGTAGAAATTAAGCCCAATCACAAGTTTTAAATAAAGTAAGTGCTAATGCTTAAATCTGCAATTAAAAATAGAGGCTTAAAAAAATAGAGATTTTACAGTTGGATTTGAAAAATCTAGGATATGCTCTTTAAAGACACACACTTATAACAAAAGGGCTCAGAAAAGTTAGAAAAAAGGAGGAAAATAGATGTACCAGGAAAATACTAAATCAAAAGGAAATTGCTATATCTATATTAACATATTTTTTAAATGCAAAGACTTAAATGAATATAATATGCTATGAAGTCAATTATAATTGTAAGAGTTGTATGTTATATTTGGCATTTAAGGATATATTGCACTGGTGAGGAATTACATTTTTTAGAGCAGAAATCTTAGACTTTTTCTTGATTTCAACTCTGAGTATGAATTATGGTCGAACATACATAGTGCTAAGAACAATAGCCAACAGACAATGGTAATAACAAGCATTATCTACCAGCCACTATATAAGTACATTTCACAACTGAAAGATGAAACAGTCCCCTGAGATAGTTATTCTTACTAACTCCCATTTTAGAGATGAAGAAATGGAGCTTTATGGAAATTAAGAGGTTTTCCCAATGATATGAGCCAACCTGGCACTCGAATCTGTGCCTGTCTGACTGCATGATAGTGTGTTTAGCCACGATGCTCTGTGGCCTTGGTTTGCACAGAGACCTCCTGATAGATGTGTGAACAGCCAGGAGACATGTGGGGGCAGCCCAGAGTGGACGTGAAGCTCCCACACACCAGGTGCCGTGACAGAATGTTCACCTGGAAGTTGAAGGACCTGAGAGAGAAGGACCTTGCTGCTTTTAGAGTCCTTTACTTCAGCTGGGGAACTCAGAAAGCTGGAGCCCTGGAGGCCATGGAAGGCTCCTGGGGTAAAAATCTTGAGTGCCAGCAGGCAACTCAGTTTGTCTCAAAGCATCCTGCTATCCTCACAGTCACCACAAACAATGGCCCCCTGTGTAAGGAGGACTGGGCAAGGGACACAGTACCTGGGCACAGGCCTTCATCAACCCCAGGAGGAAGGGATGCCTAATTCCGCACAAAGAGGCTGAATGGGCCAGTGGCATTTCTGGCTCTTCTTTTAGCCCTGGGAACCCAAGCACCAGAGGCATAGCCAAGTCCTAGTCCTTCCCACACATAGACTTTTTAGGGGTCTATAAAGGCTGCTGTGAAAATTTGTCTTAGCAGGATGCCTAGAAAATTCTGCTTCAGTTATAATATCTTAAAGATGGATGTCTTCTGATTGGCATAAATCCATTCAGGCCCTTCTGGATTTCCCAGTGCAGATGTCTAACATGCTTGAAATTATGGTTGTCTCAGACGGCAGTGAGTGCCGCTGAAAGCATCTTTACCATTCGATGGCAAGAGATTTTTAGATGGCTCGTGCATCTGGCCTCCTTTCCTGACCCCATTTTTCAGGTAGGAATGTACTATAAGCCACACTCCTGACACTTGCAGCATTTCAATTTCAACCTTTAAAGTTATCTAATTTCACGCTGAGTACAACAAGTTCAACACTTGTCTCTGTCATTCCCCTTCATTTGGTCAAATGCTTGTTTTACTTGTATGTCTATGTCTTCACAATTTATTTGGCTCCAGAGATCAGGGAGGACAACGTCATTCACTAGTTCAGTAAGTGTTTCTTGGATGCCTGTTATATGCCTGGGGCCCTTCTAGGTTCTGAGGATACAATGGCAAACATGGTAGTCAAGTTCTCACTGAGCTTACCTTTAAGTTATAGACAGGGAACAAGTCAACACACGCATATAGATAGATAGATAGATAGATAGATAGATAGATAGATAGATAGATAGATAGATAGATATACTATATGAGGTGATGATAAATGCTACGTGGGAAAATAAAGTAAGCTAACGTGGATAGGGTGGCTAGGGAGCAGTGGGGTGGGGAACATAATTTTATGTTGGATTTTCAGGGAGGATCTTCCTGATATTTGAGAGAGAGAGAGAGAGAGAAGATTGAGCCATGTGGTGTGGAACATGTGGAATCTGGGGAAAGAGCATCCAACAAAGACAGAAAGAATTATAGAAGTCCTGAGGCAGGAGCCTGCCTGGTGTTTTCAAGGAAGGACAGAGTGGCCCACTGTGGCTGAAAGAGCATCAGGGCTGGGAGAGTCGAAGTGGAAGTCCAGGACGGAGCCGAATCATGCAGGCCTTGTAGAGCATGGGAAGAACATCTGGGTGGAAGGGAACCATTGCAGGTTTTCATTTCTAGCTTTAACGTTAACTCTAAGGTCAATTTCTACGAGCCTTAGATTCTTCATCTTTGATTTCCCCCTCTCATGAGATGTAAAACCATAGGGATATTTGAGCAGAGGAATAAAACCCGATTTAGCTCTAAAAGGTTCCTCTGGCAATAGCTAAGCAATGTTTATATCTCCACTGGATGAAGCGTATTTTCCATATAGTAGGTTTATTAAATAAACATATTAAAATAAAGGGAAATTCTGATTTTCCAGGTTCATTTTTATGTACCTTTATTCTGGATTAACCAGCAACAAGTGCACTGATATTTAAAATGGTTCCAAATATTTATTAATAGAGTAAGTAGTAAACACCAAAACAAGAATGATGAAGTTTGATTCTCCCATTTTTTTAGTCCTTCACATCTTATCTATAATGTAGTCAGACTATCCTGGGAGATAACAAAACGTATTTAAGCTAAATAAATGGTTATGGTAGCAAACATAGGGGCTTGCGTTCAGTTATTTTTTAAAAAGGCTCTTAAAATCTGGGGTGCATCACAATTAAGTCAAAGAATGAAAAAATAGAACTCTAATGCATTTCTTAAAGATAATATTATCTTTATTAATGACCATCACTTTTGGAAACACTGATTGTTTACATTTATACTCAATTTGATATTCAAATAGAAAATTATTTCTTTTCTGCTTTGCTTGAATCAGGATGATATATCAGAATATAAAAATATTTTCTCTCTTTTATTTTTGACTTTTTGATAATGTTTTTATTCCTGTACACTTAGGAAATTTACTAGAACTTAAAGTAATATATGTGTGCCCCGGGAAAGTTATTAGAAAATTGTGATGATACTTTCTTTGAACTGACGTCTAAGGAATTACCTTCTGGTGGCAGAACATTTTCCCCCACGTGTTACTATATTCTCAAAATATTTTCTTGTAATTAATTTAATTCAACATATATTAATTTGCACATTTTGAATGTTTATTTTATATTATAGTATGAGTGCAGGTAGAAGGTTAATGAAAAGGACCGTGGTGGAGATCCAGCCAGCTAGTGTTCCTCTGAAAAAGAAATTTTAAAACAAGAAGAAACATTCAGTTAGATTTCAAGATGGCTTGTCAAAAAACATGCTGCCAGTAAACTGTGGAAGTGCAAACAAAAAACTGTTGGAGCCAAGAGGAAAGAAATAAGGTCGGCAGAATTGCTGACTGTGCCAAAAAAAGCTGAAGGGATTAAAGGGAATAAAAGCTTTTTCAAATATATTGAAAAAAGAGGTAGAGCACCAGAGAGTAGGACTGCAAATGAATAGGGAGGGAGAAATCCATGTTAGCTAAAGTGGCTCAAGACTGCACTGCTTTTAAAAATCGGTGTCTGACAAGGCAAACACACTTTGGGCAATTGGGCTGTAATGAAGACCTGGTTTATTAGAAAATGACTTAGGCAGCTGACGGTATTTCGGCATACTAATGGGCAAAATTTAGAATCCTCAAGCATGCCTGCTGCTACCTGCTCTAAAATGTCTATAAAGTAATTTGCTATCTAAGCTACTGCCTTTATCCAGGAGCGAAATCTGAGTCTGCCTTCAGCCCTGAACACCTCCATGAAATTAAAAAATTAAATAGAACATAAGAAGTCTCGACGGACTTATAAAAATGACAGGATACTAAGGCCATGAGTTTTAACCCTCCTCTTGCCATCAGCTTCCCCAATGTCATTGTAGCCTCTATCTGCATCTGTCTTCTGATCTTTAATAAGGATGATTATACTCACTAACCAACAATATGTGGCTCAAGAGAGTTTAGTGTGTGTCATAAACCTAATGTGTTTGTGAAATATACAATTAGGAAAGAGAATGGATTTGAGTAAGAATTAAGTTGAGTTCAGTCAACCCACAGGGGTAATGTGGGTAAGGGGTTACTGGCTGTGTGGCCTAGGATAAATGACTTAACTGCTCTGGACCTTTTTTCCTCATTTGTAAAATTAGACTTGCCTATTATAAGGATTAAATAAGATAAGGCACGTAGTGCTCAATAATATCAGCTATTTTCATCAGAGCAAAATCTTCCTAGACGCGGAGAGAATGCCAGAATTCCACTACATTTGTGCAGTGAGCTTACAAGAGCTGGGCTTCAAACATGTTTTAAGAATATAGCAACTGTAAAAGAATTCGAATCAATGAAATCTAAACAGTTAAGTGTTGCACAGCTCGATATATGTCAACAAACCTCAAAGGTAAAGGTTAAGCGCTGAATTGTGCCTTATTGTTTAGAAGGAGAGCTGGGAAGTGCAGTGAGACTGAAAAAATTGCAGTCATGTTTGGCAATCATAAGAGGGACTGTGAACTCATAAAACTCATAGAGATCTTGAGCAGTCAACTAGTTGGGTACTAAAGTAGTCTGTATTGAAGGCATTAAATTCTGTATTTGCCTTTCCTACACTTGCGTACTCAGCAAGATAGTATCGGATGCCTTCCATGATGATTAATTCCCTTGTTTAAGGGCACCCAGGGTTAGGGGCAGGGCAGGGTGCTGGACCCACATCCTCACCTCTCTCAGTCACAGATCATACACTTTGTGGTTGGGAAGGAAGCCCCTTAAAAGATATAAGAAAGAGGATGCCTTGCCACTGAGCAGAGGAACCATTGGTGGCCTCAGAACTTGAGAGCTCTGGGGATCAGCAAAACTTAGGCACAATGCAGTGGGCTAGCTTACATGAATCACACCAGTCATTGAGCTTTTAACCAAATACTGAGAGAGAGCCTAGTGATATAAAAGGGAGTAAGATGCAATTTTTGTGCCAGGGAAGCTCAAAGCCTGGAATAATCTTGTGTTATAAGTGGGACCAGAAGCATCCATTCAGTCGCTCATTCATTCACTCAACATATATTTATTGAAGTCCTACCATGTGCCAGACACTGCTCTAGGCACCAAAAACAGGAACAAAACATACATAGGTCCGTGACGTTATTAAGTCTGCTTTCCATCGGGGAGGGTGGGTACCAGATGATATATAATAACATAATTGTCACATTGTAACTGTGCAATTGTAATTTATGGAGGTGACTGAGTGATGACATGGAGAAACTAATGCCATTGAAAGAAGATTTTGGTAACTCACATTTCCTGAGCGGAGGGGCCACACCATGCCACACAGGGCCGCATGGGGAGCACTAGTGTCATTCAGGAGACAAGACAGAAACGGAGTGAGGGGAGAGCCCAGACAGAGCCTTTACTGTGGGAAAGGCAATGCAGGGCAAGGTAAGCAGTTTAGAATTGGCTAGTTCCAATAATTCCAGCAGGCTTTGGGGTTTGGGCCTTTCCCTCATTGTCTGGTACCCAACCCTGGGTTGATTAGTTTGCCTATGGAAGACACGCTCCTGGGCGAGGACTTGATTATCTCTGAGAATTAGCTAAACCTGGCAATCTCTCTCCAGTCAGTGAGGCCACAAATGCCAGGTCAACAAGAATACGGAAAATAAGAAAATATAATTAATATAATTGGCCCTATGGTGAATGGATGCCAAATAGACAAATACAGAATCTAAGAAAACACAGAACAATTATAAATAAGCAGAACTGAGTAGTGTGTTATAAGGTGATAAATGCTACCGAGAAGAGAAAAAATAGAGCTAGGCACAGGACTTAGGACGTGCTGGCGGGTGGCATGCTAACAGATCACAGCGTTAAGTACTATGATTGGGTAGGTCTCATGGAGAAGGTAAGATTTAAGGCAAACCCTGAGTCAAGACTTGCTTCCGTATAAAGATTCTAATATTTTAGGAATCTAGCAAGTTACAGAAACCGAATACATCCATGACATTCATTTATTCATTCATACATTCATTCAGTTGGTTGGTTGATCAGGCAGTCAGTTAGGTATTAAAAAGAATATTTATTGAGCACTACTGGACACTGGTGCTAAACAGAGAATGGTGAGCAAAAAAGACATAAGCTCTGCTGTCATGTAGCTTATCAGCTAGATGGGGAGACAGGTATTGACGTAATGAAAATGCAAATAAATATGTAATTGCAGTTGAAAAATAGCTACATAATGTTAAGAGAGCCTGTAATAAATGGGTTTGATCTAGCTTGGGCGGTCAGGGAGGGCTTCATCGAGATCTGAAGGATGACTAGGTGTTGAGTAGACAAGGAAGGGAGAGAATACTTTCCAGGTATAGGAAACAGTGTGTGCAAAGTCCCTGAGGTGGAGGACATTTGAGAAGAGAGAGCAAGGGTGGACCATGGAGCAGATGAGGCTGAAGGTATCGTGTATGTGAAGGTTGGGGAATATGCAGGCTCTTTCAGCCACGTTTAACAGTGTAAATAAACACTTTTCCAGAGAGCATTGGGCAGTGAAAGGAGGACTTTGAGCTGTGGTATCATATGACCTGATTTGGCTTTGAGAATTGATGTAGGTAGAACTGTGAAAAGCTGGGAGTCCAGGTGAGAGATGGACTTGGACCGGAAGGGTTGTGGTGCAGATTGAGGAGGAATGGTCTCAGTGATGAATCAGATGTAGGAGTGAGGAAAAACGAGGCATCAAGGGTGACTTCTGGGTCTCTGGTTTGTACATGTGGAAGGAGGAGGGTGCCATTCATTGAGACAGGGAACGCTGGAAGAGGATCAGGCCTTATGGTGAAGACCACACAACTGATTTTGGACATAATGTGAGTGAGATTCCTTTGAGGCATGTATGTGGAAAGTTCAAGCAGGCAGTTTGTTTCATGGGTCTTGACTTTGTGAGGAGGGATGTAGCCTATAAGTATAAATTTGGGAGTTACCTGTTTATATATGTATAACTGCTGACAGGGTATGGGTCAGATTTCCGGGAGGGAGAACATAGAGTGATAAGAAGGACAGTCCAAAGTTTGGAGCATCTGACACTTCACATAAGTAGAGAAAGGTGAACCTGCAAAAGGGACAGGCACCCAGTGTTCTCTGCACTGTCAACTTCAAGGTCAGCCCTGGAGAAGGGACGAATACATGAAGAGGATTTGTCTTCTGATTACACTGATTAGACCTAATTAAAACTCCTTTCTCCAGATTCAAACTCTGAGCCTGCCAACCCCACCCAGGAAACCCCACTGAATCCTAAGCTTTCTGCCCACTACCTAAAATCTCCCACGCTTTGTAGATGAGGCCACTGCTCTTGTAAAATTAGTATTAAAATGGCTACTAAAGCTGTTTGGCTTAGATGTAACAGTCATTTCTCCTTTATTCCAGTCTTCTTTGTACAAGTTCTAACTAGTCAGGTATGATCTCTTTCCCACACCTGTTGACTGATTATGAAACAGCTATTTTATCTCCGTTTTTCACATCTGCCCAGTCTTCATGAAGCAATCTTCAGGCACTGACATAGTCTAGAAGGGGCCCCACAAAAGTAATGGAGAGGAAAAACATGATCGTTCTCTAAAATATATAAGCTTTGGATTTGGTGTCAGAACTTCCTAGTGGATGACCTTGTATAAATCACTTAACTACACTAAGCCTCATCAATAAGTAGGAAGGGGAACATCTGTTCTTCTGATCTCTGAGACTTGTGGAGGATATTCATTGAGAAATGTACGTTGTAAGGGCCTTATGTACCCGTAAATTGTTACTGGTCAACTTTCCTTTTAATCAATATACTAGGAATTTAAATCACACACACATATCATTGTGATCTCTACATGTTTTTATTAGGTCCTTCCCTAATTACCTGTGAGGCCCTCCCTTTAATCATTACCTTCCATTGTTTCTGGAACAGATACAAATGAACTAAATAGAACACAAGAATCTTCCTGGCACATAAACACACATGGGATTCTCCCCAGTATAGCTTCCATCAAGGATTAACTACAAAGAAATTCAGAGAAGAAGGAGAATCTGCCCTATATTTCTTTGTCTATTCTAGATTTCTGATTAGCCCATTCCCTTACGCTGGTTATTTTTTTATCCCAATTTCTCTCCTAAGCCCATGGATTAGAATTTTCCCTAGTATTAGCTTTCCAAATGCAGTCACTTTTATGGTGTGAATTAAGAATGAGACAGTGCTCAATTTACCAACAATTCTTTTCATTACTTTTTCCATTCATCTTTCCTCGTAAGCTTTATCTGAGCTCGTGAGCTTTACCCTTCTCTTGATGGTGCTTCATGTATATATATATATATATATTTTTTTTTTTTTTTTGCGGTACGCGGGCCTCTCACCGCTGTGGCGTCTCCCGTTGCGGAGCACAGGCTCCGGACGCGCAGGCTCAGCGGCCATGGCTCACGGGCCCAGCCGCTCCGCGGCATGTGGGATCTTCCCGGACCGGGGCACGAACCCGTGTCCCCTGCATCGGCAGGCGGACTCTCAACCACTGCGCCACCAGGGAAGCCCTCAATGATGCTTCATATTTGAACAATGCTTAACACATTCCCTCTGCTACAGAGGATTACTGAATGGCAACCTCAAAACAACAACCTAATGATGTATGTGAACCAGGAATGGCTATTAGCTGTTCTGTTTTGTGAATAAAGAATCTTAGTTTTCTTCCTTTCTGCTTTCCCCATACTGGCAGTATGGGAATTAGAACCCCCTTTGCTGACCTCAAAATAATACTTCAAACTAGACATAACACTGGGCTAAAATATTTACCTCTCTTTGTTTCACTCTCCTAATTTATGAAAAGAAGGGGGGTCAATTTGATGATCCCTGAAGTCCTTTTAGTGCCATTATCCTTAAAGTTGGGTTCCGAGTCATAGAATATTTACTGTGCCCCTGTGTGTAGTGCTTCTAACTCCAGAGATGCAAAGAGCTTATAGTACCCTCCCTGTCTTCTAATAGTTTATAATCCAGCTGGAGTGTTAGCAAATGCTAATGTGAAGGTGACTAAAGATTCAAGGTCAAACCTGCTAAATCCTACATGACTGGCACACAAAAATAAGTGCTATAGGAGAGAGGGGAAGTCACTATGTCTCCAGACTATTGACAAATGGATTGGCATCTCGAACTTGCAATTTCAGAGTAAGGGAGGAAATCCCTCACTTTAATATTGGCTACAGGGCAATATTAAGAGGAAAAAAAAAAAAATTGTGTCTATTGATAAAAGGGGAAAATGTACATAAAAAATCAATGGAAAGGAAGAAATGTGGGGTGGTGGGACCGGTGCTTATTCAGTTCAAAACTAATGTAGAACTTATCATGAAAAATCTATAGCAAAAGACTTCAAACTCTTTCTCTTTTTCACTTGTTTCAGAGTTCTGTATTCATTGAACAGTAGAATGAAAATAAAAATCAAAGCAAAGCTTTAAAAGAACAGAGATATGCAGGCTAATAGACAATTTGTCTGAGGGAATAGCTTTTAGGGCAGAAATTTCTCTGTGTGTAGTTTTCCTCAGAATCTAATGTTTTTAAAGATGGTGCCCTGTGAGTTACCATGACAACCTGTAGATATCATCTTGTGAAGGCTAAGGCTACAGATCTCAGCTCAAAGTATTTTGTTCACACAATTTTACAAAAAGCCTGTTGACGCGCTGTAGATGGGCTGAACAAAACATGGAATGCTTAATGCTATTATGGGCCATTTCTTTAAAATATTATTAGTGTGGCTGAAGAGGCTTCTACAGTGTTTGAAGAACACCCTCCCTTCCATTTCATCAATACCTTTAAAAGCTAAAGCATGCTTCATTTTCACCTCTTTATTGAACTCCTCTCAAGACAAGGTAAAAGTAAAGGCGAAAGCTCATTTCCTATTCTGTACTTTCTTTTAAAAGGGAGAAAAGATCCAAGTGTTGTTGGTGATACTACAGTTTTAGAGCTGCTCTTTGTCCTTGGGCTGTGTTTTCTCAGGATAGTGTCCTTAGTAATAAAGCTGGGCAGAGGAGTAACAACTCATTGGAAGTTGCGAAGAAAGGGACTGGAAGGTATAGATGAGGTAACAGGTTGTTTGCTGTCACGGCTGTAGTGAAGGTGGCTGCTTGTGGCCAATGAGTAATGATTCTGATGATGTGTTCTTAATGTAAACCATTGATTAAACAATGGGGCGGGAAACAGAGATACTTCGTTGAGTGACTGAAAACAAATATCTTCCACTAGTTCAGGCAAATGAAACATTAAAAAAAACCCACTTTTTCAAAAGATATTGATAATGCTCATAGCTTGGTGTGGTTGTCATGTAAGCAATCTAAAATTGCCCTGAGGTGCTGGGTCGGTAACATGGAGTCAAGTGGCATGACTTTTATTGTTTTCAGAGCTTTAGCTTACAGAGCATCTCTTTGCACTTACAAGCACAGATTTGGATTTCAGATGTCACATGGGCAGCTGAACTTTGCCGGACCAGAAGCACCTTGTTCACTGTCATTGATGGGGTGATGCATTAAGTTCTCCCAGAGGCCTAGTGTTTTGTAGTTTACAGCAATGATAATCTCATACTTTAAAGAAGTCAAATTATTTGGCAAGTGTGAAATAATTTGTCCTTATTTTCAGTAATTTTTTGGACATTATTATTATTTTTTTGTGGTACGCAGGCCGCTCACTGTTGTGGCCTCTCCCGTTGCGGAGCACAGGCTCCGGACGCGCAGGCTCAGCGGCCATGGCTCACGGGCCCAGCCGCTCGGCGGCATGTGGGGTCTTCCTGGACCAGGGCACGAACCCACGTCGCCTGCATCGGCAGGCGAACCCTCAACCACTGAGACACCAGGGAAGCCCTGGACATTATTTTTTTTTGTAATAAAGACTAAACTATTTAAATAGTTTAGTATCCAATGTGTTTTGTTTGCAAGAATAATCTTAAGGATATATTACATAATAGCTCTGCAAGAACTTAATGAGAACAGGTGAACAGCCATAATTTGGTATAATTAATGAAGCAAAAAGGCCTTATTAGGTTGTTTAACTAATGTGACTGTTGAAGTAATTGAACTGATTTTAATAGGCTTTGGCATTGTCTTAGCGTAAATCGGTGTTCATAAAAGTTAATGGTTATTATGTTTTTTACTTATGAGAATTCACATAACAAGTGGTTTTTCAAGAATAAGTTGTCTTCATGAGGCAGAGTAAAATTGTGCCCACCAAAATCATTCACTTAGGTAAGTGAAAAAAAGCTTACAAAGAAAAGTCTGCCTTGCATTTCAAAAAATACTGCTACTGAAAAATGAGCAATGAATAAGTTAGAAGAATATATTTAAAATAATTTCCAAATTCAATCTAGTGGAAGTTATGTTACCAAATTGGCAAACGTTGCCGAGGTTACTGAATAAGGCATAGTACTATTAAGTGAGATGAAACTAATAGCCTGGCATCATTCTCCCTCTCCTTGTCTCTCCCTGTCTCTCTAATGATACTTCAAAACAACAATGCAACATAATAGAGTCACTTTATGTAAGTGGCCTGATGTAACAACTGGAGAAAAAGGCATAGAGTCAAGTGTTGACAACAACAAACTTTAATTTTACCTTCAGTTCTAACAGGAAACATGATTTTTACCTTGGCACTTATTCTAAATATGCACGAGAAATATCACATATAAAGTATATATACATATACATTTGCCATTGGCAAACTGAACGGTTCCATCCTGTGAAGATGTTAAGAGATTAACAAATGTTACTGCTGAGAAAAGAGAAAGGACTCAGAGTTAATGGGAAAGAGAAGTAGCACTGCATTTGAAAAAAAAAAAAAAAAGAGTTGCATTTTCCCCTTATGTAAGGAATACATGTCTGTATTCAGCAGTTGTTGCTTAACTCCCCTTCTTTTTCTTCTTTTTGGCTGGTGGGATCTAATTCCCTGATGGGGGATCAAACCCATGCCCTGCCCTGGGAATGCAGGGTCTTAACCATTGGACTGCCAGGGAAGTCCCTTTAACTCCCTTTCTTGACAGCAGCTTGGATTTTTATTTGGGACTGTCTTTTCCTAATTTTCATTCCATTTGGTCTGGGTAGGGCTCCCAGAGAGTCTAGGACAGAGAACATGACCTGAGTTGATCAAATGCTTAGTCTTCTCCTGACATGCAAATGGATCATTTTGAGCACATGATTCAAGGCAGACCAATCAGAATTCATCTTAGGAGTTTTGCTGTGCATATTGACTTGAACTGGAAATATTTAGCCCCAGAACTGGGACTACAAGGGAGAGTCTTTCTGAGATGGAGTCAACACAGGAAGTATAATTTAGGAGAAGAGAAATGGAATCCTGATAAACTCCTTTGAGCCCCTGTATTTAGCACCCTTGAGGCAATGCCTATTCCAGAACTTTGTATCATGGAAACCAATATATTTCCTTTATTTCTCAAGTTACTTGGGTTGAGCTGCAGTCAAATAAATCCCAATAGATACATTTCTTACTACAGGAAAATTGGAAAACACAGAAAGATACCAAAATAATAAAGAAATAAAACCACCTTTGATTCAATTTTGATATATTTATTTCCTATTCTTTTTCTTGTATCTATATAACCAGATATCTTTGATTACAATTTTGATGTGTTTTTTCATTCTTTTTATTATCCCTGCATATACATAAGAATCTTAATGTTTATGAAGTCAGGATTATTTTTGCATATATGGACATATATGTTTCTGCATATGGGTATACATATTTTACAGAATTAGAATTAGATTAATTAATAATTTTATATCTTTGTTTTTACCTAACATTGTGCCGTGGGCATTTCCCCATTTCATCAACACAACTTTTAATAGTAGAATGATATTCCATGGTACAGGCATACCTTGGAAATATTGCTGGTTTAGTTCCAGACCACAGTAATAAAGTGAATAGTGTAATAAAGTGCGTCACATAAATTTTTTGGTTTCTTAGTGCATATAAAAGTTATGTTTACACTATACTGTAGTCTATTATATGTGCAGTAGTATTATGTCTAAGAAAACAATGTGCATGCCTTAATTTAAAAATACTTTATTGCTAATAAATGCTAATTATCAACTGAGCCTATAGCAAGTTGTAATTTTTGCTGATGGAGGGTCTTACCTCAGTGTTGATGGCTGCTGACTGATCAGGGTGGTGACTGCTGAGGACAACAGTGATGTTTGCCACATGGATTGACTCTTCCTTTCACAAACAATTTCTCTACAGCATGCAGTGTTGTTTGATAGCATTTTACCCACAGTAGAACTTGTTTCAGAATTGGAGTCGATCCTCTCAACTCTGCTGCTGCTTTATCAACAAAGTTTATGTAATATTCTAAATCTTTTGTTGTCATTTCAGTAACCTTCCCGGCATCTTCGCCAGTAGACTCTACCTCAAGAATCCACTTTCTTTGCTCATCCATAAGAAGCAACTCTTCAACCATGAAAGTTTTATCATGAGATTGTAGCAATTCAGTCACATCTTCAGGTTCCATTTCTAATTTTAGATCTCTTGCTATTTCCATCACATCTGCAGTTACTTCCTCCACTGAAGTCTTGAATCCCTCAAAGTCATCCATGAGGGTTGGAATCAGTTTCTTCCAGAGTCCTGTTATTGTTGATATTTTGACCTCTTCTCATGAGTCATAAATGTTCTTAATGGTAAATCCGTTCCAGAAAGTTTTCAATTGGTTTTGCCCAGATCCAGCAGAGGAATCACTATTTGTGGCAGCCATAGCCTTATGAAATGTATTTCTTAAATAATAAGACTTGAAAGTCAAAATGACTCCTTGATCCATGGACTACAGAATGAAGGTTGTATTAGCAGCCACAAAAATAACATTAATTTCATTGTCCAGCTCCATCAGAGCTCTTGGGTGACCAGATGCATTGTCAATGAGCAGTAACATTTTGAAAGGAAATTTTTTTTTTCTGAGCAGTAGGTCTCAACAGTGGGCTTAAAATATGTTGTAAACAAAAGTGTTGTCATCCAGGCTTTGTTGCTCCATTTATAGAGCATAGGCAGAGTTGATATAGCTTAATTCTTAAGGGCCCTAGCATTTTCCAGAGTGGTAAACGAGCACTGGATTCAACTTAAAGTGACCAGTTGCATTAGCCCCTAACAGGAGAGTCAGCCTGTCTTTCGAAGCCAGGCACTGACTTCTCCTCTCTACCTGTGAAATTCCTAGATGGCGTCTTCTTCCAATATAAGGCTGTTTCACCTACATTGAAAATCGATTGTTTAGTGTAGCCTCCTTCATTAATGCTAGATCTTCTGGATAACTTGCTACAACTTCTACATCATCACGTGCTACTTCACCTTGCACTTTTATGTTATGGAGAGGACATCTTTCCTTAAAAGTCAGCTGATAGTCTTATGGAAATTCCCAGTATGGAACTAGTTGCTTTTCTCTTGTTTATTTTAAGATTCTCTCTTTATCTTTACTTTTTGCCATTTTAATCATAATGTGTCTTGGTGTGGACCTCTTGTTTGGGACTCTCTATGATTTCTGAAAGTGGATATCTGTTTCCTTCCCCAGGTTAGGGAATTTTTCAGCTATTATTTCTTCAAATAATTTTTCTGCCCTTTCTCTCTCTCTTCTCCTTTCGAGACTCCTATAATGAGAATGTTAGTAAGCTTGATGTTGTCCCAGAAGTCACTTAAACTATCCTTATTGAAAAACATTTTTTTTTCTTTTTCTGTTCAGCTTGGGTGATTTCCACTGTCCTTTCTTCCAGTTTGCTGATCAGTTCCTCAGTATAATCTCACTTACTATTGATTCCTTCTAAAAAATTTTTTTCTGTCAGTTCTTTTTCTGAGGTTTTGTCTTGTTCCTTCATTTGGAGCATATCCCTCTGTCTTCTCATTTTGCCCAATTCTCTGTATTTATTTCTATGTATCATGTAGATCACTTACATCTCCCAATCTTGGAGAAGTAGCGTTGTAGAGGTCACGTCTTCTGTGGCCCAGCAGTATGCTCTCCTCTGGCCACCAGAGCTGTATGCTCTAGGGGTGCCCCTGTGTGGGCTGTGTGGGCCCTTTGCTCTGGCAGGGGTGACTGCTCTGGATTCAGGGATGGTTCCTGTCCAGCTGGCTGTGAGGCCCTGCCTTGTGCAGTGGCTGGAGGCCCACTGGTTTTTGGGCAGGCTCCCTGTATGGCTGGCTCTGTGGCCCAGTGGTGCGTGATTGCTACGGGCCTGATGATGGGTAGGGCTGGGAAGTTCACCACCTTGTATGGTCACACTTCACAGTGCCCCAAAACAATTACAATAGTAGCATCAAAGATCACTGATCAGAGATCACCATAACAAATACATATAATAATAATGAAGAAGTTTGAAATATGTGAGAATTACCAAAATGTGACCTGGAGACACAGAGTGAGCAAATGCTGTTGGGAAAATGTCACTGACAGACTTGTTCGACGTTGGGTGGCCACAAACCTTCAATTTGTAAGAAACACAATATCTGTGAAGTTCAGTAAAGCAAAGTGCAGTAAAATGAGGTCTATCTGAACATGTAAAGCACAGTTAATTTGAGCTTTCCATTATTTTTGGACATTTAGGCTATTTTCATTTTCTAAAACCTGATTGTTTATGCTACTAGTAAGTATATCTTAGTTCAATTTTCTGTTTGTTTAGGTTGGTTTCCTAGCAAGGGCATTATGGTCCTAGAGTGGATGCATTTTTAAAGACTGTGTGTGTGTGTGTGTGTGTGTGTGTATATCTCAAATGGTTTTCAAAAATAGTAATTTATATTCCCAAGAACCTTGCCACATTCAGGCATTATTATTTCTTTTCATACTTACTAATTTAATAGTCAAAAATGCTCTCATATTGTATGCTAGAATTATTTTAACTACTAGGAGGTTGAATATTTTTTTCATATACTATCGATCTTTTCCATTTCTTCTGTGAGTTGTTATTCATGTTCCTTTTCCATTTTTTTAATTGGCATTTTAGTTCTTTTCTTATTGATTTTAGGCTTTTCTTTTTCAAAATCAGTAATTGTAACGAGTAGTGTTGCACTGTTAGCTGTTTTAGTACTCACTGGTGCATCACAAATAGAGTCCTGGGACTGTCAACTCCCCTAATTCCAAACTAACCATGAAATAGATTTTTCTTTCCTAAAAGTAGCAACTGAATTGGTTTCTGAAAACAAAAAACCCAAATGGACTCTTTTTTGTAAAACTGGAGTTCAGGTGGTGAGTTTGGCATCTAAAGCTAAAACATACAACTTCAGCCTTGTTGCGTATTATTACTGATTTAACTGCATAAAGGAAACTTGCGTACCATTCATTATGTGGCATTTTATCTCACAGCTGCAATTTTTATTTAATGCATTTATTCAGTGTAAAATCCTGCTGGAGGGTTTGAAACAACTCTTTCTTCCCATAAACTGTCATCTACCAGCTTGCAACTTTATTTACTAGAAAGAACACACACTTTTCTGAGGGTAGGGTTGATTATTTTTTCCAGAATCACAGCATAACACCTTGTCAATTATTAACTCAAAAGGTTGTTTCCTCATATTTGGATGTTAGATCATTTCCTGGGGATGAGAGATAGGGAAACAACTTCTAAATTCAAGTGTACAAAATCCCTAGTTTTTAAAACCTGCTTTTATTGGCTGAGTGAGTGAACTTGGCATTGGATTTTATTGCTGTGTAGTAAAGAAATCTCAATCTGAAGAAAAGAAGGAGGAGGAGGAGGAGAGGGAGAAAAAAGAAAGCTTTGCTCTGTTAAAATTTTTATGAAAAGCCAAAGAAGTCTCAGCTTATTTTTCTTCTGATGAAATCTTAATTGCTGACAAAAAGTTGCTGATTTCATAATGATAACCCATATCATATGTAAAGCATACTTTTCTAAAAAAAAATATGTCTCTTTTATTACTTTCTTGACCCCACCTAATAATCAACAATCTAAAGAAGTTTAAAAAGCAAGAGTCATTTTAGCATAATATTTAGTACTGTTCCGCCATATATAGAAGCATTAATGCGGTTATAACACGTTTCCTCAGTGTTACTTACCACAAAACCTGAGCGTTCCTCATTACATTTTCCTTACCATTTATTTTATGTTTTTGATACCTTGGTTATATTTATTATAATATCTGCTAAAAATTCTCTTTTGGAAAATTAAAAAGCTTGGGTTAGGAAGAAATACAGGATCTTGTCTTTCTCATAGCTTCAGCATATATTTTGGCAGTCAACGGCCTAGATTGGATTTGATATCATTCTGTCACTTATACATAATACGTATGATATATATTTATAAAATTTCAGTTTAAAATTTTTTGAGAGGATGATAGATAAGTAAGCCAATGATTACGTAACAGTATGAGAAATGTTACTGATTCATTAAAGGAGAAGGAATTGGAATTTATGAAGTCAAAAGAGACAGAAATGCTCATTTGCTCATTTTCTCTTGTTGTGGCCTCGGGGCTGTTGGTTTTTTTCTGCCTACTTCACTCCTCCATCCAGAAGTACATGAGGGTCTTATTTCCCCTGAACAGCCAGAAAAGAGGTGACCATAGATGTGAAGAAATACGCAGTGGTGATACTGATAGATGTGTCGAGAAGCAGCAGCGCTGTGACCAGATGAGGACATGGGTTCATGACCACATGAAGAGAAGGAGAGAAGGATAATGGAAGGGGATCTTGTAGGAAGAGAAGGGAGAAAGAACTAAGAGAATCCAGAGGTAGAAGAAGGGGAAGACTCTAGATGCTCTAACCAGATACTGCACAGAACGAGGCAAAGCCCTTGCAAGGAGAGTTCCCTGGCCCACCACCTCCAGCCCAGCTGTAGCAGCACAAACCTTTACTCTCTCTCTTTCGTTCACCACACTGCTAAATCCTGTTAACCTTATCCTCTTTACACATCCCAGGTCCATCCTCTCAAAGCCATCCTGACCCCAGTGCGGTTCTGGCCATCGTGTCACTCCTGGATGACCTCCAGCCTCTCTCTCGCTCTCTATT
Organism: Leucopleurus acutus; assembly: GCF_964270905.1. Taxonomy (NCBI): domain Eukaryota; kingdom Metazoa; phylum Chordata; class Mammalia; order Artiodactyla; family Delphinidae; genus Leucopleurus; species Leucopleurus acutus. The sequence continues at coordinate 10,601,637 of NC_139160.1, read as the reverse complement.
CTCTAGTCACTATTCTTCCTGCACCAGAGGCCTCTTTCTGAAACACACGTCAGATCACATCACCCCATATTTAAAACCATTTTGAGTGGGCAAAAGACTTGAATAGAAATTTCTCCGAAGAAGGTGTACAGATGGCAATGATCACATGAAAAGATGCTCACCATTACGGTCATTAGGGAAATACAAATCCAAACCACAATGAGACACCTCTTTATCTCATGAGGAACACTATTATAAAAACATAGAAAGTATCAAATATTGGTGCGGATGTGGAGAAATCGGAAACCCTTGTGCATTGCTGGTGAGAATTTAAAATGTTTTAGCCACTGTCAGAAATAGTATGAGGTTCCTCAAAAAATTAAGCATAAAAATTGTCATTTAATCCAGCAGTTCCACTTCTGGGTATATACCCCAAAGAACTAAAAGCAAGGACGCAAACAGATTGTTGTACACTCATGTTCATAGCAGCGTTTATTGACAGTAGTCAAAAGGTAAAAACAAGCCAAGTGTCCTTTGACAGACGAACGGGTAAACAAAATGTGGTATATATCTACATACAATGTACATTGTACATACAATGAAATATTATTCAACTTTAAAAAAAGAAGGAAATTCTGGCATATACTATAACATGATGAGCCTTGAAGACATTATGCTAAGTGAAGTGTCAGTCACAAAAGCACAAATATTGTGTGATTCCAGTTAAATGAGGTTCCTAGAGTAGTCAAACTCATAGAAACAGAAAGCAGAATGGTGCTTGTTTGCAAGGGATAGTAGGTGGGGGGATGGGCAGTTACTGTTTAATGGGTTGAGAGTTTCAGTTTTGGAAGCTGAAAAAGGTTTCAGAGATGATGGCGCTGAAGTTGTACCACAGTGTGACTGTGTTTACTGCCACTGAACTGAACTGTGCCACTTAACTTAAAACTGGTTAAAATAATACATTTTATTTGTTGTGTTTACTTTATAATAAAATTATTTTGTGGATTCTCATTAATTTTAGAATAAAATCCCAGTTTATTAGCATGATGCATGCGTCTTTTGTGACATGGTCCCCAGCTCATTTCTCTGGCTTGCCGTGTGTCACTTGGCCTAGACCCTAACGCTGGGCACTTCGTCCTGTAAGACTTAGTGCACCCTTTATCTCCTTCTCCGGAAAATCTTCGATGACTTACCCCACACCCCCTAATTCTAACTCCTGCCCTCATCTTGGTTGGGTGAGCCTCCTTTTTTCTATCATAGCAGCCTTACACACTTTCATCTATTAAAATAAATTCAAAAAAATTTAAATTTGTTTTTATCAGTAAACCCCTGTTAGGTTGTCAGCTACTTGAGGATAGAGACTGTCTTTTATCTCTGTTGCTCCACTGCTTAGAATGTGACCTCATACCTTGTAGATACTTCATATATGTTTGCTATCGGAAGGAAGGAATGAAGGTGATTGGGGAGGAGGGAGAAATTCTGCAGTTTGAGCTAAACACCTCATCCCATCTATATAAATGGGAATAATAATAGTAACCACCTATTAGGGTTTCTGGAGAATTGTGTCACATTGATATTTGTAAAACACTTAGAACAACCTGACAAGTAGCAAGTACTCAATAAATGCTAGATACTATTATTCATTTTTATTATTGAGTCACCTATGGAACTTTTAAAATAAATTCTCTTATCCCTTTTAAAATAATGATTTTGCAAAGGGAAGGATAGAGTAGAAATTGGCAAGGAAATGCCAGAGACAGACATCAATTCCTCTGGATTCCCAGGCCCCCCTGTGGTTTGTCTGCAGAACTGGGGAGAAGCATGCCTGCTAGATATGAACAGATGGGTGGTGGTATGGGGGGCTCCCATTCCAAAGCAGCCTTTTCTGATCTGACTGTGGATCAAACCACCCCCTAGGCTGTCAGCCCTGGTGATATGCAGCCTCTCCCAGAGGTGGCTTCTCCCTCGGGCAGAGTGGGGACTTTCCTTAGGAGGATGACCCTGGAGGCACATTGCCACCTCCCACTTGATGATTGCAGCTTTGCCAGGCAGCCTGAGCCCCCTGTCCAACCCACTCCCTCCCATGGCCCAACGACCTCACGTACTGCCCAGCAGCTGGAGTTTTCCTTTGTGTCTCCTCTACCCCATCAGGGTAGTTTCTTGAGTCTGATTATGAACAAAGAATACGCCAAGTTTATTTTTCTTATTTCTCAAAAATATGCAACTATCTAAGATATATATCAAAGATACGTATATCAAAGAACATTTTAAAAAAATTACACTATGATTTAATCTGGTGGCTTTTTCTCCCCTCCCAGTTAGAGCTCAGGGACAGTGTGAGACGTATGAAAGTATATTTACTGTGTGGGTCAGAGGAGGTAGACTTTTGCCTACAAGAAATAAGAGAAGATCTTGGAAGAAGACCCTGGAAAAAAGGATAGCTTTACCTGAAAACATACAGAGGAGCATTCAGGGAGCTCAAATGTAAGAGCAGGGAGATGGAGATGATCTGGCTTTTCAGCTTTTTTGATAGAATGGGAGCAGGCAACAACTTGGGTACCGAGAGGGTAAACATTTTGTAAGAGTCTGTGTCATTACTGATTTCTCAATGATTGTTTTTCTAAAGCAATTACAATACAAGTCTGAAAACAGAAAGGGCCTGTGTGGTTGATTTTGAGGCTGCAAAGAGGGAGGAAGCTGCAGAAACTTTAACTCTTTGCATTGCCTGTACTGTGTGTGTGTGTGTGTGTGTGTGTGTGTGTGTGTGTGTGTGCGCGCGCGCGCACGCGCGCAGTGTCAGCTACAAAGTGAAGAGAAAAGCAGACTGAGTCCTAACCCATGACAAGGAGAAAGAAAGTGAATCCAAGTGGCCTCAGGGCTTAACTATAGAAGGACACACTCGTGTGTTTCTGGTATGAGCACTAATAAGCAGTCGGCTCAAGAGCAGACCACAGCTCTGTAAGAAAGCAAGAATACACCTGTGGGCATTTATGAAACTTCTGGTGCTAAGTGTCTGTCATAGTTTGCCCCATAAACCATGATTGGAAGGAAGAGTGATCACCTTTTGCCATAATTTTTCATTCAGACTTTTTGTGGTGGCAAAGGCCACAGTTCACTCTGCTGTTCCCCTAATAGCACCCCCTCGGGTGATGGTATGGTTCTGACATCCCTTGAGAAGCAACCAAATATCATTGGGAGGAGCAGCAGTGTATGGAAGAGGGAGCTGAGAAGAAGATGAAACAAAAGAGAGCAACGGTGTAGAAATTTCAGTTTGGATGTGTCCAGGAGCTATTCAGCAGGAGAACATTCAGCCCAGGGAAGGGACCATAGGGCTGGTGCACATCCTACCTACTCCCCTATTTCACTTGACAGCTGTCATCTCCATTCAACCTCAGACAACTGAGAGAGCAGGGCATTACATGCTTCATTTTATGATCCAGGCCATTGTTCCCCTCTGTTAGTAAGGACATTGACCATAGTTATATCTAATACTGTATCTACTATGATTTAGACTCTGTCTACATGAACCTAGAAGAACTGGGTCATACTGAAATTTAGTAAGTCCTGTAGCCAAAGTTTTAGCACATTGTGTGTATGTTAAAAAAAAAAATAGGTCCGTGAAATGCAAAATAATAGGAGTTGTCTAATTTTCTTATATCCTACATTTTTTGAATAAATCAGAATAATCAATCCCATAATCATATCTGTTATGACTTCAGCTATATATATTCAGTATTTATATGAAAATTTCAGATTCATATTGAAGCATTTTTTTAACATCTTTATTGGAGTATAATTGCTTTACAATGGTGTGTTAGTTTCTGCTTTATAACAAAGTGAATCAGCTATACATATACATATATCTCCATATCTCCTCCCTCTTGAGTCTCCCTCCTTCCCACCCTCCCTATCCCACCCCTCTAGGTGGACACAAAGCACCGAGCTGATCTCCCTGTGCTATGCGGCTGCTTCCCACTAGCTATCTATTTTACATTTGGTAGTGTATATAAGTCCATGCCCCTCTCTCACTTCGTCCCAGCTTACCCTTCCCCCTCCCTGTGTCCTCAAGTCCATTCTCTACTTCTGCATCTTTATTCCTGTCCTGCCCCTAGGTTCTTCAGAACCTTTTTTTTTTCTTTTTTAGATTCCATATATATGTGTTAGCATATGGTATTTGTTTTTCTCTTTCTGACTTACTTCAGTCTGTATGACAGACTCTAGGTCCATCCACCTCACTACAGATAACTCAATTTCGTTTCTTTTTATGGCTGAGTAATATTCCATTCTATATATGTGCACATCTTCTTTATCCATTCATCTGTCGATGGACACTTAGGTTGCTTCCATGTCCTAGGTATTGTAAATATAGCTGCAATGAACATTGTGGTACATGACTCTTTTTGAACTATTGAAGCATTAATTTTAATACTGTCAATACAAAGTCAAATTTATATACATAATTGAAAGAGTAACTACAGAATCCAGTGTTAAGAAATTTTTTACTTTTGTTGCTCATATGATAAACAAGCTTTTCCTTCCTGTTTCTCCAAATGTTAGTATTGCTTTTAAGTCACTTTTTATAGTACCTATAGACAATTTAATCTCTTAAAAAGCATGAGTTTTGATATATTTATATATTCATGCACAGTCCTGAAATGAGGAGAAATTCTTATTCTTATATGCAAGATTTTATCCTCATATACATTTAGTGCTGAGTCAGAGATTTCTTATTTTCTATCTTCCTTTCCTAAAATAAAATAGTTTTGCATCCCAGAAGGTCCAAACAATTAAACAAAGAGAAGAGTTAAATTTGTACCTAAGTGTGATTCCAGACCATCTGACGTAGAGAAAGGGGACAATATTTTGCAGTGTCAGATCAGATTTTGAATCTCTAACACTTGTATCTTTACCTTAAATAATGGAAAATATATTCAAAAATATTAAAATTCAGAATTTTCTACAATTTTCATTTTGGAGAGTCTTTTCTAAGCAAGACAAGAAGAAAAAAACATCTAATTAGATAATGTTTTCATTGTTTTAATACTCAGTTGAAGCTAGCATAAATTCATTGGACAAACAATAGACTGGGGAAACTATTTGCAATGGGTATAGATGTGATAGAGAACAGGGTATCCAGTGTATTCGCTATCCAGCAGCAGAGAGATCTTTATCATTAAATCATGATATTCTTTTGATGAAAACCTTCACTGGTTCACAATTTTGCTGAGTAACAGCCAGCGTCAGTACTATGACTGAGGAGGTCAGCGTTGTCTGGCAGCTTCTTCCTGCCCTCATCACCTGCCTCTCCGGGCCCTGCCCTTGCTCCCTTGGCCCCAGCCACACTGGCCTCCTAGCTGTTCCACGGATACATCAAGCCTCTGCCATCTCAGGGCCCTCTGCCCATGCTGATCCCTCTTCTGGAGATGCTCTTCCCACAGATACTCCCTTGGCTCCATCTGAAGGCCTTTGCTCATGTGTCCTGTTATCAGTGTGGCCTTCCCTGAAAACCCTACACAAAAGATCGATCCCCTCCCACTTGGACTTCATTTTCACTGCTTTATTTTCCCGACAGCACTTTGATGTACTCCTCTTACTCTTGATGAGTTGCTTTTAGTTTGTCTCTTGACTAGGAAGTAAATTCTGTGAAGTCAGGGATTTTGTTCACTGCTCTGTCCCCAGCCCACAGAAGTGCCCTGGATGTAGTAAATGCCCAATCTTGTTTGAATGGAGGAATCACAACATATGAAGAGATTCTATAAACTGATGAGGAAAAGATTAAAATCTAGTGGAAGTATGGCTATAAAATTCACAGAAGAAATCTAAGTGGTCAATAAACATATGGCAAATGCTTAAACTTATAGAAGTAAAGGGAATATACAGCAAAAGAATAAGATACCGTATGTGTACCTGTCAAATTGGCAAGAAGGTTGAAGTACAATAACATCAAGTGCTGTCACATATGCGAGCCACTGGGCTCTCCCCTACCTTGTTGGTGGATTCATGAATTGCTACTACATTTTGGGAAAATAGTCTGTCAGTATTTGTTACAAATAAATATATTGGGTTGACTAAAAATTTCTGTTCATTCTGAACAAAAAAACCTGAATGAACTTTTTGACCAACCCAACATAATACCTAGTGAGGTTCTGGGTTTCACGGGGCCCAAAGCTTAAATTTTATTAGCTTCATTCATTTTAGTCTGTTTTCATTAGTCTTTAAAAAAAATTACAATTAAAAAATGAATTCTAGGATCATTTAAGAGCTCTGTGCAACCAGGGCTTTGAAGCTGAAGCTTCTTTAGCTTCCTGGCAAATCCTCCTCCATGGTACATCCCTCAGAACTGCAGTCGCATTTCTGGGAACATATGCTGTAGGAATAAGAGTTCCAGTGCATAAAAGATGTATGTACAAGGCTGTTTACTGCAGAATTATTTATAGTGGAATAGAAATTGGCAATAATCTTAATGTGTTAATGAGAATTTCAAATGATTATAGTACATCCATTCTATAGATTGTTATTTAGTTATTTAAAATAATATCTATTCTGTATTGTGTAAGAAAAGACAGCTGTAAAAGAATGTGTATAATATAATCCAATTTTGATAAAAGCAACAGAGTAAGCAAGAGCAAAAAGAAGAGCAACATCACATTTGTCCATCTGAATGTATATTTACATTAATGTGTGTGTGTTTGTAGGAGCAATACAAAGCTATGGAAAGATGTGTTATTAACACTGGGTACCTCAGGTCAGGAGTGGGGATGGGAATGGATGGGGGCAGTGAATCATAAATTTTTCTTTATACATTCCAGAATAACTTGACTAGTTTCAACAATGCATTCATATTTTTCCAGCTTTATTGAGATATAATAGACATATAACATTGAGTAAGTTTAAGGTTTAAAATGTGTTGATTTGATTCAATTATATGCTGCAAAATGATCGCCACAATAGCATTAGCTAACACCTCCATCCCATCACATAATTACTTCTTTTTTGTGGTGAGAACATTTAAGATCTACTCCCACAGCAACTTTCATGTATATAATACAGTATTACTAGCTGTATTCACCACACGGTTTATCACCAGAACTTGTGACTCCTGTAACTGGAGGTTTGTACCCTTTGACCAATGTCTCCCCTTTACCCCCATGCCCCAGCCCCTAGTAACCACCACTCTACAGTCTGTTTCTATAAGTTTAGGGTTTATTTTTAAGATTCCACGTATAAGTGATATCATACAGTATTTGTCTTTGTTTGACTTAGTTCACTTAGCATAATATCTTCAAGTTTCATCCAAATTGTCACAAATGCAAGATTCCCTTCTTTCTCATGGCTGAATAATATTCCACTATACACACACACACACACACCACGCATTCTTTATCGATTCATCTGTTGACAGACATTTAGGTTGTTTCCCTGTCTTGGCTACTGTGAATAATGCTGCAGAACATGGGGTTTCAAATGTCTGTTGGAAATCCTGTTTTCATTGCTGGAAGTGGGATTGCTAGATCATACGGTAGCTCTATTTTTAATTTTTTGAGGACCTTCCATACTATTTTCCATAGTGGCTGTACCAATTTACATTAACAACAGCACACAAGTGTTCCTTTTACTCTACATCTTCTCCAGCACTTGGTATCTCTTATCTAATACATTCATACTTTTATAATAAAAAAGGAATAAAAACATTAAAAGAAAAAAGAAAAGATAATCCTCTTATTAATTGTAGTGATGATTTTATGGTGAAGATGGTAATGCTGATAAAACGCTTTTTATTTATTGCTTTTTGGCATAGAGCTAGGTAAAGTTTGGCCCCTGCTCTCAGGAAACAAACAAACTGAAACAAGAGAAATGTTAGGAAATGTTTGGAGTGTTTCTCTTTGACATAAATCACAGCAAGATCTTTTTTGACCCACCTCTTAGAGTAATGGAAATAAAAACAAAAATAAACAAATGGGACCTAATGAAACTTCAAAGCTTTTGCACAGCAAAGGAAACCATAAACAAGACAAGAAGACAACTCTCAGGATGGGAGAAAATATTTGCAAATGAAGCAACTGACAAAGGATTAATCTCCAAAATATACAAGCAGCTCATGCAGCTCAATATCAAAAAAAAAAACAACCCAATCCAAAAATGGGTGGAAGACCTAAATAGACATTTCTCTAAAGAAGACATATAGACTGCCAACAGACACATGAAAGGATGCTCAACATCACTAATCATTAGAGAAATGCAAATCAAAACTACAATGAGGTATCACCTCACACCAGTCAGAATGGCCATCATCAAAAAATCTACAAACAATAAATGCTAGAGAGGGTATGGAGAAAAGGGGACCCTCTTACACTGTTGGTGGGAATGTAAATTGAAACAGCCACTATGGAGAACAGTATGGAGGTTCCTTAAAAAACTAAAAATAGAACTACCATATGACCCAGCAATCCCACTACTGGGCATATACCCTGAGAAAACCATAATTCAAAAGGATACATGCACCGCAGTATTCATTGCAGCACTATTTACAATAGCCAGGACTTGGAAGCAACCTAAATGTCCACTGACAGATGAATGGATAAAGAAGATGTGGTACATATATACAATAGAATATTACTCAGCCATTAAAAGGAACAAAATTTGGTCATTTGTAGAGACATAGATGGACCTAGAGAGTGTCATACAGAGTGAAGTAAGTCAGAAAGAGAAAAACAAATATTGTATATTAATGCATATATGTGGAATCTAGAAAAATGGTATAGATGATCTTATTTGCAAAGCAGAAATAGAGACACAGACATAGAGAACAAATGTATGGATACCAAGGGGGAAAGGTGGGGCGTGGGAGGAATTGGGAGATTGGGATTGACACATGTACACTATTGATACTATGTATAAAGTAGACAGCTAATGAGAACATAACTGTATAGCACAGGGAACTCTACTTAATGCACTGTGGTGACCTAAATAGGAAGGAAATCCAAAAAAGAGGGGAATGTGTGTATGTATAGCTGATTCATTTTGCTGTACAGTAGAAACATAATACTGTAGAGCAACTATACTCCAATAAAAATTAATTCAAAAAAAGACTGCTGGGCTTCCCTGGTGGCGCAGTGGTTGGGGGTCCGCCTGCCGATGCGGGGGGCACGGGTTCGTGCCCTGGTCCGGGAGGATACCGCCTGTGCTCCGCGGCGGGGCGGTGCTGTGGCAGTGGGAGGCCCGCGTACCGAAAAAACAAAAAAAAAGACTGCTCATATGTATCAAATGGATAATATTAAAATGTTTGAAAATAAGGCAAAAAAATAAAGAAATGTTTGGAGTGTTCACTGAGGAAACAGTAAAATGCCAGCTGTCCTTAAAAAGAAGAACAATGAAGAACTGGAGCATAAGATAACATTACAGTAGAGAATTGTGTAATCATCAATAGCAAGCAAGCAGAAGTTTGAGAGCCAGCCTCCTGGGGCAGTGTCCTCAAGAGGGGCAAAGAGTATACGGTCAAGATAGAAAGTGACTAGATACACTAATGTTGCTACAGTACCAATATTAATGAGGGCTCAGCACATGCCGGGTACTGGGTTGATTACTATCGTTTAGCCCATCTAGTTTTCCCGTGGCCTATGAATTGAGCACGCTTATTACACCCATTTTACAGAGAAAGTTCAGAGGTTCATATGACTAGAGAGTGTTGGATCAGGAACTGGAGACCAGGCCTGTCTTATCCAGAGCCCTTGTGTTTAGTTACCGTGATACTTGGCCTCCTTGAAGTGTAACAGGTATATGCATTTTAGGATCCTTCATGCTACAACCTATTGAGCAGGAGTCGTTAAACACTTAATAAAAGGCCAATTTGGCCTAAAAAAGTACTTTTCAGTAAGAACTTTTCAGTAAGAGATATGAAATGTGTAACTTTGTGTAAAAGGTGGGTTGTCTTGCCCTAGGGGTATGATGAATTCTGCTGCAGCACAAAGCATAGATTAAAAAGTAGGTTTTATTGGATAAGAGGAAACTTGCACAAGCAGAAGGGTTGGATCCTCTTATCTGTCCTTTGAGAGGCATACGCCAGGGTCTGGGTGCTCTGGGCCTGCAGTGCTGGTCTACGTACACCTATAGAAATGGCACCCCTGTGGCTTCTGTTATAGGACGAGCATATTTACTGAAAGCCACAGCGTGCCAGGTATACAACATGGATACAAAGAAGGCTCTGGAACTTCTGACTTCAAAGAACTTAAAATTTGTTGGAGAGTCAGACAAGGGGGCAGTTACTAGGGCTGTGATGTAAGTGAGATGACAAAAGTAAGCACTGGGTTCGTGAAGCGCAAAAGAAAGGCATCTGATTCGATTCTGTGCAGCGAGGGAAGCTCCCTAAGAGAGATCGTCTTCAAAATGAATCTTTACCTCATCTATGTGAAGTCAGGGGACTGGACAAAATGACCTCTTTAGTCCTGCCATGGAGTTCTGTGACATTGTACATGGTGAATGAATCTCAAGAGAAGGAGGGCTTCAACGCAACTGCTAGACTTCCCTGACAAAGATAAGAGGAAAAAAAGGGCTGTGAAGAGCCATTAGAGAGATTTAGCTAAGGTGACCAACTCTTCAGGGGTTTGTTGGAGACTTTCTGGATTTTAAAATCCTAGACCAGGCAGTGCTGATAAAATTGTTAGCTGCTGCAGTAACTACACACTTGATTTTTATGGGATCTTTGACATTATCAGAGCTTCTAGAATTGAGGAGGTGACTCTATGCAGGTGTGAAATGGCCCTTGATCTGGAGAAGGGTATAGAATTGCAAGTCCTCCTGTAAACCTCCCTGGACGGCACATTTTCTATTCCACCTGTCACCTGTTTCTTCCTACAGAGTAGGAAAATAGCAGCCTTCTGTACCATCAGTCTTGAACTAGAGGTTGTTTCAAAGTCATCAGCCATGAAAACGAAACTGTTTACACGTGCTTTCTATGATGTCACCTTCAAACTTGTTGATTGAAAACGAAGGGAAAATATCATGACCTAAGTGAACACAGGAGGAGGGCAGGGGGATAGAACAAATGATATTTATGACTGACTGAGAATTTCAATCTCAGCAACTAAAATGGTGAACTTGGGATCACTGGAAATGGAAATAGTTGACTTAACAGATGGTAGGCGGCTCTTGTCAGAAAAGACTGTTCTGAGCATGAGCCTAATTGAGTAGTTTATATCTGTATAAATTAACATTTTTTAAAGCTGTGATATTCTCAGGAGAATTTTCAGGATAAACATTTAGAGTTTTCCAGGTGTCCTCAGTGGAAAACTTATCATTGAACAAAGGTTAATTTCACTAGTTTAAAAATTATACATTGGAAATTCAAATGGACCATGATCTGTCTTTAAAATGATGCAGAAATTTGAGAGCTGAAGATGTACTCTTTTTCTGGTTTTTACCATGTTCTTCTATAAGTTCTTTTGTTTGAACAGCTCCTTGGGGCAAACATCTGCCTACTTGAAATCTTATTAGGAAAATAACTTCATTTAAATCTTCCCTCATAGCCCTCTCCTGCAAATTTCAGTGTATAGTCAAGCATGCTAGGGAAAATTGAAGCAATTAGGTATGTCTCAATTAAATATTTTTTTTATTTTTAGGTATATACCATAGTAATTTTTATGTATAACTACATGTTTAACACTGAATATCTGTCATTTTCTTCCTTAGATTCCTGAAGACTTGTCCAACTAAAGCTTATTTCATTCTGTATTGAGCCCAGTTGTTCCTGGGAACTGTAAAACTAAACATTGCTAATAAATGGGCATGCATATGTCCAAGTGTAGGGTTCACACAGCAGAAAAGAAACACTTTATTTCTAAGAGAAGAAAACCACATAAGGCAGAGAAACAAACAAGATCTGCTGTTGCTGGGCCAGTAACTTGAGAAGGAAGAGAAATCCATAGCAGACTTGTGATACTTGTAGTTTTCCTAAGAATTCTTGGGGTCAACAAAGAATTAACTAGTAATGCTTGTTATCTGGGCATTGAATAAAATTCAAATGATCTCTCTATTTTTAATTTTAACAGAAACTATTTATCCATCATTAAAAATATTCAAACAGAATAGAAGGACATGAAATAAAATAAAATATCCCACCAGACCCAACTTTCATTGCTCAAAGGCATGATTTTTAAACTTGTCTGTTTTGGTTCTTCCAGTGGCTACCCCCATATGTCTAAATCAGGTAATTACAGCAATATTTCTTGCTGTACTTTAAAAAAAATTAAACATACCCAGTAACTTCCCATTATGAAAGATGAAGAATTCAGCATACTTAAGCTTCTCTTTCCTTCTCCTCCCACTTCCCACATTTTGTTATTTATGTTATAAAGTTTGGATCTTGTTTTGGTTACCTCTGTACCTCTAAATAATGTACTCAACGCTCTCTTCATCCATCAACTTTAGACAGTATCTCCAGACACCCATTAGGAGGAGAAATAAGGCTTCATACATTCCTCCAGAGAAGAGTTCCACTACTTTTACACTGTCAGAGATTCTGTTATTTACATTCCATTCTCCTCAAATGAGGAGGGCCTGAACGACCCACAGGCTAGTACCTCCAGCCCTGCATTGGTGGATTATAACTTCTTTAAGGAGCACTTTCCCAATTTTAGCCTGAAGGTAGGTAAATATGACTGGTAGGGACCTGAGAAAGCAGGCGGAAGGAGGACTACAGGCAGGGTTGTTTCATAGACAGAGCTTCAATTACCACCGTATTTTTGCCTTACTTTTCATTCCCATTCTTTCACTTGCCAGTCTGGAGCTCTGAGCTTCTCCTGAGCTTACCATGAAGAGTGTCTGTATTTTTTGATGCTCAATGTGGACTTTCCACATTCTTTTCTTATCCACAAATGTGATCTCATTAAAGTTCTGAAATTTTATCAAATTTTGAAAATTTATCAAACTCTGGCTGGTTCATAGACCCACTCTCATTCTCATTCGGTGATATTACGGATCCATTGCTTTTGTACTTCTTTGAGAGGAAATGGGGTGAAAAGTGTGTGCTTGGAGCACCATCTTGAATAGAAAAATCTCCATCTTTCATTCTAATTCTTACTCTTTAGCCAAGGCATTTAATTCTCTTTTGTTTATGCAGAAATTGGAATGAATGCAGTTCTGGTCAGTCTCTATTCAAAGACATGGAATGTCTTTCCAAGAAGTCTTCACCCCTTCTTAGTTTATCAGTTCTCATTGACTCAGTACAAAAACAGTTCAACTATAGCCTTGCTTCCCACTACTTCCTCATGAACACTTTGCCCCAGTCAAACTGAATTGCTTACCGTTTCCTCAAGATAACTTTAATTTCCTGTATTTTGCTTTTATTCTGCTGTTCTCTCCAACCTCCCCCCACGAACACACAATGCTTCCCTACTTCAAATAATCTTCCACTCTAAATGCAATCTAGCCTGCAGGAGCACAAGGCAAAGATCATCTGCTTCTATGAGCTTCCTCTGACTTCAGCCAGAGGTCCATGACTTTATTAAGTCTGCTTTCCATTGCCCCACTGGAAAGGTGGGTACCAGGTGATCAATAATGACATGATTGTCTCACTGGATCTGTGGGATTTTAATTTGTGGAGGTGACTGAGTGATGACATGGGGAAGCTAATGCCACTGAAAGAAGATTTTGGTTACTCACATTTCCTGAGAGGAGGGGCCACACCATTGTCACATAGGGCCAATGTGATCTCATAGAACATTATAGCAGAGAGGTTTGTACCTCTCTGTGAGATTTATGACATGAATGTTGAATTGTGGCATTTTATGCTGTGTCTCATCTCCCTTCACCAGTGGCCTCATGGAGGATGGAGTATATGTCTTAAGCATGTTGGGATCCTCTGCAACTCCTATAACAAGGCTTTGCAGATTTCTCACTGGAGGAAAATGCCTTCTTTTCTGCTCTCATACACTTGCTTAATTTCTTAGGATTCCTTACATATCATAAGCATTGTTTTGTCAACAATTTGTCTTAAGAATTCTTAGTATCACTTCACTTCTATACTCAACAATGTTCCAGTTAGATGTTCTATAGAAGTATAGGATGGTTGCGGGTTTCAGTGTGGGGTGACTTGCGGGTGATGAGAAGTGATTAAGAAATTAAAAAGACAACTTGAGAAACTTGGAGGAGAACTTCTAAAAGTAGGTGGGGCCATAGCTGAAAACTTTACCACTGTCCAGATTATCCCAACCCTGGAAACTCCATGTGTTAGTCAGTTCGGCTTGTTTATGCTGCAGTTACGAAGAACTGTCGGTGACTTACACCTCACAGGTTTAGTTCTAACTCACTTTACATTCAGGTGCAGGTCAACCATGGCTCTGCTCTACGTGTTCTCTTCATTTCAGGATTCAGGCTAAAAGACTCAGCTCATCTGGGGTATGCTGGTCTTGCGACAGTAGGAAAAGAGTAATGGAAGTGCTACATGATGGCTTTATAAGGTTCTGCTCTAAAGGAGCATCACCAATTTCCCTTACATTTCATTGCTAAAAGAATTTGCGTGGCCAAGCCTAATATTAAAGAAGTATTATCCTCCCAACTGGAAAAAATCATATGAACTACCTCACCCCAGAAAATAAATATTAGTGATAATAATAATAAATTACAAGTGAATAATAAAACCGACAAGGGGGCACCTCCATGGCCTGACACTAAGTAACATTTTACTTTCTCCTTAGACAGCCCTGCCAGGTAACTGGTTGGAAACATACTCAGAGAGGTTAGTTAGTTTATTAGCTTAATGTGACCCAGCTAGTTAGGTGGAGAACCAAAATTCTGAACCAGGTTTCCTGGCACCTGGTAAGAAATAAATTCCCTTGTTAGACCAAGGTACAGCCATCAGGACAATGCACAGTTATGCCAGCAACATGTAAAACTGTGCTCGCACAGCACTGCATTATTCCTAGTTTTGCTTCCAACGCTAGCTGAAGCTACCTTGGCAGCCTCCAACCTTCTAGCTTCTGATCTCTTACCATCGCCCACCCACGAGACCTGGGGCTTGTCATCATTTCAGTCTGACATCACCTTTTGGGGAGGCCTGTTCTTCTGACTCTCCTATCTTCTGTTGCTCTGAGTAACCCTCCAGGACCCAACCAGAAATCTCAAAATCTCCCTCCCGTACATGGTAATGGCACCAGCAAAACCCAAACACAATCGAACCTTTAGGTGGCCTGTTTTGAAAGAGGTTTGGTAAAGTTAAGCTACTCTCAGTGACGCTCCATAAATATTCATACGTAGGGATCTTTCTGATAATTTATTATGAATAGAAATTGTTCCCCCTCAGTTTCAAGTTGTCATCTATTAGGCAGTCCTGGTATTTCATTTTAATGTATAAGAGATCACTTAGTGATATACTCTGATAATTCCTGAAATCTGTCACCTATCATAGAATAACATTGGCAGTCCTCCAACACTTACTCGAGGCAAAGCACAATCAGGCAAGAAGGTAAATATTCAGTCAGGAAAGTTGGTTTTTACACTGAGCAACACTGAATTATACATTGCAAAATGCTAATATAATTAGCAGCCTGTTTATCAACTCATCTGCAAAATAGGGGTGTGGAGGGGTATTGACAATGAAAGTTCTCCTTTACCTTCATCACTTAAATCTCCTGGATAATTCATGAGCAAAAAGTGAAGTGTGGTGGGACTTCCCTAGCAGTCCAGTGGTTAAGACTTCGCCTTCCAATGCAGGGGGTGCAGTTGCAATCCCTGGTCAGGGAGCTAAGATCCCACATGCCTCGTGGCTAAAAAACGAAAACATAAAAACAGAAGTGAGAACGAGGCAGAAGGCATCAGAGCCCCAGGATGACTTCATAGAGTAGAGCCACTCACCCACTCTAAACCACCTGCCCGCCTCCAGGAAGTGATGTGAAAGAGAAGAACCAGGTGGAAGAGCATCGGCACAGGGGCATACTTTTCTCCTGGTGCAGAAAGGAGCACAGGAAGGATCTTGGTGTTCTGGCCGGGTGACATGCCTGAGCCTCTGAGGTGGGAGAGCCAAGTTCAGGATGTTGGCCCACCAGAGACCCCGCCCGGCCCCATGAATATCAATCAGCGAGAGCTCTCCCAGAGATCTCCGTCTCAACATGAAGACCCAGCTCCACTCAATGACTAGGAAGCTCCAGTGCTGGACGCCCCATGCCAAACAACTAGCAAGACAGGAACACAACCCCACCCATTAGCAGAGAGGCTGCCTAAAATCATAAGGTCATAGACACCCCAAAACATACCACCGGATGAGGTCCTGCCCACCAGAAACACAAGATCCAGCGTCATCCATCAGAACACAGGCACCAGTCCTCTCCACCAGGAAGCCTACACAACCCACTGAACCAACCTTACCCACTGGGGGCAGACACCAAAAAAACCAGGAACTACGAACCTGCAGTTGGCAGAAAGGAGACACCAAACACAGTAAGTTAAGGAAAATGAGAAGACAGAGAAATACACAGCAGATGAAGGAGCAAAGTTAAAACCCACCAGACCAAAGAAATGAAGAGGAAATAGGCAGTCTACCTGAAAAAGAATTCAGAGTAATGATAGTAAACATGATCCAAAATCTTGGAAATAGAATGGAGAAAAGAAACATTTAACAAGGAACTAGAAGAACTGCAGAGCAAACAAACAATGATGAACAACACAATAAATGAATTTAAAAATTCTCCAGAAGGAAGCAACAGCAGATTAACTGAGGCAGAAGAACAGATAAGTGACCTGGAAGATAAAATAGAGCAGAATAAGAAAAAAGAATTAAAAGAATTGAGGACAGTCTCAGAAACCTCTGGGACAACACTAAATGCACCAACATTCGAATTATAGTGGTCCCAGAAGAAGAGAAAAAGAAAGGATCTGAGAAAATAGTTCAAGAGATTACAGTTGAGAACTTCCCTAATATGGGAAAAGAAACAGTCAATCAAGTCCAGGAAGCACAGAGAGTCCCATACAGGATAAATCCAAGGAGAAACACGCCAAGACACATATTAATCAAACTATCAAAAATTAAATACAAAGAAAACATATTAAAAGCAGCAAGGGAAAAACAACAAATAACACACAAGAGAATCCCCATAAGGTTAACAGCTGATCTTTCAACAGAAACTTTGCAAGCCAGAAGGGTGTGGCAGGACATATTTAAAGTGATGAAAGGGAAAAACCTACAACCAAGGTTACTCTACCCTGCAAAGATCTTATTCAGATTCAATGAAGAAATTAAAACATTTACAGACAAGCAAAAGCTAAGAGAATTCAGCACAACCAAACCAGCTTTACAACAAATTCTAAAGTAACTTCTCTAGGCAGGAAAAACAAGAGAAGGAAAGGACTTCCAATAACAAACCCAAACTATTAAGGGAATGGTAATAGGAACATACTATACGGATAATTACCTTAAATGAAAATGGATTAAATGCTCCAACCAAAAGACATAGACCAGGTGAATGGATACAAAAACAAGACCGGTATATATGCTGTGTACAAGAGACCCACTTCAGACCTAGGGACACAAACAGACTGAAAGTGAGGGGATGGAAAAAGATATTCCATGCAAATGAAAATCAAAAGAAAGCTGGGGCTTCCCTGGTCACGCAGTGGTTGAGAGTCCGCCTGCCGATGCAGGGAACACGGGTTCGTGCCCCGGTCTGGGAAGATCCCACATGCCGTGGAGCGGCTGGGCCCATGAACCATGGCCAATGAGCCTGCGTGTCCAGAGCCTGTGCTCCACAACGGGAGGGGCCACAACAGTGAGAGGCCTGTGTACTGCAAAAAAAAAAAAAAAAAAAAAGCTGGAGTAGCAATTCTCATATCAGGTAAAATAAACACTTTAAAATAAAGACTACTTCAAGAGACAAAGAAGAACACTACATAATGATCAAGGGATCAATCCAAGAAGAAGATATAACAATTGTAAATATTTATGTGCCCAATATAGGAGCACCTCAATACATAAGGCAAATACTAACAGCCATAAAAGGGGAAATCGACAGTAACACAATAATAGCAGGGGAGTTAAACATCCCACTTTCACCAATGGACATATCATCCAAAATGAAAATAAATAAGGAAACACAAGTTTTAAATGATACATTAAACAAAATGGACTTAATTGATAGTTATAGGACATTCCATCTAAAAACAACAGAATAAACTTTCTTCTCAAGTGCCCATGGAACGTTTTCCAGGATAGATCATATGTTGGGTCACAAATCAAGCCTTGGTAAATTTAAGAAAATTGAAATTGTATCAAGTATCTTTTCTGACCCAAATGCTATGAGACAAGATATCAATTACAGGAAAAAATCTGTAAAAAATACAAACACATGGAGGGTAATCAAAACACTACTAAATAATCAAGAGATCACTGAAGAAATCAAACAGGAGGTCAAAAAATACCTAGAAACAAAAGGCAATGGAAACATGACAACCAAAACACTATGGGGTGCAGCAAAAGCAGTTCTAAGAGGGAAGTTTATAGCGATACAATCCTACTTCAAGAAACAAGAAACATCTCAAATAAACAAATGAACTTTACACCTAAAGCAATTAGAGAAAGAAGAACAAAAAAACCCCAAAGTTAGCAGAAGGAAAGAAATCATAAAGATCAGATCAGAAATAAATGAAAAAGAAATGAAGGAAACAATAGAAAAGATAAATAAAACTAAAAGCTGGTTCTTTTTTTTTTTTGGCGGTACGCGGGCCTCTCACTGCCGTGGCCTCCCCCGCTGCGGAGCACAGGCTCCGGACGCGCAGGCCCAGCAGCCATGGCCCATGGGCCCAGCCACTCCGCAGCATGTGGGATCCTCCCAGACCGGGGCACGAACCCGTGTCCCCTGCATCGGCAGGCGGACTCTCAACCACTGCGCCATCAGGGAAGCCCAAAGCTGGTTCTTTGAGAAGATAAACTAAATTGACAAACCATTAGCCAGACTCATCAAGAAATCAAGGGAGAAGACTCAATCAATAGAATTAGAAATGAAAAAGGAGAAGTAACAACTGAAACTGCAGAAATACAAAGGATCAAGAGAGATTACTACAAGCAACTATATGCCAATAAAATGGAAAACCTGGTAGAAATGGACAAATTAACAAAGTTAACAAGACACATATGGTCAACTTTGATAAAGGAGGCAAGAATATACAATGGAGAAAAGACAGCCTCTTCAATAAGTGGTGCTGGGAAAACTGGACAGCTACATGTAAAAGAATGAAATTAGAACACTCCCTAACACCATACACAAAAATAAACTCAAAATGGATTAAAGACTGTATGTGTGTGGGTTTATCTCTGGGCTTCTATCCTGTTCCACTGATCTATATTTCTGTTTTTGTGCCACTACCATACTGTCTTGATAACTGTAGCTTTGTAATTTAGTCTGAAGTCAGGGAGCCTGATTCCTCCAGCTCTGTTTTTCTTTCTCAAAATTGCTTTGGCTATTCAGGGTCTTTTGTGTTTCCATACAAATTTTGAAATTTTTTGTTCTAGTTCTGTGAAAAATGCCTTTGGTAGTTTGATAGGGATTTCATTGAATCTGTAGAGAGATTTGGGTAGTAGAGTCATTTTCACAATGTTGATTCTTCCAATCCAAGAACGTGGTATATCTCTCCATCTGTTTGTATCATCTTTAATTTCTTTCTTCAGTGTCTTATAGTTTTCTGCATTCAGGTCTTTTGGCTCCTCAGGTAGGTTTATTCCTAGGTATCTTATTCTTTTTGTTGCAGTGGTAAATGGGAGTGTTTCCTTAATTTCACTTTCAGATATTTCATCCTTAGTGTATAGGAATGCAAGAGATTTCTGTGAATTAATTTTGTATCCTGCTACTTTACCAAATTCATTGATTAGCTCTAGTAGTTTTCTGGTAGCACCTTTAGGATTCTCTATGTATAGTATCATGTCATCTGCAAAAAGTGACAGTTTTGCTTCTTTTTTTCCGATTTGTATTCCTTTTATTTCTTTTTCTTCTCTGATTGCTGTGGCTAAAACGTCCAAAGCTATGTTGAATAATAGTGGTGAGAGTGGGAAACCTTGTCTTGTTCCTGATCTTAGTGGAAATGGCTTCAGGTTTTCACCATTGAGAATGATGTTGGCTGTGGTTTTGGCACATATGGCCTTTACTACGTTGAGGTTAGTTTCCTGTATGCCTACTTTCTGGAGGGGTTTTATCATAAATGGGAATTGAATTTTGTCAAAAGCTTTTTCTGCATCTATTGAGATGATCATATGTTTTTTATCCTTCAGCTTGTTAATATGGTGTATCATATTTATTGATTTGTGTATATTGAAGAATTCTTGCATTCCTGGGATAAACCCCACTTGGTCATGATTTATGATCCCTTTAATGTGCTGATGGATTATGTTGGCTCGTATTTTGTTGAGGATTTTTGCATCTATGTTCATCAGTGACATTGGCCTGTAGTTTTTTTGTGACATCCTTGTCTGGTTTTGATATCAGGGCGATTGTGGCCTCGTAGAATGAGTTTAGGAGTGTTCCTTCCTCTGCTATATTTTGGAAGAGTTTGAGAATGATACGTGTTAGCTCTTCTCTAAATGTTTGATAGAGTTCACGTGTGAAGCCATCTGGTCCTAGGCTTTTGTTTGTTGGAAGATTTTAAATTACAGTTTCAATTTCAGTGCTTGTGATTGGTCTGTGTATATTTTCTGTTTCTTCCTGGTTCAGTCTCGGAAGGTTGTGCTTTTCTAAGAATTTGTCCATTTCTACCAGGTTTTCCATTTTATTGGCATATAGTTGCTTGTAGTAATCTCTCATGATCCTTTGTATTTCTGCAGTGTCAAGTGTTACTTCTTCTTTTTCATTTCTAATTCTATTGATTTGAGTCTTCTCCCTTTATTTCTTGATGAGTCTGGCTAATGGTTTATCAATTTAGTTTATCTTCTCAAAGAACCAGCTTTTAGTTTTATTTTTGCTATTGTTTCCTTCATTTCTTTTTCATTTGTTTCTGATCTGATCTTTATGATTTCTTTCCTTCTGCTAACTTTGGGGGTTTTTGGTCTTCTTTCTCTAATTGCTTTAAGTGTAAATTTCATTTGTGTATTTGCGATGTTTCTTGTTTCTTGAGGTAGGATTGCATTGCTATAAACTTCCCTCTTAGAACTGCTTTTGCTGCATCCCATAGTGTTTGGGTCGTCGTGTTTTCATTGTCATTTGTTTCTAGGTATTTTTTGATTTCCTCTTTGATTTCTTCAGTGATCTCTTGGTTATTTAGTAGTGTATTGTTTAGCCTCCATGTGTTTGTATTTTTTACACATTTTTCCCTGTAATTGATACCTAGTCTCATAGCACTGTGGTCGAAAAAGATACATGATATGTTTTCAGTTTTCTTAAGTTTACCAAGCCTTGATTTGTGTCCCAAGATATGATCCATCCTGGAGAATGTTCCATGAGCACTTGAGAAGAAAGTGTATTCTGTTCTTTTTGTATGGAATGTCCTATAAATATGAATTAAGTCCATCTTTCTTATTATATCATTTAAAGCTTGTGTTTCCTTATTTATTTTAATTATGGACGATCTGTCCATTGGTGAAAGTGGGGTGTTAAAGTCCCCTACTATGATTGTGTTACTGTTGATTTCCCCTTTTATGGCTTTTAGCATTTGCCTTATGTATTGAGGTTGATTTCCCCTTTTATGGCTTTTAGCATTTGCCTTATGTATTGAGGTGGTTCTATGTTGGGTGCATAAATATTTATAATTGTTATATCTTCTTCTTGGATTGATCCCTTGATCATTATGTAGTGTCCCTCCTTGTCTCTTGAAATAGTCTTTAAAGTCTATTTTGTCTGATATGAGAATTGCTATACCAGCTTTCTTTTGTTTTTCCTTTGCATGGGATATCTTTTTCCAACCCCTCATTTTCAGTCTGTATGTTTCCCTATGTCTGAAGTGGGTTTCTTGTAGATAGCCTATATACCGGTCTTTTTTGTATCCATTCAGCCAGTCTGTGTCTTTTGGTTGGAGCATTTAATCCATTTTCATTTAAGGTAATTATCGATATGTATGTTCCTGTTAGCATTTTCTTAATTGTTTTGGGTTTGTTATTTTAGGTCTTTTCCTTCTCTTGTATTTCTTGCCTAGAGAAGTCCCTTTAGCATTTGTTGTAAAGCTGGTTTGCTGGTGCTGAATTCTCTTAGCTTTTGCTTGTCTGTAAAGGTTTTAATTTCTCTGTCAAATCTGAATGAGATCCTTGCTGGGTAGAGGAATCTTGGTTGTAGGTTTTTCCCCTTCATCGCTTTAAATATGTCCTGCCACTCCCTTCTGGCTTGCAGAGTTTCTGCTGAAAGATCAGCTGTTAACCTTATGGGGATTTCCTTATATGTTATTTGTTGCTTTTCCCTTGCTGCTTTTAATATTTTTTCTTTGTATTTAATTTTTGCTAGTTTGATTAATATGTGTCTTCGTGGGTTTCTCCTTGGATTTATCCTGTATGGGACTCTCTGTGCTTCCTGGACTTGACTATTTCCTTTCCCATATTAGGGAAGTTTTCAACCATAATCTCTTCAAATATTTTCTCAGTCCCTTTTTTTCTCTGTTCTTTTTCTAGTATTCCTGTAATTTGAATGTTGGTATGTTTAATGTTGTGCCAGAGGTCTCTGAGACTGTCCTAAATTCTTTTCATTTTTTTTTTTCTTTATTCTGGTCTGCAGTAGTTATTTCCACTATTTTATCTTCGAGATCACTTATCCATTCTTCTGCCTCAGTTATTCTGCTTTTGATTCCTTCTACAGAATTTTTAATTTCATTTATTGTGTTGTTCATCATTGTTTGTTTGCTCTTTAGTTCTTCTAGGTCTTTGTTAAACGTTTCTTGTAGTTTCTCCATTCTATCTCCAAGATTTCGGATCATCTTTACTATGATTACTCTCAGTTCTTTTTCAGGCAGACTGCCTATTTCCTCTTCATTTTTTGGTCTCGTGGGTTTTTGCCTTGCTCCTTCACCTGCTGTGTATTTCTCTGTCTTCTCATTTTGCTTAACTTACTGTGTTTGGTGTCTCCTTTCTGCCGGCTGCAGGTTCGTAGTTCCTGTTTTTTTTTTTTGGTGTCTGCCCCCAGTGGGTAAGGTTGGTTCAGTGGGTTGTGTAGGCTTCCTGGTGGAGGGGACTGGTGCCTGTGTTCTGGTGGATGATGCTGGATCTTGTGTTTCTGGTGGGCAGGACCGCATCTGGTCGTATATTTTGGGGTGTCTCTGACTTTACTATGGTTTTAGGCAGCCTCTCTGCTAATGGGTGTGGTTGTGTTCTTCTCTTGCTAGTTGTTTGGCATAGAGGGTCCTGCCCTGTAGCTTGCTGGTCATTGAGTGGACCTGGATCTCAGCAGTGAGATGGAGATCTCTGGGAGATCTTTTGCTGTTTGATATATGTGGGGCCAGGAGTTCTTTGGTGGACCAATGTCCTGAACTCGGCTCTCCCACCTCAACGGCTCAGGCCTGACACCCGGTCGGAGCACCAAGGCCCTGTCAGCCACTCAGCTGAGAAGAAAAGGGGTAAAAAAAAAGAAAGAAAGAAAGAAAAAAATAAAGTTATTAAAAAAGTAAAAATATTAAAAAATAATAACAAAAAAAGAAAGCAGAGAGCCACCAAACCAAAAAACAAATCCAGTGATAACAAATGCTAAAAACTATACAAAAATAAATAAATAAATAAATAAATGGATAGACTGAACCCTAGGCAAAATGGTATAACAAAGCTATACAGACAAAATCACACGAAGTATACATATACACACTCACAAAAAGAGAAAAAGAAAAAATGTACATATATTTATGTAAATACTAAACTAAAATAAATGTAAAACCAGAAACAAATTAGATGCAGAAAGCAAACCCCAAGTCTACAGTTGCTCCCAAGGTCCGCTGCCTCAATTTTTGAATGATTCGTTGTCTATTCATGTATTCCACAGATGCAGGGTACATCAAGTTGACTGTGGAGATTTAATCCGCTGCTCCTGAGGCTGCTGGGAGAGATTTCCCTTTCTCTTCTTTGTTTGCACAGCTCCCAGGGTTCAGCTTTGGATTTGGCCCCGCCTCTGCGTGTAGGTCGCGGGAGGGCGTCTGTTCTTGGCTCGGACAGGACGGGGTTAAAGGAGCCGCTATTAGGGGGCTCTGGCTCACTCAGGCCGGGGGAAGGGAGGAGTACGGAGTGCGGGGCAAGCCTGCAGTGGCAGAGGCTGGCGTGACGTTGCACCAGCCTGAGGCGCGCCGTGTGTTCTCCCGGGGAAGTTGTCCCTGGATCACGGGACCCTGGCAGTGGCGGGCTGCACAGACTCCAGGAGGGGAGGTGTGGAGAGTGACCTGTGCTCGCACACAGGCTTCTTGGTGGCTGCAGGAGCAGCCTTAGCGTCTCATGCTCGCCTCTGTTGTCCGAGCTGATAGCCGCAGCCTGTGCCCGTCTCTGGAACTCCTTTAAGCAGCGCTCTTAATCCCCTCTCCTTGCACCCCGAAAACCCCTGCCTCTTAGGTCCGGACTTTTTCCCAGACTACCTCCCAGGTAGCTGTGGCTCACTAGCCCCCTTCAGGCTGTGTTCACGCAGCCAACCCCAGTCCTCTCCCTGGGATCTCCAAAGCCCGAGCCTCAGCTCCCAGCCCCCGCCCGCCCCGGCGGGTGAGCAGGCAAGCCTCTCGGGCTGATGAGTGCTGGTCAGCACTGATCCTCTGTGTGGGAATCTCTCCAGTTTGCCCTCTGCATCCCTGTTGCTGCGCTCTCCTCTGTGGCTCTGAAGCTTCCCTCCCACCCACCCCCAACCCCGTCCAGCCCCTGTCTCCACCAGTGAAGGGGCTTCCTAGAGTGTGGACACTTTTCCTCCTTCACAGCTGCCTCCCACTGGTGCAGGTCCCGTCCCTATTCTTCTTTTGTCTCTGTTTTTTCTTTTTCTTTTTTGACCTACCCAGGTACGTGGGGGAGTTTCTTGCCTTTGGGGAAGTCTGAGGTCTTCTGCCAGCGTTCAGTAGGTGTTCTGTAGGAGTTGTTCCACATGTAGTTGTATTTTTGATGTATTTGTGGGGAGAAAGGTCATCTCCAGGTCTTACTTCTCCGCCATCTTGAAGGTCCCTCCAGAAGCAATATTGTAACAAATATAAAGACTAAAAATGGTCCACATCAAAAAAAAAATCTTAAAAAAAAAAGCACAGTGGGGATCAGAGCTGAGGCACAAAATGGTTCTGCAGATAATCTGTAATGAGTTTAAATGCATTCTTTCTTCCGTATGTCAGCAAGCAGAGTTGGTTTGCTTAGAGTTCACTTTAACTCTGGCTTTACATCAAAAATGGAACATCACTTTGTAATCATTAAGCGTTTTGCTTCGATATTAAATATTGAAGTTCGTCTGATTGCTAAGCCCATAATTAAGAGGGGAAGGAAACCTGTAATGTTACAGATGTTTTCCCATTTGATAATCATGTGGTGAAAGCAATCATGAATAGAAATATTGTAGCTGTTCAGAATAAATAGGAACTCCTGAGGAGACTCAGAGACAGTAAATAAAATCACTGGAGGCATGTGATTGCAATGTCAAAGGAGAGAGGAAGAGGCCCACGTGTGTGCAGGAATCTGGAGCAGCAGAGGAAAGGTAGCACGGGGTTCCCCGTAAGGATGCTGACAACGGGCAGCAAAGGCTGGATGCGGAACCTGTCCAGGATTCAGTCCTTCCTGCCTGGAGGCCCTAGGCATGCTGTTCAGAGCTTCACTCTTCTCACCTGTAAAATAAGGAAAAGAATGTCTGCCTTGGACTGAATCTGAGAATTAAAGGGGGTACTGGGTGTAAAGTGTTTAGCCCTTGATACTTGTAGCTATCATCATCCCCTAGTTTATAAACTCCATGAGAACCTGGATCTTGTCTGACTTATTCACTGAAATATCTTTGGTCCAAGAATGGTTTCTGGCTTATAATGGACCCACAACAAACTGTTATTGAAATAATAAATTAAAAAGACAATAGGGTTTCCCTAGTGGTGCAGTGGTTAGAAATCTCCCTGCCAGTGCAGCGGACATGGGTTCGAGCCCTGCTCCGGGAAGATCCCACATGCTGCGGAGCAACTAAGCCCATGTGCCACAAGTACTGAACCTGTGCTCTAGAGCCCACGTGCCACAACTACTGAAGCCCCCGTGCCTAGAGCCTGTGCTCCGCAATAAGAGAAACTACTGCAATGAGAAGCCCGTGCACCTCAACGAAGAGTAGCCCCCTGCTCGCTGCAACTAGAGAAAGCCCAAGCACAGCAACGAAGACCACACACAGCCAAAAATAAATAAATAAGTAAATAAATTGATTTTTAAAAAGACAATAATAAATGAATAGAAATGAGAAACTTGACAGAAAACAGTGTATCAAAGAAACTGGTTTATGAGAAAATTAAGAGAATTCTGGTTAGGTGATAGGAAACATGTATTTGAAAAGGTAAACTCCAGGGCAGGGCAGACAGACGTTTCAAACGACCTTACAGAATTAGCAGAAATAAGGGTTTTGAAGGAAAGTAAAATTTCTGTATATTCTCAGGAAATGATTTCAGTATTAACTTTATTAGTCTATTGAGTGATGTTCCACAGTGAAGGTAAGGAGCCATTCTCATGAGAGAACAGTTAAAAGCTGTCGGGATATATAACAAAGCAACACTGCCCTGGGCTAGGCAACACGACTGCACCAGATTGCTTTCTGTTTCTGACTCCGGTTCTCTGACAGCCAATAGACAAAAAAAAAAAAACAGTAGACTCTTCTCCCTAGAGCCCCAGAAAAGTAGAATCTTAAAGTTTTCAGCCCTATGCCTACATATGCTTGTTTGAAAGCATGACATAGTTAAGTCTCATGGTGATTGTTTGTACAGTTAGAGTTGGCTGCTTTTGGAAAAATCCCCAAGGTTTTGCTGCTGGCTCTGTAGTCTGGCCACTTAAGGTGCCCTGAATAATCATCTTTATGATTTGACTGTTCTAGTCTCTTAAGACAATGTGTTAACGTTTTAGAGGAATGGGCAGGAGTTAAACAACTCCAAACCAACCTAAGGAGAAGTTGCGGCATTTTAAGCTATTGCAAACCAAACATGAGATGTAAACACATTGTTGAAGGTATTCAGGCCAACACTGAGCTTTGAATAGGGTTAGAGGATGCACGTTTCCACCAAGGTTTCAATAAGAGGGTTAATATTTAATTATGATCAAAGTCAAAGTGTCATGATATCTAGGATATCTGCAAACAGCTTTTTGACAGCTACTCATAGTATTGCTCAGCGCACATTCTGTATTAGGCTATACAGAGCTTAAGGCAAAGTAAAGTGAAAGTACTTGCATTTTGCTGAAAAATGAGTCACTAAAGGCTCCAGAATTTGGAGTGAGTGAGTGAATAAGCCAGGCAACAGAAGGGCTAGTCATCACAATTGGTCCCGACAGCTTTGCCCACGCCAGTCTGCACTGCTGAGCCAGGTCATCGGTGTGACTAGCTCAGATGGGCAGCTGCCCTTGTTTCTTCAGGAAGGGCCTTCCTTGGTTTCATGCGCCTGCAGTGAAACCTCCGGAAGAAGAAATGGAGTGTAAGCAGCATTTTGACATGACAACACGTTGAATGATGATGCTGCGGGGGCAGGACTGAGCGACAGATGTCACTTAGCTCCAGAATTTGCTTCGTGAGTTTTTAATAAGAACTGATCTGTTCACAGGTCAACTGGCAATTATTCATTTCACGGTCACCCCAAGCTTGCTGGGGACCCACAGTGTCTCTCCCAGTGCAAAAGAGCCTCTCTCCCGAGCAAGTCACGCTACATCTCAAAGGGAAGACGAATTCTTGTCTTAGGAATATAATACCTCCTTACAGGGGCTGAGAGAAACGCAATTCTCTCCAAGTTCCTGTCAATTAGGAGGCTCACCCTTAGAAGCAGGAGGCAGGGCTGGGTCTGGTTTTGCTCACTGGCCCCCCCCGTGTGTAGCAGTGATGTTCTGTTGCTTCACTATGTTGAATACTTGGGATGAGTAATACCTAGTCTCTCCAACAGATATTCTTTGGAGAAGATGATTTCTTAAATGAAGCTACATTTCACTTAAAGTTCCTTCATTAAGCCTTTTTTTTTTTGCGGTACACGGGCCTCTCACTACTGTGGCCTCTCCCGTTGCGGAGCACAGGCTCCGGACGCGCAGGCTCAGCGGCCATGGCTCACGGGCCCAGCCGCTCCGCCGCATGTGGGATCCTCCCGGACCGGGGCACGAACCCGCGTCCCCTGCATCGGCAGGCGGACTCTCAACCACTGCGCCACCAGGGAAGCCCCTCATTAAGCCATTTTAAAAAGCAAATGCCAAATTGAGTGCTTATTCTGGCTTGATTTTGTAAGGTTTATTTTCATTCTGCATGAGTTTCCTCATCAATAAAAAAAAATGTATAAACACTGCTCCTCCCAATCTTTTGATCATGTATCAAAGACACAGGAAAGCAAAAATAATCCACAGTTCACCAATAAACCTGGCACGGGACTGCACAGTTAGAAGCCCCCCCCTGTGGCTCCAAGGCTGGGGCTGGTAGGAGAACCTGCAGGTGGCAGGTGGGGTGGTGCTGTTGATCCAGGCTGCAGCCCTGAGTTCGCTTTTCCTCTTGAGCATCTCGCTGCTGCTCCGGCTGTTGCTGGCTAGGCTCTCTTTGAGGTACCCCAGCTCTTACCTCACTGTTCTTCTCTGAGTAAGATGGTTAGAACTTTTCTCTAGGCTTTATCAAATACTGAAAAGAGGACAATGAAGAAACAAAAGACACGTGTGCTCAGGACATGTGTGCTCAGGACATGGTTAATAAGGGTGCTTTCATTTTATACTAAATAGATCACCCACACAATGAGAATGAGAGGCTGGAGGTTTGGGGAGAGCATGGATGTGGGCGGAGGTACAACCCAGCCTAGAGAGAAGGCAGTTCCTGGAGGATTCTAAGAAAACCTAGTTGCTGATTCAAAACCAGGGGCTCCTGGTACATGATGACTTCCTCTTCAGGGCCTTGCCTGCTGTCTCCTGGGATGGAATTGTGCCTCAAAGCTTAGCCCTTTTTTCCGGGCCCTTCCTGACTGCCAGGCCTGCTCCTCAGGCATCCAGGATGCTCTCTCATCCACCTGCTGATCTGGGTGCGAGCTCCTGGCTCCATCTGGCCCCTCATCTTTCTCCAGGGCCCTGCAGCCTCCTGAGGTGCTGAATTGCAGCATTCTAACCAGGCACCCGGGAAAGGCTTCATCCTTCCCACCCCTGCTCCCAACTGATGTTCTCTACCTCTCTACCTGTGGTGGGAGTTAGAAACTAGCTGGGTTTCAACTCACAGTCGTTTTTGGTCCAAGGACTGTCAGGCTGGACACCTGAGGAGTTGGAGGCATGATGCTTGGTTCTGTTTCTTTCCCTTTCTATTGCCAGGTAGGAGGAAAAAAGGCTTTGCCAATGGGTATCAGCATCTGCTTGTTCCCACCCTTGGATTTCTTCAGTGGCTTTTAGAGGAATAAGTAGGAGCTTTAGCAAATTTAATTTTAATAAAACTCACTTATTAAACATCTTTTATCCTCAAAGTGGTATTCTAGGCCCTGGACGTGGGGAAGCAGGGGTGGGGGCCCCAGGGATTGGGGAATTCCTATCCTCACTGGTTCCTGAGCTCACCATACTGGCTTAGAGAAGGACTGAATATTAATCTTTTAATTTAATGCAGAAAGGTCAGACTCTTTTAATGAGTTAAATATTTTCATAAATAAAGAAGCTTATGTATTTGTCTAAACGGAAGTCATGCTCAGATGTACAGATTTGTATGTGTCCTGAATAATCAATCCCAAATTACCAACCACCTGTGCGTGCAGATGACGGTCATCATCCAGGCCTACTCTTCCTTCCGTCAGAGCCCCTGGCATTACTATGGGAGCCAGGGAAAGCACATCCAAGCTTTTCTTTTTTTAAGACACCTGTAATTTCAGAAATAAAGGAGCCATACATGGCAAATAAAATATGAAAAGATGCCCTACATCATATGTCATCAAGGAATTGCAAATTAAAACAATGAGATTTTACTACATACCTGTTAGAATGATGAAAATCAGAACACTGACAACACCAGATGGCGGTGAGGATGTGGAGCAACAGGAACTCTCATTCATGGCTGATGGGAATGCAAAATGGTGTGGCCACTTTGGAGGACAGTTTGACAGTTTCTCATAAAACTAAACATAGTCTTACCATTCAATCCAGAAATTGAGCTCCTTGGTATTTACCCAGAGGAGTTGAAAACGTATGTCCACACAAAAGCCTGCACATGGATGTTTATAGAAGCTTTATTCATAATCAACAAAACTTGGAAGCAACCAAAACGCCTTTAAGTAGGTGAATGGATAAACTGTGGTACATCCAGGTAATGGAATATTATTCAGTGATGAAAAGAAATGATCTATCAAGTGATGAGGAATCTTAAGTGCACGTTACTAACTGAAAGAATCCAATCTGAAGAGGCTACATACTGTATGCTTCCAATTATATGACATTCTGGAAAAGGCAAAATTATGGAGACAGTAAAAAGATCAGTGGTTGCCATGGGTGGGGAAGAGGAGAGAGGAACAGACAGAGCACAGAAGATTTTAAGGAAGTGAAAATACTCTGTATCATGTTTTAATGATGAATATATGTGATTATACATTTGCCCAAACCCATAGGATGTATAACACCAAGAGCGAACTCTAATGTAAACTGTGGACTTTGGGTGATTATGATGTGTCAGTGTAGGTTCATCCTTGGTAAAAAATGTACAAATACAGTGACTGATGTTGATAATGGGGGAAGCTATGCATATGTGGGAGCAGGGGGTATGTGGGCAATCTTTTTACTTTCCTCTCAATTTTATTAGTCTTTTGAGACTCTTTTCAGCAGGTCTACACTTATGGGAGGGTGATGGTGTGTGATTGGGCAGTCCCACATTTACGTGGATTATTTGGGCAGATCATGTTCAACCCAAGCATCTGAGACAGCAGCTCTGAGCAGGGGCAGATCCTGTGGATCCCAGAGAGGTCTGGCGGCGGGTAGGGGAGAGCAGGTCCTGAGTGGAGTGATATGTGGGCACCCTGCTGATGAGGTCTTTTAGGAGGAACACGAAGAGGCAGGAAAGGGCTGAAGAAAGGCAAGTTAAATGAGGCTAAAGCCAAATTTGTCCTGTTTCAAAAGTTGTTGGGAGATGGCTCTGAGCCAGGAAAACCAGAGGAAGCTGATTTTCTCTTTTTGTTTTTCTTCCTTTCACCCAAATAACCCCCAGAAATAGGATTCGACTACATTATGGGTTAAATAGGCACTGTAAAATTGGTCTGGGGCTTGATCACCATGTGGGATTTTGTTCTCTTGGGAAATAAATTCCAACTTCCAAATGACTGACTTAAAGAGGCCACTTTTAAAAGTAGCAGGTTGCTTACTCCTACATTCACTTTTGTGTGTGTGTGTGTGGTACGCGGGCCTCTCACTGCTGTGGCCTCTCCCGTTGCGGAGCACAGGCTCCGGATGCGCAGGCTCAGCGGCCATGGCTCACGGGCCCAGCCGCTCCGCGGCATGTGGGATCCTCCCGGACCGGGGCATGAACCTGTGTCCCCTGCATCGGCAGGTGGACTCTCAACCACTGCTCTACCAGTGAAGCCCCTACATTCACTTTTAAAGGAACTTGTAACTAAATATTAAGCTTTCCAATTGTGAGAGTTTGTGATTTTGATCATTCTAGACTCTTGACTTCATTAAATAAATTTTTCACTCTTTCTGATTTCTTGGTGCCAAGCTCTGAATACACTGTATACACTGACATTTCTAAGTTGACTTTTAAGAAAAGCTCTATGTTTTACCAAAATCATGAAGTATCTATATTAAAAAAAAAAAAGTGAATAACCTAGCATAGAGATAATATGGTTATAGAGAACTAAAGAACAGATTAACTTTTCATTAGAGCTAGAAATACACTTAAGCTAAAATACTAGTTGTCAGTGTGGTCTGATTTGAGGAGCCCACAAAACTCCAGTGGGCCAGGTCTCTCCTACCTTCTCGAAGCACACGATGGAGATTACATCATCTTTATTTCATTCTCAGGTTCGGGTGCTTCACTGCCAAAGGAGTCTTATATGGTACTGGAGGGAAAACTGAGTTTACTCTTTAGTGTAACGTGGCCAGCAGGGCCTGTCCTACTAACTTAGGATGAAATGAGATGATGTATATGAGCACATGTTGTATGTTATAAAGTATTTTTAAAGCTCACATATCTGTAGGGAGCAAATAATTAAGCAGCAAAATCCAGCCGCCTTACATAGGGGAAATTTCTTATAGTGTGACATGAGAAATAACAGTGATAATAACTTCCAGGCAATAGAAGGAGTTTTGTTTTATTCTGCTTTGTCTTTGCTTTTATTTTGTTTTGCTTTATTTCTTGTTTTTTGTAGCTCTCAGCCTGAAGTTATTTTCTGTCCCCTAAAGGGTATGTTTATATATATGTGTGTGTGTATATATATATATATATATATATATATATATACAATTTGCAAGAAAACAGAGCCTAAAATAAAGATTATGTGCCAACACTTTATTAAAGACTGAATCCTAGGAATGTAGGAGTGAGAAAGGAAGTGGGGTGAGGTGGGGAAGGAGAGTGAGCAAATAGAAGGGAGCGTGTTCTTGAGATGCCTGCGCTTCGTGATGAACTGCGTGCCTGGTGCCCCAGAAAGCTTTGGAGGATTCATGCTGCAACTGCATCTCTCAAGAGTCTCTCTGGAGGGAGAATAGGAGAAGAATTATTTTACTGACTTCCATCTCCTGTTGGGTGAAACTCACCTCTGTAGTACATTCACACACTTCCTAACTCAGTTACACATCTGTACACACTGAGCAGCCACAGGGAAGTGCCAGGGTACCTGCAAGGCCTGGGTGTAACGTGAGGCACCCACACGACCAAAGACATGCAGCCCAGGGCCCTGGGTCTGGAGAATATGTAGCAGCCCCAAGCAGGCCCCGTGACTGTAAGCAACACCAAGGCGCGTGTGTGGGTCTAGGGTGATGCGGAAACCATACACTATAAAACACGGCATCGAGGAAGTCACCTTAGATCATTTCTGCTGCCTCTTCTGCTGAGTGCGCTTCTGAGAAGGGAGGGCATTTTTGGTTCTCACACTGCAGAGCTGTGTAGCAGCTGACAGTAATGGAGATAATTAGAGGTATGGAGTTGATCACAACTTGACCTATAATGAGCAGTTTGAGTAGTTGTGACAGAGAGAGTAAGATCTTTCTGTAAAGCAATATTTCAGATATTATACAAGGGAGCAACTTGATAGAGATGAGTGTGACAGGGACAAGAACGCAGGAAACAAGATGAGTCACTGATTCAGAGAAAGATCCCAAAGAGCAAGAAAAGATGGTTCTAGTGCCAGTTAAGCTTCATCAGGCCTTAGTATCACAAGTTACTGAAATGTCGTATTGATTTTTTAGTATCTATATATAATGTATGTTTTTACTCATGCAACAGATATTTATTGAGAGCCTACTGGAGGCTGGGCTCTATTCTAGGCTTTGCCCACTCAGCAGTTTCTGCCCTCTTGGCACTTAGATTCCAGTGCAGGAAGACAGACAGTAGCGTGTCAGAAGGTGGTGAATGTCATGAAGAGAAATAAAGCAGGACAAGAGAGATGGTGTGTGTGGTGGAGAGGCAGGAGTTGCTATTGCTATAGAACAGTCAAAGAAAGCATCTGTGGTAAGGCAACATCCCAGCAGAGACCGATATGTGTAGATTTAATATTGTCGTCCAGATATTCTCAATTTTACTGTCATCATAAATGTCTGAACAGAAGAAACTCTTTATGTTATTATCCAAAAGAGATATCTGAAAATGGTAGAACCCACTGGCAACTGCACTCAAGATCCTGGTTTCTATGACCCAGTAATAGTAACTATGCAAAAAATCATCTGGGCAGGTAGGAAGGACTTGCCCATGGATGGTTGTGACACACAGCAAAGTGTAGCTGCCAGATGGGACAGGACACCAGTCAAGTATGGTTTAAGGTTGAGTTGGGAGAGAAGAAAAGTCCCATCTGTGGTTGATAGCTATAGGCCTGAGGACTTGTTTTGAGGATGTTTTATTTGGCCTAAGGATAGTTAACATTTATCATCTGTTGAATGTTTAAAAAGTTTTTTGAGTTAGTGTGCCTTTGGGTCATGTGTGTGTTACTGCAGCCAGCTGGAGTGGGCTGTGAATTCGTGGTATACCAGCACAGTGGAAGCAACAGTAAGCAAGACAAAAGGCACCATCGTGGGGGACGAAGGCAGTTAGAGAGTATCATGTGGACCTGAGTAATACACTCCAAAATGTGACTACAACAAGCTTACCCAGCCTCTCTTAATCTATCTTCTGGCCCTGACACACGCTTCAGTCATTTCTATCACGCGGGACTTGGAAGTTTGTGAGACGTGGTCCTCAGGAAGGTGAGGAGTAGATGGAACACTCGCTATGGTTGAGGACCCTGGGAACCAGTGGAACTGGGGAAGCATTAATAAACAGGCACTTCTGCATCATGTGAAAACTGCACCTCTCAACATCAGAATGAATGTTAAATATGTGGAAAGAAGTAATAAGGCAAAACTCCGGATAATGCACACACGTGGAAATACACACCTGGATAGAACCAAAAGGGGTATCCTGACCATTGAAGAGCCACTGCAGTGCGTCTGTGTATGTTTGCTTGGAGGTCTAGGCTATTTTTCAAGGTTTATAAATTGGCTATAAAAATGTATCTGTGAATTTTAAGTTTCAGCCTGAGAGAAAATTTTGGCTTTTAAATTCAAACTTACTATTCCAAAACTCATTCTGACACCATTTTAGGGCTTGATGAATTGTTTCAAAGATGTTTATTGCTTTTAAGTCTCTGTTTTATTGCCAAGCTTGTAATACGTAAACTGCTTTGAATTTCGTTAAGCTAGTGAGTGATTAGGCAATGACACGACTTCAAAACAGAAAACAGCCAAGAGATTTAACTGGATTAAGAGAGAAGAATAGTACATTTTATGTAGGTAGGCTGTTTCTAACAATTAAAATATGCCTCCTCTGGATATGTGTTTCCATCGTGCAACATAATAAGAGAGCTCCAGGAAAAGCACTGTGTTCTTTGAAGAAAGGGTAACAGGTTGCTCTGTATCAACAGCAATATTGTGTATTTCAAACAGCTTTCGGCTGGGATCTCTAAGTTCTGTACAAATATTAACCAGACTACCTAATACAGAATAGATGTTGCGTAGGTTGAGAGCTACATGCTCTTGAAGCTGGCTCAATTTCTTATGACCCAAAGTCAAGTGGCTCAGAACATCTGGGTGCTTCTCAGGTCAAGAGCCTCTTTAAACTGCCAAACTCATTGTCAAGTATCTGACTGCTTTCAAATCTCACAGCTATACAACTTGATGCATCCTAGGATTTTAGATTTCTGATTGCAAGTTATAAAAATCAACTGAGGGCTTCCCTGGTGGCGCAGTGGTTGAGAGTCCGCCTGCCGATGCAGGGGACACGGGTTCGTGCCCCGGTCCGGGAAGATCCCACATGCCGCGGAGCAGCTGGGCCCGTGAGCCATGGCCGCTGAGCCTGCGCGTCCGGAGCCTGTGCTCCGCGACTGGAGAGGCCACAACAGTGAGGGGCCCGCGTACCACAAAAAAAATAAAAATAAGCGCAATACTTAGCAACTTAAAGCAACAAACATAAACAATCTTACAGTTTTTGTGGGAGCAGGAATCCAGCTGTGGCTTAGCTGGGTGCCTCTTCCTCAAGGTCTCCCACAAGGCTGCAGTCAAGGTGTTAACTAGAGCTGAGTCTTATCGGAAGATTCTTCTGAGAAAGGATTTGCTCCTCAGTTCACATACATGGCTGCTGGTAAGATTCAGTCCCTTGCAGGTTGTTGGGCACACCAGCTATGGACTTCCCACAGTTCCTTGCAACATGGCCTCTCCATAGGGCAGCTCACAATATTGCACCTGGTTTACGTACAAAGAAAGTCGCAAGAGAGGGAGAGTAAGAAGTTGCTGTCTTTTTGTAACCTAATCTCAGAAGTGACATACCATGACTTTTGCCTATTCTCCTTGTGAGAAGTGAGACACTAGGTTCAGTGCACACTCAAGGGGAAGAGGGCAGGAATTCCAGTATATAGAAAGCACTCGGAGCCTTTTAGAGACTGCTTATCCCACCCTCTCTTTGTCTTTCTCCCAATTCCAAAGTCGTTAGCAAAGGCTTCTTTTTGACCCAGCTTGGATCCTGTGCCTGTTGTTCCAATGAGCTGTAGGGGGATTGAAGACTCATGGTGTAGACAGTGTGCCAGGTGGGCACAGTAGTCAGGCGAGACAAAGGGAACCATCCCGGATGAAGAAGGCAGTTAAAGAGTACCAACCTGAATAAAACACTCCAAAATGTGACCGCAGCAAACTTACTCAGTCTTTCTTTCTTAATGGGAATAAAATTTCCAAGCAGATAATTCACCTCCCCAAAAGACTGTGCAGGCAGATTTTCTGAATAATTCAGATGTTTGAAGCCCTTAATCCTAAAGTATATATGTAACTCAGTCTAAAGTACGTTTTAAAGAACTCATAATATGTGCCATTATCCTTTTTTGATTTGTTTTTCATTGTTAAAATTATGGTGTATACATATATAAGATAAATCTTACCATTTTATGGCTAGGATTCTAGCCTTCTAGCAGTTCACTCAGGGATGGAGTAACCTGTGGCTTCTTTGGCCTCTTCAAGTGGATTCCCTGAGCTTGGCTGGGCTGGGAAGGAGCAAAGTATGAAATTTTGTAGAGGAGCGGTGTCATGGTAGGTGACAGTATCCAGTGGTGGAAGGGCTACCTGGGCTGTTACAACTCATTCAGCTCACCATCCCATGCCGCTCCCATCCCAAACTGTACTCTAATCATAGCTGTCATGTAGGGTAGGCTAAACTGCTTACACATAGACTCAAGGTATAATAGCTCAACATAAGGGAAGTTTTCTTACCCCCTCTGACAAGCTCAGATTCATCCCAAATGAAAACATGTCCGGTATTCCAGAATATTTTCGTGAGAACCTAGAAATCACTTAGTGTTGATGTGAAATCAGTAAAAGCCAATGCTCTTGGCAAAGGGCTGAAGTCATTTCTTTTTCATGGGATATGGGGCAAGGGTTTGGGCCTAGTTATGATAACTCAAGTCAGGGCTATGCATGGAAGAGGAGGCTTCACTTAATATTCCTGTTAACATTTCTATATATATAGTTATGTCCATAAATTCATTTTTTATAAGCTCCCACTAAAAGAATGGAAATACTTAAGTTTTTCTACCTAAATAGCTCATTAGGATTTCAGCCTGTAACATTTTCACAGACAAGTCATTATTTCTGATGATTTCACACTGTGATGTACAGCTGCATCATGACAGCGTGGGGCCAGTGAATATTAGGGTTAGGCTGGGCCATCCATTATCAATTCCTGTTTTAGCTGCTTATTGATGCCCTCCCCCTGCCCAGTGCATGAATGAACCCCTGACATCCCATGGTTTTTTATCCTACTCAGCATTATTCTTTAGAGAAACTAAAAAGTTTGCTCCGTTTTGCTCAGTCATTATTATTTTTCCCCCTCAGAGTGGTGAATTGGTGGAATAGAGTTCAGTGTGGTAGATGTAGAGTCCTAGAGAACAATCATCTCTGCTGTGAATTCAGATTAATCAAAGAGCCCAAAATGGAGGTCACTTAGCAGTATCCCTAAGGCTTCTTTCAGGTTCTGACTGACATTGCCCTGATTCCAGGGGCAGTGAGAACAGGGAGTCAAGAAGAGAGTGAAGAAAGGTGGTGGTGGCTGATCCCTTTGCCTGTTTATGGGGTACGAAAAGCTCTCCCGAGGGTGCAATAACACACAACATTAACATGGAGGCTATGAAAGTATTTGGAGATGGGACCAATATCCTAAAGACTCAGAATACAAGCATAGCTTTGAAATTAAAAGAAAATCAGAAAATTTCTACTTTGGTTCTCATCAAGGTATAGGAAAACATGACCTCCATGAAATAAAAGGTTCCACAAGGAGCCTCCTGGATGAGATAAAACAATGGGAGCCTAAACTCCCCTCCAAGACAAGCTGGGGTCTGAGGCACAGGATCCAGGCAGAGTTTTCAGGATGCCAGGTCAGATTTGAAGGCGAGGCAGGATTAGTCTGCCAGTTACAAAGTATGAGGCAGGGGAGGTCCGGTAAGAGCTAAGTAAACCTGTCCAAAGAGGTCAGCCTGAATAGGGTCGGCAGAAGGGAAGACTCCAGGACCAAGGGCTCAGACAGAACCCGGGGAGGAGCCTTAGATGAGGCCCTTTGTGCTGATGCTTCCTCAGGCACTTGGTTGGGTTCCATCTGACCTCCCCCCACAGGCCGGAAGAAACCTGCCAGGCTCTGAGCTGGTTCAGAGAAGGACTGAAACACAGGATGAGATGATAAGGAAAGAATAAAAGGGATCGAAAAAGCATAACCGCAGAATTATAACTCCATCGTAGAAACAGCAAAAAGTCAAGCCTTAACCTCTGCCGTGAACTAGCTGTGGCTTATTGAGAAATCAGAGTATTCTTTTGGATCCTTAGTTTCCCCATCTGTAAAGTGGGGCTCAGAATTCAGTGTAAGTCCTCATGTCTGACACAATCAGTAATTTGGTTGGTGAAAAAAAATCAGTTCATGTGGGCAGCCTTAAGCAGTTATATGCATTATACCTGAGATATTTTTAAATGTAGAGAAGTATGTTTGTTACCCAATATTTTGGTGCAGGGTTAATACATTTTTTGGAGTAAGGTTGGAGTCCTTCCTTTATCCTGCAAAAGCAGCACCTGTGATGAATTGTCAGTGATCTCATTTTTTTGGTTTTGTTTTTAAATGGAGTGAAATCTCAGACTTCAGTTTAGACACAATCATTCTAGATCTTTCTTCTCACTCTCATTATTTCCACCACCACCCCTTTTATTTTCTTTTTTCATTTGTCTGGCCGGTGACAAACTTGATTAAATTCTTTTAAAAAAATTTTTTTTGTTGACTTGACTTTAAAATGAGTCCTTTCAGATTATGCAACTTAGTTTTCATAGAAACAACAGCTTTCTTTCTTTTTCACTCTATTTCATTATATATTACTATTTCACTAGATTACCTAATTATAATTGCAGCTGGTTTGTGAGCAAATGCAACTGGTGTTTGGCAGGCAAGGAACTCAAGTGGTGAGAGCAGAAGCCAGTGAACATGCAGAAGAACGGCCTCCCACTGGCTGCAGACATCTGCTGGCATATGGAGAGAACAAAGAACATCAGTCATTTCAGTTTAAGTGAAGATGTGTTAGGAGTACTTCCAGTGAACCTCCTAACATTATCATGGGGATTAAAGGAGAAGTTCACGTTGAAGTCTTGTCCAGTGGCTCGTGCTCAGTAGAAGTTGGTTCCCTTCCTTTCCTTTAGCAGCCTTTCTAGCACAATGTCTTGCAGAATGGTGATTCCTATACAAGGAAGTCAGCTTGTTAATTATGTATTCAAGGCTGTGATTTGAAATTTCAATTCCTATGCCACTGCTTTAAGCACATCAATCTGTCTCACAATCCTGGATGGTCTTTCCTCTCCCTGCTCTAGGGCTATCCTGTTGAAGTTTGATTTCCATGACTTTGGAAATGCACAACTTACTGTTCAGGCTAAACTGGTGGAATGCTAATGTCAGGCTTCCAGAGCAAATTGTTGGGGAGGCTGCCCTTTAAAGGCTAATGGATCTGGAGTTCCATGTGATTTTGTTCCAGGCCTATGGGGTATGTATAGCTGCTTTCGATGTTCTGTGACGTTTGACAGTAGAGTCTTCAAAAAGTCAAATAGGATAAAGTGTCCACCCATGAGGTGGCTGTGCAAAGATCACACTGGGGAGACGTCGTGCTCTTCATTTGTGAAGTATTTTGCTTTACGAGGCACTTTCCATGCGGGTACAACAAAAGGAGGCAAACGTGAGGTAGGCGAATGTGCTATTTCTGATGAGTCTGAGTTTCCTTTTCCTGGCTCAGCAGGATCTGGGCTGCACACACTCCCGAATGCCCCTTCCATTCTTCCAGGGAGCCTCCTCGGATACGTTTATACCTGGACAGAAGGAAGAAACATTAAAAGCCCCATAGAGCTGCTCACCCCTTATCTGGGTGCTTAAAGAAAGGGTAAAGTTCTGTTCCGCCAGCCAAGTGAATTGAACTGGAGTGCTTGGCAGAACTAAGTCAGAAAACTGCCTCTTTGTGGCAGCATCATTCCATGGCCATGCCTTGAGGGCTGTCGTTTCTCTGGTTCTTTGTGCAAGACATCTGGCTACTCTGTAAAAGAACTAAAACTCTGTGAGGCTCTTCCAATGGTCCACCACAGCCATCGAGAGATTCATTACACGTAGGAAAGGAGCACCCAGTGCCTGTTCTCCCTCTTCTAATCCATTAAAGGGGAGTAGCAAGCTCAGAGGAGGTTCCCATCTTCTCTTGAGTGGGAAAGAGACTCTTTCACTCATAGTCTCTTGAGATGTGATTCGGCATGAATGGAGAGTATAGGAGTTTCTTACAAATATGTTGCCTCCATAGCCGTCAGCAGGGTTTGCTGTGTCTCTACTCTGGGCAAAAGCAAGCCCTCACTGCAGGAAACTTCACAGACTTCTCTGGAAAAAAACATTAAGAGGACATAGTGGGAAAAGAAAAGAAGAGAAAAGGAAATAGGTCCTCTAGGCCCTAATTGCAAATTTCATTTCTTACATCATTTTGCATGTATCTGGCTGGGGGTGAGGTGGAACCTGGAAGGATGAGGTCATGCATTCAACCCCACTGCTTCTCTCCTCAGCTGTGACTATGAGCTCACAAGGTGAACTTGTGGTTCACAGGATGGGATCCCTAGTGGGCACATTATCACTTTGCAAAGTTTATTTAAAACATACAGGGAAAAACACCTAATGCTTTTATGAGGACTGTGTTTCTGAGTAAGAAAACAGAATCTTCTGAGTAATCCTTAACTTCAGTGGGAGAAACCCATTATTTCTGGGCCCAAGTTTACCTATTTTGTTGTTGTTATTGATACTGCATAGCTTTTGGAAGCTACATCACCTTAACTTAAAGAGAAACTTCTTAATGATGAAACTAAGCAAGAAATCAAAAATTCCCCAAAAAGAAATTAAAATTTTAAGGATCTGTAAAAGTCTCAGCCTTACATGGCCTAATTGTCTCTGTCAAGACTTGTCCCAGCAAAAGACCATCTTTTAGTCTTAAAATGCGTCAGGGACTTATGGGTATGCACTGTCCTCTGAAGCCCATGTCACCAGAGACATATGGGAACAAACTTGATGACCTCAAAATGGCCTGAGTTTAAAAACTGGTTAACTATTAATCTCAGTAAACTCACTTTTGTTTTCTTTTACATTTAGTTAGTAAACAGATTTTATTGTTGTAATAATGGCTTATGTTTCATCCTGCATGTCTACGCTATTGAATTAGAAATCTGAAGTGCTGAATTATGATGTTTTGGATCATAAAAGCTGCCAGGTAACCACGATTCTAATACCTTTGAGAGGAGTTGACAAAAGGGATCTTTGTACTGCAGATTTTCCTGTATAAACTCCAAGATACAAAGAAAATCTCTAGCCTCAGTTTTAACAAAACTGATAGCCAATCTGAAACGTGTCTAATTTTGGATGACTTAAAATTACTAGATGGTTAATACTTCTGTTATTAACCTGCTATCCTAAAATAAGGTTGCTTTTATTGCAAAAGCTTATTTTAAAATTAGTACTGTGAGATTTGCCATTTTTGAGTTTGTAGTTTTTAAATGACTGCTTATATCTTTTTAGAAACTTTTCCTGTGATAAAATAAAATGTAACAAGAGGGCAGCTGGGACTCATCTCATCTTCCAAGACTGGTGATATTCGCAGCTTTCTTGTTCAGTTATACTTTAAGCCTCTTTGGTATCTTTAGTACTAAATTATTACATGAACCTTAAACATAGAGTAGCCAGACAGCCTATGATCACAGGTTTACATCTACTGCTCTGCATTATCCTGTCTCACATTCATTATGGATTAATTATTTTTAAATATAGTATTCTTATTTATAGTTTTATTAGAATCAAGTTGGCTGGGCTTGATAGACCTTCACTTTGTCTTTCCAGCTGGTGTTATCTTGTAATGTGTGAGAGGTATATACAGTAAACAGAATTCTCAGTTTAACATAACGCATGGCTGGATTCGGAATAAGATTCATGTTCTTTTCCAGCTCTTTCCAGACGCACTCAGTTAACTTCTCCATTTTACAGACAGCAAACAGGTCACTTACTGATAAAAGAAGTGTACTTGGACATTTGGTAAATACTTGGATGGTGGGGGGGGACGCAAGCTGTGCTGTGGCCTGTGCGATGCCCTGTGTGATGCATGAAGATACCAGGCTGCCAGTTGGTAGAGACAGTTGGAGTCAGTTAAAAACATGGGAAGTTATGATTTAGGTGTACCTGAAATGTGTCTGGGAAATAGAGGCTGAGAAGTTCTGCAGTAGAGTATATCAAAAACAATCTGAACACCCTTGCTTCAGTGGTTTTGTCAGTAATTTTAAGGTGTAATTCTATTACTGCTTCTCATTATTTGATAATACTTTTCCCCCCAGTAAACCTTTTTTGACAGCCAAGTGCTAAAAGAAAAATGAAAGTGCATGTTTAGTTAAAATGAAGTTCTGATTTTCTATTTCCCAAGGAAGTGATAATAACTGTGTGACTTGCACAAAATATTTATGAACATTTACCATCCATTATGGGTGTCATAGTGATATCACTAACTATAAGAAAACCAGAAGATAAAACTTTTCTAAAGAAGCAACAATATATACTTCAAAAATTGGTAGTTATTAAAAAATGTCCAAGGATGTAATTTAACATGAACGGTGGCAGGAAGTGTGTTTAATTTTTTTTTTTTTTTTTGCTTTACGTGGGCCTCTCACTATTATGGCCTCTCCCGTTGCGGAGCACAGGCTCCGGACGCGCAGGCTCAGCGGCCATGGCTCACGGGCCCAGCCGCTCTGTGGCATGTGGGATCCTCCCGGACCGGGGCACGAACCCGCGTCCCCTGCATCGGCAGGCGGACTCTCTACCACTGCGCCACCAGGGAAGCCCGTGTTTAATTTTTATTACATGAATTTTCATTTATATCAAATAATTGTTCCTCTAAATTTATTTTTACCCGTTTTAGATTCTTTGGTTTCCTTTGTATACATGAAAAGTAAAAGACAGCTCTTAGTAAATTGGCCATATTTTTGGAAGAAGAACTTGGCAAACAATTAAGGAATGTGAGTTTTATATCAGTGCCATCAAATGATTCAAATAGAAAAATCAGTCAAATTAATTCCAATCATAGCTCAATATTTTCAACCAATTTATGCAATCAACATAAAGCTCTGAATGCTCATTAAAGAGAAGATAAAATACCTGCAATTACTGTACATTTTATTGTAAATTTAGTTAAACATTTCAGTATTGAAGATAAAATTATTTGAATATAAATTGGTGTAGTGCAGTCTCATGGTAAAAAACAAAACAAAACAAAAAACCACCTCTGATTATAGTGAGAGACTGATCAAGCTGAATCATATTTGGAATTGGTTGTAATGCACACGTAACTAACAGATGGCAGTCCAAACCATCTTTAATACTCTACCACTTGAAGTAGAAATCAAGACTTGACAAAATTTACAAATATTTTTCTTTCCTTTGAGGCCTTCTATCTTCTGGATGTTGACACTCTATTTCAATCTTCTATATCTCCCAGTTTTTCTTTTGTATTTTATCTATCATTTCCTGGTGATTTCTGGGATGGTATGATCTTTCTGGTTCATAAATTCCTTTTTTATGGAACATATCTAACGACTTAACTTATTTATTGTGTTCTTTATTTCAACTATTATTTTGTTCATATTTAATGTTTTCTCTCAACTTTTTAATATTTTCTGTGGATATAAATGTAAATAATATATAGTGCTTTTTCTAAAAGATTGCATACTTAGAATAAAACAGGTTTCAAGGAACACACATAGGTCTAATCTTTAATCACCAATTCTTTTTTTTTTTTTTTTTTTTTTTTTTTTGCGGTACGCGGGCCTCTCACTGTTGTGGCCTCTCCCGTTGCGGAGCACAGGCTCCAGACATGCAGCCTCAGTGGCCATGGCCCACGGGCCCAGCCGCTCCGCGGCATGTGGGACCCTCCCAGACCGGGGCACGAACCTGTGTCCCCTGCATTGGCAGGTGGACTCCCAACCACTGCGCCACCAGGGAAGCCCTAATCACCAATTCTTAATTCACATTGTTTTATCCACTATTTCCCCCATATTTGACGCTTGAGTACAGTCCTTCTTTTACTATGTGCTATGGGTTGAATTATGTCCCCCTGAAAGATATGTTTAAGTCTTAGTTTCCAGTACCTATAAATGTGGCCTTATTTGGAAATAGGGTCTTTGCAGATGTAATCAAGATAAGGTCATACTAAAACCAATGACTGGCATTTTTATAAGAGAAAGGAGAGGGAGTCTTGGATACAGAGATACAGAGAAGACACAGGGGAGAAGCCTGTGTGAAGACGAAGGCACAGATTTCAGTGATGCATCCACAAGCCAAAGAATGCCAAGGATTGCCAGGAGCCACCAGAAACTAGGAAGAGGCAAGGAAGAAATCTGCCCTAAAGCCTTCAGTGGGAACATGATCCTGCCAATATCTTGATTTGATTTCTAGCCTCCAGAACTCTGCAGATAACAATACTCCAGAGTTTGTTCATT
The DNA here is from genome assembly GCF_964270905.1 of Leucopleurus acutus. Classification (NCBI taxonomy): domain Eukaryota; kingdom Metazoa; phylum Chordata; class Mammalia; order Artiodactyla; family Delphinidae; genus Leucopleurus; species Leucopleurus acutus. The sequence continues at coordinate 10,556,879 of NC_139160.1, read as the reverse complement.
TCTCTATGGAGAGGAACTTCATTACCTGCTTAAATCTGATCAAAGTACATGCTTTGGTTTGCATTAGATAGTTCCCTTTATACCCCAAATTTCTGCCAGATTAATGCTTATTTTGGTTTAGTTTTTTTTCTTTTTTTCCATGTCCTCTTGGCTTTCATAACTTTGCTGACCCTGAATCTAAAGGAAAAAGTAGAAAATTGTGAGCTCTTTGGACAGAATGTGGGCAGTGGGGGAAATTGACCTAAGTGTCTGATTTATGTGGGTGCCCTCAGCATCTCTCACAGTGCCTTTCACATGCAGGGTGGTAAAAAAAAAAAAAAAAAAAATATTGACTTTAAAGTCAGTAGGGTGTCTATATACCATAGGAGGATAAAACTACACAAGTGTCTTTCTCTAAATACTGAGGGATGATTTTCCTCTTCAAATTTTATGCAATAGTCCCTTAACAGGGGATTAGACACATGTCTGGTTTTGCTGCAGTGCAGAGTTAGTTACCTAGTCATCAACTGCAATAAGAGATTTCATTATAACTTGAATACTCTTAATTTTTACTAAAATTTTTACACATATATTTGCTCCCCTAAATAATCATGGATTATTTTTCACATTCTATTATTATCTATCTATGCGTGGAAACCAAGACTCAGCAAGGTTTAGATATTTAACCTAAGTCACAGAACCTCAATTCAAGGCCCTGTCCAATACCGCATTTCAACAAAACATTAAGAACTGTGAGAGATAACTGAGAAACATCATTTTCATCTCTTTGCCACATTTGTGGTATATGTCATGGACAATGGTTAATGTAAAAATATTTTCTTTTTCCATCTCAAAGTCTGTCCTCTTAGTTTCGTATTATAGAGAAGAGTATATGGCCAGTAGACTAACTGGGAGAACCAATTTGAAGTGGGTCATGAGGTAGAGCAATTTTTTTTGCAGAAAATGTGAAGTAATCTGCTAAATTTCTTTTGTCAGGGTGGCCAAGATGAGACAATCACTTGGATAGTGATAGATGAGAGAATTAAAGGTGGTCTTATTTTAGTAACATTCTTTTTTTTTTTTTAGTTTATTTAAAAAAAATTTTATTGGAGTATAGTTGATTTATAATGTGTTATTTTCTGCTGTACAGCAAAGTGAATCAGTTGTACATATACAATCCACTCTTTTTTAGATTTTTTTGCCATATAGATCATTACAGAGTATTGAGTTCCCTGTGCTATACAGTAGGTCCTTACTAGTTATCTACTTTATATAATAGTAGTGTGTATATGTCAATCCCAGTCTCCCAGTTTATCCCTCCCTCCCTTTCCCCCTGGTAACCATAAGTTTGCTTTCTACATCTGTGACTCTATTTTTGTTTTCTAAATAAGTTCATTTGTACCATTTTTTTTTAGATTCCACATATAAGAGATATCGTGATATTTGTCTTTCTCTGTCTGACTTACTTCACTCAGTATGACAATCTGTACGTCCAAGTAACATTCTTGATAATGTAGATGAGCTGTTTTTCTAGCTTTAAACAAATTCAAGAGATAGGAATTTCCATAGAGAGAGGAAATGTGGGCTCAGCCCTTATTTTGAAAAATGCTTTCCAGTGAGATGAATGCCCACACCATCACGCCATTGACAACAACAGTTACTCACTGGACAGCAACTGCTTGGACTACTTAAGGTTATTATGTGATTTTGAAATATTTTACTGTGCCCTAGGAAAATTCAGTTAAAAAAATTGGCTTTCATATACATGTATCCATTCTCTCCCAAACTTCCCTCCCATCCAGGTTGCCACATAACATTGAGCAGAATTCCCTGTGCTATACAGTAGGTCCTTGTTGGTTATCCATTTTATTTATTTATTTTTATTTAATATCTTTATTGGAGTATAATTGCTTTAGAATGTTGTGTTAGTTTCTGCTGTATAACAAAGTGAATCAGCTATATGTATACATATATCCCCATATCTCCTCCCTCTTGCAGATCCCTCGCACCATCCCTATCCCACTTCTCTAGGGGGTCACAAAGCACCGAGCTAATCTTCCCTGTGCTATGCAGCTGCTTCCCACTAGCTATCTATTTTTCATTTGGTAGTGTATATATGTCAATGCTACTCTCTCACTTCATTGCAGCTTACCCTTCCCCCTCCCCATGTCCTCAAGCCCATTCTCTACATCTGTGTCTTTATTCCTGTCCAGCCCCTAAGTTCTTCAAAACCATGTTTTTTTTTTTTTTTTTTTTTTAGATTCCATATATATGTGTTAGCATACGGTATTTGTATTTCTCTTTCTGAGTTACTTCACTCTGTATGACAGACGTTAGGTTCATCCACCTCACTATAAAAATTCAATTTCATTTCTTTATATGGCCAAGTAACATTCCATTCCATTCCATTATGTGGTATATATGTGCCACATCATCTTTATCTATTCATATGTCGATGGACACTTAGGTTGCTTCCATGTCCTGGCTATTGTAAATAGAGCTGCAATGAATATTTTGGTGCATGACTTTTTGAGTTAGGGTTTTCTCAGGGTATATGCCCAGTATTGGGATTGCTGGGTCATATGGTAGTTCTATTTGTAGTTTTTTAAGGAACCTCCATTACTGTTCTCCATACTGGCAGTATCAATTTACATTCCCACCAACAGTGCAAGAGGGTTCCCTTTTCTCCACACCCTCTCCAGCATTTATTGTTTATAGATTTTTTGATGATGGCCATTCTGACCAGTATGAGGGGATATATCATTGTAGTTTTGATTTGAATTTTTCTAATGATTAGTGATGTTGGGCATCCTTGCATGTGTTTGTTGGCAATCAGTATACCTTCTTTGGAGGAATGTCTGTTTAGGTCTGCTGCCCATTTTTGGATCGGGTTGTTTGTTTTTTTGATATTGACCTGCATGAGCTGCTTGTATATTTTGGAGATTAATCCTTTGTCAGTTGCTTTGTTGGCAAATATTGTCTCCCATTCTGAGGGTTGTCTTTTGGTCTTGTTTAGGGTTTCCTTTGCTGTGCAAAAGCCTTTAAGTTTCATTAGGTCCCATTTGTTTATTTTTGTTTTTATTTCCATTTCTCTAGGAGGTGGATCAAAAAGGATCTTGCTGTGATTTATGTGATTTATGTCATGGAGTGTTCTACCTCTCTAAAGGTTTTATAGTGTCTGGCCTTATACTTAGGTCTTAAATCCATTTTGAGTTTATTTTTGTGTATGGTGTTAGGGACTGTTCTAATTTCATTCTTTTACATGTACCTGTCCAGTTTTCACAGCACCACTTACTGAGAGGCTGTCTTTCTTCCATTGTACATTTTTGCCTCCTTTATCAAACATAAGGTGACCATATATGTGTGGGTTTATCTCTGGGCTTTCTATCCTGTTCCCTTGAACTATATTTCTTTTTGTGCCAGTACCATACTGTCTTGATTACTGTAGCTTAGTAGTATAGTCTAAAATCAGGGAGCCTGATTACTCCAGCTCCGTTTTTCTTTCTCAAGATTGCTTTGGCTATTCGGGGTCTTTTGTGTTTCCATACAAATTGTGGAATTCTTTGCTCTCATTCTGTGAAAAATGCCATTGGTTCTTTGATTGGGATTGCATTGAATCTGTAGGTTGCTTTGGGTAGTGCAGTCATTTTCACAATGTTGATTCTTCCAATCCAAGAACGTGGTATATCTCTCCATCTGTTTGTATCATCTTTAATTTATTTTTTCAGTGTCTTATAGTTTTATGCATACAGGTCTTTTTTCTCCTTAGGTAGGTTTATTCCTAGGTATTTTATTCTTTTTGTTGCAGTGGTAAATGGGAGTGTTTCCTTAATTTCTCTTTCAGACTTTTCATCATTAGTGTATAGGAATGCAAGAGATTTCTGTGCATTAATTTTGTATCCTGCTACTTTGCCAAACTCATTGATTAGCTCTAGTAGTTTTCTGATAGCATCTTTAGGATTCTCTATGTATAGTATCATCATCTGCAAAAAGTGACAGTTGTACTTCTTCTTTTCTGATTTGGATTCCTTTTATTTCTTTTCCTTCTCTGACTGCTGTGGCTAAAACTTCCAAAACTATATTGAATAATACTGATGAGAGTGGGCGACCTTGTCTTGTTCCTGATCTTAGTGGAAATGGTTTCAGTTTTTCACCATCGAGAAATAAGTTGGCTGTGGGTTTGTCTTACATGGCCTTTATGTTGAAGTATGTTCCCTCTATGCCTACTTTCTGAAGGGCTTTTATCATAAATGGGTGTTGAATTTTGTTGAAAGCTTTTGCTGCACCTATTGAAAGGATCATATGGTTTTTATACTTCAGTTTGTTAATATGGTGTATCACATTGATTGATTTGTGTATATTGAAGAATCCTTGCATTCCTGGGATAAACTCCACTTGGTTATGGTGTATGATCCTTTTAATGTGCTCTTGGATTCTGTTTGCTAGTATTTTGTTGAGGATTTTTGCATCTATGTTCATCAGTGATATTGGCCTGTAGTTTTCTTTTTTTGAGACAACTTTTTCTGGTTTTGGTATCAGAGGGATGGTGGCCTCGTAGAATGAGTTTGGGAGTGTTCCACCATCTGCTATATTTTGGAATAGTTTGAGAAGGATGGGTGTTATCTCTTCTCTAAATGTTTGATAGAATTCGCCTGTGAAGCCATCTGGTCCTGGTCTTTTGTTTGTTGGAAGATTTTTAATCACAGTTTCAATTCAGTGCTTGTGATTGGTCTCTTCATATTTTCTGTTTCTTCCTGATTCTGTCTCAGAAGGTTGTGCTTTTCTAAGAATTTGTCCATTTCTTCCAGGTTGTCCATTTTATTGGCATATGTTGCTTGTAGTAATCTCTCATGATCCTTTGTATTTCTGCAGTGTCAGTTGTTACTTCTCCTTTTTCATTTCTAATTCTGTTGATTTGAGCCTTCTCCCTTTTTTTCTGGATGAGTCTGGCTAATGGTTTATCTTTTTTTTTTTATCTTCTCAAAGAACCAGCTTTTAGTTTTATTGATCTTTCCTATTGTTTCCTTCATTTCTTTTTCATTTCTTTCTGATCTGATGTTTATGATTTCTTTCCTTCTGATAACTTTGGGGGTGTTGGTTTCTTCTTTCTCTCATTGATTTAGGTGTAAGGTTATGTTGTTTATTTGAGATTGTTCTTGTTTCTTGTGGTAGGATTGTATTGCTATAAACTTCCCCCTTAGAACTGCTTTTGCTTCATCCCATAGGTTTTGGGTTGTCATGTTTCCATTGTCATGTTTTTCTAGGTATTTTTTGATTTCCTCTTTGATTTCTTCAGTAGTGTCTTGGTTATTTAGTAGCATATTGTTTAGCCTCCATGTGCTTGTGTCTTTTACAGTTTATTTCCTGTAATTGGTATCTAGTCTCATAGTATTGTGGTCTGAAAAGATATTTAATATAATTTCAATTTTCTTAAATTTGCCAGTGCTTGATTTGTGACCCAAGATATGATCTATCCTGGAGAATGTTCCATGGGCACTTGAGAAGAAAGTGTATTCTGTTGTTTTTGGATGGAATGTACTATAAATATCAATTAAATCCGTTTCTTTAAATGTGTCATTTAAAGCTTGTGTTTCCTTATTTATTTTCATTTTGCATGATCTGTCTATTGGTGAAAGTGGGGTGTTAAAGTCCCCTACTATTATCGTGTTACTGTCAGTTTTCCCTTTTGTGGCTGTTAGCATTTGTCTTATATATTGAGGTGCTTCTATCTTGGGTGCATAAATATTTATAATTGTTGTATTTTCTTCTTGGATTGATCCCTTTATCATTATGTAGTATCCTTCTTTGTCTCTCGTAATAGTCTTTATTTTAAAGTCTATTTTGTCTGATACGAGAATTGCTACTCCAGCTTTCTTTTGATTTCCATTTGCATGGAATATCTTTTTCCATCCCCTCACTTTCAGTCTCTATGTGTCCCTGGGTCTGAAGTGGGTTTTTTGTAGACAGCATATATATGGGTCTTGTTTTTGTATCCATTGAGCTGGTCTGTGTCTTTTGGTTGGAGCATTTAATCCATTTACATTTAAGGTAATTATCAATATGTATATTCCTATTACCATTTTCTTAATTGTTTGGGGTTTGTTTTTGTATGTCTTTTCCTTCTCTTGTGTTTCCTGCCTAGAGAAGTTCCTTTAGCATTTGTTGTAAAGCTGGTTTGGTGGTGTGAATTTGCTTAGCTTTTGCTTGTCTGTAAAGGTTTTAATTTCTCCGTCAAATCTGAATGAGATCGTTGCTGGGTAGAGTAATCTTGGTTGTAGGTTTTTCCCTTTCATCACTTTAAATATGTCCTGCCACTCCCTTCTGGCTTGCAGAGTTTCTGCTGAAGGATCAGCTGTTAACCTTATGGGGATTCCCTTGTATGTTATTTGTTGGTTTTCCCTTGCTGCTTTTAATATTTTTTCTTTGCATTTAATTTTTCATAGTTTGATTACTGTGTGTCTTGGAGTGTTTCTCATTGGATTTACCCCATATGGGACTCTCTGCACTTCCTGGACTTGACTATTTCCTTTCCCATATTAGGGAAGTTTTCAACTATAATCTCTTCAAATATTTTCTCAGACCCTTTCTTTTTCTCTTCTTCTTCTGGTACCCCTATAATTCAAATGTTGGTGCATTTAACATTGTCCCCGAGGTCTCTGAGACTGTCTCTGAGATTATTATAGTATAATATCAAACATATTGATTTCATAATTATGTGAAGTTTGATAATGAAGAAAATGCAATAGAGAAGACTTTTATGTGAAAATATCTTTAGATATTGTTCATGTTATTGATAAATTCAAGAAATATATAAAACAAAATGTTTATTTTTAGTCAGCATCATCTGCCAAATGGTGTTATTCTGATTCAAGAAAGATTTAATATTTCTTTACGATTTAACTTCTTTTATTCAGTAACAAATCTTATTGATTGATTACTTTTATTTTATTTGTATATATTGCACTGAAAACCAGAGAAATGGCCTCATATTTTTCATAGGCATCTCTACCTGAATTCCTTGCCAATCACTGAGAAAAATGCTATTTAAAAATTTCCTCATCTTTTAAATGATTAAATATACAAGTATTGTAAACTGGTAATAAAAAATTCTACTTGGGTTGAGTTAGTAAATATGAGGGATTCTTATTTATAAAATAAATGTGTTCCTAACATCGGTAAACAAATAATACACTATCACTTAAAAAATACTAGAAATTATGTGTTCAGTGAATAATATTATAGGTAAATCTTATTTTAGATGTCCTAATGGAATTTTTAATGGAATTTCTTTGTAAATACTACTTTGTTTTAGATAATTTTTGTTTGTTTGTTCGTGGTACACGGGCTTCTCACTGTTGTGGCATCTCCCATTGCGGAGCACAGGCTCCGGATGCGCACGCTCAGCGGCCATGGCTCACGGGCCCAGCCGCTCCACGGCATGTGGGATCTTACCGGACCGGGGCACGAACCCATGTCCCCTGCATTGGCAGGTGGACTCTCAACCACTGTGCCACCAGGGAAGCCCTAGATAATTATTTTTATAGATCAAATTTACCTCATAAATGTACATTATATAAATAATTTATTAAAGACTATCATTCTGTCCACTTTTACCTGAGAGAAAAAGTGCTCTATACGTTTTCTTTATTTTCCTCAATCATACTCTCCTGACCACTCCCACTATTTCCTCAGTCCAGGGCTTGCATGAACCTTGGACAAAGGGTCTGGAATTTTGGTGTCACTATGTTACATATACCCCATTTGCAGGATGACAGAGGGAGAGTGATTCATGATCTCTGATCTCTGCAAGCACTCATCAAGAGCAGCATGAGAGATCTAGAAAGAATTCACCCCAGGACCTTCCATGTCCTTATTAGAATTGTATAGAAGAGAAAATGAGTCAGAGGTGAACATCAGACTCTATAAAAAGCTATTCTCTCTTTGGTATCAGATATGACATTTCATTTCTAGGAAGCACAGTATGATGTAGTGTTTAAGAGCATGGGCTTTGCATCAGACAGCTCAGAATGCACATCTGACACTTTAAACAGCTGTTCGACTTTGGGTAATTTACTTAACCTTTCTTTAGCTTTCATTTCCTCATCTGTAATAGAGCCTTGAAATAATACCTACCTCCTAGAGTTATTCTGAGATTTAATGAGATAATACATGAAATCACTAAAATATCTGGTACCACCTAGTAAGAACTGCATAAAAATGTTGGGCTGTTGCTTTGTTATCATTATCATCCATGGAAAAATGAAGGAGAAACTATAAGAAAATATAGGAGAAAACAGAGTCCTTAACTTTCTAGGATTAGAAACATTATCATTGACAGAGAAGGGCAATTCTGAATTCAGTTATGCATCACAGTACTCAGAATAAGGTACAATCAAGGTACTTTTCTCCTAGTAAAGCCCCTTGTTACTCAGATATATTCTATTTATGTAATTTATATTGTGTAATAAAAGACAGTGTTAGAGCAATAAACATAAGACTGGTCTAGAGGTTAGCCAACCTGACTGAGATGTACAGCTTGCAGATTCGTTCAAAGTAGCATATTTCAGAGTGAGCAATATTCAGATGTGTGGAAGTGGTTATTGGCTTATGAACAACAAAAGTCTCGAGAAACTTGTTTCCATAGGTTTCTATATAGTGAGTTATCTCTAAGGAGACAGCGGTACCACTTGTGTGGTCTTGCTCTAGTCTAAATATTCAATGTATCTGGTTTATTTTAGATTAGCAGTTCTGCATTTTATTTTAGTTGTTCATTGCATTTTAAGAAGCAATCTAGTTGGGAAAAGTTGGGAAGAGTCTGTTAAAAATATTTTAGATATTCATAATTCCTAATCATTCAATATCCATATCCTATTATGATTTGAGTATCTCTACATGAGGTCATTTTGGCTGATGATTTTATGTTTCAAGATTCATCATCTCTACTCTGATAGGGTGATGAAAATGTCTAGGAAAATATTATATAACTTTTGAGGCACAGAGAGATTTAAGGTAAAGTATCTCTATTAAATTGTGACTTTAGAAAATATGACTCAGTCGAAAACAGATTTGCTCTTCCATTTCAGCAATTTCCATTTATTTTTAAGAAAATAAGAAAGGCTACTGAAAAGCACTGTACACAGTATTACATTTTTTGGTACTATGGGCACTGTCTTAATGCATTACTATTAGGCAATTTAATGCATTACTATTAGGCAATTTATATTTATATTTCTTAGGAAAACTAACTGTCCTTGTCTAATATTCATTGATGTAAGTGATTTTATATAAAAGATCTGCATTCATTCTTTTCAGAATTATATTTACAGAAATAATCTGCAGAACTTCTGTTGTTCTCTCTATCACAAGACCATGTGATGTAAAATGGAAGTTAACAGCATTCATCTTTGAGATTAAGGCCCTTGGTTTAACAGGAAGGGTCTTGCATATTTAGAAATCTGGCTGAAAACGTAAAATAGGATTTAAAATATGTCTGATGAGCTTCACCTGGTCTTTCTGGTCCACTGTTCATCATATCCATTACATACATCTTTCAAATCTCTTTTGAAGGAGAATATTGGTAAATTTTTTCTTAACTTGTATTGTTGTCACGGCAGTGGTTGCCAAAATCATAGATCAGGTGAATGGAAACACATGCTTTCCAAATTATATGTTTATATATAATGAGGGCTTTAAAGTTGGGCCATTGGCACAGAGTAGTCTAACAATGCAACACTTACAGAAATATGTATGTGCCTGTATATATATGTGTGTCTGTGTGTGGGTGTGTTTTTTCTACTATATGTATATATGTATGTGTAAAATATATATGAGTTTTGCTTACGTATGTATAATATATATATGAGTTTTGCTTATTCTTTACAGTACTATACATAATAACTTTTGGCTTAGTGCTCTGTCCTCTAGATCAGTGGTATTCAAATTTTTTTAATGTACACACCATCAGTACATTTTTAAAACAAACATCCTTTCTGCCACAGTTATAAATTCTTTGTACTACTACACTAATACGCATATTACTAAATAGACAGAAAAAATTAAAACTTAAAAAGGATATTTTAGTTTATTAACACTGCAGGAAAACTTTCTCACTTTTTGCTCTGTGTGATTTGAAAATTTGGGAAAAATCTCGGTTTTATATATATATATATATATATTTTTTTTTTTTTTTAAGTCAAGGTGATCTTTATTAGCTATGCTACTTAACACTTCTGGTTCTTGGCTCCTTCATTTGTTAAATGGGGATAATAATGCTTATCATATGGGCTATGTGGGAACAGAAAAAAAATCTATACAACATCTGTCAAATAGTAGAGTCCAATAAAAATAATTTCCAATATTGTTATATCATTTGGTTATTATATCTACTGCTCTGTGAAGTTAGTACAACAGATTTTTTGAATGTAATATTTAAGCGTAACAGACATAATTTTCACACTAAACAATTTTTTTAACATCTTTATTAGGGTATAATTGCTTTACAATGGTGTGTTAGTTTCTGCTTTATAACAAAGTGAATTAGTTATACATATACATATGTTCCCATATCTCTTCCCTCTTAAGTCTCCCTCCCTCCCACCCTCCCTATCCCACCCCTCCAGGTGGTCACAAAGCACCAAGCCGATATCCCTGTGCCATGCGGCTGCTTCCCACTAGCTATCTGCCTTACGTTTGTTAGTGTATATACGTCCATGCCTCTCTCTCGCCCTGTCACAGCTCACCCTTCCCCCTCCCCATATCCTCAAGTCTGTTCTCCAGTAGGTCTGTGTCTTTATTCCTGTCTTACCCCTAGGTTCTTCATGACATTTTTTTTTTCTGAAATTTCATATATATGTGTTAGCATATGGTATTTGTTTTTCTCTTTCTGACTTACTTCACTCTGTATGACAGACTCTAGGTCTATCCACCTCATTACAAATGGCTCAATTTCATTTCTTTTTATGGCTGAGTAATATTCCATTGTGTATATGTGCCACATCTTCTTTATCCATTCATCCGATGATGGGCACTTAGGTTGTTTCCATCTCCGGGCTATTGTAAATAGAGCTGCAATGAAAAATTTCAAAGGTCTGGATCTCAGCTCATTTTATTTTGATATTTGCCTTTAACTAGGTATTTATTGGATATAGTTGATAATCTACTTTCATTCTCCCTTCCTTTAAGTCTTGCATAGGTTCTTCTAGTCAGTGCAAACGTATTTAATTCATATTCATCAAAAGAATCTAGAAAATTTAAATATTGGTTTACCAGGTTTTATAATACGATAATAACACTGGAGAAATAATTACGGGATGCGTCTGTGGACACTGGGAACCCACTGTGAGACAGTCTTGGGCCAAAATTCTACCTTTTTCTTTTTTCTGCCAGAGATTCTTGAGCCAAAACTCTACTTTTTTCTATTTCCTGCTAGTTTCAATGATGCCTCCACTAAATGAGGTTGAGATACCAGAAATTCCTTAAATAATGTAGAGGGGGAATCCAAAGACAGAGAGATAGGAATTTTTAATTGAGTTTTGCTATGACTCTTTCATCTTCACTTTTACCATGTACCAAGAAAGGACCCCAAGGACACTCCCTTAGCCAAGTACTAAAATATATATTAGCTATGTAAAAATTAATATTTTTGAAAAATGCTAGGGAACAAATGTCTCTGGTAGGCCCAGTATGAAAGTTTCAAAAGATCCTGGCTTTGAAACTAGTTCCCTGACTTAAGAGTATGATAGGATCTCCAGTTGGCAGAGTCTCAGAGGCAGTAATTAATCAGCAGAAAATTGTCATCTGTTACTGAAATAAGCAGTAGGTTAGTGGGATAATCACAGTAGCTTGATCTATAAGGGTCTTTGTGGTTAATTGATCATGGGATCCCTAGAACTCTAGTAAATGGGGAGACTTGTAAAGTTAGGCTTAATTTAAAAAAAATCTAAATCTGGAAATGAAGGTGTGATTTGAGTCACATGGGTGAGAGTCATGGTCACTCTCTCAATGTCCAGACATGAACCAGTTCACAAATCCTTGCAGAAAGACCCTAGGACATTGGAATAATGTCTTTCTATGTGTTCTCAAAGAGATTTACAGCCATTTATCAGAAAAACTCCGAGTTGAGGAGAAATTGTGGGCATTATTGACTACCGACTTCAAATTACATAAACCCTTAAGACTCAGAATATCATTGTGGGTGCTTTTGGAGATCAGTGGTCAAGTGGAGTTGGCCTCTGTCTGCCTACAGTGGGTCCCTGTGTCCATGTACATTTTCTCTACCATAGTTATTTCTCTGGTTCCTGAAGGCATAGTTGTAACAGACAAATTTGGCTGCTGACAGATTCCGCAAAATGTCTGTCTGATAAGAGGAGTGAAGGCTATTATGGGAAGAAGGGCTAAGACTCTGGAATTTGCACCTCTAACTAAAAAAGTTATATATAAGCAGTTCTGCACCTCAGGGTGAACTGCAACACACATTCTCAAATAAGGCAAATGTTTTTCTGTGCAGAAGATGAAAGGGTCTAGGAGAATGACAGGGGACTATTGTAAACCCAGCAGGTGGTGATTCAAATTATACTTATTGTTCTAGGTGTAGTCTATTTTCTAAAACCACCACTGCCCTGCACATGCTATGTAGCTATTTTTCCGGAAAACACTTTTTAAGACCATTCTAATAAACAGAGACTACTAGAAGCAATCTACTTTCACCTGAAAGGCACAACAGTACACTTGTGTTCTGTGGGGCTGTGCTGGGTCCTACTAGGGCAAAGCCAACTCTCCTACTCACCATCATATTCTAAACCATGATCATCTCATCATTCCATTTCACTCTGATTAATGATATCATGTTATAGCACCTTTGCAGCAAGAATTAGTAGATGCCCTTGATACCTGATTTGGTAGATTGTATTTTCCCAAAATGGCTGCAGTAGTGTCTCCAATCCCACATACTTTTTTTGCACAATGGGATTCTGACACTCCTCCCACTCAAAAGTAGAGTTGATTCTGTCTTCCCTTCCCTGAAACTGGGTGGGCTTTTCTAACTGCTTCAATCAGAAGAGCACATCAGAAGTGGTGCTATGTGTCCTGTTGGTCTACGTCATAAAGGATAAAATGATTTCCATTTTACTCGGTAGAATATTTGTGCTTGAAGCCTTCACTTGCCATATAAGCAGAAAGACTCTATACTGTAAGGAAACAGAAGGATCATACAGAGAGACCTGAGACCACATTCAGGGAGAGATACTTGGCCTTACTCCAACTGCCTCAGCACCCCATCTGTTCCAGTCCCAGACACAGTCTGACTGCAACTACATGAGAGATTCTGAGCCAGAACTGCCCGGCCAAGCCCTTCCCACATTCCCAGTCACAGAAACCTTGAGAGATAATGAAATGAGTGTTGTTGTTTTAAGTCACTAAGTTTTGGAGTGATATGTTACACAACAATAGACCCCAAACACTTGGTAAGATATTTACCTGTCCGGGGTGGAATATAAACCCAATGAAAATGTATGTGCCTGTCGTCTCAGAGAAATTTCTGGTACTCTTGTAATACAGGGCATGTCAAGATATTGCATCCAAAGTGAAGACAAGTTTCTATATTTTGCAAAACTCCCACCACTTAAGAAAGGGGGTTTGGGGGTTTTGAAGGCAATAATTTATCACATTTGGGAGCAAGTAAACCCTGCTGCATCGTAAGAAGCTCTACTACTTGGACCTTATGTCATAGTGAATCTAATTCAGTATTCACTATGATAGACTGGGATACACGGAAAGCCCCATTAGGAGAATTGCAGTGCAAGTCTCTTGATTTCCAGAGCAGAACTGTACTTTTTTTCAAGAAATATTTATTGTCTTTTAAAGAAATAACGCCTGGTTTGCTGTTGAGCCTTAGAGATACCAAGTGGCCATGCAAATCGAATTTCTATAACAAGCAGGGTGTTATATGACCCACTGAGCCATAAATTTGGATAGTGGATCATCATCAGTTATAAAATTAGGTTTGAGTAGGTATTGAAGGCACCAGGATGTTGCATGGTCAGGTGGCTCGTGGTCTTAATGCATCTGCTTTTGCTGCATTGCCTACCTCTCCCTCACCCTGCAACTAAGGCATCATGGGAACCGAGGAGAATATTCAAGCCTGATTTAGATATATGTGTGTACAATGTGCTAGAACCAGTCTGAAGTGGGATGCTGCAGGTTTATACCTTACCTGAGGGATATCCCACAAGTGTGACCAGGAAGGGAAATTCTCCCTGTGGTCAGAATTTCAAATGATACATGTTTGTCCACTTTGCTTAGAAAGAGAGATAAGCAGAGGTGTGGAACTATAGATTCATGGGAAGCTGTTAATAACTCTGTGGGATAGCCTGATATTTGTAAGGAAGGATACTGAAGGATTGGTGATAAGGAGGCCTAGAAAAGAAGTATGTCAAATGAAGTCTCAGAGGTGACCCAGGGTCTGAGAATATTCATTTTACACGTGAATTCTCTGCAAAGAGGATTCTCAGGGGTCTTTGAGACCATTTCAGATGGTCCACAAATTCAGAACTATTTTCATAATAATATTCAGACGTTATTTGCAGTTTTCACTCATAATCTTTCATGATTATAGGGTGGTGTTTTCTGGGGGCTACAAGATATGTGACAGTTCAACATGTTGACTATAAAATCAGATATGAGACTTCAGCTGTCTTCTAGTAAGACAGACATTAAAGAGACTTGCAAAAATGTAAAATAATGCTATGCTTACCAGCTACTATTTTATTTTTCATAAAAAAGTTATGTTAATAAAGAATAGGATTATTATTAGTTAAAACTGAATAAAATAGATTTCACAATTTTCTCAATTTTACTTTCTAATATATATAACTTATACCAATAAAACACTTTGAAGTTCACCATAGCTTTTTAGGGAATGAAGGAGTCCTGAGACCAGAAAGTTAAAGAACCATTCTCCTAGTCTATCTCCTGCCTTATTTTCATATTTATTTCTGTGTTTTGGTTCACTTTCCTAAGAATTTGTCTACTGAATTGTATTTTATTAAATTATAACCATTTCTTCAACTTATCAAGGCCATTTGCATCTGGATCTTTATGGGTCAAGATTCACTATTTCTCTTCCCCCATTTTTTATCAGTCTACAAATGAAAAATGCTGCTCCCTACTTTATCAGCTAGCATCTCGATGAAAATACTTCTCATCTTTGGCACAGACGGATCATGGCTGGGAACCCACTGATAATTATTTGTCGTCATGGTTCACCATGATGATGCATCAGTCCCACACTTAAGTGGTCTAAACCACATTTTCCCACTTTATTACTGATCTGCTCTTCTTGGACAAAAACCAAAGCCACAACAAAGTCACATGGCTATACTAGATTGCAATCTTTTAAAACCCCAGGTTTCTCCTTCTAGTCTACAACACATTGGCAGGATTCAAATTCAAATTCTTTGTCTTCTGTGCTGGGTAGACCCTGGAACACGTGTCTAGTTCTTTTAGCCTTCCAGCTGTTGCTTTCTGCCGGACCCTCTCTAGTCTCCTCTGGGCAGGCATGTTTGCAGGTCAGCCAAGGGTGTGCCAGTGCTTTATATGTAGATTTTGAGTATCTTGGTAGCTACAGCCTCTCCAGGATTTTTCCCCTTAATTTCCAGCTACTGTACTCTGATAGCCTCAAACACCACCATGTCAGAACACTTCAAACCGTAAGAACGTTACTTTCTGCTTGAGTTGTAGTCATCCTGTGCTTCACAGAGAAGGGAGTGTCCTCAGGAGAGGTTACATAAATGTGGATCTCACACTATGCAGTCCCTTCCTTCACAGGCTCCCTTCTCCCTGTCCCCAGTTTTTGTCTGCTTTAGATGCTTTCAGTACCTTGAAATAGCTGACTTTTTTGGTTGTTGTTGTTGTTAATAGAATTTGTAATAATTATCTGTGTGAAGGTTAGTTCACTATAAGATAAACCACCATTATCAGACTGCCATTTGATTTTAAAACTACTTTTTACAGTTTTTAAATTTTTACAGTTCTAACAGTAATATAAATTTATTTATATGTCAAATCCCTGGGCTTGTGAATAAAAGATACTCTTTAAATTTAAAATCAAATAGAAATCATAACTTAAAGTCATTATTAATCATGTGTTTTATTTTGCTAACTCCCTTTTACACACATACACAGACACATTCTGAT
Source organism: Leucopleurus acutus (assembly GCF_964270905.1). Lineage (NCBI taxonomy): Eukaryota > Metazoa > Chordata > Mammalia > Artiodactyla > Delphinidae > Leucopleurus > Leucopleurus acutus. The sequence goes on along the minus strand of NC_139160.1, from coordinate 10,540,709 downwards.
TCTTGAAGACAGCAATCTATTTCTATGAGGACCAAATCAGTAATAGATACCGCTTCTTGTGGGAAAGTAAGATAAGGGGACTTCAACTCTTACCTTCCCTCCTAGAACACTGCCTACCTTCAGGACTGTGATAGTTAATTTTGTGTGTCAAACTGGCTCGGCTATAGTGTCAAATACAAATCTAAATGTTGCTGTAAAGGTATTTTTTAGATATGATTAACTTATACAATCTTTAAGTAAAGAAGCTTTAAGTAAAGCAGATTTCTCTACATAATGTAGGTGGGCCTTATCCAATCAGTTGAAGGCCTTAACAACAAAGACTGAGGTTTCTGGTAGAAGAAATTTTGTCTTAAGACTGCAACACAGAAATTGTGCCTAAGTTTCCAGTCTAATGGCCTGCCCTACAGATTTGCCCTCAATAGTGCAAATTGAGGTGCAAATTGAGGTGCAAATTGTGCAAATTGTGTGTGCTTATTTTCTGCTTGCTGGCAAGGGGATGTTTGTGCAATTCTCCATTCAAGCAGTAAAGAGTGACTCAATTTTTTCACCTTTGATGGGAATTGTGCAAATTGACCTCAGTAGTGCAAGATTAACTCTTATCTGAGTTTACGGCTTGCTGCCCAGCCCTACTGGTTTTAGACTTGGCAACGTCCACAGTTGTATGAGTCAATTCTTTAAAACTTCCCTTTCTCTCACTACCTGTATGTCCTATTTGTTCTGTTCCTCTGGATACAAGGAGAATACTTAGGAACTCATGATATCTGTTAGAATTGAGATGCTGATGCTTATTTTTGCCAAATTTTAAACTGCTTCATCCCCATCTCAGAAATGCTTTCCAACATCTATTGACTTTGTGATTACTTTTAGTGAACATTTTTATATCATAAACAAAAAATTTTTTAAATTAACATTTATTGACACCATCTTGTTTTTACTTTTGAAAGAATTAGGAAAAATGGAAGGATTTGAAGAATAATCATTTATTACTTTGCAATTAAATAATTGAATATTAAAAGAAAATATTCAAGATATAAACGAATTAATGAATTACATTAATTTCCATAAGTTTACAAATTACAAGGAAATGCACCAAGGTTACACTTTTGCGAAAAGTTCTAAATTATGCACAAACATGTTTTTCTTGTTTTGTTTTGTTTTTAAAGGTTGAAAAACCTTTTATTCAGAAGTGTTGAAATGATTGCATGCTAATTTGAATAGCTAGGTTGTAAAAAAATGACTTAAAAATTCCCTTTCTGATGTCCTCCATGAGTTGGATTCCATTATATGTGTCTTTTTTTTTTTTTTCCAAACCTCTCATTTCAGACTGGAGTTCAGCAGAAATGTATATGGCTTACAGTTTCCCTCAGATCATTCTTGGGCTCCTTAAAAAGAGCTAGACCTTTGAGCAAACAAACAGGTTACTGGAAATAACCTGTTTGTTATAGGGAAAGACAAAGCTGTGGGTGATAAAGGTTCCTTATTCATCTTATCTCCCCACTTCTGTCTTCCTCAGTTTGCTGTTATTTTTAATCTCCAGTCCAGCATCTCCCTTAAGCCCAGTCAGTTTGCTTTTAAGTATCACACAAGATAGAAATCAAAGAAGATGACTTCAATTTTCTGCCATTTCCTTTTCTTGTCTTATCATTTTTTTTAAATTTACAAGATGTAAAGTTGTTAAGTTATTCACAAAAAACGATAGTGAGATTTTGAACTTAAATCTGGAGGTAAATAATGCTAGTGGCATTGTGTCTCCTCCTTAAATGTATGAGAGAAAGAGGAAACTCCCATTAACTCACAGTGACTGTCCTGACTCTATCAACTCATATGGCTGCAGCACGTGGCTGCACTTCATACTGACCTCCAGTCTGGGCTGATAACACACGGGCTTTTCACCATCAAATATTCAGTTTATGAGCTTTGCAGAGATCACAGCTCATAGGTGAATTTATGTGGGGTTTTTTTTTGGTGAAAATCAAGAAAAATGAAATAAAAACATGTTTTCAAGGGAAAGTTTCTATAGCATTTGAATTTCAGGATCGTTCCAATGAGTTATTAATTGAGAAGAAAATATCCATCTATTAGATGTGGAATACCCCATAACAATAAACGCAAAAGCCCACTGACTTCCTGTGCTTGGAGTGAAGTAAAGGCATTGCGCCTGCACAGTAGAGAAATGGAGTGGGAACAGCATTCCTGTTGGGAGTATCATCACGAGGGCTGTTCCCTGAGATGTTCCCTCCATTGTGCTTCTCTAGAAGATACAAGTGTCCTGATTGTTTATTTCCCATCAAAGGTGAAAAAATTGAGAGTCACTCTTTACTGCTTGAATGGAGAATTGCACAAACGTCCCCTTGCCAGCAAGCAGAAAATAAGCACATCTGGGCCAAACTTGCCTGGAATGCAGAGTGGGCAAAGGGGAAGCCAGGAGTGCTTTAGAAAACAGCCTTGTGTGTAGCGCCACTCTCATAATCCAAGTGTAATTGTGACTAGTTCTGTTGGAGCTGGCTAGTGTATTTTAGTTTCTTCCTGTTTTTCAACACCCTGTCTGCTTTCTTAGAGAAGTTAATACACCAGAGTAACCACTAAAAGTACAATAAAGCTATCAAGAAATTTGAGATCAAGTCTATGTATGGCTTGTACAACAGTAAGGAGTTTTCTAAGGTCAAGTGAAGACATGCTTTCTGATAACAACCATTCTATAAGACTTGCCTTAAACTGAATGACATGGAGGAAGGGAAAATGCCATTGGCTTTTCATTTGTCATTTTCTAGCACGTCCCTAGGGTCTAGGTGCAAAACCTAAAGAGAGGGACCAACCTCCCCATTCTGGAAGCTGATGCAGCATGGCTCCAGTTCGGGTTGGACCCACAGGCTCTTTGGAGAGTATGTAACTTTGGGGTGATGAGAAATTGTTCTCAAGTCTCGAAAGCACTGTTCCTATAGCACCTTTTTTCTAAGGGCTATGGGTGCTGGGCATCAGGAAGCAGGGTGCTTCAGAAAACCCTGAGAGAAATAATCACAGGCCAATGGGAAAAGCCCCAGAGAGTCTCAGGGTGAGTGGAGCAGTCTGTGCAGACGGGCTGCTGACAGGGGGGTCTGTAATCACGCAGGCCAGCAAACTGTGGATCATGTCAGTGTGATCTCAATCGAACCCATAGTTTGGGGTGGCCTGGGGACATTGGAGTTACATATATTAATAAAACTGATGAACATTTACTTTTCCCCATTACTTTACTAGATGATACTGAGTTAACAGTCCCTGAACTGCCTTGTAACTTAATGTCACTCATTACTGTTTATACATTAACTAAATATACTCATTTGAGTAATCTTACACTTGACTTGTTTCTATTTATTTTTCTCACTGCTAGCAGCTTTCGTAATCTTTTTCTATTTCTGTAGCACATACAAAGAGTTATATATGAACACACAGTGAAACAAAGAAATCTGCCTATTTTTTCAGTATGCCTGAAAAATAAGTACTGGTCATAGTAATGGCTTCTTTGCGTATGTATGTTATATTCTTTTGTGGGAATTGGAAAATAATTAAAAATAATTTGCATTTGCATTACAGTTAATGTTTTATGGCCCTTTCATAATTTAGATCTCAGTCTGGCTTCCCCGAACTCTGAAATCTGGGTGAGGCAGATGTTATTATTCCCATTTTATTAATAAGAGACATAGAGCAGTTTGATTGGCCGTCCTGGGCAGGAAAATTACTGAACAAGCCCAGGTCTTAAAATCAGGGTGTGGAAGGACCAATTTGATTGATTCATTCAGGAAATAGTAAAGTATTTTTACTCTGTGTTTCAAGTACTGTTCTAGGTGTTAGATACCCCATAGTGAACAAATAAGACTAGAATCCCTGCCTCCATGAAGCTCACATTTTTGTGGGGGAGACGTGGAATGTGAACAGAGAAAAGAGTAAAATATGCAGTGTGCGGGGCCGTGATGTGAGCTCTGGAGAAAAATGAAGCAGGATTGGGGGAGAGTGTGTGTGTGTGTGTGTTGGGGAGGGAGGATGGTATTTTAAACCATTTTCCAGAAAAGATTTAAACGATAAAAGACCTGCAGGGTTGAAGCGAGTGAGCCATGTGGATATGGGGGAAGGACACGCCAGGCAGGAGGGGTAGCCAGTGAAAAGCCCCAAGGCTTGCCTGATATGTGAGATAAATAACATGGTGACCAGGCTAGGAAAAAGAAAAAAAAAAGAGAGGGAAAGCCATGAGATCAGAGAGGTATGCAGCAACCTTTATATTTTGATTTCCAACTTCTCAATGACATATCTCTTTCAAGAAATTTTCTTTGCATTTACGAGGGGATTTTTAGACCCACTTTGGAATATGGGTTTCTTCCCTTTGGAAAGAGGCAGTGGAGTTGATTTTGATCCCAGCAGCTATGAGAAGAAAAGCTGTACGGCAGCACTCTTCCTTAAATGCAGCCACAACCGTAAACATTGAGGAACTATTTATTAGCAACTGCTTTGGGGTGGGAGTGGGGCTGCAGGGGAGGCCAGCAACCCTCAGCCAGCATTGTACTTACAACGTACAGCACTGTGAGTTGTACAGCACCTCAGCTTACAACGCAGATGTTTCCAGACAGTTTTCCATTAATCCACTCTCTGCCGCATTAATTTTCAGTGTGGTCCTGGTAGGAGCAGGGACCTGGGAATGTTAGAAATATAAATTTCCAAGCCCCATCTCAGATGTGCTGAATCAAAAACTTTGGGAAGGAGCCAGAAATCTGCATTTTTATCAAAGCTTCATGTGATTCTGATGCAGGCTAAAGTTTGAGAACCAGTAGCATCAGGAGGAAAACCGAACCGCTCACTCAAGTGCTTCTCCAGCTGGACTCTACCTAGATCTCCAGCCATATCCCATCATCTTCCCTTAGGCTCAGTAAGCTCCAGCCACACTGGCCCATACCCCCATGGTTACTCAAGTTTATACCCATTCTATCTCTCTTTGCACTTTCTTCTTTTCCAGGAGGCTTTGCAATTCTAGGCTTTGCAATTTCTTCTTTAGGAAATCAGATTCACTCTTCTAGACCCAACCAAAGCATCCCCACCTTGGCACTCCCATAGCTCATTATTCATAAACAGCACCCCAGTTCATAACCACTTATATGTGAGTTAATTGTCCACATGTCTTCCTTCCTTTCTAGACCATAGACCCTGTGAGGACTGGGGCCATGAGCTTGGATTGTGTCAGCAGTGCAAATATGGCGCCTGGCCCATAGTGACTTGAAAGCCTGTCCTTTATACTACTGTTGAATGAATGAAGGACAAGGAATTAAGCCACCATCAGCTGTTGATATTTCAGCAGATATGTGTGGCCACTGTTGCATTAGAAATTCAAAGGCAGTGCTGGCAGAAGGGGATTCCAAGGAAAGCATCTGGTTGAGGGGAGAGGTTTGGTCTGAACTATGAGGTGCTCTCTGGGGAAAATGGGTTCCAAAGGGGAGCCTTGGGCTTTGGGCAAAAGGGGAAGCCAGGAGGGTACTGGACTTTCAGGAGGAAACTGAAAGGCTGGAGCCTGAACTGAAAATGGAGGTCAGGGAGTCCGAAAGGTGATGTTGGCCCAAATTGTCAGGGAAGCAGTTGTGCATAATAGTCATGCTATGGTGAGGGTCTGGACAGCTTTCAAATCCGGGGTTGAATCTTGTCTTCCACAATTAGCTGTGTTACCGGAGTGTATTATTCAGTCTTCCTAAAGCTCAGATTCCTTTTATATAAAGTGGGAATAGTTACAATAGCTAACAATAGGAGCTAACATTTATTGAGCATTTCCACAGGTTATTTCTTTTACTCGTCACAAGCACTCTATGAAGTCGGTGTTCAGGTCTCCTGTTTCACAGCACAGAGACTCACCGGCTTGCCTAGAGTCAAGTGGGGAGGTGGACGGCGGGGGTATGGACTTGAGCCTAACCGTCTGGCCCTGGTACCAGAGTTACTGCCGTGATGTTATACCACCTCTTTAGGGGTCTGTGAGATCATATATGGAAAGCACCCAGCAAAGGGACACAATAGTTTGAGGACCAAGCTGGTTTCAGGATGTGAGACAGAAATAATCCCAGAATGTGGGGAAGAATTTGGGGATAAACAGCAAATCCCTCCGTGTTTCTGTCTCAGTCCCTTGGCTCTGGCAAGTCTGTTTTCCTAAACTCTGCTATGTTTGCCCATTAACCTTTTCTCACCTGATATTAACCCTATCCTTATTTCCAAAAAGAAAACTGCTGTTTCAGAGTCCGTGGCCTTAATCCAATTATGAAAGGTGATGTTTCAAACAACACAGTATTAGCTTCTGGTGAAAAGCATGGGAACTTCCCTCTCTGAACACCTTAGAGAAAGCAAATGAGTGGAAAGGCATGGTGTCCAGGTCTTTTCTGTTTCTGAGAGTGGGATCTTCACCCTGTGGCTTCGATTCACAAGAATACCACCTGTCTAAAGAGTTTCTAGCAGTCTCCTGACGTAAAGACAATGCAAAATCTCTGTGCTACCCCTAAATAACAGCCTCTATTTGGCGAGCAAGGGCAGGCACATCTCACCTGGAATGTTTTCTCTGAGCTGCACAGAATGAGTGATTCACAGGGCTGAGGAGGCTTTGCCCGATCTAGAGGTCTTGGAGAACACTACTGAATGGAAAGCCAGGGTACGTCTGTCTGCTGATTGCAGAAAGGGCAGCCCCTCCCAGCTGACTTTATTGGTGAGCTCCTTGCCCTACACCTTCTCCCCTGGAGCCTCAGGAAAGGAGACAGGAGCACCCATAGAAGCTGTTGTCAGGCTCAGTATCATCAGGTGACCTTGACATCCAAGGCCACAGGGTTGCCCTTCATTTCTTCAGTGGTTCCATTTTAACGCCTCTACTTTGGTTGACTTTCCACCTGGTGTTCAGTGAGTTTGTCAGGCAGCAGGGTTTGGCCTGTCCTGCCGTTGGGCCTGGGAGAGTCATGTGTGTACCCGTCTTTGTACAGAGAGAGGAATGGGCCTGTTATTGACTGAATCGTGTTCCTCAAAAAAATACGTTGAAATACTCACCCCCAGTACTTGTAAATGTACGCTTAATTGGAAATAACGCCTTTGAAGATGTAATCAGCTTAAGATCAATTTAATATGACTGGTGTCCTTATAAGAAGAGGGAAATTTAGACACAGACAGACACAGAGAGGAGAACATCATGTAAAGACACAGAGACACACAGAGGGAAGGCAGCCATGTGAAGACGGAGGCTACTGCAAACCAAGGAACACCTGGGGCTGTGAGCTTTGGGAAGAGGCAAGAAAAGATCCTCCCCTAGAGGTTTTGAAGGAAGCATGGCCCTGCCAACACCTTAATCTTGGACTTTTAGGCTCCAGAACTGTGAGAGAGTAAATTTCTATTGTTTAAGACCACGCAGTTTGTGGTCCTTTGTTATAAGGCCTGAGGGAACTAACTTAGGGTCCCATTCTAGAAGGGACGGGAAACCGGGGCCTGAGCACTCGGAGAGTGAAGGGTTCCCTTCATGAGCTTCAGCGCCTCTTTCAGATGTCAGGGTGATGACAGGGCAGGAGGCGCTCTTCTGGAGCTCTGGGCAGTGGTAACACCAAGGATAGTCTTTCCCCTTGTACAGGGGATGTAGGGGTTGTTCCTGCCGCCCTCCCCCCCTACACACACCCCCATGATGCAGCGCAGCAGCTACAGCCCAGCCTGCGATCACCTTTCCAAGCCTGGGCTGCTAGCTGTTGTGTTTCAGGCTGCAGGCCACCCCTCTGCTCCTCACCTGGTTGGGAGAACCTGTCATCATGAACCACAGGATTCCAGAGAGGCAGCCTGGCCAGTTACCTTGACAACCTCATGATGTAATGCTCTAAACCACTTCCTGGCTTCAGGTCTAATGAGATTCTAGGTGCTGCTGGCTCCTCCCAGCCCAGGCAGCAGGCAGCTGAAGTGAGAGGAGGAAGTTCATTTTCAGTGATCCCTTTTGTGATATCGATAGAATGCATTTGCATGAGCAATCAGAGGGGAATCGAACTGTCTCCTAGCTGCGTGGAGAGCCTTGCCCAGGGGACCTGAGATGATTGCCGGCAGGTCGGTTTTTGCTGTGGGCGCCCCCAGTCTGCTCTGCTGCTGTGAGGCTTTCCTCTTTCTCCTTGGATGCTTTAGTTCGAATCCCCTGCATCAGTTCAGCAGTAAAGAATGAACATGATCCTCAGTAAAATGGATTGCTGAGAACTTCCCTACCAGAACTAAATCCTGAGTATATCGGAGAATATACCAAGGGATTTCATAACAAAGCCGTTTCTCTTGGTCTCCAGCCATTCCCCCACCCACCCACCCCAAAATGTTTAGTGTTTTGAAAGCATGTTTTTAAACAGCGAAGGTCCTGGAGCAAAGTCGACATCAGCACTTCGCATGCATGCTTTACAGCCCTTTCTAGTCCTTCTGAAAAGAGGCCCCCAAACCACATCCCGATTAGCCAGAAAGTGGGAGCGGGGGTGGGGTCCTTTCTCCTTCTGCAGCTGCGCTTTGACAGAGGCTTAAAGAGGGTGCGTGCCTGGCTCTGTGTGTGAGAGATTCTATTCGTTTGTCTCTTTCCATGAGTAAGTGGCCATTCACCTCCTAACGGCACGCAAGAGAGGTGGTGCGCAGGCGGACCCATGAGCTCTGTCTCTCCACGGCTGGTGTTGACGTCAGCTGCAACGAACCAGCAGGTGGCGCTGGGGAGCGAGTGTCAGAGGTGCTTCTGGTTCCTGTGGGGTGAGGGCCAAGGGGTCCTGACACACCCTTAGAACATAACAGGTTGTGGCTGATGATCCCGATGTCTGAGGTCAGAGGCTCCATCTAATCCTTGAAAGCCACACGCTCAGTGTCAATGCTAGGAAATCCTTTGTTAAGAAGCTTTTAGGCCCAGAGTGTATTTTCTGGATGGTCGAAGGCAGTGAAGTGCCAAGTGGTTCAGAATCTCCTCAAGCATATGGATACTGTTTTCTGATACAGAGCCAACTTTACTGTGGCAACATGGTCATTCTGCCCCTTTAGTTATGCCTTTGAAACGATGACTTGTCATCTGGCTGGACCTGGGGGGCGGCAGGGGGCTGTCTCACAGTCTAGGCAGAATATGAGAAAGAGGGTGTCAGAACAGAAGGCCCTGGGTCTCAGCATGACCCCCATGCCTGCAGGACTAATGGAGACGTGCTGCTGATTGAGACACAGCTGTGATCTCTGGTGACACCTTTTAGCTCCTCTCTCTTGGGGTAACATCCTGGTATGTCTATAAATGAACACTGACACTGTTTCATTCGATCGGGCTTCTCAGCATAAACCAAAACCTCAGGAAACTGTTGCATGCTGAGAAAACATTTGTATTAGTAGGTCACAAGTTGTGGTCACTTTTCAATTTCCGTGACTAGAATTAATTAATATAAGCATGTTGTGTACCATCTAGAGATTCGCCTTCAAATAGAGCATTGCCACGCGACTTCGGTGACTGCTTTGCACTTTCACTTATGATCTTTTTTATGCCAAGTGAAGGCAAATGATATCATAGCATTCTGAAAAGGAAGATTTTACGGTGATTCAGATCAGAAATGGGATGGGGAAATGAATCATTGGGGACCTATAGAATATAGGCATGCTGGAATCCAAAGAGTTTGTGCTGTGGCAGTCAGTATCATATTTATGTTGGGAGCAAATGTATTGTGCAGATTCCATTTTTGCACAGGCAAACTTGCAGCCATTCATCAGCGAAAAATGTAGCAGTAAGAAAGCAATGCAGAATTTTCTGTTGATTCTAGCAGTAAGTGGATTAGATATCTAATGCAGGTTTCAATAACACTGCAATGTGAAACTGATCTTCCAGTGAACAAACTAGATGGTTGTAGAGTTATCAAGGGATACCTTATTAAAATGTGTTTCCCAGGATTGACAACATTTTGGATTTTTATGAGGCCTGATTATTCTGAATGAACAAAGCTTTAAAAAATAGTAGTGTGTTTTTGTACAGCTTATTTATGCCAAAGAGGTTTGTATTTAGTTTCATGTTTTTGCAAGTTCAAGCACTTATTTTGCAAGTTCAAGTCACAGATAATTTATTGGAGGTGTGCTGAATTTGTTTTTCCTTTACAAGGACTCGTAGTAGGCAGCCTCCAAGATTCCCTCAGTAATCCCAGCCCCTGGTACTCAAGCCCTGTGTAATCACCTCCCACATTGTATTACTGTTGGTCTGTAGGACTGATAAAATACTGCAGAAATGATGGGACGTCATTTCTGAGGTTAAGTCGTCAAACAGCGTGACTTCTGCCTCTTTCTCTCCGATCACTTTCTGGGGAGGCCAGCTGCCACATCACGAAGACTCTCTGGCTGTTCTATGGAGAAGCTCACGTGATGAGGAGCTAAGGCCTCCTGCCAACAGCCATGTGAGTGAGCGTCTTACAGGCAGAACCTCCAGCCCAACCTTTAGGTGACGGCAGACTGCACACCGACAGCTTAACTGGGAGGCCCTGAATCAGAGCCACCCAACTACCTCTGGGATCCCTGACCCTCAGAAACTGTAAGATAATAAGTTTTGTTATTTTAAGCGAGCAGTTTTGGATTGGTTAATCCGCAGCAGATATCTGACGTAGGTGCCTGCACATAAATAATGACCGAGAAGCACGGTGAAATGTCACTTCCTGAATTCAGGCAGTAGATGTATTTGCTTAGTTGCTGACCATGACTTCAACACGAGCAGTATTTTTTAAATGGTATCAGCCTCGCCTCTTAGGGTGAGCTCAATTAATCACATTCATTCCATGTCCACATATTCTTTCAAAATATGCACGTAAGAACATTGTCAACCTCTAGCGCTGTCACTCCTCCCTACTACCATGGATCACCCCATTCCCGGGTTCACCTCGATGAGGTACAAATTCCTGGTACATCTACGGGTTCATCTATCCTCTCCCACTTCTCATTTGGTTTGGCTATGGAGTAGGACGCAAATTTCACTCACGCTTTGGCTAGGATATGCAGAGAATACGTGGCTCTTTTTTTTTTCTTTTTCCTGTAACTAATCTGGTTTTCTTGCCACTAGTTACCTGGGGACAAACAAACCAAAACAATTGACAACTATAATATCTTGGATTCTGATTTGCAATCTTAAAGCACTTTCAACTCAGTCTTTTAGGCAGAGAAACCCGACACTATTTATCTCTTAAGATTTGTGTCATCTGCTTAGCACCCAGTTTCATTTCAAGAAGTCGTCTGGGTACGTGGTAGGAATGGTGAGACTCACAAGATCTCATGGTAGAAGCAAAATCAAGGTCTGTAGACACGGTGTCCTTTGGCTCCTGGCTTCTGGAAGGAGTTCTCACATCCTGTGAACCTCTGTAGCTGCATTCTGGCTGTTGTTTCTTCCTCTTTGTCTTGGTCAATGTCTGTCACACTCTGCAGGACACTTAGCCTCCAACTCCTCTCCCAGGGGTGCTAGGAAGCCTTCTGAGTTCTGAGGGAGACTCTAAATTGGCTCCTGTCCAGGCCGCATCCTCCAAAGCCCTCAGTGCGGGGCCACCTGGTCCCAGGGAAGGTGCTGCTCTTTGCCAGGGCCCCCAGCCAGACTCTCTGGTATCCCTGGGTCCTGTCTATGTTGTTTGGAACCAAGAGCGGTCCAGGGAAGCTAAATCTTAGGCGTGTCTCTGCCTAACTTTGCCGAACAACCAAGCTGATTTTGGTGTGGCTGTGTACAGGCTGGTATAGGACCTTTCTGCACTCCCAGGAGCTCCCAGCTGCCCTGGGCCTAAAGGTCCGTGGTCTGGTATCTGATATCCACACCCAGGCAAGGCTGAAGCTCAGAGAAGACAGACAGTGTTTGTTGTACAGTGTGCCGGTCACACAACGCAGTGGCCTTCCCCTCCTCCCTTTCTTTTTCTCTAGTCTCTCACCCCGTCTCCTGTGTAAGGTCTACATAGAACCATAGGCCTTACTGCCTTGCCCCCCTCATCACAACATAGCCAGCAGGGTTATTTTCTTTATACTATGGAAGAAGAAATGTAAGAATAAAGGGATTTAGAGCGTTAGTAAAGTTCTACACTGCTAAACATTCCTGTGGTGTCAGAAGCCAAGTGTAACCTCAATCTTTCCCTGGTCATTCTGGAACAAATCTCAATTTCCCATGCAGGTGGTTGTCTTGGGCCGAGTTGGGTAAAGACCATGAACTCAGAGAGGCAAAGAAAAATTCACACTCATAAGTTTCAAAATCTAACCCCATTATGTCTGTCTCTATTATTATTTTTTGTTATCGGTTACCCTTCATGGATTGCAATCTGCAAAATGGAGGGAGTGACACTTGCTTTTCATTCGACACTATTCCATTTGCCTTCTAAGTGCCTTGGAAAAGGCCTTGTGAGTCTCCTCCTTGTGTCCCCCTCCAGACACACAGGCCATCCCATTTTCCATAGGTTGTAGGGTGTCAGTTTCTTATGTTCAGTTGAGCTGATGAGCAGTGAGGCTGGCTTTGTGTTCTTGGGCAGCTGCACAATGCATGCAGTGCCCTCAGGAGAACAGGATGGTGGATCCTGCCTCGGGACACTCAGCGAGTCTGTGAGGCCTGCTCTGGGTCTCTTCCACATTCCTGCTCACACCTCCCTACTCAATGGCAGGAGGTGAAGTGGGTCCAGCCAAGCCAGTCAGTTCTACCTCTGAGGGTCCTTGCAGTGTCAGTAAATCGCTTTCCCTTCAGCCCCCCAGGAGCACAGAGCCACCCACCATTCAAGAGTTCCCCTTGTGTTTAACATGACTTTCGTATGCTTCTTAACTTAAACTTAGACCTGATTGTACCTTCCAGATATAACCAGACCTCTTCCTATTGCGCTCACATTAAGTCAACTACATAAGATGGCATGGAACCAAGCCTTTATCACATTCTTTAATGCCTTCCACATCAGCGACTCTAGCTGCAGTCCTGGCCCGGCTCCTACAGGCTTCTATCAGAACCCTCAGCCCTCGGGAGACTCGCTGCCATGCCTGCAGCATCTGTCTTTCCTCTTCGTAGGTGACAGTGCTTAGTGTCTGCTCCTACTTTCATTTAAAGATGACTTTTAGAGAACATGTTCTCAGAAGGAGACATTAACATTTGCATTAGTCAGTTCCAGGCTTGTCTGTGTTTAAGTCTATGGTGCTGGTAAATGGTCACCAACAGTTATGGACTGCCTACTGTACCTAAGGCAAACCCTTCATAAGCATTATTTCATTTAGTCTTCACGGACAACTCTAGTTATTATTTTCTCTCCATTTTATAGATGAGAAAACTGAGGCTTGGATAGGATAGTTAAGCAAATTGCCCAAGCTCACAGTTACTAAATGGCAGTGCCAGGGTTCACACGCAAGACTGTCTGTCTCCAGAGCTTCTGCTCCTCCCTGGTCTGCTTAGTTCACATCAAGATCTCAAGGTTTTGTCAGATATGTGTCTTGTAAAAATGACAGATGAAAAGGAGCAAGCTTCCCGGAGACCTCCAGTTAGATGTCTTCCAAGCACCATGGAATCAGGTGGTTGCAGGTGAACCCATCCAGGTCTACCCTAAGCCTACTCAGATCCTTGAAAATGAGCAGCAGTGCTGGCCTCTGGCTCTTTGAAAGCTGTTATCCCTGGGGCAAGAGTCATAGAAGCATCTGCCGGCAGCTAACTGGTGCACGCCTTGTCACAGTGGGTGCCTTGCCTTTCTGAGACTCATCCCAACAGGAATCAACTTTTTGAGGGCAATTTCTTCATACGACATCACAGCATAAACAGCAATGTAGAGACTGGGTGTGGCAGGCTGGTGGCCCTTCATCCCTTCTCCTGGATTGCCATTCCCATGCCTGGCAGCTTTTCCCGGCTTGCTCATTTTGGCTGAAAGAGGTACTTGAGGGTGGCAGTGAGGAGCGAGGGAGAGCTGGGTGTTGAACAGAAAGAGATGATGAGTGAGGAGATGAGGGCCGAGTGTTTCCATTCCTCGGATGGCCCAAGAGATGCGCTCTGACGCCTGAGAAGCTACAGGGACCATTTGACGAGAGGCATGCGATTGCTCATGGCATCTGCAGTGCTGCATGAAGGCCCAGGTGACACGATATTGCACAGAATTCAGGAGAAGAACATTCTCTGTTTCTGTGCCGAACACAGTGGCTGCAATCACAGGGCTCTGGAAGGTTTTCAGAGGGAGAGGTGCTGGCCATGCCCTCTGGAATTCACTTCTATAGGATAGAGCAGCAGTGGTGGAGGGGAGGTGACTACCTCACAAAATCTGTGGGCAGCAACTTAAATGATGAGGCCAGCAAGTAAGAGAGTGAGTGTCCTGGGTAAGTCCTAAAAACAGCTGAGGACACCATGAGGGACTGGGATGATATCACATTATGCTGATGGGAAATCTGAACTGGCTACATTGTAGTACAGTTGCTGCTGAGGCTGTAATCTGACCAGCAAACCAGAGTGGCAGGTGGACATTCAAGTTTATACATCTTCACAACAATTACAAATACCGCGTGGGTATGACAGCCATGCTAGCAGCCTCTTCTCAGTTGGATATTGATAGAACCGTGTGTTCCCAACAGCTTGACTAGCGTTTCCCATCGGATCCCTTTGTCCTTTTTTTTTTTTTTTTCTTTTTTTTTGCGGTACGCGGGCCTCTCACTGTTGTGGCCTCTCACTCTTGTGTCCTCTCCCGTTGCGGAGCATAGGCTCCGGACGCGCAGGCTCAGCGGCCATGGCTCACGGGCCCAGCCGCTCCGCGGCATGTGGGATCTTCCCAGACCGGGGCACGAACCCGTGTCCCGTGCATCGGCAGACAGACTCTCAACCACTGCGCCACCAGGGAAGCCCCCCTTTGCCCTTTTGTAGCCCCAGGTTCTGCTGGATCATTTTTGCTTGCACGTTAATCCACATACCATGATGATCCATTCCATGTTGACTAATGTCAAAGCCTGGAGTTCATATACTCATGCAAAGAATTTTTTCCTGTGATGGCTAAACGTATTTCTTCCATATAAGAACTTTTTGTCTTGCAATAGATCACGCGCATCTCATCAACTACATTTTATTTGCACTGCTCCTGTTTCTAATGGCTAATTTCCAAGACTGACTACTTGGTGGAAAAACTGGGGAGTGGCTCCCCTTCAACAGCTGGGCTGGTGCTTTCAGCACAAATACCTGTGAGGTGTTTTTACGGGATGTTGGGGAAAGATGGTCTTGCCTTCCCTACCTTTGACTGGGAAAAGATGAGCAGCCTGGTTATTAGTGAGCTGGAAATATCTGTTTTTCAGAAGCTGTATCATCTGTGGTTGGTTCTGTATCTCATAAACACCCTTTCCCCTCCTCCACACTCCCAGGTTATATGAAATGTATATATTCCATTGAAAGGAAGAAGTATAACTTAATTATTTCATCCTACTTATATATAGTTTATGTTACAAGTGTTGATGGAAAACCAAGTTAGCAAATAAATGACGCCCGTTTCTGTTTCAAGGCAACTGCGCTAGAGAAACTCACCTTAGACGGCAGTTGTAAAACTACCTACCACCTGCAATTGGTACTTGGTTTGCATGCGCTCTAGGTAAATCTGACAGAAAAGGAGTTTGGGTTAAACAAGAACAGTAACAAATATTTCCCTACTTACCTTAATCATAGACATTTTGATTATAGAAATGATTTATCAGCAAATGCAATTTGGTTATCATTTATTTTCCTGTCTTCAAAACTGGATCCCGTGAACCATGAAGGTCTCAGATTGCTTTTGCAGCTATTGGATTATTTTAAACAGAAAGGGAAACAGCCACCGAATAATTGAATCAGTCTTGTTATATAGACGTAGCTCCAAGCCAAAACGCTAGGCATTGATTTTATTCTATATTCTTGTTCTAGAAAGACTCCATGCCTTTTCTGAGCACTATTTCAGTTTTTTTCCCCTGTTTCCAAATTCGTTGTATATTCAAGATAGTCTACTTTATCTTTACGTTTTACATTCTGAGAATTCATGTTTAAGCAACATGCTGCCTTTAGAAAAAATCAGAATGCATTAAGCT
The DNA here is from genome assembly GCF_964270905.1 of Leucopleurus acutus. Lineage (NCBI taxonomy): Eukaryota > Metazoa > Chordata > Mammalia > Artiodactyla > Delphinidae > Leucopleurus > Leucopleurus acutus. The sequence goes on along the minus strand of NC_139160.1, from coordinate 10,524,704 downwards.
TCACTATTTCCCTTTTACACAGATTCCTTTAAGCTTTGAGATTTTTAGGGAAGTCAAGTGGTAAATCTGTTCTCATCTGTGGTGTGTTCAGACAACTGGCAGGAACGCTTTAGGCTGACATGATTAAAAAGGAGCTCCAATCCCAGTCTATTTAGCTTTACTTTCCTTTGTTTTCAGTGATGTATGAAATTTCTTTTAGGATATTACAAATTTTCTTCCAAATTTTTCTTCCCTTTTCAGCTGAAGAAAGCTCCCTTATGTCACACTCTTGCTGCTGGGGCCAGATCATGACGTGAATCTTTAATTAACAAATACCCAAAAACATGGGTCTGACATCTGCCCTGGAAACCTGATGCAGCCATCTTCAAACTTTCTCTCTGACAGAAGCAGGGCAGAAATAGAGCACGTTTTCTGTCACATTAATCTTAAATAATGTGGCTTTGTTAGAAAGAAAAAAAATCCTTCTAAAAATCTTGTGTTGAATTTATGTCACAACGATGAAGTTATCTATAACTCTGTAATTGCATTTTGAAAAGTAGTTCCATCAAAACACACTTTAGAAGGGCAATTCTTTACTTATAACTCATTTTATGGGATTTGGGGCTCATTTTTCAAGAAAGACAGAACAAATTTAATTCTTTTTTTACTTTTGACATTTTATTAATGAAATACTCATTAATTAAGAGGCATTTGTGTAATTTGAGAAAGAGACTGATCAAGATGTCCAAGAGTACTAAAAAGGACAATTATTCTGTTTCCACCAGGTTTTCTACATTTTATTTTTCTAAATCATTCACATAGAGTTTCACGGTTGGGAAATTCTGAAAGTACTTCTTGCTTCTTCTTTTTTGAAAAGGGAAAATGTTCTCACTTTTGTGAGAATGTCTTGATCTTGCTTTTGGAGAGAGGGCCATGACCAGAATAACAGAGTGTCTTTTAAGACCTAAAGCAGAGATCCTAATGCCAAATTGTCAAAACTAAAGCCGCCTACTTCCACATTTAGTAACTGCTTTCTGGCTGGTACTGAATTCACATTATGCTATTTATGTTTCCATTTGTTACTGTGACTTTTTTTGAGATAAAGACTCTTAAGTTGTGGCTGTCAGAGAAAGCAGTCAATGGACTACACCACCAGGACTGGGGAGGTACCTTGGCCCTTATTCCAGGCTCCTGATCCAAATCCTGTCTAAGGCCCTTAAACAGCTACAGATTTTGTACAAGAGAACTTGAAATCTCAGCTACTCACTTTCCATCCCAGCAACAATCAGACCACAGGCCTGGGCAGAAACTCTGGAAGAAAGCATTAAATGTGGGGATTCAATATAGACTAAAATTATGCAGGAAGAAAATAGTATTTAAGAAGTTTAGAAGTTCTAAGAATATTGTGGTTCGACAAGAAAAGAGCCTGTGTCTTCAGTTACTGTATAGCAGGCAGAGATAACTCATTATATTGAGATTGTAGAAAGTGTGGTGGGAGAAATGAGGCAATTCTCTGAATAATACACATAAAAACAAAACTACTTATAATTCACTATGTGGTTGTTTCTAGGGGTAATTTTTTCTAGAATATCTAGGTAGAATTATTCAGAATGGTGGCTTCAATTCTTTCCTTGACACCTTTAAAGTAAGTTTATTTGCATAACAAATGTACTTGCATAAAATGCATGTAAAAAAGAACTCACGTTCTGTGTCCACAACTAGATTAATTATCATAAAATGCACACACTTATGTGACCACCCCCTAGGTCAGAATGTAGAATATTCTAAGCACTCAAATGCCCTATTCATTCAGATCCCCTCCAAAAGCACCTGTTATAAGCCGTGGAGTTACTGGAGAGCCTCTAGCTGCTGCATTTTCCGGATCCACCATAGGGCTGACGCCAAGGCAACTGTCTCCCTGGGCTGCTCTCAGCCAAGGACCACACACGGCCAAAGCCTCGAACCAGACCATTCCTGCCCAATGCAGGACTCCTCTAACAGCCTGTCTCTGCTCTCGGGCCCCTACAGGCTTGGTCATGATCTTTTCAGAGCTACACTGCAGTTGACCAAATTCTCATTCTGTGTCGCTCTGTTTTTGTGGAAGCCAGGCTGGTATTGTGGTTTGAGGCTCGTGCACCTACGCCCGCTCCCTTTCCCCTTCGCCCTCTGCAGGCATTTCCCTAATAAATCTCTTACACTTCTAATTCTGTCATGGTGTCTTCTTCCCAGAGGACGCTAACTGACACACTTGGTACTAGGAAAGCAGAAGGTAAGAAGGATTTGGGGGACCAGACCACTCCCCCATTTGGCTTGTTAGAAAGAAGTTCAGTGGAAGTCCCACTGTAAGTTACATGTGGAGCACAGAGAGTTCCTGGCACACGGTGGTGGCCTAACTGCTAAACCTTTCACTAAGTCTGGGGAGACATCCTGGTGGAAGGGAACACCCTTACTCCTTCAATGATTCCCACATTTGAAAAACACTAGGGGGACAGTGCATAATGACAGCAGAGTTGGTTGGCTATGACTAAGTTGTACTGATGGCCTGCAGAGGGATAATGAGGAGATGAAGGCGGTGACATGAACGCCAGGCTACTGGTTGAAAAAAACTTGAGACCCTGAAGTATGCTTGAGGACATCTGGACAGATGTCCCTGAAGACTGTGTCTCTGTAGACTCCTCTGGACCTGCCACAGTTACAGAGATGGCCCTCATCCCTTCTAGGAGCTGGCACTGTGGAGGCTTCTCAACAAGGCAACAGATGCCCGCCCCCCGCCCCCAGCCTCAAGAATTGTGCCACCACCTTTCTTGGATGCCAAGCCAATGAAGTAGGGCTAAATCCCAGTGTAACCTGCTGGACATGGGAGGGGCAGAAGGATATTACACCCTGAAGGAGTTGCAGGGATCAGCTAGCATGTGCTAGCAGGATCTAGGGAATACCCTTGGGCCTAGATTTTAAGGATCTTGATCAAGAGGACTGGAGAGTAAAACTGTCAAAGCAAGAATTCGTTGACCTGAAGGCATTCTTTAGAGATATAGGATTCAACACTCAGGCAGGGAGCCCAAAGGCTAGGAAAGACTCAATGCTAGGGTAGGTCTAAGAAGCCTGGAGAGACTGGTGACCTTTGCTGATAAAGATGAAATGCCTGAGTGCCATGGCAGATGACAGATAAGGGGATTAAAAAGCTCAGGGATCTTGGCACACTAGAATATATATACATTCAGGGGATGTTGTGAGGCTGAAAGACTTCCCAGAGGATTGTTTCTGTGAAAAGACCCAGAGGAGATAGCATTCACCAAGGTCTTGAGGAACATACGGATGAGAGGATTACCATGGGTCAGGGAGTGGCCAGGACCTGTACGTGCATTACCTCGTGAATTAGGTACTAGGTTATCCCCATTTGGCAGAGTCTTTAGAACCTAAATAGTAACTACTTAGTCAATAGGAACCGAAATTGTAGTCGATCTCATTTTTACTGTTATTATTTTAGATTTAACTATATGCCTCTCGCTTATGTATCTAATATTACTCAAGCTAAAAAAGACACAGAACTATTTCTATCTAAAATTGTGTTGCTTGCTGTTTCTTTGAAGCTTCCATCCCAAACACTAAATCAATTTAAGATATATTTTGAGACTATCTAATACTGCAACAAATTGGTTTATATTAAATAGCTCCTTCAAAAATAATTCTAAGAGAGAGATACTTGGAAAAATCAGATGCTTAAGCTGAAACCTGGGGGAGCCTTTGCATGGTCAACAAGATGGTTTCAAATTTGTTGAAAAATATTCAAGCTGTGTGGTCTATCGTTTCACATACCAAAAGCAAGACAATATTATATAACAAATGAATCGAAAGTGGAGAAAACACATTCTGATAGTTCAGGTCACTTGTAGCAATTTGGGTTATTGGGTAGTTGATTTGAAAATGTGATTATCATTTAAGATGTCAAAACACCTGTTAATCTGATGTCAAATATGGATGTAATAATAATTATTATTATTTGAAATCTAAAGTACAACACTAAGTTATTCCAGTTGAATTCAATTAACCTTTGAAGAGCTAAGTGCTGTGTGAGGACCAATTATCATTTTGTTTTAGCAGTTTGAATTTGGCTACATGTCTGGATACCAAAGCAAAATAATTGTTTGTATTGAGTTTATAAATTAATAGCCTGAAATATATATTTTCAAAAAATATAGTAATTATACATTCAGTATGTGCCAGATACTCAGCCAAATTCTGGAGATAGAAGAATAAGATAGGCCTTCCCTGGTGGCGCAGTGGTTGAGAGTCCACCTGCCGATGCAGGGGACGTGGGTTCATACCCCAGTCCGGGAGGATCCCATATGCCGCGGAGCGGCTGAGCCCGTGGGCCATGGCCGCTGAGCCTGCGCGTCCGGAGCCTGTGCTCCGCAATGGGAGAGGCCACAACAGTGAGAGGCCCGCGTACCGCAAAAAAAAAAAAAAAAAAAAAAAAGTATAAGATATATCCCTTGCTCTCAAAGATCTCAGTCTAGTGAGATTTAATTTCAGACATGTAAGCGTAGATCTTAGTGATTACATTCCTTCTCAAAAAGTACTGACAGCCTAACTTATAAAAATAATGCTTGATTCTCGTGATAGTTAATTTTATGTGCCAACTTGACTGGATTTCGGGTCTGTCTGTGAGGGAGTTTCTGGAAGAGATCAGTATTTGAATGGGTAGACTGAGTAAAGTGGATCGCCCTCCCAGATGTGGGTAGTCATTATGTGATTCATGTGGGCATGAATAGAACCAAAGGGTGGTGGAAGGGAGGATTTGCTCTTTCTGCCTGACTACTGGAGATGCATCTCAATCTTCTGCCCTCAGTGCCCTTGTTTAAGGCCTTCAATCTTTGACTGGAAATTATACCCTTTACTCTCTGGTTCTTGGGCCTTTGAACTTACACCACTGGCTTTCTTGGGTCTTCATCTTATAGAGGGCAAATCATGGGACTTCTTAGCCTCCATAACCATGCGAGTCAAGACCTTACAATCAATCTCTCTCAACCAATATATCATATTGGTTCTGTTTCTCTGGCAAACCCTGACTAATACAATTCTTAAGCCCAATCTGAGACAATCAAGATTTCAATTGAAGATGAGCCTGATACTGGTTAGCATAGGACTTTAACTCATAAGAACTTAAAACCAAAAAAAAAAAAAAAAAATTCATTAAACTACAAATTTTTCTTTTGAGTATTTATGGTCCCTGGTATAGAAATGAGATGAAGCAGGATTTGTCTACATATAGTGGACAAAAAAGTTAAAGAGGATGTAGAAATATTGATATTTTTAATGTTTTCATACTTAAAGTACATTAGGAAAAACATATAACCACATTGTGGCATCACAATAAAATATATATATGTAATATATATTTACAATAACATATAAAATATACAAATACTATATATATCTGTGCATACATATGTATGCATATTTGTGTATATATATGTGTGTGTGTATATATATGTGTGTATATATTGTATGTATGTATGTATGTGTGTGTGTGTGTGTGTGTGTGTATATATATATATATATATATATATATATATATATATATATATATATATATATATATATATATATATATATTTGTTCTTAGTTTCTGGTTCCTGGCATAGAGTTTCAAAACCCCTTGAAATTTCCAAAGTCATAGGGGTGTTTTATTATTCATAAGGAACTCCTTTCAACCACACCTGAGTTTATACTAATAAGAGGAGGTTCTAGGTAGCTTGAGGATGAAGACTGAGAAAAACTAACCATGGGATTAGAGGGTTGGAATTTTCAGCCTCATCCTCTGCCCCTCCCCCCAAATTCTGGTTTAATCTTAATGTTTGCATTATTAGCAGATGGTTCTTTCAGTACCACTTTACATGTAATGTTTGCTTTAATATAAAAATAAAATTTGTCCCAAATCTTCAAGTAATATGGACCCTGTGGGTTGATATTCCGTTTTATTCTAGGGCTTTTGTTCCCTTGCCCCATACCACCACTTAACCCCCTGGGTATCTTCTCTGTACACCCCCCTGACCAATCTCTAAGCTACATGGGAAACACAGCTGGAGGAGGAGAACCCAATTCCAGAACGTGGTTCTGAAACATCAATGTGGATAAGATTCATCCTAGGAAAGTTTTGTACAAACACAGATTTCTGGATGCTAGCCTAGAAGTTCTTATTAATAGGTATGGCAGTGGGTCTCAGGAATCTACATTTTATCCAGCACTCAAAGCATGCCTAATATTAATAATCATTGCACTAGACTTTGAGTAAAACCGTCTTAGGCTTTGCTCTCAGCTAAGTGTGTGACCTGAGTCAAGCAGTTGACCCCCCCCGGTCCTCTCTTCCTTATCATAAAACAAGAGGGTTGGTTAGATGTACTTGACCATTTCTTCCAGCTCCACAAAGTTCTAGAATTCTTTGATCTGTCATACTTGATTGCAAATAAATCATGAGAAAAGTTAGAAGATAAAAAATAAAATCCTCCCTGATTATGGGATACAGATATTGAAATATAACCCTGCTTTATTCATAAATAATGCTCAGACTTCCTCAATAAAGTCATTTCCACCTTAAAAAACTGTACTTTGCCCACCAGTGCATTAAGTTTTCTACTTTGGTGTCTGTGAGTCACTTAAATTAAATCTAAGATACTGCAGGAGTGTAACAGTATAATTGGTCTCAGGTATTTCATTATTGTGACTGTCAGTACTGTATCCTGTAATTTTCATCAGCATATTAATAATTGCCTTAAGGAAATATAACTTATTTATTCATTGGCAGAGAAACCTATGAAAATATTTTTACAGTAATTATGTTTTGAAAATTCTCATTACAGCATTTATATGATTCTCAATGAATTATTTTATTCCTACCCCCCCCCAAAAAAAACCCCTAGACACTGCTATATCTAGGGTAATCACAAAGACACAGACTTTTACATTAAAACTTTGGCTGGGGAAGGGGGAGCATATGACAAATAGGGAGGGTCTGGTGCATAGTAGCCAGAGGATGAGGCACTGAAGTTCCAGATATGTACCTATTATTTTTTACTTTTAAATATGGGCATTAACAATAATATACAAAGCATGGAGAAAAAAGAAAACAGAAAATCTAGATCTAAATAATAGCTGACAGTAATAGTTTGTGTAGGAAAAAGAGTTATATTATGCAAATGCATCAGTATCCCTGGTCTCCCCTATTTCTAGCACATTCAAATCTGGAACACAAGGATCAACCCTCCTTTTACCCCAAGAGACTGTTAAAGGATGTGAAAAAGAAAGAAACCAAAAGGTGGAGACAGACCGATTAGGAGACCCAAAACAGAATAGAGACCCCAGACAAAACCCCACACGTATCTGATCAAGTAATTTAGGGTCAACTAATTTGCAGAGAAGAGTAAAAAGGAGTGTCATAAAGACTTCAGGAAATTTTGAAAAGCATGGGCTTCCAAAGGAATACTGGTATAACTCCTGAGGAGTTGGGAGGAAAGTCCTTCCCCCTAGGTACACACATTCTAGAAGTTTATTTGCTCCCAAGGAACGGGGGCTTCAGGTGTGATGTCCTTCAACCAGTGTGTCCAGCTGCACCTTGTGATGACCCACATTGTGCTAAATCTCTCGTTTCCTTCTTCTCCTATGCACAAGCCCATCTGACAAGTTTGGGTTGGTTCATAAGAAAAATTGATAGTTAATGTCTTAAACTGAAGACAAATTACTGGGAGGATGCGTTTTCCGCGCATTCAGCGGCTGTGGGAGGAAAGGGAACTTCAAAAGACATTTTTTTTCAGTTCACGGCCTTGCTCGCGCCATGCTCCTGAACATGGGGGCCGCGTGCTGTTCCCGCTTCCACGCCCATGTTCAGCAAGAGTTTTCGTCTCATTCTGTATGGGGTGTGTTGTTATCATTAGTAATATGATGTTAGAGTACTGATTACTGTATTGAGCAGGAAACAGATGGCTGGCTCCAAAGGGGTGATTGAAGGGGTTGAGTAAAGCGGCTGTTTACAAAGGTGCAGCACTGGTTAGGGAAACAGACCCGTGATGCTCGTTACTCCAGAGCCGCAAACAGGGGTGGGTCAGGGGGCGCCATCAGCATCCCATGGCCTGAGAGGCAAGGGGAGAGAGCAGTTATCAAAACCAAAAGAGAGCTCAGCTGGAGGACAGGGCTGTCCAGCAGAAACTGGAGCAGAGAAAAGCAGTGGTGTTCCCCCAGGTCTGGCATAGAGGGGACCCAGGCAGACCTCTCTGTCTTGCTGCTCTCAGGAATCCTGCTGGTTCCCCTCTCCATACCCCTGCAAACCTTCCTGGTCAGACTCCCAGGGCAGAGAGCAGGGTGAGAAGGGCAGAGAGTTGTTTTAGAGGGCAAGCAGAGAATATCCTGCACAGCTGAAAGATATGTAAAACCAGACCTTTGCAAAAGAAAATCAAACAGACCTTCTTTCAGTGCAAACCTGGCATCTGCCCCATCACTTCCTCATCTGTGTGTAGAGATTGGCTGACCTCACCTTCTCCTTTGCTGCTTATGTGTGGCTCCCTTTTAGCTGTGAGGGAGAAGGGATACAATAAATTCTGGGGTCGGGCGGGGGGGACATCAGCAGAAGGAAACTGCGAAAGCTCTGGGAAAGCGTTTGCTTTCCTGATAAAAGTTGCAGAGAAAGTAGTGATGTCTTTCCCTCTTATTCCTGCTTTTAACGGTGTATAATGCCTGGAGTAGAAGTAGCCATTTTTTTAGCAATGAGGTAACAAGAATGAAGGATGCTGGTCCTGATGTTGTTAAGCCATTGATCCAATGCCAACAGCGCCTACCGCCAGATATTTTAAGTGAGAAAAATAACCTCTGATTTTTCTCTAAGTCTTCATAAATTGGGAACTTAGTGCTTGATCAGATGTAGGCTGAGTGGAGTGGGTGTGACAGCTAGACTGCTGCAGGAGCATTTGCAAGAAACTGTGTAACTGAAGCATTTTGGGGACAAAAACTCAAAAATTTCGATCCACCTAGGTTAGATTAGGGTATCTGTGAGATATCTATGAGGAAACCTAGAATGAGAAGTTGCATTTATGTGTCTAAATGAAAGGCTAACTTAGAAGTAAAAATTTAGTAATATATGTTATAAATGACAATTCAAGTCTTAGAAGTAAAATGAGATCCTCTTCCTCTATTTTATATAAAGAAAAATGTCAGGACCAAGTTCAGAAACTCCAACATTTAGAGCTTAGACAAAGATGGGATGCTCCCAATGGTAGATTTAGCAAAGAACCAGGTAGAGGTCAAGAGAAAAATGCATTTTAAGAAACAGACAGACAACAACTTTTGGTGAAATGGAGAAGTTAAGTAAATTAAGGAAGATGTTGGTCACTGATGATATTTAGAAGGAAAAACTCGTTCTTGGTGGCTGGTCTGATGTTTCAAGAAACAGCATGCCTGTTATAAAGGGTTGCCATACCTAGCATAGCTTTTCTCTATGAGAACAGTGCTCAAACCTATTTGTTACTGGCACAATTTAAATATTAACTGCGAATAAAGATAAGGAATAATTCTCTTTTGCTCCTTGTTTCATCTGTAAATGTTGTTTTAAGGTCTGTTGGAACATCTGTTAACGAAAAAGTTACAAGAAAGAGAGAGAGAGGAGGGGGGAAAGAGAAAGAAAGGACGAAAGGAAGAGAAAAAGGAAGGAAGGAAGGAAGGAAAGATATGTAAAGAAAAGAGAATGAAAGTAGGGAATAAAGGTCAATTTCTTATTACCAGATGTTATAACTGGATTAAAATAATGGTACTAAATATTAAGTTAGAAATGGAAAATTTTAATCAAATATGCAGATGCTGTCTCTATTCTTTGTCGTTAGAATAACAGGCCCCAAACTGGAAAACACGCTGAAAGTAGGTGAGGAACACAACCTCTAATAGGATGTCACTAAGATGACTGAACTACATAGACAATGATTTGAAGGTTTATCTGCATCTTATTAAATAATTGCTTGGGGCAAGTACTTAATCTCTCCGAGACTTGAATTTCTCATTCATAAGACAGGGACAAGAATGAGCACCTTGAAGATTACTTGTGAAGATAAACCACAAAATGGGAGTGTTGAACTGATTTCTAAGACCCTCCCCAAACTGCTCTACCTGAGCTCATGGCCTTCAGTGCCGGTTCTCCTGTTACCCAGGAAGCGCCTCGTGATTTGCTCCACATTGTTCTGAACTGGCTGTGTTTCTTTTCACTTTCATGGCAAGTAAGACCTTGATTATCCTTGAATGGCCTTGCCTGGGTGAACTGAGATTTGGAAGGGCTGAAGAAAATGTTTCCTCTAAAAGTATACACTTCCGGCATATATCCATCTTACCTGTGATGTCTTAGGGCTTAAAAGTTCAGCATCTGCTGACATCAGTTCTAATATTCACTGTCAGCTGCTGCCTTTGTCAGTCTTACATGAGTCAGCAGTGATATTATTCTATTGTTGATTTAGTGCTGTTTCTGCGTGGGCATTGCCAAACCACACTTCGGTATAGTTACCATTATATTTAAACTTATTCTTTTCCGTAAACCTTTTAGGGCATTACAAAAAAGTATCCTTTCCCTCAGTGCGATAGATTTTTATAACTGCTTGAAACTTCAGACTTTTTTTTCAGGGTTCAGTAAGAAGATGGTATGCTGGATAACTCTAACCCTGTGTCAGCATTTTCAAGACGTGACTCTCATTCCTCTTTGGGCTTTGCTTGCAGTGCCCAATTGAATAAAAATAAGTTGAAACTTTCTTATTTTCTTTAGAAGAAACATTTGAGGTCACATGTATTTTAGGGGAATTATCAAGACACTATCTCTATAATCCAGAACTAAGAAACACTATCCATTTGACATACTTAATTTCTGACTGTCTACTGTATTTACAGCATTGTGCTAAATACAATGAAGACACAGTAAACAATCAACACATTTTGCCCTTTATATGCTCATATTCTTTGGAATAGATAAGACCAGCAATGACATCACACCAACATAGCAAGTAACATGTAATCTGCAAGGGGATTTAGAAAGAGAAAGATTATTTCTAGTGGAAAAGATTGCATCTACAAGATAAGATTTAGATTCCTTGTCTTTTCTTCATACTCCTCACCTCCTTATTTCCCTGTGTACTTGTATATAAGTATTCCCCTGATATAGTCTCTATTCCCAAATAGCCATAAGCTTTTGCATCTGTAAGTCCTTGCCCACACTGTTCCCCTCTCCTGAAATGCTCTTTTCCACCTGTTAGAAGCCATTCATTCTTTAAAAGCTGATTATTTTGTTGCTGCCCATGTGATGGTTTCATTGACATCTCTGTTAATCATTCTGACCTATGGGGCCCCAAAGCACCTTATCAATAACTGTTAACTAATATTTCACGATGAATCATTTTCCATGATGAATGATAAAGTTATCATTTTAATATGTGTATCTCTCCCCTCAAAAATGAGAGCTCTTATAAGGAAAGGACCTTGAAATATTTACCATTGTATTCCTAGCAACTAGCAACATTCCTTACAACTTAATAAACACACATAGTAAATAGTTGTGGAATAAGATAGCATTTATGTTAAGACAGCATAAGGGCCAGACCAAGCAGAAGGATTTCCAGTTACCCTACCCTCTCCTGGAAAAATGCTTTTATACCTCATTCATACAAATCACCATGTGGTCTTTCTACTCTGGCCGTGGCTTACTGGATCAGGCACAGAGAGTGAGCCCAAAGCCTTCATTTACCAAAGGATTATAGGTTGTTAAGTGTAGAGATCTGCCCTTTACTGGTTGGGTGAACCAATCAGATGCTCTCAAGAAGTTTGAGATCAACACAGGAAGGGACAATGTCAGCACACTTTTCAGTAGAGGCAGAGACAGAGTTGCTGATTCATCATGTGATGAAGCAGAAATGTTGAAGCCACAAATTCCTGCTGTTGAGTAAGCAGTCAGTTACCCTGGTTGCTGGAAGTTCATGTGTCCAGAACCAAATTCAAGAATACGTAGTTGTGAATAAAATGGTTGAGATAACACTGAACTGTTTTCTATATAAAGCCTAAACAGGTAGAGAAGAGAAAGTATGTTATAATAGAATTTATTTTTATTGCTGTTATAGACTTAATGTTTGTGTCCACCCCACCCCCCAATTTATATACTGAAGCCCTAATCCCCAGTGTAACTATATTCGGAGATGGGGGACCATAGGGAAGTAACTAAGGTTAAATGAGGTCAGAAGGGTCGGGCCCTGATCCAATAAAATTGCTGACCTTATAAGAATAGACACCAGAGAGTTCTGACCGCCCACACACACCCCTTTCCTTGGTACATGCACCAAGGAAAGACCATGTGGAGACATTAGGGAGAAGGCAGCCATCTGCAAGCCTGGAAGAGCTCTCACCGGAAACTGAACTCTGCCAGACCTTGACCTGGGAATTCCAGCCTCCAGTACTATAGGAAAATAAGTTTCTGTTAAGCTACCTTGTCTTTGGTATTTTGTTATAGCAGCCTGAACTGACTAAGAAAATTGCCTATAAAATAATACATATTGATTAAGGAAAATTTGAAAACTATAGAAACACACAAAGAAGAAAGAAATTAACCATCTAAATAACCACAGGAAATAACACTATTTACATTTTTCATATATATCCCATAAATACTTAAAGGATAAATTCAAGTTTGGACTCTTTATTGTTTAGCTAGTGGGAAACGATTGAAGGTGACAGTCAAAATCGTGCTTCCAAAAGATAGGTCTTGCTGTTCTCTAGGTAGGATTGGAAAGTTTGGAGATACTGGGACAAGTTAGAAGTTACTTTATCAAACTAGGCTATGCCAAAAAGACCTCTAATAGGATATCGGAATATGAAAAAATGTGACATATATGTAAAACATTTGAGAAATACAAATGCTATTGCTTAACGACATCTGGGTGTGAGAATAGGGATACTGAGAGAAGTCAAATATGATGAACATTTGGGTAAAAAGTATATATAAATACTAAAAAACACATGTAAATGAGAAAATATGGGACTTGCTAACAAAATTAATGCTTTTTTGGCTGTAACTGCATGATAACATATACATGTCACAAACTGGTATTGGAATACTGCATGGTCTTCATTGTCTAATGGTTACTGTTTCCAAGCAATTTTGAAATCTAATAGAGAAAATTCCATTAGGTTTTCAAGGAATAATTTCCTGTGGTTTGAGGCTATTCTCTGGTCCTACAGTTCTGTCCTCTGCACCCACAGCTCAGGCTCCACCTTTGCTTCTGCAGATCTAGCCTCTGTGCCCACAGCTCTGGCCTCTGCCTCTGCACCTGTGCCTCTGTTTTGAGTCATTCTCCCTTCTTCTCGAAGGGTAGCATATGTTTGTTGATGAATAGTTTTTTTCATTCTGTAGAATTTTTAGGAATTATCCACCCTTCTTAGATTTTATTCTGTTTCTTTCCCTTTCTACTTCAAGATGGCAGTGTTTCTTCTGGTATATTCTCAAAAACCTTGTGGGTCTCCTGTGTATGTCACCTGGATTCACATTTTTAAACCATGGTCTTCTGCAGATCTTTCCTGGGTAATCTTATCTCTATTTCTGGCTTCTGCTGTCTTCAGCACTAGCAAAAGGTTGTCCAGCAAAAGCCTGTCATATTACCTTCCTTTTATGTGTGTTAAATCTTCCTCTGCTTCTCTCTCACAAGGACACTTATGACTTGATTTAGGGCTCACTCAGATAATCCAGGGTAATCTCCCCATCACAAGATACTTAATCACAGCTGTAAAGACCCTTTTTCCAAATAAGGTAATATTCACAGGTTCTGGAGATAAGGATGAGGATATATCTTTCGGAGCCGTTATCAGCTACACATCATTTATATTTATTGGAAATAATTTAGTCACATTTTATAGCTAGAAGAAAGGAAGGCTGTGAAGTACAGTCTACCAGGGAGCCATGTGCCCAGCTAACACTCTGCGGTTCCATTACTGAGGAAGGGTAGAACAGATATCATGGGGACAATTAGCTGTCTCTTCCCATCCATCTCCTATGTATATGAAGAGGAGTGTTCTTGATTCTCTGAGACATTAAAAAAATAAATCAATTCTTCCTCTGGGGAAGTTACCATCTTGGTACGAAGACAAGTATCTGCCAAGTTAAGTCAGTCTATTAGGCAGTATTGAATTAGGCTCCAAATGGTGACCCAAATGGTATGTAACACATTTTCAGAAAATGATATGGTCTCTGTGGGTTGAAGTGTTTTTACTGAAGTCTTTTTGGAATAAATGAGGCTTGAAATGAGTCTTAGAGGACAAGCAGAGTTTTAACCAGGTACAAAGGGCATACTGACGGGGATGGTCAGGAGGTTTCCACTGGAAAATATAATCTTCTGTAGAAGCTTCTCTAAAACTGGGAATATCTATACTACACCTATTCTTCATCAGTCAGGAAGTGTTTCTTCTGGTTATATCAGAATATCGATGAAATACGAAAAATAGGTGCCAAAATGGGTGGAGAGTGCTTAGTGACTAGGAAAAGTTAATACTGCACTTGAATCAAGAGAATAGGAGCAATTACTGAAGACCATCAGGAGTTTCGTGAGAAAATATCATCATCAGTTTTTTTTTATTATCTATTTTATACATATTAGTGTATATATGTCGATCCCAATCTCCCAGTTCATCCCACCACCACCACCCCCGCCCCCACTTTCCCCCCTTGGTGTCCATACATTTGTTCTCTACATCTGTGTCGCTATTTCTGCCTTGCAAACAAGTTCATCTGTACCGTTTTTCTAGATTCTACATATATGTGTTAATATATTTGTTTTTCTCTTTCATGATCAGTTTTTGAAAATAGGAAAGATGAGTTTTATATTTGATATTGATGAAAAAGCATTGACTGGTCCTCAGTAGCAGAATGTATTCCAAGTACATACTCACTTCTTCCTCACTTTACCAAACAATTGGGGTTGACGTAGTTCAGAGAGACAGGAAACTTTCCCAGCATAAGATCTTGGACTGAAACTTAGAAAACTTATTTATCCCTTCTGGCTCAATTTTTTATTACTTGCAGATAGAAGTGACTGAGCTGGGGGTGGAGAGGGACCCCAGAGCATTTTTCTTAATCTCCAGAAAGGCACCATTGCTGACTTGCTTCTGTATGTGCTCAAGCCTGTATCCTTATGTGTGATGGGGTTTGCTGTGCAGACAGGAATGAGCGGGGTCAAGGGTGGGGATACAAATTGCATGGAGGTTTGTATTCTTGACTTTCTCTTCCCCACACCTCAAAAAATCACACAGTAGCCAGCTGTCAACTTGCATAGTGATCAAAGTAATAAAGTAGTAACAGCTGCCAACTTCTATTATTTGTAGTAAAGTAACATTCAGGATGCAGAATGAGGGCTGTATCTCTGCTGATGACATTTATTAATATTTTCAAACTCTACATTTAAAAAGTCATAATGCCTTTGTTGAGTTTGTTGTCAGAAGACTGAGGAATCTTTTAGTTTTGCATATTTTCAAGAAGAAGTAAGTCCTGAGTGTTTCTTTCCCCTCCCCTCCCCCAAGATGTGGAAGAAATCTTTTAACTGTTCTTTACAGGACACTCAGAAGCCCTGAGATGGGCTGTGGGAGATTGGAGCTGGTAGAATTGTTCTACAGTCATTCAGGTGATACAGGACAAGCCCTAGCCTTTTGGAACAAGAATAGGATCACTATAAAGGAAACAGACACCTAGAAATCTACAGCCTCGGCTTGTAAAGCCAGCTTCCTATTTACCTTTAAGAGATGTGTGTTTCTGTGACATCCGTTGGGAAGAAAGAGCGTGTTTGTTAGCATATGCAAGAAGCACAAACCAGCATTGTGTGTGAGCCCGAGCTTGTCACTAGAGGTGGATTCCCCCTGAAGGACCATTAATAAAGGCTGTGGCAGGGCCTGGATTTGTAAAAGGACAGAGAAAAGAATAGAGGTGCTGAAAGACTTCTGTGCCTTCCTAATAGGAAGAAGACAATGTCCAGTTGATAAAAAGGGAATCCAAAGAAATTGCGTCCACAATTTATTCACTATAAAAAAGTAGAATATATCAAAGATTAAGATAGGTAGACATATAGATGATAGACGGATATTTTATAGTTTCAGAATTACAAACTTCAAATACCATAGTATTTATACAATATAAGATTTAATTATATTCATTCTCATTTTTAATAGAATGAAAACACTTCATCTGATTTTTAATGAAATGCCGGAGGAAAATTTAAGCATAGAACTACTTAAGTGGTATCTGCTGTCATACCATGGTTACTCCCAAACATATAAGGAAGTGGTGAAAAATGATACAAAAATGCTATTCTTGAGGTAATGTTAACACCTTCCAGCAGAAAACTCTAAGACTGGGTAAATTAAAGAACACAATGAATGAATAAATTATCTGGGAACAGGGTAAAAAAAGTAGCCCAATCCTTTAACATCCTGTGCTTCTGCTTTACCCAGCCCAGGTTCTTACTGCTTCTGTGGACTCACTAAACAGGGTCCTAAGACCTGCAGTCTCTCCCACCACCAAGTGACCCTAATCACCACACCCTATTTCATTCTGAGTTCATGCTCACAGGAGCCCTGGGATGAAGGCGGGGCAGGGATTATCCCATTTTGAAGCTTAGAGTGATTGAAGCCCGGGTCATAAGAATGTTAAGACCGAGGCCAGGACTCAAATATTCTAAATCATATTTTGGTCTTTGCTACTCCCTGCGCTTAAGTTATACTCCCACAGACATTCTTATTATGTTACTGTTCTTTTTAAAAACCTTCAATGATTCCCTACTTCATTTTGAGTCAAGTCAGTCCTTCTCAGCCTTCTGTATAAGGCTGTTTATACAGCGGCTTAATCTATCTATATCATCATTTCCCCCATGCCCTGCTGTCACTGAGGAGTCCAGACCCACCCTGGGCATCCCTGTTTCCATGTCCTTGTTCACATTCTTTCCTGTTCCCCAAACCTCTCTCTCGTCCACACATGCTTCTCATGTCCTCAAACGAGAGTCTTAGTATTCTGATTGCTTCCACTGCATTCAGCAGTCGTTTTTTATTCTAGCACTCACCAGAGTCTCTCTTGAATTAGAAGTATTCATATACTATGATTTTACCCTTCAGCAGACTGAGTTCTTGGCCACAGATTCTTCTATTTGAATTCTCTGTATTGGGTCCCAGAGTTCCTATAATGTATGCCTTGCAGATAGATGTTCACTAAATATTTCTTTGAATCTAACATCTGTTGGACTGTTGTTTTATTATTTAGCTTGTCACTCATCCATGCTTTTCCTACCCAACTAAATTACATGCCCTTTGAATACTGCTCTCCTACTTTGTAGGAACTTAAAAATACGATGACTGAAGGAATTCCCTGGTGGTCCAGTGGTTAGGACTTGGCGTTTTCACTGCAGGGGGCTTGGGTTCAATCCCTGGTCTGGGAACTAAGATCCCGCAAGCCATGCGGCAAGGCCAAAAAAAAATGATGATGATTGAAATGTGGTTGGTATAGTGAGAAATGATACGTGCAAGGATGACTATTTTAAAGCCAATGTGTGTACCCAAACTCTGTGTATGTGGCTTATATAATCATAATTATGTTGCCCGTACCATGGCAGCATAATACAGAGAACGATTTCTTTTACTTCATTATTGTAATTCCAACAGGTAATAAATATTTTAAGCAAAGAGGTAACAATATTTCACTTGACAGTGATTTTTGGATTTTGCCAAGCTTCTTATATTTTTTGGAAAATAGCATCTGGAATTTACTGAGAGAATATGAGATTCTCCATGCTACCAAAGTGTAGGATATTGTGACTTTTAGAGGGAACATTCTCTAAAGTTTGCACATACTAATCACTGACATATTTTGAGGGCTTATTATGTGTTAGGCACTCTTGTAAAGAGCTTTACATGTGTTATTTTATGTAATTCCCATAACAACTTAAGAAGCAGCCTCTGTTATTTTTCCCACTGTTTTACAGTTGAGGAAACTGAGATAGTGTTTATATAATCTGCTCCAAGTCACACAGCTACACGGCAGAGCTGGGATCTGAGTCCAGCCAGCCTGACTCCAGAGGCTGAAGACTTATCCACAGGGTGATATTACAGGAGGGAGGGTTGTTTTCTGTCTGCATCTGTGGGCAAGGCCAGCCATCCACAAAGGTCACTGCTGCCCCAGGTCAGCAACTGCAGCGGTGTCAGGCAGCAAGGAGGCCCTGTGATGGGCCTACAGAGTTCTCTCCTACTTGCACACTGTGTGTAGGGACTGGTGTATGCAAATTATTGCTGGGAAGTCAAGCAGTTCTTAGAGAGCATAGGCATTTAATAGGAAAATGATTCAATCTTCAGGTGAAGTCCCGAATTGACTAGAGTTGATTCAGTTTAACGAGGTGTCAAGGTGTAAGTTAGGATATTAATCACACTTTGTCCCTCCAGCCATGACTCCTACCCCTTCATGGGAGCCGGAACCTGAGGGCAGGGGGAGGAGGGCTCGGTGCTCCCAAGAGCTGCTCTGCAGGGCTGCTTCCCTCGCTCTTCCCATTCCCACTGGTGCCTTGGCTCTGTCCCCAGTCTGCCAGCCTCTCTGCTGTGTTCAGCCCCAAATCGTGTACAAACTAGAGTCAAAACAGTGCTCAGGAAAATGCATTAAGGTGAAATTGTACAGCATCCGTTTCAAATCTAGTTAGCTGATGTTGAATATTTGCAGCGCATGTCATTTTTGTTATTGTTCATTCTTAAGGTTCACTTTGGTTATGCATTTGCATAATACAAAAATATATACGATGTAAACAGAAACAGGTGGTGTGTCTATATAATATAGATGGCTTGTATAATGATATATAAATACATGACTGACACCTAGGCTGGATAACAGATATCAGATAAGTAGATAGATTGTCTTAACTAGTTACTCAAGTCCAATACACCAAGGTTAGAATCTCAGCTGTGCCATTTACTAGCTCACTGTTAACTTTTTAAAGAACTTCAAGCTCTAAAGTGAGGATAGTGCACCTACTTCCTAAGAGTATTCCATTTAGAATTTAGAATTTTTTTCTCCCCTGGATACTGAGTTTCCTGGCTTTTAGAAAATTTGGGTTGAGGAAATTCACAATCTCTGACCTTGAAATCAAAATCCTGCTCTCCTAGGGAGAGGCCCAGATGTCAACAGTAGAGGTAACCATTGAGCAGCAATCCCCTCCTGCCTTCTAAGATAAATTTCCTAAATTGATCTGGAATCTACATGACAAATTGTCGGAGCTAAAGGCCCACAAGCTCCATCTATGTGGAGTAAGGGTCTTTTGAAAAACAAGTAAATCCAGTTAAAGAAGAACACCCAGAAGGAGGAAGACAAAGGGTTGGTTTGGTTTGTTGTGTTCATTAGACCAACCCAAGAATGCAAGAGTCAGAAAGTCTGTAACTTTCAGGTGAGTAAAAATACATACAGATAAGTCTCAAAGCTTTGCTCTTCATTTATTGGTCTCCAAGCCCAATTATATCCCACCCTTTCAAGTCAATGGATTCTTTTTTTTTTTTTTTAGCTCACAGAAACAGAATCCAAAATGGCAGGAGCATAATTCTAATTTATTTCCATCTCAGATTTTTATACCTGTAATTATGTTTGTGTTAAATTAGATGAAAATGTCACTCTACCAATTTGCTTCTTCCTTTGTAACCTTTTGCATACCAAGTTTATCATTCTGACAAATAAAAGAGCTTTCCAACCTTGACACTGAAGAAGAAATGCAAATTATATTTTTCCACATTAGAAAACAACTATCAATCATGTCATTTAAAAATTAGGTGAGATATCCAATGAAGTTTGAAATCTTTAGCTGTTTGGAGTCTATGGGATAAAAATATGACTTAATATTAAAAGAGCAAAATTAGTAAGAGTAGATGTTATAATTGCTAATTCAAATAACCAAAATAATAATTGAGGGCCTGAATAAACTGCAGATTCCACTTTCGGAAAGGCATTTTGAAACTTTTGCTTGGTTTCTTAAGGGTGCAAATATCTCCTCAGAAACAGAACTCCAGTTTATTTCAATGAAATAGAAGCTAGCATTTTCCAAGATATCCTACCTTGTTTCCTCCCTTCCCAGAAACTATCCCATTTCTTACTGTTATGTAACATTTCATTTCACAAATTGCTACTTGAACACTGGCCTTTAAAATATGAACACTGGTTTTCCTGACTCTTAGCTGCCCAAGAAGAGTAAATCTTCGGAAGTTTCGAGTCTAGATAAAGCAAGTCCCAGGGGAAAGGAGCTCATTCCTCATCTCCTCCACCAAGATGAAGGTGGGTTGTGCGACCGGCCATTTTCTGTGAGTCCTTTTCCATCACAAGTCATTCCTTTGCTCTCCCTGCTCTTGTTCTCAGCCAAGGACTTTGGGAAAGAAAAGAAGACAGGTGTACAGACCATCCTGATTGGAATTAACACCAACAGCTCCAAGATTACCACTTCCCTGAATTCTCTGTAGGCAGATACTATGATTCCTATTTTACAGGTGCTAAAACTAAAATGCAGAGAATTTGAATGACTGAGCCAAGATCATCATGGAAAGTTGGAGGCAGAGGTGAGACGAGAAGGTACATGTTCAGGCTGAAACCACGGCCTTGAGTTTCCCGTTTTTCAAGGTCAGAACCTGTATTTGTTTCTGCTGCTTTGTACAGTTCCTTTAAAGCACTCCCCCACCACTACACACACAGGTAGGTTTTTCCTAAATGATGATGCTTTGCCTTGGTGTGAGTGATGGTGGATTTTAAGGGCCCTTCCCTGTCAGTCTAGCTCTCTTCCTGTCCCAAAATGTCTCTGGATTAAGTCTTGTCTTCACCATGTCTACATGCAAACGCAAATAAATTTCCCTGGAAGGATAACAAATTAGTCCCCTGTAAATGTAACATATGTCATTTAATCAGATTGTCACAGAAAAAAGTCTAAATCATCTCTTCTTATCTTGAATTCATGGATCTAAAATGGGAGTGGCTGAGACAGAGATGTGGGTATATTTAGCTCTGAAAACCCTACCTTGAAACTATATTCACAATTTTGAGTTTATCTGCATTTTTTGGAGGAGACAAAATATCATTTTCATGAGATTCTCAAAGAGGTATGTGATCCTCCAAAATTTAAAACTTTAATCATACAGGTTACCCACGTGCACTGGATCTAAGACCACACCTCATCTAGGCCTTCTCGAAATCAGGGAACCCTTGAAACCCACCTTTCCCTCCTCCACAACACTCACCAGCACTATTTACCTTGAACCTACATAATAAGTAATCTTATTAGGCCATTTATCCCTGTGTATGTCGGCCCCCACAGGTCAACCATCATCTCCCACGGGGAGCCCCACAGGCTCTGTACATGCTTCATTCTGTTTCCTTCAAGCACTCCTCCTCAAGGCTTGGTCCCTTCCATTGTGCTCTCTGGAAACGAGGGTCCATTATTGGCAACGTGCTCTATCCTCCATCTATTTTCTGAATGTTTTTTCCACCCTCTGGTTAAAGGGCCAACTCTCTTAAGGACCCTGTTTACTGCAGCCCCTTAGTCGTGGCTCTTGCACCTTCCACAGCCTTTATGTCTCTGGCTTGGAGGAGGGATTGGCTAGACTTCCTCATTTCTCCTCATTGCTGACATTTGCCTATTTCCCCTTCCTTTTTCCTGAAAGCCTCTTTTTCTATTTCCATTTTGAAATTATATTACCCACTACCCTTCCTTGTTGCTGTCATCTATCCACTCCTGGGACACTCTTTTTCCAGGAATTTAAACGCCAATACTATTCTTAACTTAACCTTAATGAATTCAGTATACTCACAGATGATCCTATCAATATCCTGGTCTCTCTGCTCCTTGAACTTTTTTAATGATCTTGCTTTCTATTCTATTTCTATTCTATTGAAATATTTCTATTTGGGGAATTCCCTGGTGGCCCAGTGGTTAGGACTCCACACTTTCACTGCTGAGGGCATGGGTTCAATCCCTGGTTGGGGAACAAAGATCCTGCAAGCTGCATGGTGCAGAAGAAAAAAAAAAAAATTCTATTTCAATTAGTCCCGTGGCCATACCCTCTAGTTTTTGTCCAAAGGGGCTCTTCGTCTGATCCATAGAATTCTGCAGATAATTGGAGTGAATATTTTCTCAGATCTCTCAAAGATGGTACATAACTAATGCCATTCTAAATTCATAGGAGTGAGGTTAATTCATTACATATTTTAGATATGTTGGGCATGAAAGCTGAATTCTCTCAAGGAACTCTGATTGAGAATGTCTGCACCAATGATTGCAATAATCCTAATTTCAGATATTTTATCTCTGACAATAGCATTCTACCTTCCCAGCATACGCCCACTAGTAGCTCATCTCTCTATCTCAATATCCTTGACTTAATAACAACTGCAAAGTCCCGTTAGCCATAGGAAGATAACACATTCACAGGTGCAGGGAATTATGCAGTGAACATCTTTGGGGGTCATTATTCTGTCTACAACCTAGCCCAACTTCAACCATCACTATCAAGATTATAGATGGTTTATATTCTTTCATCCTGTTATATTTCCTTGGTTTCATTTTCTTCTTCAGGGATTTCTGTTGTTTGGATTTTGGATTTTCTTTGTTTATTGTCAATACTTGTCACTTTCTCTTGAACTCTTTTTATCTCTTCATTCCTTTTTTGATTTTTAAATATTTTCTTCTTTTCATCTTCTGTTTCTCTCAGGACATTAGTTTCTCTTGTATTCCTTCCAGTAGTCTGGTATGACTTTTAGTCTAATAGTCTGAAATGGTTTTTTTCTTTTATTTCCAATTCGTTACTTAGTTCTATACTTCATTTCGTAATTTCTCTAATTTTGGTTTATGTTGTTCTTTCATGTCTTATGTCAGTTGTTAAAGGTCTTTTACCCTTGGTTTGAAATAGTAGGTACAGATTTTATCTGTTTGCTCAGCATGACTTTTTGAGATGTCCACATAGGTATTCTGCTCCTTATTATTGACCTCACCATGGCTTTGCCTGTTTTGTTTTGCTTGATTGTTTTCTGTTGCCTACTTTTGAGAAATAATTTTTTGAACTTTTGGAAGGATTTGTGAAACAAAGGTTCACTTCATGGACTACCCTCTTCTATTTTGTTTTGTTATGCTTTTTTGTCATATAGTATTAAAAAGTAGGACAGCCTTCTTTCTGAGATTTCTTGGCTCTGTTCTCTTTTCTTACTTTTATTGGGAAATTCTCTTTCTTCATCTTTGTGTCCTTATTTTGCTCAATTACAATTTCAGTTCTAGCAGTTTTTCTTCATTAAGTGGCCTTGTCTTGAAGAGCCCTGGTAGGTCTGTGTAGGGAGTCTGGGCTGTTCATAAGGACGCTGACTGCCCCTGACCCTTCACACCTTCCTGAAGGGTTCTTGAACTCACCCGCTAGTAGGCTGGGCACAACCTTTCCCAGCTTCAGGTGCATTTCTCCCATTCTCTGGTCATGCCTTCCAGTGAATACTTGTTGACTATTTGGGGATTCTATCCTGAGATCTATCTGATGCTCCCTCTGCTTCTCCCTGCAGATTCTGGAACTGTACGCTTTGGTGGCTATTGGTGGCTCACCCACACCTGCTTGGCATTTTGACATTCATAGAGACACCACGCCAACCAGATTTGTGGTAAATTTTGTCATGGGTTTTCTATTTTACTATAAATCTATAGTATTTACTATTTTGCTTCATCTGTTTTTATGTGGTGAATTCAAGAGATCGAAAATTATACTGTCACCAGCATTTTTCTAGAATGCTAGCGTCTTCTCCTTAGATAAATTTATTTATTAAAAAATATATGTACAATTGGTTATTAACGTTTAATTTTAATGTTGTTAAAATAAAAATTTACTCATTGAAATATTTAAAAATTTATTAAAGTGATATTATTTATTTATTAAAATTATATACATATATTTAATTTGTTAATAAACTTTTATTTTAAATAACTTTAGATTTACTGAAAAAAATACAAAAGTAGTACAGAGAGCTCCTGTATACCTCTCACCCAGTTTTAGTTTCCCCTAATGTTGTCATCTTATATTACCATGGTATATTTGCCAAAACTAAGAAACCACCATTGCACATTACATTTAACCAAATTCTAGACTTTATTTGGATTTCACTACTTTTCCCACTAATTACTTATTTTCTATTCCAAGATCCTATCCAGGGTCCTTATACCATATCACAGTAAGTT
This sequence comes from Leucopleurus acutus, assembly GCF_964270905.1. NCBI lineage: Eukaryota > Metazoa > Chordata > Mammalia > Artiodactyla > Delphinidae > Leucopleurus > Leucopleurus acutus. Next base: position 10,500,471 of record NC_139160.1, on the reverse strand, counting down.
TTCATGTTTTCTTAGCCTCCTCTGGTCTGTGACAGTTTCTCAGGCTTTCCTTAGTTTTCAAGTCCTTTATAGTTTTGTGAGTACTGGTCAGATATTTTGTAGCATGTTCCTTATTTGTGTAGAATGTTCCTCAATTTTATCATCATTAGGTTTTTTTTTTTTGGTTTATTATTTTGGGGGGGGCATGGTTTAAATAACACAGAGGTGAAGTGCCCCTCTCGTGACATGATATCAATATGACATTAATAGCTGTGTTCACTCTGATTACTTGGTTAAAGTTCCATACATTTTTGCTGAATTATTAACCAAAAGTATTTTCCTCCCAACCTCCTTCACACAGCTACAAACAGCATCCACTCAATAGTGTCCATGAGCTCTTTTAAGATATTAGGCACTTCAACTTTCTTTTTCAGGGTCCAGGCACACGTACTTTAAATATTCAGAGTTTTAACTTTCTATCTAGAGAAAAATTGGCATCTCCATGGCTGACATGGTGTGGCTGTGTGAGGAACATACCAAATGCTTTTCCAGGAAGACTTGGCTTTTTGATAACCTTCAAGTCACAGTAATAAAATTCATATGAGGTGTTTTCAGAGATTATAAATTGTAAAATTAAGAGAATGTATTGAGAAGTTTAAAGTAGATCATAGGTTCACCGCAGAACTTGCTTAACTGACATATGCCAAGATCTGGTTTGATTCTAATGAAGCCCCAGCTCCCAATGCATCTCTCTCCAAAGGAAATTTCAATGACAGCAGAAAAATGAAGATCTTACTTTTTCCTGACCCATCAGATTCAATTTGGGCCTACATGATTTATAGCTAGCAATGTCTTTTATCCACCTTTAAAATAAAAGGAAAATGGGACCTTTCAAATACATTACTGCTGTTAGTTCATCAAATTAAACACCTTAGAAAATGGAAAGGTAATATTAATCACATGTATCCACCGACATTAAAAACATTACAATATAAAGCAACAACTTTGCTAATCCAGTGGAAATTCATATACTGTTTGGGAAGACAGTGTTTGCAAAAAACCTGCTTGGTTTTGTGAGTTTAAAATGGCTAATCTATAATAATAAATGATGCAATTTTAGGGAACTCCAAAGAGTAAGGGATACTTTTACATTTGTTGCCTCATTTTATTCTCACATATCTCCTGTGAAGCATGGATTCTTATACCTGTTTTACAAATGAGGAGGCTAAGGCTCAGAAAACTTAATACCTAGAAAACAAATGACAATGAAAACACGACGACCCAAAACCTATGGGATGCAACTAAAGCAGTTCTAAGAGGGAAGTTTATAGCTATACAATCCTACCTCAAGAAACAAGAAACATCTCAAATAAACAACCTAACCTTACACCTAAAGCAATTGGAGAAAGAAGAAGAACAACCAAAAAAACCCAAAGTTAGCAGAAGGAAGGAAATCATAAAGATCAGATCAGAAATAAATTTAAAAAAATGAAGGAAACAATAGCTAAGAGCAATAAAACTAAAAGGTGGTTCTTTGAGAAGATAAACAAAATTGATAAACCACTAGCCAGACTCATCAAGAAAAAAAGGGAGAAGACTCAAATCAACAGGATTAGCAATGAAAAAGGAGAAGCAACAACTGACACTGCAGAAATACAAAGGATCATAATAGATTACTACAAGCAACTATATGCAATAAAATGGACAACCTGGAAAAAACGGACAAATCCTTAGAAAAGCACAATCTTCTGAGACTGAACCAGGAAGAAATAATAGAAAATATAAACAGACCAATCACAAACACTGAAATTGAGACTGTGATTAAAAATCTTCCAACAAACAAAAGCCCAGTACCAGATCGCTTCACAGGCAAATTCTATCAAACATTTACAGAAGAGATAACACCTATCCTTCTCAAACTCTTCCAAAATATAGCAGAGGGAGGAACACTCCCAAACTCATTCTACGAGGCCACCATCACCCTGATACCAAAACCAGACAACAAAGTCACAAAGAAAGAAAACTACAGGCCAATATCACTGATGAACATAGATGCAAAAATCCTCAACAAAATACTAGCAAACAGAATCCAACAGCACATTAAAAGGATCATACACCATGATCAAGTGGGGTTTATTCCAGGAATGCAAGGATTCTTCAATATACGCAAATCTATCAATGTGATATACCATATTAACAAATTGAAGGAGAAAAACCATATGATCATCTCAATAGATGCAGAAAAAGCTTCTGACAAAATTCAACACTCATTTATGATAAAAACTTTCCAGAAAGCAGGCATAGAGGGAACTTACCTCAACATAATAAAGGCTATATATGACAAACCCACAGCCAACATTGTTCTCAATGGTGAAAAACTGAAACCATTTCCTCTAAGATCAGGAACAAGACAAGGTTGTCCACTCTCACCACTATTATTCAACATAGTTTTGGAAGTTTTAGCCACAGCAATCAGAGAAGAAAAAGAAATTTTTAAAAAATCAGAAAAGAAGAAGTAAAGCCGTCACTGTTTGCAGATGACATGATACTATACATAGAGAATCCTAAAGATGCTACCAGAAAACTACTAGAGCTAATCAATGAATCTGGTAGAGTAGCAGGATACAAAATTAATACACAGAAATCTCTTGCATTCCTATACATTAATGATGAAAAATCTGAAAGAGAAATTAAGGAAACACTCCCATTTACCATTGCAACAAAAAGAATAAAATAACTAGGAATAAATCTACCTAAGGACACAAAAGACCTGTATGCAGAAAACTATAAGACACTGATGAAAGAAATTAAAGATGATACCAACAGATGGAGAGATATACCATGTTCTTGGATTGGAAGAATTAACATTGTGAAAATTACTATACCACCCAAAGCAATCTACAGATTCAATGCAATCCCTCTCAAACTACCACTGGCATTTTTCACAGAACTAGAACAAAAAATTTCACAATTTGTATGGAAACACAAAAGACCCCGAATAGCCAAAGCAATCTTGAGAAAGAAAAACGGAGCTGGAGGAATCAGGCTCCCTGACTTCAGACTATACTACAAAGCTACAGTAATCGAGGCAGTATGGTGCTAGCACAAAAACAGAAATATAGGTCAGTGGAACAAGATAGAAAGCCCAGAGATAAACCCACACACATATGTTCACCTTATTTTTGATAAAGGAGACAAGTATATACAATGGAGAAAAGACATCCTCTTCTATAAGTGATGCTGGGAAAACTGGGCAGGTACATGTAAAAGAATGCAATTAGAACACTCCCTAACACCATACACAAAAATAAACTCAAAATGGATTAAAGACCTAAATGTAAGGCCAGACACTATAAAACTCTTAGAGGAAAACATAGGCAGGACACTCTATGACATAAATCACAGCAAGATCCTTTTTGACCCACCTCCTAGAGTAATGGAAATAAAAACAAAAAATAAACAAATGGGACCTAACGAAACTTAAAAGCTTTTGCACTGCAAAGGAAAACAGAAACAAGACGAAAAGACAACCCTCAGAATGGGAGAAAATATTTGCAAATGAAGCAACTGACAAAGGATTAATCTCCAAAATATACAAGCAGCTCATGGTCAATATCCAAAAATCAAACAACCCAATCCAAAAATGGGCAGAAGACCTAAATAGACATTTTTCCAAAGAAGACATACAGATTGCCAACAAACACATGAAAGGATGCTCAACATCACTAATCATTAGAAATGCAAATCAAAACTACAATGAGGTATCACCTCACACGTTTTTTGGCCATCATCAAAAAATCTACAAACAATAAATGCTGGAGAGGGCGTGGAGAAAAGGGAACCCTCTTGCACTGTTGGTGGGAATGTAAATTGATACAGCCACTATGAAGAACAGTATGGAGGTCCCTTAAAAAACTAAAAATAGAACTACCTTATGACCCAGCAATCCCACTACTGGGCGTATACCCTGAGAAAACCATAATTCAAAAACAGTCATGTACCACAATGTTCACTGCAGCTCTATTTGCAATAGCCAGGACATGGAAGCAACCTAAGTGTCCATCGACAGATGAATGGATAAAGAAGATGTGGCACATATATACAATGGAATATTACTCAGCCATAAAAAGGAAAGATATTGAGTTATTTGTAGTGAGGTGGATGGACCTAGAGTCTGTCATACAGAGTGAGGAAGTCAGAAAGAGAAAAACAAATACCATATGCTAACACATATATATGGAATCTAAAAAAAAGGAAAAGTTTCTGAAGAACCTAGGGGCAAGGTAGAAATAAAGATGCAGATGTAGAGAATGGACTTGAGGACACAGGGAGGGGGAAGGGTAAGCTGGGATGATATGAGAGAGTAGCATGGACATATATACCCTACCAAATGTAAAATAGATGGCTAGTGGGAAGCAGCCACATAGCACAGGGAGATCAGCTCAGTGCTTTTTGACCACCTAGAGGGGTGGGATAGGGAGGGTGGGAGGGAGATGCAAGAGGGAGGAGATATGGGGATATATGTATATGTATAGCTGATTCACTTTGTTTTAAAGCAGAAACTAACACACCACTGTAAATCAATTATACTCCAATAAAGATGTTAAAAAAAAAAAAAACAGAATAGTACCAAGGTCCCATATCTTGCAACCAATGTCCATACAGATTCATTAAATTGCTCTTTCCTTCCACCTAAGCCTGATGCTGTGCTTTGCTTTCATCAGTATGATTCATTTCCCACTAATAAACTTAACTCACCAATTATAAGAAAAGAATCAAAATGAAGGGCAAACCTGAATAAGAGATTATATAGTATCTACTTTATTTAGCACTTACTGTGTGCCTCTGTAGTTAATTCTATAGTTAATTCTAACTGCTCTGTTAGATAATATTCTTTCCTTTTTTATTAGTGAGAAGTAATTGAATCTCACGTAGATTAATTAATGTAAAGGATGCTAACTGCTGTAGCACATAAATCCCAATTTTAGTGTTTAAGACAATAAGGCTTAATGTCTTGCCCCTGCAGAATCCAGTACCAACGTTTCTGGCTGGTGAATGGCCTTCCGTGTGGTCAGTCAGGGTCCGGCCTCTACCACCCTTTGGGATACTGCAGGATACTCTGCATGTTCCTATTAGAAATACTGTTCATATAGTTAATAAAGGCTTTATTGGTAACCCCACATTAGATTTTATTCTGGCTCCTTCTGAGTTATATTAATTTCAGATTGATGCTCAAATTAATGCAAGCTTCCCAGGCACAAGAAGTTCTAATGGACAGGACCTGGAAGCGGGATGTTTTACTTCTGTCTACAGTGCATTTGTCAGAGCTCCCTCACATGTTCACTCTGGGCTGGCAGAGAGGGTGGGAGACATAGTCAAGGTGTGTACTCAGATGGGAGGGAACACAGGTTTCAGTGAACACACGGCCATCTGCCACACTGAGCAACTTGCCCAAAGTCATACAGGTAGTAATTGGCAGAGTCAGAGCTTGAATTTGGTTCTGATCCAAGGCATATGCTCTTTTCACTGTATTATACCCCTTCCAAATATTTTTTAAAATAAATTTAGTTTTATTATTTTCAGGGATAGATCAAATTTTCTGTGGCAATATTAATTATGGACATAAACAATGCTGCTTTAATTGTAATAAGCCATATTTGGATTTGGCTGAATCCTTAGTCCTCACTCCTCTGCTCTCCCAAGCCCTTTTCTAGCCCCCATATGGCCCCTTGTCCATGATTATATCTGGGACACGCAAATATATGAGTCCCGTGCACTGGGAACACATCCTGACTACCACCACCTTGTTCTTCCCTCCAGAACCACCAGTGATATGAAATCACCAGTGCCTCATGAAGAAAGACTTTTCTCCTTACCCTTCCCCCCATTTTCTCACCTAATGAGTCATCTAATGAGACAAAAGCCCAACATCTGATAGAGTCATTACTGCCAGTACCAGTAATGCAAATAGTAACTCCTTCACCTTCTATCATCCCCCCTCTCCTCAGTCTTCAGATAACATCCGAGAGGCTGCCAGAGAAACAAATTCTAAAAGACACAAGTCGCCGCCTTTCCCATCACCCACCGCTCCAGTGTGGATCCCTTCCAACGAAGAGTCCCAAAGAGTCAACCCAAGTAAATGAACTCCTGGTAGGCCCTCCCCATCAGCCTAGCTCACATGCCCACAGTTCCCCGTACAAGCAGTGGACTTAGGTTAGCCTTAAGCTGGGTTTCTGTGATATTGTGATTTATAATAAGAATATAAATTTATATTATATTTATGATATATAAATATATATAATATGTAATATATGTTATATATAATATATACATTTGGTCTTCATCCTATTTCTGATACAGAGCCCCTAAAACTCTTGGAATTTCCTGTGATAAGGGTGATAAAGTTCTTTTGTTAATGAGGTGACTTTGGAAATCCCCTAAGCAAACCTAAGGATGGGCTGGTTGCCAGGAAACCCAACCTTGTAATTAGAGGGTTAGAACTTTTTGTCCCCGCCCCACTTTCCCCTCTACCTCCTGGGAGGGGAGAAATGCTGGAGGTTGAATCAGTCACCAATAGTCAATGAGTTAATCAATCATGAATATGTAATGAAGCCTCCATAAAAACCCAAAGGATGGGGTCTGGATTGGTGAACACGTGGAAATTTGGGAAGAGTGGTGCGCTTGGAGAGGGCACAGAAGCTTTCCCCACACCTGGCCCTCTGCATCTCTTCCATCTGGCTATTCCTGACTTACATCCTTTTATAATAAACCAGTAATCAGTAAGTAAAATGTTTCTTTGAGTTTTGTGAGTCGCTCTAGCAAATTAATTGAACCCAAGGAGGGGGATGTTGGAACGTCGAATCTATTATCAGTCGATTAGAAGCACGGGTGACAACCTGCACTTGTGATTATCATAGAAGTGTATGTTAAATGGGGGAAAAAAACAACATGTTGGAATTGGATGCAGAACCCTTAGTTTCCCACTACCCAAGGACACATACTACCAGAATACAGATAACCAAATGTGTTTAGTAAATGTTCTTAGGAGACTTGTTTTGATAAATAGATAAGAATAGGTTATTTGGGGGAAAAAAAAAAAGAAAAGAAAATGCTTTTTAATTGGTATATCAATCATTTGAAATTGGAATCTTGAAGTTACTTAAAACTATTCTCCTCTCATAAGCATTTTACACATTCTCCCTGAAATGTTGCTTATACAATTAATAAAGTCTTCATAGGTAATCCAAAAATAGGTTTCACTGGGGCTCCTTCTGAGCCACAATTTTCAGATTGATGTTCAAATTAATGCAAGTGTCCTGGATATCCTACATCTCAGTTCTTATGTATATGAACACTGAAGTATATACACTCTCACATAAAAATACTCCCTGAGAGTCCCGAGGCACCACACAGTACTAGATAAAAGTCTTAGGGTCCCCAAAGACTCACTGTCTCTGCCTATGCACATTAAATGAATAGCCCTTCCACTGGCTAATCTATTAATTCCAGCCATTTAATGATCAATGAAGATTGCTGAGTGATCTGAGATGGTGATCAATATGCCTCATGAAGATACCTGAAATGGACACCAGCCACATATTGATGTGGCCTAAATCAGAGAAGAGTGCACTCAGAACCCAGAACAAGCCTGGTCCTGGGCAGACTGCAAGATAATATTTCTACCTTCCAGAAGACTGTCCTGGAGAGTCCCTTCTGAGGTATCCTGCAGTGCAAGGACTCAACCTGGACTTGTTCCAGGGAAGTCTCCTACTTCCCTTTCAGTGAAATACTCTTGCTCCAAAATCTTGGGGCCCAAATCTGATTTTTGGACTCTCTCGAGTATTGTGTCCATTGATTGTTTCATACCTATCTTGCCTTAATTCAAAAAGGATTTGATGCTTGCAGAAGTATATCTCATTTAGAAGATAAAGTCTCGAATTGAAGGAGTGGGAATTTGCAGCATCTCAGGGGTATGGGAGATGATACCTTTGGATTGGTGGTCCCTATTGCTGCAGCCAAATCTGCACATTGTAGACCCCATTTATCAATGCAATCTACATAGAGACCTAACTCTGGTCCCAAGTTTCCAGGCTGTTTTTCACCCCAAGATGAGAAAACAAGAATTAGTGATACTTAGATATACATAGGGGAGACTACAGAAAATACCTTGGAAAATACTGAGTCTTTTGGAGGTGAAGAACTAGCTAAGAACCATTAATGTCTCACCTTGGCCCTGAGAGAGGGTCACTGTGGGTCTGGTCCTAACAGCCGACTCTACAGAAAATTCATGATTTCTCCTAATAAAAGGTTAAGAATTCAGGCGTGCCAGGGTCCCTGGATTAAGCCTCAACCCAAGCTGACATGGCAGTGATGGAAAGGCCAGATAGTTGTGAAACAAAGGAGACCTGAGTATTCATTCCTCTTTTCTTTTTCATAGAGCAAACAGGGTTTTGTCTCTCACTTCTGCAACCATCATATTCTGACTAGCCTTAGCATCTAGAGCAGAGCTGGAGAAAAATTAGAGGGGACCTGGAGGAAGAATGTCCAGCAGCAGAGCTGGGTTCAGAGGAGCTCAGGAAGAGAAGCACAGGAGGAGGTTTGTCTCATGGAAAGAAGCAGTGACCCTGGCAAATCCAACCAGCTACCGTCCCCGCAACCTGGAAGGGTGTGGACCCAGGCCCCTGGGTACTCCACTGAAGGGGCCCTTCCCCTCACCCTCGCTGGCCTCAGAGTCGCTCTCCTGGTGGAAAAGAGCTCTGAAAAGAAAAGGTCACTTGGGTTTTTCTGGCACTCGTAACAGAAGAGCCTCTACAGTCAAATATGTTTTTAAACTAGTTGCCATGGAAACATGTTTTAAAGATAGCTAATACTACCAGGGAAATCTGACTGGCTGTGATGGCAAATCAGGCTTTGATCTAACCTCATATAGTCTGTCGAGCAATTTCAGAACAAGTGTATGCGTGACACGGAGGTTTCACAGTCTTAGCCCTGTTTGCTTGAGTGTGGAGAAAGCACTGTGTGAGGAGTTTCTGTCAATCGCTGATTATTCAGGGTGCGATTTTGAAGCTGGAGGGTTTTCAGTGCCTTTGCTTCCCTTGCTTCTCCTCCTCCCCCTGTGCACTGTGCTCTAGTCATTTTCATCGCTAATTAGCGCTTCCACCAGAGAGTGGAGAGGATATGAAATTCCAATCAGCCTGTTAGCAGCTTTCAGGAGAGATCTGCCGAGGAAAAGAGCTAAACCCGTTGGCTGAAATGAGGTTTGCAAATCATCTATGGATTTCATTTATGATTTCCGTGTGAGTAATTTGATCATTTGGCTTTGGCTGCCTGTGGCTCCATTGGAAACAGCAGCTTTGATGAAAACAGCCTTATACATATGCACAAAGATTTCTGTCCACACTGGATTAAGTAAATAAACATCTAGAAACCCCAATTTTTTAAAAATAAATGTCGGCAGAAATGCAGATCACTCAGGCTCTAGAATGTTTGTTGTGATGTAAAAAATCAGTTTGACTACCCAGATTGTTCAGATTTACCTAATAATTGCCAAATTATTAGCAAAACCGTACTTAAATAGATTTAACAAACAAACAAGAAACCAGAAGGAGAAACCTCTGAGCTTTCATTGAGGCGCTGACAATCTATCTATAGATATATATATTGTCAATACACACATACACATATATACATACATTATATATATATGTATATTATATATGTATGGCAGGGGCTCTTTTATTACTTTAATATTTCTCATCCATGAAATGCAGACTGTGGTTCTGTATTATAATATTGTAACAATGCAAAATGTGTTAACATATGCAGAGTACTTTGAAAATGAACAACTTCCTTTCAGTGCTATTATTACTACCCCTCACACTTCTGTGGAGTGAGTGATCATAGCTAGTGTTTTCTTGAGATGTAGACACCTATACCCAATTATCTATGCATCCTCTAATGATTCATTTTTCCAATGGAAACAATTCTCATTTCTTTCTTTTTCTGGGCAGAGTACAAACTAGAGACCTCTGGGGTGATGCCTTACTTCAATTAAGAATCACCTGGGTCCTCCCTGGTGGCGCAGTGGTTGAGAGTCTGCCTGCCGATGCAGGGGACACGGGTTCGTGCCCCAGTCCGGGAACATCCCACATGCCGCGGAGCGGCTGCGCCCGTGAGCCATGGCCGCTGAGCCTGCGCGTCCGGAGCCTGTTGCTCCGCAACGGGAGAGGCCACAACAGTGAGAGGCCCGCGTACCACAAAAAAAAAAAAAAAAAAAGAATCACCTGAATCAGGTATCCTTCAGTTGTTCCTTTACAGAGATTTTTTTTTTCAATTTGAATAATATATTTTATTTAACTCAGTGTGTCCCAAGTGTTATTATTTTAACATATACTCAATATGAAATATACTCAAATGAGATTTTTTTTTTTTTTTTTTTTTTTTTTTTGCGGTACGCGGGCCTCTCGCTGTTGCGGCCTCTCCCGTTGCGGAGCACAGGCTCCGGACGCGCAGGCTCAGCGGCCATGGCTCACGGGCCCAGCTGCTCCGCGGCATGTGGGATCTTCCTGGACCGGGGCACGAACCCATGTCCCCTGCATCGGCAGGCGGACTCTCAACCACTGCGCCACCAGGGAAGCCCAATGAGATATTTTTTATTCTTTTATTCTAAGTCTTTAAAATTCAGTGTGCATTTTATAGTTAGAGCACATCTCAATCGGAGCACTACATTTTCACCGCGAATACCTTGACCTGTATTTAGGTTTCACAACAGTTACAGTTGAAAGAATAGGCGATCGTATCCAAGTTGGTCCAAACATACTGAAAATTTTTCCAATAACTGAATCAAGTTTAAATTTTTTAAAGTCAAATTTAAATAAATTAAAATAAAATTCTTCAGTCTCCCTAAGCCATGTTTCAAGTGCTCAAAAGCCATACATATGTGGCTAGTGGTACCATCTTGGAGAACACAGCTTTATTCTGTCCTTTGTGAGCAATTTAAGATTGCCCAGGATACCAAAACTTTACTGACAAGGTTTCAGACTCTACATTTGCAGCTAACTTTTAAGAAACCACTTGTTGAGTTTTGGTTCAGTGGACTGGATATCCATAGTTATCTGAAAAGGTATTAAAATACTCCCCCCTTTTCCAACCACATAACTGTGTGAGGCCTGTTTTCTTTTTCTTTTCATTTTTTTATCGTGGTTAAAGATACGTAACATAAAATTTACCGTGTCAACCATTTTTAGTGGTACAGTTCAGTGATATTAAAAGTGGTATTTAAAGTTGGTCCTCATTCAGCTTCTCACTGCCAAGGATCAGTGCATGGCTGCCTGGGGCTCTGTTGTTTTGCTGAGTGCTAAAGCAATGTCTTTTCATTTCTTGCTCTGGAGACCTCCTCTCCCCACAACACACACACACACTGTGTTTCTAAGGAGCCACAGAACACCAGCAGGGAGTGGTTCTGTTTATTGAGCTTCTCAAGGAAAGCAGTTCTATCAAGTCCAATTATAGAGGAGATCAGACTTCTAAAAGTTCTCTTGTGCATCTCTTCATTTAATATACCCCAAAGATATGGTGGTTTATCAAAATTCTTATGTTGTGCTGAGGTGAAGCGTACTCTTTGAATACATTTTATTGATAAATTCATTTATTCTAGGAAATATAAAATATACAATTAAAAATGTTGAAATGATGGAATGAACATTATTGAAAAAGTCCTTTTTCACTTAAGCATAGATCTATCCAAATGATAGCTACTTCAATAAAAAGCATTAAGCTTTACTCATCTAGATTTTAAAGGATCTGTCAATTCATCTGTAAAGAACTGCATGAATAAGTGTTAATATAAAATGTTCAAATTACTGTACATGCCTGTTTAGGACATTTCTAATCCACATAACTGATGTACCTTCATCCTTTGGAAGAAGAGTAAATGAAGTTTATGCAGGAAGACAAGCAGGTTTTTACAGTTTGTACCTTTCCTTCCCCCAGTTTCCTCTCCTTTCCCGATCTTCCCTTTGTCTCCTTCCGTTAAATATTTTCAGAAGGCAGCAAATAGAAGGGTGGTGCTCAGCAAATAGTTAATGGAGAAAACCAAGTTGCAGACCCTCTGCATTAATCAGGTGAAATTCTTCCATCATAATTCAGGTTATGGCAATGACTTGCTGCCACTATAAATAAGCATATCCAAGCTGTGTTCTGTGTAATGCTTTAACACCGAGATCTGAAGGTGTTTGTACCCCAGAACAAGACCCTTCCCATATGCTTCTGCATTCTCCCCATTTCACAGATGGCAAATTGAGATGCAGGGAGGTGGGATTCCTTATTCACAGGCACACCACTGGTAAGCAAACCCAGATTTTTCTGGCTCAAAAGCCCATCTGCTGACCATCCTGACTCTCACCCGGCTGGTACAAGGAGGATTCTGGCCAATTATTATTTAGGGGGCCTGACATTTCCCCTTCCTCTATGCACCTGTCGGGAATCTTCACCCACAAAGTAAAGCACAGCCTATTCAGAGATTTCGCCACCCTCCAAACTACACCACAAGGTGTTTAGACACGTCTGTCCTTTCCCAGTCTTTACTAGCCTTGCTGTGAGCCCTTGGGTGGGGCCTGGCTTGTTGGGACAGGCTGTCGGGTGGTGCACCCTCGGGAGTCTGCCTGCTGCAGGTGACAAGGTCAGCAGGCACTGGAAACAGCGGTGAAAACATCAATTTTAAAAGTTTGGGGCAATCAAATAGGTCATTAATTAAATCTCCACAGTAGATAGGATAACTTTAATGCTCATGAGAATGATCTTTGCTCTCTTTTAAGTTCATTAAACTATTTAAAATTTCAACAGACACTACTTTAGGAATCACATTTTCTACCTGTCTGCAACGACGGAACAGTTTCACTATTTTACTGACGCAAGTTTCAGCATTCAAAGGCACGCAACTCTTGATGATTCTGAGTTAATCCAACAGGATGAATTCTATAGATTCACAGTCTTGTTTATGACTTAACAACTTCCTTGGGTTCTTTACAATCATACTGCGTATCTATTTCTGGAGGTCTGTGTACACACATATAGGTATGTACTCTTGATAAAGAAAAAATGCAAACTAAAATGTGTAACAGCAGGGAGAAAAAATGATCAGATTGTTTAAATTTAGTTCTGTTTACTACAGTTTGTGTGACTAGGTTAATTATTGTCTGTTTAAATAGGTCATATGTCTGACATTGAAGTCTCAGGCACATGGAAGTGTTAAGTAAGCTTGGTTTTCTGGTATTAAATGTAGTAATTTTAAAAGCCACATATATTTGCCAGAAAAAAATATATTTGTATTTATCACCAGACTATTCAAATAATTAGCTCTGGATAAAGACATTCAATCAGGAACAGACTGAATGTTTTTGCTAACTTTTTACACCTGTTGCAGACATTAGATGCATCTGGTCTTGACTTACTGGAGATATATTTTTATGTTTCATCCAATGTAATTTATTAAAATATTTATTGAGCACCTACCTTCTGCTCGGCAGAATGTTACATGGTAGTTAATTGAAGAGCTATTAATTCTTCTGTGAAGGAGCCAAAAACCCACATAAGACTATAACAGATTATGGTTAGTGTTGTTTGAAACTGAACCACTAAGGGAATGGGTAAATTCTAAGTGAATGACCCCCGAAACTGAAGTCACCGTCACCCTCACCTCAAAAGAGTAACTCCTCTCCTTCTGTTTAGCAAATAATAATTCTTTGTTTTGTTGATGTTTGACCTGAGGTCTCTCCCTAAGATTTGGTTTTATAGACGAGAATCTTTGCTACATATGTGCCTTAAGTCTCTGTAACATCTGATTATGTTCCACCCCTGGCCAACCTATGGTCAATGGTTTCTGGATCCCCCTGGAATAAAGCTTTGAATCCTCCAGTTGGCATTCACAGTTCTCCATCTGACCCCAACCTTCTTTCCAGCCTCATCTGTCCCTAATTAGTTTTCTGTACTTTATGCTCTGGCCAGTTTGGGCTACTTGCTTTCCCTCCACGATCAGGTCCCCATCACTTGCCTAAGTTATCTCCTCAACATAGAACTCTCTGCCTCCTTCCTCATCCTTGTCTGTGAAAACCCTATCCATCCTCTAAGAAGACCCAGATCTTGCTCCCCAGCCTGGTGCAACTACTCCCTGATCTGGGTTCCGACAGGGCTTGATTTGTCTACTTTTATGCGATCTGTTCCCTAGTCTGCGATGTTTTATTGTTTATTTGTGTTAGTTTTGGATTAAATTGTAAACTTTTAGGTGGGATAAATGCCTATATTTCATTCGTCTCTGGATGCCCTGTTGAACTCCATACCAAGGAACTTGTAAATGCTCATCAAATGAGTAAGTGAATGTAGGCCTCACACCCCCTTCACCTTCAGCCCTGTGATTATGCAAATGAGAGACATAGTATATATTTAAGCCCCCCATTATGCCTTGCCTACCTACATCTGTGTAGAAGTGCCCCTGTACTGAGTCTTAGGCGAGCATTGAACTATCCAGTCTATTTCAGACAACAAATAGTAGTGGCCAATTGTATGTCTTCCTGGTAGATCCCCATTTATGCCAACACCTCAGGGGATTGTGGCCACTAGGTGTCACAGATAAAGTGATAGGTCATCATTCATGAAACATGCCAGTGGAATGGCCAAGAGCAGAGCAGCCCTAGGAGAGAAGTAGATGTTTTCCCTCCTCAGACATGCACTGACCCCTGTAAACCTGCAGGGGAACCATGTGTATGGAATTCTGCTGCTCTTTATTCTCTCTGTGACAGAGAGAACTGGGCATTTACTGGGCCAGCCCTAGTCAAAAATAGGGAGGGAAGCAAAAGTATGTCTTCCATATCTCTTCTCTGTATCCCTCTGTCCCCTTTTAGCATTCTACTTCTTAGACTATGTCTAATTCATATACACTGTTAGGGGTAGAAATTAACTTAGTATAATTCTCAGCAGTATTTGCAGTATTTAAAAAGAAGGTATAGAAAGACAACAGTTCCTGGAAAGTAAAGTCTCTCTCAGTCAGGAATTTCAGTCTTAGGACTGAGCATGTCAGTATGGTTTAGTAATAACAACTGTGATTATGTATGACCTAGGAGAATATACACTAAGTTAGTTTCCTTATTTGTAAAATGGTGGAAATAATAGTACCCTCCCAAAGTTGTTCAAAGGATTAAATGAGATATTACTTCTGTCAAAAACAGGGAAGAGTCTGAGATTCTACTCTGCTCACAATCTAATGAGTTATCCTGCCAAAGTTAAGTTTCATGGATGCTGGCTGAAGACATGAGACCCCTGGGTCAGAGACAAGGGACTTTCTGACTTGCAGCAAAAGTAGTAGCCAGAGTAGCACATTCTCTTGTGCCCCAGTTCCCACAGGGCGACACAAAGAGGGCCAGGTGACACCTGCACGCACACAGTGGCTGTGTTGCAGAACTCTGAGCTTAGGGAGCCTGAATCCTTCAGGATGGGCAGCAGCATGCTTGTCCTTTGCTTCGGAAAGGGACATAATGTTTATCATATTGGACAGTAAGTCTGCTCCTTGCTCTGGAGGGAGACACTTATCTATCTTCTTTATCTCCCAAAGCTGTTTTTCTAGACAGACATCTTGAAAAAGATCATCCGGGACAAAGGCAGTCAGTGTCTCTGCTGGCAGGACACACAGCAATGTGAGTGAGCCATGGAAAACTTGACTCTCAACTTGTAAAGCACTTATAATAGCACCTGGCACAGAGCAAGCCCTTGGTGACTGTGATTATTACTGTTATTAGGTCAAAGAGACAATTCCACCTCATGAAAGAGGACCTTGTTCAGTGACTGATGAAATAAAAAGAAAATGCAAACAAATCATCATGTATCCCATGTGTTCTAGAAATTGAAATAGCTGCTAATTGTTCACAGTTACCCAAACCAAGTCAGAAAGCTCGAGGAGAGCTTTTACTCTTCCCTCCAGTGCCTTTGGTATTGGCCCTAACTCTGCACTTCCTGGACACTCAGTGGATACTGTGCGGTTCTTGGGAGAGACTCTGTAAGAGGGGGAGCTGCCCATTCATCAGCAAGTTCAGTCTTTCCACCCTTGAGGTACCGCTTTCTGCTTCAGGACGCAGAGCTGTGTCTTGCTTCTTTTTTGCAGTATGGATGTGTTGTGGTCCATTTCCTTCTAAAAATAAATATGCACCTGGACATTTTGTCTTCAAAATGCCATTGGGTTTTTCCATTAAGTTGAAATGACAAAGGATGGCTCTGAATGGAAATGGAAGCATCAACTCAAGGACTTGATGAGCTCCTAGAGGCAAGTTGGGTCACATGAAGACAGAACAGAAGGGTAGGCTTGTCTTAGGAGAGCTCTTTCTTCTGTCCCTTGAATAATTCTTCCTGCCAGAGAGAAGCCTGCTGTCCTCTGAATGCCCAGCTCTCTTGTCTCTGAGGAAAAGTAATTCATTTGCACTAAACTCGTTAACCCCTAGCATCCTGTGCTATGTGGGGCACATAACGCAAGCCCATTAAAAATTTCTAAATTTTTTGACTAAGAAGTAAGGGAACCCATTCTCTTCCAGGCAGTGTTTGAATTTTAATAAAAATGGCAACAGCTTAGACAAAAGATGAAGGTCTAAAAGGATGAACTGTGACATTTCAACATGAGTGAGAAAGAAATTTTGAGAAAGGCTCGGGGTGAGTTTCTATTCCTGGTCTCCTTCAAATCCTGTGACCGGGACTTGTCCTGTTTATTTCAGGAGATCGTCTGCAGTTGATGCTTCTCCAGCGTAACAAGCATATGAATCACTTGGGATCCTGTAAAATGCACATTCTGGTTTAGTGGATCTGGTTGGGGTCTGAGCTCCTATATTTCTTTCAAGCTCTCAGGTGATGCTGAGGCTGCTGATCCACTGAGGAGAGTTTGAGCATCACTGATTTAGAAAACTTTGCTAAAGAAGGCTTGAGGTGGAGGAAGGGGCAGGGGGCTCCGGGGCTGTCTGCCTCTCAGGGCACTCTGAAAGCACCCAGAGGTTCCAGTGGGGGTGTGAGCCCAGAGTTTCTCTGACACTCTGCACCCCTCCCAGCTGAGTCCAGAAAAGCGGGTCAGGATAAGTGGTGGTAGTGAGAGGGGGGATGGAAATAACCTAGACAGCGCTGCTCCTGTGACCTAGCGCGGGGTCCCAGCGCCCTGTGGCTGGCACAGCTCAGGGCTCTGAGAGCAGATGGCAGGGGGCAGCGTCACGTGGAAGAGCCCCAGGCCTGCTCACACCCCCTTCCCTCGGTTGCTCTCACACCTCCCTCCTCAGCTTCATCCCAAGATGAGTAGAGAATCACCTGACAAGCAGACTGTCTGCTGATTATTAGTCACATTCCCAAGTCCTGGTGTCCATGCCCAGACCCCAAGCTGGCAGCAAATGACCCTGCTTTAGAAAAACCTGCTCCAGCGCCAGAGAGAGCCAGCCGGTCCTGTGATGTCGGACTTCCAGATCTGGGGTGACATCTCTGGGCTTCAGAGCAGAAAGCAAAGAAAACAATATGTTCTCAGGCTGCATATAGCTTGTTTCCTAAAACATTACAAAACAAAACATAACTAAACTGAAGTAATTTCTGGTGTGGTGCCTGGAATTATGATGCAGGTCAGTTCAATCCAAGTCAATTCAGCAGATATTGGCGGCAGGGTTTCCGGTGCTTAGCCAGTCTGCCCGAGCTGGATGAGACCATTTTCTCCTCGGATTCGAGGGGAAAGGTGTTCCCAGGGCCCTGGCCAGCCTGCTGCCTCCTCTTACCCCTTTCCATGGCTTGCCTTACTCTGCCTCTCCCCAGCTTCTCTCGCTTCTCACCACCCTGCCATCCCAGTTCATTTCCTGAAGCAAACCTGGCAAGTGAATTTGCAACCAGGTTTTAGTGAGAAGGGCAGCCCAACATGTCCTCAGATATGCTTCACACAAATCATCCTGTGTTGATGTTTCACAAGGAAGGGCAGGAGGCTGGGGGAGACTGGGTCAGGAGGGTCTGCTTCCAGGCGGCCTCCAAGCAGTCCAGAGAAGAGCTGCCTAATAGGTATAGTCAGTCACCCGGACAAATGGAAGGGGCTCTCTACGGGCCAGGAGAGGCAAGACCAGCCCGGGGCAGGGAGGGTGGTGGGCGTAGGAGCTGTGACCATAACATCTCTAACCTCAGGGGTCCTGGAAGGCAGCCCTGAGCTCAAAGATCTTTGGGGCCAGGGTGGCGTGAGCAGGTGCACATTCTTAGAATTCCTCAGATCACTTGGCGCAGATGATTCTGCCCTGTTTCTATCAGTGGATAGTGCGCTTGGGCCAAAATGCGACTGAAATCAGTGATCCCCACCGAGAAGAGGTGTTATCAACTTCCCGGCCGCTCTCCTTCCCGCGTCTTCCCCCTCCTCTGCCCTGTGTTCTGTCTCCTCAGGATTCCAGGGCACTCAGGCTCTTTCCTCTCCCTCAGGGTTGCATCATTCATAATCTTTCTATCGTAAATGATAGAATTATTTTAAATGTTATTTTATTTTCTAACAAATCTGGTCATAGATAAATTTGAGTTCAATTCCTACTTCAATATTTTTTCCTGAGAAAGAGGCCAAAAGTAGTTTCAGTTTCCAGTGAAAAGGTTGATTTTCATAGAGGGCTACGACTTGGGGGTTATGGGGTGATCTTCACCCCTGTGATGCCCTAAGGCAATTGTCACTGCATCCCTGTGTCATAGGCAGAGGAGCACAGGGAGGGACAGGCAGAGGCACCGAGAAGTTCCACAGCTTGTAAGAGAGGTTGGCTCACAATTCAAATCTAAGACTCGGACTCCAGAGTTCTTAATTCAGGCTTTGTTTGTCTATCTATCTATCTATCTACCTAATCTATCATCTATCTATTATCTATCTATCTATCCATCATCTGTCTCTCTCTATTTCTCTAAAATATATTCTACAATATATCCCAGCTCTGAATGCAGTGGTTTCAGGCAGAGACTACTTTACCTCAGGATTTAGAGGGATCTCAGGTTTATCGTCACCAAGAATAGTGAGGGGAGAGTTAGGTAGATCCCCCCCTCATTAATTCTTCCATCTTCCAGCTGACACCATCCATTCACCCACCCAGCCATCCATCTGGCCATTCAGTCATACAGCCAGCCATCCATACTTCCATTTACTTGTTCCCCAACTACCATCACCACCAAGCATGTAGCAGTTCCTTTTAGTAACAGCTGCTTTTATGTCATCATGAGTCTCATCAAGGTGACTAATTTCAGAGGAAGTTTGAGGATCCAGACTTAGAGACTGGCATTGGGTGTCACTGAGCAAACAGCAGGCAGATGTTAGCAGGAGCTCTGCTGTTTAGGGTGGTATTTTCCTGGAAGTCTGTCAAGGAGTTTTCCAACTAAAATTAACTTAGTGGCATCTGAGCCAGAAACACAAGCTGTGCTTCATTCTCATCTTCCTATGTGAACTGTTGCGTGCGTGTGCCTGTGTGTGTGTGTGTGTGTGTGTGTGTGTGTTAGGGATGAGGCCAGACATAAAAAGTGCTTTGGAGAACAGTAAGAAAGGGCAGCGTTGTATTAACTGATGCATCTCTCATAAGAATGTACCCGGTGTGTAGCTCACTACAGGACACAAGTACACTTTCTGAATTGCATTGAATTGAAAGCAAAAGCCCACGCTTGTCAGGTTTACACCTAGGAATGCAGTCAGTCACCAGCAAGGGTGGTTATAACCCTGGTGATAATATACCTGTCCTTACTTATGTGGGAAATGACAGTGAAAGATGAGGCACTGAGGGCTCTTGGAACTAGCAACCAGAAGCCTTGGCTTTCTCTGAGGCTGACTCTGTAGACCATGTTTTGTAGAGCCTCCCTTCCCAGAATTGCTCCCTGGAGGCGCCACTCTTTGGATTCCACTAATAGGCTTCCTTGCCGTCTGGCTTTCAGGTGGGTTTGGCCAGTGGTTGGGGAGGAGGGTCAGGACATAAGCAGGGGCCAGAGGGGGTGTGGGGAAGAGACGGGTTGGGTATTTATTACCCCGGGTTCTGCCACATAGGCTTGCTCTGGGCAGGCTGCATCCCCTGACAGTTCACCCTCCTGTCAGGGTCCTCTTAGGTCTTTTCTACCTGTACTTGCCCCTTCATGACTCGGGATGGTAAGAGCAATTGCCTTTCCCAGCCCCAGCCTCTTGTAGTACCCCCCAGGGATTTCCCTAATCCTTGCCCATGCCTTTGTAATAATTCCCTTTATTTAAAATTATCCCAGTTTCTGGCCAGGATTCCCTGATATACAGGTAAACTGGAGTAATGGGATCCTAAAGCGAGACATCTAACCTATTTATGTATGATTTTCCTCCATTGGAAGTTATGTAATACCAGTCTTGCCTTCTCACTAGGAAGTTGTAAATGCACAATAAGAAGGTAGAAAAAGAGGCTCTGGAAGAGGTACAATAAAAAAGCAATTCAAAAGCAAGGTGCTAATACAACTTATGCAATGTCCTCTCTTTATCTTTCTAGCCATGATACTAGGCAAGGTAAACTGCTTAGTCACTAGCAATCCCGGGAAAATGTATCCTGTGCTTCTTTCTGGGGTGTTTTTCAAGAGGCAGCATTTTGCTTTCTACCAGCAATTCAGCCGAGCATGGAAAATGTTGCACACAAATTCCAAACTTCATCAGAACATTCCCACACTTGGCCGGATGCCCTCCATTTTGTGGACACAGATATCCAGTGGCTTAGACAAATGAATCACATTGGTAGCCAGTGAGTGCAATGAAACCACGTTTGACTTTGCAGAGTACAGCTCACCTATGTCTCCTGTTTCCCCACCCAATTCAAGGAGGAACCTTCCTAGGCCTTCCAGGGCACAGCCTGTTCTGCTGGGTAAAAACCATCCACGCTGCTCTAGGACACACACGCCTCCTGGGCCACTTCCTCACACCCCTCAGTCCCGGCCACGGGCTGCTCTCTGGCGATCTTGTCCAAGGAGGCACGGGGGCTCTAAAGGTCCCAGTGAGCACACACGGACACAAGGGTCAAGTTGTCCTGCTCTCATTTCTCAGGGGTTCCTTCCATACCCAGAGTTTCCAGGATTGCTATGTGGCTTGTCACACACACCCCTAAGTCTGATCTTTTAATAAAGGTCCAGGCCCCCAGATCTGCCTCACAAGCTACAGACACTCAAAGGTTTGACTTGTGCAAGAGTGAAATGTGTAAGGTGTAGCAGGCAGAGGCTTCCTGGTTTAATGCTTTTCACTCCTTCAAGGAACAGAAAAATAATCTTCAGTTTAGGATTAGGGCTGGAGAGGAAAGAGGAAGAATAATATTGAATGTTCTTGGACCTTCCTGTTATGGTTTGGTAGTGACTTCTAGGTCTTTGCATGGCCGTGCAACCGAGAGTAGGAGAATATTTAACACAAGGGGGCCCATGGCTTGTTGGTGTGTTCTGCAAAGTTTAGGGCCCTCCTTACAGAAGGTTCTAAGCCAGGCAGCTTGGTCTGTACATAAAGGCCTCCCCAACCTTACCCTTCTAAGACTATACGTGGATACTCGACAGCCTCAGTAAGGCTTCATAGCAATACCCCTGACACCATTTCAGATGTGGCTTCTGGAATAAGCTCCCCACATCACTCTGTCTTCCCCTTCTCCTTAGCCATAGCAGTAGGGACCCAGGGAGGAAGAATGCTGTGTGTTCCTGTGTGTTCCTTCAGGCTTCCTGGAAGAGTGTGGTCCCTCTCCTGATAGAGTTTCAGGTTTACCCTGATGGTCTGTGCGATGCAGTGAGGCGTGGTGGCACCTCGCTGGCATGGTCTGTCAGCTTGCCTAGAATAGAATCTATGGCAGGGCTGGTTGCCTCCTTCCGCCACTCCAACTGGCAGACAGGTTGTCTCTCCCCCGGCAGCTGGCTCCCGTCTGCCCCCTGTTGGTCTGCAAATGTGATCCTGTTTTAACTCTCATTTTCAGCAGAGACATGAACAGCTACAAATGCCATATGGATTTCAAACATTCACTTTTGAAAGTGACACTTTAGTTCAGTCATTTAAAGCCAGTATCTCCACCAGTTTCATTAAGACTCCCCATTTTGCTGATGCCAGATGATTTAAGTGGAGAAATTCCCTCAATTCTAGGAAGTTGGAGGTCAAAGCCACTAAGTTAAGTACATAATTCCCTTTAAGTTCTCTTACAACACCCCCGAAAAATGTCCACATCTTGGTGGAATGATACAACTCCATTCCAGAAAGGACTCTTCACAGAGATCATCCAGTTGAAACTGACATTAATACTGGTCACCTTCAGTGTGTCAGAGAAGAACTTTGTGAGTTCTTCCCACTGAAAACAGTGATTGCATGGCTTAAAATCCACCAGCCACATGCGGGAACTACTCTCCCTTCTTTAAGAAAACAATGCGACAGTACACGTGGAACAACTCCTACAGAACACCTACTGAACGCTGGCAGAAGACCTCAGACCTCCCAAAAGGCAAGAAACTCCCCACGTACCTGGGTACGGCAAAAAAGAAAAAAGAATAAACAGAGACAAAAGGATACAGACGGGACCTGTACCAGTGGGAGGGAGCTGTGGAGGAAAGGTTTCCACACACTACGAAGCCCCTTTGCGGGCGGTGACTGCGGGTGGCTCAGGGGGAATGCTGCGGGGCCGTGGAGGAGAGCACAGTAACAGGGGTGCGGAGGGCAAAGCGGACAGATTTCCGCACAGAGGATCAGGGCCGACCGGCACTCATCAGCCCGAGAGGCTTGTCTGCTCAACTGCCAGGGCGGGCGGGGCTGGGAGTTGAGGCTCGGGCTTTGGTCAGAGCACCAGGAGAGGACTGGGGTTCGCGGCGTGAACACAGCCTGAAGGGGGCTAGTGCGCCACGGCTACCCGGGAGGGAGTCGGGGGAAAAGTCTGGACCTGATGAAGAGGCAAGAGGCTTTTTCTTCCCTCTTTGTTTCCTGGTGCGCAAGGAGAGGGGATTAAGAGCGCTGCTTAAAGGAGCTCCAGAGACTGTCGCAGGCCGTGGCTATCAGCGCGGACACCAGAGACTGGCATGAGACGCTAAGGCTCCTGCTGCCGCCACCAAGAAGCCTGTGTGTGAGCACAAGTTACTATCCACACCCCCCTTCCGGGAAGCCTGTGCAGCCCACCACTGCCAGGGTCCCGGGATCCAGGGACAACTCCCCCGGGAGAAGGCACAGTGCGTCTCAGGCTGGTGCAACGTCACGCTGGCCTCTGCCGCCGCAGGCCCGCCCCGTACTCCGTGCCCCTCCCTCCCCCCCGGCCTGAGTGAGCCAGAGGCCCCAAATCAGCTGCTCCTTTAACCCCGTCCTGTCTGAGCAAAGAACAGACGCCCACAGGCGACCTACACGCAGAGGCGGGGCCAAATCCAAAGCTGAACCTCGGGAGCTGTGCGAACAAAGAAGAGAAAGGGAAATCTCTCCCTGCAGCCTCAGGAGCAGCGGATTAAAGCTCCCCAATCAACTTGATGTACTCTGCATCTGTGGAATACCTGAATAGACAACGAATCATCCCAAATTGAGGAGGTGGACTTTGAGAGCAAGATTTATGATTTTTCCCCTTTTCCTCTTTTTGTGAGTGTGTATGTGTATGCTTCTGTGTGAGATTTTGTCTGTATAGCTTTGCTTCCACCATTTGTCCTAGGGTTCTATCCTTCTTTTTTTTTTTAATTTTTTTCTTAATAATAATTTTTTATTTTAATAACTTTATTTTATTTTACTTTATCTTCTTTCTTTCTTTCTTTTTCTTTCTTCCTTCCTTCTTTCCTTCCTTTCTTTCTTTCTACTTCAACTACTTCTTTCTTTCTACTTTCTCTCCCTTTTATTCTGAGCCGAGTGGATGAAAGGCTCTTGGTGCTGCAGTCAGGAGTCAGTGCTGTGCCTCTGAGGTGGGAGAGCCAACTTCAGGACACTGGTCCACAAGAGGCCTCCCAGCTCCACATAATATCAAACGGCTAAAATCTCCCAGAGATCTCCATCTCAACACCAGCACCCAGCTTCACTCAACGACCAGCAAGCTACAGTGCTGGACATCCTATGCCAAACAACTAGCAAGACAGGAACACAACCCCACACATTAGCAGAGAGGCTGCCTAAAATCATAATGAGGCCACAGACACCCCAAAACACACCACCAGACGTGGACCTGCACACCAGAAAGACAAGATCCAGCCTCACCCACTAGAACACAGGCACTAGGCCCCTCCACCAGGAAGCCTACACAACCCACTGAACCAACCTTAGCCACTGGGGACAGACACCAAAAACAACGGGAACTACAAACCTGCAGCCTGCAAAAAGGAGACCCCAAACACAGTAAGATAAGCAAAATGAGAAGACAGAAAAACACACAGCAGATGAAGGAGCAAGATAAAAACCCACCAGACCTAACAAATGAAGAGGAAATAGGCAGTCTACCTGAAAAAGAATTCAGAATAATGATAGTAAAGATCCAAAATCTTGGAAATAGAATAGAGAAAATGCAAGAAACATTTAACAAGGACCTAGAAGAACTGAAGAGGAAACAAGCAATGATGAACAATGCAATACATGAAATTAAAACTACTCTAGAAGGGATCAATAGCAGAATAACAGAGGCAGAAGAACGGATAAGTGACCTGGAAGATAAAATAGTGGAAATAACTACTGCAGAGCAGAATAAAGAAAAAAGAATGAAAAGAACTGAGGACAGTCTCAGAGACCTCTGGGACAACATTAAACGCACCAACATTTGAATTATAGGGGTTCAGAAGAAGAGAAACAGAAAGGGACTGAGAAAATATTTGAAGAGTTTATAGTTGTAAACTTCCCTAATATGGGAAAGGAAATAGTTAATCAAGTCCAGTAAGCACACAGAGTCCCATACAGGATAAATCCAAGAGAAATATGCCAAGACACATATTAATCAAACTGTCAAAAATTAAATACAAAGAAAACATATTAAAAGCAGCAAAGGAAAAACAACAAATAACACACAAGGGAAATCCCCATAAGGTTAACAGCTGATCTTTCAGCAGAAACTCTGCAAGCCAGAAGGGAGTGGCAGGACATATTTAAAGTGATGAAGGAGAAAAACCTGCAACCAAGATTACTCTACCCAGGAAGGATCTCATTCAGATTTGATGGAGAAATTAAAACCTTTACAGACAAGCAAAAGCTGAGAGAGTTCAGCACCACCAAACCACCTCCACAACAACCGCTAAAAGAACTTCTCTAGGCAAGAAACACAAGAGAAGGAAAGGACCTACAATAATGAACCCAAAACAATTAAGAAAATGGGAATAGGAACATACATATCGATAATTACCCTAAATGCCAACGGACTAAATGCTCCCACCAAAAAACACAGATTGGCTGAATGGATACAAAAACAAGACCCATATATTTGCTGTCTACAAGAGACCCACTTCAGACCTAGAGACACATACAGACTGAAAGTAAGGGGATGGAAAAAGATATTTCATGCAAATGGAAACCAAAAGGAAGATGGAGTAGCAATTCTCATATCAGACAAAATAGACTTTAAAATAAAGACTATTAGAAGAGACAAAGAAGGACACTACATAATGATCAAGGGATCGATCCAAGAAGAAGAACTAACAATTGTAAATATTTATGCACCCAACATAGGAGCACCTCAATACATAAGGCAAATACTAACGGCCATAAAAGGGGAAATCAACAGTAACACATTCATAGTAGGGGACTTTAACACCCCACTTACACCAATGGACAGATCATCCAAAATGAAAATAAATAAGGAAACACAAGGTTTAAATGATACATTAAACAAGATGGACTTAATTGATATTTATAGGACATTCCATCCAAAAACAACAGAATACACATTTTTCTCAAGTGCTCATGGAACATTCTCCAGGATAGATCATATCTTGGGTCACAAGTCAAGCCTTGGTAAATTTAAGAAAATTGAAATTGTTTCAAGTACCTTTTCCAAACACAATGCTATGAGACTAGATATCAATTACAGGAAAAGATCTGTAAAAAATACAAACACATGGAGGCTAAACAATACACTACTTAATAACAAAGTGATCACTGAAGAAATCAAAGAGGAAATCAAAAAATACCTAGAAACAAATGACAATGGAGACATGACGACCCAAAATCTATGGGATGCAGCAAAAGCAGTTCTAAGAGGGAAGTTTATAGCAATAAAATCCTACCTTAAGAAACAGGAAACATCTCGAATAAACAACCTAACCTTGCACCTAAAGCAAATAGAGAAAGAAGAACAAAAAAACCCCAAAGCTAGCAGAGGGAAAGAAATCATAAAGATCAGATCAGAAATAAATGAAAAAGAAATGAAGGAAACGATAGCAAAGATCAATAAAACTAAAAGCTGGTTCTTTGAGAAAATAAACAAAATTCATAAGCCATTAGCCAGACTCATCAAGAAAAAAAGGGAGAAGACTCAAATCAATAGAATTAGAAATGAAAAAGGAGAAGTAACAACTAACACTGCAGAAATACAAAAGATCATGAGAGATTTCTACAAGCAACTCTATGCCAATAAAATGGACAACCTGGAAGAAATGGACAAATTCTTAGAAATGCACAACCTGCTGTGACTGAACCAGGAAGAAATAGAAAATTTGAACAGACCAATCACAAGCACTGAAATTGAAACTGTGGTTAAAAATCTTCCAACAAACAAAAGCCCAGGACCAGATGGCTTCACAGGCAAATTCTGTCAAACATTTAGAGAAGAGGTAACACCTATCCTTCTCAACCTCTTCCAAAATATAGCAGAGAGAGGAACACTCCCAAACTCATTCTATGAGGCCACCATCACCTTGATACCAAAACCAGACAAGGATGTCACAAAGAAAGAAAACTACAGGCCAAAATCACTGATGAACATAGATGCAAAAATCCTCAACAAAATACAAGCAAACAGAATCCAACAGCACATTAAAAGGATCATACACCATGATCAAGTGGGGTTTATTCCAGGAATGCAAGGATTCTTCAATATACGCAAAACAATCAATGTGATAAACCATATTAACAAATTGAAGGAGAAAAACCATATGATCATCTCAATAGATGCAGAAAAAGCTTTCGACAAAATTCAACACCCATTTATGATAAAAACCTTGCAGAAAGCAGGCACAGAGGGAACTTTCCTCAACATAATAAAGGCCATATATGACAAACCCACAGCCAACATCGTCCTCAATGGTGAAAAACTGAAAGCATTTCCACTAAGATCAGAATTAAGACAAGGTTGCCCACTCTCACCACTCTTATTCAACATAGTTTTGGAAGTTTTAGCCACAGCAATCAGAGAAGAAAACGAAATAAAAGGAATCCAAATCAGAAAAGAAGAAGTAAAGCTGTCACTGTTTGCAGATGACATGATACTATTAGAGAATTCTAAAGATACTACCAGAAAACTACTAGAGCTAATCAATGAATTTGGTAAAGTAGCAGGATACAAAATTAATGCACAGAAATCTCTGGCATTCCTATACACTAATGATGAAAAATCTGAAAGTGAAATCAGGAAAACACTCCTATTACCACTGCAACAAAAAGAATAAAATATCTAGGAATAAACCTACCTAAGGAGACAAAAGACCTGTATGCAGAAAATTATAAGACACTGATGAAAGAAATTAAAGATGATACAAATAGATGGAGAGATATACCATGTTCTTGGATTGGAAGAATCAACATTGTGAAAATGAATCTACTACCCAAAGCAATCTACAGATTCAATGCAATTCCTATCAAACTACCACAGGTATTTTTCACAGAAGTAGAACAAAAAATTTCACAATTTGTATGGAAACACAAAAGACCCCCAAATAGCCAAAGCAATCTTGAGAATGAAAAACGGAGCTGGAGGAATCAGGCTCCCTGACATCAGACTGTACTACAAAGCTACAGTAATCAAGACAGTATGGTACTGGCATAAAAACAGAAAGATCAATGGAACAGGATAGAAAGCCCAGAGATAAACCCACACACATATGGTCACCTTATCTTTGATAAGGAGGCAGGCATGTACAGTGGAGAAAGGACAGCCTCTTCAATAAGTGGTGCTGGGAAAACTGGACAGGTACATGTAAAAGTATGAGATTACATCACTCCCTAACACCATACACAAAAATAAGCTCAAAATGGATTAAAGACCTAAATGTAAGGCCAGAAACTATCAAACTCTTAGAGGAAAACATAGGCAGAACACTCTATGACATAAATCACAGCAAGATCCTTTCTGACCCACCTCCCAGAGAAATGGAAATAAAAACAAAAATAAACAAATGGGACCTAATGAAACTTCAAAGCTTTTGCACAGCAAAGGAAACCATAAACAAGACCAAAAGACAACCCTCAGAGTGGGAGAAAATATTTGCAAATGAAGCAACTGACAAAGGATTAATCTCCAAAATTTATAAGCAGCTCATGCAGCTCAATAACAAGAAAACAAACAACCCTATCCAAAAATGGGCAGAACACCTAAATAGACATTTCTCCAAAGAAGATATACAGACTGCCAACAAACACATGAAAGAATGCTCAACTTCATTAATCATTAGAGAAATGCAAATCAAAACTACAATGAGATATCATCTCACACCAGTCAGGATGGCCATCATCAAAAAATCTAGAAACAATAAATGCTGGAGAGAGTGTGGAGAAAAGGGAACCCTCTTGCACTGTTGGTGGGAATGTAAATTGATACAGCCACTGTGGAGAACAGTATGGAGGTTCCTTAAAAAACTACAAATGGAACTACCATACTACCCAGCAATCCCACTACTGGGCATATACCCTGAGAAAACCATAATTCAGAAAGAGTCATGTACCAAAATGTTTATTGCAGCTTTATTTACAATAGCCCGGAGATGGAAACAACCTAAGTGTCCATAATCAGATGAATGGATAAAGAAGATGTGGCACATATATACAATGGAATATTACTCAGCCATAAAAAAGAAACGAAATTGAGCTATTTGTAATGAGGTGGATAGACCTAGAGTCTGTCATACAGAGTGAAGTAAGTCAGAAAGAGAAAGACAAATACCGTATGCTAACACATATATATGGAATTTAAGAAAAATGTCATGAAGAACCTAGGGGTAAGACAGGAATAAAGACACAGACCTACTAGAGAATGGACTTGAGGATATGGGGAGGGGGAAGGGTAAGCTGTGACAAAGCGAGAGAGAGGCATGGACATATATACACTACCAAACGTAAGGCAGACAGCTAGTGGGAAGCAGCCGCATAGCACAGGGAGATCAGCTCAGTGCTTTGTGACCGCCTGGAGGGGTGGGATAGGGAGGGTAGGAGGGAGGGAGACTTAAGAGGGAAGAGATATGGGAGCATATGTATATGTATAGCTGATTCACTTTGTTATAAAGCAGAAACTAACACACCATTGTAAAGCAATTATACTCCAATAAAGATGTAAAAAAAAAAGAAAACAATTCTACAGATGAATGGATAAAGATGTGGCACATGTATAGAATGGAATATTACTCAGCCATAAAAAGAAACGAAATTGAGTTATTTGTAGTCAAGTGGATGGACCTAGAGTCTGTCATACAGAGTGAAGTAAGTCAGAGAGAGAAATAGAAATACCGTCTGCTAACACATATATATGAAATCTAAAAAAAAAAAAAAAAAATTGTTCTGAAGAATTTAGGGGCAGGACAGGAATAGAGACGCAGACATAGAGAATGGACTTGAGGACACAGGGAGGGGGAAGTGTAAGCCAGGACGAAGTGAGAGAGTGGCATGGACATATATACAGTACCAAATGTGGGAAGTAGCCACATAGCAAAGGGAGATCAGCTCCGTGCTTTGTGACCACCTAGAGGGATGAGATAGGGAGGGTGGGAGGGAGATATGGGGATATGTGGGAGGAGATATGGGGATATATGTATATGTACAGCGGATTCACTTTGTTATAAAGCAGAAACTAATACACCATTGTAAAGCAGTTATACTCCAATAAAGATGTTAAAAAAAAAAAAAAAAGAAAACAATGCAGGTGCATTCCACACCCTTCCTAAACGGAGACAGATGGACTGGAGGAATCTGTAAAGGTCCCTCTGGTTCTGGAACTGAGTGTGTCGGCTCTAGTTTGCTAATCCCTCTTCTACTAAGTGCGTGTGACAGGATCTGTGGGGTTCATAAAAAGCACAGAGTAAAGACATGGCAGAGAAACATGTGGCTTTGGTTATAAAACAACACACAGCTCCCTGTCACCTTGCATCCCTGGGCAATAGTGCTGGTGCACAGGGGCAGGGATGTCGGGTCCTGCCTCCCTATTCCCCTCGATAATAGGGTTAATATAGGACCCTCATTGGGCCATAGTTTACAGTGAGCAGACCCCAGGAGGGTACAAATGCTCCCATAGGGGGCACACCCTTTGCCTGTGTTTACTTTGGCACTGGCTCTGTGGACTAAAAGATCTTTGAGAAATTTGCAATATTCAATACCTGCGAGATTCTGAAATTATGTGATTTCCTTTCATGCATCCAGGTTCTGAATTGCAGCCTGAAAAGTGACCGTCATTGGCCAGGGAGATCTCGCTTTTGTTTGATTCCTGGTGCCACTTGCTGTCACAGATTCCACCTTGAAAAGGAGGAGCTGGGATAAAGATTTGGAACTTTTAAGGAGAGTCGTGTTCACAAATCTTTGGGAGGGACCACGGCAGGAGGCCTATTTGGTCTTTTTCTTTCCTTTCTTAAAAGCGATATGAGCATCAAACTATTTACAGCCTTAAGTAAACCTGCAGCTCAGGACACTGAAGCATACATAATACAGTCCTCTCAACTGAACAGTGCATAGGCAGGCACTCTGTAGATTTCTTCACACAGGATTCATGTGACTGTAATTAAGAGGATTGGCACAGTTGGCTCCCTGAAAAAAGGCTTAACTCAGGTTACCACCTTAATATGAATAACATTTTTCTAATTAAAAAAAGAGAGAGGAACAATGATTTCTTAATGTACTTTCTGTGCTTACGGTCCACCTTGTCACACTGCACCTAACCTTACATCTTGGAGTCTGTTCTCATGTGCGTATTCAGATCATATATCAATATATTAAATACGCAAATCCCTGCCCCCTTATGGTCCTAGTGTTGCCGAGATGTGCAGAGCGTTGTGGATGGATTGCAGCCTGTTTTCTTTTGCTGATGACTACTTTGACACGCTCAATACTTGTGCTTTGGAGCTTTTAAGATTCGACTTATAGAACCTTGTACTTCGGATATGCATTATCCTCTGAAAAGGAAAACATATAACCTTTAGGGAAAAAATGTGGACTCTGGGAGTCCTCGTTTAAGCTTCCTGAAAGCACTACCTCATGGGCTGCCAATCATGTGCCTTCCACAGACCATTTCCTCTGCTGCTGAAAGAAAATGCGTAATTACCAGAGAAAATGTCACTTTGCATGATGTACAGGTGATGTGGGAAATGAGGCACAACCACAAAAAGCAACAAACATTCCCAAATACGCCTGCCTTATCTGTGCTTCCTTAAGAGCCAAATGCCCTTTTGGGGAACAGACCTGTCCCTAGTAGCATTTTCGATGACTCCCAGCCCTTCTTACATTTCCTTGTCAATTAAAAATGATAAATTAAGCTTCTTGCAGGGCAGACAATCAGCCAGCCAGTGTGAACCATATGAAGACCCAAGATTTTGGATGAATCAGAATCAGCCTGAAAAATTCATCTGGTGACTCCGGGAACTGACCGTCAGCCAGAGGAACATCTGAGATGTCGCATGCGGCACCCAGGCATTCTGACGAGCCACTGGCATTAAGAAAGTTGCAGTGACATTTCCCCGCAGCCTATGCTTCCTTCCTGGCTCCTGGTAAGAATGGCCAAGTACATCCACATCTGTCTACCCACCGCCCAGACAAATCCAGCACCACATTCAAGACATGTTTGTCCTTTGCAGCTTTTATTTTCAGAGGCACGTTGTGCGGAAGTAATGGCCGTTGGACTGGTTATTTATTTTGCTTTCTGCTTCAGGGTTGTTGATAAAGAGTGAGGATCTAAATCATTGCTTCCCCTCAGCCAACTCACAGAAGGTGTCCTGGTGCATTTTATGTCCTGAGGGCAAATGAAAATTATGTGTTGTGTGTGGCAATTATTTTCTACGTTGCTGCTCCCTTCCCGGCATATAGATGTATCAAGAGGGTGACTGTTTATCAGCTGGCAGGGGGAGGGGCTGGTGTGAGGGCAGATGAGGACAGAGGCAGGAAATTCCCAGTTCTTCCATCTCTAATTCCTTTCAAACAGATACTCTGCTTTTATATGAAGTAAAGCTCTCTGCATAGTCAAATTGGTCTGCCTTTCTCAGATATTTTCCTAAGTAGAACTTCCACTAAGATGGGCTTAACTAATGATGGAAAGAATGTAATCCATCTGTGGAAAACCCTTAATCTTCAGGAAAAAAAAAAAGAAAGAAAGAAAGAAATCAGACACAGAGGCGCTTTGTAAATTTCGTTTACCTCTGCTCCACTTCCTCTCCATTCACAAAATAATGATTGCATGTGCAGAAGGGAGAGAAACCAACTGACATTTTCTGCAAAAGGCATCTTTCACTGTTGTTGCCTGTAAATGATGGATAGTGAGGTCATGGAAAAATGGGGCTGCCTTTTAGTAAGCTTTTTAGTTGATGGAGACAGTTATATGAATAGTAATGTTGACAATGAAAGTAACAATCAAAGCTTTTTTTTTTTCCTCCTTGCAGTAAGCAGGCCTCTTACTGCTGTGGCCTCTCGCGTTGCGGAGCACAGGCTCTGGACGCGCAGGCTCAGCGGCCATGGCTCACGGGCCCAGCTGCTCTGCAGCATGTGGGATCTTCCCGGACCAGGGCACGAACCCGTGTCCCCTGTATCGGCAGGCAGACTCCCAACCACTGTGCCACCAGGAAAGCCCGAATCAAAGCTTTTTGACACATACAAGACTCATTGGTTAAGTGCTGTATATGCCTCTGGCCATCCAGGTGGTCCAACAACCATACAAGGCACTTACTATTCCTGTCTTATCACGTCTAAAACAGAACTCTGGATTCCACCTCCCCAGATCTACTCTTCACCAGGGCTTCCTCTTCTCAGTAAGTGGTATCAGCAGCTACTGAGCTGTTCTGGCCACAGACCTGGAAATGAGCCATCTTTGGTTAATCTCTTTCCCTTTGCCCTCCCACATCTAATTTGACAGCAGATTCTGCCAAACGTGACAGCACCGTTTCCTAACGTGGTGTCTTTGATAGGATCTCTGCTTACTGCTCAGACCTCACCCTCCCATCCCTCTTCTCCTGGCTCAGTTCCCAGGGACACTGGCCTTTCCATTCCTTAAATGCATCACACTTGTTGGAAATGTGCTTTTAATATCTCTCTTTAATAGATCTCTAGTCCTTCCATTTGTTTAAAGTCCATTGCCATAACCTCAGGCTAAACATCATCATCTTCAGCTGAGAATATGGAAATAGTCTCCTGACTGGTTCCATGCTTTCGCTCTCGCCCCCTTAGGAAGACTCAATAGTAAGAGTGAATTGGGAAACTAGTCAAGTCACCTCACTGCTTAAATCTCCCAGGGCTTTGTATTGCTCCTAGAAGAAATCCCCATGTCTTAACTTGTCTGCTTGATCTACTGCTGCCTGCCTCTCCCACCCCGACGCCCTGTCACTGACTCCCTCACCCTCCAAATCCCACATATACTGGCCTGTTTTCTCTACCTTGAACAAGCCCCACTCATTTCTGCTTCAGAGCTTTGAACTTGCTTCTTCTTCCTCTGAGAAACACTTCCCCTATCTTCACATGATTGGCTCCACATCGTGGTCGTAATCTTACACTTGCAAGTGAAAAATAAATAATAATCAAAGGGGAATAATGTGTAGTCATATTTGCTTCAAAATTGGGAGAAGGTTGAGAGACAGATTTTGGAGGAGTTTGGATGACAAAGCAGCAGATCTTAAAGAAGGGGACTTTGGGTTTTTCGTACAGGAGTTGGGCTGAGTCTGAGTGTACACACACCTCTTGAGAAGAGATGATGTGCATCTTTCTATGGTTTGGTCATAACCATCATAAACAAGTCAAATACTTATGCATTCATTTTGCCTCACCTACTCTGACTGATGCCAACACTGCATGGATGAAAACTCTGGAGGGTGCAGAACGGGCAAGTTTGTAGAAGAAATGAATTACTCCTACAGTTAAGAAAAATTTGGCTTAGAAATGAATTAAGCCCTGCCTAAGGTTAAAATTAACTGGTAGAGTTAAACACAGAACTGTCTACCTCTCCTCCAATAATGTGCTGGTCCATGGTGTTCTCACACATCATTCTTATTCTGTTGAATTTCATCTGAATCACATAATCTAACACAAGATTTTATATACTCTTCCCTAATGTTTCACATGTATATATTTTGCCTTATCAACACATTTGTAAGTTCCTAGAATCTGAAGACCAGTCTTTCATAGTACTTGGTACATAGAAGTCTGTTCATATACGTTTGTTATTTAGATAACTATATTTCTTTTGTATCCCTAGAGATATTTGGCCATGTTGTTATTAAATCCTTGTTGAAGTTATCAGTAGCTATGCACCTATTCTGTATGCAAAAGAAATACTATATAAAATAGAATTCTTAGGTAATAAAGTTCAATGTAAACAGAATGAATTTTGAGTTTCTCTGCATGAACTTACATATATGCATACACACATACATTCATCCACTCTATTCTTAAATCCTTCACAAGGGGGTTTCTTAATGGAATCATGACAAGTCATCATTCATATTACCACAGTCTAAAAATATAATGGAATATCAGAATTACAGTGAGAGAAAGAAAAAGCAAATGTCATTCCTCAAACTCAATCAGTCTTCTTGGACTCAGGTCCCTAGGTTATCTCAGATAACTGCTTATCTCAAGTAATTCATGCTAAGAAGCTTTTACTAGTTATACCCAGTGTGTCTGAGACACCCCCTCTGTCACTGGGTGACTGGGCAATGGATTACACAATCAATGCATTACTTTAACCAGGTGGTCATTTACTCATTTGCTAACTAATCATTCAATATTTATGACAATCACATAGGCCTGGCCTGGCCTGGCCTGACCATGAAAAGCCGATAAATGGACAAACATGAAAATTCTTAGGCCCTAATGTACAAGTGTAGACAAGTTTGACCCAGTACTGTCACGGCAAGCATTTTGAGGCTAGGACCCTGGCTATTAAGCTAGATGTTACTTAGTTGAGCTGTAAAATTATTTGCTTATATAGTGGAAAAAGATATTTCTGGGCGCTGACATGGCTGTGGACATAAAAAAAATTACAGTTCTCCATTTCTCTGACATGACAGATGTCTTACTTTGTGTGGCCTTCCAGTACCACCAAAAATTGGGCATATCTCTGTAAGATACAAAGAGAAGCAATGGGAGCTACATTCACTCCCAGTGTCCTTGTCTTATTTATAACCTTTGCATTGTTCATTAGCTGCTTTGGGAGTAAAACAAAGAAAAAGTAACCTTGAACCAAATCCACATTATTATTCTCTCCCATCCTCTAATATGAAACAGTCATCTTAGTCTGACTTATTGCAACTATTCTATGTGCTGAGAATTCAGACAATTAAGCTGGAATCCCTTTCCTTGACAAATCTTCAGGTATAGACATATTAACACACACACATTCATTCACACATAGGCAAATACATATAAGGTGCCGTGCGAGCGCTGGGGAGGGAACAACTTATTCTGTCAGGGTTGGGGGAAGTGGAGGTTGGAAAGAAGAAAGAAAGGACATTTGAGAATTCTCTTTGAACTGGGTCTTGAAGATTGATAAGCAGTTCTCTTTAGACTCACCAAGAATGAATGACACCCCTGGCGAAGGAAACAGGATGTTGGAAAACAGAGCAGAACGGGCTAGAACATGTAGATGCAGTTGCAGCCTAGGATTGATGGAGTCCCTCAGAGAGGATGAAGACAGCGGTTAGAATTCATAGGAAAGAATTCTTGGAAACACTAACATTCAGGGAGATGAAAACCCTGAAAAAGACTGAAAAGGAGCCTTGAGCATGTATGTGGAGAACCAGGAGGAATGATATTGAAGGAGCCCAGGCAGGAGATGCTAGGTGGAAGATACCTCATGGAGTTGGCAGGTAGGTGATGGCTGGTTTGCCTCATGGGATGGCAAGGCGTGGAGTTGTGAGGGCAGAAAGCAGCTGATGTTATTTCAAGAATAACTGGGAGCAGAGAAACTGGAGACGACGATGCAGGCTGCTCATATGGAAGGCTGCTCTTGTGGGAAGCCCGACATGTAGAGAGGGCGAGATGGTACCTAGGGGGATCCATTCAACAGATACGGTTTGCATTTAAAGAATGCCTGCAAAGAATGAGTAGGGAGATAGATGTGAATGACAAACTTAAGAAGTTGGTTGCTGGAGGAATTAAAGGGAAGTGCTTAACGCTGATGGAGGAATGAGGTTGGCTGAGACAGGAGCTAGTCTCCAAGATAGAAGTGAAGGACGTAAACACAAGTGAGGATGGAAATGAAGAAAAATGAGGATCCTGGCCTGCAGGCAACTATTTTACATGAGAATTAGGAGGCAATGTTTATTGCTTCAAATTATATGACAAAAGGATTATCTTAAATATTCCAGGCATTGGAAACAAATGGAGAGAAAGACTTCTGGAAGAAGAGGACCACTGAAACAAGGCCGTAACTTTGGCCCTGGAGATGAACACGTTTGTCCCTGTAGGTGGAGGAGGGAGAACGACTAAACGGATCATCTCTCTCACCAAATGAACCTCTACTTTCCAGGGAAGAAAAGCAGGGAGCTGCTCTGACTTTGCCAACTGAACGAATGTTTCTCCATGAACATGAGTACTTTTGGTGCCTTTATTCAGGAAGCTTTTACATTTGAATAATTCAAAATACTTCATAAAATACTTGTTTTTTACTATGGCGTCACAGTAGTTATAATCAAAGAAAAAACTTATTTAAGACAGAGCCATGAATAAAAGTTACTTACAAACCTATTCAAAGAGGCAAAGTATAATGGAAAACATACAAAGGCTTATTTTTACCTTTGAAGCAAAACTTTGGCAGATTGTATTTTGGATTCTACATATTTCACTTACGGTTACAACCGATATTCATGAAATGCACTGACAGGAGTCTAACACCAACTTTAAAAAGATGAAGTATCTCTTCCTTAATTAATGTCTACAAAGAGATTTAATGATGAAAAGTGCCATTAAGTGCCAAGTACTATTAATTATTTTCTGCTGCAAGAGGCATAGAGTCCTCATTATATACTGTTTTAAATATTATAAAATATTTACAAAATAAGTTTTAAAAAACTGCAAACAAGCCAAATAAAAAAGCATTTTCCTTTTGAGGTGAAACTTAAGATCAAAACCCAAAGAAAAACTCATTTGCATCCTACATGAGTAGGCGTCAATGAATGCTCCAAAGATACCTGGCACTTTGCTTATTCTTTTTCCATATTCCATGTACCTCTGCTGTCTGCATAAACTGAAGTAAGTTACTACTTGAAATTTTGGCACAAATGTTAATTTTTTAAAACTGTTTTTAAACTATTTTTATTGAGGTATAATTTACAATGTTTTGTTAGTTTCAGGTGTACAGCAAAGTGATTCAGTCATATATATATGACTTTATATATATATATTCTTTTTCAGATTCTTTTCCATTATAGGTTAT
Organism: Leucopleurus acutus; assembly: GCF_964270905.1. Taxonomy (NCBI): domain Eukaryota; kingdom Metazoa; phylum Chordata; class Mammalia; order Artiodactyla; family Delphinidae; genus Leucopleurus; species Leucopleurus acutus. The sequence goes on along the minus strand of NC_139160.1, from coordinate 10,462,768 downwards.
TATAAGATATTGAACATAGTTCCCTGTGCTATACAGTAGGTCCTTGTTTTTTATAATCTATTTTATATATAGTAGTGTGTATATGTTAATCCCAAACTCCTAATTTATGCCTCCCCCCTTTCCTCTTTGGTAATGCTAAATTTGTTTTCTATGTCTGTGAGTCTATTTCTGTTTTGCAAATAAGCTCATTTGTATCATTTTTTTAGATTCCACATATAAGTGACATCATATATTTCTCTTTCTGTCTGACTTACTTCACTTAGCATGATAATCTCTAGGTCCATCCATGTTGCTGCAAATGGCATTATTTCATTCTTTTTTATGGCTGAGTAATATTCCAGTGTGTGTGTGTGTGTGTGTGTGTGTGTGTGTGTGTGTGTGTGTATACCACATCTTTATTCATCTGTCGATGGACACTTAGGTTGATTCCATGTCCTGGCTATTGTAAATAGTGCTGCTATGGACATTGGGGTGCATGTATCTTTTTGAATTTTCTCTGGATATATGCCTAGGAGTGGGATTGTAGGATCATATGGTAGCTCTAGTTTTAGTTTCTTAAGGAACCTCCATACTGTTCTCCATAGTGAACAAATGTTAATTTTATCTGATGGCAAACACATGGCGGGATCCCCCATTTGCCATCTCTGTCCAGCTGCCTACTTTGGGACTATCCCCTGAGGACTCAAGACTCTGAAGCAGCTTCTAAAATTCCCTGGTTTAAGGGGAGGAAAAACTCGGAACTCTCTGTAATCTCTGGGTCTGGTCTCTGTAGGAGTCAGTCCTCAGTCCAGACCCAAGTTGGCGCAAAACTAATAAGTAAATTCACTTATTAAATTGAACAGTAACTTGGTGTCATGCATTGTGCCAGTTCCTGTTCTCAAATTATGCATTGTCTACTGGAGAACTTTATCTCCCTAATCACTACTCTCTAAGTCTGTTCTGGCTGCTATAACAAAATACCACAGACTGGGTGATTGAAATAACAGACCTTTACTTCTCACAGTTCTGGAGGCTGGAAGGTCCAAATTCAAGGTGCCGGCAGGTACAGTGTCTGGTGAGCACCTGCTTCCTGGTTCTCATGTGTCTGTGTTCTCATCCAGAGGAAGAGGCAAAGGTGCTTTCTAGGGTCTCTTTTATAGGAGCACTAATCCCCATCATGAAGGCTCTGCTCCTATAACCTAATCACCCCCAAAGGCCCCACCTCCAAATATCATTACACTGGGGATTAGGTTTGAACACATGCATTTGGGGGGACACAAACAGTCTATAGCAACTATTTTATAATAGGCTCTGCCTTATATTTTCGAGAGAGAGAGAGAGAGCCAAAGTAGGGAAGGTTAGCTGGCAGGAGAAAATGTTAAACTTTTCATTTTTTTATGTTTTCTCTGAAGGCCCACCGCTCTCACCATTTACGGAACTGCCTTGGCTGCTCAAGGGACCAGATGTTCCCTGGGGTTGCAACCCACTGCTCCTGCATTTAGCCTCCTGGCTGGCTGGTTGCTTGCTTGGATTCAGCCCAGTACAGATGGCATCACCACTAAATCAGAGAAGGATGACACACGGTTTCCTGATCCTCCTTCAAGTTGCTACTTTGCTTGTAAGAGCTCATTTCCTGGGAGTCCAAATAATTAAGTTTCACCTGTGCCATGTATTCCATAATTACATTATTTTGTTAATTATGCTTGATGACAAAGTTATCAAAATTCAACCTGATCAAAACCAAAATAAAATCTGGAAGCAAATGTCTCTTGCTGTATCATCACAGTCAATTATAAATAGGACACTTTGCACATTTCCTGGAGGGGAGACAACTCTCCTCACTCTACACGTATTCTTGCATATCCCATCACTTGAGGATGACCAAACCCACTAGGGAATTTTTTAATGTAGGGAATGGCAGTGTTTGCTTCAAATGATAAGTCCTAAGAATTGGCTTTACATACAAACAGCATGGGGAGTATGATTTGAACAATGTGATGTAAGAGGCATGGGGCACTACTCCATGTCTCACTGCTAATTCACCTTCCCCAGTGTCTGATATTCCACCACTGGACATTCTTCTTTGTGTCCCCTCTCATCAGTGAAGTCTAGATGAAATTGCCTGTTCAGGTAATTATCACAAGGGTGATGGGAGTTCATTACCACTTTTTCCTCTAGCTACTCCTAGGCCCCTAACTCCCAATGGAAGGTGTGATATTGAGGAGAAAAGAAATAACACCAATGTGAGTTAAGAGGTAAGTCACTCCTAACTTACAGAGGCTGACTTTACCTGCTTTATAGCTCTGAGGAGGGTTGGCTTTTAGCTGGGATGCTGTCTGGGTACCAGGGATCTTGCCCATTGGAGGGAGCCCCTTCTCAATGTCTGATTGCTATTTCTGTGCTTCTAGGTCGAGGTGTTCCTGGACTTGGAACACAGGGGTGTGGTCCCCTGCAAAATATTGCTGTTCTCAAGATGCCTGCATATGAGATTACATATTACGACGGGGAGGTTTTTGCTTATCATCTTTTAAAGCATCAAGCATTAAAGATGCTTACTCCATCAGAACTAGTGAGCCATTGAGTGTCTTACCCCTGTGGCTCACTATGGGATCCAACCTGGATACTTCATTACCTTCTAAGCAGATATATTGAAGTGAGATGTTTATCACCCTAGGTTTCTCCCTGTTGTACATGTCCATGTTCACTCTCTGTGCTGGAACTGTCTTCCTAAAGATCATAAGGGGACAGTTTTTCTCTCTAACACTCACAAATTTGCACGATTTCTAATCTACATGGCTTTTTGACACATATTTAGCTTAAAGGCAGGTAAAACAAATTTAAAACAACAACAACAAAAAAAACCTTGCACCACCAGAGAAGAAAGGAAAAGGAATTAAAATATAAGCAGATGATTTGCAGCATAGGAAGAAGAGTGGAATTTCTTTTGTTGCTGATGGACCATGTAATGCAGTATTTCTTTGAATGTCCTTTTCTATGGATCGAAGCAATTGCTCATTTGTACTGAGGAAAGGTGCTTCAGATTAATTTTGGAAACTTCAATACCTCACTATGCTAAATTTTAATTATTTCACTTCCTGCTTGGTATATTAATGTCGTGATTACCCTTGCAAGTGTATTACCGATGATGATTTATGCAAAACCCAGCCAGCTCCACAGCTCTGTTGGTTTCAATTAAAACCTGCCACAGAGGAAGTGGGCTGTCGCCGTGCGGGCTGTGGACTGTCATTACTCTCACGAGCAGGTACAATCAGTTTACTTAAAGCATTACCTTTGTTTATCCTTCTGGAACCATCTCTTCCATGGCACGACTAACCACTGAGAAAGGAAATTGTAGTGATTTGGTCTGCTGACTTTGGATCCAAACTGAAACTATCCAGGAAAATGTATTTTATCTCTGCTTCTCTGCTGATATAGGACACTTTGGGCCAATTCTTCCCTCTTTTGAACTGTTCAAGGGCTGAACTGGACAAAAGTGCTATTGAGAAGTTACCGTTTTCTGATGTCCGGGAACAGGGTTTGGTCAGTCTCCGGGGAGTGTGGCCATCTGGAGTTAATCATGACGTATGTGCTCCTTCTCAAATGAAGCACTGTTTTCAGAGCTCATTTATCTCAATGACTTCGACTACTGAGAGGTCAGGAAGTTTTCCATGGTGCGTCCCCAGTACCCAGTCCTTCTAATTACTAATTTGGCTGCACAGTTATTGAAATCTCCTGTCTACCTGGCAGCCCTTCCTAAATCTATTCCAAACCATGTCACTGAGGTTACCTGCCAGGTCCGGAAGGCGCTCTGCCTTCTCAGTACCTGAGAGACAGGCGGCCAAGCCTGACTTCCATGGCAGTTTCATTTTAATCACATTTGGAAATTCCTGACTACAGGCTGTGCATTTATGAAGTCAAGGGAGCCTGTACCTGCCAAGTGAGAGCTCTACCGACAGCCTGCCAGGAGCAGAACCTGATCCCCCGCAAACAAGGAAAGTGCGTACACCTTCTGAAACCCGGGGCCAGATGGCCTCATAGAACCATGGTGCTGGGAGGCCTAGGGCTCTTCCAGGGCTCATGCGTGGTCTCAAATCGACCCCTCGTTCCAGCTTCATCCCCTGCCCTCTCCCTTCTTGCGCTCTGTGCTCAGGTCGCGAACTCGAAAGTACCAAGAACCTTCCCAAATCCATACTTTTGCCCTGACTGCTCTTTCCACCTGAAAAGCTGTGCTTGTGTATTTTCAATGGGCAGTTTCTCTGTGTGTATTTTTTTTAATCCTCTAAGTCTGTGCCCAAATATTTCTTCCCTGAGGGCTTTGACTACCATACTGTTCTCCGTCCTATTTTGTTTATTTCCTTTATGGCACCTACTGTGATGTGAAAGTTTACTTCTATCTTGTCTAACCCTCCTGCTGCAGTGTGATAAGCTCCACGAGGGCTTTTTACCATGGTCTCCCTGGCACAAACCACAGAGTTGGGATGAAGAGTTCAGTGCCCTGTAACCAGGAAGGTGATGTTTCGGTCTAGCTACAATTCCCGTTCCCTCTTATTCAACAGGCATTTATTTATTTATGACTATAGGAACCACTCACTAAAAGGTGTTTTTCAAGGCAGGTTCTTATGGATGCTATTTATGGAAGGCAAAGTCTTGCTGTGCTCAGTGGAGACTTTGAGTTGAGATCCACTGTTCCCTTTTTAGGAGCTGGCGTTTGTACTCAGGAGGAGAAATGCCATTAATTAGCAGGATAATGATTACAGCCTCCATCTGGCATTGCTTCCCTGGACGTGCTGTCTTGGCATATTCTAGTGACTGCCATCATCTGCCCAGGGGCAACTAGGCTAGAGAAAGAAGCCTCAGCAAGGAGAGTTGACCAATTAGCTTAATCTCACTCACTCTCTAAATGCTAACTGATACCATCCTTATATTTGTCTCTCCTAACTGCCTCTTTTGTGGAAATTGAATTGCAATAGGGACTATTTTTGTCCTCTTCTTCATCTATAAATATTACACAATTTCCTTCTGAGTTTACAGCCTAATCCTAAACACACACACTTTTTGTGACTTTTTGTGCCCTTAACCTTGACTTCTAGTCTCTCTCCCCACCCTGTCCTTCACTGTAGCGCTGTCAGACCGCTGCTAAATTCTCTGTTTCTGTACATGAAGCAGAAGGTGTGTTGCAGGTATCTCTAGGGCTTTGTCCTCTGCTTCAGACTGGCCAGTAACCCCCTTCCTGTGGAGTATCTGCAGTGTCACCTATGCAAAGGGACAATGCCTGGGGACTACAAGGGCCCGAAGGACCCTGGTTTTGTCATCATACAGATGCTCCAGTCCCAGTGCTCCCGTTTCTTCTAGCTTTGTAATATGGTGCAAGTCACAACTGTTCTGAGCTTTGATTTCCAGTAAAATTGAAATAATAAAACTTCATGATTATTATTGTGAGAATTAAATGGATAATGTACAATGGACTGGGCATAATTCTGGCACACAGAACGTACACAGACAATAAATCCAGCTGTTTCTTCAGAACAGTACTGGGAGGTTCTTCACACTCAAATAACCAAAACCTAAAAGCACACCATTAGTAATTTTCTTCTTTGGAAAAAAGTGTTCCATTTGCGGTCCTTGACAAAAATGAATAAAATCTGAGGGCACTGTATCCATCAGGGCTCTGATAGGACAAAGATGGCATACTCAAAAAGTTTTAACTAAAGAGATTTTAATAAAAGGTATGAGCAGAATTGAAGGAACTCATAAAAGATGGGGAAGCACCCAAGGCCCAACAACAGCAAGGAGCTAATACCACCTTTAAAAACTAAGACAGTGGAGGAGCTTCAAGATGGCAGAGGAGTAAGACGCGAAGATCACCTTCCTCCCCACAAGTATATCAGAAATACATCTACACGGCGAACAGCTCCTAGAGAACACCTACTGAACGCTGGCAGAAGACCTCAGACCTCCCAAAAGGCAAGAAACTCCCCATGTAACTGGTGGGGTGGATGATAGAGTCTTGGTGCTCCAGCCAGGTATCAGGCCTGAGCCTCTGAGGTGGGAGAGCCTAGTTCAGGACATTCATCTACCAGAGACCTCCCAGCCCCATGTAATATCAAACTGCGAAAGCTCTCTCAGAGATCTCCATCTCAATGCTAAGACCTAACTCCACTTAATGACCAGTAAGCTACAGTGCTGGACACCCTATGCCAAACAACTAGAAAGACAGGAACACAACCCCACCCATGAGACGAAGACACAAGAGGGAGGAGTTATGGGGGATATATGTATATGTATAGCTGATTCACTTCGTTACACAGCAGAAACTAACATATCATTGTAAAGCAATTACACTCCAATAAAGATGTTAAAAAAATGTGCAATTTCAATGACAGAGAATAAAATAGAAGAAAATTGTAGCTCATTTTTGAGCTCCTGCCCTGTGTCAAGTCATGTGCTAGGCTGGCTGATGGGAGTTCAGGGTAGAGTACACATAAACTGTTAACCACAGTGGTACTCAAACTTCAGCTTGCATCAGAACCAGGTGTTGGAAAAAAAAAAAAGAACCAGGTGTTGGACTTGATAAAACAGACTGCTGGGCCCCAGCCCCAGAGTCTCTGATTCAGAAGGTCTGGGGTGGGGGCTGAGGATTTGCATTTCCAACAAACTCTCCAGAGATGCTGATGCTGTGGGTCCAGGGCCACGCTTTCAGAATCATTGAACTGTGACAGTTTAACAGGACACTGAATACAACTTTCCCTAGAGTTTAGGGGGGCAGAGGCCCCAAATTCAGAGACCAATAGTTGACAGCCCACCTATGCAGAAGAAGCTGTGTGCGAAAAATAATTTTTGTAGCTACTCTGTCCTCAGAGTGGTAGACCATAACTCCCCACTCCCTCAATATGGGCTGCCCATAATGACTTCTTTCCAAAATGTACAGTGTTGAAAGGCGGGAAACATAAAGACTAACTTTCCAGTGGAGAAACTGAACAAACACTCCGTCAGCCAACTGATCAAGGTCAGTACCAACAGTGAAGGTCATGTAGACAGTGTGTACTCTGGATATAATGTGATGAGAATGGCACTTTATGTGTGGTCTTCTTCCTCAAAACCGGTAACTCCAGTGTAATCACGAATGTCCTCAACGAAGGACGTTCTACCAGATACCTGACCAATATGTCTCAAAATCAGCAGGTTCATCAAAACCAAGAGAAGGCTGAGAACCTCCCACAGCGAACGGGGGGCCTGCGGAAACATGAGGACTAAATTTAACGAGGGATCCTGAAACAGATAAAGGACATTAGGTGGGAAAAAAAAAGGAACTGAATAAAGTATAGACTTTAGTTAATAATAAAGTGTAAATATTGGTTCATTGGTTGTGTCAAACATACCACACTGATGTAAGAGGTTTACAATAAGGGCAACTAGATGTGAGGTACGTGGGAACTCTATTATCTTGGCAACTTTTCTATAACTCTAAAACTATTCTAAAATTATTGATAGATTTGTCTACACTTCTCGTTTCTGCAAGCCTACACAATTTGTTAATACCCGAGAATGCTGTAAAAGCTATAGGATCACTCCAAGATTACATAAGGGAATAAGGGGGAAAAAAACATTCAAAAGAGCAAGTTTAAAAGGCAGTAATAAAAAAATCAAGTTACTTTCTGCTTGTACCCTACTGTGTTCAGCTTGTTCAAATAACTCCTTACAATTCATTGTGCTGTGTTCCATTAAAGGTATGGGTAAGAGAGGTCAGAAAAATTATAGACACAGCAGTGGATTAGAATGATGGAAAGAGTTTTCCACATGAAAAGGCCACTCAGGGGGGTTGCATTAAAGCAAAAAGGAGGAATTTCCAGGCTGCAAGCCTATGTGCACACATGTGAACACACACACACACACACACACACACACACACACACACACACACACACACACACACTCTACAGCAGAACACAGGAACTAAGGTAGGGGCATGATCAATGCAGGACACCCAGTGGTGCAGCATGGCTTACCCAGGGCATACCCAGAGGGGCATTCAATACAGCTGGAGGCCGAAAATATATGTTATCTTTTCCTTGTTAAGAAGTAACTTGCGGTAAAGAGTCTACGGTAACGAGTCCAAGAGAAGGTTGACGTGGGCTTCTCATGGAGAAGAAGATGAGGGGATGGGTCAAGTTGACATTTCTTGAGTAAAGTGGATTCATCCCACAGATCTTAGGATGTGAGGTATAAAGGAGACACAGAAATCAAAGTTGCCTCCAGGTTCAAGACCTGATGTTGTTGATTAATGATACCAAAAACCAATATGGGGAAATCAATTAGGAGAGCAGGTTGAGTGTGGGTCAGTGGGTGGTTCGGGGTAGTGAGCTCAGTTTGAGATTTTTGTGGGACATCCAGAAAAATGATTATATCACTCAGAGTGTGAATTACTTTATTAGTAAACTCCTATGCTTTCTTGCAAGCCTAGATAAAATGTATGTGTCTTCCTCTACAGCCTGCTCTGACACCTCTTTATCCTTATTCTTCCCTGGTCTCTCATCTCCCTCCAAAGCATAATTGTTCACTCCTTTCTGTGAGTCATCAACACTGAACAAACCTCTAGCATTGCATTTAAGTCAGTGTTTTGTCAGTGGTTCCATGTCAACCTCTCCTCCTAAATAAAGAGCCCCTTGCAGTAAAGAGCTAACTTTGAGCCCTTCACTGAACCTGGCCCACATGAGGTGCTCAATAATGTTGTTGAATAAATGAGTGAGGACGCTTGGCTTCCTCTGAGACAAGAAGGTCCTCTGTGGTGTGAGAGCATGAAGAGGGGTAGAGAAAGAGTGGATGAAGGGTACAGAGAGGATGACGATGAGGATGAAGGATGGGCCCGGTGGCTCCTGGGTCCGCTGTCAGCATCGCCCCGGAGCAGGTGGGAGAGTTGGTGTTCTAAAGCACTCTCAGTGCCACATAGTCTTGTTTGGTGTCACCGTTCCTTCATGGCTACTCTTGATGAAGACTGAGGTGGCTTTGGCCACAGGGCCAGTGTGACAGTGTATGGAGGGCTGGACACATGGTCTTTGTTCAGGGACCTTCAGTGAGACCTGGAGTATCATGTGGTATTTGAGCCACACTGTCTTTCTGCGTCTAGGGCAGGTCAGCGTTTTTTTAGCATGATTTTCTGTACGTCAGACAGAGCTCTGCTGCCCAGCACAATGTGAAGTGCCAGCTGAGCACAAGACTACAATCTACATGGAACCAATTTTCTTCTCACTCAAAGCTCCTCTGAGAAAGAAATAACATGACTTCATTGGCTAGGAATGTCTAGTTCTAAAAGAGCTATACATGAATAAAATGAAAGGGAACTGTGTTGATAGGAAGAAGGCACATGGATAGTCTTAAACTTTCAGAGGCAATAAGCGTTTAGGAACGCCAATTGTTCATTAATAGATTTACACTTAAGTGCCTGCGCTCTAAGTAAGAAGAAAATGGCCAAAAGGCACTACTTGCCTTCAACTGAAATCTCTCCAAATAGGCTGGAATTTTTTTGAATTAATAATATCTAACAAAGCAAATTTTACCTTGTAATTCACAGGCAACTGATTTCCTTTAACTCCAGTTCCTAATAGATTGATAGATTAAAGATATTTGAGACTGAGTGATATGGTCAACATACATTGCTTTGAATAGAGCATTTTGTGCTCTACTTAGAATTTGTATGATTAGTTATTCACTCCATCCAAAGAGTATCTACTGCTGGGCAAATGGACCAGAAAGAGTATATATTTCTTTTCTACCCAATGTGAAGTGCAACTTGAATCAATGTATTGTATTGCAAACTATGCTAAAACAATCTAAAGAAAGTAATTGTGTGCTTGGCATTGATTGAAACTGCAGAGAGGGAGTAAGTGTGTGTCACAGTTTGGGACAAAGACTGATCTTCAGTCTCATGAACCAGCCAGGGGCTTGAAGCTCTAGGCTGGGGGCTCTTGATGCCTTAAAGAAGACTAGTTCTGGGCTTCCCTGGTGGCGCAGTGGTTGAGAGTCCGCCTGCCGATGCGGGGGACACGGGTTCGTGCCCCGGTCCGGGAAGATCCCACATGCCGCGGAGCGGCTGGGCCCGTGAGCCATGGCCGCTGAGCCTGCGCGTCCAGAGCCTGTGCTCCGCAACGGGAGGGGCCACAAAGGTGAGAGGCCCGAGTACCACAAAAAAAAAAAAAGACTAGTTCTATCTCACAGGGAGATCAGCTCAGTGCTTTGTGACCACCTAGAGGGGAGGGATGGGGAGGGTGGAAGGGAGATGCAAGAGGGAGAGGATATGGGGATATATGTATATGTATAGCTGATTCATTTTGTTATAAAGCAGAAACTAGCACAACATTGTAAAGCAGTTATACTCCAATAAAGATGTTTAAAAAAAAAAAGGAGACTGAATTCTGTCTGCAAAGAGAGACCGTGGGAAAGACAGCGTGCAAAATAAATAAAACAATAAGATATATGAAGACTCAGGATACTAACAACCTAAAGAAAAAATAATCTCATGCAGAATATGAGTCAATAATTCTATGAATTCCTTGTCCCTTATAACCTTTCTTCTCTTTGCTAGTAACAATTTCACCTTCTCTTGGACAATTAGCCAAGTGGGATTTTTCCCAATCACTGTCAAAGACCTACGGTCAAGCTAAACCTGAATATACATTGTCAAGTGGGTAGAGAATCCAGTAAGGGTGGGACACTAGTTTCCCTGGCTCCATCTTTACAACCTGTAACCCAGCTAGAGAACTAACAGTGTTGAGATCCTGCTATGTACCAGGCACTGTGAAAGGCATTTTTTTCCTCAAACTCTTTTGCCTCCAATTAGAACCTGTTTTTACAGGATGATCTAATATATCTAATTAATTACTAATTAAAAAGTAAAGAAATGAGAAGTCATGTGCTACGGTGGCCACTTTAATAAGTCCATTTTAATAAGACTTGACCTTGAGCACTGTGGACAAGACTAGAGTCTCAGTGAAATGGCAACATTATCAAGTGTGTCAAAAGGGTGCATGACTTTTAAAATGTTGACGGATGCTGTCTTGGGCCAAAGACCTGATGTCCAATAATGTCATCGTGAACCTCAATTCACTGGGGAGAGACCACACCACACACAACCGTGTCCACTGGAAGCTCCTGAGCACACCTGCTCCTGGCCCTGGATCTTTAGAGCCAGCTGAGTGGTGGGATCCATCTCATCTCTGTTTTCACTTGTGGGATGTTCACATTTACAAGTCCCCCTGGCTTTCCTTAAAACATGAAGGCTATACTGAGGCTTTATTCTAGAACTGTCATTCCCAGAAATACCTTCAGTGGGCACCCAGAAAAGGAATGGAAACTTCTGGGGGCTCCCGACTTGCCAGATCGATATTTTCAGATGGTTGCAAGGCTGCTTGCGTTGTGCATGCAGGAATAAAAATATTATCCCACACAGTATCAATTATTTCTCTTATGCTTAGACATAACAGTTAAGCTAGTAAGCTTCTGTAATATGCAATAGAATCTTACTTGAATGCAGCCCAATTTTCTCCTGAAATAAAACTCCATTTTAAGCACTAGAATTTGTATGCCAAATTTGGTCCTTTAAAAATAATGGAAGATATAAATTTTTACCACTGAGTTATAGGCTTTGGAAAAGTGAAGTTTAGTAATGAAAATTGTCATACAAACTGAATAACTAATGCCGATAACGGATGCCACCTCAATAACGCATCTTACACATGGCAGGACTAGCATTCGGGTCACATCACAGCTCAGTTCTGACTAAGGTGGAAGCTTGCTCACTCAGCGCCTTGGTTTCAGACTCTATTATCTTGCTTACTTAGTAAATTTAATGCTGTATAATTTATTTTTTATTGCCGCATTCAAAAGTCTCTCTTTCTTCAACCCAAGATGTCTTTAGGGGCTTTAGACTGCCTTTTACACTCAGAGGCCCATTTTTATAAAAGAATCAGAACTCTTGTTAAAGAAGATGAGCAGCAAACCCTGCGATTTATTGGAGCCAAGAAAGAAGATGCCACATTGTGTTCCAAAATTACCAAGACAAGGATGGACTGAGGGCCCAGAGAATTGCTAAAGCTGTTAAGTGGTGAATACTGTCTTCAAGGAGAAGACACCTATCAAATTAATAAAAGGAAATACATTCCCATCAACATCAGCATTTTTCTCTCTCATGAAAGATTAGAGTCTTTTAAAACTGATTTGCTCAGATACCCTTTCTCTATTTAGAATATGTATTTATATATACTTTTTCAGTTCGCACACATCCTATTATTATTCCTCTCTTCCACCTTTCTAAACCTGGTCCATTCTACTGCAGTTACTGTGAGGTGAACCTGACCTTGTAAATCAGCAATGGATTGTACTGCTCACAAGAGGAGAAATATGAAGGAACACATTCTGCAAATTCGCAAATCCAGAAGCCCGATATCAGGCTTCAGGAAAACAAAAATGGCAATAATTAGAAAATCCAGTTAAGTTTAAGGTCTAACCTATACAGACAAGAGTGTATAAACACTGGGTACTTGGTGAGATACCTTAGGCATCTTATCATTTTAAAAATTAAATCTGATAGCAAACCGGGATTTATAAAGAGCCTACTAGGTGTTCATATTTGGGAAGAGACATGAGATGACATTAAACATTTCTCAAAGGACTAGGACCAGGTCAGCATTCTCATGAATGAACCAAATATGGAGGGTAAATGAGCCAGATTCCCCTCGTCACAAGTATGTGCACTCCTGTCTCCACACTGTGCATCTCATAGAAACAGCTCGGTTTGCACCTGGTGTCCTGTCTCCCTATGACAATGAGGTCCTTGGAAGGCAGTGCAGAAGTTTCCAGGGTCATCTACAGTGTTGCTGCTGGTATCTTAGGAGAGAGTGACATGCATTGGTCATGAACATGGACTCTGGGGCCAGGTTACCTGAGTTTGCATCCAGGCTTCCTTGCTTACTCGCTGTGTGACTCTGGGAGAGTTACTTAACATTTCTGTACCTCATTTTCCTCGACTGAAAAATGCAGATAATAATAAAACAGAGCTGTTCTGAAGATAGCTGAATTCACGTAGGAAGTACTCAGAACACTGCCTGCCAAACAGGAAGCACTCAATAAAACAAGCTATGGTGATTTTTATTTTTTCCTTAAGGATGACAGAAAGATAAAAATGTCTGGCTTCTGATGGGAAACTTTACATCATCTGCTGCTATTTCTGGAAACGCGAAGGTTGCAGGTTGCGAGTGGTCCCCCAGGTTACAATGTCTTTAGAATCTAGAGCAGGGAAGTTTGCTGATGATGTAATGTCGCTGGTAGAGAGAGGGTACCCTTATTGTTTTAACATCCTTATTCTCTCTATGCTTTGATGGTCTTTATTTTTATTTGATCTAAATTCCTCACAACATCTTTCCCTCTCCGTATTGAATTGTGTTTTGATGTGTTTATTGTTAGGCCTGCCAACCCCTGAGGCAGCTGCATATTAACTGCCTCAGCGCAGCCTCTGCGTCTGTTTTACTGCTTCCTTCCAGCCTGAGGCACTGGCTCCTTTCTCCATCCTTCATTTCTTTTTAGCAGGCAGGCACTCTCCCCTGCTGCTCCAGAGTGATATTCTGCTCTGACAGCCAGTCTCACCATTTTCTCCAAATCCTTCATTTAAAAACTCACCTCATTCAAGAGACCTTTCCAGAATGAAAGTGGTCCCTTACAGAGAGCAAGTGACGGTCTGGTGCTTCAGACCTCCTCCCTTTCACGCTTTTCTCTATTCCATGGAGCTTCCCAGATCTTGCACATGTCTCTTTATCCTTTCCCATTTCTCTCACTAACCTTTTAGTTTCTCACTAACTGTTTCTCTACCTGTAATCATATAGATTCTATTTTTCAACTGCATTATATTTACCCTCATTTTCCATATGATGAAATTGAGTTTTGGGGTGCATTTTCTTGTTAAGAAAACTAAAAACACCAGACCAACTATATTGTTTTAATTAGTGTTTCTCATCGTGCACGTACTCACTCTGTGAATCTCTTATTTCTTTCAATCGATTAGCTATTTGTTGAATGCCTTGTTCTTGCTGCACTGCTGCTTTTAAGTTCATCTTAATCAGCTTAACTGAAAAGCAAAGGCACGGAGTAATAAATGATGACATTTTTGAGCAAGGAAGATGGCCAATTATGTAGCTTATTTTTTTTTTGTTCCTTACAATCTAGAAGGTAGACTTTATCTAACATTGTGTGGATTATGTTTTATGACCAGATTTGCATGAAAAGATAAATCCCAAGCCAGGTTAAACTCCAGAAAGGTGAGCTCTGTTTTAGGATTTGCATTCTCTAACAGGCCATGGCTCCCCAGCTCTGTCTGTATCCCTACAGGAGGAGGATCCTTTAGGACTTAGTCGTACTCGGGAACAGTCAGAGATGGAAAATGAGCTTTATCATCATTTTCCAACTGTATAAAGCAGTTGTAAAAATCTGCAGAGCAGTGCTTTCTCAGAAACTAAATGACAGGGAAATCACAGAGGTCAACAGAAAATGGCATCTGCTATGATAAGCTGAATAACCATTTCAAAGGAGCTCTTTTTTCTTGGCAAATACTATTTTCCAGAGCCTTGCCAGTTTTCTGGAGCAGTATTATTTCCTGCTTTGAGCTTTGGGCGACTATTACATTATTGCATGGTACAGTATAAGGTGTTTGGGAGCCTCTTCTGCTCTACTTTTTCCTTAAATCATCATTCATCGCTTGGTGTTTAGCTGTTCACAATGGTTAAGTCCATAATGACTTTTCATTTTGACAAATATATTTAATTTTGCATAAAGGTAAACATATGGGACATTTACATACTGTGCCTGGGCTGAGGATTCCCCTGGGATGGAAGTCCACAGCCCTGTTTTCAGAGGCCTATTTCCTCACCTCTCTGAGAATCCTCAAAGCCCACCCTCCTGGTGAGTAGCTGAAGATCCACTGCCTGGGGGAAGGGTGGGGACTCAGCTAGCGCTTTGAGGCCTGGACAGACCCAGATGAATGAACTGAAGGGAAGTGCCAACCCCCTCTCCCCACCCCATGAGACTTCAGGCATTTGTAGTCCTCTGGTCACGAGCAGTACAGTTTTCACTCAACTTTATCTCTAATATATCTTGTTGATTCTGCTCTCTGAAAAAAGATGAACTCAACAATTTCGAGAAATAAACACATCAGAGAGGAGCAGAAACCCTAGACTCACGGTGGATTAGGAGTGCATAAGTTTAAGGGCGTGTAAATTAGGGCAGCGGGTCACAGAGACACTGTGATCGGAGCATATTTCTTTCTTGAGTGCAATCTGCATTAATATTACATGCGCTATTTTCTCCTCTGTCTATTTCATTTACTTTCAGAAGTACCTTTGCGATGACCTAGTACCCTAGTTACCATGTTCTTCTGAAGATGTCCTCCAGAGACCGAGGCTGCCTTTTTTTCAGTGCTGGCTCAGTTAGTTATGAAGCATGTGCTGAACTCTTGGAAGTTAGGACATGCCTCCAGAAGGGAACCCAGGGCTCTCAGAGTTAGTGATCTGAAACACCCTGATAGTGCTTCCGTTAAGCTCTTGTGCTCATACTTAGATGAAGGAAAGCCCACTGTTCCATATTTAGATGTATTCCCTTATTTCAGTGGTGGGAGAGAGAGAGAAATGACGTAGGGAAATAGAGGCAGGTTTTCCCTTTTTGCCATCTTTTCACCCTCTACCCAGTCAATGATAGTTGTGGAAGAGTGAGTGTCACCTTCCTCAGGCCAACCTAGGAGTTTCTAAAAATTTTTTCCCCCTAAAACTCTGCTTCTTAAGGAGAGGGGGAATGAAGAATATATTGGAAGACTTTTCATGTAACATATGTGCATCCATTTATTAAAGTCCTCTGAGGGACTTCTGATACTGAGAACATTTAATACTTCCTAGAAAAATATATTTCAACAGATGAGGGGTCTAATAGGTCTTTTGGTTCTGGCAATGAAACCATTAGGTGAGAAATGTAGCAATCCGAAGTAGTTTTTGCAGGGCTTCCTCTTCCTGGTGATTAATGGATACATCTGTTTATGTGTAAAAGTAGCGGCGTTGAATGCACATGAAAAATAGCATAATGTAGTATAATTTAAAATGTTAAATATGAAATGAATGTCATGTGTTTGTATGGCTGGTTCAAAGGATGTACCTTATTGGTTGTATATATAAATACACTGATACTCAGGGAACTCATCTATTGCAAAGTCTTCCTCTGCCTTTAAAATATTTTTAAATTTAACTTGTCTGGCTTTTAGATTATGTAGAACATCTAAAGGAAAAAAACTGGTACCAAACACAAATAATCAACTACAGAGCAGTTCCCAAATAATCTTTTACATATTTTTATGATTACATGAGAAATCTTTCTCATTTCTTTGAAACTGTCAGTAGTATCCTGCCCTAGCAGGTTCTCTCCTTTATTACAGAAGCTGAAGGTGTGGAAATTACATTTTTCAGACACTCTGGAATAATGTGTGCAAGTCCCAGGCACGTATTCTTTTGTGGAATGGCAGTGGTTTGATGTTGTCAGAACACAAAGGACTAGTCAGATTATGGGGTTTTGAAAGGAGTTATAATAATGGCAGCACCAGACACTGTTTTAAGTGCTTCACCTATACTAACTCATTTATTCCTCACAACAGTCCTCTTTTAACAGATAAGGAAACTATGGCACAAAGAGATTAATTTGCTCAAGGTGCCTTGTAGAAGATAATAGACGAGTTTTGTTTTATGGTGTCAGAGTGAGAAAATGCCTTTAAAATGCCACAGAGTTTCCTCACTGAAGAATATCTATAAAACTGTTGTAAAGGACATAAGAGAAGACCCAAATAAATACTGAAAATAACAGGTCTCTCTATGAAAAGTCCTGAGATTGTAAATGCTAATTCTCTCCAAATTAATCTATAAATTCAATTTATTTCCAAGCAAAACTTCTTCAGGATTTTAAATGATGTTTTACAAGGCAATTATTGTATTGAATTGGATTTATCTGGAAGGTAATTTTCATCTGGAAGATAAAATTCCCAAGTTTTGCTATGAAATTTTTGAAAGAAATTTGAATGGTGACATTTACTATCAGATATTGAAAAATACTATAGTGATGAAAGCAATGTGGTATTAATAATGCAGGAGCAGACAAATGGTAAATGAAACAACCATGGAAGTCCAAAACTAGTGTGCACATATGAAGCGGGGCATTTAAGAGAGAAAAGGATGGATTTTTGAAAAATGATGTTGGGACACATTATTATCCATTTTGAGAAAAATGAAGTTAGACACATGCACACATACAAAAATCCATATGAAATAAAATGCTAATTTGTGTGTGTGTGTATATGTGTGTGTGTGTGTGTGTGTGTTACGCGGGCCTCTCACTGTTGTGGCCTCTCCCCACGTGGAGCACAGGCTCCAGATGCGCAGGCTCAGCGGCCATGGCTCACGGGCCCAGTCGCTCCGTGGCATGTGGGATCTTCCCAGACCGGGGCATGAACCCGTGTCCCCTGCATCGGCAGGCGGACTCTCAACCACTGCGCCACCAGGGAAGCCCTAAAATGCTAATTTTTATTATGAAACTATTAGAAGAAATAATGAAGAATTAAAAAAATAATTTAGAGTGGAAATAAAACCTTCTTGACAATATATAAATCCCAGAATTTATACAGGAAAAATTAGCAGATTTGAGCTGCCTACATAAAGAGAAAAACAAATCTTACATATGATTAAAGACAAACAACATAAACAGTGTAGATGGACAAAAATGCAAAACAATGGCTGAATTAAAAACACCATGCTGACGTTAAATTGACCACACATCTCCAAGGACCCCTCGGGGCCTCCTGGAGAGACTCACGCTGCTGCCACACTGTCCACGTTTAAGAGTTCATTCATTCTCCTTTCTTCACAAACCTCCAATATCTACTCTTTCCTCCACAACCTCAACTGATGACCTTATTTCGCTGAGCAAAGGGAATCAGAACTGAACTTCCTTGTCCTCCTACTGAAACATCTACCAGCCTACCTGCTCTGCCCCTGGAGATTTGCTCTGTTGCTTTTTGTTACCAATGGATGAATGATCTGTGCTCCTCTCTACAGTCAGAATCTAAACTTGGGCATTGGATCAGATGCCTTCTTACCTACTCAGGGACTTTATTTCTACAATTGTCCTATCTCTCTCCTGCATCATTAATTTAGACTCTCTCTTGGCTCACTGCCATCACCAGAAATCATCCTAAAAAAGTAAGTACCTTACAAAAATAAAAACTTCCCCAGATTTTATATCTTCCTCTGGCTACTACCTTAATTCTCTGTTCCTCTTTAAAACAAAATTCCTCACCTAGTACATACCCTTCTCCTCTTGCTCTTCTCTCTAGAGAGCAATCCACTTAGAACTGGGTCTCCTTTCACTAAAACCTCTCTTCTCAAAGTCACTAATGACCCTCACATTGCCAAATGTGGTATTTCTTCTAAATTCTCAACTTGATCTACTTCTCCATCACTTAAGATCTGATCTTGGAATCTATCACAGTTCCTGCCATATTCTATTGGTCAAAGCTGTCATGGAATTCAGCCCTATTTGAGGTCAGAGCATGAGGGACTCCCTGGGAATCATAGGGCTTCATACAGAATTAACAACAGCGGCTAATTTTATGTAGCATTTACTATGCACTAGGCACTGTTCTAAGTGTTTCCCTTGGCTTCTGGGACCCCACATTCCCCTGGTTTTTGTCTCACCCCACTGGTCACTTCTTCTCAGGGCCCATGATGGATCCTCCCCCTGTTCTTTCCCCCAGTGGGTACTGGAGCACCTTAGGACTTGGTCTTGGACAGCCTCATTCTCCTGCCCACACTGACTTCCACAGAGTTCCATGGCTTTTAATAGCATCCGTGCACTGCTGACTCATAGACTCATGCCACTTCCTCCAACCTCCTCCCCCTTGAACTCTAGACTCCACACCCAGGGCATAGGCAGCTGTGAGATATTGAATAGGCTTCTCAAACCTTAACATGTACGAGAGAGGTTCCTTTCTTTTCCCTCCAGTTTTCTCCATCTCAGCAAAGGGCTCCACCACTCACCCAGTGTTTAAGCCAAACACCTTGCACTTATCTTTTCTCTCTTTTTCCTCATATCCCACTTTCAAACCATCAGTTGCTCTTGTCAGCCTTACATTCAAAATACGTCCCTCATCTGGTGACTTCTTACTACTCCTATTGCCAAAACCCTGGTGCAATCATCTCTTGCCTAGGCTATCAGAATTACCTGCTATGTGCTATAGTAACCTACCACATGATTATTCTGCTCCCACTCTTCCCAGCAGCCCCTTAAACACACACACACACACACACACACACTCTCTCTCTCTCTCTCTCTCTCTCTCTCTCTCTCAGGCTATTCTCCACAGTAGCCCTTATGATCCTTTTCAACTGGAAGTCAGATTGCATCACTCCCCAATGCAAAATCCTTAATTGCTTCCCTTCTCCAATGAAATAAAAGCCATAGACTGTAATTTACAGGGCCTTAATTGCCTGGGCCTTGGTTGTCTCTCTAGTCTGTGTCATACCACCCTTCTCTTTATTTGCAGTCCTCCAGCCACACTGGTCTCCTTGCAGTTTCTGAAACACAGCCATCATGTTTCTGCCTCAGGGCCTTTGCACATGCTGTTTCCTCAGATTGGAATGTTTTTCATCCAGATATCAGCTCATGTCAGCCCTCAGATGAACTCCCTGACATCCCTAAAACAGCATGCTACATCATTTTATATCCATTACCCTACTCTATTTTTCTTTATAACATTTATATAACATTATCTTGCTATCTGTTTATTGTATATCTTCCACACTAAACTATTTACTCCAAGAGAGTGGGACTCTGTCTTTCTCACATCTCTAATTCCAGTATCTAGAGCACTGTTCAGCACTAAGTGCTCAATAAGTCTCTCTTTTTTTTTAATATTATTTGGCTGTGCGGGGTCTTAGTTGTGGCACGTGGGATCTTTAGTTGCAGCATGCGGGAATCTAGTTCCCTGACAAGGGATTGAACCTGGGCCCCTTGCAGTGGGAGCACGGAGTCAACCACTGGACCACCAGGGAAGTCTTAAATAAGTTAATGAATAAAGGACAAGCCACAGACTAAAAAAAAAAGTATTTGCAATGTATATACAGTAATAGACGACAAATTAATATTCAGAATGAAAAAAGCTGCCACAAATCCATAAACACAAAAAGATAACAACTCAATAAAATAATTGTTTAAAAAGATTATAAACAGTAAATGCACTGAAGAAGAAATCCAAGTAGTAATAAACACAAGAAAAGATGCTATAAACTTCACAGGTAATCAGAAAAATATCAATTAAAACAATGAACTACCAGTTCTGATTCAGAGTGGTAAAATTTAAATGACTGACAGGCATCCATTGGCAGCACTGTTTGCAGAAATAGATACAATTGCAAAATACTGCTAACAATATAAATGGGTACAGGGGTTTTTTTTGTTTGTTTGTTTTTGAGTGCAATTTGATATTATGTATCACAGTTTTACTCCCATATTCTTTTGGCCAAGCAACTTGACTTCTATGAGTCTAAAATTTGCAGAGACTACTTAACACATGGGCTATGTGCCAGTCTCTGTTCTTCAGATGTATGAATGCACTTAATCTTTGCAACAACCTTATGAGGTAAGTACAATGACTACATTCCAGATTTACAGACGAGGAGACTGCGGCGTACAGCAATGAAGTGAGGGCACAGAAAAACTAGGTAATTTCCCCCAACTCACCCAGCAGGTAAATCAGAGGTTGATCATAATTTGAACCCATTAAGCTAGTTCCAAAGTTTATGTTCTTAGTTTCTATCTGTAGAGTCTCTTATGTCTCATGTTTACTGTTATGATGGAAAGATTTGGGACAGAGAGAAAGACAACTAGATGTCAAAGGCTTCTGTATGTAAACAGTTGACAGTGTGAATTAGTTCTTTCTTCTAATTTTCATGTTCCCGTATTTAAATAAGTTGGAAAGGAGGGCATGTAAACGCCAAAGTCTTTTTGTTTCAACATCAGTTATTTTTCTCCCTCTCTCCCTCCCTCCCACCCCATCTCTCTCTCTTCTGTCTTCACACCACTTGAATATGCTGCGTGAGTTTTCAATATTAAACTCCACAATGACTGCCATTTTGTCTCGTACCGTAAGCACAATCCGTTAGCAACTTTGGATATGAACACAGCCAATTTAATAAAGTAATCACGAAACTGGTAATTCTTAGCTTAAGAATGCCACCCTTTCCTTTCATCCTTAGGTGTTTCACTACCAGAGGGATTTGGATTTAGAAAAGTGAAGAAAACATTAAAATCCTCTGAGTTGTCAATGCCTCCTGTAAATAGCTTTCCATCTTCATATAATAAAGGAATCTTTTTTTTTCTTACATTTATCATTGTTCCCCTCTAATAAAAAAACAATTCCTGATTTTTTTTTAGGTGTAAACAACAAAAATTGTCATAGAGGTAATGAGAAGTGAAACTTCTGTAGTGAATAGGAGATGGCGTAAGCAAAGACAGCATGAGTGGAAATGCCAAGTGCGTGCAACGAGCTTGGTCTTTCAGTGTTCGGCTTATTCACCTAAAGTCCAGGTGTCACCGTCACCCACGGGTCTTTACACACATTCATAGTCTGGGTGAAATTGTCACATATGGACAAAGAGAAAAGAAGCAGCTTTACCGTTCGTATCAGGAAGTTGTACATTGCTCTCAATTAAGACAGACCATAATTTACTTTCAAATTCTGCTCCTTCACTGTCAACTGATGCAGGCTAACAGCCCTACCAGCTTCTGCCATATCAGCCGGTGCTGGTGCTGGAGGACTTTTTCAAACACCGACAGGGTCGGAGTAACTAAGCGGGAAGATTTGGGCTAAAACTTTTCCCTCGGGATAACTAAACAAAAATAGAGGAGAGTGAAGCTGAACTAGTATCATCGTGGAGAGCAACTGTAACGCCTTCTATCACTTGTTGCCAAAATATTCCCATTATGTAAAGAAATGTGTGGCTTGCTCCCATCAGTAGTTGCTTAATTGTTTCAGCTTAATTGTTTCTCCAAATAGATTTTACATTTTGTAAGGCAAGGATTGCAGCTTGTATTATATTTCTTTTCTAGATACAATGCTACTCCCTTCGACCTGCTCTACCTGCCAGCAAGGATGTGAATTCTCTAATCCCCACTTCCTCTCCTTAGCCCCTAAACATGAGGACAGGTAGACCCCATCAAGAATAGACAGATAATTACTCTCTGGGCATTGTTTAGTGAACAGATTATCAGAATTGTCCTCCTGGTATTTTAGTGCACTTTTGTCATATCTCTAACTAGAGAAGTTAAAACCAAAATGTGACTCTCCAGAACCTAGCATGTGGCATGCACACGTGAATGCACACACGCACACACACACACACACGCGCACACACGGGAGATAACGAAGTCTTAAAATAATTCAACTCAATTTAGAAGTTTATTAAAACTTTAGTGCATAATAGATATTGTGCTAGGAGTTGCAGATAACACAGAATTGAGAAGACTGGCCCGTGAGAATCTACTCTCTGGTAAATGAGATAGACAGGAACATAAATAACTCTAAGAGGAAACAGTCTGTAATAAACATGACACCGGAAGAAAAAATAAAACATTAAGCATGTCAATTATATCCATGATTACAGAGGTATTAAACCACCAGGGCTGCAGGTTAAGCTACATAACTAGTTTCAATTAGACCACCCCTCTTTCTACACACAGCCTTCGGCACAGTTCTGTGTATTGGGTGACCTCTATTTCAAAATTATCTCTTTGTAATATGGTTTTCTAAGTTGCTTTCAAATGTCTTTTGGTCTCTCTTCCTAAATTAGCATCTCTCTTTGCTAATATCTTTTTCTTTATTGTTAATTATTTGTTCTCCATACCCCAGCACTCTCTCTCCTTTTATAGTCTTTTACCTATCTTCCTGTTCATTTTATTGTTCTCTTCCCTCCTTGTCACCTTCTCCCATATATGCAATATTTTCCCAGACACAATGCTTTCTTTTCTTGTATTATTATCCAAATGGTGGAAGAAGCAATTTTCTTTTGAAGGGAAAATACTGTCAGGAGGACAAGAATCCCCCTCAAAATAATCCTTTTAATTCTGGCTCGTGCTGGGTCTTGGAATAAGTGCGTGTCTTTCTTTCTAACTGTCCATGGCTCTATTAACAAAACTACTGGTCTTTCTGAAGAATGAGCAGTTGACAGAGGTAAGAACAGAGACATGAACTAACCCTTTCATCCACCACACTGTTGGGTTGTGCTAAGAGATC
The DNA here is from genome assembly GCF_964270905.1 of Leucopleurus acutus. NCBI lineage: Eukaryota > Metazoa > Chordata > Mammalia > Artiodactyla > Delphinidae > Leucopleurus > Leucopleurus acutus. The sequence goes on along the minus strand of NC_139160.1, from coordinate 10,439,430 downwards.
AGTATGTCCTCACTGATGGGTAGTTTAACCTCTTCTGGTGGGATAAACATAGTGAATGTATGTAAGACCCACTATTTCAGATGACAGTCTCTTGTATTTGCCTAACACCTTATACACATGCAGTGTCTCATTGGACCCAAGTCCCAGGGCTGCGAGACAGTGTGGTCCTGGATCATCGCCTTTTCACAAAGAAAGAGGCTAAAGTCCAGTAACATCAAGTGATACTCTGGGTATCCCTGAGCAACTGGTACAGGAACCCTGGTTTTTGGACTCCAAATCCAGTGCTCTACTTCAAAGCTAGTATCCAACCCCCAATACTCACATGTAGCACTTGGGCAACATTTGTAGCTGGTTGAAATTCATTTGATAATAACCTGATTTTACACTCTAAAATGCTCATCATTTTATTTTAAAGAACCATTTAGGAACTAAATATAACTTTTTTTTCTTGTTTCCTCCTTCAAAATATGCTTTGCTGATTTCGATTAGTACAAAAATATTGTAACTTTGGTTTGGCTTGTAGTAGTGATGCTTCACCAACCAAGCGTGAGATGGAAGTTCAAGAAACATCAGTGGAGAAAAGGGAGCTCTCCTCATTAATAAAAGCAATTAGTGTGTCCCCCAGCTGAGCAGCCAGCTAGCCCAGGGGTGTTCTGGTACACTGCAGGCATCTGAGTGCAGGCTGTTAACTGGGCAAGCTACTCCTGGCAGGAAGCTAAATGGTGTAATTGATTTTAATTGTTCTCTCCACTTTACAACTCCCAATACACAGCCTAACGTGTTTAAGGAGAGTTTGTTCTCTGGAGAGAACTTCCATTGTGTCTAGCCCTCTGAGACAGCAAAAGCAGTCTGCAGTTGGAAAAATCAAAGTGGGACAAATAATTTCTCTAAACATCAGAGCAAAAATCTTCCAAGCCCAGGGACTTATTTTGAGTGAATCATGCCTGCTGAGGCGTCACAGGTGGACACAGTAGTCAAACCATTGATTCTTCTGTCACATCTCTTAAAATATAAATTCCCAGAACAGAAAGCCCAGTGTAGGCGGGAAAGATTTGGAGGTTCTGTGTGAGATTATAGATGAGATTCCCCAGTCACTGGGACCAAGGAATCTACACAGCTTGGAGAACTTCCAGCATTTCTGGCCCTGGCATAACTTCCTCATTATTTAGCAGAGCGGGGTTTGGTCTGTTCTTTCAGATATGAAGAACAGACACACGCGGTTTCTTTGTTTAATGATGAGTTCATTGTAAATGCATATGGGAATAAAAAGGGAGAGAAAATTATCGTGTCTACCGTAAATCCAGTCCTCGTGAGCGATTGGAACGTGAGTCATTGCCGTCCAGAACACAGCAGTATCTCTAGTTAGCCTGCTAGAGTGCTGGTGACTGAATGGCCACCCTAGTTGCTCAGAACTCAGCTCTCCTCTCCCTGGTGTGTATTTTGCGCTGCTGATGAATAAATAATCTTTATTCTTCTTTTTCTAATTCTTGAACTCAGATTCTATTTTATTTTTGCTTTTTACTGCTGCCATCTCCATAGGTCTCAACTCTTCCATGCAGCTCTAGAGGATTTTTTGTCATTTTCTGACTGTCCAGCCTCTCACCACTGCCCTCCTTCCTATTCACACCAAATCCCCCTCATAAGAAACTCTCAATCATGTGCCATCTCAGTAGAGACAATGCCTCACTTCCACGGCAAAAATTTAGGGTCCCTGAAGTTCCTCACCCTTCCTTCTAGGACTTGTGGTGAGAACTATCTTAGATTTTGCCAATATGATTATTTCTTCTAGAACTTCAACTCTTGAGCACATGATGCAAGAATTTGAAAATGGTGAGAGGACTTATTCATCTCAGCAACAGTAGCATGTACAGTACATGTTGTTTCTGTGCATGACCTTGGCTATTTATTTTGCTGACTCTCTGCATTTCCTATATATCTCTCACACAGGCATCCCTCAGAGATATTGCAGATTCAGGTCCAGATCACCACAATATAGTGAATATCGCAATAAAGCAAGTTGCATGATTTTTTTTTTTGTTTCCTAGCGCATAAAAGTTATGTTTATACTGCAGTACAGTCTGTTAAGTGTTCAGTGGCATTATGTCTATAAAAACAATGTGCATACCTTAATTTAAAAAGTAGTACTGTTGGGAAAATGCCTGATGCAGGGCTACCACACACCTGCAATTTGTTAAAAAAAAAAAAAAACCAACCAAAAAAAGCTGCAGAGTGCAATAAAGTGAAGGGCAATAAAATGAGATATGCTTGTATTTTTTTCTGTGTTTCTTAGAGATTTCTTTCCAGTAAATTTCCTTTTCTTGTAAAACATTAGAACACAAGTACCACAAGGACTAGGCCACTTTCCTGCTTGTTCACTGTAAGTGTTTAGTGCATCAAGCATTGTCTGATGTGGCATGCAGAGCCCAGTGGTCTTTCTGAATTAAGACAGAGTTTGGAACTCAAGGAAGCTGATGTTCTAGAATTTATGGGATAGAATATTGAAGAGAAGAAAGCTGGACACAGGGAAGACTACAAAGATCTGTAGGGGATGTCCCTGAATCTTTTAGCAAAAGTTTATCTATGCGAGCATGGGATGAATATATATAAGGTTGAAAAAAGAAGCTCCACAAGTTACAGGTTGAATAATTCCCCCAGTTCACACAGACGTTTCCCCCCTGTAGCCAGACTGGAGAGACCTCATGGTACACGGGGAACTTGGTAGAACCCTCAGAAAGTTCTCACCTTAGTAGTTGGGCTCAATTATACCTAGCGTAAAGGCTGCTCTGGGCCCACCCTAACAAAGCTTGAAAGAAAACCTTGAAATGATTACATTGACTTGCAAGTAATTTTACTGCCTGTCAGAAATTCAACATTGCTTAAAGGAATACAATAAAATTCACCACAAAACAACATAAATTTCACAATGTCTAGCATTAAAAAATTATCAGGCATGAAAGAAAGCAGGAAAATATGACCTATAAGCAGGTGAAAAAATCATATAAGAAAATGAGGGAAATGGTATGGTAATTTGTAATTAACGCCAATTACAAATACTATCAATATGCTCAATAATGTAAAGGAAAACAATATGATGATAAGAAAAACTGAAGATTTTCAAAAGGCCCACATGGAACTTCTAAAGGTTTAGCTGAAATATATAAAATGAAAAACACACTAGAATAGCAGATTAGATACTGCAAAGGAGTGTCCGATGAAGCAGTAACAATTATCCAAAGTGAAGCAGCACAGTGGAAAAAATGAAGACTCACTGAACCGTGAGATGCTGTCAGTCTAACAAATGTGCACGTGATGAGAGAGAGAGAGAAAGAGGAAGAGACTGAAAAGTTGAGACAGAAAACACTTGAAGAAATAACAGGTAAAAACTTGTAAAATTTGGTGTAAATTATAAACCTACATTACGGAAAGCTTTATAAATTCCCCAAAAAAAAAGAAATATTAAGAAAATCACACCAAGGCACATTACTATCAAACTTCTGAAAAGCACTGATAAAGAGAAAATATTTAAAGCAACCAGAAAAACATGACACTATATACAGCAAAACAAAAGATTTACAGCAGATTTTCATCAGAAATTATGTTATCCAGAGACTATAATGTCTTTTGAGTTGAAATACATTATTAACTGACAATTCTATATCTAATAAAAATGACTTTGAAGTATGTGCTAAATCAAGTCCATTCTAGACAAACAAAAGATGAGATAATTTATTACCAGCAGCCTTGCTTTATAAGAAATGTTAAGCAAAAATGTTAGGTAAAGTTCTTCAGGCTGAAACAAAATGTTACTAGGTAGAACTCTGAATTGACATGATAAAATGAAGAGCATCAGAAATAAAAAAATAAAAAATAAACCCTGACCTTTACCTCATATCATAAACAAAAATTAATTCAAAATGGATCATAGTCCTAAATGTAACAATTACAACTATCAAACATTTAGAACAAAACATATTCTTTGTTACCTTTCTTAGATAGGAAATTAAAAGTATAAACTATAAAACAAATAATGGATAAATTGGTCTTCATCAAAATGGAATCCTTTGCTTTTTTAAAGAGACTGTTAATAAAAAGCAGATATTAGGGAAAATATTTGCAAAATTTATATCTGATAAAGGACTTGTATCCTAGATACATAAATATATCTTAAAATTCAATAGTAATAAAAAAGCAACTGGATAAAAATGGGCAAACCCATTTTACAAAGATATAGCACTGGCAAAAGGGCACATGAAAAGATATTCAACACCACCAGTCATTAGGGCAAGGCAAATTAAAACCACAATGTGATAAAACTACACATGCATTAGAATAGTTAGAATTTTTTTTAAGTGGCAATGTCAAGTGCTGATGAAGAGCAACTGGAACTCTCACACATTGCTGATAGAAATTCAAAATGGTACAACCACTTTGGAAATCAGTTTGACAATTTCCTATAAAGTTAATCATACCCTTACTCTATGACCCAGCAATTTCACTCCAGATATCTACCCAAGAGAAATCTTATGCCCACACAAGATTTGTTCACAAATGTTCATAGCTGCTTTATTTATAACAATTCAAAATTGGAAACCACCTAAATGTCTATCAAGAATTGAATGTATAGATAATTTGTGGTATATCCCTCTACTCAGCAATAAAAAAGGGACAATCTATTGCTACGCCAAAATATACAAATGAATATCAAAATTATTATGTTGAGTAAAAGAAATCGAACACCAGACTGTCTGTATAACACCTAATTCTTCAACTCAACATAAAGATATATGTAATTATCATATATACGACATATATGAAATATATATATATATAGTATATATATATATGGTGGTAGTTTGTTATGGCAGCCCTAAGAAACTAATACACATGACTATATGTGTTTGTCAAAACTCGTGAAACTATACACTTAAAATAGGTGATGATTATTCTATGTAAATTGTATCTCAATAGACGTGATTAAAAACAAGGCTAGAGGATAAGAATGCTGGAGTGAATCTACTGTAAACCCCTAACTATATCCTCAAGAAGTCCAAGACATGCTCCTTTTTCCAAAAGCTTGAGTGTGAGAAGTGTTCCCTGTTGGCTGAGTGAAATACGATTCCTGACTGCAGAGGGGAGAAGGAAGATGGTGGGAGGATTTGGAGAAGCAGAGGTTATGTCATCACCTTTCACTTTCCCCATAATTGGCAGCAGAGCTGAGGGGACAATTTGAGTCTTCTGACCTGAGAAGAGTTTTGGTGGTGGTTACTTGTTCGTAGGATCCCTGGGGCATAGAGAGATGGCTAGCCCTCTAAGGCTTTCCCTGATTTGTCAAATAAAAGTAACAAAAATACACTCTTGAATTAAGCCACCTTAACAGAGATTTACAACCTCTCAATATACAAATTCAACCTTTAAACTGAAGGGGAGGCTGGGTACCCCTGAGCATGGACTTTGTGATAACCCTGCGAGGTACTCTGATCTGTTCACCATCTTACTCTGTTTTTTTTTTTTTTTTTGGTGGTGGGGGGGTAGAATTTGAGGGGAAATTCTAGATTTTCTCAAAAGAGACCTATGTTCATTGTCCAGGGAATATGTATATTGGGGAATATGATAAACCCTAAAACTGTATGGAACTTTGGACATTTTTTCTGAATAAACACTAATTTCAAGGGATTCAGAACATAACATCACTGTCTGCCACCTAAGTGGAGTTTACGGGGCAGGTGATAAAGTTTGACTAAAGTCTGCTTCTTGAAAAACACAGCTGGGATTTCAAACCCATTCAGTGATTATTCCTCAAGTTAGTGTATAGTTGAAATATTTACCTTCCATAATTGGAGCAAAAATAATATTATTCATTTTTTAGTTACAGGTGGGAGATATAACTCATTCATTTAAAGTACAGAAGTCAATGGTTTTACATAGTTGTGCATCCCTCACCACAAAAAATTTTGGAACATTTCATCACCCTGCAAAAAGAAGCCTGTACACTTCATCTATCACCCCCAAATCCTACCACCATCCCTAGCCCTAGGAGACAGAAAGTAGACACTAATCTACTTTCTGTCTACGGATTTGTATGTTCTGGATATTTTATGTAAGTGGAGTCATATAGCTGGTGTTCTGTGTCTGGCTTCTTTATGGTAAGAGCATAATATTTTCAAGGGTCATGTTGTAGCATATACTAGTACCTCATCCCTTTTTATGTCCAAGTACTATGCCACTGCATGTATATACCACATTTGATTATCCATCATCAGTTGATGGTCATATAGTTTGTTTCCATCTTTTGGCTATTATGAATGATACTGCCATGAACATTTGTTAGGCAGCAGAAAGCAGTGAGGGCGGTCCTCATTTGACAGAACTGATGTTCCAATCTTCTCTTCTAAATGGCACCGTGACCTCCCTTTATTTTTTTTCTTTTTTTTTTTTTTTGCGGCACGCGGGCCTCTCACTGTTGTGGCCTCCCCCATTGCGGAGCACAGGCTCCGGACGCGCAGGCTCAGTGGCCATGGATGACGGGCCCAGCCGCTCCGCGGCATGTGGGATCCTCCCGGACCGGGGCACGAACCCGTGTCCCCTGCATCGGCAGGCGGACTCTCAACCACTGCGCCACCAGGGAAGCCCGTGACCTCCCCTTTGAAGTAACCTTCCATTGTGTATGATCACTGAGGGAGGCAGCAGCCAATTCCTGCTGCAAAGGCTACTGGGGCCAGCCTGTCCAGTTTCCTACCTGGGCAGCCAGGGAGTGAGCATTTGATGTAGAGTCAGCCCTGAGGTTCTTGAATCTCGGAGCAAGCTGTTCAGTGATGTACGAGATGACTGGAGGTCATTTCATGGCTGCTATAGTACAACACCTCAGAGAGACACTTTTCCTGATGCATGCCTCTTCTGTGGTTCCCGCTGTCCGGTTTTCCAGAGATCCTTGGGTCTTGCCTGGTCAACAGTCTCCAATCAATCCTGGAGCCCCAGTATCCTTCCAATAAATCCTTTTTGCTTAGGAGATCCAGTTATTTTTTGTTTATTAAAGCTATGTATGTATATTACTTTGTACAATACTCTGCTCTGGGTCATTTTCTTTATGGTCTGCATTCAAACTCCCTAAGAGAGAGGATATGACTGAGTTGGCCAGCCATCACCCTGGGATCGTCCAAGGAAGACTCAGGATCCTTCATTGGGGTGCCTGGAATTTCTCAGAAAGGGGTAATTTAACTGGCATGGCTCTTGTGTGGCTTCGTTAGTGTGATACAGAAAGCTCCGAGGATTTAACTTTCTATGCCAGTAAATTCCAGCTGCTATAAGACCCTCACATGGTGGCCCTTGAGAGCTTTTGCAGATACACCCAGTGGGGAATCTCAGCTAAAGTTCAGTCCTCTCTCTCCGTCTCTCTCTAACCACTATGACTTATCTGCAGTTTAAAAGCTCCAGTTCCCAGCCAGGGGCTGTAGGTCAACTGCTCCCTGATTTTGTAGGGCACTGCATAAAGGTACAAATTGTATTCTCTGGCCTGAAAAGAAATTCAGCGTTTTTGAGAGAACAGCAAACGAGGTCTTTGCGAACTGGGAGAACTTAGGTGTTGGGAAAAACAGGCTCACGGAATGTTAATTGCTGCTGGTGATTATGACAATGTGTTGCGTATTTTGCTCTTTTCCCAAAGCGAAGGCTCAGTGTGTGATGACCAGTATTGGTGATGCTCTTTTACTCAATTGTGATTCTGGAGTCTAGACTCCCTCGCCTACTGCTAGCTGCCATTCACCCTCACTACAGGTTTTGTAAATTAGACAGTCACTCTGTGGGTGTCTAGTATAGGTGCACGAAGCAAATACTGCTTGGGAAAGAATATATTATTAAACCTACAGAGTGAGCTGTTACAGGCACTGTGCCTCTAACCTGCAGTCTTCATCTCCTATGCCTCCTGTGATGAATGCAGGCTCCTCCAAACATTAAAAACAGAGAAACTAAAATCCAATATTCATATCTCAGCCTAACAGGAATAATAGGCTCGTAGGCAATTTGTCAGTGTTTATTAACTGTGACCTAGAAAAATGTAACCGTGGCAGTGTCTTCTCATACATGTGTGACAGGATGGGATTTTTTTCCCCCACCCTCTTCTTTTCTAATCCCACCCCTGTCTGTCATTGGTAAAAACAGAGCAAAAGAGACCCTGCCAGCATAGTGACACCCAGGAAGTGGTCAGTGTCCATTGGGGGAAAAAGTCCTCTTTGCTATGTTTCCTTGGGAGAAACTAAAGGTTTCCCCCAACAAGTTCTGAGCCCCGAGGAGACCAACCCAACAGACACCTGTAGGAAACTTGGAAGAACTGGTTAGCAGATATTGAGGGTCCTGTGAGCAGGAGAATGGCTTAAAAGACTGAGAGCACTGCCAAGGGAGAAGAAAGAGGGACAGCAGACAGAGAAGATACTCACAGGGTGAGTACCTTCTGAGGGTGACTGCATGGCTGCCAGGTGACCCCACCCAAAATCGACAACAAAACAAAATAACCACCCAAGAGATAATTTTACCCCTTCCTCTGTACTTTGTACTTATCCTCGAGGGTTTCCTTTCAGTTAAGGAGGGTATCTGCATACCCTTCACGACATTATGGGAATAACTAAAGGGTGGCCTGCATTATGGTCATGTTTTGTCAGTTTCCTATTAGGGAATCTGAATACAATTTATATTGTAATAGAGCCCTGGGAGGACAGCATACTAGCCGTGTTCTTGGTGGTTCTTTCATGTTGCAAAGAACATATGCAAGGCACCATCAGGTTACCTCTCGGTGAGTGGAGACACAGTCTACAGGGACATCATGAATTAAGGAGGAAAGGATGTACCCTCAGAAGCGGCCCAGCCAAGCAGCCCAGAGAACTGGAGCACTGTTTACCATCATCCAGGATACAATGGGAGCTCAAGAAGTTAGATGGTCATTCTGTGTCCCCCAATGCAATTCCAGTAGTTGTTTCCTCAGAAGGGAGCTTTGTTGTTTTTTTTCTAGAGTCATGTGGAGATCTCACTCCTCTTATTTTTCATTTCCATGGCTTATGTTGCCCTTGAGTTTGGTGGAGTAAGTGGAATGGTGAGAAGATCAGATTCAGAATACATTCCAATATAAAGATCCAATAAAAGCTGATGAATGAACTTATATGGAGATTGAGGGAAAGAGGATCCAGCAGATATGTCTCTTTCCTGGTCCCCGACCCGCCTGGTCTGGCCTCTCTCCTGCTGCTTCCCCACGGAGTGTGTAGCCCTCTCCTCGGCCTCGCTTGGTATTGCAAACGGAACCCATTCCTAAACCCAATATCAAAGCCAGGGTTGCATTTGTCTAACAAAGCCACACCCACTAGGGAAGCTTTGAGCCATTTCATTTAATTCTCACAAAACTCAATTAGTTAGATATAATTGTGATTCCCACTTCACAGATTAGGAAAACGAAACTGAGCAGATTAAATAATCTGCCCAAGATCATAGGCCAGAGTGGCAGAACTGAGATTCAAAGTCAACTCTATCTGATATGCCGATAGACCTTAAGTAACTCACATATTGAACAATTCAGCCTAACAATCTACTTCTAATGACAGCAGCAATAATTTTTTTTTTTTTCGAGTAGCAGTAGCGTCACGGCCCTCATCTGTCATGCCTCACCCGCACCTCCTAACACGCATGACATTGGCCTTCTTGGTTAAGAATGCCTTTCCTATATTTCTGAACTCATACTCACAATCCAATAGCTATTGATCATCTATCCCTTCACTTAAGAAAAGTTTCTTAAATCTACTGAGAAATTCAATTGCTATATTTCACAAAATACTAAAAAAAAAAAAAAAAGGTATGGTCATATTTGAAACCAAGAAAGCACTGAAATAAACTATAACATCCCTACGAAATACGACTTTCCCCTCCACATGACCTGATTTGCCACCTTTTGGTCAAATAAAATCATTTCTTTTGGTTCAGGAGTCTTTCCTCTTCTTTTGAGTCTAGCATCAACTGACAAGCCAAGGTAAACTCAGTGAAGAGTTCACCATTTGTTTTTTTTACATCATTGAACAAATATCCTCTCAACTGAAAAAAGAAAAAATATCAGATGTTTACTAACATGCTCAAGGAATAAATTGTAAAGGAAAATTTGATGGACATAATTGGAATTACCACTTTAATTTTGGAACAAGATGTTTGCATTGTTTTTCAGACATTTGATGTTAAATATGTTATCTTAAAGGACATTCAAGTCTTGAATTACAGATGCTTCTATTTTAACTCATTAAAATTCAACAAATATCTGTTGGATGCCTATACTATGCTGAGTATTGTGATAGGTAATTTACCTCTATTGTACTATTTAATATAAAAAAGCTAAATTGAGGGTAAACTTCATATCATAACAGCTCTATTTCTTAAAAACTTCACACCTTACAGTTTATTAGCTCATCTAAAATAATTCAATGTACTATCAACTTATTAAGAAACATAATATATGACATATATAAAGGATCCATATATGTTATATATAAAGAATATAGGTATATAGGATATATATACATAAATACACATAAAGGAGATATGATATATAGGAAAGATATATATTATGTATAAAGGATATTATAAAGTGTGTGTGTGTGTCTCTGTGTGTGTAATTTTAGCCTGTGTCTACACTGCATGAAGCAAACATAAATTTTTCCACAATTATTTGTAGGTTTCTTAGTTTAGTGAAAAGGATCAAACATGTCACAATATAGACCTAGAGGCTCAAACATGAGAAGATCAGATTTTTTCATCTTTTATGTAAGCATACATGGAGCATCTAACATGGCCCACTGTGCTGCGCTCAGAGGATGAAAGCATGAAGCGTATGTAGTTCTTGCCCTCAAGCATCATCCAGCAAAAAGACAGGTGGGTCTGGGACCCATCTTTCAGTTCTCAGGGCAGTGGTCAAGAGCCCTGCATTGAGCTGGCTACCGTAGCTGAACTCATGGCTAATTTCTTCAGGACTCAGCACTTTATAGCCATCCTGAGCCCCATTCTTTGCACTGTTGTGCCCCTTGGGGATACAGTGCAGAAAGAGCTGTTTGGAGAGATGTTCCTTGAGCCAATTTATCCAAGAAGCCAGGACTAAGAGGGGAGCCCAGCTCAGAACCTGAGAAGCAGTGGGGTTAATTCAGGGAGAAGGAGGGGAAAGAGAACCTAGGAATGTGTGTGTGGTTTATCTGTTCACACGTAGGGATAATAACAGAATAGGACAAGGCTTAAAGTAAAATTTGTCTCTAAATATCTGGTTGCATCGTCACACGTAAGTTTAACATAAAAGCCATGTATGTGACTCTCCTGTTTTCATTTAAACAATTTAGAATTTTAAAGACAAAAATACCAATTTCTCTAAATAGAAAGCAGTGGAAAGATCTGACATATGCCTGTCTTCAACATTATTCAAATAAAAATGGAAGTCAGAATTCTCAACCATAAATAGGTGACAGGTCAGAGTGGTAAATATGCTTTAAGAATCCAAGTGCCCCACTTAAAACAATCTTGGGCTTTGATATCAGAGAACTGGCTTCCAAAATTGGGCTTTTTAACTCTGGTAGGGTATTCATAGCTCAAAAGCTATTTCTATCCTGCAGGGCTATTGTGAGGATTAAAGGTAGTTTTCACAATCACCTACCACACAGTAATGCTCAATAAATGATATTGATCATGATTTTAGGATTATATTAAAAGCCCGTCAAATTTAGGGGTTCTGTAAACTCCCATGAGCCTCCCACTTTAACCTTCACCGTTTCAACTATTTAAGTTATTTAGCTTAATCCCCCAAAAGCAATGCCAGTACAAATACTTTTCTCTCATATTTACTGGAGATGAAATTTAGCACATTGACCATTCATCTCTTTATGAATGAGAACTTCATCTTCAGCTTTTGTTTTCAAATCCAAATCATTCTCATGTAGAATGCTGGAAAAGACATGCTTAGGTCTTTTGAATTCCCTATACCTAGTGTGATTTATAGCTTTTTCTTTAAAACTCTGAAATGTTTAAATGACAAAAGGAAAGTCGTGTGTGCAAGTTTTAAGTCAAGTGTTTGTCAGGCTCCTACAGAGAAGAATAAAAGGCATGAGTTCCTGGGAATTTCTAGTTGGATTTCACAGGGAATCATATCCCAGTCCTGTTGTTTCTACAAAGTTGCTTACTTGCCACCTAGTCCTGTATCTCTGCTGAAATAAGTAACAGAGGCCATTAGAAATTCATGGAAAACTATGCCATAAATGTGTTCCCCTGTGAATTTAATGTTAGAAATTAATGAGCTTTGCTGATACATTTTCCTAGTAAGGTAACGAAAAATTATGTAATTCTGTTTAGCTAGGTCAGGGATTCTGAGCTCCGACCTAATAAGGCATCTGTGCTCACCTGGCATGTGCTCCCAGGGTACTGGAGGCCAGCCTCCGTGTTCCTTTGGGAGCTTCTCAGTATAACAGGCCACCTAAATGTGAGCTGGGGGTTGGTGAGGGGGATGAGTTTCTCACTGGGAGAGTGGGAGTTAGGAAACAAGGGTCAAATGGGGAATAGTGCCACCCTGCTGTGTGGTAGGTGTAGTAAGGGGGCTGGGAGGTCCTGTTTTTGTTTGCTTGTTTCTGAGGAAATGAGTCAATGTGAAAGATTCTCAGGCAATTAATTAATAAGAATTATTCCGAAGTCCGGAAACAGTGGAAATTTCTGTAAGAAAGACCCTGCTCCTAGGGGAACTGAATGCCCCACTTAATTGTATCTTTTTTGTTTTGTTTTGTTTTAGTGCAGAGGAGTCGTGGGTCTGCTGAATGAGTGGGAGTCACTTTCCAGAAGATTCCTAAGGCCCTTCTGCTAACATGGAGGCTGTTGGTATAGCTGTTCGTGTTTGGAGGCTGAGGACACCAGGGGCTAGCAGCCGGGCTACTGCACAGCATAACTTAGACCACAACTCTGAAGACCTGCGTGTAACTCCTCTGTTCATGTGTTGAGCACCTACACCACCTGGCTGTGTTGTATCATTTAATCTGCATGACAATCCTGTGGGCTATTATCGTCTTGCAGGGTAATGTATCCGAGATCAGACGTCCAGTGTGTGGGGGACCTAGAACCTGACTCTAGTATGTCTACTAAAAAGAAAAACTGATCTGGGATCATATCTATTTGGGAGTAAACATAGTTGTTTGTTTGTTTTTTTTTAAACTACCCCACACCAAAGATAACCAACTGTAAAATCCATAAATGAACTGACAATTTCTTGAGGCTCAAGATTAGATGAACATAACAGAGACCCAGTACTAAGTGTTAAAAAGTGGGGTGGGAAATATTATTCAAAATCCAAGCTGACTAGAGATGTTTCCACTTTCCAAGGGAAGGATGGCATAATTCATATCAGAAGAGAAATAAATCTTTATACTACTCTCTTCCCCTCTAGTGTTGATGGTCTATTGTTAGCAGAGTACATTGTGAGAGTTAAATATTCAAAGGACAAAAGACTACTTTGCTAGTAGGATGTGAGAAATTCATATCTGTCAGATTAATACGTGGCAGAGTAGTCTCTATCTTTTTAGGGCTAGGATATAAGGGGAGAGAAGAAGAAGAAAAAGCGGAAGAAGGAAGGGGGGAGGGGAGGAAGAGGGAGAGGGGAGAGACGTCCACAGCCTAGAGCTCATTTTGTGTAAAGGGCCAAGAAATATTTTTAAAATGGGAAGACTATAAACAATTTTATTTTTTTGCATTTCTGTAGCACAAACCACATTTGTATCCTAAATCTCTAGTAAAATCTGCTATACTCAAAATATCTTGGGTGACTAATTTTTTGGTGGAGATAAGGAAAGGGCTGATTTCCGTGTCTGCATTGGCATAAAGAAGAGAAAGGGAAAGGCTGCACAAGGCCAGGTGTGAATGAGTCCCAGTGGCCTGCGGGATGAGAGGTCACAGAGAGTGGGTGCCATTGGGAGGGGCTGCAGGCCCTCCTGAGTTTAAGGGCAGCATCATGGTAAAGGGAAAGGATGGTAGAGTTTTGGTTGCCACTCTGTCCCCTCCCATTTGCTTAGTCAAACTTATTCAAACATTTCTGAGACTGAGATGAGCCTGTACATAGAATAAGGCAGTAAATAATTCTGTTGGGCAGGGTCTTTTTTCAGATAGTTGAAAGAAGGCCTAAAGGACAGTTGGTCTTTTTTTTTTTTTAACATTGTATTCTTTAATTCAAAAAAAAAGTTTAAAAATTAAGTTTTGGTTAAAAATTAAGTCATTGGTTATATGTAACATAGAATTGCTGAATATTATAGTAAAGTGTCCCATGAAATTTTAACTCTACACTGAAGTGTGAGCCAAGCTCTAAGACCTCCAGCTGCCTCCAGATGGTTTTGTTATAAACCATCTTTATAACAAAAGCCAGGGTGGCCAAGGTTTTCTCAGTGTCTATGAAATACCCTCTTTAGAAGCAAATTGGAGAGAATAAATAGGAAGGAGAATAGAAAAGATGACATCACATTCCATGTCTTCCACATCTGTCCACCCATCTGGACCATAAAAAAAGTGCTCAAGTTACTTCCCTATGAGCTTCTATCCCTAGGAAAATTTCTAAATATCTAGAGAATAGTAAACTCCTGGTGAAAGAAACAGCAGTCAGCCTACCTGACAAGGAAGAGAATGTTGCCAGTCCAGCTGCTATTCAGCTGCTAGGTCACTTCTGATCAAATGAAGCCTGGGACAGAGTGGCATGCATCTGAGTGACAGTAAACCCAGAGGATTCTGCCTTCCTGGACCCCTGGATGGGGCGAAAGGGCATGAATCTCCCAAAAGGGTTTTGGCACAGGTTCGGATACCTCTGTTGGTCCACCCTAGTATGTACTGGACCAGAGGCTTTGAAATTGTTAACCCTTTGAAAAGGTAGACTCTTTTGCCCATATTTTTGTCTCTAGAACCTCTTTTAGTGATGGCATGTGAGAGCCCTCAACAATAGTTTGTTTTGTAATAAAAACAGGCATTTATTATGATAGTTTATTCTGTGGTGTTATGTGCTTTATGTAGAAGGATGTCATTTAAATCTCACAAAAATGTTGTGAAGTAGATTGTCTAAATCTCATTTAGATAATAAAAAAAAAGAGGCTCAAATAAATTAAGAAAATTTCCCCAAGGTCACAGAACTTTTAAATACTGAAGAAGTTGGGATGGGAACTCAGGCACTCTGACTTCTCTCTAACTGCTGAATTTAATTGACTAGGATAGACATGATATAAACCAAGAGATGAGGTGGGATAAATCTATATTCCTGGCATCTCCTACTTCTTGAAGATCTGGATTTTTTCCCCCCCACTGCTCTCTACCAACCTGCTCTATACCACTTTCCCTTCCCAAGTCTACCTGACCTTGAGTATTTATCAAGTAAGATAGTGTTCAGTTCATTACATTCTCTTTTATGTTGCACATTTGATGTAGTGACTAGCAACTTGATCTTTAAAATGCTAGGTACAGGCTGTTAAAATGGAGATCTAGTACAATTAAAGCAGAGATCAAAGCTGGAAATAGCTTACATTTATTTGGATTTCACCAGGGGAACATTAGCTCTTTATGACATTTGAAAGATGATGCTTTTATGATCTTTATATAATAGGTTTACCAAAGCACTCTGTCTTATTTAAATTCCAGTGATCCTAAAAAGAAAATTTGATTCATGCATCCTTAGTTATCCTGTAGTGGATAGACTTGAATCATTCATGACTTAAACAATTTTCCTGTACAAATGAAATATAGTTCAACTATGTAAGAAAACTCTGGAAGTTTGTCCTGTAGGTCACTATTTAAATGGCAGTGTACAATAACTGTCTATGTATTTCACATATGCAAATGCTCTTCCCCCACCATAGTGGGAGTGATTTGATTATTTTTTCAATTATGCTCGGATACCCCTACATAATTAACAATAATCACAAGCAGCCTAAATTAAGTACTTTACTTTTTTTTTTTTTTTTTTTTTTTTGCGGTACATGGGCCTCTCACCGCTGTGGCCTCTCCCGTTGCGGAGTGCAGGCTCTGGACGCGCAAGCTCAGCGGCCATGGCTCACGGGCCGAGCCTCTCCGCGGCCTGTGGGATCTTCCCGGACCAGGGCACGAACCCATGTCGCCTGCATCGGCAGGCGGACTCTCAACCACTGCGCCACCAGGGAAGCTTGTTTACTTTTTGAAGTAGTTCATTCTTTGAATTATTTCAATGGAATTAAAATAAAAAACGTTGACTACTCAAAAGTATAAACTGCCTGTGTGTGCCCCACATAGTACAAAATAGGAATGAATGGACAAAAGGCAGAGGTAAAAGAAGCCTTCTCAAGATGAGATGTCCAAGAGGAACACTTATCCTCTCAGCACTTAATCAAAGCTCTCACTCTCATTAAATTCACCTAAGAGGCATTCGTTATTCTCATTAATGATCTAATGTTAATTCAAGTGTGCACAGCCTTCCAGCGAAGGTATAGATCACTGAAGCTTTAGACAAATAACAGCAGACGCATGGTTTGTGGTGCTTTGAAATTTTAGGACATAAAGGGGAAAGTTTGAAATCTGTGTCAGAGCTGACACACTGTTTACTCTGCTGAGTCAGAGATACACATCTTCATGTCAGAATGACAGGGCAGGACCACATGAAGCAATTGCCATTGGCCACACCCAGGCCAATGGTTTTCAAACTGTGTTCCACAGAGCCCTGGGTCTTGTTCTGAGGGCTGTTTATTGACACGAGTCAATAACTCATCCCTAAGAATATCTAAGGTCTCCTTGGGGATGGAGGATGGTTAAGAGAGAGGATGAGTTAGCAGAGCCACAACACTAGCTAGCTTCTATCAGAGCAGTCCATTTTACTTACTTTTGAGTGATATTCCACTAACAATTTCATTTTTTAAAAAAAGCATTCTACTACTAAAATTTATTGGAATAGTGTGGCTGGCTCTTTTTTTAAAAAAATCCTTTGGGTATCAGCTTTATTATCCCCTTTTCAGAGAGGCTTTTTCTGACCCTCTACCTGCCCAAGATGTTCTTTACCTTAGAACCCTATTTATTTCCTTCCTATCCTTTATTACAAGTATTTGGGGCTGTTTATCTGCACACTTTTTAATTGTCTGTCTCCTCACAGAATGGCAGCTCTGCTAGGGCAGGTGCTTTATCCTCTTTGACATTAGCTATATCCTTGTATCTTCCATGATGCCTGACACATAGTAAGTGCTCAATAAATATGCCATGAAGAACTGAATGAAACATTAAATGCATGATGAAAAGTGATTAATAACTGTGTCACTGTAGGACTCAGGCATGCTTGATTATGTCTGGAGGACCAGAAACAGGAGTTCTCCTCTCCCCACTGACCTATCTGCACAGAGGGATCAGGGAGCATTCTGAGTAAGACTCAGTGTAGAGAGAAAATGAAGTCTAAGTACTGAGGTTTGGTTCAATTTTTGCCCCGTTCACACACTTGCTCCTCAACTTCTAGGTCTTCTTTCCACAAGATGCTAGGATGTGGGTACACACGTCTGCCACTTGGAACTCAACTTTGAAGACAGCAAAACCAACATATGTTTTTCAGAGTATCAGTACAGTCTGAGGTCAAACTATTATAAAACACTGAGGAATAAGGAGGACAAATCCCGGAGACTTTGAAGTTGGCTGCCGGGTTGCAGGAGTACCAGCTGTGGTTTTATGTCAAATCAGGTAAAGGTGAGATAAAGGAAGCAAGATTCTTCCTCCCCAGCCTCACAGACCCTTCATGTCACCTCCTGTGAGCACACGGGGACTCTGGCCTCAGAAAGGAAAGAGACCCCAAAAGGTCTCTGGGTCCTGGTGATTCTCTGTGGAAGCTTATGATCTTATCTTAGAGGTACTGACTGTGGACTTGACTGAAAAATAGGGGTGTGTGGATGCTAATTTACGAACTTACAAGTCTCTACCTGAGAGACAACCCTGACAGTTCGGGCTTTGCTACTTTTAAATATTTTACTCTGATAGTTGTTCTTTTTTCTTTAATTAAAAAATTAAAAAAGGACTTTTTTAACCAAAAATGTATGACTGTGCCCTTTTATTTCTGCAGGAATTGTTCCTCAACTACCATTATTATCTCCAATTCACCCAGTCTTTTTAGGTCTTTGAGCAGCTTCAAGTAATCAAATAATCTATCCCATCAGCAAAGATAAGTGGAAACCGACCTTGAAGTTTGATTAATTTCCAAACTAACCATGAAGGATTTTAAGACTCAAGGACCTAAATTAAGCTATGGGAAACCAAATGGTGCTTCTCATATCCATCAATGAATGAGAGGTATGAATTACTGATCACCTATATGGCTAATTATTCCCAAGTGAATGGTGTCTAACAGCAGAATTTACATAAAGCAACCAATTGGAGTGTGTAACTTTGGGGGCTGGCAGTGGCTAATAACAGCTTGTCAAAGGCAAATAAAGCTCCCATGCCTCCCACATTATGTGGCCACTTACTGGCATCAAACTGCCAAGTACTAAGAGCTAGGCTTCAATTTGTTAAAACAAAACAAAACAAAACAAAAGGTAAACCACCACCACCAATGAACCAAGAGGCCAAGTATTAAATACATTTAGAAATATTAAGAAATGGAAGATAGCATAGGGTGCTAAATTAAATTTTTACATAAAAAAGGAAAATACATCTAGTAATATGAGCAGCCTGTGAAATGCCCTGTGAGAAATATTTTCTGTGTATATTTTTCCTTGCCAGCTGGTACTTTTCACAGTAAAGAATATTATCTTAATACAAAAAATAAAAATTGCACACCATCTGAAAAATGAGAATAAAAAAACTGTGAAGATTATAAAACACAATCTGCATTATGATGGCACTGAAAAGCTGGATAATTATCCAGGCAGGACCTCTGATATCTAAACCCCTTCCCAAGATTTCTGGGAATTCCCAGAGCTCACTTCCTCACGGTCTTTCAACCTCCAGATCCTATACCTACATACTGTGTTCCTGTGTCACTCCGGTTCCTGTGTCATTCCTGTGTTCCTGTTTGACACTCAGTTCTTTGGCTGTTTTCACAAAAAATATTCTCACGTTAATGACTTCATGAGTTTGGGTGACATTAGCACAGCTAATACCTAGCTTTCTCAGACTCCAGTTACTTTTCCAAGTCCTGTTTCTGTCTTGCTTTCTCTATTCTTGCCGTTCTCTTTAGGATTAAAAATGGGAAAATGCCTCATAAGTTTAGTAATCATACTTTATGGCAAGTTATCAGGAATATTTAAATAAGATAAAGTAAAATAAAAAATAAAATTAAATAATAAAAAATAACTATGCTTTCCCTAAGAGGAATTCCAGAGTGTAAAAACTCCTTTCCTCCTTGTGACAATAATTACACAAAATATATCCCAATGTTATATACCAGCTTATACACTGGGCTTGTTGTAAATTATTTTTTATAAAACCCAAATTAATTTTTGTATCCTCAGACATTCATTAAAAATACCTCTATTAATTCATTCATCCAATGAACAAATACTTGGAAAATGGTAGTTATTGCTCATTTCCCTCTTCTTATGTCTATTACTATCACCAGAAATATATCAGGGTGTCCATTTGCCTGTACTTAACATCACTGGAAAATATTTGAAAACATTTTGAAAATCGTAAATGAAAATTACAGCTTATAGTGCTTTTAATTGGTATATCTTTGAGTCCTAATGAGATTGAACTCAGTTATCTCTGTTTCTGCCCTACAAGTTGGCTGCTCATGTACTTTACCCATTTTTAATTGAGTTTTCACATTTCCTGTTGATTTATAACAAATTTAATCAATACATATCATTTCTCTCCCCTAGGTTGCAAACAGATTTGCTCAGTTTATTCGTTTTTTAATTTGGATTTTATTTCTTTTGAGTTTCTTCCTATAGTGATAAGTAGAAGGCCTTTTTCATCCCCAAACCATGCCAGTATTTAGCTACATTTGCCCCTCATAGCTTCATTTAATCCACGAGATTATATATTTGTGTATTATTTATTTAACTAAAAATAAAATAAAAACAAATACATTAATTATATCCTGTCCTCCCTCTCAAAATCCTAATCAGATGTTGACTGATAGGAATTTATTTTATAGGCTAACTAGACAAGGAGAACAGATACTGTTACAGTATTAGGTGATTCTGTTCAGGAATGTGTTATTTCTCTCCGTTTATTCATGGGTTTCTTTATGTCTTTCAGTAAAATTGTATATCTTTCTGTATAAATTCATTATAAATCCTGCATATTCTCTTTAAGTTTACTCTTATATCTTTTATATCTCTATTGTTATTGTTAAGGGGCTCTTTACTCCATGATGTTTTCTAACAGGGTGCTTGTTATAGAAAATTTATTCATATATAATTAGAGCTCTTTTAACTTCTGATTATATTTGGTTGAAGCTATTTGTCCAGGGAGATAATCCTATCACTTCCTGATTGTCTATCATAATTTAACATTTCCATGACTCAGTTTCTCCTAATCTCTAAAGATGGATAAAGTGCCCACCTGACAGGTGTGCTGTGATGATTGAGGGATTTAATATCTATAAAACTCTTACCCCTGTGCCCAGCACAGAGCAAACACCATAGAAGTGTTCCTTGTGGTGGTAGTTGTTGATGTTGTTCCTATTATATTTCCTGGTGGGTTTCAGCATCCAGTGCATTTCTCAGTATTCTTTTTTAGGATCAAAATGTGCCAGTTCATATTCATTCTTTTCTCCAGCTCGTTTTGTTCCAATCAAAAATTGTTAGGATGGTCTGGCTAAGATTCCCTTCACTTTGCCCAGGTAGTCATCTCCCCTGCGAGCATGAAACTGCCAGCTTACTGCTCCCTCTCCCGTGTCTATCTTTCTTGCACCACATATTAAATAAACTCCTCGGCATCTCTGCGCATGGGTTGCACTCCTCCACTGTTGCCAGGCTCCACTGGCACTTCTCCCCTGTTCTGTTATTTTGGTCACTTCAGTCAGCAAGCAAGGTTGGTAAATCACAGGTTCAGAATCTCATCCTGGACCAGAAATGACCTCTCTTCTCTTTTTACATCCTAATTACCGTTTTGATTTGTTCTTCCTCCTAATTATCTGTAATATCTTCTCCTACACTTGTGCATTTGTCTCTGGATTCCCTCTTTCCCCCTTTCCCCCCTTCATGCATAATAAGTAAGGGTGCTGTCAACCTTAACCAGAGCAAATAACAGTTTCATTTAAGCAAAAAAAAAAAAAAAAAAAAAAGAGTTTAATCAAAATAGCAGAGGAATTGCAATTCAGGACAAACAATTGGGATGAACCACAGACAAGTCCAGAGAGCAAAGATGGGAACATTCTTTTATAGAGGAAAGGAGGAAGTTGGGAGGGGTTGTTCTGAGCAAAAATTCACTGGAGAAAAATGAGAGTTCCGATTCTAATTTTGAGTTAGGTTTCCTTAACACATTTTCACAGTGCTTAAAAATTTTCATATGTTTTCTATTAGGAAAGATACAGGGTTATATGCAAACACTGTCAGAAGCATAGTCAAGGTAAAGATCCTAATTAATACCCAAGCAGAAATCTCTTACATGTCTAGTTCTGTGCCAGGAGAATCAATCAGTGGTTAGAGCAGGAAATTAAAAAATCAGTCTGAAACTAAACTTTGTCATCTCCTCCAGTTATAATAACTCCTTGTCTCAATCTGTAAATTGTGCTTTGCTAAAATTAAATTTTGGTAGCTACAAGCAATAAGTATTTAATTCATACCTATAAAAGCAAAAGAGAGCAATTTAATATCAATAAAATGTATTTTCCGGGCTTCCCTGGTGGTGCAGTGGTTGAGAGCCCGCCTGCTGATGCAGGGGACACGGGTTCGTGCCCCGGTCCAGGAAGATCCCACATGCTGTGGAGTGGCTGGGCCCGTGAGCCATGGCCGCTGAGCCTGAGCGTCCGGAGCCTGTGCTCTACAACGGGAGAGGCCACAACAGTGAGAGGTCTGTATACCGCAAAAAAAAAAAAAAAAAAAAAAAAAATGTATTTTCCTCTTAATCCTTCTCTGGCATTGCTAATGAATTATGTTGGACTAATTTTTTTTAATTAAATTCCTTTCAAAGAATTACCTTCAGTGTAGAATGGAGCACTTCCTACACTAAAGAACTCAGTGGAAGAATTATTTGAGACCCCTAACATGAAGTCACTGGGGAGGGAATTTTACACATGATTCAGTTCCTCAAGGATCCCAATCCGAAAGGCAAATCTGTGCAGGGATCAAATCAAAAGTCACACAAAGGCCTTCATTTGATTGACTAGATAAGGAAACCACATGGTTTCCAAAAATCTAAATCTCTTGGCCCCCAAAGAATGGAAAATTTGGATTGTTCCAAGGTTTAAAATTCCTTAGCACTGAGTTAAAATCTGCTTGGAATAGACTTCTAAACATGTGTTTGGTCTAGACATGCTATTTCAAATAGAGTGACATTTTGCTTATAAAGTTTGCCAAGGTCAAAGGACCTTTTTAAAAGGACTTATATTTTTTTTTCTTTCTTTTTTTCTTTTTCTCCTTCTTTCCTTGCTATGGTACACTAAAAAAATTCCTTCTCGCCTGCTAAGTAGATATCCATGTTTCATCACTTAGGACCTGTATGTCACCTTGGAGTAGGGGAGGGTATTTTACCAGAAATGCTTTTCCTCTGCATATATTATATTCATATCTGCATCTGTATATTTTATTGTATACCTTAACTGCTTTGGAATTGGCTGGAGAGGGAGCAAGCAGCAGCCAGCCACAGATTCCAGACCAAATTCAACCTCTGTTCAGAATTTCCTGGATGATGGAATTGACCTAGATTCTGAGCTCCATTTGTGGTATCTTTTTAGGAACTAACTAGACCAATATTCCAGGATTTGTAAAAATTCTGAAGGGTCTTCCGCTGACAGTGAAAGCCTCGGGAAGGTAGGTGGGAGAGTAACTGAAATCCCTGCGTCTCAACCTGGCTCAGGATGAAAGGGAATCACAGGTTTACCGTTCACTGAAGAGAAACAAATGCCCCATTACACAGAAGGGATTAGGACCCGGAGGGGTGTTTATACATTCGAAACAGACTTTGCCTCAGAGTGCAGGGCTGAGAGTCATAGACTGCATGAAAAATGGACGCCTGTCTGTGAACTGGAATCACAAAATGAACGCTACCCAGGGTGAATCATCCTTTAGAACCTCCGAGTCATATGGAAATGAGAACCTAGATCCCATAAAGGATTTGTAGATTTTTGTCTCAGAGTTAGTCTGGTAATATATTCTTATCACACAACAGGAAAGTCCCCTCCTGAATTTTACATAACCACCCTTCAGTGGCCTCAGATGATAGCACAGAAGAAAGGAAAAGTATAACTTCTCTGATGACCTGGGTGAGCAGTTATGCTTTTCCTGAAAGGCAGGACTGATGTGGAGCTTGGAATATCCCGTGTCTGCAAACCGTGGGTTTAGTGTGTGTGTTTGTGTGTGTGTTGATGTGCTATGTGAATTTCCACCTGCTGCCTCTATTTCACAAATAAATATTAACACAGATGTTTGGAAATGAAGGAAAGAAAGCCAAGATCATTTTCAAATTTTCTAACTTCATAGGGTATGTGTGTGTGTGTGTGTGTGTGTGTGTGTGTGAGAGAGAGAGAGAGAGAGAGAGAGAGAGAGAATGTGTGTATATGTTGACACGACATAATTTGAAATAAATAGAAAGAAAATGCATAATATTTCTATTTGCTATGCCCCACAATCTAAACCACCTTTAGAGGATGACTTTAAAGTTGGCTGCTAAAAAAATCATGAAGCAAATAAAGCAAATGAAATTAAAATTGACATGTGAGTAGAGTTCTCAAATATAATGTATACAGTCAATCAATAAGTATATTTTGAGCACATATACGTGAAGGGGGTTTGCAAGACACTATGTAGATGATAAAGATGAATCATGCTTGGATTCTGTTCAGGGTACTTGTTCTCGTAGGGTACACGATGCTATAAAAAAATGATATCTCATATATGCAAATAGTAATGCATATAAAGAAACAATATTTTAAAAAAGCATCATGCAAAGTAGACTGCTATAAATGCCATGACAGAGATGTAAATAATTCCTCCTGGGATTTTCAGAAGAAATATTGTTTCTATTGAGCTAGGGGGAGATGATTGTAGAGGGGCTTTCTTCTGGGCCCCGAGGGATGGATGGCCTTTGGACGTCTCCAGGCCGGAAACATAAGAGGATAGAATTCAATGGGTTTTTGCCCGACACTGTACCATCTAAGGTCATCCTCAGGCATTACTGTAAAATGGATGGAATTAGCTTTGTGTGTTTCTTTAGCTTCACTTTCATTATCCTAACTAAATGGGCTGATTTGATAGTTTGACAAACTAACCCATGCAAATGCATTAATGGCTAATAAGGGTGAAATTCTACTTTTCCCAGCTACTTATATTTTAACTCTTATTACTGTAAAACAGCTATTCCTTATATAAATGACTATTCAGATATAACTTGGGCTGAAATCTGTGGAGATGTATTTGTCTTTTTTTTTGGGGGGGGGGTACGCGGGCCTCTCACTGTTGCGGCCTCTCCCGTTGCGGAGCACAGGCTCCGGACGCACAGGCTCAGCGGCCATGGCTCATGGGCCCAGCCGCTCCGCGGCATGTGGGATCTTCCGGGACCAGGGCACGAACCCACATCCCCTGCATTGGCAGGCGGACTCTCAACCACTGCGCCACCAGGGAAGCCCCTATTTGTGTTTTTTTTATTTTGCCTTCTAGTCACCTTTTTATTTTGTAATCTAGGGCAGGGCAGCCTAGATAGCCCCATACTTGTCAGCACTGCTTCCTTAGAGCAAAGCCGGATCTAGATTAGAATCAAACATTTGGAGGATGTCCAGGGGCCAACTTCAGTGAAACTGTGGGTTGGCATCTTTTAAGCTGGGTGAAACAAAGGTGACGACTTTGATGCCCACTATTATTTTAAAACCATGGGTCAATATCAAGAAATGCTGTTGTTAGGAAAAAAAACTAAAATTGAGGGGTGAAATCTGAGAGGGGAGAATGCAGCAGAGGTGACATAAAGCACAGAGGTGATGCTTCTGTGATTCTGTGAGAAAAGAGCCAAATAGAGTAATGAGTGCCATGGCCTTTCAAGTCCTGTCCTTTGTGTGGGAGGAGCTACTGTGGGTCATGGGCTGGAACTGGCCCGGTCACAGTGTTCTGTTAGGGTTCCCTATGCCCACCATGGAGTTAGCCCCAGCAAAGTTAAGGTTACACAACCCTAGGTGCTGCAAATACGGGTGAGACATGGTTTTAGGAACATACAGAAAGTGTTCTCATTAGTTAGGCAGAATAAAGAATGCTAATGAAAGATAAACAAATGCTTTTCCTCTCAGAAGTCCAGGTTGCCCTGGCAACCTCAGGGAGTACATCTGTTACTTTGGAAAGGCCCTTGTATATATCTTTATGTTCATAATATCTCCTGCTTGAACTGGAGTATTTGTCCACGTTCCAGCATGTCTGGGCTTTGTCTTTTTTTTTTTCTCAGCACACAGAGTCTCCTAGCTTTATGCCGTCTGTGGTAGGCACTGTTGGGTGTCTGTCCAACACTCACCAACTTTTCCTCACAAATTGAAGCCTGTTCCTGTTTGGACAGCAGTGTGCCCAGGCCCAGAAGTAACTGTGATTTGTCTAACTCTTAGCCAGTCACGACCATCCCTTTTCCCCTCAGCAGAACGTGGTCCGGGGGTTGGCATTTGACTCAGACCTGGGCAATGAGAGAGTGAGGAAAAGCTGCTGAGGCATCTAGGAAAGATTCTTCTCCCTGGTAAGTGGTATGGATGGCATAAGGGAAAAAATTTCCTCCATTCTTTGCTCCTTGAGGATGTGATCCTTGGAGGTGCAGGAGCCTCTTTTTTTTTTTTTTTTTGAGCCTGAGAAGAAGCATAGTTGACACATTGAGGATGGAAGAGCAAAAGACAAAATGTCTTTTTTTTTTTTTTTGTGGACAAAATGTCTTTGATAGCACTATTGAGCCATAAACTCTGGATTTCTCGCTTAGTAAAAAATTCGTTTGTTTATGGTTTAATTCATTCTTATTTGGACATTCTTTTACTTGCAATTCACATTCTAAAGGACATATCCATTGAGCTTTCAGCTGAGGAGCTGCGGAAAGCTGTGAGTTAATAAGGGAGCTTAAATGAATAGCCGCCAAAATGGTAGCAAAGTTTGGATGGCATTTGTTTCTGAAAATAGATCGCTGCCTTTTGCCATCTTTTCCAGTGCAGGACACAACTTTCGGGTCTCAATTTTCCGAAATGGCCAGGCTTTGTCTAGTAACGGGGCCATAGGGACTTGCTTCTATCTTCTGCCTTCCTGACTTCTTCTACATCTCAAGCACGGTGCTTCCTCCCTCACTCACAGGATGGCTCTTCTTATCTTGAGCCTCTTCTCTCTATCCCCTTTCCTTAACAATGTCACCTGCTGCCCAAACATTAACTCTCTTTTCTTAAAAAACAACTCTTCAACGTGAACTGCCCCTTTCCTTTGCACTCCAGACATGAAGTTTCAATGGCCTAAGGCCCATTCATTTCTGGGTGTTCCACTAGTAACACAAACACGTGTTGAACCAAAAGAAACATCTCCCCTGAAAATCCTGACATCTCCATTTCTGATAATATCAGTATCACACCCTGGGCTCTCAAGTCCTTTGTCTCTTCCTTCTCCCATATACCACATCTAAACCACCCACTGCTGTCAATTCTGAATCCCCTCCCTCCCTTTTCCCCTCCTCTCCATTCCCCCTGCCTCCGGTCTAGCGCAGCACGGATTCCTACCTGAACCTCTGTAATAGACTCAAATCGAGACCTTCTTAAGAAACTTCTACCCTCCAGTCCATCTTCCCCACAGTTGCCATAGTGTGCCTCCTTAATCAGAAGACCTCAGAAGCAGCCTCCCCTTCTGAATGAAGTACAAACTCCTCACGGTGCTATTCTAGGCCCTCTGGAACACACCTAACTTATCATGTTAGCTTTATCTCTTGTTATTTATCTGCTCCTTTTCTGTGCTCCTAGTTAAACATGACTAATACCACTATAACATTACTCTTCCCACCAGCAACCACAGCTACTATTACTTATCTCTGATGTTACCGTAACTGTCATAATACTACTGTCTCTCTTAATGGTGAACATTTGCTGAATATTTTTTATTAATTTTTCTTGGCATATGGTTACTTTACAACGTTGTGTTAGCCTCCACTGCACAACAAAATGAATCAGCCATACATATACAGATATTCCCTCCCTTTTGGACTTCCCTCCCATTTAGGTTACCACAGTGCATTAGGTAGAGTTCCCTGTGCTACACAGTATGTTCCCATCAGCTGTCTATTTTATACATAGTCAATCCCAGTCTCCCAATTCCTTCCACCCTACCCCTTTCCCCCTTGGTATTCATACATTTGTTCTCTACGTCTGTGTCCCTATAGAAGGTTGCTTTGCAACCTCTGCTGAATTCTTAATATGTGCCAAGCACTGTGCTTAAGCACTTCCGTGCAGTCACCAATCACTGACCACCCACAATGTGCTCGGCAGGTGTTGAAGGTACAATGAAACAAACAGAGCTTATAGCTTCAAACCCCTTCTCTATTTTAATTCTTGCCATGATCTTCTGCAGGTAGGTATTGCTGCAATCAACATCATTTTAAAGATGAAAACCGAGGCTTAGAGAGTTTAAGTAACCCAAGCAAGGACTTAGAGATAAGAAGTGCAAGCTTCCAGATCTCTCCTGGCCCAGACCCCCATGCCATCTACTCCATCTGTTTCTTCCTCCTTCCCCGCATGCCCACTCATTGACCCCAGCTCCTTGAGGGGAGGGATGGTGTCGTATTTTTCTCTCTAGCTCCTACACCGCTCAGCACAGTGAGTAGCATCTTTACAGCTCAATACGTTTTTGGAGGTTAAATGAAATAAAAGTAAAAGCCTCATGACATCACTCCTGAAGGGTGAAATCTCCCAGTCAGGCTCTCGTAATGCTGAGTAAGGGCCTCTCCCAGAGTGATCAGTGTCTCCTAACTCTGAAATAGAAGATGACATGCCTCACCCACAGCTTCTAATACAAGATTTCACTGGTTTATCTGTCCCTGTGTTTAATAAGCAAGATTAATAACCACTTTAAATTCAATTGATAAGATGGTGTTGCCTAATCCCATGTCCATTCCTCTTTCCAGTATGCACTACTGCACTCTGTTAACGTCCCACCATGTTCTGCTACAATGCGTTAAGGGCAAGATTGGTGACATTCATTTGGAATCAGACACCTGTTATTAATTTGGACAGCAGCTTATACATCCTGCTTCAAAATGTCCAGGGGGCCAATGGAGATAAATGAGGTGTAGTTAACGTCCCCACCACTTTGCTCAGCTCCTCTTTACATAGAAAACCATAGAGAAATGCTCCGCTCAATATAGTCTTAACACAATCATCGTGGAAAGAATCATCTTTAGCACAAATGACCACAGGCTTTTACTCATCTAGCTTTTCATCACCACCTCTCACAGGACTCGAGTGACACTTCCTTTCCTTTTATCAGCTTTGACACCACAGAAATTCCAGTCTCTCCAGTGAAGAGACGGAGAACCTGTAGGCGAGTTCTAACAGTATCAAATGACATGCAAAAGTCAGTGATAAGTGCAGAGCATTCCAAGAATGCAAACATTTAGGGCAAAATGTAGATCAACCATTCAACAAATAGGTATTGAGTATCTACTGTCCAGAGACCATCTTCTGTGCTGGGGAGATCAAAATGAACCAGATAGATTGCCTGCCTTTAGGGGAGCAGCCAGACCAGCAGTCACGTTCCAATGTGCTGTGATAACTCTTTTGATAAGATGCACCCAAAAGCTATGAAGGCACCCAGCGGGGGCAATTTCATTTGGAAGCTCAAGAGAATTCTCCAGAAGAGTTGGTAGATAGGCTGCTGGAGTGGGGATGGTATATATAATAAACCAGAGGTAAAAGAGCCTGGAACTTGAGGAGAAATAAGGGTCAGAGATAAATGATAGAGTCAGTATGTGGAGAAGTTGTATGGAGACTAAGAAAAATATACATTCAGAATCCAGAATTACTGGCCATTGGTGCAATTTAATATATCACTCTTTTATCGGAGATGCCAAAACAAACCATCCTCATCCAAAATTTAAAATGTAACCTGCACTGTGGGAGACTAAATTTGGCCATGCAGTATTTGACACACTTCCATGTAGAAGTGTAGTCTATGCCCCATCCCGAGTCTGGGCCGGTTCTGTGACTGCTTTAGCCAATAAAATACAATGGGTAATGACCCTATGACAACTTCCAGGCCTATGCCTCGAGAGACTGGTAGCTTCCACTTTCTGTCTCTTAAACTCTTACTTTTGGAATCAAGTGCTTCCAAAAGGAAGCCCAAGCCAACCACCCATAAAGAGATCAACTGGAGGATGAACTGAGGCCCTTGGCCAAGAGCCCCAGCTGAGCTCCCATCTGACAGCCAGAATCTACTTGCCAGCCACGTGAGAGAGTCATTTGGGAAGTGGATCATCCATCACCAGCCAAGCCACCCCAGAGCCCGGAGTGGATACAAACCATACCTTCCAAGCTCTTCACAAATTACAGATTAATGATTTAAGCCACTAAGCTTTGGGATGATTTGTTACACAGCAATAGATAACTGGAACCAGTACCTACTTTAAGGGAGGGCTCCTGGTGCCTGGCATACAATGAGAAGACTGCATTGAGGAGCCCATAGGGACATTAGAGCTGGTGCTTCTTCTGGTGCAGACCTCCCTCTATCTTGGTGGGTCATGTACTAAATGAAAGCATTTATGAAGGAAGATGGGACTGAGAGGTGATGTCAGAAAATAACTCTGCCAGATGCTGTCTTTCAGACTCTCCACTGTGATCAGCCAGACAATAACCCCAGCTGAAACGAACACATGTTCTCAATTAGAACCTATTGATAATAATTGGGAACACAGTACACGCCAAGCCTGATCTCTACTAATTGCTATTGAGAGTCTGAAAATCTTACTGAGAATGTGAGAGAATTTTTTTAAAAACCATCGTCTGTATATTTCGCTTTTCAAACCACTGCCACTCACCTCACAAAACTTTCAGGAGGATTAATGAGACAGTGCTTACAAAGTCTTTGAAATCCAACAGGACAAAAATCACAAACCAATAGAAAATGTTGTTAGTTTCTATTGACAGTACTGAAAGCTATTTTTAAGGAAAGAAAAACCAATATAAAAATTTAATAAGCAAACAAACACATATTGCTAATAATTTGGCATATTTCTGTGACAACAATCCTTCCAGTCACCCAGGCTTGATATCTGGGTCTCACTTTTAATAACAGTTTCAAAAATTTTATATTCTGTCTCCACATTACCTTCACCTCTGCTTTCTTCTCTCCTTTATCACTGTCACTTACCTACTGCAGCATCTCCATACCTGTGCTGTTGTCAGCATCCCTAATTGGTCTCCCTGACTCCAGTTTATCTCCTTCCCAGATCAACAACAGTTTCCAGACTCATTTTTGTTTATGTCACTCTCCTGCTTAAAAACCCATTGTTTCCCATTGCTTTAGAATAAAGTTGAACTCAGAACTTGCTGTCATGCCTTCTAGGGAACATCTAGAAATAGGAGTTCCAACCCAAAGCTCAGTGAAAGGTGGAAACCGTAGCAGGAGGCACAGTGTGCTCCTGGGGACAGGAGAGCACACTGCAGACTCCGTGCTGCCCCGGGTAACTTTCCACTTCATGTTGTGATGATCTGATCTAGTGAGAAGAAGAGACTGGCCCCTCCCTAGACAGAGACTGAGGAGGACTGTAGCATCCTGCCCAATAATGGAATCAGGCACCGGCAGGTGGTAAGTCCACTGCTTCTGCTAGGGTCTTGGTAGCTGAAGGAGCAACCATAATAGGTATATAGCTAGAAATGGGTCCCTGCCCTATTACTGTGCACCCAAGTGGGCGCACTTTAAACAAAGAGAATTAAAGGAAGAAACATATTGCTCTGGAAGATAATGCTGGAAGCCAGGTTCACACCACCAGCAGCTCCCTGCTGTAGAGACCACTACTTGCTCCTTTTCTGTTCAATGATAGAAGCCTGACGTGTCACTAATGCTATCTGATACTGCGTGGGGCTATCAAGATCAGCTAGGGAAGGTTTCTTTCCTTCAGTGCTTACTAAAGAAGTTTTGAGCCTCCTCAAACTGGAGGCTCCTGGGTGGCATTTAAACTTGATCCAACCCAGTAGGTCTGTTTTATGCAATGTTTACACTTTTTAATTCTGTGCCAACATTTTGAAACTCTGGACTTGTCCTCTAAAAAAAGACTAATTTCTAGCTTCCTTTATATATATAAAAACTCAGGAGGATGAACATTAGTCCATGTGATCAAAATCAACCAGAGTGCGTGCTGGCTGTCTCGTTAGGACAGCGCAGTTTGCCACACTCCCCATCTAACCCTCTTCACTCATCTGTGTATTTCTTTCAAGAAGCACTAGAGTTTGTGAGCCCTGTTTTAGGCTGTTTAGTCTCTGAGAATTCAGTTTTTCCCTTAGAAGAGATGTGTGTGTGTGTGTGTGTGTGTGTGTGTGTGTGTGTGTGTGTGTGTGTGCACGTGAGAGAGAGAGAGAGAGAGAGAGAGAGTGAGAGAGAGAGAGAGAGAGAGAATGAACCAGTGGACCTCAGGGGATTCAGTGTGTCACAACACCGCCAAGATGTGCTAAAGTCCACTCCAGTTCCCGTTGTTGAGAGACCCCCATCTACACCCTCCATTGCTCAGACACGGGGCGATGTGTTTCTTGGGTTAGAGTATCTATTGCATTTTCTGTTGTGGGGGGGAGAGTGACAAGCCCAGAGGACAATGAGATGGCCAGATCACCTCCTGTGGAGAAAAAGTGAACCTTCCTCCAAAAGTCTGGAGGAGATTTGCTTGGTAGAGGCTGGTGAGGGAGATGCTGCCATGGAGTGAGGAAGACCCCAGGGATGGTAGAACAAGGTTAGCAGATAGAAGGCAACTGGGAAGAGCTTAAAATCTTGGGTTATTTTATATTGGGCTTTAAGGAAAGTCAGATTTAGCAGGCAGTTTTATACACTGTTCTATGCTGTCTTTTTTCTAAAGCTTCAGGGAAGTCTGGCAGAACACACTGTGCTGGTGGGTTGTGGAGGAATGTAAGGGAAGGGGCATCCCAGTGGGAAGGGTCGAGGCCAGGTTCACACCACCATCAACTCCCTGTTGAAGAGACTGCGACTTGCTCCGCTCTTGTTCAATGGTAGAAGCCTTGATCTTTACTTGGGCACATGGTGTCTATATTTTTTGGCCTCACGTGCATCTTGAATATGTCTATGGGATTAAATTATGATCAGAGATATGTGAGCACAAGGACTTAAATGGAGAAAAAGTGTGTCTTTTCTTTCCTTTCTCCTCCATCCTGCTGCTTAAAATGTAGACAAAATTTAATCTCTAAGCAATGCTGGAAAGTCAACACAGAGGGATCCTTGTTCTCTAGATGACTCATGGGTAGAACTGTCATTTCAACTCTGGGTTGCCTAAACCCCACTACTGCATGAAAGAGAAATAAGGTTCTGACTTGCTTACACCTGAACCAAAGTGTATTAGTCAGCTCAGGCTGCCATAACAAGATATAACCGCCTGGGTGACTTACATAACAAGAATTAATCTTTTCACAATTCTGGAGGTTGGGAAATCCAAGATCAAGCTGTTGGTAGGGTTGGTTTCTGTAAGACCTCTCTCCTTGTTGTACAGACAGCTGTCTTCTTGCTGTGTTCTCATATGGTCTTTTCTCCGTGTATGCACACTCCTGGCATCCATTTTTTTTCTTACAAGGACACCAGTCCTATTGGATCAGGGTCCCACCCATATGGCCCCAATTAACCTTAATTGCCTTCTAAAGGCCCTATTAGGGCTTCAATATATGAATTGATATGGGATGGGAGTCAATAATGGGGCAGAGGGAGACACAATTCAGTCCCTAACACAGTACTTGGCTAAATAAAGATAAAATGTTGTCTTCTAAATTTTCATGGACAAGGCTAGATGAGAATAATAAACCACAGTGATATGAAGAAATGAGAGATTTCACCGTGTTTCAAAGTCTTGACTTTGAAATTATAAAATATTTCCAAAACCTCTGCAAGTAAGTGTAGGTATTCCTTAAAGCTTACTCTGTGTACATCGTTTAAATTTCTGATGTCTAAATTACCTTAAGGTGAATAAAATTTGAAAAAAATTATGTGAAAAGAATTATTGATCCTGAAAGAAATTTAACATCTGAAAACTGCTCACTAAACTCATTTCCCAGCAAACACATTTTAGACTGATTCACAACTAATACATACAAAGAAGTAATTTCCAAGGCTCCTCAATTAAAATATTCCAGCGAAAGTATTTTTATCATATGAAATTTGCATTTTATTTCAATAGAAGGTATTTTTTATGTTAGGATGGACAGTAAAAAGCTCACTTTAAACTTTATACTTTAACATATTTTTTAAGTTTAAAAAGAAGTCTATTTACAAGGGTGGGCCCTACAATCTCATCAGAGATAGAAAGATCTTTCATGAGACCAAAGGGGGTTACAAATTTCTAAGCACAGAAACTTGACCTCGTAAGTCTGCCCTTCTGTTGCTAGTGGCTTTTTGCACCACCCCCCAACACACACACACTTAACTGGTACGGTATTTCTTTGCACAGAGTTTTCTGAGATTTTGTCCCTAATTTCTCTGAATTAGAAAAGAAAGAAGGGTCAACGTGGTTTATTATACTGGGATGAAAATTTATAAAACAACAAAACCCAATATTATATTACCACATTCTCTGCTATACTGAGAATCAAAAACATAGCCTTACCTCTTTAACCACTGTGGAAAGCATCAGAGTAACATTTCCATGGGATTTAGTATATGGGAAACATGGTTCTAAGTATTTTACATAAATTAACTCTAATCCTCACAGTAGTTTTATGAGGTAAGTATTATAACGTCTATGTTATTGAGGAGGAAATGAAGGCAAAATTATATAACTAGTAAGTTCCAGAGCCAGGATTCAAACTCGGTAGACTGCCTCCAAAGCCTGTGCTTTCAAATGGTAGTTTCTAAATTTACACTAAACACACACACACACACACACACACACACACCCATACACTCACACTCACACATAAAAAAGAAGAAATTTTGAAGCATGGAAAGTTTGACAAAACTTTTTAAGCTTAAAGGGACATCATTTTGATTGAGACTTCTGCCTTCAAAAGCAGTGAATACTCAAAGGGCCATGGCTATTAAATGCTATAAGATCATTTTTATCCTCAATATAAGAAGAGAAATGAAAGTTAAAGCTGTGAATTTTTTTCTTGTTAGGTTAGCAAGGAATCAAAAGATTGAGGAAAAATGTTTTGTTATAGGCTCAAGGACACAGGCTCTCTTATTGTTGGTGGAAATGTAAATATAGAGGGCAGAGTGAAGCCAGGTAACAGCAGAGCTTTAAAAATGCCCACTCCTGATTATCAAAAAGACAACAGATAACAAGTGCTGGCAAGGACATGGAGAAAAGTGAGCCTTGTACACTGTTGGTAGGAAGGTAAAATGGCACTTTGATAAACAGTATGGAGGCTCCTCAAAATATTAAAAATTGAATTACCAGATAATCTGGCAATCCCAATTCTGGATATATATCTAGAAGAATTCAAAGCAGAATACTAAACAGAGAGATTGGTTCAAGATGGCCGAGTAGAAGGATATGCGCTCACTCCCTCTCGCGAGAGCACTGGAATCACAACTAACTGCTAACAATCCTCGACAAGAAGACACTGGAACTCACCAAAAAGGATACCCCACATCCAAAGACAAAGGAGAAGCCACAATGAGACGGCAGGAGGGGTGCAATCACAATAAAATCAAATCCCATAACCACTGGGTGGGTGACTCACAAACTGGAGAACACTTATACCACAGAAGTCCACCCACTGGAGTGAAGGTTCTGAGCCTCATGTCAGGCTTCTCAACCTGGGGGTCTGGCAACGGGAGGAGGAATTCCTAGAGAATCAGACTTTGAAGCCTAGTGGGATTTGATTGCAGGACTTCGACAGGACTGGGAGAAATAGAGACCCCACTCTTGGAGGACACAAACAAAGTAGAATGCACATCAGGACCCAGGGGAAGGAGCAGTGACCCCATAGGAGATTGAACCAGACATACCTGCTAGTGTTGGAGGGTCACCTGCAGAGGCAGGTGGTGGCTGTGGCTCACCACAGGGACAGGGACACTGGCAGCAGAAGTTCTGGGAAGTGCTCCTTGGTGTGAGCCCCCCTAGAGTCCGCCATTAGCCCCACCAAAGAGCCTGCAGCGTCGAGTGCTGGGTTGCCTCAGGCCAAACAACCACAGGGAGGGAACTCAGCCCCACTCATCAGCAGACAAGTGGATTAAAGTTTTACTGAGATCTTCCCACCAGAACAACACCCAGCTCTAGCAAACACCAGTCCCTCCCATCAGGAAGCTTGCACAAGCCTCTTAGATAGCCTCATCCACCAGAGGGCAGACAGCAGAAGCAAGAAGAACTACAATCCTGCAGCCTGTGGAACAAAAGCCACATTCACAGAAAGATAGACAAAATGAAGAGGCAGAGGCCCATGTACCAGATGAAGGAACAAGATAAAATCCCAGAAAAACAACTAAATGAAGTGGACACAGGCAACCTTACAGAAAAAGAATTCAGAATAATGATAGTGAAGATGATCCAGGAAAAAGAATGGAGGCAAAGACTGAGAAGATTCAAGAAATGTTTAACAAAGACCTAGAAGAATTAAAGAACAAACAAACAGAGATGAACAATACAAAAACTGAAATGAAAACTACACTAGAAGGAATCAATAGCAAATAACTGAGGCAGAAGACGGATAAGTGACCTGGAAGACGGAATGGTGGAATTCACTGCCGTGGACAGAATAAAGAAAAAAGAATGACAAGAAATGAAGACAGCCTAAGAGACCTCTGAGACAACATTAAACTCACCAACATTCGCATTACAGAGGTCTCAGAAGGAAAAGAGAGAAAGGACCTGGGAAAATATTTGAAGAGATTATAGGCAAAAACTTCCCTAATATGGGAAAGGAAACAGCCACCCAAGTCCAGGAAGCACAGAGTCCCAGGCAGGATAAACCCAAGGAGAAACATGCCAAGACACATAGTAATCAAATTGACAAAAATTAAAGACAAAGAAAAATTATTAAAAGCAACAAGGGAAAAAACACAAAGAACATACAAGGGAACTCCCGTAAGGTTAACAGCTGATTTCTCAGCAGGAACTCTACAAGCCAGAAGGGAGTGGCACCATATATTTAAAGTGATGAAAGGGAAGAATCTACAGCCAAGATTCCTCTACCTGGCAAGGATCTCATTCAGATTCAATGAAAAAATCAAAAGCTTTACAGGCAAGCAAAAGCTAAGAGAATTCAGCACCACCAAATCAGCTCTACAGCAAATGCTATAGGAACTTCTCTAAGTGGGAAACACAAGAGAAGAAAAGGACCTACAAAAACAAACAGAGAACAATTAAGAAAATGGTAATAGGAATATACATATCGATAATTACCTTAAATGTGAAGAGATTAAATGCTCCAACCAAAAGACACAAGCTAGCTGAATGGATACAAAAACAAGACCCATATATATGTTGTCTATAAGAGACCCACTTCAGACCTAGGGACACATACAGACTGAAAGTGAGGGGATGGAAAAAGATATTCCATGCAAATGGAAACCAAAAGAAAGCTGGAGTAGCAATACTTGTATCAGATAAAATAGACTTTAAAATAAAGAATGTTACAAGAGATAAAAGAAGGACACTACATAATGATCAAGGGATCAATCCAAGAAGAAGATGTAACAATTATAAATATATATGCACCCAACATAGGAGAACCTCGATACATAAGGCAAATGCTAACAGCTATAAAAGAGGAAGTCAACAGGAACACAATAATAGTGGGGGACTTTAACACCTCACTTTCACCAATGGACACATCATACAGAAAAAATAAATAAGGAAACACAAGCTTTAAATAACACAAAAGACCAGATTGATTTAACTGATATTTATAGGACATTCCATCCGAAAACAGTAGATTACACTTTCTTCTCAACTGCACAGAGAACATCCTCCAGGATAGATCACATCTTGGGTCACACATCAAGCCTTGGTAAATTTAAGATAACTGAAGTCTTATCAAGCATCTTGTCCGACCACAATGCTATGAGATTAGAAATCAATTACAGGGAAAAAAATGTAAAAAACACAAACACATGGAGGTTAAACAATACGCTACTAAATAACCAAGAGATCACTGAAGAAATCAAAGAGGAAATCAAAAACTACCTAGAGACAAATGACAATGAAAACATGATGATCCAAAAGCTACGGGATGCAGCAAAAGCAGTTCTAAGAGTGAAGTTGATAGTAATACAATTCTACCTCAGGAAACAAGAAAAATCTCAAATAAACAATCTAACTTTACACCTAAAGGAACTAGAGAAAGAAGAACAAACAAAACCCAAAGTTAGTAGAAGGAAAGAAATCATAAAGATCAGAGCAGAAACAAATGAAATAGAAACAAAGGAAACAATAGCAAAGATCAATAAAACTAAAAGCTGGTTCTTTGAGAAGATGAACAAAATTGATAAACCACTGGCCAGACTCATCAAGAAAAAGAGGGAGAGGACTCAAATCAATAAAATTAGAAATGAAAAAGGAGAAGTTACAATGGACACCACAGTTACAACAGACAAAGCATCATAAGAGACTACTACAAGAAACTCTATGCCAATAAAATGGACAACCTGGAAGAAATGGACAAATTCTTAGAAAGGTATAACCTTCCAATACTGAAACAGGAAGAAACAGAAAATATGAACAGACCAATCACAAGTAACGAAATTAAAACTATGATTAAAAATCTTCCAATAAGCAAAAGTCCAGGACCAGATGGCTTCACAGGTGAATTCTATCAAACATTTAGAGAAGAGCTAACACCCATCCTTCTCAAACTCTTCCAAAAAATTGCAAAGGAACACTCCCAAACTCATTCTACGAAGCCACCATCACCCTGATACCAAAATCCAACAGAGATACTACAGAAAAAGAAAATTACAGACCAATATCACTGATGAATATAGATGCAAAAATCCTCAACAAAATACAAGCAAACAGAATCCAACAATACATTAAAAGGATCATACACTATGATCAAATGGGATTTATCCCAGGGATGCAAGGATTCTTCAATATATGCAAATCAATCAATGTAATACACCATATTAACAACTGAATAAAAACTATATGATCATCTCATTAGATGCAGAAAGAGCTTTTGACAAAATTCAACACCCATTTTTGATAAAAAAACTCTCTAGAGAGGGAACCTACCTCAACATAATGAAGGCCATATAAACAACCCCACAGCAAACGTCATTCTCAATGGTGAAAAACTGAAAGCATTTCCTCTAAGATCAGGAAAAAGACAAGGATGTCCACTCTTGCCACTATTATTAAACATAGTTTTGAGTTTTGGAAGTCCTAGCCATGGCAACCAGAGAAGAAAGAAATAAAAGGAACACTAATTGGAAAAGAAGAAGTAAAACTGTCACTGTTTGCTGATGACATGATACTATACATAGAGAATCCTAAAGATGCCATCAGAAAACTACTAGAGCTAATCAGTGAATTTGGTAAAGTTGCAGGATACAAAATTAATGCACAGAAATCTCCTGCATTCCTATACATTAACAATTAAAGAGCAGAAAGAGAAATTAAGGAAACAATCACATTCACCACTGCAATAAAAAGAATAAAGTACCTAGGAATAAACTTACCTAAGGAGGTAAAAGACCTGTACTCAGAAAACTATAAGACACTGATGAAAGAAATCAAAGATGACAAAAACAGATGGAGAGATATACCATGTTCTTGGATTGGAAAAATAAATATTGTGAAAATGACTATACTACCCAAAGTAATCTACAGATTCAGTGCAATCCTTATCAAATTACCAATGGCAATTTTTACAGAACTAGAACAAAAAAATCTTAAAAGCTGTATAGAGACACAAAAGTCCCCGAATAGCCAAAGCAATCTTGAGGGAAAAAAATGGAGCTGGAGGAATCAGACTCCCTGACTTCAGACTATACCACAAAGCTACAGTAATCAAGGCATACGGTACTGGCACAAAAGCAGAAATATAGGTCAATGGAACAGGATAGAAAGCGCAGAGATAAACTCACGCACCTATGGTCAACTAATCTAAGACAAAGGAGGCAAGGATATACAATGGAGCAAAGACAGTCTCTTCAATAAATGGTGCTGGGAAAACTGGAAAGCTACATGTAAAAGAATGAAATTAGAACACTCCCTAACACCATACACAAAAATAAACTCCAAATGGATTAAAGACAATGTAAGACCAGACACTATAAAATTCTTAGAGGAAAACATAGGAAAAACACTCTTTGACATAAATCACAGCAAGATCTTTTTTGACCTACCTCCTAGAGTAATGGAAATAAAAACAAAAATAAACAAACGAGACATAATGAAACTTAAAAGCTTTTGCACAGCAAAGGAAACCATAAACAAGACGAAAAGACAACCCTCAGAACGGGAGGAAGTATTTGCAAATGAATCAACGGAGAAAGGATTAATCTCCAAATATATATAATCAGCTCATAGAGCTCAATATTAAAAAAAAATCCAATCAAAAAATGGGCAGAAGACCTAAATAAACATCTCTCCAAAGAAGACATACAGATGGCCAAGAGGCACATGAAAAGTTGCTCAACATCACTAATTATTAGAGAAATGCAAATCAAAACTGCAATAAGGTATCACCTCACACCGGTTAGAGTGGGCATCATCAGAATATCTACAAACAAGAAATGCTGGAGAGGGTGTGGAGAAAATGGAACCCTCTTGCACTGTTGGTGGGAATGTAAATTGATACAGCCACTATGGAGAACAGTATGGAGGTTCCTTGAAAAACTAAAAATAGAATTACCATATGACCCAGCAATCCCACTACTGGGCATATACCCAGAGAAAACCATAATTCAAAAAGACACATGCACCCCAATATTCATTGCAGCACTATTTACAATAGCCAGGTCATGGAAGCAACCTAAATGCCCATCGACAAATGGATAAAGAAGTTGTGGTATATATATACAATGGAATTTACTCAGCCATAAAAAGGAACAAAATTGGGTCATTTGTAGAGATGTGGATGGACCTAGAGACTGTCATCCAGAATGAAGTAAGTCAGATAGAGAAAAACAAATATTGTATATTAATGCATATATGTGGAATCTT
Source organism: Leucopleurus acutus (assembly GCF_964270905.1). NCBI lineage: Eukaryota > Metazoa > Chordata > Mammalia > Artiodactyla > Delphinidae > Leucopleurus > Leucopleurus acutus. The sequence goes on along the minus strand of NC_139160.1, from coordinate 10,399,011 downwards.
GAAAAACGGTACAAATGAACCAGTTTGCAAGGCAGAAAGAGAGACACAGATGTAGAGGACAAACATATGGACACCAAGGGGGGAAACTGGGGTGGTGGGATGAATTGGGAGATTGGGATTGACATATATACACTAATATGTATAAAATAGATAACAAATAAGAAAAAAAAATGCCCACTCCTTTTTTCCCAATTACAGAAACTTTCCAAATTAGATTAGCATATGATATCCAGAAGATATATGCCCAAGTACGTTTATACCTGGGTTTTTAGAAGTTATAAAAAACCTAAAGCAACCTAAGTATCTATCAGCTTGGAATTAGTTAAATAAATGATGGCACATCCCCAAAGTGGAAGCACATAGCCATACAAATTATGAGATTAATCTGTGCTTATGCTGAGGAAATATGTCCATGACATACAGTAGAGTGAAACATACTGTATAGTCTGTATGATGAGCCAATTTATATAATTTGGTGCACATAGATCTATACATATGAATATGCATATAGCTATAACTATAAGGCTGTCCACGGATAGGGGAAGAGAAAATATTTCTGGGTAGTGAGACTTTGAGTGATTTAACCTTACTTTAATTTTTTTCTATTGTATTTGAATGTTTTTAAATGAGAGGTATTGATTACTGTAGTTTTGTTGTATAGTCTGAGGTCAGGGAGTGGGATTCTTCCAGCTCTGTTCTTTCTCAAGATTGTGTTGGTTATTTGAGGTCTTTTATGTTTCTATACAAATTTTAAAATTATTTATTCTAGTTCTATGAAAAATGCCATTGGTATTTTGATAGGGATCACACTGAATCTGTGAATTGCCTTGAGTAGTATGGTCATTTTAACAATACTGATTTTTCCAATCCAAGAACACGGTATATCTTTCCATCTGTTTGTGTCATCTTCAATTTCTTTCATCAATGTCTTATAGTTTTACGAATATAGGTCTTTTGCCTCCTTTGGTAGGTTTATTCCTAGGTATTTTATTCCTTTTTTATGCAATAGTAAATGGGATTGTTTCCTTAATTTCTCTTTCTGATAGTTAATTGTTAGTGTACAGAAATGCAACAGACTTCTGTATATTAATTTTGTATCCTGCAACTGTAAAAGACAGACACATGTATCAATGGAACAGGACAGAGAGCCTAGAAATAAACCCATGAACTTATGGTCAATTAATCTACAACAACGGAGGCAAGAATATACAATGGAGAAAAGACAGTCTCTTCAGTAAGATGTGCTGGGAAAACTGGACAGCTACATGTAAAAGAATGAAATTAGAACATTCTCTAACACCTTATACAAAAGTAAACTCATAATGGATTAAAGACCTAAATGTAAGACGAGATACTAAAAATCTCCTAGAGGAAAACATAGGCAGAACACTCTGATGTAAATTGCAGCAATATTTCTTTGGAAACCTATCCTAAAGTAAAGGGAATAAAAGCAAAAATAAACAAATGGGACCTGATTAAACTTAAAAGCTTTTGCACAACAAAGGAAACCATCAACAAAACAAAAAGACAACCTACTGAATAGGAGAAAGTATTTGCAAAAGATATGACTGATAAGGGATTAATGTCCAACATATATAAACAGCTCATGCAACTCAACATCAAAAAAAAACAACCCAATTAAAAAATGGGCAGAAGAACTGAATACATCTTTTTTCAAAGAGGAAATTCAGATAGCCAACAGGCACATGAAAAGATGCTCAACATCACTAATTATCAGGGAAATGCAAATCAAAACCACAGTGAGATATCACCTCACACCTGTCAGAATGGCTCTTATCAAAAAGAATGCAAATAACAAATGTTGATGAGGATGTGGAGAAAAGGGAACCCTCATACACTGTTGGTGAGAATGTAAATTGGTGCAGCCACTGTGGAAAACAATATGGAGGTTTCTCAAAAAACTAAAAATGGAGCTACCATAAGACCCAGCCATTCCACTCCACTTTGGGTATATATCCAAAATAACCAAAAACACTAATTCGAAAAGATACATGCACCCCAATGTTCATAGCAGCAATATTTACAATAGCCAAGATATGGAAACAACCTAAATGTCCATTGACAGAGGAATGGATATATACGTGTATACACACACACACACACACACACACACACACACACACAATGGAATTCTACTCAGCCATGAGAAGAATGAGATTTTGCCATTTGCAGCAACATGGATGGACTTGTAGGGCACTATGCTAAGTGAAATACATCAGACAAAGAAAGACAAACACTGTATGATATCATTTATTTGTGGAATCTAAAAAATACAACAAACTAGTGAATATAACAAAAAAGAAGCAGACTCACAGATATAGGGAACAAACTAGTGGTTCCCAGTGGTGGGGCAGGGGGTAAATAGAGGTGGGGGAGTACAAACTACTGGGTGTAAGACAGGCTACAGGGATGTATTGTACAACATGGAGAATAGAGCCAGTATTTTGTAATAACTGTAAATGGAGTGTAACCTTAAAAAACTGTATAAAAATTTTCATAAATAAATATAACATGAACCTCTACTAAAAAAAATAACAAAAGAATAAAAAACCAAAAAAATGTACACTTGCAAAAATATCTTTACATCTGAAAACAATTTGTAGGTTAGATTTTTCTCACTTATCCTGGGTATGCATAATGATTGCTAAGAAATCAAAATCATTCATGAATTTAATGTGTAACCCAGGCCAAATAATGAAAGCAAAATGAATAAACGTCTTTAAAATTTTAAAAAAAACATAAAAATAAAATAAAATGAAAGGTAGTATTTTACAACACTGTTTTCAAGAATAAAATCACAACAGAAAGAATGAAAGAGTGAAAGGGAGGAAAGAAGGAAGAAAGAAAGGAAGGAGGAAGGAAGGGATGGAGGGAGGGAGGGAGGGATGCAGAGAGAAATCAGTAAGGAGTGTCAGGGATACTGGGTCTGCTGACCTCTGCTCTGATCACTGGGACTGGCTCACTGCCCTCCTTTTTGCTCTGCCTCCCTACTCACTGCTATCAGATCCATCCAGGCTGGCCTTCCCTCAGTCCCACTCCTTAGTCCATCACAATTAGCTGGCTAACCTTGTAGTTGCCATTCCACAGTTGGGTCTGAGACAATCTCTGGCCCCCCAGACCCAGCTTCCTCCCCAGGCCTCAGACCCCAGTGAGACCCCCCAACTTTACTTCCCAAGAACTAATAGGACATGTACCAGGCGCCTGAGAAGTGTGAGTTGAGGAGAGGGCAGAAGGACTTGCAGTTCCCTTAAAAACAGGTGAATTGATGAAAGTACAGAACTTCTGTGACGTGCCTGGAACCATGTCCGCAGGGAGATGCCTAACTGGAACACACCGTGTGTCACCTGAGCTTGTGTCACCTGAGCTTGTATCACCTGGGCTGGCCTCTCCTTGATGAATTGCTTCTTCCAATTTTCACTGACACCTATATTTTATCCATCTCTCACATGGTCTCTACTATGTTCCAGGGTCAGGAACTTTTTAAGAATTTCAGACTTACAGGAAAGTTGCAAGAATAGTACAAAGAGTTCCTGCATATCCCACACCCAGATTTCCCAAATGTTACTATTTTATTATATTTGTTTTATTCTCTTTATCTCTCCTTCTCAGCAGACAGAATGCTTCTTTATCCCTAACTTTTTTTTTTTTTTTGCAGTACACGGGCCTCTCACTGTTGTGGCCTCTCCCGTTGCGGAGCACAGGCTCCGGACGCGCAGGCTCAGCAGCCATGGCTCACGGGCCCAGCTGCTCCGCAGCATGTGGGATCTTCCCGGACCAGGGCACAAATCCTGTCCCCTGCATCGGCAGGTGGACTCTCAACCACTGCGCCACCAGGGAAGCCCTATCCCTAACTATTTTCATGAATATTTCCTAAAAAGAAGATACTCACTTACAAAATCACAGTACAATTCTCAAAATCAGGAAATGAATATTATTACAATATTTTTATCCAGTGTACAGACCTTATTTAGTTATTACCAATTATCACAATAATGCCTTTAATAGCAAAAGAAAACCAAGAACATCAATTGCATTCAATTGTTATATCTCTTTAGTTTTCTTTAAACTAGAATATTTTCCAAATCTTCCTTTTTTATTTCATGCCATAACCTTTATGAAGAGTCCACACCAGGTATTTTGTAGGATTTCTCTGATATTTTCTCATGATTAGATTCAGGCTATGCACTTTTGTGCCAGATACATTTAATTCTCATTTTATTTACTCCTCATAATAACTATTGTTATCATTTTACAGATGAGGAAACTGAGGAACAGAACGGCAGATTACCTAAGGTCACACAACTTGTAAGAGGCAGAACCAAGATTCACACCGTGGGCATCAGCCCCAGAGTCTGGGTCTTGACCCTTTATCCTTAGCATCTCGCTTGGGAAGGACAATGGAATTAATGTGTAATTATGTGCCAGAATCTCTCTGTGTGCCTTTCACATTTGGTGTATTATCTAACCTGAAGACAACCTCACAAGAAAGGTATTATCCATTATATTTACGAAAAAGGAGATTAAGATTTAGAGCAACTGCATAACTCACCCAAGGTCGGGCATCTAGCTTCTTTGACTCTTTAATCCACTACACGGGCTGTACGATAGACTCACCTAAAGATTTTAAAAACACACTCATGGCCAAGCTCCACCTCAGGCCAATTAAATAAAAATCCCTGAGGATGACTCCTAGTATTTGAATCCCACTTGTCCTTTTAAGCACCAAGGTAAGTCTAATATGTATCAAGGTTATGAATCACAGTAATAAAATTTTAAACTTTCTGTGGTTCCAAGTAACTAGAGGGACTTCTTAGGAAGTTGGCCCAAGAAATGGATTATTACTGTCGTCCTCCCTTTCAGAAAATGACCATCTAGGATGGCGTTTTAAATCTGCCCCTCCAGGTCACAGCAGTAAAATTCCATTTCTAAATGCAACCTACACTCAAACCAAACGCCCAGCATCACCCAGCCCTTCTTTCACTCCCAGAATTTCCTGGGCACAGATTTTCTTCCACTTCTAGATTGTGAGCCTCTGTGAGGTCAGACACCATATCTTATTCATCTCTAAATGCCCCCAAATCATCAATCACAATACTTCGTACACAGTAGGCAGTCAATAATAAATGTTTGCTAAATATTGGGTTGGCAAAAAAAATTGTTTGGGTTTTTCCATAAGATGTTATGGAAAAACCCGAATAAACTTTCTGGCCAACCCAATAATTTTGTTTCCTCTTTGCCCACTCAAAGCCTTGAGAGATTTTGTTGTACATTACCTTGAATTCAGCATTTCAGCCTGAATTATTAGTATCAAATGTAAGGCTGAAGACTTAGTTGTGCGCTTTCTTTCCTTATCATTTAGAGCCTTAGAAAACGTGATCTGTCTTGCATGAATCCCTAGGGTGCCCCTCTATCAATGAATCTGCCTCATAAGAAATGTTTATTTCTCATCTTTATTTCTAAACCAGCTCTTTCTTATACTTTTAAAGAGCAAACTTAAGGACCTTTTGGTGTACAGCCTAGTAAAAGGATTTTAATGGAATTTAAAAATTTCTGTCAGGTCCTTTTGTCCACATATTAATCTACCTCTCCATCTCCATAACACTCTAAGGGTTTGACCAGTCATCATTCCTACTTAAATCATTTTGTCTCTTTTCCTCCCCATCTTAGATAGGCTATTGCCTCGCTAGTGTAGAACATATCTTGTGATGAAACTCACGCCTAGCTAATCCCCCACCCTGCAATGCAGAGAGAGGTGTACACATTTGCTTGTGGACCACACTTTTCCCTGGAGTGCCTTCCAGTTCATGAGAGGCAGCTACCGCCCTGGTGATTTATTTATACCTCGTGTGTCAATCAGGTCTAGAGTATCCTGTTTCTTTGCCATTTTTTGATCTGATTACTTCTGACTTCTCTATTTTGAAAGACAACTTTGTAATAGGAATCTCCCCAAAGTTCCAGAGTAGAAAGCAAATAATGCATTAACCTCCCTCATCCCTTTTCTCCCTGGAATTTACTTCTTTAACAGCAAGCATCAAGAGGTGGCCTTGACTCTTGACTCTAATAAAGGAAGTGCCTTTATTAGGAAGAGAAAGGAAAAGGAATCCAGGAGTGTGGGGGTAAAGACAGAAATGGGAGGGAAGAAAGATAAAGGATGCTGTGTTCTGGGTAAAAAACAAATCCTCAGTAAAGTTTACAGAATCCCAAGATGCTTCATGAGATTGGATGTCTTGTGAAAAGTGGTAAATGGGTCAATTTCTGTGTCTTGGTTGATCTTGGGGGGTTTGGTGAACAAAAGACAGCACACATACCTGCAGGGGTTTGGAGCTACAGGGTCCCTGAGACTGCACGGCCACAGGAGTTCCCCAAAATCTTGGGAGGACATTGGCTATGCTTAGGTCATGGGGCTTAAAGTGGACAACAGGGTGCCAGAGAAATTTCAACTAGACTAGGGAGCAGGCTGAGTGTCCAGCCTACATCTGAGTGAAGCGCGTGAAGTTCTTAGTCCAGCATCAGCCACAAATGCTCACTGTTAGAGGCTTCGCTGTCACAACGCAGCCCGTTTGCATATAGCCCTGCAGCAGACACCATGGCCAGTCCACTCTTCAGCATCGCATCCAACAGATTTCCCTTCCCAGGGAGCTCCGAAGTCACTTTAACAGGAAGGAGTCCTATGTGAAACCCATTTATGTAAAGCCCACCTGATGTACCTTCACATCCCCCTTGGATGATTGAAAGCCCTGTTATCACTAACAGACAAAGCTGGCATTTTTGAAAAGTAATGAACTTCATTCCACTGTCATGAAGCCTTGAGGAGAAGGTCCTGGGAGATGAAACTCTCTGGAACCTGGACAGGTTATGAGCAGTTTCTGCTTCTGTGGCTGCAGCCTGGCTCTAATGATGGGAGAGCAGCTGTGGAGTCGCTTAATGGCCACGTCAGGCTGGGCCTGCCCGGAGTGCTCTCTGAGCCTCCCTCCATCTCTAATGAACAGCGCTGCGGGCAGGCAGTGATTCATTGGGCTCCTGCCTCATTAGAATGTCAAGCAAGGTTCAGCTGCCTCAAATCCTTTGTGCAAACGAGGCAGGTTGAAATTATAAATAAATACAATAGCAAAAGGTTAGTGTATATGAAGGAACTCTTCTCCTTTCTCTGAATTGACTTGGCTTTACTCTTTCTGGTATATGTCATTTAGTACCAAGTTCAAGTGTACAGGAAACTAACCTAATCAACTTATAACAGAAGTTAATTTGTATTTCAAGCCTACATTCTTTCAAGGTCCCCCACTAACATTTTTCTCTGGATCGGCATCTAGAGGATTCTGTACCTGTAACAGTGAGACATGGAAGGAGTGTCTGATTATCAGGTGTTGTCACCACTCCACCCTGACAACCTCTGAGGGGTCTTCATTCATGTCTAGTCTTCAGGGATCAACCTATGCAGGTCCTTGTCTCAATAGCAAGGCCCCTCAGGTGTGCCAGTGATCTGTGCTGTGAATGTCTGGCTTCATAAAATATTCTACTGCTCCCCAAACACTCATGCTAGGAATCTCAGGCTGTTTCAGGCCCATCTGCCTTGGCCTCTCATGCTGCAGGCATCCTTCGGCCTGCCCAAAATAGTTTGTGTTATAGATAAAATAATAGAAACTGATTCTGGTTATTTAAACAGAAAAAGGAATGTATCAGAAGTTTAACAGGTGGCTCACAGAATTAACGGTAAACTTGGAGAATTACACACAGGAAAATTAGCCAAAACCAGCAAAGACAAGGCAGCAGGAACCACAATGATGGACCCTCCCTGTGGAAGGACCCAATTGGCCAAGGCTGGGTCATGTGCTCTTGTACTGGCTGCAGTACTTACTTTCATCTTCCGTAAAAGAATATACACACAGTGGAGGAGTTCCCTAAAATCAGAAGAGGGTTTAGATGCTAGACTGGTAAGATATGGTAAATTCAATAAATAATGTCCTTTCAATAGCCCATGCTAGTCAGATAGTTCAGGGGCTCATATGATACTACTCAAGTGTTAAACCCTGGGCTCTGGGCTCTTGGACTAGACGTAAGGGCAGCAGAAGAAACATCTGTGTGCTGAGCTTGGGCCATAATCCCGAGATGGCCTTGAAGACCCTACACAAACCCTTATGTGATGTGAGGGGCATCATGATTGGTATAACCAAGAACTGTGTGGATATGCCAGAGAGCTGGTGGCCATCTGGAGGCCTTCAATGGGACAAGGAGGCACTACTAGTGTCTGTACAGATGGACTGGGAGAAATGGATAAGAATGCAGACATCATGCCACAAGCCAGTAATGATATGGGACATTGACCAGAGGCTTTCCCTACCCTGGCACTTCAGAACCACTGAAGTCCCATCCTGGGTACCTAGAAGCAACACCAAGTAAAAGAGAGAGACCCTAGAATGCCTGAGATATTTCTGCTCCCTATTGGAATAGGACACCAAAATACAAAATAAAAATGGTCTAGTTACAAAAAAGGAGAAGAAAAAAATTTGAACTATTTTGCCTACCAGAATTTATGAACAGGTCATAATTATTTTATATCAAATGATTAACTACTTGTAAGAATTTGAAAGGCAACTGCCCAAAGGAAAATGAATTCTTGAAATGAAAAGCAACAATTCTATCTACTATTGACTAGGAAAGGAGAGAACGTAAGCTATGGGGTATAATTGCTGGTGAAACTCTGTGGGAAAACAGATCTAGGAGAGGAAAGGTGGATTTTCACTCTATGACAGCGGGAGGCCAGCTCTGAGCAGGGAAGAGGTTTTAACCGACACGAATGTGTTAAAATGCAGATGATATAGGCCTAGCACTTCATCAAATCCAGAGCTGTGAATTAACCTTTACAAAATGAATGGCTTTTTCAGTGCTGAATAAAAGTCCCAGTGAAACAGAGGAGGAAAATGCTGGAACCATGCTCTAAATCTGAGTAAGATGGTGACCTTTGCATTCTAATTGCTTGCAGCTATCTTAATATGACGTTTGGCATTTTTAACCTTGCACATGATAAAATAACAAATTTTAGGAAAAAATACTGAGGTTAATAAGCTTCTCCCCAACAAAACCAGATTCCCTCTAGCTGGATATATAACAATAAAGACTGCATTTTGACTACTTGACTTTTACCATGGTGTAGATATTTAATTGGTGAATGGTCCCACACTATGAAAAATGGTTTATTGAAAGGGCATCTTTTGCCATTGCTTTGTTGAAGAGACCAGAGTTTTGTGGTAAGTTAATTTACCAGCTTTTTGTCATCATTTGAAGGTTTAAACAAGAGACTATGAGAAGCAGCGAGATGTATGAGAAGAAGCACTTGACTTTGGCTCAGAGCTCCCAGAGTCCTGGGCTGAATATGCTATTTAGTATCAGTGTGGCCTTAACCTCTCCTTCTCTAAAATACAATAATAATACTTGTCCAAATTAACTCACAGGATTGTTTCTGCAGATCCATTGGACAGTGCTTATTAAATGCTTGTGGCATTAGCTACGCATAAGGGATTAAACTTAGAATAACTTGAATTCATGGTTTAGCAAGAAAAGCAAAGATTTAAGTCCCAGCTCTGCATCTTACTGGCTATGTGGCCCCTCTGCATCTTGCCTTCCTCATTATAGAATGGGGATCATAATTGCTACATTTTAGAGCTATTGGTGAATATTAGAAATATAGAGAAGATCCTACAGAAGGATCACAAGCACACATTTACCAAAAATAAATATTCTAAGATTGACCACATACTATTTTTTCTGTTGTATTTGAGGTATTCCTTCCAATGCATAATTATGTGCTCAGGGCTTGCCCTGGGGGAGACCAAATTCTCAGGCAACACTCTGGAATAGGCATGACAAGTCCCATTACAAGGATGGCCCTGTGGGCTAAGAGGGTGATGGGTGACCTTTGCACTCTTCATGATACTTTGCTTGTATTTTAGGGGAAGAGCTTACAGTGGAAACATTCTTTCCATTCTAAAACCCCTGGTCTGGGGAACTAATGTGCTCTTTTCTTAATTTATCTGTTCACTCATTTAATTCATGCATTCATCCACTCATTCATTCATTATTCATTTAAAAATGTATTGCAAGCCTTTGTCTTTTATATGAAAAATATTCTCCTATATCTCCCAGGAGATTGTGCGTATAAGAAAATATTAGGCTAACAGCTAGAACAAGCCAGTTAATTTATAAAATCAGAGCTTTTTAAAAATCATCAGATGGCTGAATATGAAAAAGAAAAAAAAAAAACCTAAATGAACTACATTCCATACGGTGACAAACTCTTTGTAGAGATGAGATCCGTAGGTGCTTTCCTTGTTGGCAAAGAGATGTGAAGAGGAAGAATCCCTCATAGAAGGAGATGCAGGGAAGCCAGGTGGAACTTTGACAAACCTTTAATGGCTGCATGTGGGCTGGCATCATTATTAAAATTCCAAGGAGTCCTAGCCACAGATGAGGTTTTAACACATACCCAAATGGGTGACTGGGGGTATCTGTCAAGGGTGCAGTGCAGGGCAGGGCAGGGCAGGGCAGGAGACAAGCCCTCTCAGGCATTCCAGATCTTCACTAAGCCCACTGCAGTGGTCTTCCAAAGGCACGAGCAGGACAGCAAGGTAGGGAGAGGTCTCAAAGTGTAGAAAACTGGAGAGAAAAGAGAGTGACTAGAAACCCAAAAAGCTGACAGTTGGACTGGAAAGCAAAAAATGACCACCAGAATCCTGCCAGCGCTCAGATCCCAGGCCTTTCTGAAGCAGAACTCCTGATCCTCCCTTCAAAAGACTGGAAAATGCGGTAAGTTGCATTCAACTAAAGCTGAAGTGGAAGCCAGACCTGGCCATTAAATTGGCCTTGCACAACCCCCTTCTAACACATACTAGTAGCTTGTCAAGACTTTTTCTGTTCTTTTTCTGGGGGTAAATGTGATTTTACAACTTTCATACACAATGCTAGGTATTCAATAAAAATATTATAATACACAAATAGGAGCAAGAAAGTGAGAATCATGGTCAGAAGAGGAAATAGTTAATAGAAGTAGACCCGAGATGGCCAATTATCAGATAGGACTTCAACATAACTATAATAAAATTGTTAAGATGTAGTGGAAAAAGTGAACATGCTGAACTGAGGGGAATTTCAGCAGACAGGAAGTATTAAAAAAGAGTTAATGAAAATGCTAGAAAAATATATCATAAATGTAGAATTCATTTAATGGGCTTCATAACACACTGGTCAAGCAAAGGTAAATTTTAGTAACTTGAAGAATGGAAATTATCCAAACTGAAAAACACAGAGGCAAAAGAATAAGAAGAAAGAGCATAGCATCTGAGATACATGGAATTATAGTAAATGATCTATCACTTGAGTAATTTGCATCCCAGAAGCAGATGAGAGAGAAAATTGGGTGAAACAATTTTGAACAGATAATGGCCAAGAATTTTCCCAAATTGCTAAAAGACATAACCCACAGACCCAAGAAGTTCAGTGAACCTCAAGTTAAAAAAAAAAGAAAAAGAAAAAGAAAACCATACCCTGGCACATCATAGTTAAAATGCTGAAAATCAAAGATAAATAAAATATCTTAAGAACAGTCAGAAAAAGAAGACACACCAACTTCAAAGGAACAAAAGTAAGGTTTAGAACTGATTTCTTGGAAATAATGGAGGCCTGAAGACAGTGGAACATCTCTAAAATGCTGAAAGAAAAAAAAATGTCAACCTAGAATTCTACATCAATTAAATTATATTTAAAAGTTAAATCAAAATAAACATATTTTCATTTATATAAACAATGGGAAAAGTCATTGCCAGAAAAACTATCCTAAAGAAATATCTAAGCAAGTTTTTCAGAGAAAGCAAAAATGATACCAAAAGAATGTCCAAATCTATATTAAGAAATGCAGAGCACCAAAATGGGCAAATATGAGGAAAATCATGAAAAATTATTTTTAAATTGTTATATAAGAATTATTGAAATATTTTAAAGACTTTATACACATGCCACACTTATATACATAGATACATATTTTAAGAGGTTACTACCTTTAAAGCAAAACTAATAAAGTATCTTTAGTTTTATAGTTTGTATAGAAGTAAATTATAAAACAAGAAAAGCACAAAGAGCAGAAAGAAAATGGAATTAAACTGTTGTAAGATTCTACATTGTTTATGAAATAGTTTAATATTTGAAAATAGACTGTGAAAAGCTAAAGTTGAATACTGTAGTCTCTAGAACAAGCAGTAAAAAATAAACACAAAGGGTTTTATTTAGAAATTACATAGAAGAGGTAAAATGGAATACTAAAAAATATTTGATTGACCCAAAAGAAGGCAGAAAAGAGGGAATCAAAGAACAAAAAACATATGAAACAAATAGAAATCAAATATATAATTATATCAACAATTACATTAAATGTGAATGGATTATACTGTAAAGCATTATGCAAACAAACTTCACTAATGATAAAAATAGCTGCTAATTTTATTGAATGTTTATCACATGTCAGACATTCTGCTAACCCATCTGTGCTTTATCTTGTTTACTCCTTACAATGGCCTAGGTATTATTTGCATCAACATTTCATGCATGTGAAAACTCAGACTGAGTATCGTCATTGTCCACTGTTACATAGCCCTAAGAGGCAGAGCCAGTATTCAAACCCAGGATGTATGACTTCTGAACTTACACCACTTAGTTATTCTGAATGTGATATTGATAATGGATGCTGATGATTAAGAAAAGAGTAGTTACTGCCAAGTCATACCTGTGGTGCTGGACATCCCGTGAGAGGGAATATGCTGGCCATTATGACCATTATTCCAGGGAAAATATTTAGCTTGAAAACCCATAATAAAAATATAATTTGTTAAGTACATATATTTCAGAATGCAGTATACACCGGTACTTATATTCATGGTAACATGAATTTAAGTTCAGCCAATCCTGTGGCACTGTCCTCTAACACACAGCTCATATGTGACATCAAAGCTTTATTAATCTTAATTCTACCTGTTCAGAGTCTGCTGTGGCTAAGATATAATGCCACATACCCTTGTAATAATTATAAGAAAGGTTTTGCTAGAGAAATTAGCAATCGGGTAAGAGAGGCCCTTTGGTTTCCCTTTGCTGGGGCGTAGACACATCATTGCCCACATAATAGAATCACTCACTCTGGGCTCTGCCCCTGTTCCCTGGGGTTTAACTTCAATTCTGTTGTAGCCTTCAAGTCACTGCTGAGCTGTGCAAACTCCCCTGCTGGGATCAACAAGACTTTGGGCTCTAGCCAGACTGTCATCTCAGAAGCAGAGAAGCAGGCCTGGGTGTGTGGCTATGAGCACTCTCGTGCAGATGAGGGCCGAATGGGCTGCAAGGGAAAGTTACAAGTGTGTTGTCCAAGGGAGAAAGGGCAGAAAGAAGTGTGAGCAACAGAACATCTGCAGAATGCAGGGAGGAAAAGTCAGGGAGCTCAGAAGTCAGATTCCTCTGAGGAAACGGAGGATATTAGCCAGGCTTCTTCAGAGAAACAGAACCAACAGGATGTGGTGCGTGTATATATATAAGTAGACATATATACATAAATTATGTACTGTATATTGTGTACAAATGGTGTATAAATATTGTATATACATATATATACATGACAAAATGTATATGGATTTATTATAAGAACATGGCTCACATGATGATATGGAGGCTGAGAAGTCCCGAGTTCTGCAGTCGGTAAGCTGGAGACCCAGGAGAGCTAAAGGCATGGTTCTCATAATTCTAGTCTGAAGCCTCGAGACTCAAGAAGAGCCCATGTTTCAGTTCAAGTCCAAAGGCAGGAAAAGACGGATGTCCCAGCTCAACAGTCACACAGGGGGAGCTCCCTTTTACTCAGCCATTCTATTCAGGTCTTCAATGGATCAGATGAGGTCCCCCACATTAGGGAGGACAACCTGCTCTACTCAGTCTACAAACGAAATGTTCATCTCATCCAGAAACGTGCTCACAGACACACCAAAGTAATGTTTGACCAAATGTCTGGCCGCCTTGTGGCCCAGTCAAGTTTGACACATAAGATTAACCAGAGAACGGAAAACTTTTCTGGGGCTCTTGTGCCCTTGTTCTCAAGTAAGAAGGGGGAGAATATTTGAGGTCATGTCTCCTCGCCCTACATGGTTCCCTTATTATTTTTATAGGAACTATTTGATACGTACAGATGAAAATATTTAACACATATAAATTATGAAGTACGCTTAGAAAATGAATCACCCCGTCCCCAACAAATAACAAGTGTAAATGTCTTCTCAATTCTAGAGATGTATAACTAAGCCCCTAATGTCATGTTATGGGGGAAGAGAAACAGCAAAGGTAATTTTCACATGAAGCTTTGAAAGCCACAAAAATGTGGCTGTTTTGAATTAGGCTTCAGGGTCAGACTCCCCAGAAGATAATGGAATATTTGTTTAGACATCTTAAGATACACTCGGGGCAGCTTCCTGGGGACCAGCAGTTAGAGCATCACTCATCTTTCTCCAAGGTTACTCCATGGGCGGCCCTGTGATACCACATGCGCCTCCTCCCTGCAGTACTGTGTGGTGTGTGCCCTCGTAGGGCTTCATTGATCAAAGGTACCTCAGTGATCAGTTAGGAGGTATAAAGTGTCCTAACAGTGCAATGCCATGTGGTAAATGCTCTCTAAATGTTTACTCATACTATCGTTATTATTTCACGTGAATATCAATACATTAGCAGAGGAAAAGGCCCTGGCCAGGGTCCCTTATCCAGGATCTTGTGTTCCCTAGTGCAGTCCTCCCTAGAAAGGACCATCAGAAAATGTGGAAAATGCCCTAATTTTAGGTAATTACAAAGTTGAGGTGCTGGGAAGTTGTTTGTCAGCAGCAGCAAACAGTTTTCTAACTAATAGCTGTTTTCTCGGCCCATCCTGTGAAGTTACTGCAGGCTTTTCAAAGCAGCACAGAACCTGGAAGAGACCAGAGGCTCACAAAATATTTGCTGAGCAGACGAATGAGTTGAATGAACGAATCCTAAAGTGCAAATAACAAATATTATGTTTTTCTTGCTTTCATTCACACTCACCACCTCAACTCAAACTTAAAACACTGGGAACATGAGAAAAGATCCAGGAGTTTGAAATGGAGCGCCTTTAAACATTATAGTCAGGAGACAAGAGAGTCAGGGCTGACTATCCTGCAACAGGGAAAATGTCCGTGCCACCACATTTGTGATCCACTTAGCTGCAGTATTTCAAGATTCTCTGGTTCCAAAATGTCGCTGTGCTTCAGTGATGCCACTTCCTTTTAGCACTGCTATTTTAAGTCTTTTCCCCACCCCCCATTTCACCTCACAGATATCTCTGAAAGTCACAGGGAGAGACTATTCTGGAAAATGCCCTTATCAAATGATGATAATATACTAGGTTGCCCTATATTTTAACTGCTTTCTTATTTTATAACAGAATTTTTCAACTGGAATCTTGAAAACCCTCATGAAACACTGAATTGGAATGATTCCTGACATGGGCAGGTAAGTCAAGC
The DNA here is from genome assembly GCF_964270905.1 of Leucopleurus acutus. Lineage (NCBI taxonomy): Eukaryota > Metazoa > Chordata > Mammalia > Artiodactyla > Delphinidae > Leucopleurus > Leucopleurus acutus. The sequence continues at coordinate 10,383,445 of NC_139160.1, read as the reverse complement.
ATTAGAGCATTTATCAGTATTCTTTTGCTGTGTAACAAACCATTCCCAAACTTCATGCAGGTCAGTGCTTTAGGTTGGGCTCAGCTGGGCACTTCTAGTCTAGGTCAGCCTTGACTCTTCTTAACTGGACTTACTGATGTGCCTGATGGGCCAGCTGAGGCTGGTTAGTTTACGGTGGCCTGGGATGGGACAGCTGGGTTGATGAGGGGCCTGTCTCCATGTGTAGTTTATTCCAGGCTTTTTCACATGACAGTCCTGGGGTTCCAAGAGCAGTAAGAAGGCACGACCCAAAGCACAAGCACTTCTCAAGTCTCTGCTTATGTCCTATTTGCTACCATCCCCAGGTCCAGCTCAGAGTCAGCATGGGAGAGATTACCCAAGGGCAAGGATATGGGGAGGAGTGAACAAATGGGGAACCGTTACTGCAACGATCTGTTTTAAAATATAGTCTAAGATTCTTGGGGATCCAGAAGGCCCAGATTTGTCACTGTGAAGCCATCTCATCAGAAACAGAAATATGACTCCGGAGCCTGGGCATTCAGATGCTCCTGTTTCTTCACTTCCTCTCCCTCGCCTCCATTCCGCCCTTTCCTCCTGACTGTATTCTGTGGCTTCATCACTCTCTGCTTCCCGATATTTTTCTATTCAGGCAGCCCTGCAAGCGCCTGGCAGGGATGATAAATGAGCCTGACTTCCTGGGCGACATGACTGTCCAGAAACACAGCCTGGAGCATGCACAATGCAGCAGCTTCCGTGCACAATGCAAATGCCGGAATGTGCTGTGGGGTTGGACAGAGGTCACTGCTGCAGAAACAGAGCCCCGTTTGAGACTAGCCTTCTAGGCTATAGCCAGCTTTGCTTAATTAGAGGTATAAGCAAATAGGTACCCTGGGGTAGCTTCTGGATTGTCTCAACAGACTAAAATGTGTAAGTGAAAAGGCTGTATGCAATTAAGCAAAATTCACTGTGATCTGGCTGTCTGGGTTAGTTCACTCAAATTATGTTTAAAGAATCAAAGAATCATAAGGAGAAGCAGAAGCATTGGCTGCCATTATAAATCTGATAAGTGTCTTTGATCACGGAAAACTTTCTTACCAAACAGGCTCTGAGCATCCGATTACCTATGGATTTATTTACAAAGAGAAATGAGCTCTCAGTAGTCTTCATTACTAGCATGCTTGATAAAAAGATCAACTAATCAATGGCGAGTGCTGGTTTCACATGGTACAGTACAGATAAATTAGAACAATACAGACCCTACCCTTGCAGAGCTGACATGGTAGCAGATCACACTGGTACAAAGAGAGGAGACAGATACGATACCAAGAACAACAATAATAAATACAATATTCAACATCAACTAGGTACTAGGGCTGTACTGGGTTCTTTACATATATCATTGAGTCTAATCTTTAAAACTAATGATGACGTGGCCATTACCATCTCAAATTGCCAAGGAAGAAAACCAGGTCTCTGAAGCGACATGCAAATACACAAGGTCACAAAGCTGGAAAAGTGAGTCCTAAGCTCAAACTCAGGCCCAGAGTTTGACTCTAATTCTTCCACAATACACTATCTCTTGTGATAATAAATGGTCAGAGAAGGCAATGCAAATGTTTCCGTGACACTCACTAAACCGCTGACTGAGGGCCAGACTTGAGCCAGGCAAGGGTGCTGGAGGTTTGAATAGAGAGTCAGTCCTTAAGAAGCTCAAGCCTGGTGAGAGGGACAGTCAGAAATGCAATACTGTCTGTCTATAATCAGTGCAAACCTGTGGTATGTCTTGGTTGTGGAAGATGTTAGAACAGAAACAAAGCACAGACCGAAGAGTTTGTTTTTCCTTCTGATTTCCTCCAGCCTTTCTCCAGGACAGATATAGTATTTCCTTCCAGGGAAAGCCTTGGGATTGTCAACTGTGTTACAAATGTATTAAACTAGACTAACCCCATAGTTCTTGCAACTATTGAAATCAAGAGAAAAAAGCAAGAGAAACTAACACCAGCCACTGACTATTTTTAAGATATCTTCTGGCTCTAAATTTATTCTGTTTTTAAAAGAACTTTAATGGCCCTTATCTCATTTGATTCTTTTACTATCTCTGCAGTGTTATCAACATAGCAGACAACAAAACAAACAGAGAGAGGTTAAAATTCTGAAGGTGACTGTTTTAGTTTGCTAGGGCTGCCGTAATAAAACACCCCAACTGGGAGACTTAAATAAGACATTTATTTTCTCACAGTTCTAGAGGCTGGAAGTGCCAGATCAAGGTGTCGGCAGGTTTGGCTTCTCCTGAGGCCTCTCTCCCTGGCTTACAGATGGTGTCTTCTTGCTGGGTCCTCACAAGGTTTTTCTTCTGCTCTGTACCTGTCTGTGTTCTAATCTCCTCTTCTTATAAGGACACCAAAAATATTGGATTAGCATCCACTCTAACGATTCCATTTGAACTGAACTGCCTCTTTAAAGGCTTTATCTCCAAATACAGTCAAATTCTGAGGTACTGGGGTTAAGGGGCTTCAATATATGAATTGGGGGTGGGACACAGTTCATCCCATAATAGTAACCCAGATGTGGAATGTTGGAGCCAACATGTAAGACATTTCTGCTTCCATCTGAAGTGACTTGCTCATTTACAACTCAGGTATCTTCTCTTCCCTGAATAAGCTGACTCTTTTCCTCTAATCTTGGCTTATTTCATACTGTAGCTTGTCTGAAAAGACTTAGACCATCCTTCCCTCCTATCTGTATGTAAAGATATACCCATTTCACAGCACAGTTGAAATCCCATTTTTTTTCATGAAGACACCTGATTATTGGAAATAATTATTTCCTCACAGGAAACCCCACTGGCAATTCTATTCTCTTGCAAGACTTTCAACTTTCTACTTTGTAGAATAAATGTGTGTTTATCTCTCTTGTTCTAAATATATAAGCTCTCAACTGTGTCTTTCCATGTTTCTTTGAGCGCACACTCTGAATGAGACATAGTCCTAGGTGCTGTAGTGAACAAGACACATAAATAAGATCCCTTCTTTCTGGAACTTTCATCTTAGTTTGGAAACTAATACACAACTAAATAAATTAGACTATTTTAAATAGTGCCTACTCATAAGAAGAATAAAACAGGAAACAAATAAAGAATGACTGCAGGCGGGGTGGGGAGTCCAGTTCCATTGCAGTTTAACAAGCAAGAGCTTTCTGGAGAGATGTTTTAAGCTGAATCTAAATGATAAGAAGATGTCAGCCAAGTGAAGACTGGGAAGACGGCTCCAGGCAAAGAAGCAGCAAGTATGAATATTCTTAAGTGGGAAAAAAACTGGTATATTTAAGGACAGAAGTCATGTGACTGCAACAGAGCAAGTGAGAGATTCGGGGATAAAAGTCAGCAGGCACCAGACACGTCTGTCCTTGTGGTCCCAGCAAGGAAGCTGAATAGTGTTCTTCATGTAATGAGAAGTGCAACAGTCCCTCCCTTGTCCACAGTTTCAGTTACCTGCAGTCAACTTTGGTCCAGAAATATTAAATGGAAAATTCCACAGATAAACAATTCATATGCGCACCATTCTGAGGAGCATAATGAAATCTCCCACCATCCTGCTCAACCCCACATGGACGTGAATCATCCCTTTGTCCAGTGCAACCCACCCACTGGTCACTTAGTACACATCTTGGTTATCAGAGTGATTGTTCCAGTACTGCAGTGCTTGTGTTCAAGTAACCCTTATTTTACTTCATAAGGGCTGGAAAGAGCAAGAGTAGTGATGCTGGCAATTCAGATAGTCTCTTACTGTGCCTAATTTAGAAATTAAACTTTATCATAGGTATGTATGTAGAGGAAAAAACATAGTATATATAGGAGTCAGTACTGTCCGCAGTTTCAGGCATCCCCTGGGGGTCTTGGAACATATGCCCCATGGATAAGGGGGGACCACTGTACCTCTTAGATGGAGTAGATGTTTAACAAATGTCTTCAAATGCTAATTAAATTAAGCCTGCCCAGGATTTGATTGTTCTGGTAACCTGGGCGAACTAGTCTACATAAAAATAAGGAAATTATGGTCAATAGCTCTATGTGGCCTGTGTTTCAGTTACAGACTTTAGATTTTTATCAGTTGTCAGGACCTAGATCAAATAATTCCCTGTATCTTCCATAAGGAGTCTGATTTTTCGTTAGTGTTAAGTAATTTAATATTGTTACATTTTCATTAATTAGCTGAAGATTTTAAGATAGCAAGATCTTAAGACATTAATCCTCCAAGATAGCAATAAAATATTTCCTAAATACCTGATGGCAAATATTAGGTTTCTTCTCCAGTTCAAGATGCAAGTGCATGATTTCATGTAAAACTTTTTCATAGCTGAAATAACTGTTGTGATTATCTATCTATAGAACCGAAATATCTTTGATTCTTGATGTGACCTTCATTTCTGGCTGGGCTGAAATTCTGTTAGGGAGAGGGATATGAATGCCAAAGTACTATTTTCAGGAATAAATAGTAGCATATTTTCTATTCTCTTAAACACAAGATAAAATGTAGCGTGCTGCAGGTGTAGAGCTCTCTTCACAGTACAAGAGAGCTGGAGAAAAATCATTTCCACATTAGAATTGAGATGATTCATCATTTTTCTCTTCCCTGAATCTCATAGAAATATTTTTGCCCTGAATATCTTCTCTAAGCAAAGTTGCAAGGTTTGTAACTACTAAGAGTCTTGGAAAAGAAACACATTTATTCTGAAAATTAGAAACATATATTCATCCATTCACATCCCCTAAAAGAAGAAAATATGCAAATTATCTCTACTTTATTGTCCTTAGCACAGAAGTCCTTTTTTTTTAACCCAGCAAATAAAATTGAGTAGAGAGGCAAAAATGTGAATTTGAAAGGACATTTGGTTTTAGAATTTCACTTGAATTCTTTAAAAGCATAGATACTGAAGTATATTAAATAAAATAGTGCACCCTTTACATTCCTTAATCCAATTGCTTCTACAAGTTAACAGCTATATTTGGGTAGAACAGAGGAGAAGTAAGGTGATCTTTTATTACGGGTGATGCTGAAGGAGCCAAATTAATGCATCACCATTTAGGTCTGCAGGGGCTCTTTCAGCAAGTAAAGATTGCTTCCTATAGAAAAGAAACAAAAGGGAAATTAAAATATCCAATCTGATCTACAAATTAAGGGCACACGTGAATAATGGCTACAAATTGTTCTATCTTTGGTTGCTGTTTCAAACATCTTGCTATATTTAATGAATCTGGTCACTTCCCTTCGTTTTCTCAATACCTCTCCCATGCACAAGCCAACTTTTTTGTTGGGACTGCTTGACCTTAATTCACCAACATCTACTAATGCCCAGTTATCTACCACTGTATGAGCCCCTCGAATTGCGGCAATACTTTGGCCCATGTATGTGATCTTGAAAGCTACAAACACATCACAAGGTATCAAGGTGAGAACAAGAAAAAGGAAAAGTGAAGCTTGCTGCTTCCCAAGCCTATTAATCCTGAAGATACAATCCTGCACCTTTATGTGATTTTGACACCAGGTCACTACATGTAGTGTGTTGTTTAGTCCGCACAGGGGCACATCATCTTACTGCACCCAGAGCAGGTTAACTGCAATGAGAATTTAAAAGTCATTTAAGTGATATTTTGCATTTCTATTGGACAAAATCTACCAGCTGATCCTGTCCCCATGAGTTGTAAAATAACCTACCCAGTAGAAAGCCAAGCCCAGAAAGAATATCCAGTGATTTCTTTGCCAATATCTAAGCTTCAGATAAGTTTTTTTAGACACTGTAAAGTAAGATCATCTGGGATACCTCTCTTATCTCTTAAAGCAGACATTGTGAAGAATCATTGCCTATTCGCACAAAACACCTCTTGGGGCCACTTTTACTCAATGGGACTTGTCACTACTCTCGGCCAAAATGGTTTTTGCTATGATTGTAGAAATGAACTCGCTTAATGGTTCCCAAGCTGAAGGAAGACATCTGGTAAGGATTACTTTGATTAGTTGTCTCTCTTTTACCATTTTAATAACATTAACTTGACAGGAGTGGGGTGCCATTTGAAACTTAAAAGTCAATCCTTTAAAATTCAGCAAAATGTAATTCATCTGGAAACAAGTATTAAAGTAAAAACAGGGATATTGAGTTAAAATAATTTCGACCTTTTTATTGTATTTTAACACAAACTGGAAAAAAAAAATTAGGAGAAAATAAAGACAAAGATGGGATTAAAGATTTTGAAAAGCTACCAGAAAGCATAAGAACAAAATTTCCTTCACTCTCTATAGGTCTGATAGTATAAAAAGCTGGGACTCATGACTGTTCTGGTGATAATAAATTTTATTTATGTTTAAAATAAAAAATAAGCAAGCCTGTAATTTAAGTTGTGCAGAGATGCATGAAGAATGCTATGCTCACTGCGACATTCAAGGAAAGGAAGACTGACAGGTAATAAAACTATATCTGGGGCTTCCCTGGTGGCACAGTGGTTGAGAATCTGCCTGCCAATGCAGAGGACTGGTCTGGGTTCGAGCCCTGGTCTGGGAAGGTCCCACATGCCTAGGAGCAACTAGGCCCATGAGCCACACTACTGAGCCTGTGTGTCTGGAGCTTGCGCTCCACAACTAGAGAGACCGTGACAGTGAGAGGCCCGTGCACCGCGATGAAGAGTGGCCCCTGCTCGCCACAACTAGAGAAAGCCCTCGTACAGAAAAAAAGACCCAACACAGCCAAAAATAAATAAATAAAATTAAAAAAAACAAACAAACAACTATATCTGCTGGGGTTTTAAAATTATTTCTCTATTACATAAAACAGGCTAATTTAAAGTGCTTACTTTTCTGGGATCACACAGAATTCCTGGAAAAATTAATTCACAATGGAGAGAAATAGGCTTTTTTTTCCCAAAAAAATAGCTTAAATTGACACTTGCCTTCTTCACTTAAAGGAGTTATTGAAATGGCTAGAAATGGAAGACTTTCAAGTGATTAAAACTTCTCCATCTTTGTCACTCTGTGCCAGCCAGTGGCCGGTGTGGCTGACAGAATTCAGAAGGAGAGAGAACAGCATATGGCAGAATGAGTCTTGAGCCCCAGAGAAATCTCCCTCGGTTCCCACTCCATCTGTGCTTGTGTGGTACCTCTCCCCACAGTACAGAGATGCTGAGCTCAAGACAAGAGAAATGTATGACAGGAAAATTTAGAAACAGCTTTGCGTTGCGCTAAGCATTAACAAAACACTTCTGTTCCACAGCACACATCTTAAACCAAGAGCGTTGAGGATCCCAAGTTTATCTGAGGGTTCTTAGAGAGATTCTTCGAGTTCAGTGTACAAAGAAAGCTCCTTACATGAAGGCAATGTGAAATGATTGCTGGAATATGTCAGTGTTTGGCTTTGGGGTCTGGGGAAGGATGTGTTGTGCAAATCACTGGCCTCCTGGAAAACATCAGACATACATTTGAGCAGCCAGGGAGTCCTGAGGGGTCTCAAGGCAGGCAAACCGTTGGTTGGAGTATTTCTCACCTGCACCTTCAACCCAAACAATTTTGCTAACGGAGGCTGAAAGAAAGAAAAATGGAGCCAGAGATTTGTGTTTTATTATGCTAAGCATGCGGTTAGTGGACTTTTTATTAGTCAGTAGTCATTGTTTCTCCAAAATGTAGGGAAACACAGGAAAATATTTTATCTTTGTGGTTTGCTCTCTCTGATTCTCTCTTCTTTCCTCAAGCCGTGTTGAGGACTCTCATTCTCTCCCATCTTGACTGCTGAACACCAGGCTACCACCCTGCTCCTGGCTCCCAGCATGAAAGGACATGGCAAGAGGGCAGAGAGCAAGGGGACAAGAGGCAGGGTCTGGGGACACCAACCCCATCACAGCATTGTTCTGCATCCATGTCTCCTACACACACACACACACACACACACACCCCACGGACACTGGAAAGCGTTCTTCAGTTACTGACTTAGGACTTATGTACTGCTGGCTCCATGAGGATCAACCCTTAAAGCTGAGAGGTATGGTTAAATTCCAAACTGTCAAACAATTCTTGCTTGGTATCCAAGCTAGAAGTCCTGAGTTTAGTTAGAGCTTAGTTAACACTAACTTAACTCATTCCTTTTTACTCTTACATTAGAGAAACTTTGGGAGTTTCAGTGAATGCAGGCTACACAGAACACAACTGAGGAAGGGCCTGGTTCCTGTCCCTTGCATCAGCCACATTGTATTCAAAGTAACTAAACCTTTTTTTTTGCCTTATTTTTTTTCAAAAATGTTCAGTAGTTTCTTCCTATATGTCTCTGAAGAATTTCAGAGAAATAAACTTGTAAAAACATGATCAAAATAATTTTCATATATTTGGGAAATATCTCATTATATTCAAAATATATTTGCCTATACTTACATTTTGAATTCCTAGCTTGAGCTATAATTTTATGCATGTAAAATTAGGTGATGAGGAAAATCCCTTGAGTTGTGGTCAAAGCCAATATTCAGGGCATGAGGCACAGAGAATCCTTGGGTGATCAGGGCTAAGGGCTAAGGGTGATCTGTGTTCTCGGACCACATCCCTGCCACATACTTGCCTGCCTCTATCCCAAGCTGTGACATAGTAATTGGAGCTGGAATTTCAACCTTACACTTTCGTGCAGGCCACTTGAAACATACAGAGGTGGAAGAAAAGTGTACAGTTGACCCTTGAAGAGGGTGGGGAATTGGGGTGCTGACCTGATGCACAGTTAAAAATCCAAGTATAACTTATAGATGGACCTCTGAACCTGCAGTTGCTCTCTATTTCTGATTCCTCTGTATCCACAATTCCTTCCTACCCGCAGTTCCACACCCCTGTATCCAACAAGCTGCCGATCATGTAGTACTGTAGTATTTACTATTGAAAAAAAAAATCCTTGTCTAAGTGGACCTGTGCAGTTCAAACCCACACTGTTTAAGGGTCAACTGTATTTCTTGCTTTAATGAGGTAACCCAGCCAGGCCTGGAAAGGAAGTCAAGGCCTGTGCACGTGCTGGGTGCTAATGGGCAGTCCCCCTAGTCACCCTACGTGACAGGTCATCAGCAGCATCAATCCATCCTGAAGCCCTTGCAGGCAAGTCACCAGGATGACTACTCTTCGTAGAGACCATAAGTGCAGTTGAAAGACCAGGGACTTTAGAATCAGGTAAATCCGGGTTGAAATCTCAGCTCTGCTACTGACCATCTGAGTGAATTTGTACTAGCTTAAGCCTCTCTGATTGTTCATTGTATTTGGGGGTAAAAGGTCCTCTATCCCATGAAAGGATGAAAGGGAGAGAAGAAAACTAGGCAGCTCACTAAGTGAGCTGGACATCTTTCACTACAGAAAAATGGGATGATGTCCTAGAGCGAGTATGAAGACACCTTGTTGCTAAACATGCCCTCGTATGAGCAGGTCCCTCCAGGAATCCGGGTTTCAATGTCACTGCCTTTAAAACAAAGTAAATGGACCCCAGGTTCCTTTCAGTCCTCTGCTCCTGTGCATACAGCTCCTCATGTCACAATAGGTTGTGTACAGTTAGTGGAAGAAAGGTCTCTGGGTATGAAAAGAGCTAAGATCCCACATGCCTCACAGCCAAAAAACCAAACATAAAACAGAAGCAATATGGTAGCAAATTCAATAAAGACTTAAAAAATGGTCCACATCAAAAAAAAAAAAAATCTTAAAAAAAAAAAGAATGAAAAGGTGTTCTAGTGTCCACATTTCCTTTTGGTCTTCTCTCACATTGGTATGAGCCTGGCCAAAGGAATAAAGACTAATATAGAAAGAAGGTTTTTGTTTGTTTGTTTGTTTCAATATATGAATAAAAAAGCAATGTAGCTTTCTATTTGGCAAAAGTGGAGATGCGTAGCTAAGCCATGATGTCAGATCATTCCTGGCCTCTCAGATTTGGGGACCTTTGCTCACTGGAGCCCCATAAGGCAGCCCAGTATCACTTTGCTTCATGATCAGTGTGTAATGATCAGTGATGCCACTTCCAGCATCTCTAGCCTTGAGGACTTTTGATAGGAGAACTCTCATAGAATGTCACAGCTGGTATTTTTTGTTAATGAAATTTCCCCTGTGAAGCTTGGATAATGTATATGGTTATGAAAGAATCAGTGGAAGCAAAAGGCTGGTAAGCCAATAACTATCCTTTAAGCATGTACCATGTGAATCAGCAGAAAGATATTAGGAGCAGTCTTCTTTCTGTGGAAGTTGTTTGTTTTTCCTTGAACACTGTACTCTATTAAATCAGAACACTGTACTTTATTAAACCAGAACTCAAGGGTGTAGTAATTAATCCTTCAAAGAAAGGGATCTTTCACAAACTATAGTCAGGTCCTACTTTTGTACCTATCTCATTTGTAAAAATAAGTATTAAAGCTGAGTATAAAAAGTAGAGATTTTCATGTTATGAGTGAGGTTTCCATACCTATGGTGCTAAAAGTATAATAAAACCCCCAAGCAGTTCAGTGAAAATTGTCTCTGTACCTAGATCATGGACATTTTTTGTCTTGGTCTTTATCATTTTTATGATATTTGATAGTACATTCCTAAAACTGCATATCTGTCCTTTAGGTTTTGTTATTTTCCTTCATCAGTGAACAACCAGTCAACAAGTTCAATTCCAATCAACATTCATTTGAGACCAAATGGGCTACTTTCTGTATGCCCTAGTGATTCCTTCTCTTTCTGAACTGCATGTGCTAGAGCCAGCTTGTACCAACTTGAAAGCATCGATTGTTAAATTTTCAGGAATTTTGTGAACTGACTGACATCATGTTGACAGCTTAAAATCAGGTATGGTGGGAATATCTACACCAAAGGAAATAACAGATGCTGCAAATCATGGTTTCCTTCCTATCCCCAGAGAGCTGTCTATTGAACATTTACTAGCACATCACTGGTGGGCCCATTATTCAGACACAATTAAGATTAGTGTTTGGTCTTTTAATTAAAAAATTGACTAAAATGAGAAAAACTAACTTGAAGACACATTCATTTATCCATTAATCATACATTTACTTGTACATCTTTTGGTATCAAGCCAAGGCCTTTCACTGAATCTGAATCCACTTTCTTCCTGAACCATATCCATATTTCCCCACCTACAATTTCCAGTTTCAGGTTCCTTAAACTGCAGCAAGAACTTAAAAATGCCTGTCATGTACCCTGAATTCAAAATCCTTCTAGATTATTTTCCCAGTTTTTTTATAGTTCTTTCACCTTCCCTTAACTTGACATCAATTTATTTCAATAACATGTTTGTATTGTCTTTCCAAAACTTTCCATTTGTCATATAAACTATACTTTTTAATACTCATATTCTGCCAACTGAAATAATATCTAATTAAATTAGGTAATTATAATGCTAAGTAATGTCGACATAAACAGGTCTGTGAACAAACACGACTGATTCTTGGTGTGCAGAATGCTAAGCCCCAGCCCTGAGCACTCAGTGTCACAAGCATCAGTCAGTACGATCCCCAGACAGCACAGAGAGTGATGATTAACCCCATAAACTAATTAAGTGGAAGTCAGTTATTGATAAAATTTCTACTGTATCATCATCATTTTTATTTTTCTGATGTTTAATCACTTTTAGAAAATAACAATGCCAGTAAAATCAAGTTGAATAGAAGGCCACAGGTGAACGTGTACTTTGTTACTTGATTCATGAAAGATAGAATATGGCATAAGGAAGGCCAGAAATTGGCATAAGAAAGGCGAAGTTTGAGTGTTGAGGTAGCATCATCATCATCACCACCACCACCACAATCACAGAAACAATAACAACAACTAATATTTGTTGAGCTCTTCCTAGGTGTCAGTACTATTATTCTACAGTGCTTTATGTACATTGTTTCCTTCAAAGGCTGAGTGAGGAAACTGAGGTGCAGAAAGATGAGGGAAGTTGCCTAGGGCCCCTCAGCTGGTAGGGGTTGGGCTGGGGTTTGAACTAAGGTAGCTCTGACTCCAGAGCTCATGATCTTAAAATACTATGCAATACACTGGTACCAATGGGTATCAGTGACCCTGTACTCCCTACTCTGTGTTTATCTGAAGATTCTTCTCTGCCCCCACTGGAGCTAAAAGTGTCCCAATTCACCTGCAGCTGAAGGACAGTGGGAGGGAAGCAGGAAAGAAGGAAACAAAAGGCTCTCTTTTTTTTTAGCTTCTCTGATTCATGATACTCACATTTCCGTTGTCCTTACTGTTCTAGTTATCTTTAGCTGCATTACAAATTACCTCAAAACTCAATGGTATAATTAAGTTTGTGTAAACAATTATTAATGGTGCTAACAATTATCCTCTCTCACTGTTTTGTGAGAAGATGGGGCTCAGCTGGGCAGTTTTTGCTTGGTGTCCTTCATGTCCTTTTCATCAGATGGTGGCTGGAGCTGGATCATCTGAAGACTTGATTGGGCTGGATGTCCAAGGATACACTCACATATCAGGCAGCCGATTCTGGCTGTTGGTGTGAGTTCACCTGTCCACAAGAGCACCCACGTGTGGCCTCTCCATGTGGCTTGCACTTCTCACAGAAAGACAGCTTCGGCATAACCAGTCTTCCTTCACAGTAGCCCAGGGTTCTGAGAAGGCGAGCTGGAGGCTGTCGGTCCTCTTAAAGGCTAGCCTCAGAACTAACACAGCAGCATTTCCTCCATACTTATCGATCAAGCAAGTCAAAGGTTACTACATATTCTGATGGAGGAGAATTAGACTCCTCCCCTCAGTGGGAGAAGGAGCAAATCATAGCAAATAACCTGCAGCCGTCTTTACTCTGCCACGTCTACCAATGCCTGCCAATCTTCAGTGCCAAGGACCCCAGAAGTGCCAAGTCCTGCCCAACAGGCTTAAGAGTCTAACTTAATGACTTACACCATGAGGGAAACCGCTTCTGAAGACTAAGAAAAACTGTTGTAGTGCACCTGGCTGTACTTTGCCCTAATATTTAAAATATGTCAGAAACCCTCTTCTTTTCACTGCAATTTACATAGTTTTACTGTAAAATGAAGAAAATGCACATTTTGAAGAAAATGTGTTTCTAATTTTAAGAAAGCAAAATTAGAAAAAAGAATTTCCAGTAAATGCACATTTTGTTTCCTGAAAAAGTCCTTTGGCTGTAAGTTACCTTAAACACACAGTAGACTCCCAGGGTTTGGATCCCTAGATCACCTTTAAGCACTCAAATGCCACCTGCAAATTGGTGCTTGTCAAAGACGTTCCCACCCTTCCCAACATGAGAATCCCTGGCATTTTAACAAGGCACAACTTTCTTTTCACATGTGAAAAAAATACTTCTCTACAATGCATCCATCTCTCAGTTAAGCATGGCTATTATGCTTATTTTAATTCTCTTTACAAAAACTCAGTCTTTAATGTCCTGGGACACTTTAATGTTGTGTATTGAGCTAATGTGCAAAATACATGCCCATTATTACCTATTTACTTGGGTGATTTTTCTGGTGAAGGTGTAATTTTCCACCAGACCTTTGTTTAGAAATTTGACAGCACACAGAGAACATTTCCATACTTAAAAAGCATCCAGAATTTAGGATGCCATCCAACGATATTAAGCAAGTGTAGATAATGCTCTCCAACTTCATCAAACATTCATGGTTAATTATAGTCATAATATTTATGTTGCTGTGAAAATTAAGGTTGTGAGCTTCTTGTACACAGGCTAAAAATACAAGCTTACAGACTGTGCTATTGCTTCCCCCTTTCATTACTGGAATTTCTCATTGTCATTGAATAGAATGGCAAGCACAGTGTTCTTTGGCTCCCTAATTTTCATTGCAAATCTGATATCTCCCTTGATAGGAAAGAGCTAAAGAAGCATCAGAGCATCTCCCATAAGACGAGAAGGATGTGATCAGAGGCCTAGCAGCTACACTTTCTGGAACAAAAATCAGGACACATGGACCGACAAGTCCGAGAATACTTTGAGCAGCCACAAGATAGATGATTTGAAATTCAGTCTTAGAAAGTGGGACATATGGTCATCACATCTGAAAGGAATAGGATCACATGGTCCAGAAGAAGGAAGGGTTTGAATTATGTAGTCGTATCTATTTTCTACTGAACTATTGTTGGAGTAAATATGCAATTATAAATTTAAGAAACAGGTATGGAAAAAAATCTTTCCAAAATGAGTATCCAGTTTAATGCCTGTCTCACGACTATCAATCAGAAGTTAAATTCAAAATTCCCAGATGAACTTTCCTTACTTTCTTGCCTCATCTTCTTCTCCCCTTTCCATGCCTCTGATATGCCAGATCACGGCATTTGTAATTCTCAGTCTGTCACACGTCTGGGCCTTTTCTTATTCTGTCTCTTCTTTTAGGAATATTCATTTCAACATGGTCTTTCAGGGAAAGTTCATCTCATGTTTAATACTCAACATCAGTATCATCTGGTTTCTTAACCTTCCAGAATCTAGACAAATTGACCCAGTTGTATGCTCTCCCAAGTTTCTCTTATACCCTATACATATCTTCACTAATATATTTATCCCATCTCAATCTAATTATGGGTTTACACGTATCCCTTACAAAATTGCATAAAAACACTCATTAAATTGCACATGATGCAAATTTCAGAAAGTTAGTGAGTGCAAAGGATGATAAAATAAAGTTTCAAAAAGATTTCAGCATACTGAAATGATGTACCAGGACATGCATGATGAAATCCACTGGAGTAAATGTAAGCTTTTTCACTGGATTTTAGAATAGCAACTGCAAAGTTTTAGTGGTGACCTAGCTGAATAGCAGAATGAGAGAAATAACTATATTTTTTAGTTCATTGTAAGAATGATATACAGTCGTCCCTTGGTATCTATGGGCAACTGGTTCCAGGATCTGTTGTGTATTCCAAAATCTACAGATGCTCAAGTCCCATAGTCAGCCCTTCGTATCAGAAGATACAGAAGGCCAGCTGTAAATACCTAATAGTGGTGTAGCACATAAAAAAAATAGGGCCAGTCTCCAGCTAGCTTAATAATTTATATACACATATAGAGAGAGGTTATGGTCATTCAGTACTCTGCTGGGCTCAACATTCTAGGATATATTGTCTGGTATAGGAACCTTTCTTTTAAGAAAGTCATTAACAAAGTTCTGTTCGTTGACATACACTACTAGTTGCCTATCAATATCAATATTTGTTCTTCCTTTTCCCTTATAATATTTTTCAAGGAGAAAATGTGTCCAGCTGAATTGTTATGCTTCCCAGCATCACTTGCAACTATGTGATACAGTTAGGGTCAGTCAGAAGACTTTTGCGAAACTATGATCCTCCCAAGAAGGGCCTGTTAAGAGCACATATTCCACACTCACGTTCCTTTTACTTTTTGCCCCCTTCTCTTCTGGTTTGGAATAGAGACTCTCTCCTGAAGGTGGAGCAGCTATGGAGTAACCATGTGACAGCATCAAGAATGAGGACAAAACACACATGCTAAGGATGACTAGAGGAGCCTGAGTCTCTGACAGCACTGTGGTGACTGCCTACCTCTGAGTTTTTCATGTGACAAAAAAAATAAGCAGGTATTTTGCATAGGCCACTTTTGTCACGTTTTCTGTTACTGGCAGCCTACACAACGCTGACCAATACAGATGGTGACCTGGGTGTGGAAAGTTGAGAAAGAATGTCAACAAGAAATGGACAAGTGAAGTACACTGAGTGCCGATGAGGGGGCTAAGAGGAGACCGGCTTGTCCTAACTGAAACAGTGACATAGGAGAAGACAGTCCGTATGCCATGGTTCCAGAAGGCAGGACTGGGACTTGGGGTAGAAGTTAAGGGAAGGAGACTGGACCCATCAAAGAAAGACTTTTGGGAGATATAAAGCCACATAAAAAAAGAAGTGGTTAAAACTCGTAGAAAAAGAAATCACTTGTGGTTACTAGAGGCAGGGGATGGGAGGAAAGGAAGAGAGAATTGGATGAAAGTGGTCAAAAGGTAAAAACGTCCAGTTGTAAGATAAATAAGTACCATAATGCACAATATGGTGACTATAGTCAAAACTGCTTATGGTATATTTGAAAGTTGTTAAGAGAATAGGTCCTAAGAGTTTCCATTACAAGGAAAAAAAAGTTGTATCTATATAAGATGATGAATGTTAACTAAACTCACTGTGATAATCATTTCATAATACATATAAGTCAAATCATTATACTGTACACCTTGAACATATACAGTGTTGTATTCAATTATATACCAATAAAGCTGAAAAAAATAAATAAGTGAAAAAATAAAGAGGCAAAAAAAGTGGCTAGAACACCACCCATATAGAGGGGGTGGTAGTGTCAGACTGAAGTTTACATCATATGGAAACATTTACCCGCCCTAAGATTTCTATTTGTATTTCAAAACTTATCCTTACTTTGGCGAACTTTTCTTGAGCACCTACTCTATTCATATCTTCTGTGAATTTCTAGCAATGTAAGGATTTTTAAAAAGTAAGATCCTTCACGATCTTACTCTCTAGTAGCTGACAAATATGTATAAAAAGATCTTTTCAATAAAACTTTAAATACTAAGATACAGGTGAACACAGAGTAGAGAGGGGATGTTTCCTTAAAACTGAGGTTTCAATGTTGAGCAGAAGTAGTCTGACGAAAAGAAAGGAAAATTTCGGGCAGAGGATCTGCAATCAATCCCGTCTACTTCTCCATTTGTCAGCTTTGCTTTTATTTTGAACCTTTGAAGATTTCCCTCACCTACTTGGGAGCTCTACTATGCATTTGAGAGGATGTTTGTTATGTTTCGCCCATGTTTGTAACAAGAGTTTTCCTCAAATTATGTCTCATATATTAACTGTCTCAGGACTACATATAAGCTAATCATTTCCCTTTGGATATTTAATATCTCATTTCTCGTGTAGTACACTTTTACATATACTAAGGTCTGTTTCTAAACTACTCTTTACTTCCACTTCTCTGTCTGTCTATTCTGGAATAAGTGCCACAGTAACAATTTTTAATTGGTAGCTTTAGAGTACATTTCAATAACTACTAGGACAATTTCATCGTCGTTACTCTTTTAATAGGTGGTTATTCCAGATAAATCATCTCTCAACCACATCTTAGTAAAACACTAGAGTGATAATTAGTTACACTGCATGGAAAGTCACATACGTTTGATTTGTAAAAATCTACATTTATGTACAGACCAAATTTTTAAAAGAATTTCCATCAATCCACCAAGCTCT